>NC_077227.1:634480595-635703350 GCF_027887165.1 Monodelphis domestica
TCAATAAAGTGTATAGTTGACTGTCCTAAAAGATAACTCTCTGAGAAAAAAGGTGCCATAGAAGCATACATTTAAAATTGACAGGAACTGTAGAAGTCACTGAATCCAACCACCTCATTTTTTCAGATAAGGAAACTGAGGCTCAGAGAGAATGATGACTTGCTAATGGTCATAAAGAAAGTAAATATTGCCATTAAGTTTGAACTTGTCTTCTTAGCATTAACATATTGTCTTTAAGGTTTGCAAAGCACTTTTCAAATATTTCATTTGGTCCTCACAGCAGCTCTGGGGAGTAAGTGATATTATTATCCCCATTTTATAGTCAAGGAAACTGAGTCAGGCAGGCAGGCTGAGTAATTTGCCCAGGGTCACACAGCTAGTAAATGGCTGAGGCAGGATTTGAACTGAAGTCTTTCTGACTCCAATTCCCTGGCTCTATGTAGTCTACTAACCAGCTGCCTGAATAAATAAATAACTTTGCAACTTTAAATCTGTTGTTACAGGCTTTTTAGTTAATAATGGCTAATATTTATACGTCACTTTAAGATCTGGAAAAGGTATGTTATCTCTTTTGACTTTCACAACAACTCTGAGAGGTAGATACTCTCAATAACTCCATTTGACAGATAAGAAAACGGAGGCTGGAGACAAATAAGCAATCTACCCAGGGTCATACAGAAAGCATCTGCTGTAGGATTTTAATTCAGGTCTTTCTAACCCTTAAGTCCAACAATTGATCCATTATGCCAAGCCTCCTACTTCATTACCTTACCTTGCTAGTGATCCTCTATAGGTCCACTAACATCCTGATAACTCTATAATATTCTTTCATTCTTTTCCCTGTGTATATTCCTAGAATAGGCTAGCCCTTTTAAATAACAATACAAAGAGTACATCTATCTTACTAATATCTTGCTTCACCTCTGAGACTTTTCAATCAAGAAAATAAAGGAGAGTGATATACTTGTTACTTGAAAACACAGTGGTTTCCCAAAAAGGTTATCATAACACACCAAAAAAAGCTTTCACAAGTAAGGAAAGATATATTTTAGAAATTTTTCATACAAGTACAGACAATAAAATCATGTAATGATGTCAGTTTTTCTAGTGAGCTTTTAATTAACTATGGGGGGGGTCTATTTTGCCAGTTATTTTCAGTCATAGTCTGGCTTAACCTTCTTTCCAGGATGTCCTGGGTCATTTCCCAGTCTGTTAGTCAACAAAAGTTCAAGTGTTTACTGTGCCAAACACTGGGGACACAATGACAAAAATGGGGTCCCTGGTCCCATGAAACTCACATTCTACTGGAGGAAACAGCTTACAAATAAATATATACCTACAAAATACATAACATGTGAAAGGAAGACAATTAAAAATATTTTAACCCTTACCTTTTCATAGAATCTATACTGAATACTGGTTCAAAGGCAGAAGAACAGTAAGGGTTAGGCAATTTGGGGTAAAGTGACTTGCCCAGGGTCACACAGCTAGGAAGTAGAAGGCCAGATACTAACCCAGGACATCTTATTCCCAGTCCTGGCTCTCTATCCACTGAAACATCTAGCTGCCATGGAAGGCAGCTTTGAAGGGAAGAACTGGGACTAGGGCAGGGGAAGGCCTCCTTTAGAAGATGTGGGACTTGATCTGAGCTCTGAAGAAAGACAGGGAAGCTAAGACGTTGAGATGAAAAGAGAAAGCATTTCAAGCATGAGGGGCTGCCAAATGCAAATGCATGGACTTAGGAGATGAAATGTCCTATGTGAGGAACAGCAAGCAGCCTAATGTATTTAGAGGTAGAGGAGATAGGAGTAAAGAAAGAGTAGAATTGAAACAGCCTAGAAAAATAGGAAAGGAACAAGGTTGTGAAGGATTAATGCTAAACATTTGAAAATTCACCTGGCCATGGGGAGAGAAAACATTATTAAACAGATGAACTTACAGCCTTTCCAAATCACATAAGCAATATAATGCTCACATTTGGCATTCCAAAGACAATATAAACGATTTTTGGATTATCTGGCCGACTGGTCCCATTCAACAAGGCAAATAATTGAGAGTCTATTGAATTCAGCACTAAAGATGTCAGTGACCAACCATGTGAAGAAGTGTGATCCAATGGTTAGTCACAAAACTGAAGACAAACAGCATATAACCACTCTGCATATACCAGTGGTTGACTTGGTTTTTCAGAAATACATTTCCTCTCTCAAACCACTAGGGTCTCTTTAGTAAAATGATCTCCAGAGATCCAAAAAAGTTGGCTTGCTTCCAAAGGTGAGCACTTCATTCCCAATCAGAAAGCAACATCCTCTGTCTGTTAAAGGGCAGAAGCTATTTCAAGCAGAAGCCATCACACAACCTAAAAATTTGATGTCCTATCAGCTGTCACAATTTCTTCAGAATTTTTAAAATGATGCCATACGCTCTCCTCATCTACTGAAATTGTTATAGGAAGGGGTTGGAGTACAGGTAAAGCAATGTAAGGTAGACCTATGGCTTGTAAAGGAGGGAGAGAAAATTCAGCTAAGAGATTTTTTCTTAATATAAAAAAGTAGATTAAACTTTCTGCTTGTCTATCCCATTACTTCTACTTGGCTATGCTGCTTACTTTCAGTAAAGAGCTGAAGCGTTGACAGTTAAAGGGGAAAACACAGGCTTATGAAGTTATTTTTTCTTCATTTGCAAGCCTGATATACCCAAATTCTTATTTAAAGTTTTAATGATTCACTTTTTGCTTATTTAATAACCAAATCCCAATGATTAAAGTGACCAAACTTTCTGATAGGCACCTTGATTTTCAATTTGCCATAGCTTTGACAAAAACAAAACAAAACATTCTTTAATTCTGTAATCTGTCCCCTTTCTGTTCACTCTCAGTTGAGGAGAATGTGAAACACTGTATGTGAGTTTCAAACATTATTGGACTGTGAAGCAAAATTCATTTAGCCAAGGCAGTTTCCTTCGGCCCCCCCCCCACACACACACAATGATTTTGCCTTTGCCTCTTCCAACTGATAGAAAAGCAAAATCAAGGGGACCAAGATATTCAAGAGATGGGAAATAGTAGTCAGCTTTCCCACAAACTACTTGCAACCTTGTTAAAAAGGTTTTTTAAAAAAAATTCCAAAAATGCTGATAAACTAATAGGTTAGTCTGAAATGCCACAGAGTAACCATGCTGAAGTTTTCCCTAAGTCCACTAAAAAGTGATTTGGGCTGTGTTTCCAGTTAGCAGTGAACCACATCTCACTTAGATCTTTTGGTTTTCTTCTATTACCTTAGCATCTATCAGGCCTTTCCTTTTTGCCTCTTTTATTCTTTCTACCATTTCCTCCTCTGTTTTCTTTTTATTAGTGCTTTCTTTGCCTTATCTTGTTGTTCCTACCCTTCCTTTTCTATTCTCTATATCTGCAACTGAACTGTCACAAGCCCTGACAGAAAATAGGCTGATTACTCTCATGTAGCAGAGATTCTAAAAGGTAGCTTCATTGACTTGAGAGCACAAAGTGAAATTATTGACAAGGTCTTGAAAACAAGATATCTCATTTACAAATCTGTGGCTTTAAATCATAAGAACAGGACTTTACTGAAAGAAAAGTACTTTCAGTACTTACCACATCATACTGGACAATGTAAAATTTTAACCTGAAAATGTGTCTTAATGATGGTCTAAATTTTACCCAGCTAATGTAATGAAGAGGTGACCAACTACTACAGTAACTATAGTCAATTACTAAGACTTTAGCAAGTAAATATGAATAAACTTGGCACTTGTTCAGATTAAAGAGCAACAATATCCAAATACATAGTATTTTCCAGGGAGAGAAAGAATCTGTTAAATAAAGATCTATCTGTGCAGTTCATAAGAGAAGAGGATACTTTTTTGCCTTCAGTTATAATTCTCCAAGGAATAACATTTCATATTTAAATGAAACATTTGACATAAGTTGTATTGGTCAGTAAAATAAAGCTTCAGGTTTATACATACATGGAAAAGAACTTAAGAGTATAGAAAGAATCAAATGTAATTATGTTGTTAAATTTTAACAAATTTGGATGCAGCCTTACAGTTACCTATAAAAACTCTATCAATTCACAAACAATTTTTTTCACTTTCCTTCCAAGTTCCCACATAGACTCGACCTAGTTTTGCAGTAGGAAGTAAGATTTAGTGGTTTTAAGAGGGCATCATCAAAGTAATGAGGCAGTTAAGTGGCTCAATAGCTATATTACTGAACTTGGAATTGGAAAAGTATTTGAGTTCAAATTCAGACTCAGAAACTTCCTAGCTGTGTGACTCTGGGCTCCTTAATGGAAGCTTACCTCAGTTTCTCCATTAATAAAATGGGAATAATAGCAACTACATCAACAAGTTGTGAAAATCAAATAAGGCATCATTTATAAAGCACTTAGAACCATACTTAGCATATACTAGGTGTTTAATAAATGGCTATTCCCTTCCCTGCCCGTGTGGTAGATCATTTAAAAAATACCATTATAATGCTTCCAGCAAATCATTTCCTTAGGTTTTGAAATTAAGGTCTTTTGCTCATTTGCATGGCTGATCCAATAAATACGAAGAGATTAAAATGAATACCTAACTGCAAAGAGAACCAGCATGATGTGTTGGATAGAGATACCTCAGAGTCAGTTCTACTCCTGTCACAGACTGCTTAGAATAGCCTGACTGCTATTTAACTTTTCTGTTCCCTAAGCAACAATTTGAGACTAAAATTTCAGAGAATGTGCTGAAAGTTCCTCTTTGGAAAACTCTTTACTCAGAGGCAGACCAGGCATGGAATCAAGGGGTCTTGGATTCAAATTTGCCTGAAGATACTTCTTAGTTATGTGACCCTGGACAAGCCACTTAACCCCATTTGCCTAGCCCTTACTATTCTTCTGTCTTAGAACTGAGTTACTTAGTTACTACTGATATTAAGATACTGGTTAGTATCAGTTTCTAAGACAGAAGGTAAGGATTTTTTAAAAAAAGAAAATAAGAAAACTCTCTACTCTGTTGAAATATGATGTCTAAAAAAAGGTAAAGCACAGATCTAAATGATCATGAATGTTTTAAACAAAATCAGCATACACATATTCTTACATAACTTTCATAACTTTTTAAAAATAGAATACAGTTGATCCCAGGGTTCCATCACTGAAATCTCATAACATAAACATTTCCAACATGAGGTTATTTTCCAATGCATTGTTTTAGAAAATAAAAGCACAAAGATCATGGACAATATCGACAGAAATAAGCAGGAAGAAAAGCTATTATTAATAATAGATATCATATTACCCACAAAAAAATTTAGATTTCTTCCCAATCTCAAAATTTGAAAGTTAGGACGATCAGCAGATCCTTCTACAAAAGATAATGAATTTGGCCTTAGGAGCTCTGGTTTGAACACTGCTTCCAATACAAACCAATTGTGTGCCTGGCACACAGAGTCATTTAATAAGAACTTGTATATTCATTAATGAAATTGGCCATAATTTTCTTCTCTGTTTTTTGCCTTTAAGAGTCATACATTCGTATTTCTTATGGGAGAAGAAAATGAATAAAGAGATAGCCAATTGAAAAAATAAAAATAAAACTAGTAAACTTCTTGTAAAAAATAAACTTGCTTATTGATTGATTGTGACCCTGAAAAGGTACTGAACTGTCAGAATTTAATTCCAATTTCCTACCCTGTAAAATGGGGGCAATAAAGCTTGTGCAAGCTCACTTACGGGGTGTTGTGTGAGAACACTGCAAACATTCAAGTGCTACATAATTGGGATTTTCCCAGTGGTATATTAGCTTCTTGAAGGAGAAGTCGATTTTTTTGTCTTTGTGTCTCCAGTACCTAGCACAAGTTCAAGCACATGGTATGTGTTTAACAAATATTTTGTTGAGCTGAATTTATTGATTCTCTAACACTACCATATATATTACTGTAGAAACCCAAAATGGCTCATAATTTCCCCTATGCAATAGTTACTGAAATTATGTAGATGAAAAGGAGGTTGCAGTTGGAGTCAAGGGACTTGCATTTGAATCTTGGTCATGCTATTTACCACTTATGTGGCCTTTCCCTTCACCAATCTCACCATCTGTGAGGTACAGGAATTAAAACAGATGACCTCTAAGATGTCTTTCAAGGGGCAGCTAGGTAGTTCAGTGAGTAGAGTATCAGGTCTGGAGTCAGGAAGATCTGAGTTCAGTCTAGACTCAGACACTTTCTAGTTGTGTGACTTTGGGCAAGCCACTTACCCTTGTTTGCCTCAGTTTCATCATCTGTAAAATGAACTGAAGAAGGAAATGGCAAACCAAACCACTCCAGTATCTTTGCCAAGAAAACCTCAAATGGGGTCATAAAGAGTCAGGCACAATTGAAAAACGACTCAACAATAACAAGATACCTTCCAACTCTAAAACCTATTATCATTCTGTTAAGTGTTTGGCTGACTAAAAGGGCCCTGAGCCAACTAGTTACCACCCTATTTCTAAACTTTCCTTTCCAGGCACTTCATAAGAAAATCTCTTCATTTGTAAGCGGAGGTTGTTTTTTGGTTTTGTTTTCTAGAGATTAAATTTTCCATAATTTTTAGTGAATCATTCAGAAGCTCGGATTAGCTACAGGAAATTCTTAAGATCAAATAAGCTCAGATGTTTCCTAACTTTAAAAAAGTTCTATCTAGTTTATGAACTAGTCGTTCCTTTTAGACAACTTTAGAGAACTGAACATTTGAGAATGCAAAAAATCCCCCCCAAAAACCCAACACTATCACTGTTTGGCATAAAAGCAATAGAGTGAAAGTCTTGAGCTAATGGGCTGGCTCACTGTGAAACCTTAGCATTTTACTTAGATGACTTCCCTTACTTAACAAAAAAAGTAAGACATTACTCACTGATGTTTGCAAAGTGATTATTACAACAAGGGAATACCTGTTCAAAGGAAGGAGGACCCCACAGGGAATCTTGACACTGAAGCAGTTACCAGGGAGGGTGGGGAATACTGGGTCTCAATAAGTACCATAAAATCATCCTATCTGCAGGGATACAGTTCAATTATATGTCCATTAAGTAGGACACAGGGAAAAGGAAAAGGAGGAGGGGTAAAGGAGGAAGGGGTGGGGAAAAGAATGAGGAGGAAGAAGAGGAAGAGGAGAAGGAAGAGAAGGAGAAAGAAGTAGAAGATGAAGAACAACAACCTTTGTGAAAAGAATTTTTTTCTAGGGATGGGAGATTAGGTATTTATTTCCTTTCCCCCTTTTTCATCATGAAATCACTAAAGGGGACATCTAGGTAGCTTAGCAAGCCTGGAGTTGGAAGGACTTAGGTTCAAATTTGACCTCAGACACTTTCTAGCAGTGTGACCCTGAGCAGGAAGAAGATGAAGATGATGATGATGGTGGGGGGGAGGGTGTAGGGAAGATAACAACATGAATACTAATAAATACAAGGCAATTTCAAAAGAGGACAATGCTAACACCTGTGAATATTGTTGCACTAAGTCGTACCTGAATTGGCCTTTGAAGGATGCTAGGGAGATTTATACTAAAAGTTACACTAAACCAGTTTCTTTGTTATGTCCCACTATTTTCTACAACTCTCTGCTTGATCTGCTGTGCTTTCAAACTACAGAAAATAATTCTGATCTCATCAGTAAGCAGGAAGTCAATGGATTTAATATGCAATAGGCTTAAGCTTCTTGTGTTAATAAGAAATGCTTATTTTCATAAAATCACAGATTCCTGCAAATTTACATTTTCATGCTTCATTCCATTGAAAGGAATTAGTCCTTTAACAGGACTAAGATTCTAGAGACTGAGATTCTAATCTCCGTTTTTTCCACTGTAATCAGATGTGTAATATTAGGCAATTAAATTAATTTCAATCAAGTGTAACCATTTAAAGTACCTACTGTGTAGAAGGCATTGTGCTACCCACTGGAGATATAGAAATACAAAAAATACAATGATTTTCCTGATCCACATGGAGATCACTTAGCTTCTAGGAGGCTCAGTTATCTTATCAACAGAATTCAGAGACATGGAACTCCCTGACTATAGGCAAATTCTCAACCAGATTTAAATGTAATTGGGAAATGTTTAACAAAATCAATAAAAATATAATATGATATAGATAATGTTAGCTTGTAGTTTTCTCAGCCAAAGGCAGTCCATAGAGCACCATTTCTATTTGTGTATGGTGTCACAGGATTAGACTATATTATCTCCAGAGCCTCTTCCTGCTCCAAATCTATCTATAAATCTAAACACCGTACTCTTAGTCTCTTTAAAAAATCCTCCTAACTCTTAACCTTTCCAATCAAACTTTATTCAATAATACTTACTACTTATAATGAATTTCTGAAAGGAAAATTTCTACCTTTGTGAGAAAAAAAGTTCTGGGGCTGAGAGATTAGGTGTTTATTTCCTTTTTCATCATGAAATCACCAACAGTAGAACTCCAGACCTGGAGTTGGGAAGACCTGATTTCAAATATGATCCCAAATACTTCCTAGTTGTGTGATCCTGAACAAGTCAATTAACCCCCTTTGTCTTAGCCCTTGCTGCTCTTCTGTCTTAAAATTAATACTAAGAAAGTAAGGGTTTTAAAAAAATAAAGTCACCAAAGGCAATTTTAAACTTCATGTTTTTAAAAGGGCTCATGCAAAGCATGTTGACACATTACATGCTAACCATTTGATCTTTAAACTATGATTGGTAAAGTACTACATATTTTAAAATGCATAATTGAAAGAACCAGAACAACTTCAGATAACTGAAAGAATATCAGTGGCTATATCAGGTAGTTTAATCAGAACAAATCCACCACAAATAAGATCATTGCTGCTAAACATATTGTTTTAAGTTTTAGAAATGTTTGAAGACTAACACATGGTGAATACACATTTAATAACCACATGTCTCTTTGTAGAAATCTGGAAATAACTAGATCTTTTCTGAATGCTTTAAGGCACCAAATTCAATATAGGCTCTCAATAAATACTCAAAAATTTACAGATTGCTAAAGGGGTAGGCAAACATACTTTTCGAATATCATAACAGAAAACTTTACATAGGCAGCATGCCCTATTGTGAGGAGGTGGACCCTGGAGTCAGAAGGACCTGGATTCAAATTCTGCCTCTGACAGGATATTAGATAAATGAATATGGGTAATTTAATCCATGTATATGAGTTACATATGCACATATGTCAAGCAAAACCTTTACTGGAGAAGATTAAAATGGTTGTCATTATAGACCTACATGCCATCACTAGCTATACATATTAACAAACGCAGCATAGTATTGAGAAAGGGTGTTTAATTTAGAGCTAAGGATCCTGGTTTCAGATCATAATTATACTACTTACTCATGGTCATATCACTTTTCCCCTCTTGCCCTCAGTTCCCTCATCTGTAAAGGAAGGGAGTGGGACTAGATAATTTCTGAAGTCCCCTAAAGCTCTACATCCTATGACCTTAATGTACTCGGCACTTAATATACAAATATCAGGCATGTTATAGATTTTGATTCTAAGTTGCCAGGAGAAAAATATGTGGCTTCATCAGCCTAGTACTTTTCTGGCTCACCTTGCCATATTTTTAAAAGATCCTTAAAGTTACAAAAGGACACTTTTCTTCAATTTACAAAATAATGGTAAATTGAAAGAAATATAAAATTAAAAGTGGTGGATTATTATTAGATTAATATATCATGAAAGCTGCATCTCTCTCTGTATTCTCGTGGAAACAAGATGCATAAAACCACAAGTAAAACTTTCAAATCAAATTATTTTATTGGTCACAACAGAATGAATTAAAAATGAGTAGTTAATAGCAAAGAAATTATTTATTGCTATGTTCCACTTAAAGTTGAGCAGTAATGTTAAATTCTGTCTTTCAAAAATTAGTTTAAAAGTTTCCTCTCAAGCTTTCTGCTGTATCAACTCCAGCTCCAAATCAGGAGAGGTTTTAAATCTCCTTTGCATCTTAATTAAGAAAACTTCACTACAAATACTTTAGGTGATAGATTGCCATTAAATATTACTTTTATTTGAAATTGTTCATTCATAAGAGACCCAGTCTCCTGAGTGGCAACCCTGCCCTTCACTCTTGAACAGTTCAGATAAATGTATTATTTATTTACAGTCTATTGTATACATTATTTATAGGGAATATGCCATAACTCTACTGAGCATATGGAATTTATCTTCATGAGATAGAGGTGCCTTCCTAAGTCAAAAGTGGCATAACCATAAGTAGGTAACTTCCTTCTCTGTAAGATAAATTTCAATTTTTGAGATAACTACTAAATATTTTTGTATAGTTCCAGATATGTAAACTCTGTTTTGGTTTTCATTCTTTTCATGGTGGTTTTAGATACAGCTTCCACCAAATAGAATTAGGTAGTTTGTATTTTTATTATTATTGGGCATAATAAGAAGCTAAATTTAAAATAGCATAAACAGAAAAAGAAAAAATAGATGAATTCATTAACCCTTTCTCTCTTTTCATCATGATCTGTCTTTGCTTTTTTATTTCCATCAGAATCTACTGATGATTTCCATTTGCCATTTGAAGAGGATAGAGGATCAAGCTCTAGAATTAATTCACCAAGATTTTGGTTTAAGTCTTGATTTTAATATATAATATTTGAGTGACTTGTGGTAATTTATTTGACCTCTTAGGAACTCTAGGATACTTTCTATAATCTAAAGGTTATAAGTTACAATTAAACTCTTCATCAATGGAATCATAGGGTGACTTTCTATTTATTTATATCTATATCTATGTGTGTATACACACACATACCTAAACCCACACACACACATCCTTACCTTCTATCTTAGAATCAATACTAAGTATTAGTGGTAAGGACTAGGCAATTTCAGATTAAGTGACTAGCCCATATTCACACAGGTGGAAGTGTCAGAAGTCAAATTTGAACCCAGGAACTTCTGTCTTCAGGCCCAGCTCTTTATCCACTGAACCAAGGTAAGACTAATAATAGTAGTAATAAAAAAAATGAACCTCTTTACTATGAATAATACAGTTGTAGGTGATCCTGTTTCATCTTATTTTAGCACTTCATGAGCTGAAGTTAAATGGATGAGAGCACAGAGCATTTCCTCCAGTCAATTTAGTGTAGTAATATAGAATCTGTTGGTCCAATTCAGCACCCCAAGTATATTCTTGGAGGGTAAATATTTATTGATGTGATTTCCATACAAAGTTGGTAATGGCCTTTATATAAACATTTTTATTAAGTTCTAGAAAATTTTGAGTCTGAGGCAACTCTAGATTTCCAAAATTTCCTTCAGTTTAAACATTTAGTTCTCATTTTTCTGTGTAAAAAGGTTCTACTCAAAAGGTTTGAATGCTTCAGCAGTGGGCAGATTCATTGGTTAATATTATTGAGAGCCTACAGTATAGTAGTTATTATATAAAGGTAGAGTAAATATGCCTTAGAAATGCATTTAGTTTGAAAAACATGTATTTTTATATGGTTAGAAGTATTCCTTGAATAAGAACAAACACCATCCTTGCAGTTAATTTTAATTTATCTATAAGGTTATCAATGCTAATGAAGATGTCTAGGAATTATGGAGATGTTAAGGCGCGTTGCTTTCTCAGGAGGAAGAAAATCTTGCTCATCCCGCTTATAGTGGGAGGAAGGTGCAGAGAGCTAGAGATACAGAGAAATGTCTTTATCAAGTTGGTAATTTTTATGGAAGGTCCTCTGGTTAACTCAAGTGGTTCCCATTGTCGTCCTTTTAGAAGTCTATGACTATTTCATTATAAATTCCATCTTACTACAGATTCATGACAGCCAAGAATGCACACAAGTTTCAAGAGTTTCTGTGAGATAGGATATCAACACAACTTAAAATATGGAGATCTAGAACCCAAGCAGTCTATCAGTTAAAAACATATTCACAAAAACCCCCAAATATTTAAAGGAAGAGTGTGAAGAAGCTGATATGGATCTTTAGCTCAAGAAACCCACAGCTTTGAGGAAAACAAATGTCATAATAGATAGGAATTTATATACAGTTCTGAAGCTCCTTCTGTAAGATAGACTGGCTCACAAACTTTTGGTGTGTATTATTTACTTTTAAATTGATGAGCCTTATTTTTATTATGTCAAGGACAGTCAAACATATAATTAGAGATAAGCTTAGCAGCATACACAAAAGAAAATCCAGAATTAAGACAGACATTATAGTTCAAGTCTGGTTATAGGAGCTTTGTAAAACAATGTAAAATAAATAATAAGAAACAAATTGTGATCCTGTTTTCCTGAAGTAATTATTTCCAACAACCCAACTATTTGAAACCAATTTTTAAAAGCACCATGAATTTAACGGTGTTTTAAAGTAACAGGAAGGATCAGGAATAATAAATAGCAAAACACGAGTAATAGATAAAATGAAATAAGAACACAACCTCCTCTATTTACCTAAAATATGTCAGGAAAAAATATCATTTGAGTATTCATTTATTCCACTGCTAATGTTTTCCTAAGTAGTTGGAAGAATGTATTTTAAAAGTATCTATGGTGAAGAGTAAACCTATATTCTATTCCCTCCAATTAAGTAACCAACCAGACCATAAAACTTAGGTTAAACTTGTTGAGCGCCTAAAAATTATTAATGTTCAATTTTGCTTCTGAGTATATGTATTAAGAAGAACAAGGTTATTTAAATGTTTTAAAATTAAGAACACTTACATTGCACCCTGGCATTTTATTCAGTGAATATGAATAAATCCCATTAATTTAAATTGAAACTATGACTATGTGTCAAAAGAAAAATCCATTGCTAAACTGAATTTTTATGGATTAAAAGTAATATGTTTATTTTCACATTGTATTTATTGTCTATTAAGTTGTACTTCACAAAATGAGCTATGGAAAAGTTATGCTATGATCACTATATATCTTTAAGATTTAATAGTATGAGAAATATGACCATAATTGATTGCATACATCCATGACACAAATGACCAGCAAACATACAATATGACAAAGTTTAAAGTCAGTTTGGTTTTCCAATGGGCTAACACATTGCCAGGTGTCAAGGATAATTTCAATTATTTGGAATCAAGAAGAGTTTTTAAAGATTTTTAAGATTTGTCATTTTTTTCCCTTTTCATTTTATTAATCAGTTATGTAACTTTTCTAGATGAAAAAGTTATCTAGTAAAAACATTAAAAATAGAGCACTCTGAAGTTTTAATTTGTTTTTAATTCTATCCACTTAAATTCATATTGATTTAAATCCAATTCCAGTAATAAATATTTAAATTAGGATATTTGTACTAATCTTATATAAGATTCTGAATGTAATTTATTCAAAATGCCAATTATACATATAGATATACATAAGTTGATTAATAAAATGGAACTTAGTAACATACTAACAGTGGGCAATTAAGGGGGGAAAAGTTGCGTATACATATCACTCCAAGAGTGGCTATTTGAGACAGCAAGAATTTTTAGATTTCTCTGTTTTCACAGTGAATTAGATAGAATGAGAATGTTATTGTTCACAGTATAATTCTGATCCTCACATTTGCTTAAATTCAAAAAATAAATAGTCTGATGCCACAATTTAATCCACAAATATAAAAGTGGGGTATCAGGTCTTTAACTTAATGATAAAAGTCACATTTGTGTATTAGCATTCAAAATAAAGCAAAGATAAATTTTACTGAATTTATTTCAGTTTTTAGCAGTTATTTTATCTTGCTGCTTGCTATTGAGAAACAGTGGTGAGCTCAATGTATATTATAACAGGATTGTTTTCACTTTAGATTTTGAAAATGTTTACTCTAATTTCTCCAACATGACCAGAAAATGATAGCTCCCATTTAGCATTTTGGGTTTACAAAGTGCTTAAGTAGTGCAAGCAGTACTATTATCTACACTCTACCTCTAAGGATACAGTGATTGAGAGGCTAAAAGACTGACTCACAGTCACACAGGGAATAAGCCTTCAGAGCCAGGGATTAAATCTGAGGACTCTTTACTTCTAGTCTGACAGGTTCCCTACTTCCCCAAGCTTCCTCTCTGGAAACTGTGTCGCATGCACTATTTTATGTTTTTTACTTATAAAATAAAATGTCCTATCATATTATCTTGAAAAGAGAAATCAAGTAAATCGACCTTCACATTTTGAAACAGTGATGAAAATTTCATAACTACTTTATATTCTGTGTTCCTTCTATACAAATATGGTAACTATCATAATGCAAAAAAAAAAAAAACCCAACAACAGTCAAGCAAAATGTTACAGTTGCAAACTTAAATGACTGAGGCTGGTATCAGTTTACTATGCTTCAACTACTTCCCTGTCTTGTGGAGTCAAATAATGTTGAATTATAGACCTTCTTGCAGGAAGTCTTATTTCATGTTCATTTTGATCATTTCCCTACTAGTCCCTATAGGAATTTGGCTGTTTGCCTACTTTTCTTTAAAAGTTTCTACATACATAATTGGCTTGTGTATGATGATTAAATGATCATTTATTAAAAATTTAGTATTTTACATTTGCTTGGCATGTTTACATAACATAAAAATATTGTCTTTGCAATAAAAAGCATAATATATTTTGAACCCCAGACCAACTCATTTGAATTTATATTATAAATTATTTTCCATTTAAAAAATGAATACTGTACTCTTTCACAAAGAGCAGTTTAAAAGTGATTATGTGTGTCTTATTGTAAGGCAAGTTTCTTAGTATAATTTTAGTGAAGAGTTAAAAGTTGTAGGTAGGAGTTCCTAAAGAACTCAGTATTTAAGGTAAACTGATTTTCTACCAGTCAACTCCATGGTAATAGTATAGCATATTTGTCTAAACTTTAAAACTCAGGTTCCAGTACGTGAATACAGTCTTTGTTTTTTAATCATATGGAGTCACACTGCATAATTTTCCTCCCAACACCTAGCAACAGCTGTATTTTAAATCTTTTTGGACAATGACAAACACTAAACATGCAAGTGCTGGAAAATGAAATGATTTTTAAAGTGCTTATTTTCTAAGTTGTGCAATTAGAGGCAAATTTTGGTTGCATTTTTAAAATGCCTAGCCCCAACTTGTGATTCTCCTTTCCTCTTCCATTACACATCTTTTCCTTGTTCATTTTCTTAAGTAGCCTTTAAGTCTGAGAATAATAGCAATAGTAAACAACTCTACAGGTTTCAGAATGGTAGGCAATGGAGTCCTTCTGAAGGGAGAGAGAAGCTGCTCTAGTGACCTATAGCCCCTGAGCTAGTTAAATCTCTAAACAATAGTTACTGTTATGGGACTTTACTTGCAAAAACTAGCAATGCTATCATTGCCTTCCTTTAACCAAGGCACTCACAGCAGGAACTAACACTGAGAGGCCTAAGCATGAATAAAAAGAAAATGCTCCCCCTCCTCCCCACCTAGTACCCACCTACACTTGGGGGAAAAAAAAATGCCTGAGCCTCAACTTGATATGAATGTGTGTATGTAGGTGGTATATATATATATGTGTGTGTGTGTGTGTGTGTGTGTGTGTGTACATATATATACTATTTCTCAAAAATCTGTGCACATTAAGCAGCCACACATATCTACTCAGGAGTTCAGCTCTAAATAAGTACCATGACCCAATCATAAAGTACTAATAAAAACACGCACTATACAACTAACTTTCCATTCAAAAGGTACAAAGCAATAAATGGCCTAGAATGAACATCCTAATTAGCCAGTGTAGTGACAAGCAGTCAACACCTTATTATTTAATCATTAAAGGGAATCCTGCTATCATTTCCCTTTGACATATTTCAAAGAAGAATTAAGAATGGAGCACATGACCCATATCAACAATCAAAACTAAACTTAGATGATACTGTTATCATGGCATTCACCAATGAAGGCCCCACCTCACACAGGGCTTGGGGCACCAGAAGCTCTAGAATGAAGACAGAAGTATGACCCTTTTCACAGCTCCATCAAACATTTACAATTTAAATAAGATGTATCCAAATGTAAGCATTTCGAAACAAACTACCTGACAAAGAGACCATTTTACTGCCTCCTGCTGCTTGTCTAGCAATCTCCCTATTGGATGAAAATAAATGGTTTTCATTTCTACTAAGTATTCTTAAATATATGGTCACCTCCTCTATTATTTTTTAAGCAGATTTCCAACCCATCAAGGACATGGAGTTATTTTCTTTTCCTTTCTATTCCTCCTCCCCCTCCTCAAAAAAAAAAAAAAAAGCGCTCTGAAACCTTCCTATCTTGGAAATACTGGAGAAAAGGGGCGAGAAGAGACGGAAAGAAGAGGTTCAGTTCCCTGTAGGAAAACATCCTAATGCCATTGTGGGAACTTTAACTGAAGCAATAATGCAACATTTGGTTAGAAAATGCTCACAATTTTGACAAAATAATAGTCTACAAAGTTCCGTCCAAATCTAGAGTTCTCTGAGACCACATCTTCCCCTACTCCATCATTCTCACGACCCAACTCCAAATCCCACCTCAGGAGACCTGATCCTTATCCACGCAGCCCTTGCTTGGTGCCTCTCCGTTCTTTAGCCCCTCTGCTGTGCTCGGCTTGGCCCCTACACTCCTCCCACTGCTCCAGTAAGCAGTCGCTCCTCTAAGGATACTTCCAGTACTTAATGCTTAACCTGCCTAGGGAAAAAGAACTGTTGGTTCTGTCCCAGGGAGGGCCATCTCATCTCTCTAGCACGCTGTGCAAATCGGGATTGACATTCAACAGGCGCAGAAGAGGAGAATAGAGGGTCAGGGGCTCAAAGTTGAATCTTTAGCATATTTCCCTCTTCCTCCTCTCTCTTCTGAACCCAAGCAGTAGGAACATTTTGGAAGGTAGGATTGTCCTGGGGTCTGGGCCGTTTTTCGTGCCCCTTGTCCTCCCGAAGGGGAGGTGGGAGTGGGAGGGAAGTCATCTAAATTTGTGGATTTCCCCTAGAAAAAGACCTCACCGCCAGAGGTCATGGGTGGATCCATCAATTGAAGGCCCAGAATCGGGGCCTCTGGAGCCTGCTCGCTCCATTTCTCCCAGTTCATCTAGCTACTTCTCTCTAGCCCTGACTCTTCCAGGCTGTCTCACTTCCCCTAGAACTGGTGCATGGCACATTTCTCTATTCTCCCTGACCAGCCTCCATTTCCCTTTTTAGCCCCTTCTTAACTGCGCTAGCCCGGACACAAATCCAAGTCCCCCTACCTCTTTTTCCATCCTGCAGCTTCCAATTTCTCCTCTCTCTCCTCCCCAGTTCAAGATCCCACAGGCCACATAACCTACTTCCTACCCTGTCTCGCTCTCCCTGGCACCATTGTGGTCTAAGTCCTAATACCTCTGGCTATCTTCCCCTCTCAGCCCCACCCGTCGTGTAGCCGCAGGAGGGCCTCAGCTAGCAGAGCCAGAACTGTAGCCCGCAGAGCCTGAAGGGTCGGCGCAATCAGCAGGTAACGGCAGTCAGGAGAGGGCGCCAACCCTCCCTCCCTCAGCCTTGACCCCCACTGTGGGGAAGGGACAGCATCTGGAGGCGCCGCCCTATGGGACTTCTTAGCAGGGGGGCAAAGAGACCTACTTCAGGACACTGTGGTGGAACTGGCCGTGGGAAGTTGAAAATGTGGGATTACTAGTTCTAGTGGCTACTTAATCAGATAAAAGGAGCAGAAGAAAACATTACAGGGCAAAAGTGGATTTACTCGGACTTATCCCTCCGGGAAATCCTGGGGCATCAAAGCCCCACATCCCTGGTCCCTGTCCCTGTCCCAACACAGCAGTCTGGCCGAGTTGGCCGCCTCCGCGCCCTTCTTGGGAAAAGGGAAAAAGGAAAAAAAAAAAAGATGAAAGGAAAAAAAAAGAAAGAAAGGCCTGAACTACACAGGCTCTAGAGACAGAGGGGTTAATTAGATAACGAGGCTCTGCGGCTCACATAACACCTGAAGGGGGATCTCGCACAGCCTGAAGTAAGCTACAACACGGTATTAAAGAGACTTGGCCACATTCACAGGAAAATGGAAAGTAGAACCCTTCTCCCAAGGCCTGATAGACAGGGGTGGGCGTGGGAGGTCCTCTTTGCCTAGGGGTGATGGATTGGGGTGTTGGTGGAGGGACAGGGATGGAAGGAGAAAGTAGAAGCCCCAGAGGCTAGGACTTGTCCCCTTTAATGCGGCAAAACAGCTCTCAGCCTGCACACCCCTTCCAACATCTTTGTGCCCACATTACTGAATGGGTTCAGGAAACTTGTAAGGAATCTGGAGCCTGTGTACAAATACAGGTGAAGTACAATCCTATCTCCTCCTCCTTTTCACACATCTCACAAAACTAGGAACATGATAACCATCAGATTTGCTTTTGCTCCTACCAAACCAATTCAACTACTCTGCCTAGAGCAAGATTATTGGGGTCACACACGAGCAAACACACTCCAAATAGGATAACAGCACCGTGATCCCAGAATGTCACAAGTATCTCCCCAAACGCGAAAAACAAACGTTAAAACGGGGCAGGGAAAAATACACCAGATACAACTTTTTAAGAAGCAACTGTAATTTTTGCATTACGATCTATAAAAATCACACATCGAAGGTAAACTGCTAACCAAAGTACATCTGGCAAATATTTTAAAGCAGGATCTAGATGAGTTTTTAATATCATTTCTCCAAAGAAAAACAAAAAAGCAACCCACCACCAACAACACAAAACTGTAACTTTGCCCCTTTAGTCCTGACTTTAATAAAATAATGATTCGTTGGGAAAATGGGGTATAAATCTTCATTTTGGAGGCAATTAAAGTGTTGATTTCATTCATGCCCCTGAGCGATTCTTGTAATTTGCTCAAATAGCTTTATGTACCCAGCACTCCGGAGCTTTTAGAAACCCATTTTCTAGTTAGGCTTGTTGGATTACAATTTTTATTCAACAACAGCTATCCAAGTTTTTCTCAGCTGAATCTGCATTTAACAGCTCCTTGGTTTTGGATAGTAGACAGTTTAACGCTGGATATAAGACTTAGGGAGTGTGAAGGGAATCTTCAACAATTCTATCCTTGGTTAGAGGAAGCCGGTTTTTCTAAAACTCCTTGTTCCTCTCCTATTTATACATTTTGTTGAAAAATTTCTCGCTCTCCCTTATCATCAAAACCTGGCATGGGTCCTGAGTTGCTCTCGCTTGTAAAATCAGACCAGCCAGTTCTCCCTGGACCTTATAAGAATAATACTAGTCCAATAAGCCCTGCTTGTCTTTCCTAGAGACGAGTATACTGGGTAGTTTTTAAGAGGAAAGGGGGAGGGGGAAATCTATTAAAGGATGCTAAGGCTGAAGTGTAGGGTACTCTGGTAAGTAATCTATAAAATACTCCCTGACTGATAGTGCCCTAGATAATGACAAACCTTGCTAGGGAAAACCTAGCTTGCTTAGTCAAGCCTTGCCTTAACAAAGAGAAGAAGGCCTCCAGAGTCAACTGATCATGACTCCTAAGACTGCATTTACGTGCCAAATCATAAAGAAGGAATAACTGGATATTCTTTTATTTATTTATTTACTTAGCCAGGGGAAACAACTAAAATCCTCCCAACATGTTACAACAATTCACAACAATGAGCCACCCTGAACCCAGTTTAAGCTCATCCACTCTTCACATTTTAACTTTAAGTGGTTTTTTGTAACTCCTTCTAACAATCCAGATAGGAGAGAGAGAGAGAGAGAGAGAGAGAGAGAGAGAGAGAGAGAGAGAGAGAGAGAGAGAGAGAGAGAGTCAGCAGCTCCAAATAAAAGTCATATGCCACCAATCAAACCAAGTGGAAGGGGGGGGGGGGGTTGGAAAGAGAAGGAGGAAGGAGGCTGCAAAAGTCACCACTGTCACAGAGGTAGAGCGCTCACATTTTGTTTGTAACACATACAATCTCAAAAGCCACTAAACCAGCGGGTCTAGAGACAACGTAACAGCTGGAGGATGAGTGGAAAGGAGGGAGGGGGAAAAAGTCCATATTTATCTGTTTTTATAACCTTGGCCCAGTTTTATTTTTCTATTAAGTACAATAAAATGGGCGAGTTTGCAGCAAGTGCTGCACAAAGCAATGTTCAGTGAGGTCTAAAAGCGTTGGGCCGAGGAAAACTGACAAGACAGGCTAATGAACCGTAGAGACAGGAAGAAAATAG
This sequence comes from Monodelphis domestica, assembly GCF_027887165.1. Taxonomy (NCBI): domain Eukaryota; kingdom Metazoa; phylum Chordata; class Mammalia; order Didelphimorphia; family Didelphidae; genus Monodelphis; species Monodelphis domestica. The sequence goes on from NC_077227.1 coordinate 634,500,765, forward strand.
CCAGCATTTGCTAGATTTCAAACCTTAGCTGTCTTTTTTAGACCACCTATCTTGGATTTATTATTAATAAAACAAAATAAATAGGTCCTAGTCTTTTCTTTGGAAGGAAAGAAAAATTCCTAAAACAAAAACCAACAACCAGAGGCAACTAATGGCTGTTAATGCTTCTATTATTATAAAGGGTAAATAAAATAAAGACAAAAATTAAAAGCGACAAGAAACAGGTCAAGTTTGCAGGCAATGCTTTTACAAGCTCATCTCGCCAGGTCGAATCCCAGAGCAAGCCTTAATGAAGCAATAATAGCCACATTATTCAAAAATTTTCATTTCGATGGAAATGTATCTAAAAGGAACTTAATCATATGCAAATAATAAAAGGAGGCGGTAGTGACCCAGTAAGCGATATGCATACAGATTTTTTCCCCCTGTGATATTGAAGGCTGAAGATCCCATACCTGATCTGTTAGATTTGCTGATCTTGTTATATCTTCACTGTCTGATTTTGATCCGCCTTCTCTATCGTCTATCACCAAATCGATAGGCATTTTCCCTTTCAAACAGCTAATATACCGGTGGCAGAAATTGTCACATAATTCGTGTACCTACATTATAAAAGAAATAAAAAAATGGAAATATAATCAGGACTACATAAATGAAATTGACAAGTGCAATCCACCCCCCTTGTGAGATCCAAAATTCCAAATAGGGAAAACACACTGCAATTGTCCTCCAGAGACCCCCAGATGCATCCAGAATTAGGAATAACTTTCTTTTCTAGCAAAATAGAGATATCCCAGAAAATTGACAGTGACAAGATGATTCACAGGCTACAACATATTCAACACCCGTGTTAAATTCATCTGCTCCTGGGGCTGTGGTCATTAGAGAGAGGTGACCTGAGTGGGTGACACTTAAGGTAAACTATTTAATTTCATCCAGTTATTTAATCATAAACATTTCTCTAAGAGAATCTAAGAATAGAATAAATTTTGTTGAAAGACTTGCAGCACCCAGTGGTATATAAATACATTCACAGTCCTTACAATGTATTTCTATAAGGGGTTCCCATTAATACCAAATACATTTCAGAACATTTTTTTAAAAAAGTGAAATCATTTTGTCTTCAGGAACCCATAAAAACTTTCCCAAGATTTTTTAAATCCCTCAAAATGTGTTGAGATAAATTAGCTCACAGGCCTAGCTATCAATGACATGTAAAAATGCACAAGAAACTCCTGTACTTGTATGTTAATGTTAGTTTGAATTAGAGTGCATTAAGCTTTTAGTGATGAGATTTATAGAAGAGCTAACAAAATTGCTTTCTATTGCACTCTTTCTTAAGTAAGAAGGTGGGATGAGGGCAATGATCACAAATTCAAGAAATTGACACAATTCTCAACTCTGTTTTGTCTCTGCAAAACATTTAATGAGCCTCCTTCACCATCTCCCAGAGTCTCACCAACCCCTCCTCCCTATGCCTCCTTGCAGTCCCCAGTCTTGGACCTGCCTCTACTCTTAAGATCATCTATAAGAAACTCACTAAAACTAAACAAAAGTTCATGCAGAAAGGCGAATGGGAAAGAAGGGAAAGACTGAGAGTTAGATCTTTAAGAACCCTAATTTATACAACAAACAAGAAGCCGCATTTAGAATATCTGCTGTGATGCAGAGAATTGCAACTATATATACAAAGCTAGCAAGGTATTAAGATGAACACAAGGCCAGGGTGGTTTTTGATCCCAGTTCTAGTGGCTGAAATTGTAATTAAACTGAGAAGAGAAATGGACGCTAAGATTGGTCTTGACACTAATTAGCAGAAAGAAAGACATTTATGCAAATTTACCAGAAGCCTGAACTTCAGCAATTCTGAACCTTATGTAAGGGAGAGAGAGGAGGGGGAGAAATTACCTTCTCTAATTCCAACAGATGAAACCTTAATACTTGTATGGCTTGGATCATCTGCAAAGATACAAAAAGTATGAGCACCCCATTCCTGGATTTCAGAACATACTACAGCTGTCACTGATGTAGTCTATAACCTGATAGTTCTCACAGTAAATGGACTTATTTTAATTGATGTCATTAACACTAAAACTTATAGCAGCGACTTTGTACTGTCTGGAGATTTCATTTTATTTTAAAACTAAACAAGCACAACAATAACACAGCTTCTAAATGATGAGGATCGTAAATACTCCCCTCCCCCACTACTTTCCTCTTCCCCTTACTTTCCCCCAAAGTGTCATCTATTCATGACTATGGTTTCCGGAGAAGAAGAATAGAGCGGATATTCCAAAAACATAAGTTTTGGTTTATTGCATTTTAAAACTTTTGCTGAACTTCACAGCCTAACGGATTGTTTAAACCATATCTAGAATGAAGTTCTTTTGAGGGCCGGGAGAAATTGGTAAACTTTGAGTGCATAAGACATACTCTCAGATAAATCCCAGTCCTGATTAGAGTTATGCAGCTTGGCTGTCATAAAAACAAATGCTTGCCTTTGGAAGGGGCTCAGCTCTCACTAGCTATCTCTCTGTGAGTTTATTTATCCGGAATCGCCACACTCTATCTATTGCAAGTAATTAAAAATATCCATGAAACAGGAACGTTTCAATGGGGGTTTGGGGAGTGGGAAGCCGGTAAAGGCTTTGAAAGCTCCAGGTTGTCAGAGAAAAGCAAGGGAGCCTGAAGTTGGGGGAGGTGGTCAAAGTGGGGAGGAGGGAGTTAAGGAAAAAGAAAAGGATGCCAACTCTTACCAAGTTATCCAGTTCAGGATTAGAAGAAAATAGAGGTTTTTCTGCGCGAATCTGAATACAAGTAAGAAGGGGAAAGGGGAAAAAAACGTATTTGAAAATCTGGAAGCCAAAGATACAGACTTTTTTTTTTTTGCTTCATTACCCTGTCGGGGGTCTATTATATAATCTCTAATGCAAAGATCGGCCAGACATGGTAGGTACATTATATAAACACTTAAATGATGTATTTAATAAGCCAAAAATACCAACAGATCTAGTACTTTACTCCTAGTTAAGCTAGCCACGGTCCAACTTGAGAAGGCGGCATGTCTCACACAACGTAAAATTCAGTGACATTACAATTAATCGTCACTACCATCACCAACACCACTATTATATTTAGAGAGCTTTCCAAATTGGCTTTTTTGGGGGTGGTGTAGGGTTAGATAGAGTAGCCCGTGGAAATAAAATCGAAATAATTTTTAAAAATAACCACCGGCAAGAACACACAATTGGAACATCTCTGAACAGCTGAAATACCCACAGTTTGGGATAAAATGCTGGCTTGTTACTTTTAAAAATCTTTTGGGGAGGTAGGGTGGGAGTGGGGGAGGTATTTTTGCTGACCTGTTTGGCGAACACTGCTATGTCTTCATTGAAAGACTCTGAGGAGCAGACATCTCCGCCTGCTACCCCCGGCTCGCGGGGTGTGCAAGTAGCTAATTCACATTTCTCAAAAATCAGTGCTAAGAGAGGGAACAGGGGGTGTCTGCAAGAAAATACAACAGTCACAAACAAGAAGGTGGTTAGTCCTACAAATCAGTGGAAAAGGCTCCCAAGAAAGATATCCAGTTGAGCTAGAAGCAAATCCCCACCACCCTTTTTTTTCCTTCTCCCCTCCCCCATGCCTCCCCGTTACTTCTCACCTACCCTTCAACCGAGAGACCTGAAGTCGAAGGCCCTGAGTCATGGACTGTATCTGAGGATCGTTTCAGCATATCTGGCCAGAGAAATTGTTAACATTTGCTAAGAATAAAACCAAAGCGGTTCCAGCAGCCATTTTGAATTAACTTTGCTACCCCCACAATCCCTCCTCCCTCCCTTCCAAATTTAGGACTTTCTGGAGGGGAAGGGGGTGGGGGTGGGGGGTTTGGAATGGCTTGGTCAGATAGATTACTCAAATGCGGACGCTCAAATCCCAATGCATCGGTAATTTTAGTGTTCCAATGGGATTTGCAAACTTCGAAAAGCGGACCGCTCTGGCTGCTGCACCGACTCTATCCCGATTGCTCAAGTGATACACTGGATTGATTCAGTGGCATTCAGATAGCAGGAAGCTCTCTTATTTGACTCATCCCACAGTTCCCCTCCCCTGTCCCACCTCCCCACAAAAATAAAGTTACTTTAAATCTACTTTTAACCTTCCTTTGGGCTATGCAGTGCCACAAAGGTTCCGGGAGATAAAGCAAATGGCCCGAGTTTTGCCTATCTTAATTCAAGAAAAACCCCTTTTCCAATGCTCAGGAAGGTGTTTCAAATATTTATTAGCTCTCAAGGCCTAGTAAGTAATTTTACAGTCTGGTGGGGTATGGGGGAACTTTCCCAACAATAAAGCTACCCCCTCAGTTTTCTGTCCTCAGTCTAAACCAATTGCAAGAAGGCTGCAAAGAGGAACATTGAAGTTTAAAACAAATCCTTCAGATTTGTGACCAGAAGATAAAGGAATAGGAGCGTAACAGTAGAGAGTGATTCATATACAATCCATGTGTGCAAAATATATTAAAATGCAAGGAGTTTCCACAGAGTAAAAATGGTTCTAAATTTCACCACAGCACAATAAACATGAGTGAACTTTCCAGGAATAAAGGTAAAAAATACATAGCTCAATGCCAAACCAGCTGACATTAGAAAAGAGTGTACAAATTACAAGCACTACCACCCCAATCAACCAAAGATTGCTCACCAAAAGCATCCAAATCCATTTCATTACACACTTCAAACTCAATCCTTTAATTTTCATCTTCACACATAAGGTGTTTAAGCTAAAACTTTCATTCTGCTTTTAAACAGTTCACTGAAAGTACCTCTCCTGCGAAGCAGTGGAGAAACACCCATATCTAAATCATTTCTTAAAAATTCTGTTACATTTCCTCGTTTTGTATGGTATTATTAGTGGCATATTGAATTTACGCTTGTTTACTAAGATTAGCAATTCCGAATAATCGAAATCTCTAAGGTTTCTAAAGACGAAAACTTCCTATCAGAAACAAAGGCGTCTAGATTTAGGAACAGAAATCGCATCTCTCCGGCCAAGGAAGAGCAAAAACTAGAATCAGGGTCTTATTGAACAAATAGACCTTCGGACAAGTTTTTATATGCAGTTAACATTAGAACTCTGTACGTAAAGTCACTGTACTTGAATGAAAAATTCAGCTTTGGGTGTCCTGTGATAGGGAAAAGGCAAGGCGGCTCCATAGCATGCAATTATAATGAAACTCGAAGTCACAAAGATTTACCTACAACCTGAAGTTCAATGGCTTTACGCTTACCAACAGCTAGGAAAATCAGGGATTAATAGCATCTCATCTAGTAAACCTGATGCCAGTCGTACCTACCCATAAATGGCATCTTTATCTCTCTTTAAAGCGTCATTGACAGAGGAGCCCATGCTGGGGGCCATGGCGTTGGTGTGAGCTGTGTGCGGGTATTGATGAGAGTGCAGAGGAGGACCGTGATTCAGATGGTGAACTGGCTGCATGGATCTCGCAGCGTGAGGGTCCCCATACATCGTGGAGGGGATACCTACTCCATCCATCCCCCCGTAATGGGGTAAATCGTCGTACTGTATGACAGACAGGAAAAAAACCAAGGTTCAGAAGGCCAATCATTCATATGGGAAAATTCAGGGGAAGGGTTATGATGGCTTCTATCTTCTATAAAGTCAGTTGAATTTGGGTTACTTAGGATTTCGGCAGATCTAGAATTGTAAAGTGGGGCTTTAAAATCATTGCCATTCTTGCTAAGTTTGCTACAAATACTAAGATCAGCCGTTTCAGGAAACTTATCTATAACCCATTTCTCTCTACTTTTACTTTGTAAATTCAATATTCTTCGGAAGGAAGGAAGGAAGGAAGGAAGGAAGGAAGGAAGGCAGCAAGGAAGGCAGCAAGGAAGACAGCAAGGAAAGAAGGAAGGAAGGGAAAAAGAAAGGAAGGGAAGAAGGAAGAAAGAAAGAAAGAAAGAAAGAAAGAAAGAAAGAAAGAAAGAAAGAAAGAAAGAAAGAAAGAAAGAAAGAAAGAAAGAAAGAAAGAAAGAAAGAAAGAAAGAAAGAAAGAAAGAAAGAAAGAAAGAAAGAAGGAAGGAAAGAAGGAAGGAAAGAAGGAAGGAAAGAAGGAAGGAAGGAAGGAAAAATGTTCTCCAGGGAAATGGAAGATAAAAGTGTCTCTAGAAGGAAATTCAAAATCACAATAATAAAACATGCCGGGACATTGCTACAAAAGTGGCTAGTTTCGACAGTCCCCTTCATAACATGAAAAAAAAAAAGTTAAAATTGAACAGCTACCACTAACTAGCACGTGAATTCACTCACGCCTTTTATTTTATCTCTTAGTATGTGTGCAGAAAGGCTATCCTAGAGGGCATCGTATTCCCCCCCACACATACATTTTCACTACAAACTCAGCGAAATTGAGTAAAACTACTAAGCACAATTGTTAGTCAGAATTTAGGAAAGGCAACCTGTACCTATATTAGAACTGAATTTGGAACTGGACACTATTTTCCCTAGGGAAATGGGAGAGGAGTAATGGCAATAGTTCAAGCAGTTCCTTATTGTTGTTATTGTTATTATTATTATTTTAAAGTTTTTCTGTGGCAAACTTTCTCATGGATAAGAAGTCAGGTACACAGGTATATTCCCTGTCAGTTTATTAACCAAATTCAAAAGCAGAGACTGGGGGGTGTCAACAGTTTCTTATTGAAGAGAAACTACTTTCAAATTGACTGCCCTCCCCCTTTGATTCTGGTTTTGTAAAACTTAGCTACTTTAAATTTCTAATTGTTTTATTCCAAGGGACCTCCTTCAAGATTCTGAGGTTGCGAGAGTTAAATTGACTCTCAAAGAAAAGAGGAATTGCCACCTTCATCTTCTTAAAGCAGAGGTGTGAAAAGAGTTTCGAAGAATGCTGACTTTTGCCTGAACCAAGAGTAAAGTAAAATGTGTCAGGCTAGTAACTAACTTTCCTTTGCAAATAGTGTTTCCAGTGGGCAGTATTAAAATTTATGCAAAGAAAGAAAGCCTTTTTGTGTCCCCCCCCCCTTTTCTTTAATGGAACTGGGTTTAGTTACCATTGTCTAGCTTTAATTTCTCCAAATCTCTATTCAGATACTAACACTTAGGGAATTAATATAATATTTTAAAAGTAGGTAGTGCGAGCTTACTATTGAGCATTAAAAGAAAAAGCTAAACTTTAAAGCTTTCAACCATGTTGTTGAGGTGGAAAAAATCCATGCAAATTTAAATCTACTACTTAAATGAATAAAGTGTTCTTACCACAAAACACAGGCTTGCACCACACAAAATAATTTGCTTTTAAAAAGCAAAACAATTCTGATGAAATCTCCGAGATGGACACAACTAGTAACATATTCAAATTTTAACTGAATATGTTAGACTAAAACAGTCTAAAACTAAAAGAAACTTTAAAAACTCAATTATATTATTTGTTATATCTTATTTATTTATTTTTAAAATCTGTTGTCTGAATTTTGCATTTTTATTTCTATAGCTGCTGTTCATGAATCTACTGAAAGCTTGACTCCGAGGGTTGATAGAATCAATAAAATATAAGTAACACAAGAAAAGTATAGAGATAAAAATAAACAAATCCTCCCACTTCGGATCACCACTTTAGGGGCCTCTTTCAAGAGAGAAAAAGGAAACTTTTGCAATGTTTTTGTAAGCCACATTTCAATATTATCTTACAATTGGAGTTCCATAATTTTGTTAATACGTACCCTTTGCGCCATCGGCCTGCCTGGCTCCCTTCCTACTTCAACTTCTAATATATCCTCTTTAAGGCCAGTGTGGAAAGAAGCAAAAACTCAAACTCCCCCGGAAAAAAAAAGAACAACAACAACAACAATGATGGGGGAAATCCTTAAAGTCTCCAGGAACGTGAGCAGTCGGTTCCAAATCTTCAGTCTATTTGGACCTGAAGAAAGCGGTAGAGATAATAACTCAGCATAAAAGCGCTCCCGTTTCCAATACAGCAGCAGGGGTAAGAAAGCAGATCTTCTTTACCCCAAAATCAGTTTTTTAAAAAAGAAAAAAAGTGCCCCTCAAACCCAACTAACAAATCTCATGGCTTTTTGCCACTCCAGCTGTCAATCACAGACGAGGTTGTCAACGTGGTGAATGAATGATGATCCGCTCTGTCTCTCTTCCACTGATCAGAGCACCTCAAATGTTAATATTCAACTGCACAAAGATAGAGCGCTCGCTTTCCTTGAATCAGTACTAATTCTTAATCTCTCTCTCTCTCTCTCTCTCTCTCTCTCTCTCTCTCTCTCTCTCTCTCTCTCTCTCTCTCTCTCTCCTTCTTCTTCTTTCTCTTCTTCTTCTTCTTTTTTCTCTTCTCTTCTCTTCTCTCTTTCTCCCCTCTCTCTCTTCTTCCTCTCTCTCTTTCTCTCTGCTGCACTGGAGAGAGATGATTAGAGGAGGAGGGTTAAAAAAAATGTCTGTCTGAGTTTGTCTTAAAGGAGCCACGATCGATGCTGCCCGCTTCCAGTCCCTGTGCGTGTGTAAAGTGTGTGTTGCACAGGCGGAGAGGTGGATTCCGACCAGAATGCTAGAACCCGGAAGTAGTGGTGGCCATAACAGGTCGCGTCTTACACAATGCACTGGGCTGCATCAACTAACATCCACTGCAGGGGTGGGTGGGTGAACCGAGTGCTCGACGCTTTGGAGAGACCGAGAAGCTTTCAATTAAAACGCAGAGGCAGGCAGGCAGGCAGGCAGGCAGGGAAGCAGGCGCGCGCGCGCGCGCTCACATACACACACGAGCACAAGCACACTGGGGCTCTTTTATTTTTAATATTTCTATCTTCTCCTCCCCCTCAAATATTCCCCTCCCCACAGTCATTCTATTTAAACAAAGTGGATATATCCACACAGGTCGGCCTTGAGAGTTATTTGCAGAGGTTCATTACTTTCCTAGAAATTATCGGGGTCTGGCACTATTTTGCTTCATAAGGGTAGCTGAGGTGACCTAACCCTGAGAACTGCCCCCTCCCCCCCACTGCGCCCGAAAATAGAAAGCCGGAGAGGAGAAAGAGAAGAGAAAAGAGAGGGGGTTAGAAAAGAGTCTCACGTTGCTTGAGGGGGTGAAATGCCTGCCTTTTGCAGATCTTTACCCCCAAACACCCCGGGATCGATGCTTGTGCAGAAAATGGGGGAATGGTTAAGCCTTCCCATTTTCGTTCCTCACTACCATCCCCCACACATGTTCCCCCCCCCCCCCCGCCCTGCTCCAGCCTGCTGCCTCCCCCCAGAGCGTTATGCCTCTAACATTGCTAAGTGACTGAGGGACTGAAACAATGAGATGAGCACAAGCAATCTGCCCCCAGTGCGTGTTTACAAACACTAAGCTATTTATGATCGCCGAAGATATAAACAAGACTCAGGGCTGGAGAAAGCTAGCGACGGAGCTCGAGCTGGCTGACTCGCCTAGGGGTGATTATTTTTTTCCGACTCCCGACTGTGTGAGCTATCCCCTCCGCCCAGACCGCGGCACGTCTGCCGAGGACCCGGGCCGGTCTTCTAGAGCTGGAGACGCCTCCTCCCGCCGCCTTTGTCTACAAGAGGGATCTTTTTTTCTTCTGCATAGGACTCGCGGACAGCGCTCCAACCTAGGTTACCACTTCTCTCCGTTAACACCCGCCAACCGGTCCCCGATCACGGCGAGTCCTTCTCTAACCATTCTCAACATCTCCTTTCTTCTACCCCATCCGGGAAGAAGAAACTATGCTTTGGGAGAGAAAGAAGCACCTTTCTAAACGGAGCCGAAATTTGAAACTAAAACAAAAGTCCCACACACATTTAGGAGTCAACTAACCAGTTGGGTGTATCCGTCCCCCTCCCTTAAATATAGATATCTTGGGTATTTTCTTCTTTTTCTCCCTTCCCCCTGCCGCCCAATCCGTTTTTATTTTTCCGCCCACTTGGTTCTAATCTGCGGAGATTTTGCACAGCAATTCGACGAACAAACTGAAAACCTTAACATCTGAGCAGGGCTCTCGGTTCTTTTCAGCGCAGGATTTCTCTTCCCCCCCCCTCCCCCCCAGCCTAAACCTCGAAGAAAACTCCCCCTGCGGTATGTTGGAAAATGAGCTCACCCAAATCTCGGTAGGCAGCAGTGGAGGAGGTTTGGTCCAATCAGCATCGTCTTTTCCGAAGACAACCGTGCATTGGTTGGGGGGAAAATCAATTATCAAATAATCGATCAGCGGGGAGCTTCGATCTGCGGGGAGTGCAAACAGCTAGCGCTTATTCCCACACAGGCGGGGGCCAAAAGACTAAGTTCTCCAAAAGCGAAGTGTTTTCACTCGTTTCCCAAGCTCTTCCAAAACAGCTATTAGTTTCTGATCGCACATTAACGTAGAGAAGGGATTGAGGGTGGGGTTGGGGTGAGGTGAGGGATGCGAGAGAGACCAAACGGTATCCTTCTATTAGAGACCGAGGATTTAGGCGCGAAAGATATGAATCTTTAAAATAAATAAAACGGAAGTTCATTTCAGATCTTTATGGGTAAAGTGTAAGATAATGCCTGGGTAGGTAAGATGCTTCCGAAGTTTCTGATAAGTTGGTTTATCTGGAGCTTGGGGGTGGGAGGGAGAGCGAGAGTCAGTACTTCTTACTTTCTATAAAATAGCGTGCTACATCGTACTTAGAGCATTCTGATAGAAGGAAGTGTTCTCCGCAACTTCATGCTCTCAAACTACACAATACATAATAATTAAGAGTTTTATTTGCAGGATCTATTCGAGATATTCTCTTTCTTTTCCATTGTCTCCTGCCTGTCTCTTTTCCTCTTTCCTTCTCCCTCTATCTCCGTCTTCCTTCACTCTCCCCTTCTTTCTCAATTTTCCGAGAAAGCTGGGAGTATCAACATTAGCATTTTGTCTGTGCCACTTAGCATTCTAAAGGTTCTCCCTATTTTGTTTTGTTTTTTGGGATACATTATCTCGAAACAACTTAGACTGCTCGGAAAATGCGTTTCTCATATGGTGAACTGTTTTAAAATTAAAATGTATTTGTTACTTTGAAATACCCAGTTAACTCTTTCCCTCCCTTCACCCATTAGAGAAAGCATCATTTGACAAAAGATATATGTATATGTAAAAGTATGTCTTATTTCTATTTATCAAAAGATTTTTATTTTTATTTTCAGAAGTCTAAATCTAAACTGTCCCTTTGTCTCCAACCCCCCCCCCCCCAGCTTATCTTAACTTTATTCACAGATTTATCCATTCGTTGTTATGTTCTTTACTTAGGCCACAGTGTTAAGTAAAAAGAGAGCAAAGTGTACTACCTGTAGCCAAAGAGTATCTATACTATCTACCAAACAATGGAGAAATACAGTTTCAGAAGAAGAAAGTCAGACTCTTGGGAGATATGTATTAGGGGCTTCAGTGCAGCAAAGATGCTGAGGCGGTTCAAATCACCCCGGCAAGGGAAATGATATAAACAACCTTTCAAGGTTCTTCTTCTGGCAACACAACAAGGCAACTGCCCCAACAGATAGACACCTGAATGCACTTTCAAATGATCAGGTCAGTAGGTGCTTGAGAACTGTTTCAGAAAAGATCTGTCTTCGATCTGTCTGGTTCAGTGGAAGAGAAAGGTGTCAAACTACTTAGTAAAATATTAACATATAAGACTTAAAGATCCCTAAATGAGTTGAAGAGATTGGGTAACTAAAATTCACCGGAGAGAAAATAGCTGTGAAATGGACTTGGATAACTAGTGCTCTTTATGGTTTTGAGGGGTTCTGAGAGTGGAGGTTAAAAAAAAAAACAAAAAACAAACACCTCACACCAAGTTTACATCTTAGCCTCTTGCCAGCCACAGCCAATTTCAAACTTAGGGAATAGTAGTTGGATTCAGGCATTGCTTGAGTGGAGTGAAGAGGGGAGAGAATTTTAAAGTAATTGTTGTTTTTATCTTACAGTAATTTGATTTTTTTTCTATCAGAAATGAAAGTAAATGTTTTCAGGGAAGTCTACTTTAAATAAAATCTTAAAACTTCAGAACATTTCTAAGTATTCAGCAATAACTTTGTTATATGTCTTAGGTGTTTAACATGTTCTACATTGACTTTCATAAATGGTTATTAACAGGTCCCCTTTATTAAAAACATTAGTTTTAATTTGGGCCTTCCTCCTCCTCCTCCTCTTCTTTCTCCTCCTGCTCTTTCTAAAATATCTTACTAGTTTGGGAAAATGTGTTTCTTTGACCTAACTTTCATCTGTAACTCCTTCCCCTCTACACTTTAAATTAGGAACCTAACACAACTTACTAGGCTTTTATAAGATTAATTCAGAACAATCAAGGGACTAAAACACTTTTACAATGTAATTACAGTAGTACAAATTGTTTGCCCAAACCTCATTCTGGATAAGGATTTTACAATTAGCAAACAGTTATTATAGTTGGGGCTTGCTGAGAGAGTTGCAATATACTGACCATAAAATTTTTAAAAAATGAAAAAAAAATCTAGCCGGGCAGCAATTAATCATCTATTAAAATGGGGAAAAGTAAAGGGACATTTCTACTCTACCCTCGGCATTTATGTGTATTCTATGATGGCAACACTCTCCAACTCACTAAAGACTACTGCCTTTTTAGGCAACAAAACTTTTTTTATTTAGCCAGAACATGAGCTCCCCTGGTGACTCTTCACCAGCATTTGCTCCTCACCAAGTTTTGAAGTAATGGGCTAAGCATCCTCTGGCCACACTCCTCCCAAATTATCTTCTGGATAGAGAGATGAGGCAGAAGTTGTCTTTTTCTGCTTGCTCTAAAGGAGACAAATGCACTGTGAAGCAGTTAGCTTGGGAATGTTTTTCTGTGACCATTTTTTTGCACCCTGTTAGGGTGAAGATAGTGTGATATACCCAGAATTCTATTCTTTTCATTGTCAGAAAATTTGTAATTTGACCTTCTAGGTAAAGGCCTTTATCCTAAATTAGGAGACAACCCCAATTGATGAGTCAGATCCAAATTCCTTAAAATAAAAGAAACTCCTTCATTAGGAGGTATGCATGAGTATTAGCCATCCCAGAATAAACAAAAGGTTTTTAATCAATTTAAGTTTGGTGGTTGTGTACACCTAAAGATAAGGGTTTATTATATGCCACAGTGACTTTTAAATGCCATTTTAAATGCTGTGATTACTTTTTGGGTTTTCCTGTTGTGCTTGTACTTTGGAAAGCACTAATAGAAAGAACACTCTTCCTTCCCCATTAACATTTGCATTTCAAAAAAACAGAACTAGGACTTGGGGATAGCCTAAAGAAAACATTTAAAAACTAGTGGAGATAATAGAGGAATGTTGTAGATAAGAGTTTGAAGTGATATAAGAAAGGTACTAAAAAGCCAGGGCTAATGAATAGCTGTGAGAAAAGTGAAATAAAGTATTTAAAGACCTATTAAAGGGGGAAATCTGGCAAGGTGATAGCAAAGGGGGTTAACTGAAGGGATTAAGGAAGAAGTGAATTAAGTGTCCATATGCATACAGGGTTGTAGAAGTTAGAGATTTGTTTACTGGTTTCTGCTTCAGAAAACAAAGAATGTCTGGGTGCAGTTCAGAAGTCAACGAGAGGTCAGTTTAGGCTACCCAGGAGTCACAGTCAAATAGCTAAGTAACTATATTTTGAATGGATAATGTGAAAGTTAAAAATGTCTTATGAAAAAAATGCTTTCATTAGATTTTTTTTAAAATTTCAAATCTTTAGAATGTCTTAGTCTGGGGGGGGGGGGGACCCTACAGTGTTTAACATAATTACCAGCTCTGACATTTTCAGAAGTTATAGAGGCCTTTTATTAATTAAATGGAGGGCTTAATAAAATATGCCTAATAAAATTTACGGTTGTCTTAAAACTTTCTAAACACTGCTATAAATTCTTAATAAAATTAACTAGGAAATGAGTTACTAGCCCACACTTTTGTCACCTAAACTTCTATATAAGCAGTGAATGCGGAGTGAGAGGGTTGTAGAAGGCTTTTTCTAAAATAAAAAATGAACTAAGCTACTCAGCGTTTTATCTGAACGAAAGTCATACTTAGGTGATTGTAGGTTTCTTTACATATAAAACTTTCTCCTGCCTCCCCCTCCCCCAATAAACTTTCTATTTAAATAAGGAGAGGTAAGGACATACTCCACATACACACATCTACTCATAAGTGTTTATTCGTGTTTATGTGTTTATGGATAAGCACCAAAGTCTCTTCTGAAAGCAACATTGCATTTTCTGGATAAAGTCATATATTAAATAAAATAAAGGGATACGATAACAATGTAAAATCTCCGTACCCAATTACCCAGGCTCTCTTTGGAAAGCTGACTTTGTATCCCGCCAGACGAATCAAAAAATTAAATAACTCCGTACATAGTTTCAATGTAATTAATGTTAACATAACTTTTAAATGATCTATCTTCCACACCCTCTCCCTCCCGGTCTGCATTTTCTGATTTTTAACAGGCAGTGTGTTCAGCATCAGCCGCGGCTAGTCCGTCTGTTTTGCAAAGATTCCTTTTTACGCTACCCTATTTTAAAGACCGCTGAGTCGTCATTAGCAGTAGGATGCCCCTGCTAAACAAATACAATGCCGCTTGTTTAAAGTGAACAACATACTGGAACAAACCAAACCAACCCAAAAGCCCTGGTCGATTGTTTTGCATTTGAAGGCTAGATCTTTTGTGCCGTCTACTGGGCAATGGAAAAACTACAGCCTCGGCTTCTGAATCACTTTTTCTTGTGTGTGTTTGGTATACCTTGGAGTTTGAATTTTGATGTTAAGTAGGAAAAAGAAAAGCACCCCCAAGAAACAAGTTAAACTTAGCAAGTTGTTCAGTAGGTTGAAGTATATTTTAGGATAAATAGGATAGGACATACGTAGGTGAAGCCCCCAAATTCACTGACTTTGGCTTATGTTCACAGATTGTTGAACAGGCCAGATTAGGAATTTAGATGAACAGACATGAAAAGAAAAGCTTATTGGTAAAACAATATACTTTTTTAAAATCGCCTACTTGTTGGGGGAGGGGAGTAGAACCCATGCTAAAAATCTTTGACTGCTTGGGTAATATGGACTCTATAGAATAGAAGAAGAGTTTAATAGGTTCTGTTGTTATTTATTGAAAAGTGTACTTTTAGGAGAGAGGAAATTTAAATAAAAATTAAATTAAATCAAATTAAATTAACTCAAAATCTGAAAAAAAATTCAATGAAGACTCCATGTATTTTTAAGAGATGGAAAAACCAAACATATCTCTACTTTCACTAGGAAAATGTGTGAAATTGTGTAAACCTGATAGTTTGATGTCTTTATATAACATCAACTACTTGAGGTCATCTTAAAATACTCTATAGACTTAGGTTATAACTGACTGACATTTATACAGCTCTAGCAATATGTAGGCTTGTATAAAACCTTCAGGAAGTGAGGAAGTGAGATACAGCCTCAACTTTTTAATTATAATATTTTTATATTTAACAAAGCCAGAAGAAATGTGTATGCATAGACATATATATGCATATACATTTACACATGCATTTATATTTATTTGAGGAATATTAGTATAGTAGAGGTGGTAGTTTTGCAGACAGGTTTGAAAATTTTAATAATATTTATCTAAGTCTCAGTTCCTAATTATTTTTCATGAACAGCATGTGACAATTAGTAAGGTACTTTTAATTAATAAAGAACCAGATAGTCAAAAGGAGGCTGTTTAGGACATTTTATCTTTAAAATAAGGCAGAAATATACTAAAATGATCTACTTGCAGTATACATTTTGATATGGCATAAACTTTCCTTATAATTTTAAATGATGAATGATCAATTTGACACCTATTTTTAAACAAACTGGACTGCATAATGAAAATACAGGATGGTTTCAATTGTAATTCAGGACTTTAAAATGTTTTAACTTTAGTATATCAATTAGGAAAAGTTATTAGTTTAATTCTTATTTGGGGTCAGCACCTATCATTCAAACAGAAAAGTTATAGATGACTGAAATATTTGAGAATTAAATTGAGAGATAAGAGTTATCTCACAAGAAGGAATATTTCTAATTCTTCTAAATTGATAGTGGAAGTAGTAAACTATTTAGTACAGGTTTGGTATACTTGATCCATTAATAAAAATACAAGCAAGAGGCAAAGCCAAATGAATTTAGCTTTAGCATCCCACCTGGGATAAATGAAGGAACATATTCTGTGAAAAACTTCAGGCAAAATAATAAAAATTTAAGGAACTAAGGAACACGTTAACTCTTTTTGAACAGTTTTGTTGTTATCCGGTTGCTGAGAGGCTGTATGGGTCTTTAGAGTCAGGAAGTCCTGAGCTCATGTCCTACCTTTTAAACATCTTGTATGATTCTGGACAAGTCATTTAAATATTCAGCTTCCTTAGTGACTCTCAGCTTCAATACATTTGTCTAGGAAGTGCTTTGGCAGAAGGAGTTTGAAGAGGTGGTGGTGATGGGGATTCTCTATGTAAATTGAACTACTGCTGGTGATTCTCCCATCCACTTGCTAATAAAACAAAAGTTCCAGCTTTTTTGTATTTTGAGAATAAAAACCCTAGTTGTTAAAATAGAATATGGAAGAGAGAAAACAACAACAAAGTATTTGTGTGATGCTAAGATAGTTTTTTTTCACTTATGTATATTTACAAATGTTCTTTTCTAGGTAAAATTTCCTGAATTCACAGTAGAAAGGACTTTAACCCATTCTCCTTTAATTAAACAAAATTATTAGGTTGTGATAATTTTCAAGGATATCAGGTTTACCTAATAGTGTTCTTCTATGACTGACTTGAGTCAGTCAGTTTTAAAGATTATAACTAATGGATGAAATAAATAACCCAATATTGCACACAAGACAGATTGCTTCTCTATGTGGGACAGCACTGAGTAAATGTCCTTTTTCCTGATCTGATGAAGGATAACTTTATTTCCGTCTAGTGCAATGGACATCCCTATGGATCTTAATTAAGAGGCTGAATTTCTGTACCAAATGATACATGCAAATGTTCTCCCGTATGGATTCCCCCTTTTGCCCATTTGTTTTATAGGAAGAGAGAGAAGGAAAACTGCCTGCACTTTGCAATCTAAGACTGACACACTACCATCTCCTATTCACTGATTTCCCTAGTGCTGTCCTCACCCACGTTTTCACTCCTGGATCTGTTATTCTCTGTTTCGACCTTTTCCACGTCCTTTTGCAAATAAATGGGAAGTCTTCTGATGCCCAAAGGCCCCTCTCAGTCTGCACCCAAGTGCAGGCCAGATTTAGGGAACTGGCCAGCTATTTCTGAAGGAGGAATGGGGTGTGTACACAGAGCCAGAGCGGGGTGGGGCTGTGAGCAGGGAAGGGGCAAAGGAGGTTGCCATCCTAAATCTTATTCACCCTGAGGTATTGCAAGAATATGGAAAGAGAGGAAGGTGGTGGAATGAAAGACCCTACTCTCCAGCAAATAGAACAAGTTCTTTCTCTGCACTTCCTTCTTCTCAACACTTTAACCACCTTTTCAATTCTAATCAATTCTCCCCTCAGGCTCCGATTGCCTTCCTCCTAGAGGCCTGGAGGGGCCACAGAGGGGCAACCAGGTTTAAGGCAAAGAGAGAGCTGGGGGGTGGGGGGCTAGGCCAAGTTATCAAACATTTTTAGATATGAGATCAGATTACTTCTTCCCTCTCCGCACACCCTCCAGCCATGAGCTCCTTCCTCCTGCTGCTTGGAGCTTGATTCTCGGGGAATGTACTGCCTGTCTCCCAGCCTAGCCAAGGGAAGCTCTCCTATCTGCTCCTCCTTCACTCCCCCATGACACCCGCTCCACCCTCCTTCTCCAAGGTCTCACCTGGCTTTCTGATGTTCTTGCTTTGCTTACTCCACAGGGCTTTGGAGACCCTGTAGGGATGGTGCATGGAAAACCATTAGTAGTCCCTCCCTCTCTTTCCTTCCCAGTTCTCCTCCTCCTCCTCAAAGGCCATTGCTGAAGGGGTGCTTAGGGTTTGGGAACACACCAGGTCAGAGATGCCCTTCCCCTTCTCTCCCTCCCCCTCTCCCCTCTCCCCGTCACTGCATAAGCGTTCCTCTCCTCGTACTGTGCCGCCCACAGCTGGAAACAGGGGGAATTTGTCCCCGACATTATTATTTCAGGTGTGCTAATGGGATTAGAGCCCTTGTGAAAAACGTGTGAGGATTAATGCAATTCCATCTCCCAGGTACCAGCTGCCACCCCTGCCTGCATAGTTTGAGGATGTAACCCAGAGATGAAAAGTGAATGCTCAATCCCCAGCCCCTAACCCCAACCCTAACGCAATTCTCTTTCTTCTTCCCTACTTCCCAGTCCCTGACTGGACCTGACAAGTGAAAGGCATGTCACTTTGGGATCTGGTCCTCAGTTCTGGGAACAAATCTCACTCTTTTCTGGAAGCTGTGAATTGGGAGGAGAGAGACATACAGAGACAGAGAAACAGAAACATGCAAACAGAGAGAAGCGAACAGAAATTAGAATAGAGGTAAAGACAAAGACTTAAACTCAGAAAAAGTTTGTGCTTTGAAAAGGGAAAGGAGAAAAGGGGAGAAGAGAAGCCACATTTCTCTGTGAGAAAAGGAGCCTGGAGTCTTCTGGTGCCCACAGGGTCCTCTCAGGTCCTTTACCTGAGTACAGGCCAGGCTTAGGGAACTTGGCTGGCTGCTTTTGTTCCAAGTCTTTCCCACCAGGCCACCACTTCTTTATTCCAGTGTAATGTCATTTGAATATGTGGGTGCTAAAGTTTTCATAATTGTGTGTTGACTTAATTAAATGGATCCACAAAGCTATTTGATCATTGATCTTGTTCATTGGCAAACAATTCTCTAGAAAGTTAGAAGGGAGGGAGGGAGGGAAAAAGGAAAGACAGGAGTTTATATAACTTCTTCAGCCAAAAGAGAAATATTACTTCTTTTTAAAAAAGAAAAGTCCCTTGTTATTCCAGAAATCATTTTGATCCTTCAGTATATTAAGTATAAATCTACAGTGATTTTGACTATCCTGTCTTTCTTTCCCCCCTCTTCCACCCTTCCCTTAATTTCTTCATCCTTGCACACCACATACACACACAATACTTTCTGTTTTTCCTTCCTTCCTTCCTTCCTTCCTTCCTTCCTTCCTTCCTTCCTTCCTTCCTTCCTTCCTTCCTCCTTCCTTTTCCTCTTCCTCTATTCCATCTCTGTTTCTTAATTATTAAGCTAAAAGTCATGACTGTGTAGGAAGCCAAAAGCTTATTTCTTCCCTAGGAAATCATATAAACAGAACCTCTCTGTACCTCTCATTGAGAAGTGAAATGGTGATCTGTAAAACAAATCGCTCCCCCAACTCTGAACAGAAAGGCTGAGTAACTTGATGTTAGGAGAGATTTCAGTAAATTCCCTTTCTCTGTGTTGTCCTCTCAGTCTCTCTCAAGAAGGAAAAAAAATTAGGCCAGGAGCTTTGTACAACTCTGGAGACTTTCCTCCTAGAAACCTTTCTTTTTGTTTCTCTCAGGGCTCAAGCAATTTCTATCCATCTCCTAGAAGCTACCCCAGAAAAACCCACCAGAATCACATAAGGAAAAGGAACAGAACCTTATTTGCTACAGATTTTAAAAACTTCCACTAAACTATCATCAATAGGAATGTTCATCCTCAGACACTGGCTTTTGAGGGAGTAAAAAAGTATCTTAGACTCTAAACAGACATCCTATTGGAGATGTTTGGATTTCAAGTTTACAACAGCCTTTCTTTTCTCCTGATACTACAAACACCCACTGTGATGGAGACATAATCTACTGTACACTTTATAAAGAAGTTCTATAATTAATTTCTTTTACTGACAAGGTGCTTCATTTTTTAAAAGGAACAAATTGTAATTCCTTGATTGGCTTCCCTCATTGGGTTATCCCAATTTTTCATTTTCAACTTAAAGTAGTTATTTCTCCTAAATTAAATTTATCTATTGTTTCTTTTCCAGGTCTGTTTTTTCTTTGTTTACTTTTATCCTAAAGCTTTATTCCCTGGTTTTTCCTGTTCTTTGTTTGGAGGTTAGTTCAGAAATCCTTCTTGGTTCATGTTTCCTTATGGGCTAGCTCCTGCTCCTGTCTAAGTTTTTCATTTTGAAGTTTTGCTGCCTGGGTCAATACATGCATGCTTCTGTTGCCTACTTATATGAATGCAGAACAACCATCTCTGATATTCATAGTCATTTCAATGACAGAAGTACAAACTTTCTCTAACTTTAAAAAAGGAACCTGCTTTTATTATAATATTTCTTATTATTTCTCTGAAACCAATATTTATAACTTTTTGTTGGTTCACCTTTCTGAGTGTGACAACTTAAAAGTGATAATGAATCATTTAACTACTGCAACTTCATTAAGAGATTGTAAGCGTATCTGGTATGTCATGACAATTGTATTATCTAACTTGTTTTTATTTTGTTGTTGTTTCTAAAATAGTTTTATTACTATTTGGAGTACAGGGTTATTTAGGCAATTAGGCAATATGTGGCAATTCCATTGAGAATGTTCACAGCATGGCACAATGAAAAGAACATTGGTTCTAGGTTCTAATCTTAGCTCTTTCATGAATGAGGTGTGAGACCTGAGCAAACCTTAGCCTTTTTCATCTGCAAGTGAAGTAGGCTAGATGATATCTAAGGTTCCTACTAGCTTTAATTTTCCATGATTATATAGTAAAAATGAGATAAATATATGATGCACAGAGAACTAATCCTGGTTGTCCAACCTTAGTACTGATAATCCAATTGTAGATTCATTATCTTTGCATGTGGATTTTATTGTGTGTAGTGGAAATGCTTCAGAGCTCATTTATCTGAATTCATATAAAAACAAGCCATGCTAAAACAGGATTCTATTATATTAATGGCACAGTTGTGTATCGAACATCAAAGATATGCAATCACAGATGTGTCTTAGAGGACATAAAAACACAAAATGGCTATCAAACCAAACATCCACATTCTGCCTTTGCACTTAAATTAGGACTACATTTTGCTTACTTATATGTCTATCAACCTACGGATCTATCTATCTGTCTTTCTATCTATCTATCTGTCTGTCTATCTATCCAATAAAGTCACATTCTTGCCTTTGCACTTGAATCAGTACTACATTTTGCAAAACTTCTTATGCCCAAATGTATGTGTATGTATGTTTAAATCTACCTATAAATGTATACACATATATGCATGTTTATCCATATATGTATAATTTCAAGGAAATAGTTTAATTTTTCCATTGACAATTTAAAATTTCACCTTTCTGAATATCTTTTATAATGATGATAGTGATACATTTGGCTCTATTCAAAGAAATGTGTTCATAATAATAATTGACATTAAAATATACATATATGTTATACATATTTTATATGTAAATATAATACATTAAATTTTGTTGATATATACATATATTTTTTGATTCAGATCACTGAGATGCCCAGTTTCTTTTATCCATTCTCATATAAGAAGATGAGTACAAATGAAGCTACTTATTGGTTTGCAGCACTTCAACTATTGCCTTCCAACATTCAAGAGTCATGCAAATTCTTCAGCTGTTATATTTAATTAATTATTCTTTTTTCATTTGAAAATGACAACTTCATCTAGGTTGATGATGAATGGAAAGAAAAATAGATAAGGAAGTTAGAAGATACCACATTTACAAGATTACCCCCCCCCCCCTTTATGGTTATGCTTTAGCAGTGCAGGGTTTGTAATAAAGGATTTGGATTTGAATACTGACTGGACTACTTATTTGCCATATGACCTTGGACTTTAGTTTCTTCAACCGAACTACTCATCTCAAAGGTCTTCTAAATTCTATGACAAATTCTGTAATTGTACTTCAGCTGGATGTACATTTGCTCTGTTTGTTAAAAAGATAAATCATTTACCTTTAAGTATAAGGAAAGGTTCCTATCCAATGAGGCAATTTTCACTGTTTCCCCGATGCACACATTTTTAAGTTTGCCATTTTTTTCAGGAAAGCTACATACTGGACTCTTATGGTATACAGAGTGAATTTATGGTCAAATTATGATTTTTCTTTGCCAAGTAATGCTCACTTCAATGAACAGACCATTATTTGACTGTATTTTTGTCTTTTATTTTTATCAAGTATCTAATTAAACTAAAACCCTTATAATTTTTAAAAAGCTATAACAAACTTAAGTAAAGGGGAAAATCAATAAAAGAGCAATGAATTAGTGCAACTCATGCTATTTGAGAAATTTAAAAGTATTAGATTGAAAAAAAAAGTAAATTACAAATTAGGATTGCATCAGGCACTCTAAATTTACCATGGCTATAAATAGGCACTCAACTATAGCATCTAATATTTTGGTGATCTTCATGCTTTTGACCGAGTTTATAGACTTGCCTGTAAACACCAATAACTATTGGGTGACCCATATTGATTATGTACATTCCTAGGTATAAATGGAACATTTTTTGTCTAAGGCTAACTGCTTTGTTTCATATATTATACTGGGCGGCTATTGTTTTGTTTCCTTTGTGTATGTTCAGCTATTTTCATCTTTCACACCTTTTCGTTTTTATGACAGTTTGCCAGCACTTTCCCCCCGCTCTCTAACCCTATTCAGACAGATAAGTGTTACAGATTTTGTTATTTTTACCGTTACATTCATCGGGCTTACTTGTTCATGGCTTCCTGCCAAGGATCCTTCCTCAATTGCTTTTAGCTTCTTACCCCCAGGAGGGGATAGTTTGAATTTGTTTCAAAAATTCTCTCTCTTGCTCTCTTTTTTATTTGCTTTTTCCTTTTCTTTGAGTCTGTAATTTAGTTCTGCTGACACAGTTGGTTAACCCCATACTGGGGAGCTGATTAAAAACACTTTCTAAAAATGTCTATTCCCATTGCTGGTATTAATCAACATCTCTCTCTCTCTCTCTCTCTCTCTCTCTCTCTCTCTCTCTCTCTCTCTCTCTCTCTCTCTCTCTCTCTCTCTCTCTCTCTCTTCTCTCTCTCTCTCTCCCTCTCTCTCTCTCTCTCCCTCTCTCTCTCTCTCTCTCTCTCTCTCTCTCTCTCTCTCTCTCTCTCTCTCTCTCTCTCTCTTCCTTTACCTCTTATTCCTCCTCCTTCTCCACCTCCTCTTTGTCCTCCTTTTCCTTCTCCTCTTCTCCTTTCACAATATCCACTTCTTTTCCTCCACAAAAAAGAGAGAATTTTAAGAAGGCAAACTTAAAATGCTATGTACCTAATATTTCCCCTTAGTTTATTCACCCATGGCCAGACCAGATCACTGAGAATGAGTCCAAGGATGAGAAAGTGGTATGAATTGTGCAGAACACAAACTCTATATGTACATGCCTATTAATAATGGGTTGGACCTCCTCTAGTCCTCCACTTGGGAGGCCATTCTGTACTGTAGCAGATCTTCCCACAAGGAACAAATTCTCAGTGTTTTTCATAGTTGTTGTAAATTAGTTGGAAGACCACTATTTTTAAAGTTAATTCAACCACATCAAATAAACAAGATAACAATATTGTCCACGTTTCTATCATCTTGACTCTCCTTCTCTACTGTCTGTTTGTGCTTCCTGCCAGCTTCCAGCCTATAATCCCTAAAACTCTGAGAAGTTTCCAAAATCCAAAACCCAGCAGTATTCTTATAGTGAATCTCTTTTGCTGAGTCTCTCTTACATTCTTAGGGGAAGAATTTATAGAATCATGCTTACTTTCAGAAGTCATTTTGCTCTCTTTTTTCTTCTGACTGGTTGACTTCAGTAATGCAACTGTAAGTAATTATTTATTCCAGCTATTCCTTCTTTGGCTGATACATTATATCAGTAAATACTTTGGATCTTGCTTTGGCAAAGAGTTGAAATCTGGCCCCATTTCCAAGGTGTGGATTTCATGGTGTTCCCTTTGGTATGTTCCTGTTCAAATAAGGTTGATAATCTGTTTTTTTCTTTCAGGAATGCCATGGTCATGATTGATAAAAACTGAGCAGTAAATATGCTCCATTTGTGTGGAACACCACAGTGCCATTCTCAAAGAAGATTTTCCAAAGAAACACAATCATAATAATATGCCAAACATCTAGAGAAAAAGTTGAAACATTCAGTTTTAGAAATCAATATTTTTCTAAATACTTAGTTCATCACTCTTATTTAGGAAAACAAATCTAAGGCTTTTGTTGGATTTTTGAATTTTCATCTTGCAGATACTTTATGTTCTTCCTTGTTTCTTTTCACTATCTATCCTCTTTCCCAATAAAATGTCCTATACATATTGGGTACTAAATAAATGAAATATCTAAATTTTGAAAATGTACTTGAACATTTTCACCCTATCTAATATCCATAGATTTTAAAACCAAACTAAGCTACCTTAATTAATTTTAGTTGTTTTAATAATAAAGCCAGATTCTTTATGCATTGTAGTTTATTGTTGCAAGGACATAATTAATCTTTTGGTAAGATCACCTTAAAAAAACATGGTTACTAAACTCAAGATATCTGTATGTAAATGGTTCTGCTGGAATTTCTTGTTTATTGCCTTCCAAATGAAAGCTAATATTCATTTTTTTTTAAAAAAGCACTAATATAGAAATGAATCTGTTTATAGTTGACTATAGTATTTTTTAAAAATCAAGTCCTTAAAGAGAAAACAACTCAAACTTTCAATTTTAAAAGAAAACGATGAAAAACCTACTGTAGCAAAGTATTTGTTAGCCAGAGGGAGTCCCTTTCTGAGCACAGTTACCATGGGATTTAGAAATGTTTTCTAATTATAACAGTGCACTAATTATCTCCCTTACAGCTCATCTTTCTGTCTTTCTGTTGAAACTCACTTCTAATTATATGGTACCCTTTTTGCACATGACATAACTAAAAGTATTGCTTTTATCAGATATGAATTTTTCTACTTGGAAAAATTAAAAAAAAGAGTTGCACTTCCCAAATATTTTCTTCTCTATTATAGTGAAATCTTTTGATTGTGGGTTGAATAATATGCCATTCAAAAGAGAGGGGAATACATGTAAAGATTTGATACTTTGCAATACTCAAATCAGAAGGACAAAAATGATCAATTTCTCCTAGGGTTCTGTTTGAATGAGGAATTATGGTTCATTGGCCATAAAACTGTACTTCCAGCTTCTTTCAGCAACCGAGTGGGAAAGATGTCAGTTCAAATCCCTTCTCTGACATTTAGTTGTATAACCAAGCAAAAGTTACTCCATCCCTTTGAACTCTCCATTCCTCATCTTTAAAGTTAGTGTAATAATATCTTTAGGACCTACATCATGAGGTTTTTATAAGACTCAAATGGGACAAGGTATATTTTCTCTGTAAAACATTTATGGTTGACTATAGCACACAAAGCTGATAAATCATTGTACAAATATTTTATTGTTATTTTCTAAATAAGATTAAGAATATGTAGTCACATAATATGGTCACCAACACCATTGTTATTTAATGATTTTGTGAATATAGAGTGTCCCTAATGATCACTGACCTGGGAGACAAAAGACTTGAATTTTCACTGGGCAAGTTACTTAAGGTCTCCAAACCTTAGTTTTCTCTTCTAGAAAATTAAAATAACAAGATCTCTTCCAGTTACACAAAGGGCAGTTGTAAGGATCAAATGACATAATGTTTCTGAAATCATCTTGCAACTGGAAAATTCTAAACAAATATAATATGTTATCATTATCATTTTGTGAATTATAATAAATGGAGAAATAGATTCTTAAAAATTTTTATGTTCAAAATAAACGAGAAAGCTCTGGATTATTAGAACCCATTTTAGTCTGAATAGTTTCTCTTCTGAAATTTAGATATAGTTACAACTAAATTGACTTCAAGAACTTCATTCTGAATATTCCTTGGATTGGTTGAGGTGATAGGTGAAACATTTGTATGAAAAGGAAAAATCCTATCTCTTCCCCTCCCCCCTGCAGGTATAGAATTTGTAGTAATAAAGACCTAAGCCATTTTAGTTCTATCAGGCCAAAATCCAAAAAACAAGCTCAGACAGACCTATGACTGACAGATGTTCCAAAGAGAGACAAGTCTTATATGACTGATGCTAGTCCAACAATTATGTTGGTGTACAATTACTTTGTCTATTTCTGATCATCCATTATTAATCATACTCTTTAATGCACATATATTCATGCTAATGTGTAATTGTTTTTTAGAAAGCTCAGATAATGATTTATAATCTAAAGAAACACCGATGCTAGAACATTTAGAGTTTCTGCATATGTGAACAAAACCAGAATGATAGGAGGAGGGGAAGCGCCATTGGATACAAACACTGGTCATTTCTCAAACCTCATAGCACTCTTCAGGAAACTCAGTGGCTGAATATTTTGTCATTAAAGGTTTGTCATAGTAATCAAATAAGAGTTTCATCTTTTGCCATCTCTCTCAGGGTCATTGAACTGAAAACTTGGCATCTGAATAAAAATTAAAAATAGACCATTTCCAGCTACATCACAAAATGATATGAAATGTGTGAATAATTAAAAAAATATATATATATTAAAATATTTTGGCTCTTGAAGCCAGTCCTCTTACATCTTGCACATTATTTCAATAGTGAAAGAATAACCACACTTTAAGACTTTTTTTCCTTCTTACTATCCCGGGCTCTCAGGGGCACTGTTTCCTCATCTGTAAAATTAGGGCATTTGACTAGATGACCTCTAAGGTCCTTTTTGACACTCCTGTTATATGATTATTATATCTGAAGTTACTCATGCCAAAGATTCTCATTTAAAAGGGAAAAACCATTGTAAATAAACCGTTCCCAAACTGAATCCATTAATTGATTGTTTTAAAGGGGCAAGGTAAAATGGTGGAAGTTCTGAGATAGTCCTGAGCAAAGTTTCAGTTTAAATATTTAGTTACTTTAAGAAGTAGCTCTTGTCCTTTCTAAATGTAGCTCTTTATGCTATATCTTGCTAACAATGTGGAACTGTCACCATTTCAGGCATGAGATAAGCCATTCAAGCTCCATAAAAGGTGGAGGGAATCATACTTGAAGGATTTTGAAATCCTGGTTGAATTTTCAATATTTTACTGACGTATATTGTGACTTTGGATAGTATGCTTTCCATGTCTGTGTCTCGATAAAATAACTATAACATTTACTCCATAGCAACATTTAAGGGCTTAAGTAATGTTCCTGCATTTCTTTTTTGTTTTATTTTGGTGATGAACTGGACATAAAACACAAAGTATCATTGAAATAGAATTTCTTTAGACAATTAAGTCTTCCAATGAGTCATAACCTGTGTTATTATTTAGTAAACTGTATAACACTATTTAGCTTTCACATTGTTCTCAGAAAGGGAATATAGACTCAAAGAAAAGAACGGGATATTTGCATCACTGATTTGGTGACCTTTAAAGAGTGAGAGCAATATTCTATGATACAGGATAGCATGAAACAAAAGTTTTGTTGTTGATACATCGTATAGATTAATTCTGGGAACATCTACAAGACACAGGAGAAAGTTCATTTGAACAAAATCAGTAAGTATAGAATCACTTGAAAAATTAGGATGAAAAATTATAAAAAATAATTTTCTCTTTCTCCCATCACCTCACTGGGAAAAAAAGAGGAAAACAAAATCTTGGTAACAAATATGTAAAGTCAAACAAAACAAATATATGAACTGACTGGTCAATTCAAAAATACATATTTCATTTTGCTCTTGAGTTAGAAAGTGAAGAGGCAGCATACTTTATCATCTGTTCTCCAGACTAACCATTACATTGATCATAGTTCTTCAGTCTTTTTAAAGTTATTTATAGTATTGCTATTATTGTGTATATTCTTCTTTTGGTTCGATTCACTTCATTCTGCATCAGTTTATACAAGGCTTCCCAGCTTTTTCTAAAGTATTTTCTTTCAGAAGCATAAATGCCTTTCCATTTTCTATAGTTATTACTTTATGGTGGAGTTATATGTTATCCCTTATTGTTGCACTTCTGAATAATTACTCAAATGGAAAATGGGTATTTATGTGGGATGACTTGAGAGAACCCAGTAATCTAGAAATTAGAGTACATATTTTATATGGACCAGCCAATGCAAAAGGCTAGATTGTCTGAAATATGAAAGTTTCAAGCATGTGGGAAAGAGAGCTCTTGTGGAGAAATGAAAATTGCTTCCATAGTCAGATTATATAAAATTCTGTCTGACTTTATTTGAGATACGAACAGTAGAATCGAATCTCAACACAGTATAAAAGTATAAAACCTGTAAGGTTTTGTTTTGTTTTATTTTGTTTTGTTTATTTCCAAAGGACTGTGTATCATGTTAAGAACACATCCATACTACTGTCAATCTGAAAAATTCCAAGAACTACCAGAATAATTATAATACAGGTCTTTAAATAGGGAAATTGAGACTATAATACAAAACACCTTAAAGAGTCACCACTCTGGGAGGGCTACAGTCTCAGGAAAACATGCAGTAAGGTAACACTGGGAATTTCTACTAATCTACAAAAAAAGAGGGAGTTTACATATTTATAGAAAGGAGAGGGGAAAGACAAAAGTTTTGTTATAGGAATTCACAAAGGCTTGAAATCCAGGATATAGCTGAAGTCTAAGGTGGCTGGGAGCTGCCTGGATGCAATAGCCAGAGGCTAGTGTGATTACGTTTTGATTGTCTTTAGCTGAGTTTTGACTTGAGTGATTGAAAAGATGTTTAAGAGTTTATTATTCAATCTAGAACAAGGGTCAATCTTGAAGACAGGTTGTCTGGGACAAGGGTTAATCTGGAGGTTTCAGAGGACAAAGTTGTCACTATTTAATTTATAAAGTGAAAATAATGGTATATACATTCAATATTTGATGGAATATATTTCTATTTCTACTATACCTCTGAAATTTGTAGAGAAAGTGAGGTGAGTGGTTCAGAGAATTACATGCTATTATTTTTAATTCTATATAGCTGCCTACTCAAAGACCTGAGCAATGAACAGTCAGTGCTTTCTTTCATCAGATATTCATCCATATGCTTATCAATAAACAAGTGACTAATACTTGCAAAACCAACCCAAAGGTATATAGTCAATTTTATTGTCTTTCTTTATGGTGTCAGAAAAATGCTGCACATAGAGTGAAGGAGATGGTTTGAATTCCATAACTGACATTTACAAGAAGTGTGATGTTGGGCAAATAAGTAATTTAAGCTTTCTTAGACTCAGTTTCTTTATCTATGAAATGGGGATATTAATTATCACCTACTACACAGGGTTGTATAAGGATCAAATGAAAAAAATATTTGTAAAATGAATTACAAATTTCAAAGTGCCATGTCGATGAGCTGCATGGTGTTTTTAGTTTTATTATGTTTCAAAGAAGGGCTTTATTTTTATTTTTAAAAATATCCTAACCTTTCTCAGTTAATCATACCCTATAACCATAGTCCAAGCCTTTAGATTACATGGTAATAACCAAAGTATAGCATTTTTTTGGTGGTAGCATACTCCAAGTGTAGACATAATACCTGTGTGTGTTTATGTGTGTGTGAAACTAACAACACAGCCACATAAAAATGTTGAACTTGAATGTCTAAATTAAAATGGGGAGGGCAAATGTCACAGGATTATAGTTTATTAGTATAGTTACTGATTTTCCAATGTAGAATTGGGGAATGGGTCAAGAGATTTTTTTTCTGCCCTTGATCTTGGGGAGTCTTTTCAGAAAAATTAAGGGGGTAGCTGAGTTGACTTTCTCAATAATGGTCTCATTCATTTAAGTAATTAATTTCCTTTTATTTCAAATTTTTAACTCACATTTTTGTTTGTGAATATAAGTAGAAAATACCTGGGTTATATTGGGAGTAGAAGAATTTTCTACTGTGAGTCAAGGAAACTCTAAAATCTGAATACAGTTTGCAAATGGAATAAAGAATGGTTAAATAAAGAGGACGTGAACCCTGAAGAATGAATGATGTCTTCTTTCTAGCATTATTTTAGGGCACATCTGAACTGATAAAGAGTATTTATGTTTAAAGGACTCCCAGAAACATGATTTATCTGTGGAAATAAGTAATATCCATCATTTTCTTTAAAAAAGTTTTTCTTTACACCATAGCTGTATGTGAATATTGTACCCTCTCCACATCCTATCCCCTCACAAAGAAAAGCACTTAAAAACCAACTAATTTGTTGGGTGGTATATTCATCATTTATCCTTTGTAGTTTCTTACCTACCTTCTTTAAGGAAGGAAGTGTTTTTTCATGGTCTATTCTCTGGGACCAAGAGTGGTCATTACAATTAATTTTATTCAGTTGCTTTCTAGGTTCTCTGCATCCCATTTACATTACCACTATCATTGTGTACATCATTATCCAGGTACAGAGCACTTTGCTCAGATTCAATTCATACCAGTCTTTCTATGTTTCTTTGAATTCATGTTCATTGTCTCTTTTGACACAATAATATTCCTTTTTAGTCCCATGAAACATTTTGTTCAGCCATTCTCCAACTGGAAGAATTGACATTATTTCCAAATTTTTGCTTCTACATAAAGTAGTGATTTAAATATTTTTTGGTATATATGTGAAGCACATGTCTAATTTCATAGAATGATAGAATTTTAAAGGTAAAGGGGATCTTATAAACAATCAAGTTTGTTTATGATCTCCTAGAAGGTAGGAGCTTTATTTTAGTAGCTCGAGTCCCCTGAACAATACTTTGTACATAGTAGTTGATTGTGCATAAGAAATATTTGTCGATGTGGAAATATGTTTTTCAAAGTAGTGCATGTATGATCCAGATCAAATTGCTTACAAGCTCAGAGAAGGGGAAGGAAGGGAGGGAGACAATTTGTATCATATAACTTTAGAAAGCTTATGTGGAAAATTCTTATTATGTGTAATTGGTAAAATAAAATATCTTTACCAAAACAAAAAAAAATTGTTGATTTAATTTGAATTTAGTTCATTTCCTCATTACACATATGGGGAAAATGAGGCCTGAGTTATTTAATCTCTCCTTTTATTAAGGCAGGTTCATAGAAATTTTTCATTGAACTCGTAGATCTTTCAAGCCTTTCCCCCTCTTTTCTTCCTTGATTCTTTTAAGTACAAGAATATACACATTCCTTCTTATGTGGATGACAATTATAGCCTTAATATAGTTCGTATTCTTGAGACATTTTCAGAGAATAACTTTTCTTTGGAAGAGATTTTTAATCCAAATCTCATCATTCCCCTGAACATTTAAATTATGATCAGATTACCTAAACCTCTTCATTTATGTTTACATCAATTTGCTACCCTTTATACAAATGATACAGTATTAAGATTGAACATTTTTCATGCAAAAAGGTCAGGAAATTAGAATGCAAATTTTGCCATATTACCACAGGAGGGAGAAGAGGTGCTTAAAGTAGAAAAGGAGAAATTGAAACTGTTTTTAAGCATTTAAGGTTGTTTTACTGGGTAATGTGGGCAAGCTGCATTTTGCAATAAAATTCTTAGTGATCTGAAGATGAAAGTTGAAAGAACAGAATATAGTTTGTAGTGCTAAATAAATTTTGTTTGTTTTGGAAAAAGCAAAAGATTCCTAGGCAAATTAGATAAGCATTTGGAGCCTATTGAACTTTAGTTTTGAACTATTTTTTTCACAATTTATGCTAAATTTAAAAAATGAATCTTTTTAAATTATGCTAGTGCCAAACAGAAATGGGGTAGAAATTATTGCAGAAAATTGAAAAATGACATAATATATTTTCTTTACTCATCTAAAAACTAGAACTTTTTCAGATGTGAGGGAGTATTATTAAGGAAAAAAGAAAAGTAAGGAGGAAAAAATGCTGCCCAAAGTAGTTAGATATCTCCGAGTGGGAAAAGGGTTCCCACAACCAGCTGAACAGTTTTGTACTAGATTCCTATTATTATTTGAAGTTTTCCAAATTAAAGAGCAGACTCTTCCTTATCAGCTGCTTGGAGCCTTTGTGTCTTTTAAATGGTTGATTCATCTCAGCTTTTCTTGCTTACCACCCTACTCTCCTCCTCTTTCTATTTTGCCTATTTGTAAGCTGTGGCACCACCTTGTTTCCCCACTGACCTGGGGCAGCTAGGATCTCTAGAATTCAGGAATCTTTTGAATAGAACATAGAATACTTCAAAGCAATGGGGGAGGGAGAGGAGGAAAATAAGGAGGAAGAGAAGACATACGTTTATTTCTTAAAGTCTCTGTTATAGAACATAATCCTTTTTATCATAATTTATATAAAGAACATGGGATTTCTTTGGTCCCTAGGTTACGAACTGGTAAGAAAGCAGAAATGGTATCATAGGCTCTTTCTTAGAGTTTGGTGGAAACTCGAGTCACCTAATTCAACCTCCACAATTTACAGATGAAGAAACTGAGACCCAAGGAAAGGAAATGACTTATTGAAAGTCACAGAGTGAGTTGTGGAAGAGCCAGGAGTCAAGAAAGCGATTGTTTCATCTTTGGAAGGTTTGAAAGAGGGCTCAACTAAAGCACAAATTGCTTAGTAATATAGGGTAAAGTTAACAAATCAATATATTTGAGGTCCGCAAATTAGTACCCCAAGTTAATGAGGGACAGGGCTATTTGGTAGCTGTAGATCAAACGATGGGGAGGCAGGGGAGATTTCAACTATTATAGAGCTATATGTCCAAGGTTTAGATGAAGACAGAATTGGAACTGAACCTCAATTTCCCTGAATTCTATTACAATATACTTTCTATCTACAGTTGTTCTAATTAATACTGTAGAATTGATTGATTGATTCTGTAATTAATGATACTTGGTATATACTCTTTCCCAATCACCTGGCCTCAAACCTTACCTTCTTCTTCCTTATCCTTCTTGTATGTACTAAGAAGGTAGAAATGTTGCATTAAGACAGTGGCAGAGATAGTTTCCCAAGGTCTTAAATGTCTATAATAGTAGATTATAGTATAATATTTACTAACAATAATAGTATAATAATATAATATAGTGTAATAATTTGGACATTTAGTTTTATAATAGATGGCATTTCCCTTCTTTATCTTTGAAACTAAGGCTATCAGATCACCCACATAATAATTAATTTGGGGCTACTTTAATTTGTATTAAACACAGACATATATATCTATATATGTGCATATTTATGTGTTGACTTCAGAATACCTTGATTCTGATTGTTGAAGTCAAATGAAACTAAATGATTCATGTAATCTATTGTAGTTTTTTTTTTTTTAAGTCTGAATATAAAGTACTAGAAATGTGCTTTAGATCTTTTGGTGGCAGTAGTGAGCCCCCTGCTGGGGTAGCCATAGGGAGTCTGATGTGAAATCATTTGTACATTCACCCCTTCTGATTTCCCTTCCCCCACTTAGAAATATCTTTCAAAACTTGAGAGGATAGGTTAGGAAAACACCTTCATTCCAGGGAGGCATGTGTAGCTGAAGAAAGAGCAGGAAGTTTCCTCTATTAGGTCTTGGGAAACCCAGGTTCCAGTTTCCTCTTTGATGCAATCTTGCTTTGTGATTTTAGCCCTGTCACTGAAACTGCCTAGGCTTCAGTTAGCCCACCTACGAATAAGTATATATGAAGAGGAGTCAGTGAGTAAGGAGAATTTGAATTCGCCATAGACATGATTTCACTCTGCAATCTGCATTAGTGATCCATTCTCTCTGTTTATATATGGTGCTTTTTTGTCATATAGCATGGGCAGCATTTTTATTTATGCTTCTAAGATCATGTGTGTGTGTGTGTGTACATATTTTAACCCTTATTTTTTGTCTTAGAATTTATATTACTTATTAGTTCCAAAGCAGAAGAGCAGTAAGTACTAGGCAACTGGGGTTAAGTGACTTGCCCAGGGTCACACAGCTAGGAAGTGTCTGAAGCCACATTTGAACCCAGGATCTCTTGTCTCTAGGTCTGGGGCTACCTTGCTGCCCCTAAAATAAAGTATTTTGACAATATGCTTAAGTCAATACTGCATTCTGTCGAGTTATCTCATAGAGTTGTTGTGAATATAAAATGATACAATCTACATGCTCTGAAAATAGGTATAAAATACCATACAAATGAAGATGGCATTATGGGAAAAAACAGAATTAGGATTGTAAATAGCACTTTAAAGTATTCACTTAATGCATATAAGAGTTTCCCTTTGGAAGCAGTCCCATCTTCTCTACAGCCTTGACAACTACTTTGCCACTTGACTCAGAAACTATGACCTGGAGACTTTAACCTGTCCATCTCCAAAATTTCTGCCTTGGGTTCCAGTTGCCCTAGTTGCTTACCTCCTTTCCTGGAATACTATTTTAGATGGCCTCTTGTCATGTTTTTCTTCATTTTGTACTACCCAACCATCTTCTCCAAAGCCCTGTGAGGAACTTTGCCACCACACCTGTGCTCCCTCACCTCTTATCTCTAGTTCTAGAACCATCTCTATAACTTCCAGAACCAAGATGCCCATCTCTATCCATCACTGCCAAATACATATTATCTCTCTTATTGGAATTATTGCTTTTTGAAAGAAGAAAGCTCTCTTCATTTTTATATTTGTATTCACAAATACAAACTTATACTTAGGACTATGCTTAGTACAGATTAAAAATACACATGGTCAATTTGTATTGTGGGAATGTGACCTTTTATTCATTCATTCAATCATTCATTCAAATTGTGAGTATCTAGAAGTCATTTCTCAACAAATTTTGAAGGGAATTCGTCACCTGAACTTTATATAAATTAATGTTTTGGGGAGTATATTGCTGAATCATATTTCTGACTACATAATAGTAAGAAAGACTGTTATCAAGATCCTGAAAACTGTACATATGTAGTCATAGCTCACAAAAAGAAAATAAATAAAACTTGTTCTTGTAGATGCTATTTCTCAATAGCATAATCTATAGATTCTTTTAAAATCCTGACTGCAATGAAATAGTCTTGTGTTTTCTTTGGCCAAAAGATAGAAACTGATAGCTCTACACAATGCTCCTTGCCCCAAATAGTATGCTTATGCTCAGCTCAGTCCCACCTCAGAACCTCCATTTCTGAGTATCACTTATTTTTTTTAACCAGAATCAGTTTGTATACTCCTGCCTCCCAATTCCAATTCCTTCTTCCCTCAGACCCTGTTATATATATTGTATTTATGATAATATTCTTGTAATACTAACTGTCCATTGTAACACTGTTTCTCCTGTGTTTTGGGGAAAACCAATGAATGATTTTATGTTTAGAGACTGCTACAATAAAACACTGGGCCTGGAGCCAGGAGGAAGACCTAAATTCAAAGCTGAACTAGCATTTAACTAATCTGTGTAACTCTGTGAACACAGGATCAGTTGACCTTTATTTGCCTCAGTTTCCTGAACTGTAAAATCAGGATAATAATAGCATCTACTACAAAGAGTTGTGAGGATCAAATCAAACATTTGTTAAGTGCTTAGCATAGTTCCTGGCACATAATAGGCACTTAATAAATACTTGTTCCTTTCTCCTTCCCTTCCCCTCCTCCTTCCTCTCTTCTTCATTCCCTTCCTCCCTCCATTTGTTCATTCATTTGTTTTTTCCTTCCTTCCTTCCTTCCTTCCTTCCTTCCTTCCTTCCTTCCTTCCTTCCTTCCTTCCTTCCTTCCTTCCTTCCTTCCTTCCTTCCTTCCTTCCTTCTTTCCAAAGGGTATGCCTTTAGAACAATATTTGAAATTTCCTGCCATCTTCACAAGATAGAACTTAAATAGTATCATTGAAAAATATTATCACCTTGAGCAATTATCTCACTTGCCTTTTCCTAATATAATTTTTGTGACTCTTTATGGATTAGTGAACAGAGAACAATCAACATATGTACCTGTGTCACACAGCTTGGGTTCTTTTGTTTCCATATTTGGAGCCCAATTTGAAATTTTTACCCAGTATCATAGTGTCAGAGTTGGAAGAGACCTCATCTGTGTTATGAGAAAGTCAGAAGAGACAGTCTCAAATGTCCTTTTCCCCTCACAATTCTACTGACTATTCCAACCACTTCATTTTTTGATGAAGAAATCTAGATAGGTAAGGTGACATCCAATGCCAGAGCTCCAATTCAGATCTTATTTCTGAAGAGGCTTAAATTATTTTGCTATAGTTGAAAATTAAAATGAGATGACTATTTTTATTCTTATAGATTTATTTTGTCCATTTTATGGGAACTAATCCAATGTAAACCAATTGTATTCTCTCCACTTTCCCTGTAGGAGGTAGAAAAAGCACTACTAAATCTTTGAGTGTATCAAGGGGACTAATGGATAATGAGGCTAGAAAGGTAGGGCCAATCCTGGCTATGCTATTTTCCTACTACATGATTCTAGATTTCACCTCCTTTGGGTCTCAGTTCCTTGTCTACAACATTGGAGAATGGGAGGAAGTAGAATGGATGATCTTTCACCATCTTCCTGCATAGCATTCTGAAATTCTCCTTTAAGTACTTGCTCACGTTGAAAGCTTTTGCGCTTGCTATCTATTTACATCTGCTCTTTCATCTAGATTCTTGTCATTCTTAGACAGGAGTAGTGAGAGTGGAAAGAAGACTTCAGCTAGCAGACTCCACAAGTGTTTAGCTTTTCCTTATCTACTAAAAGTAGCCAGGATCTTCCACTTTTGGGCTATGCAATCTGAGATGGGCCAGACAAACGCAAGCCAGGTGTACATTTCCTTGCTG
The DNA here is from genome assembly GCF_027887165.1 of Monodelphis domestica. NCBI lineage: Eukaryota > Metazoa > Chordata > Mammalia > Didelphimorphia > Didelphidae > Monodelphis > Monodelphis domestica. Next base: position 634,537,512 of record NC_077227.1, read on the forward strand.
GTTAGGTTTTGGTAGGAGGGGGATGGTGGTGAGAAGGGGTACAAAAGGTTTAGATAAATATCTGAATTTCTGGAAAGCTCATCCAACTGAAATTATGAACATGTTGCAGTCTGCCCTGCATTAATATGTTCACAGTGAAATCAAGCTGGCTCTGGGTGGAGTGATAGAAATGAAACGGGAGGACACTGTCTGATTCCTCCCCCTTTTGTTCCAGGACTCGGTTTTGCCTTCTGGGTCCTTCCATTTGGTGTCACCTCGTGGCTTTGTTCTGCTGTTCAAAGTCCCCATCATGTTTTACCTCATCAAAGTTATTCAACTTCAGGATCTATGGACATGCTTGACAGCTCTATAGCTAAATACTGTCTAACTGTTACTCTGTGAGAGGTAATCATTTTGAAGAGTTTGCCAACTGCCACAAGAAGTGAAAGAAAATGCCTCCCACTACATCTGTAATGAGCAAAGCTATGAATCATCCTCCCGAATCTCGTAATAAATAGCATGAGGACTTAGCTGGTGGGCAGTTCTTTCCTATTCCAAGAAAATTGACCCCCCAACTACAGTCTATATGGCAGCCACCTCTCCTTTTCTCCTTGTCTAACTAGAGCTAGAGCAAAATTCTAAAAAGCCCTTGATAGTGAGTTTAAATACTAATTTACTCTTGAATCACTATGGTGATCTATCTATTAATACTAATATTAATACTAATACTAAGAATAATGCCAATTAGCTTTTAGAAAGCACTTTTTAAGTATTGCAGGGGGCAGGTGGGTAGTTCAGTGGATAGAGAACCAAGCCTAGAGATGGGAGGTACTGGGTTAAATCTGGCCTTGGACACTTCCCAGTTGTGTGACCCTGGGCAAGTCACTTAACCCCCATTGTCTAACCCTTATCACTCTTCTACCTTGGAATCCATATACAGTATTAATTCTAAGGCAGAAGATAAGGTTTTTTTTTAAAGTATTGTAAAACACTTTATATATATATATATATGCATATATATATATATATTACTTCAATTAATGATAGAACTCATTGACAAGGCAATTTAGGTCCCTACAAGATCCTCAAAGTATCGCTGATATAACAGCAAAGGGGCATAAAATTCCATTTTTCTAGCTAAAGAATAAATATTATTGAATGAATGACCAAATTAATGACAATTAATTAATTAATTACAATTAATGACAATTGCTTTTCAACTTTAAAGGCCCTTAAAGTTCATTACATTCAGGGTAAAATGACTCACTGGGATGTTATGGTTTTTTCTCTAGAGTTGAAAAGAAAATGCCACCTACTCTATCTGTTGTGCCTGTGTTACTTCTATCTCTTGTGCCTGTGTTACTTCTGCTAACCTGCTAAGTCTCAACTCTGAGTGTCATTTCAACAAAGATATTCTGAGAGAGTAAAGATTTTTCTTGTCTTTGCTGAGCAGTATTCTTGGCATAAAATTAAGACAGTTTCATACTCTAAACTATTTTTAAAATTTTAACTTATTTTAACCTTTAAACCCTTTTAAAGAAACTGACAAAGTACAGAAAGGATATTAACTATGATATGGGGAAAAATAAAAGTACTTCATGATTTTTGGATGCAAAGTAACAAATATTATCAGTCACTTTATATAATATTAGATTATTTTTTTACTCCAAACTTCAATTTTAGGTAAAATATTTGCCTCAGCATTTAATTATTACCGTCTGTAAAGGAAAATAGTCTCAAACTTAAGCCCATTCTATAATGAACATCTTTTAAAATAATTGTTATAAAATGAAACTAATACTGTAAAATAGCATATTCATGGCAAACATAGGCAGGCGGTCACAATTTCTAAAGGTGAATTTGCTATTATATTGAAACTCTACTACCAAAAAACCTCACCAAACTTCATTTTTTTGGCTTCTCCCTATAGAGAACTTGACTTTTTCATGATGAAAATTTCAAAACTTATTTGAAAAAAGAATTTAATGGAGAAGACTTTTTCATTACATTTCTCTGCAACATCACTTTCTTAGGTCTAGATAATCAAAACGATAAATCTAGTCCTGATATGTAGCTATTTGCTGATTCCCTAGTTGTAGATGTTCATAGTGAAAATAACAATTTTCTTTTTGCTGGCCCCCACATACCCCTAATACCCCTATGAAGACAATCTAGTACAGTTCCTAAGAGAAATATTCTAATGATTATCCTGTCCTAACTAGAAATACAACATAGCTCTAGAAGAAAGTTGCGGCAATATTCATTAGGAATTAGGGGTGGATGTTGTGGTGTGGTTACAGTGGTAAAAATAGTGGCTGTAGCATTTGTAGTACTTGTAGTGGAAGTGTTGATAGCAGCAGTAGTTGAGGTAGTATTAGAAGTGTCAATGCTATCAGTAGTGGCAGTGATCACAGCAAGAGAAGCATCAGGAATGATGATGGGAGTGGCAAGAGTAATAGTAGCTCTCTGATACGGAAGATAGGATGTTGGTCCTGGAGTCACAAAGAACTGAGTTCAAATTTTACCTGTGATATTGTGTGATCTTGAGCAAGTCACTTATTTGCCTGAATTTCTTTATCTGTAAAATGGGTACAATAATAACACCTACATCCTAGGGGTGCTGTGAATAGCAAATGAGATAACAATTATAAAGCACTTAACATAGTGACAGTCATATAGTAAGTGCTATATAATTATAATAGTTATTAGTTTAGTAGCTATTGTGGCAGTGGTAGTATCGGTGATGGAAGTAGGACTGAGATTATTTATAGCAGTCTTGAGAGTTGGGGTGGTGGTGGCATTAAAAGTGGTGGCAGAGGTTTTGGCAACAGTGGGGATAGTAGCAGTGTTAGCAATGACAGTGATGGCAACAACAGAAATGGTGGAGATGGCATCGATGGCAACAATGACAGTCATGGTAGTAGTGGAGTGAATGCAGAAACCCGGAAACAAAAAGAAAGAAGCTGTAAATGTCTTTGCTCTTTCCCTTAGCCTGATTGGAATCATTCTCAGGAACTGGGAATTTGGCAGTCACTGGGTTATAGGGGCATCAGAGAGGGAAAAATCTGTTGGGGACAGATGGGCACTTTCACAAGAGCCAGCTTCGGCTTCCCCTAATATGAAGGGTTTGTTTTTGTTTGTTTGTTTGCTTTTTAGTATCTTGGAATGTGTGTTTAACACTGATTGGGGCTGGGGCAGGACATAGGACAGGTTATTGGTTCTGTGCTTACAGAGCTTATTATGCTCTGCTTTGAAAAATAGAGTTGTAGATTTGCTTTTCCCCCACATTATTAAAAAAAGAAAAAGAAAAAGAAATGCTCTGCCCGACTTCCAAAGTATAGCCAAAATATTTAGCTTTGAAAGTGAATGGAGATATCTTCTGAGTCCTTGTAGCTCTGTTTTTTTTATGTGAGGTTGATCTGGTATATAAAATTTCCACTGAATTCAATACATATGGAAAATATTTGTTAAAATAAGTCCAGTAAAATAATAATATTCAATTATCCATATTGGAATTATTTAGTATACTTTTTAATCCACCCACCTACTTTTATCCAATATGTTTCTAGGCCTCTTTCCATTATATGTCAGGGTGGGTATGTGTGTGAGCACAATATTATTAGGATGGCAAATCTGCTCAAAACAACAGTAAAGAATTATGCAAAGCATTCTAAAGCTGCTGAATTAGCATCGACATGTTACCCTATTACTTCAAAAAAAAAAAAAACAAACCAAACTTGAATGACTGGTGATAGTTTGAATCTACCTAGTAGCTTTCAAAGGGTTCAAAGCACATGCATGTTTTCTTGTCCATTTTTGCTTCTCAGGGTCCCACATTGGGTGCCGATTATAACACAGAGCCATTCCATTGCAGTATATGACAATTTTCATATGTTGTAACTCAGTACAATTCAATAGGAATACATAACTGCTGATGTTTTGTTTTCTCTATTTTTTATGAAAAGTCCATGAAAAAAATCTTTTGAAGACTGAAGATGTTCAGGTAAATACAAATCCTCTATTTCTTTTAAATTCTCTCTCTCTCTCTCTCTCTCTCTCTCTCTCTCTCTCTCTCTCTCTCTCTCTCTCTCTCTCTCTCTCTCTCTCTCTCTCTTCTTTCTTTCTTTCTCTTTCCTGAGAAAATTTATCCTGGATAGCAATACAACCTATTCATCTCTGTAGCTATGTAGCATTGTGTATGTCAATGATATTCCATAATCATAATATTAGAGAAAGTAGTTATAGGTAACAATAATAATAAAACCTGATTTTCCAAGTTTTGAAGTATGTGATAATTCCAATCTTTTTGTGGAACCAAAACACCCAAATACTCTTGCAAAATTTCTCCCACATGCTGTTGAAACTGCTTTAGATTTTACAGACTACTTAGCAGGAAATGATAGAAAGGAATCTGAAGCTAGCTATTACAGTAAAAGTCGGGAACTGCTGCAAAGACTTGTACGTGTAGATAAACATGCACTCATATGTCTTTTGGTTTTCTTCATTAGCTTTTAAAAATGGATCTTGCTCAAATGGTTGTGTTAAAGACTTACATTGATTCATTTCTATATTATGGAAAACTGCAAGAGAAGGGAAAAATAAAATCTTGCATTTCTAACACTTTTTATGCCTCCTTCAATCCATTTATTAGAAAATAATCACATACTTAAACTTGTGGTTATTATGCTGATTTATATAACTCAGGATATAAAATACAAACACTTGAGCACCATTATGCATATACATTTATTTAAAAAATACTATTGATGAAAGTTTAAAATTCCTTAAAATAATTTGAAATGCCAACCCAACAGCCAATTTTCCATTACATTGCCATCGATTATAGAATTCTAAAATGACTTACTTGCTCACTCACTCTCTCTCTGCTTTCCACAAAATGCATCCATTGGACTCATAAAATCTCAATTAATTATTCTTGTTTTCAGGGCTATAACTGCAAATGTTTCAAACTGAAATGGAATTGACCCAATGTACAATGCACATTATTTATTTAGAAGAATAAAAATTAGTCCCTGACGTTACTAAAACAAATCCATAAACAAAGAGAACGGGAACATCAATTCCAAGCGTTCCTTGCAGCTATACTCAGCTCCTTGCTTTTTGTGTTGTTATCCCATGCAAGTGTGCCTTGCATTGGCTGAAACCTACTGTGCTTTCATAATCAACTTTTATAATGTCTCTTTATAAAAGGTTTCTATCCTCTACATATTTCAGCACTTTTATGAGTGCCAAGAACAACCAAAAGACAAAGGAAGATGATGGACTTGAATTTTAAGGCTTACTTGTTATTTTACAGGCGTGCGTTGGAAAATTATATTGTTATGACCCAAGATCTGCTATTTTTCAAATTTTATTAAATAGCAGCAAAAGTGAAACACCAACAACAGCAAAATTGGGGACGAAACGTTTTGAACCTTACTGGTAACAACATAGCTTCAATCTTAGTAAATAGTAAATAAATATAAAATAATACAATAATTAAACTATAGAAATAATTATGGCAGAACAGTAAGCCTTATATTTGTGTATAAAACTTTAGCTTTTATAAGATGTCCTTTGCCTTAATCAAAAAGCTTAAAATAATCACCAATTTATTATAAAAAATTTTAAGGACATGATTAATTCCATTGTTTAAACTCTGCTTTATTGCTTTATGGAATTCTCGTAAATGATCTTGCACCTATTTCTGCATGATTATTTCCTTCTAAAATAATACATTAATTAATTTCAATTAAATATATGTAAAGGAAGATATATTTTGAAAAATGCTTCTCCCTCACCATTTGTTAATCTATTGAAAAAGTGTAAACCTTGGAACATTTAGCATAGAAAATATTCATTTTTGGTAATTTCTCTAGGGGGCAATTTATTAAATGAAAGGCTTTTACCATTAGCTAAAAGCAGCCCTGTAAATCATGGGTGTCATCAAACTGCTTCATCACTTCATTAATTTAAAAGATTATTATATGCGTAACTGACATAATTTTGAACAATGTTACATGGTTAATTTATTAATGTAGAAAAGCAGAAATGACACGCTGACTTGATTTATTTTTGTAATTGTATAATTTTAGGACTTTTGCCTGTGACTTTCACCAAAAGAAGAAATGATTCAGTGTCTTGTTACTAATTTTATCGAGGTCTTTTCCCTGCTAATGCTTTGCCAATTGTAATATCTCCTGGTCAAGTCATTTTAAAATACTTTCCTAAAAATGTAAGCCAAGGCCATCAAATAATCCCCTTCCATTATTTTTTAAGTGTGCTGGTCAAATATAGGCAAGCATACACCTTCCCGAATGATGACAGTTATGAGATATGTAGGCATGCAAAATGCTTTGAACTCTTTGAAAGAAAGTTTTTATAATGCTATAGGTATTTTGTAATTTAGTAGATACCCCAGAGCCAAAGTTTATAGTTATTTAATATATTGGATATTTGTGAGAATATTTTCTGTGAGATTATATTTTGGAATGATTACATAAAAATTCTCTCTCTTTGAATATGATTTTAATTTTTCCTGAGAACTTTTTTCCTGATAACTTTAAGAAAGATTAAAGTCCAAGTATTACTAATCTTGACTCTTAATTAATTTATAACTAAAAATCTGATTTTTCTTCAAGAGCCCAAGTCTAGTAAATTCTTTGTAGAAATACATATGAGAGGCACTGACTTTGAGATTTCATAGACTTAAAGAATAGCAAGCATGATGCATGCATGCTTTATAAATTGCCTCTGATTATATTAGTAAAATCTCTTGGAAATGCCCACTTAAAATTTGATTATATTTCTTGTAATTTTTTAAGCTTCAGGTTTTGCCTCGAAGAAGCAGGTTTTTGTGAATTCAGTGGAAAACAAGGCAGCAATTAGACACCTGAAGGCAAATCTCTGTGTATTTTAAGCTACAAAGTTTGGAAATGGGTATAGGAGATACAATCAACTGGTATGACAACTTTAAATGTTTGCACTTGCCCCCAGAAAATTCATGCTCCTCACAATCTAATTCATACATTGAGATATAGTCAAATAAGTAGACATAAGACATTTTATTTTGTTTTGTTTTCTGTGCTGGTACTAAATCAAGAATGATAGGAACTAGAGTAAAGTAGGATAATCTTCTCCAGGCTCTATATGGATGTACAATTCTCTCTGTGTATACGTAAATTGATTTGAACTAGAAGCATCTTACTCGGTAAATGATTTGTACAATGTAGTGACTTTCTATATTGTATTTCAGCTTTCTCTGTGCTCTAAAATAAGATCACTTTCATGCAGTCTTAACGATATCTTTACCAGAATCTCTCTTTCAAAAGGAAAGGTCTTCTCCAGTATATAACAGTGGTTTCATTGAACTACTTAGCGTAGAATCTGGTCTGCTAACGCAGGATGCTGAAATATACTTTAGAGTGTCTTTCTTAGCTTGAACTTGGTAATTAACCCAAGAGACAGACACAGTAGTTAATTCACTTAATATATTCACTGATACATCATAAACACACAGCAGGTACCTGGCCAGATCCTACTATGAAATGCTTTGAAATTTCCCTTAGATGTCTCTAGTAACAAGTTTGCATACATTGAGAGTGCATACTGAAGAGCTAGAAAGGTCTATTGAGTCTGTTTTTCTCGTGAAATATTTTTGACAGATCTCAGTAGGTACATGGGGAAATAATTTCCAGAACAATTATCATCCAAATATTTTCTTAAAGGAAGCACTCATTATGCATAGGAGTCTCTCAATTAATCCCTATTTTTCTTTTCCCCACCCCACTCCCCATAACAGAGAACCTCCTTTCCATGAAAATTGTATTAATGGATCCTAAATATTAGCAAAGGTAAGGTTGGCTGTCACAACAGATTGCTGGTTCTTCTAAGTCATTCTTTAATCAAATAAGAAAGACTTGATTATCGTTCATTTCATCACATTAATTTTTGTCAATATGCCCTTTAAAATAATAAGAATAATATTTTAAAACTACCTGCAAGCAGGAGTAATCAAGCGTGAGTATTAGAAGATTTTGTTCCAATAGTTTGGAGAATGGATAAGGATCCTTGATAGCTGTTTCACAAGCTGCACAAAAGGTCAGAGTAAGAAAACCTGAGTTAGCCTGATTTAGGAATGGGCCAGGTATTGTTACTTAATATTTACTGAACTCTGGCAGTTTAAGATGGCACCAGAGAAAACACAGGAAAATGCACAGTCTCTGCCCTGAGGGTTTATGATCTAAATTAGACAGATGAGACAAGCTAGACATAAAATCACTACAAGAAAGTGGATGATGGTAGAGTAAAATATTTGCAAAGATTATACAACCTTATGATTTGACAAATTCAGGATGAGGTGAGTCTGAAAGGGAAGAAAAAGAAAAGAATGTTGTCTTCCCCTGTCTGAATCTGTCCCTTTCTTGGTGCTTCAGATATGGACAACATTTGGTGGTGATTAAAAAATCTGTGCATCTTTTCCATGTGGTATACAAAAACGGGGTTAAGGGAAAGACTAGATGCTCAGTGCCTGTACAAGAATAAGAAGATTTGAATTCCCTTGTAGTTTCTGTATGGACAAACGGCCTGGATTGTGGTGATTGCTCTCTTCGTGAAAAGCAAAAGGGCTTAACAGCTATGTTAACTGAGTTCCATGTCTCCACTCAGGAAAGATGGGCAATTATTTCAAATTATGTCTAATAGTTTTAGAATGTGGAGTGCTGTTTATTAATGTCTGAAGGGAGGTCCTAAATCTCCTCTCTCTCAAAATTCTAGTTTTGACTTTAACTGTCATTTTTGAAGATAAAAGAACCAGCTTCATTAAGCAACAGAGACTTGAGTTTCAGTTCTTTAATTTAAAACACACACTCACACACCTATTTCAGGCTAAATAGAGTAGTTACATAATAAATTCATCCTTATAATCTTGAGATGATTTTTCCCTCATTTGTTCTCTGTAATTTGATGGGAAAATGGAACATTAGCATGATTAGCATGAAAAGTACTGAGAATACTTTTTTTGCTGTTTTGTGCATGGATTTTGAGGGCTCCAATGGGGGTTTTCATTACTTCAGCTTATGTGGTGAGGCTGAATATTTATACATTGAATTAGTAACCATATATGACATATTATTTTTAGGGAAAATTACAATTTTATTCAGAAGAAACCTAAATGTGCACATCATCAAACAACCTTAAAATCCCTAACAAATATCTACTCAGCAACTCCTGGTACAAAGCTATGTGCTAGGTATATAGGAGTACACAAGACAAGGTTGGTGCCCTTAAGGAGCTTATATTTTATGCCAGAAGACCAGGCATGAATAGGTGAAGAATCAAATTTGTTTTAAAAGAGTCAAATGTTATTCCAAGACTATAGAAGATAATAGACCATTTATATAAAAATTGAACTGTTCAGACAATACTTGCTATAGAAGTTCAGGGGGAGGAGAAATCATTTTGGGCTGGGGCAATCTGAAATGCTGCCTGGACAAGATGAGATTTCAACCGTACTTTGAAGGTAGGGTAGAATTTGGAGAAGAAGAAGAATGGCGCAGACACACCAGGCAGGTAGAACAAGGCATCTCTCTGAAAAATAAAAGGTAAGCAAAGAGAAAAATGGAAGTCACTAGAACAACTAGGGTAACTTTGTTCACAATTTCTTTAACTTCTCTATAACACATTATTTCTTTAGTCATTGCTAAAACATTGCCTCCTCAAAAATTCCCAATGTGTCTAAGGTTGAAAAAGGAATTAGAAAGCCACAAAGAGAAGTCTTGGATTTTCCTCTATGGTTTTGTGTGTGTGTGTGTGTGTGTGTGTGTGTGTGTGTGTGTGTGTGTGTGTGTGCACGTGCATGTGTCTGCATGTGTCATCTGTCTCTTAAATGCCAAGTTTGGGACAGAATTTATAAGCTTTTGCCAGTGTTTGTTAGTCCGGAAGTTTTGCCAGTGTTTGTAAGTTTCATGTATATTCCTTCTGTACCTACACAGAGACCCAGGCCACATTGGGAAGGAATACTATAGCTGCAAAGGACTTTTTACTCTTGCTGAGTAGCTCTCTCTCAGGGCTCCCTGGGAATATATATCATGCCACATTGAGAGTAGTGTAAATGGACACTAGACCACTCTTAGTGTTATCTGGAGAGGAAACAGAAAGGCTCTCTAGGGTAAGGGATTCAGAAGATTTGAAAGAAAGAATGAAGACATCTCTTTTCCTCTCGGCACCAAGAGGCAAGATCTACTTAACAGTAAGCAAACATTTCTGTGGGACAGAAAATGTTGCAATCTTTAAAAAAAAAACACATTTATTTCCACAGACTTATTCTTTTCTACTTCCTTGAAGAGACTCTTTCACTGAAAGCATCTGGAATGTCAATGAGTCAGATTCATAACTTGTTTTCCCCTTGGCAACTGCTTGATGTAGTGGAAAGGACATTGGACTAGAATTTGGAAGAAGAGGTCCCAATTTTAACTGCCACTATTTAGCTGTGAAACCTTGGAGAAAATCACACAGTCTCTCTGGACCTCATTCTCTTTACTGGCAAAATAAAGAAACTGGAATAAGGATATCTAAGTTATTGTTCAATTAAAAAAATTCTATGACTATCTCATCTGGTCTGTTAAGGCTAGATGGATGATACATGTATGTAGCAAAAGAACTAGAAAGGCTGACATGGCATAATGTATTTGGTGAGTACATTATGTCCAAGCAGTAGATACCATGAATTCTGAGGAAGGAGAGATTATTTCTGTTTTGTCCTCATGTGCCTAGTGGGGCTCATTTCTCAGTAAATCTGGAATAGGCTCAACTGGTAGAGTCAAATATGAAACTCAAAGCTGAACCTTGGATATTGTGAGCCCAGCTTGTTAGACTAGGAAATTTCCTAGTTCCTTTGAAATTTAAATTCCTATAAGAAATTAGGTGCTGTAGTACTGAGACTAGAGCCAAAGAGACCTGAGTTCTAATCTATCCTCAGATACTTAGTAGTTGAGTAACCCTGGGCAAGTCACTTATGTTTACCATAACTATAAAATGGGAATAAAAATAGTATGTTTCTTCCAGTTATGAGGATTAAATTAGATATTTGTAAAGTACTTAACATAATCTTTGGCACATAGTATGTGCTTAATAAATGCTTATTTTCTTCTCTTTCGTGACCTCTATTCCACCTTTCTCCCCCCCCCCAAAACATACTTATGTCCAGACTCTAGAACAACACAAAGATATAATTACAGATTGGAATTATAAGAATAGAACTACAGTAGGGCTCCTGAATATCGCTTTCATTTATTCATTCGTTCATTCATTTATTTGTTCAATCATTCATTTGTTCATTCATTTTTTTACTTATTTATCTGGGCTTATACATGTAGTATCATACAAAACACATTTCCATACTGTTCACTTTTGTAAGTGAATAATCTTATAAAACCCAAACCCCAAAATAGAAATCCAAATAAACAAGTGAAAAAATATATGCTTTCATCTGCATTCCAACTCCAATAGTTCTTTCTCTGGAGGTGGAGAGCATTCTTTATCATACGCTGGGTATCTCTTTAGAGAACTGGTGCCTCTGCACAAATTTGGACATACATACATACACACACACATATAAATAGAGTATATGTACCCAGAAGCCCTAGATATTTACAGCCATGCTGTGCTTAGTGGGGCTGACCTCAGTAAATATGGAATAAGTTCAACTGGTAGAATCAAATGAGTCTTATCTGGCTTTGGTACCTTGCCCTCCTTTATCAAGATTCTTTTTGTCATTTGGAGAATATATGGTTTAGTTTACATTCATTAGCAGTGCAAAATCCATTTTCTTCCCTCTCTTGTAGACTACCTAGAGTTTGCTTGAAAAAGAATGAGAAGATCACAGCTCTTCCCCTTCTATTCATTGGCCCTCTCATGCACACTAGCCTAGTGACATTTCTTTCCTTGCTATACTATAACCACAGTTATAGAAGAATCCATTTCTACAGTGACTTAAAATATGACATAGTTATAAGATAGTGGAACAAACGTACATAGGCTTTTTAGTTTTCTTTAGCCAGTCTAATCACTTCTATATGCATAAATCAGAGAAGCATGATTGGGAGTGGGAGGGCACAATTTAACTAGCTTTCTTACAGAACTATCACTTTGCTCCTTTTTCACTTAAGTAAATAGAGTTTGGGTATATTTGCCTCAGCAGAAGGTTATCATAAGTTCTAAGAAAGAAAATTAATTCTAATCTTGTATTAGATAATAGTTATATGCATATAACTATTATATATGTACATATATATATTTAAAATCCTTACCTTCTGCCTTAGAACCAATATTATGTATTGGCACCAAGGCAGAAGAGTGGAAAGGACTAGGCAATGGCGGTTAAGTGACTTGCCTAGGGTTACAAAGCTGGGAAGTATCTGAGGTCAGATTTGAACCCAGGACCTTCCATCTCTAGGCCTGGCTTTCAATCCACTGAGCTACCAAGCTACCCCCAGATAATAGTTGACAGGATCAGGGAGACAAGAGAGGAGAAGGCAAGTAACTGAAGAGTTCAAAGAATAATACCATTATAGATTGTGAGCTTCTTGAGGGCAGGAAATATCTTTTGTTTTCTTTGTGTTTAGTGCTTTTTTCTTTTTCTTTTGTTTGTTTTGCTTTCTTTGGGTTCCGAGTGTTTAGCATAGTGCCTTGCACCTAGTAGGTCCTTGATGAATATTGATTGAATAGAAGAATTCTAAGATAAAAGTTTCAAAACAGATCTGAACTCAGTACTTGCCTTTGTTACTTTCTAGCAGTCTTGAGGAGGAGATGAACTTATTAATTGAGCTGGACTGAGCTAAAAACTTATTAGTTGAGCTAAAGAGAGCTTTATGCCCATTGGCTGAAGAGAACTTTTGTCCTTCATCTCCTGAGGAAAGACTGATTAATCACAGCAACTCTGGCAGATGGTTATGAAGATGCTATAAGAAGCAGTTTAAAAGAGATGTAGCCCTCCCAAGAAGAGAGAGGCTTATTAACCACAACATTCCTCCATGGATAGTGGAAGTGGCTGAAGGAGGTTAACAAAGTTGTACCCTTTCAGATGATAGAATTACTTTTCATAGCATCTATAGTATGGATATTGAACAAGTTACTAGGTGACCCTGAAGATAGCTGGATAAATACTGTTTGAAATTGAGATATGACATCTAGTGAGCCAGAGATTTCAAATCAATCAAACAAACAAAAAGCATTTATTAAGTATCCAAGGAGTAGGAATAAAGATACAAAAGTGAGGCAAGTCCTTCTTTGAAGAAAGTTTATATTTTAGGAATACAAGATGTTTACTGACAAACAAATATAGTTTACATATAATATGCATACACAAATATGTGTGTGTCTATGTACTGCATGGTCTAGGGTCCCCCAAAGATTGAGTTCACATAGATTAGGTCTAATCTTAAGACCTGACCCATAGGGATAATTATTTCTCTTTGGCTCATTGCTTCCATGGGAGGTTTATCTAGGATCATCTTTAAATGAAACATATATGGCTTATATGTAAATGTACTCCAAGTACATAATGGGGTTCACAACTGCTATATTGGCACCCAGTATACAATAGGTGATGGCCATGGGATAGTCTTTATTTTATATACCTCAAAAAATTATTAGAAGGCAAGTAGACAGTATCCAAGAAGGACAAGTGAAAAGCAATATCATTTGGGGTTTAATCCCCCCACCCCAGTTTCATCAACAATACATCAACAGAGGGCAGCCAGGTGGCTCAATAGATAGAGAGCCAGGCCTCAAGACAGGAGGTTCTGGGTTCAAATCTGGCCTCAGACACTTCCTAACTGTGTGACCCTGAGCAAGTCACTTAATCCCAGTTCTCTAGGCATTACCACTCTTATGCCTTGGAACCAGCACTTACTATTACACTAATAGCTTTACAGAATCAGTGTATGAGTTGCATTTCCATATGTATACCCTACTCACCTGTTTCTGTGTGCATCCCTTCCTTGTGGATATATGTGGATATATATCCTTTCATGGCCATATATGCACCCTATTGTGCATGATCTATATATGACTGCTAGGCATAGCCAGTACTACTACTGAGGGTGTGTATGTCTTTGTGAGAAAGTGAGTTAAAGGTTTGAGAGGGGGCATAGTATTTTCTATTGGTATTATTATTACATAGGTGTCAAATTAAAATGTCTTTTCTATGAATGCTGAATTTCTAAATAGAAAAAATAGGCACCTAAGTAGGGGTACCCAAGCTAAATTTTGGAAAGTCTTCTTACAAAGTACTTAGAACTTGAGGCAGCTAAACAGGGGCTAATGGATGAGGGAGCCTCAGGTGCTACCTTAATATGATTAAAGTGATCGTTTGCCTATGCTGTAGTTATTTTTTTCTTTCCACTCCAGCTTAATCTCAGTCTTTGTTTATTGCATAAAAATGTGGTCTAAAGCCTAGACCAAAGCACCTAGCTGACTCTGTATAAAACAGCAGCTGTCTGATGGTATCGAATAATAATGATTTACAAATACTCATTTAGACTCTCAGGCTAGGTTTATACTCCAACAAACCAATAGATCATCAGTTGAACATTGGTTTGTTCAGGTGATAACTACACAGCAGGCTCTGTTGATCTCACTTGCACTTGGGAAATTTAACCTCTAAATGGATCCAGATGATTTGAATCTGTTCAGGACATATGTGAATGGGGGCTGGGAAAGGATAGGCAAAGCTTTAGATTGGAGAAATCAGAACAACAACAAAAAATTTTGGTTGGTAACAAACGTGATTTCTACAATTATTTGTGGAGATCAGACCAGGTTTCCCATCCTTTCATCTTCTGTTAAAGGACTTTTTTTCTTTTTACATTGCTTTGTAATTGTCTTTAAATTTGTAAATTTCAGAAAATAAAGGCCTTTATATGTCAGTCATAAGGAGATTTAATTACTATTTCAAAACTTTGATGGTTTGTTTCCATAAAATTCTGCTTTAAGAATAATACAGGGAAAGATTGCCTGAGAATTGGATGGATTTGGGCCCTAGTTTAATCATTCCTTCTCACCAATGGGTACATCATTTTTTTTTCTGATTTGTACAACAGTTTTCTCTTGGAATGAGACCTTTTCTAGTTCTTCTGGTAACTAGGACAGATTAGCAATTCATTCTAGTGCCAGGGGATAACCATCCTTGGAGAGCAGGCCTCCTTGCTGATTCTCAGATGAGATATACCATTTCCCACTTGCATGCCTTTGAACAAATGCTGTAGATGGGATCTCTCTACACTTCTATCTCCTGAAATCTCCAGCTCTAGGAGATTAAGCTCAAGAGCCACTTTTCACATAACATCCTTCCTTTCCAATTTTTCCAAATAACTTTCCATTCTTATTGTTAGGCTTTATATTTTTAAAAATATGCTTAAATGCTGTTTTAATTAAGTAAAATATAAATTCCTTAATAGTAATGACATCCCCCCCCATTTTTGTCTTTGTATCTTTCTAGCCTACCATACAACAAATGGTGAATAAGCTGAATTGATTTGAATATAAATGAAAAAGTCTAATAAGGAAATACTTTGGGCACTTAAAAAATCAAAAGCTCTTTATAGATACAAAGTCAGAGCCTCCTTGGGCTGAATACTAGTTTATGACAAACAAGTTAGGTTATGTAGTGTAATGAAGAGGATGCTAGACTGGATACCTGTAGAGTTTAGAGTTAATGCTCTGGCATTTGCTAGCCGTGTCACATTGGGAGAGTTATTTACCCTTTGGGAAACTTCATTTCCCCATGTGGCAAAAATGGACAATAGAATCAGAATTTCTTAAAAGTAAAGATTGTTTTTGCTTTTTTTTGAATCTTGATCCCTTAGCCCAGTGCTTCGAATGCAGTAAGTGATTAATAAATTGCTGTTTGTTAGCTGATTTGACTTAGCTTTGGAGATGGAAGGAATCTTTGAGGTCATCTGGTCCAACCTCCCTTATTTTACATTTGAGGGAACTGAAAACCAGGAAATTTAAATGACTCACCCAATGCCATACAGGTGGCAGAGGCAGTATTTAAACTTGAATTCTCTGACACTAAATCTAATACTCTTTTTGCTATCCCATGCTGATAAGGAAGTTGTGATGAAAATGCATTGTGGTAGCACAATGGAGAGAGTACAGTATTGGGTTTGTGAAAGACAGAGATTCAAATTCTAATTTTGATTCTTGGGTAAGTTATTTGACCTTGGAGCCTCAGATTCCTCACCTGTAAAAAAGAGGGTAATAGTACTTGTTGCACCTACCTCACAGGGTTATCAGGCTCAAAAGAGATGATGTCTTCAAAATGCTCAGCAATTGTTTAAAAAAGCCATATAAATGCCAGTTATTAATAAACCATAAAGTGCTACATAAATATTTTTACTTTTAAAGTAGTTCTGGGGTATATTTATCATATATTTCTTGGGGGGAAAATGACAGTACCAAGAGTGATGCTAATCATAATGAACTGTATCCCATGTTTGTGTGAGTGTAATTTACACACTCATAATACAAGAACTTTAAGCTTATTGTAAAGTATAACATTTCTCTGTGGATAGCTTTGCAAGGGGGGTTATATTGTAAACAGAAATTCAATGGTGCCCTGGTTCATAGTCATCACACTTGAAAGAGACAAAATTTAAACAGAAACAGACAAAATGACTAGCTAAGCGATAAGTGAATATATTGCCAAATAAATATCTCATTAAAGAGCCACAAAACCCACATTAAGATGCTGGGGCAACAGCAAAGAGGTAAAACTACTTGGATGCTTGTGAGCAAATAAATACAAATAAAGCAGAAATATAAATAGGTGGTTTCTCAGTAATTGCCTGTCATTTTTTTCCACATTCCATTGGAACCTGGCCTAACAATGCTCTGTTTTTGTATGAAGTGTAACATGCACAATAGAGGAATGGAGAACACTAAACAGAAGCCCAGGGAAACTTTCAGGCTGAGACATTTCCAGATGGAATAAGGTTGTGTGGCCCACACTTGCCCTGCATAGTATTTTCTCCCCTTTAAGTGTCTGACACTTGTGAATGTTTATAACTTTAGCCTTGGGTCTGACCTTTCATCCATGAATTACCCACTTTGTAAAGACATTTTCTCATCAGCTCTCATTGATGTCGATGCTTCTAAGATTCCCTCTCATTTCCAAGCCCACCATGATGTCCATGTTTCAAGAAGAAATCCTTTTTAAAAAATATCACTCTGAATTATGTTTGGAAATGACCAAATAAAATAATGTTTAAAATTAAAATTTAAAAATTTAAAAAATATCACTCTGAATTTAATTTCAAATCCAATTCCTTTTAATTATATGACAACACCAACATTCCTAAGGCTCTCAATTTGTTGTTCCAATTGTGAGTCCTTGGTTTTTATGTTGTTTTTCCTAGTCTGGTCTTCTCCTTTCTATTCTTTAAGAACCAGTGCTGGAAGTATGAGCATAATTTTTTCCTCTACAAACTAGTGGCAGTTTAGGGCTCCGTAGGTAATCTGCTTTAATCTGTGCATAATACTTCAAGAGTGCACGCAGGGGCCTGGCACAAGAATGATTTGGACCATTTAACAGTTTTCTAGAGCAGTGGTCTCCAAACATTTTAACAGTGCAAACTGATCAATGAATTTTTTAACCATGCATTCATTATATATGAATTTACTTATTTCTAAGTAAATATAAACAGTTTATTTAACATAGTAGTATTTTGAAAACTATGCAATTTATACATCTTAAACAAAAATAGAAATTTAAAAAAGAATGACATAAAGATGAAACAATATTTGATCCAGAGTTTATTGAGTCTGTGTGTGTGTGTGTGTGTGTGTGTGTGTGTGTGTGTGTGTGTGTGATTTGGTCAGACTTTTGTTTTAGGAAAATTACTTTGGCAGATGTGTGTGGAGAATGGAATTGGGAGAAATGTCAGGCAGGAAGACAAATTAAAGGGCTATTGCAATAGTCCAGGCAAAATCGATGAATATTAGAAGGGATATGGGGGGTGGGGGGAGGCATGCAACTGTGATTTTGTTGGAACTGTAAATTGGTCCAGCCATTCTGGAAAGAAATTTGGAACTATGGCCCCAAAGTTTCAAAATGGTGCATATTCTTTGACCTAGAAATATCACTACTACTCCATATCTGAAAGTGATCAAAAAAGAGGGAAAGGATCAATATGTATGAACATATTTACAGCAGCTCTTTTCATGGAAGTAAAAGAACTAGAAACTGAAGAGGTTTCCCCCTTTTGGGTAATGGACAAACAAATGCTAAATATGAATATAAAGGAATGCCACTGTCATAGGATATGATGAACGATGATAGTTTCAGAGAAACCTGGGAATATGCTAGAACTGCTCCAGAGTGAAGTTAGGACCAAGAGATTAATTTACATGATAATGACAACACTGTGAAAACAATTTTGAAAGACTTAAAAACTCTGATCAAGACAATGACCAGCCAAGATCCAATGAGAAAGTGTTTTAAAGATGAGAAAACCAAGTATCAGAGAGCTGAAGTGATTTGTCCAAGGCAGTGTGGTATAGTGAAGAGAGATCTGGCCTTTCCAGCTAGGAAGAACTAGGCTCAATGGCCCTGGGTAAATAATGTGTCCTAGGTGTTCAAGGCTAAGAAACTCACTAAGACTTTAATTTGATCAAGCCAACTAGAATTTAAGCACCTACTATATGCCAGGCACTGTACTAAGTGCTAGAAGTTGTAGTGAAAGTGCTGACATGAATTAATAGAGGGATTTCCCCCTGTACTAGTTAAATTGCAGGTCCAATCTCTATTCATATAGATAATTAGTAGCAGAAGCAGCATTCAAACCACTGTCTCTTAAATTATGCCATATTATTAAACTCAAACTTCTGTCTCTAAATCTAACTCTTTCTATTCTACCATGTATGGGGGGTGGGGGTGGAATTCCTATATTATTTCATGTGTCATTCAAACATTCATTCACTCAACAAGTGTATGTTGGGTGCCTAATAGGTCTAAGATGCTGTGACAGTATATGAAGATGAATAAGATAGAATCCTTTCTGAAGCAATCTATGATCTTGTAAGGCAGAAACTATGACTTTTAACCTCCCCAAACCCCTCAAACTAGGGAGAATGAATAAATGACCATAAAAGAGGTATGAATAAAGGTCTGGGATTTTCACAGGAGAGAGAATTCAAAGAAGGTTTTGTGGAAGAGATGTTGATTTGGACAGAGTCTTGAAAAGTGACTAGAATTTTGACAGGTTGATATAGGGAGGACAGCATTTCAGGAATAGGGAATGTTGAAAAATCTTAGAAAGAGAAAAGGGAAGGGAATGTAAGAGGAAAGCAGTTTGTTTGGATCCTTTGACCATAGGGAAGTAGTAGGGGGGAGTAGTAGTGAATGGGATAGTGGGAAAGCAGAAGTACTAGACTCTTTGGTTTATGCCTTCTTTGCTAAGACTAGAAATCCTGGCAAAGACCAAATGATGACTCGTCAAGAAGCATCCTGAAAAGTGGATCCCTGGTCAATTGTGGGTTGAGAGGCCTACAAAGTCTTTGAACTTAGAGATTCTGCAACCTTCAAGTTAGAAAGGACAAAACAAAAGTAGCTAAGGGAGTTTAACTTTAAAATAAATAGGACGAAAAAAAGAAATCACTTAGGTGCTCTGGTGAAGGCAACAGACAATATATTGAACTATCTGGTGAATGTGACTGCTGAGCCAGTGGCAGGGGTCTCTGAAATATCTTCTATTAATCCTTTACAACCTAACCCCTTTCTATCTTTCCAGTCTTCTTATAACTTATTCTTAACATGTATTCTTCAATACAGTAACACTGGCCTCCTAGCTATTCCACCACAAGACACTTCATCTCTCAGCTCTGGGCTTTTTTTTTTTTTTTGCTGTCTCCCATGCCTGGAATGCTCTTCCTCCTTCTCTCTGACTCCTGATCTCTTTGGCTTCCTTTAAGTTGCTAGTAAAATCTCACCTTTTATAGGAAGCATTCCCCAACTGCTCTTAGTTCTAGTGCTTTCTCTCTGTTAATAATTTCCCATTTATTCTGTATATAGCTTACTTTATGTATATTTAATTCAAGAAAATTACAAGTGCCAAGAATATCAAATCAAATATAACATGATTCAGTTTGAAGGGAATAAGATAAAGCTTTACTTTTTTTTCTTTAATCTCTATGGAAGCACAAGATGGGAGACTGATGGACAGATAGACAACTATGGTTTATATATGAAAAATAATATGCCATAATTTTTGAAAATAATATTGAATTTGGAGTCAATAAGACATGGGTTCAAGTTCTGATTTTAACACTACCTGTGTGATCTTGGGTAAATATAACTGTTGACTCAATGACTCAGACAGCTTTATAGGATTTATTGAGTGTCATAAATGTGTTGAGGTCTTCATTAATGGAAAAAGTTCCCAGACAAGGACAGAGGGAGGAGAATAGGGATTCTAAGGAAATCACAAATCTTTTGTATATTTGTATATGATCAAGGTGGCATTAAAAAATGTAACTTTAAAGGAAACCATAAGTAAATTGGGTAAACACAGAATAGTATACATGTCAGACCTTTGGGAGGGGAAAGGCTTTAAAACCAAGCAAGATATAGAAAGAATCACAAAATGTAAAATAAATAATTTTGACTACATCAAACTAAAAAGCTTTTGTACAAACAAAACCAATATAACTAAAATCAGAAGGGAAACAACAAATTGGGAAAAAATCTTCATAGAAACCTCTGACAAAGGTTTAATTACTCATATTTATAATGAGCTAAATCAATTGTACAAAAAATCAAGCCATTCTCCAATTGATAAATGGGCAAAGGAAATGGATAGGCAGTTCTCAGATAAAGAAATCAAAACTATTAACAAGCACATGAAGAAGTGTTCTACATCTCTTATAATCAGAGAGATGCAAATCAAAACAACTCTGAGGTATCACCTCACACCTAGCAGATTGGCTAACATAACAGCAAAGGAAAGTAATGAATGCTGGAGGGGATGTGGCAAAATAGGGACATTAATTCATTGCTGGTGGAGCTGTGAACTGATCCAACCATTCTGGAGGGTAATTTGGAACCATGCCCAAAGGGCGACAAAAGAATATCTACCATTTGACCCAGCCATAGCACTGCTGGGTCTGTACCCCAAAGAGATAATGGACACAAAGACTTGTACAAAAATATTCATAGCTGCGCTCTTTGTGGTGGCCCCAAACTGGAAAATGAGGGGATGCCCATCAATTGGGGAATGGCTGAACAAACTGTGGTATATGTTGGTGATGGAGTACTATTGTGCTAAAAGGAATAATAAAGTGGAGAAGTTCCATGGAGACTGGAACAACCTCCAGGAAGTGATGCAGAGCGAGAGGAGCAGAACCAGGAGAACATTGTACACAGAGACTAATACACTGTGGTATAATCGAACGTAATGGACTTCTCCATTAGTGGCGGTGTAATGTCCCTGAACAACTTGCAGGGATCCAGGAGAAAAAAACACCATTCATAAGCAAAGGATAAACTATGGGAGTGGAAACACCGAGAAAAAGCAACTGCCTGAATACAGAGGTTGAGGGGACATGACAGAGGATAGACTCTAAATGAACACTCTAATGCAAATACTATCAACAAAGCAATGGGTTCAAATCAAGAAAACATGTAATGCCCAGTGGACTTACGCGTCGGCTATGGGGGGTGGGGGGGAGGAAAAGAAAATGATCTATGTCTTTAACGAATAATGCTTGGAAATGATCAAATAAAATATATTTAAAAAAAAAAACAAAAAAAATGTAACTTTAGGTTGAATTAAGTGATGCATAGTGAGGGACAGCTAAGAAGTTCAGTCGATAGAGAGTCAGACCCAGAGTTGGGGGCAGACCTGGGTTTAGATCTGGATTCAGACATTTTTTATCTGTGTGGTGTTGGGCAAGTCACTTAACCCTGATTACTTAGTCCTTGCTGCTCTTCTGTCTTAGAATTGATAAAAAAAAGATTCATAGTCCTCAGGATGGAGAGAGGGGTAGCGATAGTCTTGCTATAGTCTGTTCTCTGGTTAAAATGTATCAAGAATATTGGATTCCATTCTAGGTGCCATGTTTTAAGGAGACTATGAACAAGCTATATTGATATTGACAAAAGAAGATAAGTAGGATAATGAAATATTAATATCTCACTTATTTCAGGTGATTTTCTTATTTTGTGGACTCATAGTCTTTAACCATACTTATTGCCCTTCCCTAGAAATGATCAAGTTTGTCACTTGCCATCTTCAACTACTGCATCTAGAAATGAATATAATATTCCAGATAAGGAAATAGTATAATGGCACCATGACCTCTCCATTCCTGGAGTTCACTTATCAGTTGCACTATATGTCCTTAAAGGTCTCTTCAAGTTTTGAGAGTCTGTGCTTGGGAGGAAGTTTATGAAAACAGTAGAGATAGCTTTGGCATGGAGGATCAAAAAGCAAAAGGCTAAATGCCTTTGGCCACATATCCCTCCTGAGACCCAGACTAGGACAGCCATGGAAGATTTTCTTAATTCAAGGTTGGGTGCTGCTACCTTCTTGTACTGGGTAGGTAGGTTGGGGTAATCTGAGGAAAGAGAGGAAAAATTTAATTCAATTAATACATGTAAATATATGTATATATTAAGTACCTACTATATGCAAAGCAGTTGTGTAGAGCCATGTGGTCTGGAGGAGCCTGGGATGAGTTTTGGTAGCTGGAGACTCAAAATCTTTGACTTCTAGACACTGTAATAATATATTACTGACTGGCTGAGCTGATGGAAGGAGGATATAGGGACCCAGAAGGATTAGCAATCATTCATATATTTTATTACTTTTTAAGACACCCATAACTATAGCTTTTAGGTACCAGGTATTATGTAGAAATTGTTATGGAATATAATGCCTGTTCATGATTTTGTATAAACATCTGTTAATACTGTTTGTCAATATAAATTCTTTGAATTATAGGTTGTTTGATTTTATTCAAGTGCCCAGTATTTTGCCAACAAAAGCCCTGAAAATTAGTGTTCTACCTTCAAACATTTTTTTTTCCAGAGTGGAAATATGCACTCAGCAAGATGTCCTGAGGTAGAAACTGTCCTTCTGGAGTGAGTGGGACAAATGGTGAATTTAGAAACAAAGCCCCTGTAGCTTTCCAATCACTTTAACTCCTTGGGCCCCAGGGTCCCCATCTGTAAAATTCTAGATGCTCCTCAAGTTCCCTTATCACTGTAGATTTAGGATTCTATGAAGTCTTTCAGTTAAATTCAATGCCAGGCATATTTTAGAACCTACTCTGTGCTGGAGATGTGAAGAGAAAAATATTTCTTGACTTTAAGAATCTTATTTTTGGGGGCAGCTGGGTGACTCAGTGGATTGAGAATCAGGCTTAGAGACAGGAGGTCCTGGATTCAAATTTGACATCAGACACTTCTTATTTGTATGCCCCAAGGCAAATCACTTACCCCACATTGCCTAACCCTTACCATTCTTCTACCTTGGAACCAATACCCAATATTGATTCTAAGACAGAAGGTAAGGGTTAAAAAGAAAGGATCTTATATTTTATGTTTCACACAATGGCAATGTCATGAGTCTTTTCAAATATGAAGTTCCAAGGTCACAGATCTAGAATGGGAAACTAGTATTTTAAGGGTTAGAGTATTTATAAGTATTTTCTCATTTTACAAGATTTATGTCATTTTATCCTCACAACAACCCTGAGAGGTAGGTGCTATTTTTATCCTCATATTACTGATAAAGTAACTGAGACAATTAAAGTTAAGTGGCCTTTCCAGGGTCACACAGTAAGTATATGAGGCTGGATTTGCCACCAGACTATTTCAGAAGTGACCTTGGAGGTCATCTAGTTTAACCTTTTTAATCTTATAAATAAGGAAACAGAGGTCTATGGAAGTGAATATTTTGCCACCAAAGCATCCAGTTGGTAAAGTGAGAGGCAGCCTTTGAATCCATATCCTTTGACTCTCAAGTCAATGCTTTTATCACTGTATCAGTCTTGCTCATCATCTATGTTATGCATTTAATTTTAAAAGACTTTGTAAACATGGGACAAATCCTTGCTGCTCTCCCTTGAAGTAGATTAGCCTCATTTGACAAATGGGAATGATCAAGTGCTAGAGCTTTAAACACTGGCTTCCTGGTTCCAGGCCTCTTGTCAAGAAAGTAAGCATGCCAGATTTTAATATATACCCATTGATCAAGAGATCCCTGCTGACTCTCAGACACTGGTCTCAGGTACTTCACATTTCTAGTCATAAACAACCAGAGGTTCTTAGATGTGCCTCTGACAAAGGCCTGCTGTGACTCAGTCCTTTTACAAAAATGAGTGATAATAAAGTGGCATAAAAATAGTCTCAAACTGTCCTGAAAGGTGAGGTGGCAAAGTTGGGACATTAATGCATTGCTGTTGGAGTTGTGAATTGATCCAATCATTTTGGAAGGCAATTTGGAACTATACCCAAAGGGCGATAAAAGACTGTCTGCCCTTTGATCCAGCCATAGCACTGCTGGGTTTATCCCTCAAAGAGATAATAAGGAAAAAGACTTTTACAAGAATATTCATA
Source organism: Monodelphis domestica (assembly GCF_027887165.1). Lineage (NCBI taxonomy): Eukaryota > Metazoa > Chordata > Mammalia > Didelphimorphia > Didelphidae > Monodelphis > Monodelphis domestica. Next base: position 634,562,113 of record NC_077227.1, read on the forward strand.
GCTGCGCTCTTTGTGGTGGCCAAAAATTGGAAAATGAGGGGATGCCCTTAGATTGGGGAATGGCTGAACAAATTGTGGTATATGTTGGTGATGGAATACTACTGTGCTAAAAGGAATAATAAAGTGGAGGGATTCCATGGAGACTGGAACAATCTCCAGGAAGTGATCCAGAGTGAGAGGAGCAGAACCATTGTAAACAAAGACTGATACACTGTGGTACAATCGAATGTAATGGACTTCTCTACAAGCAGCAGTGCAATGATCCTGGACAATTCTGAGGGACTTATGAGAAAGAACACTATTGATATCCAGAGGAAGAACTGTGAGAGCAGAAACACAGAAGAAAAACAACTGCTTGATCACATGGGTTGATGGCGGTATGATTGGGGATGTAGACTCTAAATGATCACTCTAGTGCAAACATCAATAATGTGGAAATAGGTCTTGATCAATGACACATGTAAAACCTGGTGGAATTGCTTGTCAGCTATGGGAGGGGGTTAGGGGGAAGGGAGGGAAAGAACATGAATCTTGTAACCATGGAGAAATACTCTAAATTAACAAATTAAATAAAAATTTCAAAAAAAGTCCTGAAATAAATGAAAATAGATGAAATTTAAGACTGGAGAAAGAAGAGTCATTTTTGAAGATGCTGATTTTTAAAAAAGGATCTGTGTGTGTGTGTGTGTGTGTGTGTGTGTGTGTGTGTGTGTGTGTATTTGCAAGGCAAGGTGACTATAGGTCTTAATGTCAGTAATTCTTGAGGGTCACTCAATGAGCCTCTCACTCCTGGAAAGTCCTTTAGAGACTAAGATTTTGGTTTTTAACTAGGAATTCAGTGATTCCTTAGACTAATGAAATATATTCTCTTTACAAAGGACTCTCATATTGGAGAAAGGCTTAAATTTGTTCTTGTTTGCTTCAGAAGACAGAAAGAGGAAGAGCAGGAAGAAACTACAGAGAATGATTTCAAATCCATGTATGGAAAACTTTTCTAACACTTGGAACTATCCGGAAATAAAACGGGCTTCCTCAAGAGGCTGTGGATTCCCCTTCATTAGAGATCTTCAATCAATATGAAACAGAAATGCTTAGTTGATAGGGAATTCTTGTTAAGGTAACAGATTGTACCAGATGGGCTTCTCCTTCCAACTTGGAGATTCTGTGATATATTCCCCTCTCCCTCTCCATCCCTTCCCCTAGGCACAAGGATAAGGTCAAAAATAAATCTCTCATTTATATGCCTTTAGAATAAAAGTTTTAGAGCTGAAAGGCATCTTGGAGATCTTCTCATCTGATTTCATTCTTTAATAGATGAGTTAAAAGAGGTTTGAGGAAACAGTCATTTGTCCAAGGGCCTGTAGCATGTTCCTTGCACAGCTGGAACTAGAACACAGATTTCTTAATTCAGTTTATTATTTCTTCTAGTCCTGGCTCTGTCGCTTACCAAATATGTGATCTTGGGGGAGTTGCTTTTCTTTCTCCAAGATTCCATTTCCTCAACTATAAAAATGGAGTGATAACCTTCATTTTTACCTCTCTCAGGGGTTGTGTTGAAGATACAATTAAACAGATGAAAAGGGCCTTGACAACTGTCAGGTACTACACGATATTGTGTGTTTTCATTGATTGAAAAAAATATGACATTCAACTAGATGCTCTCCATTGTGAGTGATAATAAAGGTTTCTATGTACCTTTCAGGTAGAAGATGTGCTACTAAAAATTAGTGAATGTGGGCTTATGCCTTTGTGTACTTAGTTGGTTCATTTATTTTTCAGTTTAATTTAACCTTTTAGTTGGCAGCCAATTTTTATAGCTCTAGTTGCCTACCATTCTATATTTTTCTATAGAAAGTCCCCTTTCCCCGGTGATTAAAAGCTAACAGGTGCCACTTTCTTATTTTTGTCTCATCTTCCTTTTCCTTTTCCTCTCTGGGGCTTGAAAAACCAATCAAATAGTGCACACTGGCTCAGCTGCCAATCAAGTCTAGTCAGTGCTGGGCTGTCTCCATGTAAATGACATTAGGGGACTCCCTAACTATGTGCATTGGAGACTTATCGTGTCATTACTAGGGGCCATATGCTCTTTATAAATGGAGGCTTTTGGTACATCTGAAGTCTTTGTTCCCAGGGTGGTAGTGATGGGGGTGGGGGGAGAAGTCAGCAGTCCCATTCAGGCATTCTGACAACATCACACATTGAATTGCATTTAAATCATGAAAAGTCAGGAAGACTTACAATTACTCAGAGCATTAGATTTGACATTTTGTTGGGGATGGGGGCTAAAAACATCATTTCATATCCCCTCCCCCCATTCCTTGACCAAAAGTTCAGCTAGAGTATGATGCTGATTCTGTGTTGCTACCACTGGGGGAGGAGGCAAATGATGATTTGGAGTCTAGATCAGAAGGGGGAAAGAAAATATCTGTAATTTCAGGGAGTCCAGAGTTCTCTTTGGATATGGGTGAGTAAGAGGACTTGGTGGCAGGGTATCAAGCCATGCCCATTCCCTTATAAATCTGAGTCACAATTTTGTACAAAGCATTCCAATTTAATTAATTTAAGAAGGAATGTATTAAGTGACAATGAGATGCAATGTTCTCTGCTAAGTGTTGGGGATACAAAGATAAAGTAAAAAATTGTGCTCTTAAGGAGCTTAATTCCATTGCAAAGATACAACATAGAAACAGAGAAGCAGGAAGAGCACTAATTAAATTGGGGGATCAGCAAGGCATCTCAAAAAGGGGGACAACTGAGCTGATGCAAGCTGGCAATTCTAAGAGGTGGAGGTGAGGAGGGAGGATATCTAGGTTCTAGGAAGAGCCTGACAGCAGGGGGGGAGACAAGTAGAATGCCAAGTTCAGGGAACAGTTGGTAGGCCTGTTTGACTGGAATGTAGAATATGTGAAGGGGAGTCATATAAAATAAATCTGGAAAGTAAGATGAGGATCACTCACACATTCTCCATAGATATATCCTGGCTAGCTCAGGTTACTTGTTTTCATCCCTATCATGAATAACTCCCCTGGAGATACTACTGTGGGGGAGTTATATATCCAAATGAAGGGAGTTTTATTTTAAATTTATTGGGTCAGAGATCAGTATAATGTTAAACATATAGGTAGCATCTCCTTAATTTTCTCAAATAAATTAACTTTTGATCTGAATCTGTGATTTCATTGGTTTAAGGAATTCCCACTGTGTGAAGTGGAATTTTGGGGAAGTTTGCACCCCCAGAAATCACTCCACTGAGCAGATAGGAGACTTGATAAGATGCCGGCAGAGAAAAAGAAAAATCCCTCTTATAAATGAATCTCATTGATCCCAGCCCCTCATTTTAGAGACCAGGAAACTCAGGCCAATATGGCACTTGGCATGGCACTTGGCATATGTTAATTGCTCAATAAGTGTGTGCTGAAATGCATTGAATTGGGTTGCTTTGGACAGAATTGCAACTTAGATTCACAAAGAATGGGTATGGCCTGATGCCACAAGATTTCTTGTTCATTTGCCTCTGAAGGAGAGCTCAGGTTTCCCTGAAATTCACCATTTTCTTTTTTCTCTTCTGATCTAGACCCCAAAGCAAAAGTACAATGACCACCAATTACCTCCTATCCTAGTGGCAACAACATAGAATTATCATCATATCAGTTAAAAATCCAATGGCTCAGTGGATAGAGTACCAGACCCTGGGTAAGGAGGACTGAGATACTAGGTGTGTGACGGTCTAGGCAAGTCACTCCTATTTCCTTTAGTTTCCTCATCTATAAAATGATGTGGAGAAGGAAATGGCAATCCACTCAGGTAGCTTTGCCAAGAAAACCCCAAATGGGGTCAGGAAGAGTCAGACACAACTAAAAGATGAACAACTGGAAACTTCTTTAGTGTGACAGGGCAGCACACAGAACCCAGTGCTATCTGAATGTTCTGCCCTTGCTTTCCATACTAACATAATGCTGTTTCATTTTATGACTTCTCTCTTTTGAAACTTGATTTATCCAGCACATTCATGCAAAAAACAAGTGTTTGTGGGGGGGGGTAGGGCAGGGTGGAGAAAAATTGGGGTTCTGGAAAGGAAGAGAAGGATTAAAGAGAGAGTTTTGCTGCAACATAGCCTTAGTGATCTAATTCACCATGGGCAGCCTAACTTCAGGGAGTACTGACTTTAAAGGGTTGCAACTCCTGAAGACAGCTGGCACTCAGCTGGTGATGCTGCCGGCTTCATATTGCCTTGGTCTATCCTATAAACACAACTGATGCTATTTAGATTAAAAAAAAAAAAAACTTGCACAGGAAATCTTTCCTCAATGCGTGGAAAAGCTGTTCGATTCCCCAAAGAAAGAGACTTGGCAAGTAGGTTATGAGGGAAATAGAAAGCATTGGAGCACATGAGCAAATTTTAACAACGTGCAAGTGTAACTTTTATTGCCAACAGTAGATATGCATTGGAATTTGAAGAGAGGCCTAAGTGCTAAATGCAGTTGTTTTTATCTTCGAAGAATGCTGTGGTTTCACTGTGAGATGAGTCACTTTGCTCTGATTTATCCGGTTTGTAAATGTATCTGATTTGTTTTCATTAGGGAGTTGAAAGATTTTTTTCAGGAAGGCAAACTGTGCTCTGGTAAGGATATAAAAGAAATCCAACTTTATTGAAATGCTTGAGAAAGGGAAAGCCAGGATGTCACCTGCCATGTATAATGAAGAGGGTTTTGGCAATAAGGGGAAACTTTGGATTTCACAAACCAAACACAGCATGGGGAGCTTCTGACAGCATCTTTATAAGGCCATTCTGGAGGTTGTTAAATCAGAAATACTAGGGCTTTTGTTTCCTGTTATCTTAATTTTCTCAGATCAATTAAGTTTTGGTCTGAATCTGTGATTTTATTGATGTAGATAGAGAACTCCCAGGGAAGAAATCCTCTCTCTCTACTGAGGCTATTTTTTTTAAACATCTAATAGCCTCAGGGAGTCACTGGCTGTACTTGTCCAGGGTCAGAAAGTCAGTATGCCTCAGAAATTCAAACCCAAGTCTTTCTACTACAAGGTTGATACTCTAACAATAGTGTATTGGCAAATATTTAACAACCAGCTTTCTGAGGTGGGGGAGAGGAGAAATGTATATTTGACACATCTTTAAGTTTAACCTGCATCATTTACATTTTTCCCCATGGCTTTGTTAAGTCTAGAAAACTAACAAAATAAATCCACCCTTGTTTTGTAGTGTTTGTTTGCTAGGTTTCAGTTTTAAGTGGTACACCAACATTTTAACAATAGGCTCTAGGACACTATTTTAAGTCCTTTACCATGCTGTCTTTCTCAAATCAATCAAGCTCCCATAATTAGAGGTGGCATTTTTCAGGTTTGTAGCCCTAGTGCCTTCCACAGAATAACTTTCAGTTGTTTCAGTTGTGTCTGACTCTTTCTGACTTCACTTGGAGTTTTCCTGGCAAAGATATTGGTTTGCCATTTCCTTCTCCTGTTAATCTTACAGATGAGGAAACAAAGGCAAATGAGACTTGCTCATGGTCACATAGCTAGTGTCTGAGGCCAGATTTGAACTCATGTCTTCCTGAGTTGCTCTCAATCCACTGTACCATCACACATTAGACGTCTTTATTAAATCAAACTGACTTCATTTTAGAGAATGCCAAAACATACTCTGCAGAATCTGTTTCACTAGTTCAAGTAACCAGTCAACATACATTTACTATGTTGATTTTATTACTTTCATTTGCCTATCTGTGTATATATTGTATCCGCATCTCTCCCTCACTCCAGTTAGAACAGTAGCTCTTTGAAGCCAGAGGTTTCATTTTTGTCTGTCCTAAACACTTCATTATGTGCCTTCTTCATAGATTCTCAAGAAATATCTGGTGGATTGAACTGCAGAGTTTGGTACACAGAGATTTTTTGTTTAGACAATGACTTTGCTTGTAGGAATGGAACCCAAATAATTCAGAACAGGTATATTTTTAGCTCTCTAATTAAAAACAATGCTACTTGCAAAAGAAATTGTGTTAATTAGGATATTTTTCCTTTCTTAACTTGTTTCTTCTTCTATTGCAAACTAAAGCAGCAGTATAGGATCCTTCAAAACGTTAAATGTCTCTTTGTATTTATTTCTATGACCCAAATCACCTTTTAATTGGAAAAATGACTTTAGATTTCACAGTATATTAAACACACTTTCCGAAAGAAAAACGGTCCCGCACAACTAGCCAAACGACCAAGGCTATTTTGAGAATTATAGACAAAATGAATATGCACTAGAAGTTTGCCTTTTAATTCACTGGCAAGGAGGAACAATTGATTCAAGCACCATTTTATCTAAGAAGGGAGAGAATTTATTTGAAAAAAAAAAAGAAATGTTTTCTCATCAGTAATATTTTCCCATTGTATGTTGTCTTTGTACATCTATTTTCCCCTCTCCCTAGCCATTTTTAATTCCACAGAAATTGAAAACCAAACACTTTGTTTTAAGTTCAGTGGACTGGGGTGTCATTCTAGTGACTTCTTACCCGTGAAGAATTTATCAGTCTCTTTCTCCTTCTTGTCTCCATTACTTGGCAGGGCTAAAAAGTCTGTTTTCAGCCCTGGCATACCTAATATTTAGGAAGGTAACACTTTTGTAGCAGATTTGAAAGAGTTCCCAACAAGACCTCATGGCTTTAGTCAACCATGTTTCCTCTTCTATCATTTGTTGGAAAAATCCTTTGCTATCTCTTCTTGGTTCACTGTCCTTTGTTAGCCACAAAAGGCAGATTTTCTTTTGCAAATCCTTAGTAATTAAATGAGTACTTCAGTGGCTCTAGCCTTCAATGGCCTTGTTTCCTAGGTTTTGCCTTTGACAGTCATATTTTGCAAAGGCCCCTGAGATGACTGCGCATCTTACCCTACTTAACACTAAACCAATTGATGGCCGCGCACCCTGCATGAAGGAGGAAAAGATTCATTAAGGGCACTTCATTAAAGAACTGAAGTGGGAAGGTCTCAATGTGCCTGAACCAACTTCAATCCAGAGGCGCTGTCTATTAGGAAGGCAACAAAGACAGTTTCGGAAACTGAACTCCAGCTCCAGTGCATCGGATTAGGAAGAGTGATGGGATTAGTGTTTAATGACTTGGGGCCGGAGACAAAGGGAATTTCCACAAAGAGGCTTAGATATGGAAGAATTAACACTCTCTATCCCAACCAGGCCTCCAATGACTTCCAACATTCTTTTCAGACTGAAGGGAAGAAGGGGGTGGGGTGGGGAGAAGATGAGTAAACCTTTAATACTTCCTTAACCTTTTCTTATCACAGTGGTAACCACAATTTTTTAAAACGGGAGAGAAATGAAAGATGCCTTCTGTTAGTCTTTGTACTTGGAATCCCTCTCAAAAATAACACTCACAAGCATGCATATATATATGTTTATATATCCATATATAATGCTTTATGGTTTTCAAAGGGCTTTCCATTCATTTTCTCATTTGTACTGCACCAACAATAAACAGAATAAACTATTGAAGTTGATAGTAGGAGCATTATCATTCCCACTTCCCTGAGGAGAAAAATGAGACTCTGAGAGGGAAAATACTGAAGCAAAGTCATGTGATGGGACTTAGCAGTTAGAGATGGAACGGACCCCAGAGGCCATCCAGTCCAGCCCTGTCATTTTACTGATGAGGAAACTGAGATCCAGGGAGGTTAAGGGACTTGACCAAGGTCCTAGATGGCATTTGAACCCAAATCCTGTGAATTCGGAATTGAGGCTCATCCCATTGTAACAAACGCTCTGTTCTTAAATGCCGAGCCCAGTCTTCTTCCGCCGTCACAGTACTGATGCGTAAGGTGTATATGCCCGGCCTCGGCCACAAACAGGTGGCCTGAACACTTTCCCTTCTGTCACCAAACATTTTCGCCAGTTGTGAAAGAAATCCCAAATGATCATCTTTTGCAGACGGCAACAGCCAATCAGAGTCATTCCCAAAAAGCCTTCTCCGTGGTCTGGCTGCTTATCTGGCTGCCACAGGTGTGGCAGGAGGGGCCTGGGGAAATTGCGCGGGCCTTGATGGAGGCCCCCACCTGACACAGCTGGCCCGGAGTCCCATGATTCTGGAGGCGAGAGCTCCCTCCCTAGAAGCGCTTAGCGAGATAGGCTGATCACTCGGATGGCAGGAGGAAATAACACTGGGAACACAAATAGTTTTTAGAACAATACACATTTCAAGAGTCAGCTTGGAAACTAGCGGGTGGTGCTGGATTCTGGCAAGAGTCTTTTCCTTGAATTGGACAAGAACGAGGTATCATTCTCTGAACACGAATCCAAACTGAAGTAAGTGCCTGACCCTCAAGTAGGGGATTATTCCCTAGACTGTTAAGTAAATAGACTCCAAGCACCAAGTGCCTGCTCGCAGTAAGTATGTGATTATGTCTCTCTGCCAATGGCAGAATGCAGGTGCACGTGTTCCTGTAGGCAAAAGAACGCTCCAAATAGAGCAGTAAATGCTCTCATACTGTAAACCAATTCAACGTGGCCTGATTTTTAACCAAACTAAATTACTTGCAGAAAAGCTGGGTATTCATTTCATGTGCTAGCTCATATGAAATGGTCCTGGAGCAGCTTTAGACACCAAGGTATTATTTAACCCGTGTGGTTTATCGGGACAATGGCAGCCCCCTGCCGTAATCCATTCAGGGGCAATACCGTCAGTCAGTGTGAAATTAAATACATTACAGGGTAAGAGCTTAATGCGTTTTATAGGCAGTTGTTCATCCACATCAAACTTTAGCTTTTAAAATCCTAACATTTGATCCCACGACAGGAATCATGGCTCAAGTCAGAGATTGGCACATTTTGCACTGCCAGCAAGGCAGAAAAAGACCTCGCATCATCTACAGTTGAAGGTACAATTGGCTGAAAGGAAACATTTTTGAATTATCTTAGTTCCTCAGAGTACTTCCAACTCCAAGTGCCCAGGCTGGCGGTCAGGCAGTGTTTGAACACCATGCTCTGGAGCTTGGCCCTTCATGACTTGGAAGTCTGCTTTTCTGCTAACATTTTTTTTTTGAAAGATCGATGTTTTCCCAGAACAGTGAGCACTCATTTTCTTGAAGCAAAAATAATGTAGGATGTAATGGGCTTCCCTCACCTCCCTCCTTGTCCCCCCTCGACCCCAAAGTCTGTTCTTTGTTAAATTGAAAATGTGTAGAAATTTTTATAGAGATCCTCAGCTATATAAATAGCTTTGAAAATTGTTGTAACTTTAAAAACAGGTCAAAGAGGAAATTGAACAGCTAGTGAGTTTCATACCATCCAGTCAGGCTTTTTAAAGCATCACATTGGCTTGCCCTAGTAAATGGTTGCTTTTACCGTTGGGGTTTCAACTATTTCTTGAGCTGTGTGCAATCCAAAAGGGAGCCTTTATGGAATTCTCTGATAGAATATCAAACATCCACAGATACGTGGAGGGCTCCCAGGCCCACACTCAGTCACCAGAAATATTTATCAGCTTTCAGTTTGGAGATCAGATGTCACTCCCATATAGATGACAGTCCACGAATGCTGACAACTCCCTCCATTTCTAGTGGTTCCAAGGCTTTTTCTTAAGCATGCCTGGAGAGGCTGCCCTCACATTAGTCGTATTGTCCCTTTGAAACCTAGTTGCTAAACTTCATCTCTGAGGATAAAAACCTAATTTGGAAGCTTAATTTGACAGGCATTCTTTTTTAGGGGTGGACTATGGAGGTACAGCTCTTTATGATATGATATGACTTAGAAGCTTTTAATCTACAAGTTTGGTGGGTTCTGGAAGACTAGCACCTCTGGGCCTGCCTTCTTGAAAGTGTTAACCAGTGCCTCCTTTGGGAGTTGGAAGCAAGTTAAACTTCAATGGGGCCAAAGTGAAGAAAAAAGAAAGCTACCTTGGAAGGTTATTCTTCTGCTGGCTCTTCCAAATGTAGAGTGTGAGGAGGGAGGGAGGAAAGAAGGAGGGGTTTTAGGCACGAAGTGTGTGTGTGTGTGGGGAGGTAGGTAGAAAATGCCAGGGCAAAAACAAGACTCACTTAAATCTCAAATCTTCCTTGAAAAATTTCTGATGCAATCTGGAAGTGTTTTAATTCCAAAAAGGAAAAAGAAAGCATTTCCTCTAAGCCTCTCCATTTGTCTTTAATTCTCATTTTCATTTGGTGTGGGTACCTTAGATAGGGAATGAGGAAGCCTAAGTCCCAGAGCTATTGTGGAAGCTTTGGTTCTCTTTATTGTTTCACTTCCTATTTGCCTCCTCCTTTCTTTTCCCTTTTCAATGCATCCTTTCCCTGGACTTGTCTGTAATTAATTCCTCTTCTCCTCTTTCTTGCTTTCCCTCACTGGATTTACTCCCTGCTCCTTTTTTATCCCTTGTATTTTTCTTACTCTGGAATAAAAACAACTGTGATTCATTTGCTTACTCTTCTGTTGAGCTAGATGGGGAGGAAACACACAGAGACAATTGGATTCCTAAATACTACAATACACAAAAAAACAATAGCTTACTGAATTCTGATATATCTTCTTACCCCTCTCTCCTAGTGGCATGTTAGGTCCTTGAGGACAGTCATGGTGACTTTCCTCAGTTACCTTCCTAGTATGATGCTAGCCTAGCAGCTAACATTTTTACAACTCTTACCATATGCCAAGTACCATGCTAATCACTTTACAATGACTATTTTTTATAATCATCGATCCTTGCAATACCCGAGGAGGTAGGTGCTATTGTTTAACCTATTTTACAAAAGAGGAAACTGAGGCAAATAGGTTAAGTGACTTGCCCAGGGTCATAAAACTATAAAACTAGTATCTGTATCTGGATTTGAACTCAGGACTTCCAGACTCCAGTCTGTACCATCACTGTACCATCAGGTGGCTACCTGATCTGTCTAGGCTTGTGGTCAACCTTTTAAGTTCAAGATGTCAGAAGATCTTGAATCTTCAATCCAGGATGACTGTTCTTTTGAAGTAGTCTCAGTAACTGAATATTCCAAAGCTCCTGGGGGGAAATGACCATCCCAAAGAATGAGCTCAATCCCTATCCTGGCTTAGAATACATCTGCTATAACAAGGGCAGTGCAGAGCCTTGGTCTGAGGTGGTGAACCTATGGCATATGTGCCAGAGGGGGCACTCAGAGCCCTCTCCATGGGCACATGCACTGTTGCCCCAGCACAGAGTTTGCCAGAGTTTGTTACTAGAAAGTCACAGGGATTTGGGGCCCAGGTCCTCCCCTCCTCCTTGCCTGAGGATATTTCTCACATCACCTGCCCTTCTAAAAGGTTTGCCATCACCTAGGTGAAATGTAAAATGTCTATTCAGCAGTTCTAGCACAAACTTCATTTTGATGGCTTTAAGTCTCAATTTCTAGCAGAGTAATTTAGAAATAGTAGAGTAGTGGTTTATTTAGGTTTTTTTTTTTTTGCCAGTCCATACTTGTAGCAGACTTTTGTGTTAAAACACAATATCTTTGGTGGGTAGGAAATAAATACCTATCCCATATCTGATTTACATTGTGCACTGTATATCTTGGTATACTCTGCTTTGATGTTTAGAGGTACTCTAGAAGTCAAGCACCTTAGGCATGAGCCAAAATTTATGTAAATCTTTTCTGGGATCCTCAGGTGAGATGTAAAGGGCTAAAGAATTTGAGAAAAATGGAGAATGACCTTTGCCCTGGGTCAGGGATTCTTATCTATGGTTGCTGGGGTTCTTTGGATAGATTTTTATGTTATCCTTGCTTTTGGATGGGGAATATAATTACACATATATTTTCACTAATTCTTGTCTATAATTTTGCATTTCAATTAGGAATTTAGAAGAAAATATAATTTTGAGAAGACAGCCACAGGTTTCACCATGATTTCAAAAGAATCCATAACACACAAAAGGGTTCATGACCTCACTTCTGAATGGTCAGACTCCCCCAGTACTAAACCTAGTCCAGACTGCATGGGTGGATAGATCAACAGAAGATAGACTTCAGCTGGCAAATATAACCCTATAGCCCAGTTCCAGTCCAAGCTAGTAGTTGTATGCTATAGAAAAAAATAGCTTCATATCTGCTAGTTAAATTTGTCTCTGCTATAAAGACAGAACTGTGAGGAGACTTAGGTGGCAGATGTGTGGTACCTGGGAGGTAGCTATGGTACAAATGGGAAAAGAGAACCAGAATGGGGAAGGCAGCCTTCTCTTTTGGTGACTTCAGTGTGCCTCATCCCTCTAGACCTAGAAAGCCAAGAAGGAAGAATCCTTATTTATCATGAGCAGCTCCAAAGAACCCAAAGAAGGATTGTATTTTTACACTGGGGATTAAAGCCCTGAGAGTTTGGTATCCAATTGCAAAGAGAGCTCTCCCTACAAAACTTAGGCTGTGACATTTCTCATTTTCTGCAGGTGATTCATGTTATAGGACTTTCCTTTTGAAATTTTCTGATATCCTCTGTCCAGCATGGTACTAGGTAGAGCTGAAGACCCAAAATAGCCTAAATTTTTTGAAGAGGCTTATAATTTTATTGGAGTAGACAAACTGGAGGACATGCTGAATTTTAGTCCTGCCTCCTACTTAATTTAATACCTAACTTCAATTTTTTATCCATTAATAAGCATTTATTTAGCTGTAGGGATACAAAGACAAAAGTGAAAATATCCCTACCCACAAGGAGCTTAATTTCTGTTGGGAGAGACAGCATATTTATGTCACAGTGAGTAGAGCAGTAAGGAAGACTTGAATTCAAATTTGGCCTTAGACACAATAACTATGACTTTGAGTATGTCAATTAACCTTTGTTTTCCTCAGTTTCTTCATCTTTAAAATGGGAAAAATAATATCATCTCCCCCCGACCCTGGGGTAGTTATAAGGACCAAATGAGATAATATATAAAAGTTATCACAGTGCTTGGTACATAGTAGTTGTTCTATAAATGTTAGCTATTATTATTATTATTATTATTATTGTTGTTGTTGTTGTTGTTGTTGTTGTTGTCACCACTGCATGAATAAGGATATAAAAGCTATAAAAGGGAATTTTGATACGGGGGAGGAGGGCACTGACAAGTAGAGAGGCTTTCTATAAAAGGTAGTGCTTGAAAAGAGAAAAAAAGAACACGTAAACATATTTATAGCATTTTTTTTATGTGGTGACAAAGAATTAGAAACAAAGAAGGTGCTCATCAGTTGGGGAATGGCTGAACAAAACATGATACACATATGCACTGAACATTATTGTGCTATAAGAAATTACCAAAGGAACAGCTCTGAAGAGGCCTAGGAAGACTTCTATGAACAAGTGCAAAGTAAAGTGAGTAGATCCAGGAGAACAATTTGTGTGCTTAAATATGTGGGTATATATGTGTTCAAGGAGGATGAGCACCTCTGGTGTGAGGGTTCACGAAAACCTTTTCAAAAGGCCCACTCATCCACTTTTAGTGCCTACCTATCACTGATTTCTTACCTGTGTCTCCAAGAAGCTGTAGCATGCTCATTGGTCACACCTGGTAAATCCTCTCAGCAGATGGGCTAAATCAGGTTGAGGGTAATCAATGGGCCACAAATCTGTTGGTGAATTGTGTGTGTGTGTAGAATCAGTTAATTCTGTCACCTCTGCTTGCAGCTGTCCCATATTTCATAGGCTCATAGGTAGAGAAAAATAAAGCAATCTAACTACAGATGATGAGGCCCTGGGAGGTTAAATAACTTGCCTAGATTCATGCAGATTCCTCCTTTGGCAGATCTGGCCTTACAGTGTGATTTTTAGAAGTCTTTGGAAAGTTTCCCTGAATTTCCATGTTCATGGAGGCCTGAAATTCTCTCTCTCTCTCTCTCTCTCTCTCTCTCTCTCTCTCTCTCTCTCTCCATATATATATATATATGTATATATATATATATATTAGTAGTAGTCAAACATTTTTTTAAAATATATTTTATTTGATAATTTCCAAGCATTATTCGTTAAAGACATAGATCATTTTCTTTTCCTCCCCCCACCCCCCATAGCCGACGCGTAAGTCCACTGGGCATTACATGTTTTCTTGATTTGAACCCATTGCTTTGTTGATAGTATTTGCATTAGAGTGTTCATTTAGAGTCTCTCCTCTGTCATGTCCCCTCAACCTCTGTATTCAGGCAGTTGCTTTTTCTCGGTGTTTCCACTCCCATAGTTTATCCTTTGCTTATGAATGGTGTTTTTTTCTCCTGGATCCCTGCAAGTTGTTCAGGGACATTGCACCGCCATTAATGGAGACGTCCATTACGTTCGATTATACCACAGTGTATTAGTCTCTGTGTACAATGTTCTCCTGGTTCTGCTCCTCTCGCTCTGCATCACTTCCTGGAGGTTGTTCCAGTCTCCATGGAATTCCTCCACTTTATTATTCCTTTTAGCACAATAGTATTCCATCACCAACATATACCACATAGTCAAACATTTTTGAAGAAACTTTATTATAACAAGCCATTTCTCCTACACAGACTTAGTGACATAAGTTTAAATCATTCAAGCAATTATTTCTGAAGATTAAGATCTCTCATCTTACTGTTGCAAGAATGGGAAGACATGAGCTCTTATTGAGTCTATTCTTCCTTATAAAAAGAACTAAGCAAAACTCAAATGGATGAATATAGTCCTTGGGATACCTGCTTAGTATTGGCTTAAGTTTGCTCTCTAGCACATATTTCATGTACAAATATACATGACAAATAACAAATTAATGCTGTTTGCCTCCTATTGCCAGTTACTTAATTATTTTGGTTTTAGATGCTAGGGCAAAAGAGATTCAGCTCCTTTCTTGACAGAGTGTTTTGAAAGGGAGAAAGCTAGGAGACATAGGACCCATTGAGGGAGACCATGAAGGGTGGGAATGAGATAATAAAGAAGAAGCTAGAGATGTCAAAGATAAATATTTCTTACTTCAGAACTTTCCTTAAAGCTGACATAGCCCTTGACTTAAGACCCTGCAGCTTTCTGTTCATCCACTTTTCAGACTCCTCTTTTTCTTCCATTTTCATAGGACTGTCAAAGGACCATGGTTCTGAGGTTATTCTCCATCTGTCTTCAGTGCAGAGAGAGCATGACAGGGAATGAAAACTGGAAAGAACCAAATTGTAAAGTGACCCAAGACAAATGTGACTCATACTGGTGATGGATTCTTCAGTCTCTCCAACCTATTTCTTGCTTTCTAGACTCAATCCTCTGTTTGTCTTTTCTCTCCTCATCCTTTCTCACAAAAGCTAGCAAGTGTTTAGATAAGCCATCAGGGCTGGCCATGCCCAAGAGCCACAGGCATGTTTGGTTTGCAATCAGAAAGCTCTAAGAATTTTCCCTTCGTGGTGTTTTCACTGTTTACATGAGACTAATCCAATGGATCATTAAATGGATAAGCAAGAAACCTCCTCTCCCTATGACAGAAGAGACAAGTTCAAACAGGACACTTCCCTGAAACATAATACAAACAGTCAGATGCTGCTGGAAGTAATGAACACCCCTCTCCCATGCATTGCCCCTGGTATGGCAGACATCTCTGATGTTGCTTTTATCAACATTAACTCCATCTAGTTATACCCAGAGTTCCCATCCTTTCCTTCTTTCCTCTACCATCTTTTAAGCCCCCATTTACCTCTGACCATGTGTCAATTATATTTATCAATTCCTGGTCATGGACTCACACTCCTTTCCCATTGTTGGAGACCACTGACTACTTTCTCACTCTAAGCCCATTTGGTAGATGAGGCCGAGTAGGAGGTAGAATTCAGGATGCTCTGCAGGTGCTAAGGTGGGGTAGGTTACTAAAACTCAGGACCTCAGGATACTAGGGGTCAGAGCAAGGGTCTTAGAAGTTCTGGCTGGCAGGATTGTAAGGAAGAACTGAAATACTAGTATCCCCCAAATAATTTACTCTATGGTACCTGAAGTGGAGGAGAGAGGGATGACTTGTGGATTGCCTGAATTAGAGAAATAAGGTAGTGGAATGATTTGAACATTATCTTGGCTGGAACAAGAAGTAAAATTATTCAACAGACAGAGTTTTAGACAATTCTATGAAAAAGTAGTGGGATGATGCCAGGTTAACTAAAAGAAAGAAGTGGAATGCTATTGGCCTAATTGTCTCTTCCAACAACCTCCCAACTTTTGTACTTGTCCATAATGACATGTCACCCTCCTACACATAAGAAATGGAACAACTGAGAGGAAGTCTTGACTGACAAATCAAAGATGGGAAAAGGGAAGGGACAGAAAGTTCTGAAAAAAGAAAACAATTGCTTCTTCATGTCAAAGATGTGTTACAGCTCAAAATGTGATATGATAAAACACATAAATAATGAAATATATACACTCTCTGAGCATGATTTCTGTAGTGAGTTACACTCAGTACCATTTGGAGTTGCATTCAATTTTTCTGCCCTTTTTTTTAAAGGATTGGGAGAATAATGGAGCCTAGGTGCACAAACATTTTTTGCTTGCTAATATTAAAACCATTTTTGTTTCACATTTTTTCAAATGATATCCCAACCTAAGTCTCTTGGTGGTACTTTGGGGAACCCATTAACTCTTTCAGGTTACTTATATTATCTAACATATTTTGGCTGTAATTTATTTAACATTGGCTGCAAAATGTTAATGTAGCTCACCAAATGCCTAAATGACTCTGGGGAGAACTGGGAGAACAAGACTGACTGCATTGTCTGGGAAGAGAAGGATCTGATTTTTGTTTTGTTTTGTTTTGTTAAGAGGGAATTATTAAGTTCAGCTGGGTAGCCACCTATTTGGGAAACTATTTCTTTATTATGTCTACACATGGACTAATCCTGAGGGTGATTCATGACCATTTTCCAAAGACGTGCTATCCCTGGTCTTGAGTGTTAATTTCCCTAATTTTTTTTTAACTCATACCTTCTGGTTTATAATTGATACTAAGTTTTGATTGTGACAGAAAAGTGCTAAGGAATTGGCAGTTTGGGTTAAGTGACTTGTCCAGGGTCACATAGCCAGAAAGTGTCTGAGGCCATATTTGAACCCAAGAGCATCACCAGTCCTGGCACTCTATCCACTGTGTTACCTAGCTGCACCCTTCCTCTCTCTCTCAGCCATTCTTTATCAACTATATAACCTCAGGCAGATCACTGAGCCTCTTCCATATTTACTTTTGTCACCAGTAAAAAGAATAGATGGAAATAGATGATTTCTAAGGTGATTTGCAGCTCTAAAAGAAATGCTGTGATTTTAAGTTTTCCCTAAAGGCTATTCCCCTCACTCTTTACCTCTGAGATATAAGTACATTTCCTATTGTGATATTCCTGAAAGGGCAGCAATTAGAATGAAAGAACTTTTATTCTAGGGAGGGCTGATTTTCTGATTGCCCTTTGAATACACCATCCTCATTCCTGCTGTCATTTCACATGGTTGGAAGCAGCTTGGTGGCTCAGTAGATTGAGAGCTAGGCCTAGAGATGGGAGGTCCTGGGTTCCTATCTGGTCTCAGACGCTTCTTCTTCTTTATTGTTTTTTTTTTTGGTCATTTAAAAAAATTTGGTCAATTTTGAACATTATTCCCTGGTTACAAAATAATTTTCTATTCCTCTCTCCCCTCCCTCCTCCCCTCCCCTCCCTTAGCTGACGCACAATTCCACTGGGTATTACATGTGTCTTTGATCAGAATCCATTTCCATATTGTTGGAATTTGCACTAGGATCTTCATTCAGTGTCTACATCCACAATTGTATCGCCCTTGACCCATGCAATCAAGCAGTTGTTTTTTCTTTGGTGTTTTTACTCCCACAGTTTTTCCTCTGAATGTGTATAGTGTTTTTTCTCATACATTCCTCCAAATTGTTATGAATCACTGCATTGCCACTAATGGAGAAATCCATTACATTCGATTGTACTACAGTGTATTAGTCTCTGTGTACAATGTTCTCCTGGTTCTGCTCCTTTCACTCTGCATCAATTTCTGGAGGTTGTTCCAGTCTCCATGGAATTCCTCCAGTTCATTATTCCTTTTAGCACAATAGTATTCCATCACCAACATATACCACAATTTGTTCAGCCATTCCTCAATTGAAGGGCATCCCCTCATTTTCCAATTTTTGGCCACCACAAAGAGGGCAGCTATGAATATTCTTGTACATGTCTTTTTCCTTATTATCTCTTTGGGGTACAAACCCAGCAGTGCTATGACTGGATCAAAGGGCAGACATTCTTTTATTGCCCTTTGGGCATAGTTCCAAATTGCCCTCCAGAATGGTTGGATCAATTCACAACTCCACCAGCAATACATTAATGTCTCAACTTTGCCACATCCCCTCCAGCATTCATTACTTTCCTCTGCTGTCATGTTAGCCAATCTGCTAGGTGTGAGGTGATACCTCATCAGACACTTCTTAATTGTATAACTCTGGGCAAGAGACAGAAAAGAAGGAAGGAAGGAAGGAAGGAAGGAAGGAAGGAAGGAAGGAAGGAAGGAAGGAAGGAAGGAAGGAAGGAAGGAAGGAAGGAAGGAAGGAAGGAAGGAAGGAAAGAAGGAAAGAAGATATGTGATATGGTAAATAGTGTGTTGGACTAGGATTCAAGAACTAGGTTTTCATCCTTCCTCTGACTCCTACTAGCTCTGTGCCCACAGGAAGTGACTTGATCTCGAAGACTTGCTTTTATCTTCCATAATATGGCCCTTTCAGGAATATGTATATTTTCAAATATGTATATTATCAAATAAATAATATTTGTAAAGCACTTTTTAACCCAGTGTCTGACTATGCTAAGTAGGTGTTTAATAAATGCTCATTTTCTTCCCTTCCCCCAACTCATAGGATTATTTTGAGACATAAATATTTGTAATTTTAAAAATAATAAAAATATGTAAAGAGCAAAGTACCATAATTATCTGCCACTCCTCCTCCTCCTTGTCCTTATTCTCCCTCCTTCTTCTTATCCTCCTCCTCTTCTTCCACCTTTCCTCTGTTCTTCTTCCTCCTCCTTCTCCCTTCTCCCACATTCATCTCTCTTTTCACTAAATAATCAATGCTACTTAGTTAGCACTACACAATTTACAAATTTTACTTAAGGTATTATTCAATTTTGTTTCATGTATCTTTTGTTTACCAGTCTAAAATACAAGTTTCTTGGGGCCAAGGGCCATGATTTGTGTCTTCCACCTTATGAAATAGAGGGATGGGCACAAGGTAGGAGCTAATTAGTTCCCTTTCTTAAGTCAACTTGTATTAATTTATCTGTATTCTGATGTTTCTTTTTACCCATCCCTCCTAGGGCATGTTAGGTCCTTGAGGACAGTCATAATTTTGGATTTTGTCTTTGAATACCCAAAGCTTGGCACAGTCTGATTTGAATTGAATTGTTATGAAACAATGCCTTGTATGCAGTAGGCACTTAGTACAAGTATATGAACTGAACTGATTTATTGAAACCTTAATTGTTTTTTTTTAAACCCCTACTTTCCATCTTGGAATCAATACTGTATGTTGGTTCCAAGGCAGAAGAGTGATAAGGGGTAGGCAATGGGGGTTAAGGGACTTGCCCAGGGTCACACAGCTGGGAAGTGTTTGAGGTCAGATTTGAACCTAGGACCTCCCATCTCTAGGCCTGGCTCTCAATCCACTGAGCTACCCAGCTTCCCCATTAATTGTTTTTAAATGAAACATTCAAGACTTTTGTTCTCTGAGATTTATTTTCTTTTAAAAAAATAACAGGAAGGGGTTTCCCATTTCTTAAAAAAATATAAATGAAGACTTAGTGGAGGAGATGGAATTTGAACTGGGTCTTTAAGAACCAGAGCATTTTAATTTTTTTGTTTTGCTTTTTAAAAAACCTTTCCCTTCTGTCTTAGAATTGTTAGTAAGTAGAGTGGTAAAGGTTAGGCAATTGGGGTTAAGTGACTCGCCAAGGATGAAACAGCTAGGAAGTATTTGAGGCCAAATTTGAACCCAGGCCCTCTTGTCTCTAGGCCCGGCTTTCAATCTACTGAGCCACCTAGCTACCCAGGTAGCATTTTACAGGACAGAGTTGGGAATTTATTAAGGGAACGACATGACCAAAGACAAGAAAAGATAAGCTCTATTTGGAAAATAGTGTTAAGATCAATCTTTACTGGAGTCAAGGGGAGTAGGAGAAGATACATTATTGCATAATAAAGTGCAGTATAACAACACAGTAAAACAAATTTTTGTCACCAACTGTGGGCAGATCATTGTGTTATATACTTGGAGTGTTTTAAAATTTTGATATGACCCAGCCCTTGCTCCAACTTGCTCTTATTCTAATAGGAAATGTGGATTCAAAATAGACCAAATTCAAATTCCTTTTTTTTTTTTTTTAACAATTCTTAGTTGTGGAACCAATGGTACTTTGATAATTAAAAAAAAAAACGTTTTGCCCGAAGGCTCATGAGATCCCTAGAATAAGTAACTTAAAGGAATTGAGAAATCACCTTCCCAGGAAATTTTCTAGTAGGAAATAAACTCATCAGAATGAGATATTTGAATGCCACCTTGCCTGAAGACAGTGGGATAGACCAGATCAGCCTTGCAAGTAAGTGTCAAAGGTGATTATACTGTAAAAATTCTATCAAATCTATTACATTTTCATTGTTCCCATTCAGTTATCTGTGTGACTAACTCATCTTAGTAGCCATCTTACCTACCTGATAAATTCTTAACAACTGTTTCTCTGAAAAAAACAACAACATACATATGACACACTTCTAAGTTTAATCCAACATTTAAAAAATATTTTCTTTATCACTACTTTATCACTTACTTATATCTAGACAATCAATGAAACAATAAACTAAGCCCTAGTTTGTTGTGTTTACCAATTTCTGAGATGTAGATATTAATATTGAAAATTTAACAAATGCTTCTTGACAGCCAGTTTGAGGTGGCTCCAGCACACTCCTGGCTGAAGTAAGTCCCAAGACTTCTTTGAACTTGTTTCCTTATCTATAAAATTGCTATGATTTCATTTTTGTAGTCCTGACTCACTTATCCTGTGTATCAAACGAGATAATGAAAATAAATATACTGTGTAAACGTTGAAGCATTATTAACAATTTTGCTTAGATGTTACCATAGATGATGGTAATGCATAATATTCCAGGCTGAGTGATAAAGGTGGTTGCAAAACAAAGGGCCATGTGAAATTTGAGGCAGAAAGATGCAACCAACAAGGGAGATAAGGGCAAGTTCCAAGGAAGAGGTTATGTGTGTGGTGGGCATTACAGGTTCAAATGGAGGAATGAAGAAGAATATTTAAGATATAATCATCAACCTGAGGTAACTAGGTGGCACAATGAATAGAGTGCTGAGCCTGGAGTTAGAAAGACATATTCCTGAGTGCAATTCTAGCCTCCGACACTTACTAGCTGTGTGACCCTGGGCAAAAATCACTTAACCATGATTTCTAAAGCCCCATTTAAGAAGAGAACTCAGTTAAGACATTTATTCTTTCCTCATCTAGCTACACTACTTCTGAACTTCTCTGAGTGTTTTTTGTACTAATTCTCCCCATGTACACTATTTTCAATTTCCTTTTGTGTTTTATCTCTCCTCATTAAATTGTAAGTTTGAGGGACTATCTTTCTCATCTCTCCCCAGAACTTAGTACAGTGTCTGGCACATTGTAGGTGCTTAATAATTGCTTATTAACCACTGAGTATTTAAATATAGAAGGTTTCTTGAAAGTCATTTAATCTGATCCTCTCAGTTTACAAATAAGATAAGGATCTTAGCTTTGGACATGTTGAATTTGAGATGCCAGAGAATATCTGGTTAGAGATAACATTTTGAAGGCAGTTTAGGTCTAAAGCTCAGAAGAGACCATGACAAGAAATAATGATTTAGGGGAAAAAGTAAAGAAATAAGAGAAAATGGTCAAAGACAGATTCTTAAGGAATGCTATATTGATGAATCAGGTAGAGAATAAGGAGCCAGGCAAACAAAACAGACAAATAACATTTAGAGAGGTAAAAGAATCAGGAGAGTGTGGTGTCTTTGAAGCATAGGAGGAGAAAGTGAGTAGGAGAAGGGGTAAGCAAATGTCCATATTTGCAACAAAGTCAAGGAAGATGAAGACAAGAACAATAACTCATTGAATTAGGCAATTAGGGTGTCATTGATGACCATAGAGAGAGTAGTTTCAATAGAGACGTAGGAGTAGATAACAAATTGCAAGAGGTTGAAGATAGAGCTAATAGAGAAGTAGAAGTCTAGAACAAGATTGTGAAGGATTAAAAACACCAGATTAACAAATTTGGCTTTTATTCATTAAGCAATAAAAAAACACAGAAGGTTTTTAGTGTGGAGACTAACATTATTCAAAACAGTGCTTTTGGGGCAGCTAAGGAGGCTCAGTGGTTTAAGAGCCAGGTCTGGAGATAGAAGGTCTTGGGTTCAAATCCAACCTCATATACTTCCTAGCTGTGTGACTCTGGGCAAGTCACTTAACCCCTATTGCCTAGTCCTTACAACTCTTCTGCCTTGGAACCAATACATAATATTGATTCTAAGATAGAAGATAAGAGTTTAAAAAACTAATGCTTTTTTAAGATTAACTTAGAAATGACAGACTGGAGGGAAGAGAAGACACACAGACACAAAATTACAAGGCTAAGACCATGATACAAGCGAGATAGTGACAGTTTGACCCATTATTGAGTTTGGAAAGGATTAGATCCATTTTGGTGAACCTATAACACGAGTGCTGGAGGGAGCTGCTCTCCTCTCCCCTTTGCCACAGCAGAGGACATTTTCACAACATCTGCCCCTCTGTACAGAAGCCCAAAGAGAATGCTTCCTCCCTCCTCTGTCTGGGGTAAGAGGACAGCTCACATGTGGCATGAGGGTTGTAGTTTGGGCACTTGGTCTCTAAAAGGTTCACCATCACTGGACTAGATTAAATAGGAAACTATTGAAAATGAAATATCAACAAAACTTAGTGAATACTTTGATATGAATTAAGGATAGGAATAAATAAAAGAAAATCATTTTATTTGGAGTTTTACAGTTTAAAAACATTTTATTCATCACAATCCTTTAAAGCAGGTAGTGCTAATATTATCTTAACCTTATTGATGAGAAAACTCAGTCTCAGAAAATTAAGTAACTTCCCTATGGTCATATGGAGGACAGCAGATGCCAAAGTCAAGTTTCATACTTTTGACTTAAGTTTGAATTACTTAGAAAATCATAGTAAACATTAACAGAAATATCATTTAGGAGTTGGGATGGGATAGAGTTAAGATAATAGATTCACATTAATAATTAGATGAATGAAAATTAAGACAACCCTAAGGTACCACTTCACAACTATCACATTTCCTAAGATGATAATTAAGGAAAATGACAAATTCTGGAGAGAATGTGGGAAAACAGGCATACTAATGCCATGCTGGTGGAGCTATGAAATAATCTAGCCATTCTGAAAAGCAATTTGGAACCATGTCCCTATTGCTATTAGATGGTATATACCCTTTATCCAATGATACTAGTACTAGGTCTATACCTCAAAGAGATAAAAGAAAGAGGAAATGAGCCCATATGTATAAGAATATTTATAGTAGTTCTTTATGTGGTAGCAAAGAATTAGAAAGTGAGGGACACTGAACAATTGGGGAATGACTGAACAAGTTGTAGTATATGAATAAGATAGAATACTATTGTGCTCTAAGAAATGATAAAGGAGTGGTTTCAGAAAAAATCTTGGGAAAAATTATATGAACTAATGTAAAGTGAAGTGAGCAGAACCAGAATAATTTATAGAGTAAAACAATATTATTAACATAATCAACTTGGAAAGACTTAGTAACTGATCAACACAATGACCAACCACAATGCCAAAGGACTAATGATGAAATATGCTATTAAACTCCAGAAAGACAACAGATGGACTCAGTGCAGATTTAAGTGAATTTTCAATTTATTTTTCTCCCCCCCCAGAACCTGGCTAATGCAGAAATTCAGATTACATATGTGTACATATTTGTAATGGGTTTTATTTTTATTGCTGTTTCAAAGGGTGGGTGGAGGAGAAGGGAGGAAGGTAATTTGGAACCCAAAAGATAAAATTGAATTTAAGAAAAGATGATAGATTCAGTTTTAGACATGTTAAGTTTAAGATGCTTGCAGAACATTCAGACTGAGGGATATCTCAGCAGGATTTATAAATGTGCAACTAGAACATGAGAATGGAGTCAGGGCAGTATGTATGTAAGTATATATACTTAAGTATATATACTTATGTTATGTGTGAACACATATATCTTAATGTGCTCAAAACTACATTGTATGTATATGCATTAATAATTTATAATCCATTTGCATAGATGGGATAACTGAAGCCAGCAGAGTGAAGAGATTATGACATAAGATACTATGAGGAGAGGATATGAGGGACAGAGACCATGTTGTTTCATGATAGTTGGGCATGAAACGAGTTTTCAAAGACAAAGAGTTTTTTGTTTAAATCCCAGGGGAGTTATAAGATCTTACCTGATATTTGAAAAAGTTCCATACAAAAGACTTACAGAAACCTAGTCAGTACTGGATCAATTCCAAGAAATCAAAGCTACTCAGTTACATAACCATATTATGACTATTAAAAATAACACACATTTGGATGATTACTTAAGATTTGAAAATACTTTTGCATATGTTATCTTATTGGATCCCCATAACAGCTCTATGAAGTAAGTTGTAGAATTATGGTTATTGCAGCTTTATAGATGATGAAACTGAGTCTCAGAGAGACTCATAGCTAGTAAGAGTCTGAGATAGGATTTAAATCCAAGTCTTTCTAACTTCAAGTTCAATGCCATCTACTTTACTGGGCCACTTTTTCCAGGCATGGGGCATAGAGAAGAAATGTTTTTTAAATGAAGTTTTACCCATTTCATGCCATGCAGTTGCATAGCTATTCTGCCAGGCAAAGTTGTGAAGGACTTTGAAACCTAGAATTGTTGATTTCAACCTAGAAATAGAGAGGAACCATTGGAGTTTATTGAGTGTGTGTGGCTGTGTTTGACATGATTAGACCTGTTTTTTGGAAGATCACTTTGGTAATTCATTAGAGTATATACCAGAATGGGAAGAGTTTTGAGGCAAGAAGATCAAGTAGTAGCTATAGCAATAGTCTAGGAGTGAGGTGATGAGCATCTTCACCAGAATATCAGATATCTGAGAGAAGACAAGTGGATTCATGTTTGTTAAGGTAGACATGATATGATTTGGTAATAAATTTGATATGTGGGTTGAGAATGAAGAGTTGGGTATTGTGAATCTTAAGGTTGGGGTCCTGAGTGACTGGAATGGTGATGCACCTTTGACAGAAATAGGAAACTTTATAAGAAGAGAGTGTTTGGGGGAAAGAAAATGAATTTTGTTTTAGACATGTTGAGTTTAAATTCTATAAGACATCCAGTTCAAGATGTCCAATAGGCAAGTGGAAATGTGAGACAAAATTAGGAGAGGTTGGGGCTAGACAAATAAATCTGAGAATCATTAAATAGAGATAATAATTGAATCCATGGATGAATAAGATGACCAGGTGAGACAAAACAGAGGGAATAGAGAATAGCATCCTGAATTGAGGTTTAGGGTTGTATGAAAAATCTAGCAAAAAATTACTAAAAAGCTATAATAAGAGAGATAGGAGAACCAGAAGAGAGATCATAAAAATTGAAAAAATAGGGGAAAATAACTTAGAAAGAGAGCAATTCATATGTCGAAGGTTAAAAGAGGCCAAGAAGGATAAGGATTTTGAAGAGGATTTTATGTTAGCAACTGAGAGATCAGTTTTTAGAAAGCAGTTGCAGTTTAATGATTAGGTTGGAAGTCGGACTGAAAAGAATTTAGAAGAAAGAGACGAGGGAAATATGGGGAGAGCCAAGATGATGGAGTAGATGAAGCACCATAGCTAAACATTCTAAACATTCTCCTCTAAACTTTAATATAATGCATGAAATCAGATTTTGGAGCAGCAGAGCCAAAAAAAAAAGTCAGGATGAAATATTTTTCAGGCCTAAAACAACTTAAATTGGAAGAAGAGGTATGTGACACTGAATTGGGAGCTGGCTTGGAGGTCAGGTTCCAGCAACATCAGCAGTAGGCCTTGGAATATTTCTGGAACATGGTTCCAGAGAGGAGAGGAAATTATTTAGACCCAGGAAGTCATGAAGCCCTCAGGAGCAGTAGCATTTGTGGCTGTAAGAGTTGGAAGGTTCTTCTTGAGGGGACCACCATGCAGACCAGAAAAGCATAGATCACACCTTTCCTTTGATCATAACAATCTAGAAGCACCTAAAACTTCTATACCTCCAATACTAACCTTGAAAACAGGAGCACAAGAAAGTCTGAAGCTAGGCACAGTGCATCCTCAACTCCTCCCACAATGGGAACAAAGTTCAACTTTAACATAATGTTCAAAGTCAGGAACTAGACTAGAAAAATGAGAAAACAACAACAAAAAAGAAC
This sequence comes from Monodelphis domestica, assembly GCF_027887165.1. Classification (NCBI taxonomy): domain Eukaryota; kingdom Metazoa; phylum Chordata; class Mammalia; order Didelphimorphia; family Didelphidae; genus Monodelphis; species Monodelphis domestica. Next base: position 634,588,593 of record NC_077227.1, read on the forward strand.
TTAACCATAAAACTCTACCATGGTGACAGGGAAGATCAAGACATAAACTCAGAAAACAACAGTGTCAAAACAGCTACAAAGCCAGAAAGAAAAAAAATATGAATTGAACAGAAACCTAAGAAGAATTCCTAGAATAGCTCAAATGATTTTAGAAATAAAATTGGAGTATTAGAGGAAAAACTGAGTAAAGAAATGAAAGTCATGCAAGATAATTTGTAACAGCAATGCGTAGTTTGGTAAAATAATCACAACAATAATGAAATAAACAGCACATTAAAACATGGAATTTGCCAAATAGAAAAAGAAGTTCAAAAGCTCATTGAAGAAAATAATCTTTTAAAAATTAGAACTGGGAAAGTGGAAGCTAATGACTCCATGAAACATCAAGAAGCAATAAAACAAAATCAAAATAATGAAAATAATATAAGAAACTGTGGAACATCTTATCAGAATAACAACTAACTTGGAAAATAGATTGAGGAGAAATAATTTAAGAGTTATTAGTGTACCTGAAGGAATGATTAAAGAAAAAGATGACATCACATTTTAAAAAATTATAAAGGAAAACTGCTCTGCTATCTTGGAACAAGAGTTTGCAAGGCAAACAAGTTGTTTGCCCTTGGAACACGAGGGCAGACAAGCAAACAAAACAAAAGAATCCATTAATTACTTTTGGAAAGAGATTTCCAAATAAAAACTTTCATGAATATTATACCCTAATTCCAGGGCTCCCAAGTCAAAATGAAAATACTTCAAACAGTCATAAAAAAGAAATTCCAATACTGTGGAGACAAAGTCAGGATTATCCAACATTTAGCAGCTATCACCTTAAAGGAGTGGAGGGCTTATAAAATGATATTGCAGAAATCAAATGAACTAGGATTACAGTCAAGAATGAGCTTCCCAACAAAACTAAGTATAATCCTTTGGGTACTTTCAAATATTCCTAATGAAAAGTGAAAAGATGAATAGAAACATTTACTTTCAAATATAAGACTTAAGAGAAGTACAAAAAGGTAAACATGAAAGAGAAGTCTTAAGGGACTCAAATACCTGTATACAATAGGATGATACGTGTAACTCCTAAGAATTATTTAGTATTAGGGCTGTTAGGAGTCTAAAGGGTATGAGAGTTGTACTACACTGGGATGATTAAAAAAAACAAAACCAAAAAGGAATGTAGTTGGTAGGGAGGGGGGTAGGGAAGGAGAGGAAGAATAGGGAAAATTATTTCCCATAAAAGAGACACACAAAGAAGAGCTTTTAGAGCATAGGAGAAAATAAAGGAGTGGGTAGCAGTTGAGCCTCACTCTCATCTTAATTGGTTCAAAGAGAGAAGAATATATATACACACTAGGTGGGTATTGAAATCTATTTTATACAACAAAGAAGTAGAAGGGGAAGGGGATACAAAGGAGCAGTGATAAAAGGAAGAGTGTCTTAAGAAAGGCAGTGATTGGAAACATCAGACTTTAAGGGTGTGAGAAGATAAAAAGTGAGAGAAGAATAACAACAAGGCAACAGCATACCAAAATTTCTGGGATAAGTCACTATTTAAGGGAGATTTTATATTTCTAAATGTGCATGTCAATAAAAAAGAGAAAAATCAGATCAATAAATTAGACATAAAACTAGAGAAGAAACTAGTTAAAGAACAAATTAAGCCCCCCCCCCATTAAAATCCTTAAAATCAAAGGAGAGACTAATAAAATTGAAAATATAAAACCTAATTGAACAAAAAAGAAAACTAGGGCCTGGCTTTATGTAAAAACAAAGAAACAACAAAATCAATAAACCATTGGTTATTTTGATTTTTAAAATGAAAGAAGAAAACCAAAATACCAGAAAGATAAAAACATTATTGCACCACCAATGAAGAGAAATTTAAAACAATTATTAGGAATTATTTTGCCCAATTATATGCCAGTAAAACTGACAACCTAAGTCAAATGTATGAATATATACAAGAATACAAATTATCCAAATTAACAGGAGATGAGAGAGAATATGTATTACCTTATTCTAGAAAAAGAAATTTAAAGAACCATAAACAAGTTCCTTAAGAAATAATCCCCAGGATCAGATGGATTTACAAGTGAATTCTTTAAAATTTTAGAAAAAATTTAGCCCAATACAAGATGACCTATTTACAAAAATAGGTAAAGGAGTTTTACCAATTTCCTTCTATGAACAAATATAGTTTCTATAACTAAAACAAGAAAAGAAAAAACAAAGAAAGAAAAATGTGTGCTAATTTCCCCCTTAAATATCAATGCAAAGATTTTAAATAGGATTTCAGCAAGGAAATTACATCAATATATAAAAAAGATGCTACATTATGAACAGGTGGAATTTTTACTAGGAATATAGGACTAGTTCTGCCTTAGGAAAACCATAAGCATGAATGACCATATCAATAATGAAATAACAAAAGATGATTATATTAGTAGATGCAGAAAAAAGCTTTTGCCTAAATATAACACTCATTCCAATTAAAAACACTGTAAAGCATAGGAATAAATGGGTTTTCTCTTAAAATAAGAAGTAATATCTCCCTAAAACCAAGAGTAAGCATTATTTATAATGGGATTAATTAAATAGGAGCCTTTCCAAAAATGTCCATTATCACCACTTTTAGTTAATATTACATTAGCAATGCTATTTATAGCAATAAGAAAAGAAAAAGAAGTTGAAGGGATAAAAATAAGTAATGAGGAAACAAAATTATCACTCTTTGCAGATGATATGATGGAATCCTTAGAGAACTCTAGATAATTGACTAAAAATAACTGAAACAATTAACTGTAGCAAAGTGGCAGGATGTAAAATAAACCCATACAAATTATCAGCATTTCAACAAATTGCTAAAAAACAAAACAAAACAAAACAAACAAACAAACAAACAAACAAACAAACAAAAACCCTCAACCACCCCCCTCAAAAGCAGGAACAGATAGAGAAATGCTGACAATTTAAAATACTTGGGAGTGTACCTGCAAAGACAACACCAGAGACTATATGAAGACTTTTCATACAAATGATTAAAGATCTGAACAATTAGAGAAATGTTTATTACTCATGGCTTGGTCAAGCCAATATAAAAAAAAAATGACAGTTCTACCTAAATTAATTTACATATTCTACTACTGAAGAATTGTTTCGTAGAGCTATACAAAATAATAACAAAATTCATCTGGCAGAATAAAAGATCAAGAATATCAAGGGAATCAATGAAAAAAATGTGAAGGAAGGTGACTTACTGCTGTGAGCTTTCAAACTATATTATAGAGTGGTTATCATAGAGGTTTGTCCAGTATACACCATATATCAAGGAAGGTCAGAATGAGTAAATGATCTATATAGAAAGGTGAAATCAAAAGTAAATTAGCAAAGTATGTCCCAAAATTTGCCCGTCAGATCTATGTATAAAGGAAAAATTTATAATCAAACAAGAAATAGAGAAGATCGTGTGAAATATAATGGATAATTCCGATTGCATGAAATTAAAATTTGTACACATAAAACCAAGATAGCCAAAATTATAAGAAAAGCAGGAAACTGAGGAAAACTTTTTCACAATTTTTTGACAAAGGTTTCATTTTTCAAATATGTGGGGAATTGAGCTAAATTTATAAAAATAAGAACCATTACTCAATTGATAAATGGTTAAAGGTTATAAATAGGCAATTTTTAGAAGAAATCATCAAAGCTATCAACAGTCACTTGAAAAAAAAATGCTCCAAATCACTATTGATTAGAGAAATGTAAATTAAAATAACTCTGAGGTTCCATTTTACATCTATCATAAATGAAAAATGCTAAAGAGGATGTGGGGAAATGGTCATACTAATGAATTGTTGATGGATTTGTGAACTGGTCCAACCATTCAGGATAATAGGTTGGAACTATGCCTAAAGGGCCATAAAACTTTGCATACCCTTTGATCCAGCAATATTGCTACTAAATTTGTATCCCAAAGAGATCAAAAAAGGGGAAAGGGCCTATTTAAAATACATACATATGTATATATATATATATATCTATATATATCAGCTTTTTATTGTAGTGGAAAAGAATTGGAAATTGAGGGGATGCCCATCAATTGGTAAATGCCTGAACAAGTTGTAGTATATGATTGTCATGAAGCACTATTGTGCTATCAGAAATAAGTAAAGTAGTTTCATAAAGAGTTGGGAAAACTTATATGAAATGGTCTAAGGTCAAGTGAGCAAAACCAGGAGACCACTGTACATAGTAAAAGCAATATTATAATGATGATATACTGTGAATGACTTACTTTGATCAAGACAATCCAAGTCACTTCCAAAGGATTCACAATGAAAAATGCTATCCATTTCCAGAAAGAGAACTGATGAACTTTCAGTGCAGATTGAAGTATACTTTTTCCATTTTCTTTATATTTCTTGCTTTTCATTTTTTTGCAACAAGGCAAATGCAGGAATATATATTGCATGATTTCACATATATAATTGATATTATACTGCTTGCCTTCTTAATGCATGGGATAGGGTTGGGAGGGAGGAAGAAAAGAATGTTGAAAATAAATTTGAAAAATCAGAAAGCAAGAGAAGGGGAAGTGGAACCAGAGATTGTAAATGGCCTTCTCAAGGAATTTACACACTGAAGGGAAGAAGATATATGGGGTCCTAGTAGTGGGTATGGTTTGATAAAATGAAAGTGGTTTTGGGGGGAGGGGTTGTTTTTAAGGATGAGAGACTTGAGTGTGTTGATTAGCATTAGGGAAGCATACAGTTGACAAGGAAAGATAGAAAGTTAGTGAAAAATTTGGGATGGTTGACAAGTAATCTACTGGAGAAGATGGGATAAAATGAGATCCAGTGTGCATATATAGGGTTTTGCATTGACAAGCAGAAGGGTCTATCTACTCTTTCTGTGAGAAGGTTAGGGACATAGAAAAGACATCCACATGATATGAAACAAAAAAGGAGAAAAGAGGGAGCTCTTGGCAAAAAGACCTCCTTTTTTTTTCAGTGAAGTTTAAAAAAAGGTTCTAAGGTTCTAAGATGAGAGGGTATTGTGGAGGGGCTACCTCCTAAAGCCTACCATGACACTATGGCCAGGGAGTCAGGTGATATAAGCAAAAGAGCAACCAGTATTGTAAAGGGATGCCATGTCATTATAAGGGAATCCATTCTCAATGTGATCTAAGAGATAGTAGGAGTGGGAAAGGAAAAAAAAGTTTTAAATGAAAGCAAGCTTTTTAACTATAAATCAGTCATTTCAGAGTAGAAAAGGTGGATAGATCTAGAGTGGAAAATTTTGGGGGGTAGGTAGCAGCAATATTAACAACATATCTTTGTAATAGAACCTGAAGGGAAAAATAGATTGACTGCTTCCTCTTTTGTCTCTCCTTTGTCTAAAGTCAAATGACCAGAATCATAAAGTCTCTGTGTGTGTGATGAATAGACCACTCATGAGGTATCATCTGAAGGTTATCTTTTGTCCAATATATCTGCTGCTTCCTTTCATGGTGACCATTCATCCCACCGTATTAGACTTCTTAATTAGCGAGGACTTGACTGCCTTCAAGACATTATAGTGCAAATACTTTTCAGAGGGGGGAACAAGTTAAGTGATTATTAGTTAATATCTTATTAGAGATAAAATGATCAGATATCTTTCTAAATTTGCAATCAGCTGAAAGCCAGGCCCTATGAGAAGTTCCTGGAAAGATGAGATGAATGCCAAAAGAGGGAAAAGGAATCTGAAAGGAAATGTGGAAGGGTATCACATACAAAGTTCTTCCCTTCCCAAATTTCTCCTGTATATGATAATTTTCATGTTTATGAAATTGTGAACTCTGAACTGAGAAGCTGCTTCAACTGTTCTGTTCTAGAACCAATGACTAAAGTTCCCTGATTGTTCTTACCAAGAGCTGGTTCTGTGTTGGTGGGAATAAATGAGGATAAGGACATGCTGAAAGGTAGCTTTTGGAAGTAATGTCTGCATTACTTGAAAGAGACCAAGATTCTGTCATATCTCTCATGTTGGGCATTCTACCTCATTTTCACGGTCCTCATTTTATCATCTTTAAAAGGAGGAGATTGGACTCTAAATCTCTTCCACATTTAAATCTCAGTTTCTAAATGTGTCCAGAGCAGATAGTGTCACAGTGTCCCTTTCTCTCCCATATCTCCCATATTGGTACCTTTCCACAGAATCCACTTGGAGAGAGAAGCATCTAATCAGGCCCTCAGAGAAAGTTATTCTATCAGTGCAAAACCCAACCTAACAGTTCAACCTGCTTTTTATACGTGGTAACACAGCTGTGTGCTCTTTCCAGAGAGTATCTGGCATGGATTTACCTTTGCTGAGGGGTGAGCCCTTGTTCAATGAGTCTTTTGGGATATGTTCCATGTTAGTGTGCCTAGGAATTTTCCCCTGAGTTAAGAAGAGAGGGCCTTCCTTTGTTGCTTTTGGAACATGCAAAGGACCTGGTTCTGGGGAATTTCAGCTGGCACTTTGTTGACAACTCCTACCTGGCAAATACTTGGTATTTGTGGACCTGGTTCCATTGGTCACAGAATGTGCTCATAAAATAGTGGTTAGAGCTAACTTCAGAAAGTTTTTGAATTCTCTTCAGGTCATGATTTGATCATCCTCTGGAAAATTGCATGATACCTAATTATCTGGCCTCTTATATTTGGTTTGCTCTTCCATGCTCTCGACTGCAGGCAGTTAACACATTTCAGAGACAAAAAGTAACTTAAGAGAGAAGCAGGTCATAGAAGAATGGCTGCAGAAAGACTCATTGAGAGAAACTATGACAATTAACAGACATTGTGTTGGGAAGGGTACAAGCATTTATGAAGTGCCTACTATGTGCCAGGCACTGCTAAGCACTTTACAGATATTATTTCAGTTAATCTTCATGACAGCCCTGGGACGAAGGTTTTGTTATTATCCCCATTTTACAGCAAACAGAAGTTAACTTGCCCAGGGTCATGCAACTAAAAAGTGTCTTAGGCAAGATTTGAACTCAGATCTTTCAGGTCTAGTACTCTGTCTACTGCATCATTTATCTGTTTTTATACTCTTAACTTCAATACTCTTCATCCTAGATATTCATCCTTAATAGACATTCATTTCATCAAGTAGACTTTCATATATTAAACTCTCAATTTTTCATGCCAGTGGATGAGAATAGTAGAATGGAAAGCTTAAAACAACAGATAATCCCCAAATAATTTCTCTTTGGCTTTAGAACATCATATGTGATTTCATTGGTAGCAGATTTATGTTCCTAATTATTTTTTGTGCAAGTAAACATGAGCTTGCATTCCCAAAGCACAGATTTGCTGTTGGCAGGGAAGTCAACCCAAGAATATGCTGGGTGTCGGGGAAAATCCACTTGGGGATTAAAAAACTTACAGCAGACTATTCTAAAGTGCATAATCCTTGGGTGGATAATTGAGTGTTGACTGCAGGTGAGAGAAATGAAATGACAGGGAGGGACCAAGGGGGGTGGGGTAGGGTAGAGACATATTCCAGCAACATGGATAAAATTTTACATAAAAAAGGTTTAAATAGAAGAAAAAGGACCATTTGCTATAGCCACTTTTACCATGATCTGATCCTCAAAATAGCCATGATTGTTATCTTGATTATCTTCTTGCTGCTTCAGACCTTGAATGTTTCATGCACATAAAGAATGGATTTGAAGAAAAGACACAATGCCATATTAAGTGGGAATGGCAATTAAGAGTTTGAATACTTTTCAAAAAGCCTCACATGACAATTAAATGACAAAAAGATACCGTTTTGTGGCAGAGAATTAACATTTAGTACATCTTTGGATTCTCAGTGTCTAGTAGTTGCACATCACTGGTAATCCATTGGATTTGTGATTACATTGATGTGGGCATTTCTCCCCCAACATTGCATATTTCATCCCATTCAAACCTGAATATCCAGGGACACTCTTGTTCTTATCTTTTGTTCATATCCCCATTATCCATGGAGATAATAAGTAGTACCCATCACCCAGAGTTCTTGTGATGATCAAATGAGATCATATATATATATATGAAAGTATTTAAGTGTCCTGCCACATTGAAGGCACTAGAAAAATTCTTATTTCATTTTTTCCCTTTCTATACAAAACTAATCCTTCCCATCCACACCCTTTTATCTATTCTGTTTCTTTTGAATAAAGTTTTCCCATTTAAAGCCATTGTTAAGTCATAAATTTCATTCTAACAAGTCTCAGAGATAGCTAAGATATCCGACACAATTTCCTCCAATGTACTCAGTGGTTGAGATTTTTAGTCTTTGTTGTTGATCTAATTGTGAGTATTTATATCTCAACTATTAAGCACTTATTTAATACTTGTTACAGCCAATAATACCTTTTTAAAAAACCCTAAATCTCTCTCTTTATATCAATTTTAAGACAGAAGAGCAGCAATTGGGGCCAAGTGACTTGCCCAGGGTCACACAGCGAAGTAGCATTTTGAGGCCACATTTGAACTTGAGAAGATGAGTCTTCCTTACTCCAGGCTCTCACTATATCCATTGTGCTACCCAGCTACCCATTTCTCCCTTTGCCTTATTTTAGATTTAATTTGACACTTTACCCCCCAAAAGTAATCAAAGCTATTGGTTCACTTAATTATTTAATTGTTCCATTTACCTTTATACTTGGTTTGCCTTGGGCTAACTACTTTCTACTAATTTTTCTTTGACTGTTTCATGAGTCTACCTCTTCAGGTTTCCCCTAAACTTTCTGTTTTGAAAATCAGAAGTAGAAAAAAAGAGAAAAAAAAAACTCTGATTCATTCCTATTGTATGTGGTCATTGCCTTATGTTTTAGCAGAAAGGATTCCTGAGGATGAATATGAGTCCTAGAATGGATGATAGAGTAAGGCCATGGCATCAATGTCTCCAAATTTCTTTAAGAAAATACTAAGTGCTCATCTTTGGATGGATCAGAAATAGAGACAAAGAACGTGGGTGTAACTGATTTCTCTGTCTTCTTGCCTTTTCCCCATCTTGATTCTCATTGGAAAAGATAGTTATTAAAGTGAGTTTGGGGTATACATACATATAAGGCATTTCTGATCACAGTATTTCCAGACTGGTAGAAATTCATTAGGGGCAACTAGTTGGCACAGTGGATAAAGCATTGGTTTTGGAATCAGAAGACTCATCTTCATGAGTTCAAACCCAGCCTCAGATATTTAGTAGCTATGTGTCCCTGGGCAAGCTACTTTTCCCTGTTGGCCTCAGTTTCTTCATCTGTACAATATTCTAGAGAAAGAGTTGTCAAACCATTCCAGAATATTTGCCAAGAAAACATCAAGTAGGTTCATGGAGAATTGGGATCATGGAGACTGAAAACAACCAAATAATAACAACAGAAATTCAATCAGTGTAAGGACACTAAGGCAAATGCTGATTATGTTATTTTTGGATTGATAAAAATATAATTTTGGATCTACATAATCATAAAGCATTAGAACTATGAGTGATATTAAGGATCATTGAGTCCAGCCTGCCTAGGATGTGCTACTAAATGCTTGACAACTGGATTTCTGAGAAAATCTATAGATGAATATAACATATTTTAAGTTGAATCTCTATTATTAACATTTCCTCTGCCACTTTCTTAAGTCCAAGCAATCACCCAAACAGTAAATCATGCCCTGATTTGTAATGTTTATACATTTGTAGTGGTTATAGATCCGTAGTGTTAATAGAGGTGTAAGTGCTCGTTTTGAAAATTTAACAGTTGGCTTTCTGGAGTAGGTTCAAGGTGGCTCCAGCACATCCCTATGAGGCTGAGAGAAATTAGGTGACTTTTCTAAAGACAAACAGCCAACTAGACTTTCTAAGATAATACTCTGTGTAGAGAAAACCATGGCTGACTCTATGCTACAGAAGAGAAAGAAAGTGGTTGGCCTAGTTTACCACTCTATGCATGCTGTAAAGTCGGTGACTCACTCCTTTTGGATGAGGTAAGTGTTGACATTAGACAATTTGGTGGGCTGCATGTATTTGTCTATTTATTTAAATGTCAGATGGAGCACTGGGAACACGTCCTAAGAGGCATGCAGGTGGTGGTCTTCAAAACACAACACTCAAAGAGGATAAAACCTTGAGATGACCAAAACTGAGTTAAACATTTCTAAGAAATCAAAAGCAAGGACATTTCATACAAATCTATAAACACTTTCAGAAGGAGAGGTGGATAGTACGATGTATCTTTAATCAAAGATCTGGGTCTGAACTTTGCCTCAGGTACTTATTAGGTCTGTGACCATAAAACAAATCATTTAATTTTCCTGAATCTCCGTTTCCTCATATGTAAAATGGAGGAAATAACACTTGTACTCTTTATCTAATAGGGATATTGTAAGGAAAGCACATCACAAACCTTAAAGCACTATAGAAACATGATTTAAAAAAAACCACACACATACACATAAATACATTAAGTCACACTTATAAGCAACTGTATTTTAAATGAAGAGAAGGCAAACATCCAAAACATCCTCTCTTTGAGTAAGTTCATTAATGCCCTGCCAACAACTTACTTATTCTAAAATCACAAATTATTTACATCCCAAGAAAGGCCAATATTACCCCCAAAGGAATGCTGAAGTCATGTAGTTGTGGCTTTACTTGCTATAGAACAGTAAAAGCCAATTGCCTAATCTGACTGCAGTGAAGTCACTACTGCTGTACTCCTCAGTGTTATCATATAGGTGACAAGTCCTAGAAAGGACTGACCAACTAACTCAGCTTAGCTTCCTGTGAGGCTGTGTGGCATGGATTCCTAAAGTTCCTTAGTTCACAGAGTGAAGTGGGAAATGGAAGCATTTCCATTGATTGCTCAAGCCCCCAATGGTTTCTGCCTCAATCAGTTAAATATTTCAGCTAAAATTAAGTGAAATTGATACACCCTCAATTCTCTACTTCCCTTTGAGTATGTACACAGAGTCCACAAAAGCCAAGTGTTAGCTTCTGGGGAAAGTTGTTTTTGCAAAGTTAATGTAGTTCAGTCAGTGTCCTAAGAAGTGATCTGCCTCTGGAAGGATTGAAGCAGAAGTGGTAAAGCACTAACTGTAATGATGTTATTCTCTGAATTCGGGATATAGGTTAAGGCTCAAGCAGGCTAAACGTGTATAGCCCTTCCTGTCTCTCCCAGAAATCTTTGAGAGCTGAAAAAAGATGTTGGCTTGTTCAAATCACAGGGAAATATAAATGCAGGGCAAGAAAACCACAACATCTGGAACATAAGTAAAGATTTTGCTGGAAAAGACTTGACGAACTCTGAAAACAAAGTTCTAGACTTTACTAATTTGTTTTGGCTGCAAAGTCGAGCTCCATGCAAAGCTCAAAGAGGATTTGTCTGAGGCTACTTCTGAAGAAATAAAAAAGCCAACATGAACCAAAATTAATGCATTGACTACATAAACAGTCAAGATAGTTATCTGATACAGGGGAAATATTGCTATACTGAGACTTTTTGTTATTTATGGGATTATTATTGGAGGAAACAGGGCAATTAGATACCCCCTCACTCTCAGAGCAAAGGCAAGGAGCAAAGGTGTCAAACATGGTTTTTCATTTGGATTTCTTGATCATTTCATTCTTGCTACACTTTATAATTAAAACACATAGGCCCCTGTGTTCCTGTGCACTGTCAGGAAACATTCTGCTTTTCTTCTTATGCGTTACAAATATTTTTTGTGGATTTTAAATAATATGTATAGAGTTTTGTCTTGCTACATTTTTACTGGAAACAACATTTCATTTTGATGTGGTGAGATGAAAATTCTCAATACCTGATGGGAAGAACACCATGAGGGACTTTAACCTCTTGACGTCAGTCATCAATCAATCAGTGTGGTTCAGGGGAAGGTATGCTAACTCTGAGTTTCTTGGGACATTCATTCAGCTTCTGACTGTAACACTTCCCATTAAACTATGAGCTCCTTGACAGCAAGATACACACAATAGACACCTAATAAATGTTTACTGAATGATCTCTATGACTTTGTGCAAGTCACTTAACCTTGAAGGTAGGTGGTATGGTGGATATAGTGCTAGGCTTGGAGTTAGAAAGGTTTGAGTTCAAATCCTGCTTCAGATACTTACCAGCTGTGTGACCTTGACCAAATCACTTTCCCTCTGGTTACTTCAGTTTCTTCAACTGAAAAATGAGAGTAATAGCGTCTCCTTTCCAAGGTGATTGTGAGGATCAAATAAGATGTAGCATTTGGAATACAGTAGAAACTATATAAATGTTAATTATTATTATTACACATGAAAGTCTGAGGACCAAAGTTGTATATGACAGAAAGCTGTGATTTGAACTTGTTCAAATCACAGGGTTAAAGTCAGTTAATAGAAGGTCTGTTCTGTTTTTCATTCTTTTTTTTTTTTAAACCCTTACCTTCTGTCATGGAATCAATACTGGGTATTGGCTCCAAGGCAGAAGAGAGAGGTAAGGGCTAGGCAATGGGGGTTAAGTGACTTGTCCAGGGTCACACAGCTGGGAAGTGTCTGAGACCAGATTTGAACCCAGGACTCCTATATTTGGGCCTGACTCTCAATCCACTGAGCCACTCAGCTTCCCTCCTGTTTCTCATTCTAATGATATTGCCTGAGCAGGTCTATCCCAACTTAGTTCTGATTGAAACTACCTCTCATTGATTCCCTTGAGCAACTGGGATGAAGCAAGGTGTCAGGTCACCTGTGGTCACTCAGAACAGGCTGTCAGCCAACAGCCATGTGGTATTAAATCCTTTGTGATGGGATTGTGTTATAATAAAGCTTCCTTGGTTATACATAAGGAGCCATATGGAAAAGGATGAAAATCACTGCCAGTGAAGTTAATATACATATTGTTCTTAAATGCACATTAGAAATTAATACAAGGGGGTGCCCTAGGTGGCTCAGTGTATTGAGAGCCAGGCCATAGAGGCCAGAGGTCCTGGGTTCAAATCTGACTTCAAACACTCCCTGGCTGTGACTTTGGGCAATTCACTTAACTCCCATTGCCTGTCCCTTATCACTTTTCTATCTTGGGAACAACACTGTATTGATTCAAGACTGCAGGTAAAAGCATTTTAAATAAATAAATAAATAGAAAATAATCAAAATGCAATTCTGTACATCAAGTTGACTGATTCTTTGGATAGAAGAGAAACTACCAAATACAGTCCTCCATTTAAAAACCACACAAACTGAATGATCCCCAGATTGCTTCCCGTCTTTTTGTTCCAAAAATTTAAACCTGTCACTGAGAACTCCTGGGCGACTAGAAGTGGAGACATTAGCTTTCACCCTTTGGTAATGAACCTGCATTTTCTTCCTTAGTATGAGTGAGTGTCAAACTATTTTTTTCTCCCTTTGCTAAAAATTTGAACTGAGATTAAAGAAGACCAATGTGGGTAAGAAGTATGTCTGAGTCGGCAGCAGAGACTGTTGGCTTCAAAGGAGGAGCATCCAGAGGGTGATTCATTCTGTATCATTCTTTTCCTGCCAATAGTTTACTCCCAGGGTGTAAGGGGAGCCAAATGGCACAATAGACATTTTAGAAATTAAGCCCTAGTCCAAATTTGACTATCTATATTTAATTGGATAGAAACTAAAACATTTTGGAGGGATATGCTATAATTTTACAGGGGATGGATTAGGTAATGATTCTCCCATATCATGCAAATTCAGTGTAGAGTTAGTGACCCAGTGGCCATTTATTGGTCTGAGTGAAAGGATTTGGTGATCTGCGGCTACCTGGGCATCTCTAGCAAGGAATGTATTTTTCATGACTGTAAATCCAATTTACTACCTACAGTCCTCTCTGCCCCACAGTTAATGAGCCAGCAGTTGCTGATCATTAGAAGGGAAAATCATCAGAAAAGAGTAAGGAATTCTACACCACCACCCCTGTCACTGTGGGATGACTATTCCACTTTATTTCTTCAGACTGTCCTTTGGCTTTCCCTGAAATAGCCTGAGGTTATCAGAAATGCTACTGGTAACATATTCTATTTTCAGGGCCCCTGTTGCTGAAGCAGTCATGTGCATTGGGCTACGCAGATAAAGTCTCCGCTAACCATCAGATCAAGAAGTAAGCTTCTTTCACTTAAGTGGACTTGACCATGTCTACATTAATTCCCTGGCCAAATATTCCATACTTGAGAAGAAAGGGTGCTTGTGGCAGGACATCCCGACAATCAACCAAGCCTGGAAAGAAACTGACATGCACCTTTGCTCTTTGGAGGCTGGTGAGTACATCACTAAGGGAGGTAAAAATAGTGCTTGGGTTTTATTGTATTGAATTTCCATATATTTAGCATATACCAGCCAGAGAGGCCATTCCAAAGGAGACAGCAAGAAGTTTGTTCTGTCTGTCTGGACTATTGGCTGATTTTTTTATGTTCGAAGAAGACTTGGGTAGAGAACTACTTACAATGCAATGCTGACTGATGCAGAGCCAGCAAGAAGAGCTTTTTGGTTGACATGGATCCTAAGGCTAGTCTATTCTTGCCAAACTCCATTGATTCACAAGATTGCAAAATGTTAAGAGTTAGAAGAGACTTCAGATAGCCCATTCAGAGTGTAATATGCTCATAGTATGGTGAGGAAACTGGGAACTTTAGAATTAAAGTAACTTCAGGATGGTTGGGTGACTCGGTGGATCTAGAGTGGGAGGTTCCTGAATTCAAATTGGGCCTCAGACACTTACTTCCTAGTTGTGTGACCCTGGGTAAATCGTTAAACCCCTATTTCCTAGCCCCTACTATTTTTCTGCCTTGGAACCAATATATAATGTTGATTTGAAGATGGAAGGAAAAGAAATTATCCTAATAAATGGCAAGGTCAGGAATAGAAATCAAGAATTCTGAGTTTACATGCAGTACACTTACTACTGTAACACAGCGTAGTTTGGTCTCAGTTGGTTCTGGGATCCCCTTATGGGTTGTTCATTTGCCCCAGAGTTTCCATAATTACCATTGGTCAGCCCATGTATTAAAGTAATTTTCAGGATAAATTCATTTCTAGTGTAAAGATTGGATTTGGCTATCCCCAATTGTAACAATGAAGGTACTTAACCCTTCCTTTATTGTGAAGATTAGATTGTAATCCCTTGTCAATTTTTAGATTTTAATCCCCAAAGTGTTAACTCAGTATTTAAAGTAGATCTACCCATTTAACTACAAAAGATGTTAACTAACCTTAAAAGGTAACCAAAAAGGTGTTAACTAACGACAAAAAATGTGGTAACTAACTGCAAAAGGTGTGAACACCCATTTTATACTTTGAGTGAACAATCCTGGAGAGGAGCATCTGCTATGATTGGTAGATGTAAAATTTAGGGGAGGTGACACAAGAGAAAAAGGTCTTTAAATAGAGAAAACAGAAACACAGAGAGAGATCAATCAGTCACTTGGAGGAGAGTGAAGGAGAATCACTTGGAGTTGGACTGTAAGATTCAGTCACTTGAGCTTGGAGTGAAGAAGAGTCACTTGGAGGAGAGTCTGGAAGAATCATCAGACACTTGAGGAAAGACTGGAAGACAGACATTCAGACTTGGAGTGAAGTCACTTGGCTGTGGAACTGGACCCCTGGGGGAGCTCATGCAGGAGACCTCAGACTACTTTCCTTTTAAACAGTCACCATGGTGAGTGTAAAGGCTGACTCAGTTTCCTTGCCTTTCTGGAAGTGTGAACCTCCTAGAAAGGCTCATTGTCTTGAGACTCCTTTCCCTTGGCTGAGGCTTAGAATTTCTACCTGGCTCTAAGGAAGCCAGAGCTCTCTCTCCCTCTCTCTCTTCCTTAATATTTTCCCTCTATTGTAAATAAACTACCATAAATTCCATTTACTTTAGTAATTTATTTTGCAATTTAGACATTAAATTCCTGGTGACCACCAATTATAATATTCAATTCAACCATAATTAAATTTAAGACTAACTTTCCTATCTTTCCTTGAGCATTCAATTTTGATGGATTTCATCAAAATTCAAGGAAAGGATGACATCCAGAAGGGGATGCTCTGGGACTACCTTGGTCCTATTGAAGAAAAACTAAATATTCCTAACAGAACTAACTCAGAATCTTGGGTGCTAGAGAGAGCTATGGTTCATCTAGAGTTCTTGCTAATAGAAGAGTAACACTTACCTGGCTCAGTTCCAACCAAACTCAAAGGGTATAACTGGAACCAGGCTAATTTTTAGCAATTTGAGTTTAATGAATGACTTACTGAATTCTAGTTGTGATGCATTTGCTCTGTAGTGGACATATTGAACATCCTTTAAAATATGTTACCTGGAGGCTTCCCATTAAGACACTCTTTAGTTACTGTCCCTACTCTGAGATGCTCATGGAAATATCAGAATTTGATCTATATATTTTCTTCATGAAAAATTAAATGGAAAATTCAAAAGACCTTTACCTTTCATGCCCCAAATCAGGCTTACAAAAAAGACAATTCCTATTCTCTAGTAGTCCTATCTCCATTGGGTATCTATATAATCCCTTTAACTCACAGCATTAGTGAAAGTATAAGTCTAGGAGTTCTAACTCAGGGCTTTCTCCCCTTATCTCCCAGGGATTCATATGTATATTTAAGCTTCTTTACAGGGAGAGTAGTCTATCTTGATTCTTTGCCTTGCCATTCCTTGTTCCTCCTCTACTAGGGGTTGGTTTCTCTCCCTCTTGTGTCAGTTGGAGGGACTTCAATGAGAACTCAGAAGCACAAAAACTTGGAAGGGAAAAGAATCCATTTAGTCCAACCCATACTTGAACAAGCATTTTCTGGCCAAAAGTTGACAGATAGGTGATGTAGTAGATAGAGCACTGGGTCTGGTATCAGGAAGACTTATTTTCCTGAGTTCAGTTCTAGCCTCAGACACTTACTAGCTGTGGGACTCTGAGTAAGCCACTTAACTCTATTTGCCTCACTCATCTGTCAAATGAGCTGGAGAAGAAAATGGCAAACCAGGCCAAGATGCTGACCAAGAAAAGCCCAAATGAAGTCACAAAGAGTTGGATGTGACTGAAATGACTGAACTACCCAATAGTTAGTCATCCAGTCTTTCTTCAAAAAGCTCCACTGTGGAGGAACCCACTCAATCTAGAGGTAGACAATTCTACTTAAAGATAATCATAACAGGAGAAATACTTTTCTTATATAAAGTTTCTATTTGATTCTTTGTAGTTTTATTCATTCCTTATATTTCTGCTCTCTGGGGCCAAGAAGCACAAGATGATCCCCTCTTCTGTGTAAAGACTTTACTTACATAAAGATAATTACAACCACTAAAAGAGATGATAGCAAGACTGAATTCCTCTTCTCCAGGTTAGCATTCTCAGTTTTTTTTTTTAATAGATCTTCACTTTTGTAGAGAACTAGCCAATAAGGATAAAGTCCTTGAAGTAAGTTCTGATATTCTCTATTTAGTTCCAATTCAGCACCTGGAACTTTGAAAGTCAGTTTCAGTACATGATGAATCAGGAGGTTCCTGCTGTGTGATGACAAAAAAGTCTTCTAATTAGCTACAGGTTTAGAAGAACTGATGACTGGGGGAGATGAGTCAGAAATGAATGTCTCAAGAGAATCTGCCTTTTCTTTAAGACTTAGAGTGGGAGAGATTGCTTTGAATTAATGGGTGTAGGAAGTTCTTCTCTTTGGTCTTCATGTGTACATAAGCATATGGTACCTTTGTTTTTTCTTTCTTGATCCTGGATGAATTACTACTGATCTTAGAAATGTTCTGATGTAGAGTATCCAGAAAATCATGTGTTTGAGAGATTATGAGGTCCCACTAGCAGTCACACTGGCAACTAGAGTCAGTAACAAAGTCCACCAAAGCCAGATGGGTAGCTATAGGAGTTGGAAAGTGCCTGAGTAGCAACACTGAGATGAACCTGACCAGGTGATGGTCTTTTGTTTCTTATAAGATCTGGAGAAATTTCAGGGTGGTAGCAGAGTGAGCTAGTCCTGCATTTTCCCTTCTCTGGAATCTGAGCAGAATGGTCAGAGAGAGTGGGAAGGGAAAGACTTCTAGAATAATAATGAGCAACAAAAGAGGAAGTAGATGCATACAAATGTGGAAAAATAGTCACTTAAGGACAACATGGATACTAGTAGTGGATATGAAGGGGCCTACAAAATGCCCCAAATGTCTAAGCCCAGAAGAAAGTACACCCAAGGGGAACTTCATGACGATTTTTATGAACACCCTTCCATTAACTAGGAACTATAAAGAATTCTTTGCCATGAGTATTATTTGTGGTGTTTGAAGATTTTTACTTTAAATTTGAAACCTCTATCCCCAAGGATCTTATCTGTGCACAGATAGTAAACCTACAATTAGGGAAGAATGTTTTATACCTACAGTACCTCATATACTTTCTTCTTAAATCTCTTTCCCCTAAAAGTTAATGCAGTTCAGTTGATTGATTTGTAATAGAACTATCCAAGTAGGGTCTCAGGAATTATGTTAGACTTCACAACCTTTCAAGATTACATTATAGACCTCTGAGGGGAGAAGTAGTAAAATGACCTTCTGGGAATCTTGATCCTTGAATTTTTGAATATGAGTGCCCAGTTGGAATGAGTACAGAGGAGTAGTTACATAAGAAAGACAGGATAAGATGGTCAACTACTTTATTAGAGTTGGCCTTGTCTAGGGAATTTTATTCCTTTTTCAGAAAACAAAAAAGAAAGAAGCTTACCTGAATTCTCATAAGGCATGTCTAACTACTCCAGAATGTATATGTCCAGGTATGTATATGTATATATACATATATAAACACACACACATAAATTGGGTTGAATACCTATATTCTGACCTATTAGGCATATTCAGGATGTGGTTGGCTATTATGCTACTTCTTCCTTTTCTAACTTTTCTTCTTCTTGCTCCCTTCTCCTCTCCTTCTTCCTCTTTCTTCTTCCTTCTCTCTCTCCTCTTCTTCATCCTTCTCCTTTTCCTTGTTTCTTTTTCACAACTACAAATATGTATTGAATAACCTGCTCTGCTTAAGATACTATGCTAATCTAATCCAATAAACACTTATTACCTGGCTATTATGTTCCAGGTACTGCTAAATGCTGGTAAAAAGAAAGACAGTCCCTACTCTCAAAGAGTTTACAATCTAAAGGAGAAGGAGTTAGAAAAGTTGCTTGGGCATTTCATCCCCTATATTGAAAACAGGCAGAGGAACAGATACAAAATGGAGAGAGTTCATGCTGTAAGCTGTGGAATACAGACGGAAAAGACTATGTCCCTCATCTCAAGGCTTATCTAACCACATTAAGATAAAGGGATTTACAAGACAAAGACCTGTAGGAAATTCCTACAGCTTTATATCTGAGTCAGGGAACATCTCCTGCAGATTATCATGCTAGAAAGGAGGCTCCATCTGAGCTGAATGTCCCATCCTTTTCCGGCTGCTCCCTTGAAAGGTTTATAGTTTGTCTGTGAATCTCAGAAGACTTCTAGTTCATTTACCTATGCTGACAGTAAAATTTCCCTTTCACATTTTATGGTCTAATCAGCATGAGTCTCTTATGTAATCAGGTTTAGATTATGGGATTTTGCAATGGCAAATTACTTGTCTTTTCACTTTAACTCTCAGAAAACTAGAAGCTCTTTGGAAATAAATTCACTTCTAGATACAGTTGCTCACTATACAAACAGTCCCATTCAAGGAACAGGATTGAAATAGGATTGCGCTTACTTGGGATTGAAATGAACAGTAAAGAAACAGAAATCAATTACTATCCATGTCACTAGGAATTATAAACCTTTCCTCTCTCCCCAGAGAATAGCTTGGGTCTCAAGTCTTCCAAATTCTCAATTCCATTAAAGAAGGCATTGGCACAGCATGAACTTGAGGGCCTTCAAAATTCTCCTCTCAATGTTTTTCAGCTTATCTGTGTCTTCTGAAAATATGTACCCACAAAAAGACAAAAAAAATAAACAAAGAATAGATTACAATGGAATTTCCATTTCTTGAAATTATATTTCTTTATCTAGACCAATGTCACATTAACTTTCTTGTTTATTATATTGCTTTATTGACTGAGTAAAATTGTGGTCCACTAAAATGCTCAGATCGTTTTCAGACAGTCTTCTGGTTAGCCATGCCTTCTTTATCTTATACTTATGGAGCTGATTTTTGAGAATGACTTTAGATTTATAAATGTAAATTTTCTTCTATTATGTAAGGCCTAATTTTCTAGACTGTCAAAGTCTTTTTGAATATTGACTTTGTTATTTAGTTTCTTAACTAATCCTTATGACTTTACATCATCCATGAATTTGATAGGGATTTCATTTTATCTCAAATGAAGTCATGGATAAAATGTTAAATAGCAGAGAGAGAAGCACAGATCCCTTGGGCACCTCACTAAAGACCTCATCAGTTAACAGTAAATCCTTAATGACTAATCTTTGGATTTAGTCATTCAACCAAGCCCAAAGCATCTTAGTTGTATTATTGTCTAGGGTATAAAAGATAGATAGACAGATGATAAAGCTAGGTGATAGATGAGATGCAAATAGATGACAGCTTACTAGGTAGATACGCGAATGAGAAAGCAAAGTTTGAATCCTGTCTCAGACACTTATTATCTGTGTGACCAGGGACAAGGCACTCAGCTTCTCTAATCTTTAGTTTCCTCTCCTGTAAAACGAGAGGATTGGAATCTCTGACATCCACAGTCATCTCTTCCAGCTCCACATCTAGGACTCTATAATCTTTGTCTTCATTGTCTTCATCAGTCTGTTTACTTAAGCTAACTTTGATCACTTCAGGGTGAAATGAAATGACTTATACTCACACACACACACACACACACACAAATACACACATATTTTGAACACATATCATTAACTCTTTTGGCAAATATAGGGCATTGACTACCAACCAGTAAAATTAATATTTGTAAATGGTTTAATTACTATATAATTTTTAGCATCTATGCCTTTTTTTGGCTACCACACCACTATCATTGAAGAAGTACAATGGGGCTACATGAGTTGGGAGCTAACTCGTGTTTTTGTCCCCTCTGTTGATGAGTCAATATGCATTTAGTAAGTGCCTTCTGTGTGCTAGGAACTATGCTAAGGTCTAAAAATAGAAATGCCAGCAAAAGAAAGACTGTTCCTGTCCTCTAGGAAACTTACATTTTAATTAGAGAAGACAATACATAAAAGGGAGCTGAAATGCACCATCGAAGGTGGGAAAATGTACCTTAAATTTGGGCATAGTGGCAAAGTTTGGAGAGGCAGGAGAGGGGCTAGGAAAGGAGTGAAAGATAATTGACTTGAGCCAGATCCTTCCTCAAAATGGAAGCTCCAGAAGGAACTTCTAGAAGGAAGAGGGGAACATTGGGGAAGAGAAATCTTCTAGGATAAGATGGCTGCAGAGATGAAGGGATCTTCCAGGGTGAGAAGGAAGCTGGTGTATGGTGGTGAAATCCAGAGGAATTATGAGGGTGGTCAAAAAAGAGTGAAGGATGACTAGCCTAGAAACTTCCTCAAAAGGAAAGTTTGAGAGGAACTCAACTACTAAGGTCACAAAGGTGGAAGGATCTCAGGGGAGAAGGTTGTTGAAGCATGAATATGTATTTCTATTTGTTCTATTAGAGTTTATTAGGTAATAATTTCTTGTCACAGACAAGTGATTAGAAACCAAGAGCTATGTCTTATTATTCTCTCTGTAGCACCTAGCATAACTGTACCTTGAATATAGTAGGTGTTTGATAAATATTTACTGAATAAATGAATGAATATAAATGCAAATTTATTAGACACAAACTTCTCAGTTGCTATGCACACCACCCTACACTCTATTTCTTGAATATCTGATAATAAATATGGAATATTAAAATATATCCATGATTATGGGGAAGCTAGGTGGCTCTGTGTATTGAGATCCATGCCTAGAAATGAGAGGTCTTGGTTTCAAATTTGGCTTCAGACACTTCCTAGCTTTGTGACCCTGGCCAAGTCATTTAACCCTAATCGCCTAGCCATTATTGCTCTTCTGCTTTGGAATTGATATTTAGTATTGATTTTAAGAAAGAAAATAAGATTTTATATATCTATATCTATTTATCTATGTATACTTCCATTATTTTGCCATAACTTATCACTCAACTTTATCTTATATTACACAGTCAGTTGTAGCTAGATTAATCTCTCTAATATATGAAAGCATGATTGATACATTCCACCCTCTTTCCCCCCTTGCTCTTCCTGTCCTTCTGAATGAAATGCCTCCTTACAATCTTTCTTTTAATCCAATCTATCAAAGTCCAGCTCAGCTCCTAACTCCTCTCGGAAGTTTTTTACAGATCATCTTCTACGTATCTGTCATGTCTTCCCACCGATGCAGCATTTGATATTATGGCTCTCACCTCTTTTGATTTCTCACAGCAGCAGACACAGCATTTTATGAATAATAATTGCTATTCCAAAATATATGATAGATGTTTAACAACTTGATTCATTTGGAGGCCACTGACTCTCTACCTTCAATGCCATTCTTATTCTTTTAAATTCAATTCAATGAGTCTTTATTAAATAGCTATTGTGTGCTCCAGCTCCCAACTGTTTGGTGGCAAAGAAGAGAAATGCATGACTTAGTCCCTGTCTTTGAGGAGATTATGATATAGTTGGTCAGTCAAAATTAGTTCACCCAAGATAATTAGAGATCATTGGAGAACTATATAAGCAAAATGGGAAGGATTTTTTTTTAATCTAAAAGAGTGAAGGGAATAACTCCAATTAAACCATTTATTTTTTAAAAATTCATTCCTTCTGTCTTAGTATAAATTCTAAGACAGAAGCCCAGGCAATTAAGATTAAGTGACTTGCCCGGGGTTACATTGCTGGGAAATGTCTGTGGCTAGATTTGAGCCCAGGCCCTTTGGACTTAAGGCTTGGCACTCTATCTACTGTGCTATCTAGCTGCCCTCAACCATTTATTCTTTTAAAAAAAACTATTTCTTTTTTGTTTTTATTTATAACATGATATAACATTATAATAATATAAGATGTGTTTTGTTATAAATATGTAATAAATTATAATAAGTATGCTTATCCAAGAGAAACAAATTCTCACATTAGTTATGTCCAAAAATCTAGGTCTCATTGTTTTTTCTCCCTCTTTCCCATTCCTCTTCCTAAGAAATCAGGTAATATGATATAGGTTGTACATATATTATCATATAACATATTTCCTTTTTTTTGTCATGTTGTGAAACAGGACATATATTACTTAAAAGAGAGAAAATTTCATGGAGGAAATAAAGTGAAGAATGATATGCTTCTCTCTGTACTTGGACTCCAAATCTGTTCCTTCTATGGTGGTGGATATGCTTTTTCATCAGGAATCCCTTGTTGTTGTACTGGATCCATAGTTTGTTGGTAAAAAAAATGTCTTGAAATATTTATCTAAACATATAATTCTAGAAAAAATAAGAAGCAACATTGTGTTGTAGATAGAGAATTGCTAGAAAGTCAGAAAGATCTGAGTTCAAGTGTCATTTAGGACACGTTAGATATGTGACCTTGGTCAAGTCACTCAACTATTTAGTGCCTCTTAGAAAACTCTCCGAGACCATAAATTGGAAAGAAGTGGACAATGTTTGCTTATGAGAGTTTCTAATGGGAGTTTCAATCACCAATTAAATCATAGAAAAAGTATCCCTTCTTGCCAAAGTCAAAGAATACTTTGAATATCTATGTGATAAAAAAAAAACAACAAACAAACAAACAGAAAAGGATAGAGGAAGAAAAGTTTTTCTCTTATTTCTAAAATGATAGGGAGATATCTTATGGACCATATCTGTAGCTTAATTAGAAAGACTTTTAGTGATGATGTTAAAGAGGCCGACACATTTTCCATTCTGACTGCTATAACTCAAATCTCTTCCTCCTACATGGCACTTTATGCCCTATTTCTGTGTTTTTGCACTAGCTACCATAACTCCACCATCCTCATGCATGGAATGCTCTTCCAGGATTAAGGAAATTTCAGTTACTTTCAACTTCAAAAAGGAAGGATGTTGTAGATTTTAATATCTGTCCCTTATTCTGGACCCAGTGCTGCTGACTTGGGAATGGCATGTAAATTAATAAAAGTCAAGATTGGACCAGCTACTTCATCCAAAATGACAGGGAATGGAAAATCAATGAGATGAGTCACGGAAGAATCAGAAGAGGTGAATTTAGAGATTGTGAATAATTGTAGCATCCAGAACATAGTGGAAAGACAAATAGGTGTATAGGAAGATAGAGTTTTTATAGCTCTGAATAATTATGAATCGTATCTGTCTCTCCAGTCTCTAAAATAAATATTTTCAATACTAGTGCTCATCGTTAGCATGATCAGATCATGATTTTGTCATGACTAAATATGGAATAGTTATTGTGTGAGTGAAGTACAATATGAGGAGACAGAGAAAGATTATATAGTTGTAACAGGAAAAATTTCAGTATGGATTCTGATTTTCTGGCTTAGAGTAAATGTATGAGTTGGAAGGGGAAGTGGGTTCTAGTACAGGGAAGCCAAATATCAGCTCCTAGTAGTAATTTCCCACAGAACAACATCAATAATTTGGGAATAGTAATGATAGAACCATGGCATATGCTCCACAATTCTGAACTCTTAATCTCTTTAGGGTAAAGGAAGGAGCTCTGGAAAAATAACAAATACTTTTAAAACATTTATTATGTTTTGGGCACTATAATAAGAGCTGGGGTAAAAAAAAAATAGTCTCTGCCCTCCAAAAGCTCACATTCTACTAGAGGAGAACAGAAGAGATCCAGAGTCAAATGAGATCATAGTTTAGTGGTGAGTAGTGAAATTATTGTGTTGGAACTTTTGTTAGATATCAATTGAGCATAAAGCAAAGGTCCAGGCAAAATGGAAAATAAGGTAAAGCTAGTATTGATTTCTTGGAGTATATAAGCAATAGCTTTATGGGGTATTTTGTTTTTTCTTTGCTTAAAGACTTCTGGGGTCCCTGTGCTTTTCAAGCCCTCCTAGTCCTTGTAGGACTGATAAGCCCCCATTAGGGGCTAATATCACCCCAAGTACACATGCCTCCAATTTTTTATTATTAAATGAAATGGAATAGAATTTGATATTTGCTATACACAAAGCATGCAATTAAAAAACGTCATGCTTCTCTAGCATACAGAAAAGTTAAAGAATTTTGGTTTTATTTATTTCACAAAAGGCAGATTTCGGTAAAGGTGGAGTCAAAATGGTGGCATAGAGGCAGCGAAAGTTCAGACCTCTGAAAACCCTTCCTTACAGATTACAAACTAAATGCTCCTATGGGACTGAAAATCAAACCTAACAACAGGACAGAGCCAAGGAACCCTCCTGTTATACTCAACTTAAAAGGCACACTCCCCAAATGCCTGAATTCAAGAACACTTGGGTTTAAGGGGAAGGAGGAATGAAGGTCCCAGTACCCCTCCCCCACCTAGAGTGCTGAGCATCCAGCAGTAGCTGGAACCTCTGGGTGGGCAAGGGTGATAGTCTGGAGGGAGTACATTGCAGGCAAAGCTGTGCCAGGCTCAGAGTGTCAAAAACAGGTGGTGGGGAAGCAGGTGGTGGAGAAGAAGTGAAGAGAGGGCAGCCTAGTTGCAGCAGTGGAGACACTCCATAACCCCTCCCCCTTCCCAAGGTTTTGGCCTCAGGGCACATCCAGCTCTGCAACTCAGCTAGGCTTAATCCCATAAAAGCCTTCAGAGGGCCCAGAAGCTCAAGTTCTAACACCCCTCCCCCACAGAATGGGCTGAGAGATTTGCTGACTAAGCAAGTGACTAAGGGTGAAGGCTGACAGAAAAGCTCAAAACCAGAGATCCAACACAACATGAGAGGAGCAAAAGTGCAAGCAACAACAGGAAGTAAAGAAAGGGTAAATGTGAGCAAACAACAGAAAAAGAAAAAAGAAATCATAATTGACAGCTTCTATACAGGCAATGAACAAAGAGCAAATGAAACAGAGAAGGATGAAGGAACAGCAAGCAAAAAAACAGAAACTTCAGTGAATTGGATACAGGCTTTGAAAGAACTCAAGATACAATTCAAAACACAATCAAGGGAGGCTGAAGACAACTGGCAAAAGAATTTAAAAACAGGATAAGTCATAGGGAAACAGAAAATAGTGTCTTGAAAGCCAAAATTAATCAGCTTGAAAACGAGACAAAGGGGATGAAAGATCAGAAGGAGGATGACCAAAAAGCCAGGGATGAAATTCAGACTTTAAAAACCAGAATACAACAATTAGGAACAAACAACTTCACAAGGCAGTAGGACACTATAAAACAAAATCAAAAGAATGAAAAAATTGAGGAAAATATGAAGCACCTCATTCACAAAACAGAAGATTTAGAAAATTGTTCCAGGAGAGACAACTTAAGAATCATTGGTCTACCAGAAGACCATGACAAAAGAAAAAGCCTGGACATCACTACAGGAAATTATCCAGGAAAACTGCCCCAATATTCTAGAACAAGAGGGAAAAGTGGAGATTGAAAGAATCCACAGACCACCTCCTATCCCCAACTGACAACACCCAGGAATATTATAGCCAAATTCAAGAACTATCAGACCAAGAAAAAATATCACAAGCTGCTAAGAAGAAGTCATTCAGATACCATGGAAATACAGTGAGGATAACACAGGATCTGGCTGCATCTACACTGAAGGATCAAAAGGCATGGAATATGATATTCTGGAAAGTAAGGGAATTAGGTCTACAACCAAGAATCAACTTCCCAGCAAAACTGTCTATATTCTTATAGAGAAAAGTAAGGTCATTTAACAAAATAGAAGAATTCCAAGCATTTGTAAAGAAAAGACCAGACCTGAACAGAAAGTTTGATGCCCAAACTGTGAATCTTAAAAACTATTCAGACTATATGCTTTAGAAGATTTTATTTAATTATTTTCTTATTGTAACAATAGAGATACTTGGTTTAACAAGAATCAGGAATGTCTTGGGAACTTTACATTACTCCATCCATACTTAGACATATTTTAGGGGAAGATAAAGTTGTAAACTTCTGATTGAACAATGAAGGTACTTAATTCATACCTCATAGTGAAGCTAGAACCTTAAGCTAGGTCTGTTTTTAGATCTAATACAAAAAGATGTTAAGTACCCGTAAAGGTTAAATTAATCACAAAAAGGTCAAATAACTCACAAAAAGCAAAGCTTAACAAAGAAGTGTGAAGTACTCAGAAGATATAATATAACCAGAGAAGGTGAGAACTAAAGAGTGGTGAGAACTAAAAATGGGCAGTCCTGGAAAAAAGCATTTATTGTGATTGGTAGACATAAAAATTTAGGGGAGGTGACAGAAAATTTATTTAAAAGGAAGGGGTAAAAAGTCAGTTGAAGCAGTTCAGTTCGGAGTGGAATTGGATTCTGAACTCAGTTCAGGAGATTGAGTTCAGTGAAGGACTTGAACCCAGCTTGGAAACGATCTCATGGTGAGTTATAAGGCTGACTCCCTTACTGCCTGGCTCAACCTGAGCCAAAGCAGTTTAAATTAATCTCTCTCTTAATCTCTCTCTCTCTCTCTCTCTCTCTCTCTCTCTCTCTCTCTCTCTCTCTCTCTCTCTCTTTCTCTCTCTCTCTCTCTCTACTTAATTCCTTCTCTCTATATTAATTAAATCTCCATAATTCCCAGCTGATTTGGGTATTTTATTATTTGGGAATTTTATTTGGCAACCGTTTAAATCTAGATTTCAAGTCACAACACTAAAATTATCCTTACAAAACACAAAACTCAAGAGAATCATCAAAAGGTAATTAATAAAGAGGGAAAAAGGAAAACAAAACAAAAAAAACCAAAAGGCAGATTTCATATTTGAAAATACATACTTTATTTGGAAAGATTTAATAGCATGCTTTAAAAATTTTTTTCTGATTAAAATAAATCTGGGTGTAACATTAGTCTTAATTTATGTGAAATGAATAAAATTTCTCATTCCTGTATCTTCCTGATATTTTATTTGGAGTTATTTGAACAAGTATTAATGACCATGTTGGGTCCAAACAATATTACTCTATTACTCAGCATCTTTACTTTCATTAAATCTCTGGAAGTGAAGATTTAGGTGAGTATTTGGCGAATATTGATTTTCTTTATTTTGGATTCAGTTTTGCTTCATTACACATCATCACTTTGGCCTTCTTTTTGCATTCCATTGAGGTTCCTTCCCTCAACTTCTCTGAATGCTACTCTTTTATCTTAATTTTTAAAAGTCATTCCAAAAAGGATGAGAGAAGATCCCAAGAAATTTGTATTCAATTTAGGATTTTTTTAATGCTTATCTACCCATTTACTGAATCTAGTATAGCTTTGGTCTTAGGTGACAAGGAAATGGAAAGTGTGAGACGTTAAATGACTCTTGCACACAAGTAGTAAGATTAAGAAGTGAAATTTGAGCACATTTATTGGCTAACTTCAAGCCCCAAAGTCTCTAGGTGTGCTGTTAAAGTGGTCTCATTTCTCTATCTATAAAATGGGAGAATAATATTTATAGTTAGCTTTTATTAAGTATTTACTACTTGCCAGACACTGTGCTGAACTTAGGGGTCACTAAAAATGCAAAAGATAGTCTCTGCTTTTAAAGTGTTCATGGTCTAAACTAGGAGACAACATGAAAATATCTCTGTACAAAAGAGACATTTATAGAGCCTGTTTTACAGAAATATCATGAAAATTAAATGAAATAATATATAAAAATGTATTTTGCAAGCCTTAATGTACCATAATATCAACTATATATCCTTAAATTCTTTGAACCAACTCACTCAAGAAAGCACCACTATAAGTGCTTGTTGGGTTAGATAATTTAAAAAAGTCCATTGCCTAGAAATCATTTGTAAAATTTTTGGTGCTGCTTGGGCCTTTCAGTCTTCTTTGTCTTTGTGACTCCATTTGGAGTTTTCTTGCCATTTTTTTCTCCAGATAATTTTATAGATAAAGAAACTGAGGCAAACAGGTCTAAGCAACTCACCCAGGGTCATACAGTTAGCATCTCAATCCAAATTTGAATTCAGGTCCATTTCCCCTCTAGGTCTGGCATTCTATCCACTGAACCACCTGGCTGCTCTAATATACAAAACTACATGCTGCCTTTGAGTGGTGGAAGATCCCTTAGAGCCTCATGTCATCTTTTCCCACAATCATATTGGTACTGATTATACTCTGAGTTAGCCTATTATAACTTCAAAACCCAAAATGATCCTCATAATGAAAGACTGAGATACAAATCAGGTAAATTCGAATAGGCTACCTGGAGAATGAGAACATCCTTGGATAAGATGTAGAAAGGAGATCAACTTTGGGTCAGGAAGGGAAGACCCAAGCTATAGAGTGCCAAGACCTGGAATCTGAGAGAGTAGAATAATAATTAATAATAGCTAACATAATTCTTCCTAAGGTCTGCTGGGTGCTCCAGAAAAATTAACTCATTTTATCCCACAGTGACCCTGGAAGACAGATACTATTGTTATCCCCATTTTACAAATGAGAAAACTGAGTTAAAAAGTGGTTAAATGATTTGTTCAGGATCACACATCTACTAAGCATCTGAGGTCACATTTGAACTCAGATCTTCCTGGTTTTAGTTTCAGAGCTCAAATCCTCTTAGCTACCTTGATAAAGGATGAAGAAAGCTGAGACTCAGTGAAATAAATGAGTGAAAGGAAAGAGCTAGGGATTCTTAGCTTTAAAAAAAAACCCAATGATTTATGCAGAATAGAGAGGGGGAGAGAGACTTGAGAGATTCAGTTTACTTTGAGCCTAAAGTGTAGAACTTAAAATAGTGGATAAAAGTTGCAGAAATGTACAGCTAACTATGGCTTAAGGGGGGAAAACCCCAAATTTCTGAACAATTCCAGTTTTGCCAAATTGAAACAATGTACCTCAGAAAGTAGTGGTTCTTATTCATTGGAATGAAAAAAATTCTTGTATGACTATTTGTTTGTTTGGTTGTAAGGGGAATTCTTATTAAGACATGTGTCCTACCCTGAACCAAAGGTTATGACTCACTAAAGATTATGGTTTAAATCAATATTGTATTCCAAAAAGAAAAGTGCTCTCTCAGCCTCCTAATCTGTTTGGGAACCATTTCTCTATTGATAAGCAAGGGGCAGCCAGAAGTTATCAGATACCAAACAGAACAGGACTAAGAATATGAGAGAAAAAGACCTTACCTGATCTGAGATTTGGGCAGGAAGGCTTCTGTGACTTCTAATTCTGAGATTTTGTATTTATTATTCTAAATGCAGTGGTGAAACTAGTTGAAAAACAAACAAAACCCTTACCTTCCTGGTCTTCTAGACCAGTGTTGGCAAAGTATTGGCACGCGTGCCTTGCTGGAATCTGGGGAGCTGCTCCTTTTCCCTTCTCAGTGCCAGAGGACATTTTTTGCATACCCCACCTTTCTGTCCAGCCACCCAAAGCAAGCATTTCTTCCCTCAGCTCTTTCTGGTAATGGAGGCAGAGGTGGGGGGGAAGGGGGGGAAACCACTTATGACAGCTTGAATTTGCCCTCTGGGCACTCAAATCTAGATACCTTCACCAATGCTGTTCTAGACCATCTCTTTTATTTTTCTTATAAAGGAACTGAGGCCCAGAGGGGTAGTCACTGCCACAGCACTCTACTAGTATAGCTGGTATTCAAGCCAGGTTTCTAATCTTTTGTCTCATGATCTTGCTTCCATCCCCTTGGTTGCTCTTTCTCTTGCTCTGACTACCTTTCTCCCTCTGACTCCTATTTGCCTCAATCTCCAGCACTACACAAGTATCCTAATCCAGCTCCATTCACTGTGATCAAGTTAGATGTTTGTGTTTTGTTTCTCTATCCTCTCTTCTTTGTATCATTTCCCTCTTTTTCATGATTTTGGTGGCTTCTTGTTCTCTTCTTATTAAAGTCCTAGATCAGGAAAAAAAAAGACAACTGATACACTCAATGATCTATAAATGACATAAAGCTTAATGGACTCTATCTTCACTTTTAGTCTCCAAAGAAACAGGTCATTCATTGTAGAATTTTAGCCATTGATAGGTGAAGATACTTTGGGAGTCAGTGAAGCCTTACCTGGAAGTCCCCACATCAAACCACATCAGTTGTTACTTTCATTATCTTCTTCCTGAGCCTGTTTGATCCTGGAAAAGACTTCAGGAGACATGGCATACCCATTTGAGAGGATAAGAAGGATGCTTAAACTCTTTTATATCCATGACTTGCCTCCAGTCACATAGCTAGTTAATAGCAAAGCCAGGATTGGAATCCAGGTCTCCTGAGTCCCAGTCAGATGCCCTACCTTCCTCCCTAGTTTCTTTGCCATTTCCTTCTATTACTCTTTTTAACCTTAGTGTATTTCTCCCAGTGAATGAATTTCTACAAATTTCAAGCAATAATTTTTTTCAAGAGAATTTAATGTTTTCAGTACATATTTCAAATCTGAGAGGGGAAAAAAAACAATTTATGTGAATTTACTGAAAACGATTCCCAAGTTCATGTTCATAAAATGCTAGTAGGAGAAGATTAATTATAGTGGTAATTAAAAATGTAATATTTACTCATAAAGTCATGAATGGTACTTATAAAGCCCAAACTTTCACTTCAGAAGGAGTCCCCTCTGCCCTCTTTCATTTGCAGCTTGCTCTTTTAGACTGGAAACAGAATGTAGCTATAATTTTTTTTCTTTTCATTTGAGAAGCAGCAAAATTGAAGATTAACTTGAGCTCAGACAAAACAATAGGGGAAACGGCTTTGATGGCAATGCATTCAGCTATTCCAGCACTTCAATACTGGATAACTAAAGTTGGAAAAAATGGAAATGTTGACATTTCTTTAAACAATAAAAATTACAACTGATTGCAAAGGTGCCATGAGCTGACATTTACGGAGATTGTTCACCTATTACAAATATGAAATATCATAAGTAATTAGCTCCCAGTAATTACCTGTCCCTCGTTATTTTGCTTTTAGAATATTTTTTAAAGCTTAGGTTACTAAAATTTCAAATAATCCTGGGCGGTGCTGTCATGGTTCTTTATCCAAATGAATCGTAGACTCTTGTAAACAGTCCTATGATCTGATTTCCATTGGGACAAGAGTTGTGAAAGACAGGGGATTTGCAATGGATTTACACGTATACTGTTTCAGTTAAGTTACCAAGGTCGACTTAACAGCCCTTTTCCTCAGAGTCTTAAATACATTCACCACCCAGCCTCTTTCTACCGCATGCAAAGAAATGGGTGATGAGATTAAAATAGGGGCCCCCTGAACTTCAGTGAAAATTCCAATTTACATTCCTTCAGCCATCAGTTGGAGTCTCACTTAACGAGCTTGGTCAAGTTGCTGGAAAGCTGACTCTTTGCAAACATGCTACCTTGCAGGGAGGGGGGGCAGATGGTTTTCCTTTCAGAAGGGGTGTTGCTAGTCAGTAAGATTGGACTCTGGGGCTTGGATGGCTGTGGGGGCTTTGCCTAAACAAGGTAGCTTCAAGGGGCATTAACGCTGGAAAAAGTCCTTTCCTCCCAAACTGTCTTGCCCATGTTTTCCTCCTTTCAGAATAAAAGAAGGTTGGTCCCACACTAATAAACCGGCCTTCTTAAAGGATGCTTAGCCCAGACTGAAAGCATAACAAACAAATATTAATGACACACCATTACTGGTTACATTTTCAATGAAGTTTAAATCGTCTGAGTTATGATGATTAGCTAGAAATGTACAGATAATAAAGGTAAATGAGATTCATATTTAATCCCCCAACTCTAAATGACTGGTTTGATTGTCTCATTCACTTGGCAAACAATTTCTTTTCTAAATGTTATTTCAGCCACAGATATAATTTCTTTAACACAGCAGAAAGGATCCGATTAAAATATGATACAGAGACAGCATTTACCTTGGACTGATTAATAATATGCTTTGACTGCTCCCATGTCACCAATGCTTAAAAAGCATTAAGACATGCTTCCTTTCTATGCTTACCAATAGGTAGATAATAGTTAGCTAGCTAGCTAGCTAGCTAGGCAAATACATTTTGTGTGCCAGGAAAACCTCTTTAATTAGTCAATGTAAACCATTGCTTAAGTGGTATGCATTGTTGGGACTCTTCTTCCCCTAATCAATCATAAATTATGAGACTATTCAGAAGTAGCACTGCCTTCCCTATAAGAGATACAGAAGGATTCATCAAGGGTTTCTCTAAAACTATTAAAAATGAAATGCCCAAGTCTCTATGGGTACACTTTTCCACCCCACATAAGTGCTCAGTTTTTAGCTTCTGGTTATCTGGCAAAGTGATGAAAAGTTTAGAGCAAAAATCAGTGGCATTCAATCAATGCACTACAACAAACTGATTTTGATTATATGAAATGTTTTTGCTTTAATAGCATAAGAATTAGACCTATTATATAACCACCACATATTTTCCTCTTTACCTTGCTTATGAAGTCAAAGGCACTGAGGTCATAACATATAGTTTGGACTAAAAAAATCCAAACACGAGTATCCTAGAAACACAGAACATTCCGTTGTTTTGTGGTCATCAATTCCTGACCCTGAGTGAACTTACACATGATTCAATTTCTATTTAACTGGGCTCTGCCTTCAGATCAAGGACTGCTCAGATGGTAGAGAGAAAACATGTCCTTGAAGGTAACAAGAAGATGCTTTTGAAAACATTCTCTTCACCAACCAATTTGAGCTTCTTAAAGATGGTCAAGACTGTGCTTTTGTTCCCTACCACTTCCCCTTTCCACTTCTTTTTCTTTCTTTACAATGTTTTACTTACCAGAATCTCTCCCACCCCACCCCACCCCCATTTGGCATCTCTGGGAGCTAAAGCTTCAGCTTTGAGTAATTATGATGGGAAAGTGAGGCTTTGAACTTGCCATGAATTTGGGAAACTGGAAAAGCTGCAAAGTATTCCTCTACCCCATGGCCCAAAATGACAACATTCTTTAAAACTCTGCATGAAATGAAATTTAATCTAATTCTTCTTTCTTACTCATGTTACAGGACCCTTGGTGTAAAATATTACATTTTCAAGCAAAAGTGCAAAGTTAATCTATCACAATGCACCTCCAGGTGAGATTTATTAGAGGCTGTTTTCTAAAAAAAAAAAAAAGGTGTGTTCTCTGTGCATATGCGTGCCATATTCATCTTATTATTATCCAGTTGAAAAATTCCCAGTGTGTGCAACGCCTCAGATATAATAGCAGGCATGCCAACAGAATATGACACTTATGCTAATCTGCACCCTGCTGTGGCAAAACATACACAAGGATTCCATTACCACATTCATTAGGCTGCAAGGCACTTCATTCTGAATAGGGATTATGAACCAGAATGGGCTGAAAGCAGTTGATTGAACCCACTTAGCCAAATCTTTCTGACATTAGCCAAATATTTCGGCACTGGGGACGAACCTGTCTCATCTTCTGTTTGGAATAAATTGTTATGAAAATTTATCACTGACTAGCAAGTGTCAAACCAGTCATTGGACAGGGCTGGCTATTAGCTGAATTGGAGAAACCTAGCCTTGGCTACCTATCTGTTCTCTGGTCTGTAAAGGATCATCTCAACATCCGTTACTATTCTTACAGGCCCTGCACCTGCTAGTTTCTTGAACACTCCCAGTCCACAATTCCTTGCTGATCTCAGGAAAAGGAAAAGAATGAGTTGTCTGGTGACTTAGTTGTATGAGGAAAGGGACTAACTAGGATCAGATGAAGAAATTGGGCCAGTTGACTTGTTGGTCTGCTAAAGGGTGCTCTCCTGGCTATGTGATACATGAAGAATATAGTATTTGGTAGAAAAGTGAACTCTAAATTATTTTCTTTTAAGCATGCTCAGAAACAATAAAGGTTTGGGAGATGTTATGGAATTTGGTGGATGCAGTCAGAAGGAGGGGATGGAGGAAAGTTTAAATCTTTTCCATGTATTACATTAAAATAATCATAGTAAAGACCTCCTCCCTTTAACAAAATTTCCTCTGCAGGAATCTTTTATCTCTGTCCTTCCTTGTCCATGTGACAGCTAAAGAAGTAGTACTCCCTTGCTGTATGAAACTGTCCCTTCCAATTGACACATTCCTGAGAAAGTTAGGGATGAATCCAATTTTCGCAAATCGAATCACATCCCAAATACACCAGGGAGCCTCATAACAAAAGGAGTCCTAATGGTGAATCAGGTGACACTAGTAAAATGAAGTATCCTATTGAAGCACAACTACATTTTATTTAGCTATCCCCCAAATCCAGATTTTGAGTGGCCGGTTTTTAAAAAATCTAGGCCCCTTACCAAGTGGAAAGTGGGGAGCACAAGTAAAAGAGTAGGGACTGATTTACAGAAATGAAGCCCAGTTTCCCCCACCCCACTCCAACTCCTCTGAGGAAAATGGAAATGTCAGAGACGCAGGAGCCTCATTTTTCTCTGCATGCTTAGAATGCGTCATGTATTTGGGAAAAGCATAACTAACCCCTTGTGTTTTCTCAAAACAAACGCCATCAATAACGACTTAGGCTGCCCATAAATCCACGGGAGGACACGTGGATGCGCCATCAGCAGCCTACGTTCCTTGGGGCGAGGGTAGGCACGGCTGGAGGGCGAGTAAAGTGTGATTATTGCTATCCCGCCGCTTCAGCCCAGCGCCAGCGCCAGGGCCAGCAGCGCCAGCACCAGCGCTAGCGCCAGCTCCAGCTCCGGGAGAGGGGGGCCGGCGGCCGCTGGCTTCTCCCTGTCTGCCTGTTTGGATCGAAAGCCTGCAACTAACTTCTCAAGCTCGGCCTCACAGTCCAGGGAAGCAGCTCTGGAGACGACGTGGATTTTCTCAATTAGCTCCCTGCCCCACCCCCAGGCCCATTTTCCAAAGTGGCCTAGTCTGGGTTTTCCAGCTCAGAAAGATAACGGGGAAGCATCAAACAGGTTGGAGGAGGCTGTTTTCTTGCTACAGGAACATGCCCCCTTGCACTGCGATTGTAATACAATCCTTCCTCTCTGGGGCCGCGCAAGCTACAGTGCAAAACTGTGTTTGAAATCTCTTTTATCATTCATCGTCTCCAGACTGAAATCATTTTTGACAACCTCTGCAGAAAACAAGCAGCTTTCTGGCTACTGGCGAGCCGATTAAAGGGAGGAAACACATGTTCACTGTCAGACAGAGCCCCTGGAGAAAGCATTGACAACCTTTTAACCCCCTTTCCCAGGGAAAGTGCCCAAATGTTTCTCTGGAACAAAACCCCCGCATTGTTTAAGCATCTTTTCATTTAATGTATCCTTTCTCCCTTCTTAAGGTGAATTGGTTAAAAAACAACGCTTCGTCTTTCCATTTTAATTTTGGACACCCGGCTGATCCTCTCACACTCTGCTAGGAAGGTGGAAGGAAGAGGGGCATTAATAACGAAGAGGGTCTTTTTTTTTTAATGAACTGACCCCCCTATTTCCCCCCACTCTCTTAAAAAAATAGTCTGCCTACAGTCCAAAAACCGACGCATTGACTAGTTCACTAACCTCTTCAGTGATTTCTCCAAACCAGCCAAGAAACTGCAGGAGTGAAATTTTCTGAACAGTAGGAAGGCTGAGTGGACATTATTAGCACTAGGAACTTTAAGAGCTGGCCATGGAAACTTTTGTGAACTTCATGACATTGCGCCAGGAAGCTCTGTACATTACTTATGCATATGTTATCAAGCTGAATACTTTCCATAACACAGCAGCCGTGGCTGCCAGAAGGAGAAGGAAAATGTTTGACTCGAAAACTAAAATTGTATTTTAGATGCTATTTCTTTCTTGTTAAAACATGAGTTTTAAATGTTAGTCTTGTAATTTTCTGGCTGTCAATCCTTTAACCTATAACCTTCCTATAGTTTTGCCCGTTATCAGTGCCTTGGAGTGTTTTGTCTATTGTGAATTTTTTTGCTTATACAGCTGAAAGGTGCAGTTCTACGGTAGAGAGAAGCCATAAAGTCCTTGTTCAGAAGGGGGTGGGGCTATGAGATGTACTATCAGCTGGCTATTGTAAACTGTTTTTTATTAATGAACAATAAAATACTAAAGCATTCAGCAGATATGGAATTCCATATGGAACTTCCTCCAATTCAGTCTGCAAATGAAAAATAATTCCCTCCCCCTTTTCCAAATGTAATTATTCAATTAAAAAACCCATACAAGCTTGTATTAAGTATTAACCATGTGTAAGTCACTGGAGATACAAAGGGGGGAAAAACCCCAAACAAACCCAGTACCTCAAGGAGCTCACATTCTTTCTGGATTCTAACTCAGAACTAAAAAAAAAAAAT
This sequence comes from Monodelphis domestica, assembly GCF_027887165.1. Classification (NCBI taxonomy): domain Eukaryota; kingdom Metazoa; phylum Chordata; class Mammalia; order Didelphimorphia; family Didelphidae; genus Monodelphis; species Monodelphis domestica. The sequence continues at coordinate 634,625,962 of NC_077227.1, forward strand.
CAACAAGAACCACTTTCTCCCACCACTACCTCACAATTCTGCCCATTTCTCTTCTAAATTTTGAAGTTAAAGTTGGTATACATGTATACAAATCTGATCACACTTTCTTAGTGTTTTGTCTTCAATAAATATTTTTTTGCTCTTTTAGAAATCTACTGATCAAGATTTTACTCATTAGAGGTATTTCCAAATGAAATTTGGCAAGTAATTGCTTTAAGTATTCATATTCTTTTAGCTAATTAATACATGCCCATTTTCTTCTAACACAAATTATTTTTTCTCATGAAGAAATGAGAAGAATGAAGTTATGATTTCCTTTGACCATAAACAGAAAAGATATGTGCTGAAAACTGAATATTATTTTAGAGAAAGAAATGACCTGTGAAGTTGCTACTATGTTAACAGTATATCTGTCTGACCTCTGAGGTAAGTAGATTCTATTTAGGTCCAATTGTGAAATTGGTAAATGGCATCTTACAAGACTTCACAATAACCTGGAAAAGGTATATAGGGTCTATACAACTATAACTCAGTTTTGCCCCAATTTTGCTGCTTTCATGGCTTCTTTCAATATACTAAGACAAAAACCAGGCCAATGCTTCTGTCAAGAAGAACTGGCATTAAATTCTGTTTCATACCCTTACTAGCTATATGACCTAAGGAAGTCACTTGAACTTTTGCAGTCTCAATTTCTTCATATGTAAAATTATGGTGTTGAACTCTATGACCTCTAAGATTCTTTTCATCTTAAATTTTTGATATTATAATCATTTTTCCATTCAATTGGTCTGCCTCCATTCAGCTTAACTTGATTGCCCAGATTAACAAATTTATTTTTCACGTATGACTTGTTAACTTTGGATTGTATCTATTGAATTATTTGTTTCTGATATCCCTATATGTGGTAGCCATCTTTAAAATGAAAAAAAGATACCTTTTAGATGCGCAGGAAGAGAAGGTAATCTGCTATTAATATTTCTCTGACCCCCTAATCTTCTCCTGTTTACCATTTCTACCAACTAGACCTCTTAGATCTACCATGCTTGAAATTCCTCTAACAAGAATCTCTTTTATTTCACAACTTAAAATAAAATTTACAGTGCAAGTAACCCTGGAAGAAGTGATTGTTGTTTAAAACTTACGTCACAATTTTTATATTCCAGTGTATCTATGATTTTGTTAATGTGGATATTTCCTAAAATGGTACAGATTAAACCCCATCAACATCTTCTCATGTGGTGTGGTTCCTATCTATGTTGTCCCACAAATCTGCTGCTGCACTGGAGGACCTTCTTGGTTTCTTGCCATTCCATAGATATCATTGAAGGCTATTGACTATTCATTTATTATCTCTTGACCTCTTTATATGACTGGCCCCCTCCTTTTCTTACTATACATGTTTTTGTGTGCATTGTTCATCATGCTATAAAATTTCCCCACTCATTCTTGTTCATTTGTTATACTAGTTCAATGTCCATTTATAGTGTCTATTTAAAAATGTACTGATTGGATAAATGACAGCAGCAATATAATATTCAATAAACCCAAAGATCCCACTTTTGGGACAAGAACCCACTTTTTGACAAAAACTGCTGGGAGAACTGGAAAATGGTATGGGACAAATTAGGTTTAGATCAACATCTCACACCCTATACCAGGATAAAATCAAAATGAGTAAATTAGTTAAATATAAAGAGGGAAATTATAAACAAATTAGGTAAACATAGAATAGTATACTTTTCAGATCTATGGGAAAGGAAGGAATTTAAGACCAAGCAAGAGATAGAGAACAGTACAAAATGTAAAATGAATAATTTTGATTATATTAAATTAAAAATGTTTTGTATAAACAAAACCAATGCAACCAAAATTAGAAGGGAAGCAACAAATTGGGAGGAAATTTTATAACAAAAACCTTTGACAAAGGTCTAATTTCTCAAATTCATAAGGAACTAAGTCAATTGTACAAGAAATCAAGAGAAATCAAGCCATTCCCCAAATTGACAAATGGTCAAGGGACATGAGTAGGCAGATGAAGAAATCAAAACTATCAATAATCACATGAAAATTGTTCTAAATTCCTCTTGATTAGAAATGCAAATTATCTCACACCTAGCAGATTGGCCATATGACAGCAAGGGAAAATGATGAATGTTGGAAGGGATGTAGCAAAATTGGGACACTAATAAACTGCTGGTGGAGTTGTGAATTAGTCCAACAATTCAGGAAGGCAATTTGGAATTATGCCCAAAGGGCTTTAAAAGATTGCCTGTCCTTTGATCCAGCAATACCACTACTGCATTTGTACCCCCAAAGAGATAATAATGAAAAATATTTGTACAGAAATATTCATAGCCATGCTCTTTGTGGTGGCAAAAAAAAGGAAAATGAGGGGGTGTCCCTCGATATGGGGAATGGCTGAATAAAGTATGGTATATGATGGTGATGGAATACTATAGTGCTGTAAGGAATGATGATCTGGAGGATTTCTATATGAACTGGAAGAACCTCAATGAACTGATGCCACATGAAATGAGCAGAACCAAGAAAAAATGATACATAGAAAGTGAAACATTGTGGGGCTCTCTAATGTAATGGACTTTACTACTAGTAGCAATGCAATAATCCAGGACACTCCTGAAAGACTTATGAGAAAGAATGCTATCCACACTGAGAGAAAGAACAATCAGAGTAGAAAAACAAAAGAAAAACATCTGGCATCACTTATCATTTGTGTATGTGGATATATGATTTGGAGTTTTTACTTTAAGAGACTGCTCTATAGCAAAAATGAGTAATATAGAAATAGGTATCAAGTGATAAAATTTGTACAACCCAGTGGAATTGCTTGTCGGCTCTGGGAATGGGCATAGAAGAGGGGAGGGAAAGAAAATGAATCATGTAACCATGGAAAAAGATTTTTAAAATAAATAAATAAAAATTTAAAAACAAATAAAATATACTGGTTTCAGATCTTTGGGCTGTCCAGTCACATATAATTGTATTGTGAAAAGGCATTTTTCATTCATTTATTTTTTTTCTTGTGTAGATAGTGAACAGTTTTTTTGCCCCAGCGGGAGGAGGGTCTTTCAGCAATTTCTTTTGATAGCCAATACCATAAAAAATGCTGGAGGATGGAATAAAGGATGAAAAGAAGAGAAAGAGAACTAGAATAGCTCTCTGATCATTCTTTTGGTGACTTAAAAATAAAAATCCTTGCATCCATAGTCATAGCCACTGAATAACTAGAAAATAACATTCTTGTGACCACAGTCCTTTGCACTGTCAGTCATTTCAACAGCAGAAGCCAACATGATTTTATCAGTGGAAATGTCATTAAAGAGACATTACCATCTGGTTTGCCCCTGCACCCTAAGGACCATGAGACCTTTCCATCTGACTTGCAGCTGAAACTTTCCATGTGTACTCCAATAAAATAAGAGCTCTTTGAGAGTAGGGGCTATCATAGTTTTCTATTTGTATTCCCAGAACATAGCATTGTACTTTGCACATAGTAAGCATTTGATAAATGCTTTTTAAAATTTCTTCTTTCCTTCATTCTTCCTTCATTTTCGTAGCACCTTTAGTTTTTCAACATAATTGTGAGGTAGTTAGAATAAGTATTTTTTGTTACTCCCATTTTATGAATAAGAAAATGAATGCCTAAAGAAGTTCAATAATCTGTCTAAGGTTTTATGTTCCCCCAACTTCAAATCTATCATCCTTCTCATTGAACCATATATCTTTTTTTCCCCCTCTGGCGTAGGGTCCCTAATTTATAAACAAGTAAAAATTTCTTCTGAGAATTTCATCTACATTTACCTACTTTCCTCCTCCTCTTCCCTTATTTTTTTCTTCCCTGAGCCATCTCCCCTTTCCATTTTCTTTTCTCTTACCCATCAAAAGCCTAAATGGTGGAGGCAGATGGGTGGCTCAGTGGATTGAAAGCCAGGCCTAGATACTGGAGGTCCTAGGTTCTAATCTGACCTCAGATACTTCCTAGCTGTGAGACCCTGGGCAAGTCACTTGACCCCCATTGCCTAACCCTTACCACTCTTCTTCCTTGGAACCAATACACAGTATTGATTCCAAGATGGAAGGTAAGGGTTTTTAAAAAAGCCTAAATGGTGACCATGAGAGGAGAAAGAGTAATTTCAGTTATAGTGGCAGAGGAATGCTGGCTTTACCCTTACTCTCCACCCCTACTGTACTCCACCCTAACAATAATCAGTTACTATCCTTTACCAGTCTCTTTCAGGGTGATACATAAATGAGGCCAAAAAAAGATGGCCTAGATAGGTATGTATGTTTATGAGGAACAGACGGTGAAAATAAACATGGCCAAACCATTTTCTTTCTATTGCACATACTATTGGTTTTCCTCTAATTAAAAGTTACAATAATCATTATCATTTTACCCACATTTTTCTTTCTTTTAAATTTAAATCAGAACCATACTGCCTGGTAAGAACACCACATTCCATTCATTGTCTTCTTACCATCCATTCCTCTTGTTTGAGGATTATTACCTATTCTTAGGACAACTTTAAAAAAAATATTCCTACACTTTTTGAGGAAGAAATATGCAATATTGTCAGTATCCTTTACATCCCCAGGGGGTGTGTTTTTCTCAGTAAAGTAAAGGACAATCTGGTCTCTGGCACAGAATTCCCCTGCAGTAGTCATAATGGGGAACTTTTGTCATCTGTTTCTGTGATTTCTCCTTGTTGACTGTCATTTACATTAACAGAAGATTTCTTCATTGGCAGAAGCTCTGGGCATCAGATTGTCATCTCCCTAGTGGTGATGCAGAGTGCATCAAAGACAGTTCCATTTTCGGTTTCAGGGAGTACAAGGATGAGGACATCAGAGACCATCCTAGAGGAAAAGCTCTAGCAGCTACAGTTCGCCCAGCAATCTACTTCCATTGTAGGCATCAGTTATGAATGACAAAATAAAGTCTATTAAATTCACACTGACTTTAAGGATATTTAGATCCTAAAGTTTGCTCTCAAAATGACAACAAATGGTCATGGCACTAGACATAAGGATTTCTCAAAAAGGAAGAACAGTTTAAACCCAATACTAGTTTTGTATTATCCAAAGGAAAATAAAAATTAATCTTATATATTAAATAAACCAAGAATTAGAAGGAAGACTTTCTTAGAAAATCCATTCAAATATTAAGGATATCCTGCCCCCTCTTCTCTTTTCCTCCTCATCGTATATCAATCATGTCTCATATCATCTCACATCACCCAAATGTCCTCTGCCACTATTTCTTCCTTGACTCCATCCTCACACACTGAGATGACCTTTCTCCCTGCCAAAGCCAACCTTTGGCACATGCACAAGTATTTCCATTCTTTCCTGACTTCTTCAGTAGATTGTTTTCCTCTATCATCTGATTTAAATGCAATATTTCTGACTATTGGCTGCTTTTCTGCTCCCTACTAATATCCTCATGTCTTCCCCATCCTCAAAATCCTCACTTGATCCCTCCATCCATGTTAATTATAGTCCCCACATATAAGCATATAATATACCATATTTCTTGTGTCTTTTGTGGCTTAACTCCTTGAGAAGGCCATCTACAATAGGAGCTCCCACCTCTCCTTTTTTTTAACTCTAAAAGCTGACTTTCTACTTCATCACCTAACAAAAAATTGCTCTCTTCAAAGTAACTAATCATCTCTTAATTGTCAAATGTAATGGCCTTTTCTAAATCCATGTTCTTTTTTATCTCTCTGAAGTATTTGACACTGTCAAACATCCTCTTTTTCTTTTTTTTAATTTTATTTAGTCAATTTAGAACATTATTCCTTGGTTACAAGAATCATATTCTATCCCTCCCTCCCCTACCCCCACCCTTCCAGTATCTGAGGTGCAATTCCACTGGGTATTACATGTGTCCTTGATGAGAACCAATTTCCATGTTGTTGATGTTTGCAGTAGGATGACCATTTAGTCAACATCCCCAGCCATATCCCCTTGACCCATGTTGTCAAGCAGTTGTTTATCTTCTGTTTTTCTACTCCCACAGATTTTCCTCTGAATGTGGATAGTGTTCTTTCTCATAAATCCCTCCAAATTGTTATGGATCATTGCAGTGCAACTAATGGAGAAGTCCATTACATTCAATTGTACCACAGTGTATCAGTCTCTTTGTACAATGTTTTCCTGGTTCTGCTCCTCTCACTCTGCATCAATTCCTGGAGGTTGTTCCAGTCCCCATGGAATCCCTCCACTTTATTATTCCTTTTAGCACAATAGTATTCCATCACCAATATATACCACAATTTGTTCAGTCATCCCCCAATTGAAGGGCATCCCCTCATTTTCCAATTTTTTGCCACCACAAAGAGCGCAGATATGAATATTCTTGTACAAGTCTTTTCCCTTATTATCTATTTGGGGTACAAACCCAGCAGTGCTATGGCTGGATCAAAGGGCAGACAGTCTTTTAGTGCCCTGTGGGAATAGTTCCAAATTGCCCTCCAAGAATGGTTGGATCAATTCACAACTCCACCAGCAATGCATTAATATCCCAACTTTGCCACATCCCCTCCAGCATTCATGACTTTCTGTTGCTGTCATGTTAGCCAATCTGCTAGGTGTGAGGTTGTACCTCAGAGTTGTTTTTATTTGCATCTCTCTGATTATAGGAGATTTAGAACACTTTTTCATGTGCTTATTAATAGTTTTGATTTCTTTGACTGAAAATTGCCTATTTATGTCCCTTGCCTATTTATCAATTGGAGAATGGCTTGATTTTTTGTACAATTGATTTAGCTCTTTATAAATTTGAGTAATTAGACCTTTGTTAGAGGTTTTTGTTATGAAGATTGTTTCCCAATTTATCACTTCCCTTCTAATTTTGGTTGCATTGGTTTTGTTTGTACAAAAGCTTTTTAATTTGATGTAATCAAAATTATTGATTTAACATTTTCTGATTTTTTCTAACTCTTCCTTGGTTTTAAAATCTTTCCTTTCCCAAAGATCTGACATGTACACTATTCTGTGTTCACCCAATTTACTTATAGTTTCCTTCTTTATGTTCTAGTCATTCACCCATTCTGAGTTTATCTTGGTGCAGGGTGTGAGATGTTGATCCAAACCTAATCTCTCTCCCATACTATCTTCTAATTTTCCCAGCAGTTTTTGTCAAATAGTGGATTTTGATCCCAAAAGCTGAGATTTTTGGGCTTATCATAGACTGTCTTGCTGAGGTCATTTACCCCAAGTCTATTCTACTGATCCTCATTTCTGTCTCTTAGCCAGTACCATATTGTTTTGATGGCCATTGCTTTATAGGATAGTTTAAGATCTGGCACTGCTAGGCCACTTTCCTTCCCATTTTTTTCATTATTTCCCTGGATATCCTTAATCTTTTGTTCTTCCAAATCAACTTTGTTATGGTTTTCTCTAATTCAGTAAAAAAGTGTTTTGGTAGTTTGATGGGTATGGCACTAAATAAGTAAATAAGTTTGAGTAGGATGGTCATTTTTATTATGTTAGCTCATCCTACCCATGAGTAGTTAATGTTTTTCCAATTGTTTAGATCTAGTTTTAATTGTGTGGAAAGTGTTTTGTAGTTGTGCTCATATAGTTCCTGTGTTTGTCTCGGTAGATAGATTCCCAAGTATTTTATATTGTCTAGGGTGATTTTAAATGGAATTTCTCTTCCTAATTCTTGCTGCTGAGATGTGTTGGAGATATATAGAAATGCTGATGATATATGTGGGTTTATTTTGTATCCTGCAACTTTGCTAAAATTGTTGATTATTTCCAATAGCTTTTTAGTTGATTCTCTGGATTTTATAAGTAGACCATTATATCATCTGAAAGAGTGATAGCTTGGTGTCCTCATTGCCAATTTTAATACCTTCAATTTCTTTTTCTTCTCTAATTGCTACTGCTAGTGTTTCTAGTACAAAGTTAAATAATAGAGGTGATAATGGGTATCCTTGTTTGACTCCTGATCTTATTGGGAATACATCTAGTTTATCCCCATTGCAGATGATGTTTGCTGATAGTTTTAGATAAATACTGTTTGTTATTTTTAGGAAGGGACCTATTCCTATGCTTTCTAGTGTTTTCAATAGGAATGAGTGTTGCATTTTGTCAAAGGTTTTTTTCTGCATCTATTGAGATAATCATGTAATTTTTGTTGATTTGCTTGTCGATATGGTAAATTATGTGGATGGGTTTCCAAATATTGAACCATCCTTGCATTCTTGGTATAAATCCCATCTGATCATAATGAATAGCCCTTGTGATCACTTGCTGGAGTCTTTTTGCTAGTATTCTATTTAAGATTTTTGCATCTATGTTCATTAAGGAGATTGGTCTGTAGTTTTCTTTCTCTGTTTTTGACCTGCCTGGCTTTGGAATCAGTACCATATTAGTGTAATAAAAAGAAATTTGGTAGAACTCCCTCTTTCCTTATTATGTCAAATAGTTTGTATAATATTGGGATTTGTTCTTTGAATGTTTGATAGAATTCACTTGTGAATCCATCAAGTCCTGGGGATTTTTTCTTAGGGAGTTCTTTGATGACTTGTTCAATTTCTTTTTCTGATATGGGATTATTTAAGAATTCGATTTCTTCTTCTATTAATCCAGGCAATTTATAATTTTGTAAATATTCATCCATATCACCTAGATTGACATATTTATTGCCATATAATTGGGCAAAATAGTTTTTAATGATTGCCTTAATTTCCTCTTCATTGGAGGTGAGCTCTCCCTTTTCATCTATGAAGCTGTTAATTTGGTTTTCTTCTTTCTGTTTTTTATTACATTGACCAGTACTTTGTCTATTTTGTTTGTTTTTTTCAAAATACCAACTTCTAGTCTTATTTATTAATTCAATAGTTCTTTACATTTGATTTTATTAATCTCTCCCTTAATTTTTAGGATCTCTAATTTAGTTTTCATCTGGGGATTTTTGATTTGTTCACTTTCAAGTTGTTTTTTGATTTGCATGTCCAATTCATTGACCTCTGCCCTCCCTAATTTGTTAATATATGAACTCAAGGATATAAATTTCCCCCTGAGTGCTGCTTTGGCTGCATCTCATAGATTTTGAAAAGATGTCTCATCATTGTCATTTTCTTTAATGAAATTATTAATTGTTTCTATGATTTGTTCTCTAACTGATTTTAGAGAATCATATTATTTAATTTCCAATTAATTTTTGATTTGGCTTTCCATGTACACTTACTGATTATTATTTTTATTGCATTAGGACCTGAAAAGGTTCCATTTATTATTTCTGCTCTTTTTCACTTGTTTGCCATGTTTTTATGCCCTAGTACACGTCCAATCTTTGTGAATGTACCATGTGCTGCTGAAAAGAATCTGTTTTTCTTTTTGTCCCTATTTATTTTTCTCCATATATCTATAACCAACTTTTCTAAGATTTCATTCACTTCCCTTACCTCTTTCTTATTTATTTTTTGGTTTGATTTATCTAGTTTGGGTAGAGGAAGGTTCAGGTCTCTCAATAGTATAGTTTTACTATCTATTTCCTCTTTCAACTCCACTAGTTTCTCCTTTAGAAATGTGGATGCTGTACCATTTGATGTATACATGTTGAGTACTGATATTTCCTCATTGTCTATGCTGCCTTTTATCAGGATGTAGTTACCTTCCCTATCCCTTTTAATCAGATCTATTTTTACTTTGGCTTTGTCAGATATCATGATTGCAACTCCTGCCGTCTTTCTATCAGTTGAGGCCCAATAGGTTTTGCTCCAACCTTTAATTCTAACCTTGTGAGTGTCTATCCAACTCAAGTGTTTCTTGCAGACAACATATGGTAGGATTTTGATTTCTAATACACTCTCCTATTTGTTTTCATTTTATGGGTGAGTTCATCCCATTCACATTCAAAGTTATTATTGCCACTTGTGTATTCCCCAGCATTTTGATATCCTCTCCTAGTTCTGTCCTTTCTTCTTTTGCTGTATCCTTTTAAACCAGTGGTTTGCTTTTAATCAGTCCCCCTAATCCCAGACCTTATCCCTTTCTGCCTCCTCCCTTTTTGTTCCCTTCTCATTTTTTCAGGGTCTAAGTTCCCTTCCCCCTCTCTTTTTGTACTCCCTGACTCCTATCCCCCTTAGTTTTCCCTTCTTACTTTTCCTGTAGAGTAAGATAGAATTCAATACCCCAATGGATCTAGATGCTCTTCCCTCTCAGAATTAATTTCACTGAGAGTAAGGTTTAAGTATTACCCATTAGCACTCTCTTCCTCTCCTTCTTATATGAGCATTCTTCCCCTTCCTTTCCCATGTATATCTTTGTGTGATAAAAATTATCCTGTTTACTTTATTTCTTCAAGTATCTTGTGGTGCCATCTTTGATTCTCCCCTCCCTTTTTCTTTTTTTTTTATATCATCTTATAGCACATATTACTCCAAATTCTTCCTGTGGATTATTCCTCTAATTATTATAATAATGAATACAATTTTTGAGAGTTACAAATAACATCTTCCCCATATACTAATAAAAATAATTTGATCTTTTTGAATCCCTTAAAGAAGAAAGATTGAATAAAAAATTTCACCCCTTTCTCCTCTCTTTCTTATTTACCATTTCATGTTTCTCTTGATCTTTGTGTTTGGATATCAAACTTTCTACTTAGTTCTGTTTTTTCTTTACAAATACTTGGAAATCTTCTATTTATTGAATGGAATTTCCCTGGAAGTATACAGTCAGTTTTGATAGATAGGTGATCCTTGGTTGAAGACCCAATTCTCTGAATTTTCTGAATATTATATTCCAAGCCTTGTGGTCCTTTAGTGTGGAAATTTCCAGATCTTATGTAATCCTGATTGGTGCTCCTTGATATCTGAATTGTCTCTTTTTGGCTTCTTGTAAAATATTCTCATTAGCTTGGAAGCTGTTAAATTTGGCAATTACATTCCTTGGAATTGTCTTTTGAGGATTTAGTGTAGAAGGTGTTCTATGAACTCTTTCAATATCTATTTTGCCCCCTTGTTGATGAACATCAGGGCAGTTTTCTTGGATAATTTCTTGTAGTATGACATCAAGATTTCTGTTCATTTCTGGGTTTTCAGATAGATCAATGATTCTCAAATCATCTCTTTGTGTTTTGTTTTCCTGATCTGTCATCTTTTCAGTGAGTTATTTTATATTTTCTTCTATTTTGTCTGTCTTTTGACTTTACTTTATTAATTCTTGCTGTTTTGCAAGATCATTGGCTTCCAATTATTTAATTCTGGTCTTTAAGGACTGGTTTTCCTTTTTTGGTGTGGTCTATCCTGCTTTTTGTGACTTCCAGCTGTCTCTCCAATTGGGAATTCTTGTCCTTTAAACTGTTATTTTCTTTTTTAACTATTTCCCACTTTTCTTGCCAGAAGACTTCCATCTTTTTGATAAGCTTCAATTTAAATTCTTCAAGAGCTTGTGGACAATTTTCATTTTGGGAGGGGGGAAATTTTGATGCATTTATTTTTATTTCCTCTTCTATTTCCTCTATATCCCGGACTTTTCCTCTGTAAAAATTATCCAGGGTCAACCCCTTCTTGTTTTTCTTGGTGTTGGGAAGTTGTTGTTCCTAGACACTGTTTGCCATTACTGTGGTCGGTTTTCCTTCCTTTCCAGTTAGAAATCTGAGTGAGATGGGCAGGCTTTCTTTGTATGGAGTTAAGGAGCAAGGATTTTGACTGAGGCCAGCTCTGGAATCTCTGCAGATTCTGCTGTTTGCTGCCCCTCTCTGCGGTATCTCCCCACATGGGTGACAGTGGTCTGGGCTCCTCAACCTGCTGGGGCCTTAGGTCTAGTTGCTCTCAGGGGTAGGTCCTCAGTGGTATCAGTCAGTTTCCAAGGACCCAGAGGTGCCACTCACTCATTCTGGAGGTGCCCCTCACTCACTCACTAATTCTAGCATGCTCTGAATCTACCTCAGTTGGTGGGGTAGGGAAGGATGAATCAGCTTGAGTTTTGGTGGAAGTTTTTTCAACCCCTTATGCTGTGGAAATGTCCAAATCCCACATACCTTCAACGCTGCACCCTACTGTAGAGTTCCTTTATTCATATGAATTGGGTTTTTTTTTTTGGCTTTTTGAGGTAGTCTGTATTGGTAGGTGGTGGGGAGAGAAAGAGTCCTGCAGCAAGACTGCCACCATGTTTACCCCAATCCTCTTTTTCTTAATACTGCCTTCTCCCTAGGTTTTTGTAACATTGCTCTTTCCTCATTCTCCTCCTCCTACCTGATGCTTCTCAGTTTGCTTTGCTGAATCTTCATTCAGATCACAAATGCCCCATCAGGCTTTGTCCTGGATCTTCTCCTCTTCTTTCTTTGCAAACTTCACTTGATTATCTCATCTGTACCCATAGATTCAATGATCATTTCTATGCTGATGATTCTCAAACTTACTTATCCAGCCCTAATTTGGCTACTAACTTTTAGGCTTCTATTAACAACTATCTACTAGACATCTTGAATTAGATACACCATAGACATCTTAAATTCAACATGTCCAAACTGAAGTAATTTTTCTGTCCCATATGGAAGGAAAGAAAGGAACTATTTCTTGATTTTTTTGTTGTTGTTATTGTATATTTCATGGCAATTGGGGAGTAAAAACTTAGAGATTGATTTAATAGGTAGCTTGGACCTCCTTCACTATGGCTCCCTGAAAACTAATTCCAAACTCATTGGTCTATTAAGACCTATCTTCTAGTGGGCAGCTGTGTAGCTCAGTGGATTGAGAGTCAGACCTAGAGATGGGAGGTCATAGGTTCATATCTAGCCTCAGACACATCCCAGATGTTTGACCCTGGGCAAGTCACTTAACTGAAATTGCCTAGCCCTTACCACTCTTCTTCCTTGGAACCAATACACGGTATTGATTCCAAGACAAGACAGAAGGTAAGGGTTTTAACAACAACAACAACAACAATAAAAGACCTATCTTCTAAATAAATTAATAAAAATAAGTCCCTAATTCCTACGAATTTCTCCAGACTACGTCAGATACATGAATTCAAAGCAAAATACATATAAATATAATTATATCCCAAATAAATAGCAAGAAATTGAATTGTGGTAGTCTGCCTATGTAGTTTCCTCTCCCTTTCCAATAAAGGAAATTCTGAGTCAAATGTCCTTTTGCTCCTCTATGTTTTCAATAAAACAGGATGACATAGTTTATTTAAATTCATATCAGATCATTAGGGAGTATTATTCATAAATAGTCTCTGTTGGGTCACTTCCCTTTCATCTCAGAGCTTCAGTTAGCAAACATCATCTTTTGGAACTAGAATTTTAAGACATCAGTCTGCACAGCTCTTCTTGTGTTATCTATTATCTTTGTACCCAGGGGTATTACAAGCCTTAGAGATAATGGATATAAAGCACTTTGCAAACCTCAAAACATTATATAAATGCCAGTGATTATTATTATTATTAATTTTCTTATCACCAGGCCTCCAATCTTGTGATGACTTCATTCTCTGAGCCTTTTACTATATTACTGCTGAGCTCAGACAATGTTTAAAGAGCAATATGGAGGCATGTTGGTAAGCGTCAAACAACAGGGCTCATCTACTTCCTCCAATGTATGCACATACATTTTTAAACTTAATCTGCAATTTTAGCACTTTTTAAAAGCCTGCACAACTAACAAAGAAACGAACCAAGGCCTGTTTGTGGCAGTTGCTGATTTCTGAGGTATAAATGTTCACACTGAAAATTCAACTATTTTTTAGAAGCCAGTTAGAGCTGGCTCCAGGACAGTCATGCTTGCCTCCAGATCTCACCAGTCTTGGGCTCCTGTCCCACCTCTGTACTCTAAGACTGGTCTAAATGTTATTTCTATTTCTTATTAATTTTTTCCTCTCTAGTTTCCACTACCCTGTTTCTTTAACCCCTGATCTCAGCCCTTGTCCTCCCTTCAACCTCACCTCCTTCCAATACTTCAATTCTTTTTTCACACCCTTAGAAGTATTCTTCTTCTACCACAAGCTGTGTGCATTCTGGTTGATACCATGCAACAAAGATCACTCCTAGGCTCCGGGGAATGTAATCCAAAGAGAAAATGAGGTTTCTTCCCTGACCTACCTAGGAGCTTCATGCCTTTTGTAAGGCCTCCTTTGCCCCATGGGTTACTTCACTGAGATGTTATCAAGTATGACCCTTCCTAAAGTTCAGATCCTAACCTGAACTGACGTCCTCCAAGGATGGCTCTAGCAAATCATTAGAAGTATGCAGGTTGGAATGTGGGTGGCCCATGACCAACACTATAAAATCAACTACAAAATATTCAAAACACTCATCTTATTGGCTTTGGGTCAGCAGTATAATGTATGTCTATAAAAGGATATCAGTCGAGATCCTTGGATTATTGCTTTCAAAATAAAAACCATGACTCATGCTATCTCTTTAGCATACTAATTGAACAAATTATTAGAATCAAATTGTTTTTGAAGGGAAAGTCTGCTAAGTTTCCTGGCAAAGATCAAATTTATGCTCACCCAGGTCTTCTGTTTGTAACTTGAATCCTTGATTCTACCTTCTGCTAGTTTTTTTACTCAGAGATAGCATGTTTTATTTCAAACAGTGTACAGATTCAAATGTATAAAACTATGTTAATGGTTATTTTAAGATCCATTTACAGGTCAGAATCTAAAGCACAGACCTCAAAATGCCTAATTGCTAGTTATTTGTTGAAATGGGCCATGCAGATGTTTAGTTGAAATGACAAAGAAAGAAAAATGTTTCTAGAACACCCAATTGTAGTCACACCTTCAAAGATGATGAAGTTGAGCTCGTTAAATATGCAAAATATGATGAGCTCAATTCTAGTATTTGGATCAAAATATTAGAGGCAGAAGGGACCTTTAGAAGTCATAGAGACCAGGGGTGTCAAACTGGAGAATATGGCTTGAACCAGATTAAAATGCTACTGGAAAATGTTTTAAAAAATAAATAAAAACATAATTCAACATAGATAAGGCTAATTTAGAACTTTCTGAGCCAAAAATACAGTCACCGGGACTTGTTTCTACTTAACTTTGACACTCCTGATCTAGACTAACTTTCTCATTTTATAAATGTAGGAATTGATTCCCAGGAAGTTGACTTACACTAGGTGATATATGTAGGAAATAGGAAGGCAAGATTTCAACCTAGTTCCTCTGACACCAAATCCAGGATTATTTCTACATTGACATTCTGCAAGTCCAACAAACATAGCTTCTCTCAATCCTTACAATAATCTTATGAGTAGAATACTAGTAG
Organism: Monodelphis domestica; assembly: GCF_027887165.1. Taxonomy (NCBI): domain Eukaryota; kingdom Metazoa; phylum Chordata; class Mammalia; order Didelphimorphia; family Didelphidae; genus Monodelphis; species Monodelphis domestica. The sequence continues at coordinate 634,641,233 of NC_077227.1, forward strand.
TATCTCAATTTTGAGGATAACAGGTTTAGAGAGATTAAAATTACTTGCTTGTGATTTTTGTTTAATATTTTTTCAATTAAACAATACTTATTTTCATTCTATCTTGCCCCATCCCTCTCCACTGGAAGAAAGAAAAACAGAAACAAAATCTTTATAACAAATAGCCATAATAAAGTTTAAAAATACCACATTGACCATGTTTAAAATATATATGTCCCTTGAGTCCATCACATCTTTTTGGAAATGAGTAGCATGCTAAATTGCTAATCTACTGGAATTGTGATTGGTCAAAGTATTTATATCTGTCAAAGTTTACCTTTGTAGAATTGTCATTATTGTTTAATTTATCTTTTAGTTTCCTTTCTTCTCTCTGCCTGGATTCATAGATATCTTCCCGGATTTTTCTGAAACTATTATTTGTTATTTCTTATGGCATGATAGAATTCTAGTGCATTCATACATATATAATTTTTTTCAACCATTCCCCAATTGATGAGGAACTCTTTGTTTTCCCAGTTCTTTCTTACTATGGAACGAACCACTATAAATACATTTTCCCATATAGATCCTTTTCCTCTTTGTTCTCTTTGAGATATAGGACTAATAGTGGTATTGCAGGGTCAAAGGTTTAATAATTTTTTGGGCATAGGTCCAAATTGCTTTCCAGAATGACTGGGTTAATTCATAGCTCCACCAAGTGTGCATTAATGTGCCTAGGTATTTTCCTGAAGTCCTGCCAACATTTATCCCTTGTTTAGTCTCAAACTTTTCATTTATTAATAGATGTGAAAGGCAATTTCTTCTTTGCTCCTCTAATTTCCTTAAGATATGACCTTTTCTATCTAATTCATGTATTTATCTATTATATTTGTTTATGTTATGTGAGCTGTTGGTCTAAACTTAACTTTTGCTGGGGTGGTTTACAATTTTCCTGCAGTATTTAATGAATACTGAGGTCTTATATCTCAGTCGCAGAAAGCTAGGTGATACAATGGACAGAGCACTGAACCTGAAATTAGGAAGATGACTTTAAATCTAACTGCAGGCACTTGGTAAATATGTGATCTTGGACAAATCATTTAACCATTGTCAACCTCAGTTCCTTCTTCTGTAAAATGGGGGTAATAATACTACCTACTTCCCAGGGTGGTTGTGAGCATCAAATGAAGTCATATTTGTAAAGCATTTAGTACAGTGGCACATAAAAATGCTAATTCCCTATTCCTTCCCACTTGGTGAAGTATTTGAATTTATCAAAGACCATGACAATATATTTATTTCTATTTGTTGTGTATCTAATCAAGTTCATTGCCCCAAATTGTTACTTTATTTTTTACAAGTAGCAAATCAATGTTATAATTATAATATAATGTTACAATTTGTAAATTAGAGATGTGGTCAACACTCTTTTCCATTCAACAAGCAAATGAATATTCTTATATGAGAGAATTGTGAGAATTGAATGAACCATGCTGAATCCAACTTGTGGATCAATCCTGGATCTAGCTCAGTTCCTTTTCTATTCAATTATGAGTCTGGTCCAATTTCTGTCTCATGGGAAAACTTTATTCAATTATGAGGAGTTTGTGAAAACTTTACTGCATTTGTTGAACTTAGCTGTGTATGGCTGGGAAGCTGGACCATCTATACTTGTTGTTTAGAGATCTTTAATTAAGAACCTTGTTTATGCTGACCAGAAATCAGGTCAGATTCAAAGATTCATACAAGGAGTTTTTTTTCACAATGATATATCTCATGGAACCCATATGTCTTATCTGAAAACTGATCCCACCCTGGTTAATCAGTTATTGTTTCCATGTTCCTTTGACTGAATGTAGACATTAGGGGGAAGTTGGACACCCCTTTTTCTGATTTCAGGGAATTGTACCTATTCACTCTCCCCTCCCATTTCAGAAGGCTGCAAATTTTTCCTCCAATTAGAAATTATATCATCTAATTTTGTACCTTGGTTAATTGTTCTCATTTAATTAATTGGTCTTATTTGATTAGTTGTTTTTAATGTATAAAAATATGTCTCTCCATGTATTCAGATTCCAGTGCCAAAGCTGAGGAGGACTGGTCCCAAATTGTTATACAAATAGTATATGTTGAATAATAAACCAATCAATTCAGCAGCTTGAACTTTTATTTTCTTAGTCACTTCATTTTTTATTTGCCACATAAAAGATTCTTAATTCTCATTCCAACCAAGCAAAGTAGAAGTATAAAAATGTGTATGAACTATCTGATGATATGTTTCACAGTATAAATTCAACAAACATTTATTAAATGTCTACTGTGAACAGGGTACTTGAGTAGGTAGGAGAGGCACCATGGATTTGGTATCTCCATGATGGATGTATTCCTTTCACTAATGAAAATCTCAACCCATACATGTCTGCCCATCCTATATGATTCTTATCCACACCTTGCCATAAGCTTGTCAACAATGTGTTGGAAAATTTTCTTATATTCTCTAGCATATCATAGGGTTATTGGTGTATCACCAAGGCTCTCCATCTTTCATCTGACCATGAGACCAGTCCCCCTTTTTTCAAGACACATTATTTTGAGGATATTTTTGACACTACCTCTCTTTTGTAAACCATTCTTTGTAATGTGTTTAGGCTATTCATGTCCACCATAAACCTCTCTTTTTTCTTTTGGGTGAGCCTCACCTTTGATATTCAGAAATTGTAGTGTTCTAGGATGTATTCACAAGTCAATGTGAATAAGATTGGCATTAAGAATATAGGGCTTTGCAGTGGAATTGCATGTTGGCTTCAGGAGGAGGTGGGAGCAGAGGAGGGAAAGCGTGAATCATGTAACTATGGAAAAATTTTCTTAATTAATCAATTAAATAAAGTTTTAAAAAGAATATAGGGCTTTGTTTCAGGTAGAAACTGGGAGTCATCAAAAAAAAAAGCTGTAATTTTCCAAAGGCAATTTAGTTTACTTTCTTCTTCTTTAATTCTTGGCCTGACTTATCATCCATCTGTAGTGTCACACACATATGTTACAGATACACAGAAATGTATGTATATACATGTGTGTATACATATAAAACATACACTTATATGCACATTTTTTTTCATGCATTTCCTAATGGGGGAATTCTGTGGATTGTATACCCAACTGTTCATTCTAATCTGGACAATAGGCTTTCTGCATTCACTTTATTTTTCCTGTTTTAAGATGTCATTGCACTGATTGAATCAAATCCCAGTTAATTGCTGGGCCATAATGACATGACATCTGTAATCACTCAAAAGAGCTTGCTCTGACTATCCACAAAGGAAAGAATTAAATGAATAAAAATGAGGAAAATATATGGCATGCAATTAGGCCAACCCCAATACTACTTTCATAATAGTTATTAATACCGAAAAAGAGAGAGCCAAAACATATCATTATTTTAGTGCCAGGCACTGTAGTATTTTATAAATATTATCTTATTTGATCCTCACAACAACTTCTCGAGGTAGATGATATTATTATCACCATTTTACAGAGGATAAAACTGAGGCAGGCAAAGATCCACTGACATGCCTAGAGTCATGCAGTGAGTAAATGTCTTGTTTGAACTCAGACTTTCCTAAATTTAGGCCCATTGATCTATTTCATGTTCCACTTAGCTGCCTAGTAGAAAGACATCAAGTTCATACAGAAGTTAATAGAAGTCCAAAAGAAACTAAAACTGTCTTGGTCAGAGAATATTAATTAAGCAGAGAAATATGGTAGTCAAGGACAACACCAGTTTTGAAAATAATTTGTAAGACCAAAAGCTTTTTATGGTTAATAAATGCTCAATACAATGAGATCTTGCACATCATTTCTTTGCCAATAGAAATAGTGCCATAATGAATATGTTGGTCTGTAGTAGACATTTGTCTCCATCTCTGATTTCCTTGGGATACATCACTAGTAATAGGATTGAAAGCAGTTCCCTAATTTTAAAAAAGTGATCAAAAGATATAAACAAATACTTTCTTAAAAAAAGATTTGTAAACTATAATTGACTACATGAAAACCTGCCATAAATGATGAGTAGAAAGAGAAATGCATTGTCTATTATCATCCAGTTGGCATGTGTTAGAGGGCTAGAACCTAAACACAGAATCTTCAAGACTCAGAGGCTTTGTCTTTTTGTCTCCTAGTGTCTTCTGATTTAATTTAAAGGTTCTTCTCTTTTGTACAGATTTTCTTAACTCTTTTTGTGCTCTGCAATAGATCAGTGTATGTACTGGCCCCCTTAAGAATAGGATCATAGTTTTAAAGATGAGCTGGTTCCATCCTGTTATTTAGTTGAGGAAAGTAGTGCCCAGTGACTTGGAGATTTGAGATCATGGAGATAATACACAACAAACCCAGTTTTGACTCCCAGATCTCTGACTCCAAATCCATTGCTCTGACTCTTAATCCAGTGGAGATACTGAGAGAAAAATGAAATGTATTTTCTATGAAAGAGTACTCATTCTATCACAGTGACACAATGTGCTACAGATAAGCAAATGGGATGTCCTTTGATGGGGAAGGGAGCACCAACAGTAAGGTAGGAAGGAATCATTGAATATCATATGGAAGATAATTAATATTCCTTTCTTTAGGGGGAAGAATAGTATTGGATATTAAGGCAATTTCTCAAAGTATTTGGGATACTCTGTAGGCATTTGCTTCCCATTCAATTGGAATTGCTGCATTTTACACTGCTTTCTTCTTAATAGAAGATGTGAGATTCAGAGGGATGCTTTAGCTGAACTTTGGAGGAAACTAGGGATATTGAATGATGAGGGTGAGGAGGAAGTGCATTCCAAGCCTTGGGGACAGCTTATACAAAGGTACAGAGATGGATGTTGTGTGTGAAGGACAGCAAGGGCAGTTTAGCTAAATTGATGACTTTGTGAAAGGCAAGGTAGGTTAGAGCTAGGCGGTAAAGGGCTTTAATGGTCAAACAAGGGAGTTTTGTTTTTTACCTAGAGGCAAGAGGAAGGTACTGGAATTTATGAATCAGAGGAGTGACCTGGTCAGACCTATGCTTTAGGAATATCCCAGTCGAGTGGAAGCTAGATTAGGGAGGAGACAGACTGGAGGCACCAAGATCAATCAAGAGCCTATTGACATAGTCTGGTGGGAAGGGATGTGGGTCTAAACTAGGGTGGTGGCTGTGTGGATGGGGAGAAGGGGATAGTTGTATATAATGAACAAAATCTGGCAAATGATTGTATAGGTGAAGGGAGGAAGGGTGAAAAGCAAAGGATGATTTCAAGTTTTGAATCTGGGTAATTGGAAAGAAGATGATGTCTGAACAGGAATAGGGAATTTCAAGAGAATACTATGATTGAAGAAACAGTGCACTGCTTCTCCACATGCAGGAAAATATTGTAAGCCCCATTTCATAGGAACAAGAGCCAGTTCATTTACTCAAAATTATTCAGAGCCAACCTGGAAAAGAAGGGTAGACTTACCTATAATAAAGCTACCCATAGTCTCAGTGTTTGGATCCCTATAAAATCTTTGGTGAGACTTCCCTTGATCACTAGAGTCCACAGAAATTTTTCTATCCTCTGAATTCTTATGCTGCCTGTAATATTTATATTCACTGCTTTACACAATAGCAAGGGCTTTTCATGTGTCTAATCTACACAATGAAATTGCAAACATTTTGAGGGCAGAGACCCTTCTTTTTATGCTGAACAATGGTAAGGCATGAGTTTGATTGATTGATTAACTTGAATGAATGAATAAGGGACTAAATTCTGTTTTGTGAAGAAATTCAGTCTGTTCCTCAAGAGATGACATTAGGGATGCTTTCTGATTTTGACCTGGGGTAACAGCTCAGTGGTCTAGTGGATAGTGGACTGGTCCTGGAACCAGAAAGACATGGCGTCAAATTTGACCTGAGACACTTATTAGCGTGTGATCCTAGGCATGCAAGGTCACTTACTTCCATTTGCTTTGGTTCCTTCGAGTCTAAAATGGGAATAAGAAGAGCACTTATCTCCCAGGGCTGTTATGAGGATTGCATGAGATCACATTTATAAAGTGCTTGGCGCAGTGATTGGCATATAGTAGTTTGGGAAACCTTTGAACAGATGGATGGGTAGTTATGGGCAGTGAAAAGGCCAAAGGCTGATAAGATAAGTGATTCAATGCCCTAGACAGAGAATAATGGATGAGTTATAAGGTATACTTTGTGCTCAGAGTGGATAATCAAGGAATGATTTCAGAATGGTAATCTCTAGTTTTCATTGTCGCCTAAAAATAATGCTCAACTGTTGATGATATTTGTATCTCTCCCAGTGTCCAGCATAGCATATTGAATTCAGTAGGTGCTTCACAAGTACATATATGATGAATAAATGCATGTATGCTGCAATGTCTTCCATCTTTGGTGTTGTAGTACAGGACTGAGTTCTTGTTAAATTTTATAACAACTCTATGAATAAGTTTTAGATGCATTCCTATTCCTATTTTACAGATGAAGAAATTCAGACTGAGAGTTTAAATGACTTGCAAGTGGTCAGATTTGAACTCAGGTCTCCTATAGTCCAGGTCTATCACTGCATCCGCTCTGGTACTCTGACTATCAAAGCCCAAAGCACGGTATGAAAGCTCATTCTGTGAGTCGCTTCTGTGCAGTCTGATTCCCAGTGTTGCGTCATTTCAGTTTTTTTAGAAGCAAAATGGGAACTCTGTGTGATTCCAACTCTTCGAGACTGGGAAGAGAGTGTGAAGCAAATGTTTTTAGTTTTACAGGAAAAGGTCACAACAACATACATATAATCTGGATCAGGTTCAATGTCTTCTTTATTTATCGACATTTCCATGAAGACAGAAGATCCTTTTGTGCCCAGCAGAAGCTCCTGACCCAGGCTGCTGTGATTATGTAGCCCCACTCAGGTAGACTCATTGCCCACTCACAAATCTAATTACAATGACTAATGCAGGCATCCTAATCAAATGCGGAGAAAGTTAAAGATGCTCTGGTTGGGTCTGTCAGTCATAGTAAGACCATCATTAGTTACTATTTTAATGGTTCATTTGATTAAATGCTAAGCTATTGTCTGGTAATTATGTGTATTCAGTGGAAAAATACTCAAGTTCAATTAGGAATCTATCTTTTGCTGCACTAGGTTTAATGAAGTTGCAATATCGCCATAATAAGAAAAGAAGAATGATTTTTTAAAAATGGCAATAGAATTATTTGCAGAGAAGTAGCTGGCATGTGTAATCTGATGAGCTCACTTAAATGGTTCAACTGTTGATCAAAAAAGCAAATTATATAAGTGGATACTGCAACCCAGAAACATGTGGACACAGCTGGAGTGTCATGTGTCACAGCCCCAGTCAATGCCAGCTGGCATTCAAACAAAGACGGGCCGAGCCAAACAATTGCTGTTATTCATAACAGCAAATGTGCATTCAAAACACACAGTGCAGGCTTTATAAAATAACTCTGTATTCAAATGCACTCAGGCTGCTGAGTTGTTTTTTCATCGCATGGTGCTGCATGCCAGGCCAACATGGCAAATCAAGTGTGTTGTCCAGAAGCTCTTGTCTTTACCCAATTAACCAAATCACTGTAACGTTTGGAGTTCTCCATGCATTTTGCTAAGCGGAGTCGAACCAGAGGCCTCACTGGGACAGCCAATACTCTTCTAGGAAAAATGTGCTTCAGTCCTTTTGAACGGCACATGTTATAGTAAGCGATTGCTTACAACATGGTGTGGAGACATCTCTAAGTAGACCTTCTTTCAAGTCAGGATATAGAATTAGAATGGCAGAGCTGAAGGTCCTTGCAATGGTTTGTGGGAGCAAGATAACTTCCAGGGTGTGACCTGAGCAAATGTGGGGACATAACGGAGAGAGTCAATTTGGGGGTTCAGTTGTTTTTTTTGCTGTTTGTTGGTTTTCTTAAGGGAAAAACAAATGGTTAAGCAAATAGCATACAGAAGACTAAAGTTGAGACATTGATGGATTCCTGAATATCGCCCGCTTCAGCATTCAAATGTTGCCCTAAAGATTGGGAAATGAAGTGGAGATATTTTGTTTCAAATTCTTCAACTATTCTCTTAAATATAAAAATGATCTTATTAGTTGGGGCACCATTTTGTTTCAATAGGCATGAGTTTGGGTCCATTCAAGTGCTGGAACTCAGCTGTACTAGGACAGAAACATTTTTTTAAATGGAGCAGCAAGCTAGTTACTCAATGTCTTAGACACTGGCTTTCTCATCTGTAAAAAATAGATTGAATAAATATCGAATATATCTATTATTAGAAGCAATATGTATATAATTGTAATACAATGAATAGTAAATATAATGAATAGGTACAATCAATATAAACACATATGTATTTCCTAATTCATAAACTTTTATGTTTGGAGAAAGTCTTTTGTAAAGTTCAAAGGACTATAGAAATGTGTTGCTATTATTATGGTTATAGTTGCTATTATAATTATTATTACTACTATTAGATTTTTTTTCAGATGGTTCCAAAAATGTTTCACTCCAGAGCCATATTTAACCATAATATCATAAGGTCCATGGTAAATGCTAACACACCATCAAGTAAGTTCATTTCTTTGGGTAAACCATTATGCACCAGAAAGAAAGGTAATATAGTACAGTGGAGAAAGCCCTGGAGATATGTATTTAAAGTCCAGACTCTACAATTAACTTGCTGTGGGATCATGAGCCAATGATTTCCCCTTCCTGGCCTTCATTGCCTCATCTGTAAAAATAATAATACCTAGCCTACTTACCTCATAAAGTTTTTGTGAAGATCAAATTAGAAAACAGACATGAGAATTCACTGAAAAATACAAAGCACTTTACAAATGAAAGGGATTAATGAAAGAGCTGAGGACTGGTTGGCAATAAGGGAAGAGGGTTAAGGAGTGGGAAATAATGGTCCCTTTGCTTAATCCTCTGCGCACTGCTGCTCCTTACCCCAGAACATCTTTTAAAAACAGGCTCAATTTTAAAGTCAAAAGTATCTTCCTCTCCCTGACTTAAGATGGTCTCTAGGAAGGATTTGCAAAATTTTAACAGCTGGCAAGAGCAAAATGGTTTGCATTATTTTGTTTACAAGTAGCCTTCTTTCAGTGACTGATGGCTTCAGTCATACAAGATGTGGTTTCAATTTTGCCTTTGAAACCTAGAAGCAGTCACAGTGGTAACAGCTTGTCCATGATGCATCTGCAGATCCTCTTCTTGTGAGTTATGATGGTGCCACAAGGGTAGTTGTATCTGTTGATATATGTCTGGTATGTTGCGTCACAGAACCTGACAGAAAAATGCTCCTCATCACCATGAACATCATCTCTTGCTGAGGTCTCAAAATGCATTGAAATAGGCTTCTTCCTTCCCTATTGTGTCCTATTTCAACAGTCTTAGGAACATTGTTTTTTTCCTGCCAGGTTGAATCCTCATAGTGAAAATATCCTGACCAGTAAGTACCACAGTGGCCTCACTTCAGTAAGACATACCACAACTGGCCATGGAGTTTGATCTGTCAGAGTTACAATAATCTGTGTTAGCAATGTGTAAAGATTGGGGCTGCTGGGCATGATGACAGACATCTTTGTATGTATAGTGACTAATTTCTCATTTAAATTCAATAACCATAATCATGATCATAATACCAGCTTGCAGTGCCTTGCATCTTAAAAGGTTTTCCAGACATAACAGTCTAATTCATTACTATCCCTTCTCCCACACACCAAGTACATGCAGTTCTAGGGGAGTGGACTCATAATAACGACATTACATTTCTATGACACTTTCAGCTCTTCCCTGTGCTTACAGTCAACAAGCATTTATTAATCTTGTGCTTTCCCCACCATCACTCTATTAGGTAAATAACATGACTATGTCCATTCCCATTTTACAGATATGAGTGGCCTCAGTAAGGCTTATCACTTATTTGGTTGTCCAACTAGTAAGTGTCAAAGGGTAAGCTTGAACCCGTGTCTTTGGTCTACATTTCCAGCTATTTCGTTGTCTTGCAACACTTCTCCTTGATTAGTAGTGGAAATTGATGGTGAGTAGAAAGGATGGATTAAAGAACAGATTAAGAATTTGGGGAATATGTGATCTATCTTTTACTTTATCAGTGACTTGTTCTGTGATCAGGCAAATCATTAGACCACTTCATACCTCAGTTTTTCCATTGGTAAGATGGAGATATCTTAAAATTATTGTGAGGGTCAAATGGAATAATGTTGATAAAAATGCTTTAAGGAAAAGTGCTATACAAATGTATGCATTCATAGCTACTAGTAAGCAACATTTAATAGCTAATATAATAATAATAGTTCTGGTTAAAGGAAATGAGAGGTGACACTACAGACTTGTTATGTTGATGTAATCTGAGTATGTATACCTTTAAGTTTACAATCTTATTTTATGATTTTATCTAATATGCTGGAAGAGTATTTTATTTATTCTTGTGTGCTCTTTCTTATTCTGTTTGTCCTATTTGAAATGACCTTCTATATCATAGTTGTCTATCTATCTATCTATCTATCTATCCATCTATCTATCATCTATCTATCTATTTTCTATTTGCTGTTCAGAAGTCAGATTAAGGCTTACCTTCTCCAAGAAATCTCTTCCATAAAATCTTCCTAGACATCTCCAACCCATTACTGTATCTTTTATTTAGGACTCATAATGGCACTGTCTTTACCATTTATTTGGACACAAACATAGTCAATCAATAAGCATTTATTAGGTGCTTTCTTTGTCCTACTCTTTGTGCTAAGCATTGAAGATACAATGAAAGACAAAAGTGAGTCATGGGCCTTGAGGAACTCACAGTTTAATGGGAGAGATAATATAAAAACAACCATGTACAAATAAGCTATATGTAGGATAAGTAGGAAATAGTCAACAGAGAGAAAGAACTAGAATTAAGTTGGATTGGGAAAGGCTTCCTTTAGAAGGTAGGATTCTAGCTGAGACTTAAAGGAAGCCAGGAATAAATGGCTTTGTATATGGCACAGTGGACATATGGTCACCTTGGAGTTCTGGGTTCAAGTACTGAATCTGATGTCCTATCTAGTCAAGCACACACAAGCCCTTAACCATTTCATCTTCCAAGCATCACTCAAAGGATACATACAAATTGTGCAAAAGTTAATGTTCTATATTGGTGGAAAGTACTTCCATGCCAAGAGTTTCCTACACTGGATAAATCACAACTTCAGATGCTCCCACATACCCTAGTGGTGTCTGAATCAAGAGTCTGTGTGCTCATTACTTATCTGTGGTTTCAACCATAACTTCAAACAAGGAGAAACAAATCAGGTGTGCTCACATAAATTTTATGACACCAAATTTGTCTGCAGTGTAATTTATCAAAATGGACCAAAAAAGAAAGCTGATGTGCTCCATTAGTATACATACGATTACAAGAGACACCCATCAAATTGGATAGACTAACTGAGGAAAACAATTCACCATTGCCTTAATTTTCCAAATCAAAATATCTCTCCTTAGCTACCACTCCCTAATATACATGGTAAAATCCCATAAGGATGCTAGCTTCTTGAAGGCAAAGTCTATCTTCTCTTTTGTTTTTTAATCCTAGTTCTCAGCAAAATTCTTGGCACATAATAAGTACTTATTAATGTTTTTTTTATTCATTCATTCATTGAAGGATGAAAAGAGCCTGAGAATTCATGGATGAAATGTGAGTTGTACTACTTAAAGAGAAAAATCACAGATTTATCAAAGTTATTTTCCAAAATGATTATTTTGATACTCAGATGGATTCATGAACTCCCCAGTGTGCATACTCCCTCCAAATATGTAGCTCTCAATTCATCCATGGCTTCTTGTCCTGTTTAATTTTTATCCATGTTCATACATAAATCCTCCACAGAGGATCTATCCAACTTACTAAAAGCCATCCTCTAGTTCTTTTCATTTTTCGTGGACATCTGTGCAACACTCAGGCAACCATCTGCTCTCTGTCACTCTTGCTACTTCAACTGCCCCACCTCCCTTTCCAGACATACATTTCCCCCATGATGCCTTTTATACCACTTCATGTGTGCTGGTAATATGTTTCAGCTTGCTCACTAAACACTCTGGCTTCATTAATGATTTTCCCAAAATATTTTCAACAGAATGTTCATTTGTTCAGATGTTATTGGACTTCCACATTCAAAATTGCTTGATTCTAATACAGAACTATAATATACATCAATGATAGTCCACACCTAGGGAAAGGGAAGGCCAAGACACAATTTCCTCTGATGAATTTTTCTAATTCCAATTTTAATACAAAGACTAGCTAAAGAGAGCTACAAACATTACATTTAATTAGCTAGTGCCCATGAGACAGGTGGCTAAGTTCTTTGTTATTTTCTTTAGAACCTTGGAAATCTTAGAATGTTTGAGCTAGCAGAGGCCTGAGCAATGGAGAAAGAAATGGCACACCACTCTACTATCTTTGCCAGCAAAACCCCAAATGAGATCACAAAGAGTTGGATGTAACTAAAATGATTGAACCAAATCTAGTCCAATTCCCTCTCATTTTTCACAGGAGGAAACTGACTGCCAGCGAGGTGTAATGACTTCCTCATAGTCATAGATAGTAATCCTTCTCCATAGTAATATATAGTAAATAGCAGAGTTGAGACTCAAACAAGGTCATTTGTTCAAGTACTCTTACGACTTGTACCATGATACTTCTCATGATCAAGAAGATATCCAGGATAACATTTCTAGAGCCATGTAGATGCTTTGTATACAAAGGTCAAACAGGAAGAAGGACTAATAGTCATTTTACCTTTTGCATTAAAATAACCTCATTCTCAACTCTCTCCCAAGCTTTTTCAGATTTATGAGAGAATCTATGAATAATAACAATTCAGGACTCTTCCTCAACATCCTCTGTCTAAGCCTTTCAGAAGCAATTTGACAGGTCTGGTTCCTCATAAGGAATCCGAAAGCACATAAAGGGGGAGTGCCATGTTCAGGTCAAGTGAGGTTTGTGGAGAGAGCAAGAGACTGGACTCAGGCTTCTCAACTCTCCCATCTAGTAACTCCCTCTCTGGTGAAATTTTCAACTGCCTTGGCTACTTCTGAGACCTGCCCAAGACATGAGAAGAAACTTGATCTGAGTGAGGACAACTCAGCTCCAGGTGTTCTTTTTCTTGCTTTCCCTTTTTTCCGTGGCTGCTGTCATTTCTTGGCCACCCACCATTTTCCATTTGGTGGCAGGCATACTTCTTATCTTCAAAGGGCTTTCCATAGGCCTTGCAGAGGGAATCCTACCCCCTGAGGAGAGTTCTCCATTACACTCATGTGTGGAGACCATAGTTCCCTGTTGGTGGCCCACCTGCCATGGACATTTACCATCCAAACCGGACTGTTTTTCTGGGTTTCTCCTATGGGAAAAAGATTCCTTGGAACTGGACTGGCTTCTTTGGCATTCCTGGAGGGCAAAAGCAGTTAGAATAAAAACTTCCAAAGGACTATATGAGATTCTATGTATAAAACATTTACTTTAGAACTGCTTTATGGGGTGTGTTTATGTGTGCGTGTTTAAAGAAAATCTGTCTTGAGCTCTCTGTGAATCAGCCAAGGTTTCCTCCACCTTCATAGAATCCTGGACCATATGTTATGGGTTCTTTGACTGTGATTGCCTCTGTGTTTATTTCATAATGAGTCTGCCAATGCTGTCTCTTGAATGCTCATTCCCTGAGAGTAACTCAAGGACTGACAACCAATGAGGTCATTTAGCAGTCTAGCCAAAGCCTGTATACCATTACAATGAAGTAATAATGTATTTATAACACACCTAACCACTGATGGCTTCTATTCCTGCCTCTTTTTTTATGCCTTTGCACAGATGTTTTTTGGGGAGAACTGAAGAATCGGCCTCCAGAAAGAGCCTTGTATCAAACAAGCTCTGTCTGTTGACTCTGGCTAGTGCATATAACAAGAGTTGTTAGCACGTGGGATTTATGTTTCAAATATCATTTTAATTTTTCAGGCAACATTTTAACCACGAAATGTTAATTCACTGGTGCATTTGAATGCAGCAGCTCTTTTAAATAAAAAAAGAAAGAAAGAAAATACAGACACGGTTTCTAAGGAAATATGCTCAGTGCCTGATTCATTGAAACCCGGCATAGTCATTTTCCATGGAATTTACTCTGAAATGTCATGCTTCTCTTTCTTTTTTTTTAAACAATAAATTATGTACCTTTGTGCTTTATTAAGTCCCTTTCCCTGTTCTCAGACAGCACTCTCTTCATTACACACGAATACTATGTAATCAGCCCAAAGTTCTCCTTGTTCAAGTTTTGACCATTCTTAATGCTTATCAAAAAAATAACATAGAAACCCATTTAAATAATGGTGGTGCACATGTGAGCCTGACAGAGTTCCATTGCTTAGATGTATTTTCATAATGCTTAATATTTCCTGATGAGGGGCAAGGACATTATAGAACACTTCTCTACTTAAAAATAACAATTAATATTATAGATGGATTCAAGACCTTTGGAGAATTGCATTTGCTCACTCAATTGCTCTCCCTCTACACCTGCTCCCTAGGCATCGCAAGGGGTGGCACCACTCCTGGAATGTAGTTTTCTTTAAACTCCTCTCTTACATGAGGCCAACCTTAGAGTCAGGAAGACATGGGTTAAAATCCTTTCCTTTCCAAATACTATCTTTGTGATTATAAGTATTTAACCTTTCTGTGACCCAAGTAACTCTCTGAAATCATAAATTATAGATGTCTCATCAAGAGGGAGCTTCCTTTTAAGAGGTCAGTTAGTGCAGCCATATTACCTCCTTTCTTTTTCAAGATAATCCTCTTGCATATGGTTTGATTTCACACAACTCCTTCCTGATCTTCAGTAAGTTTGAGAGGAAGGTGTGATGCTGGGATTTTGGATAGGAAGGCAAAGACTCTCATCAACAGGAGTTGCCAAGATTTTTAAAGCTGGTCCAGCAGTTGTTTCAAATCAAAGAATTTTTAAGACAATCCACCTTTACATAGGATTGTCAGGTTGATAAGCTCCTTTCTTTTCTTAGAAGAATCTTGTAAAGATTTTTAAGATTCAGAGCATTTAAATGATTTTCTCCAAACCTAAGAACAGAAATCATATCTGAACTCAGGTCTTGTGGTTCCAAGTCTAGTGCTTTTTGCACAATGCTTTATGGAATGGTCTAATCTTTCCCAAGATATCAGTTCTTTACACATTGGTGAATTAATGGTTTAGCTGAAACCACAGGAGGGGAAAGAAAGGCACTATGGTAGAGTCTTACCTCTCTATTTCCTCTAATGATGATAACATTTCTAGGGGACATGTAATGGATAAAGAGTCAGTCTTGAAACCAGAAAGATCTGGGTCAATTTCCAAGTCTGACAAAAAGGGGCTGTGTGACTCTTTAAGTTCTCAGTGTTATGGACAGAACATAGATGATCATGAAGAATGTACCCATTTTATTCACCACTCCATGTTGCCTTCATTCATTCTACAGAGGGAGAATCAGGAAGAGAAGCCTGAATTCCTATTGCTCACAAAGCATAACTGAGGACAAGAAACTATTTGTGATACCTAGGGAAGGGGTTTTTTGGATTGCTTTCACATTGTACTATGATCTCATAAACATGATAAATAAAGGATTGTGGTTATGAATGAAAAGGTATGTTCATGTCGATATACATACATACATATATAGAATTTTTTTCTTTTTTTTAACATGGTTGCTAAAGTCTAGCCCAACACGTTTTGGCTCACATTTCACTTGTTGACCTAGCAGCCTGATTTGGTGCTATCCTTCTTGTGAGCTTCCAAAACACATATAATTTAATGGAATTAATTGGAAGATTTAGTGGTATGATACTTATATAATTAATTTAATCATCACACAATTTATTAAAAATCAACCTCTCTCTTTTTTGGTATATGATGTAAGCTGCAGTTTATTGGTGCTCCTTACACAGGCCACTATTTTGGGCTTTGGGTAAAGATGTCACTTCTATGTCCCCCTATATGTTTTGGAAAAGAGGATCCCTAAGGAAACACAGGACCACCCCTTCCCTTGTAACCATGAAAACTGATGGTAAAGAATCCAAATTAGAGGCTGTCAAGTCTATGGTTTATTGTTTATATTCTATATTGGGTCTCATATACACTTTGTTTAAGAGTGCCATGAGGGTTCCATAATTAAAGGACCATTGACATGAACTATACTACCAGGGGAAAGTGTAAGTATAATTTAAAAAAATCTACTCTATTCCTCTTTTCTAAAAGCAAACAGAAGGAACAAATCCATATCTTTTTCTCTATTTTGCATGACAAAGAGGCCAGGATCTAGATTCCTGCAAATATATTCTATAATCAAAGCCAGCATGTTTGTATGATAGATGGACACCATTTGGGCCCACTTTTTTTTCCAGTTTCAGGTACTATTATTCTATGTGACACTGAGATAAATGATAAACATTGGATGCAAAGGTAAATTACTTTATATTTATCTGTGTAGCTCTTGTATCTCTTTCCTTCCACTAAAATTTAAACTTTTTGAGGGCAATACCTATTTCATTTTTGTCTATCTCCAGTGCCTAACACAATGCCTGGTATGTAGTTAATAAATCACTGCCAAAATCAATTAAGCTCTTATGATTTCAGAATATGCCTCTTGCTCATTAACACCAGCTACGCACATTTTTTTTGTACTTTTAAAAAAGTTTGCAATACACTTTCTCCATAACCCTGTCACTTAGATGTTTTCATCATTCTACAAATGAGAAAAGTGGAAACTTCAAGAACTTAAATCATTTGCCATTCATATCTGACCCTATATTTGGCAAATATCTGAAGCAAGATTTAATTTAGCCCCCAGTAGTGAGAGTAGGCCCCAGTAAAATCACAGCCATAGTTTAGTATTCAGACACATAACTTCTACCCCTACCCCCCAGTATGAGAACTTATTCCAATTCCTCCCCAAATATTAAATGTCCTTCCAAGAAATTACTGATACAGGAATTCTATGAGAAACTCTGTTAGATGGTTACATATTTGCCTGTGATTTATTATCCTATAGAAAACTCTGTTTAGAACCACTGAGGTAATCTACATCCATTGTCTCTATCTTGTAAATCATTACTAACAATTGTCCCTGTAAGTTTTACCTAATCCCTTAGTCTGCATTATTTTCCCTATAAAGTATGTACCCCAAATCATAAAACTTTGTCACTGATCAGCAAGAGGATTCTGTGTGTCTATCTGTTAGTCTGTCAGTCTGACCCTCCTGTAATTCCAGAATCATTTCTCTCATCCCAGTTCATTGATCCACAAGTAATTTGTCAAGCAGGTCTCGTCAATTTAAACTCAAGATTCCGGATTCTCAGGCCAGTTATAATATCAAAAATATTTGGCTTTGTACAATGTATTTTAAATGTAGTTTTAATTGGTATCATTCATCTTTATGTTCCCTATACTTTCTTCTGTATTTCCTCCCCTCCATAAGCCATCCACTTTTTTAAAAAGAAGAAAAATGTTTTAGAAGTCAGCAACATACTTAAAAAAAAATCTCATATGCACTAGTACACATTCATGGATCCTTTCTCTTTCCCCTTCATGGAAGTTTGGGGAGGAGATATTTTCCTATAACTCTTCTTAGGGCAAAACTGATTATAGTTTTATAACATTTAGGTTAGATTATTCTGGGGATCTTTTCATTTATGTTGGTTATAATCTTTGTGTATACTGTTTTCCTGATTCTACTTGAATCACTTTTTATCAATTCAGAAAAATCTTCTTGTACTTATGCGCCTTTATCATGTTCATAATTTCTTATATGATAATAACGTACTATTACATTATATTCTTGGATATTTTACTTATCTATTCTCTAACTTATGGGCATTCATATTATTTTCAGTCCTTTGCTTCTACCTAAAATCCTACTAGAGGGATTTTGTTGTATTGGGCACTTTCACTTTTGTAATGACCTTCTTGGATTATATTTAGCCTTGCACTGGAGAATTTGCTTGTTTTAGTCATTTGCAATTTGCAAATCCCAAGCCAGAGAGATATTTCCCAAACTAGAGAGTGGGGTTACAGAGGCATACTTCTGCTGATACTGTTCTGAAAGAAAATACATTTCTTTGGACTTTAAAATAATGCAAAAGATGTACTTTTCTCCCTTCAGTAAGAACTATAGTTGAAATGGAAATGGTATATATGTAGGGAGTGAAGTTTTCTGTTTAATACATGACTGAATATGAATTATTGTGTTTTGGAGTAAGAACAGATTTGTAATCCCATGACATGGACTTGAGCTATGTAGATGTAGGAACTAGAGCCATGATTTTACTGGTTTATGTGGCTTCTTGAGGAGAAACTTCATATCAATATAGGTTGTCAATTTGTAGTGTTAGAGATTTGGATAGAGCATTTAGCGGTTAAATCCAGGGTTATGCAATATGATGTATGTCAAGGGTAGGGCAAGGATTTAAATCCAAGTCTTAATGGCTTCAAGAATAGCTCTCTAGCCAGTCCTAGTAGTTGTACCCTACTTTTGACTTTGTATTTAAATTCTCTGAGTCTTAGTTTTCTCATCTATAAATAAAATAGATAAAATATTAGTTTTAGTACCTATTTTACCTTATTATTGTGAGGATCAAATAAGGTAATGCCTATAATGTACATTTCAAACCTTAAAGTGCTATAGAGATGTCAAGACTGACCAAATTAGCAATCATTTATTGAGTGTATACTCTGTGCCAGGAACAGTGCTAAGTGCTATATATACTGTATACAAAGAAAAGCAAAGAAAAATCAGTCTCTTATCTTAATGAATTTACAGTCTAATAGAGGAGATAAAATACAACTAAGCTGTGCAAACAAGTTATTTACAGGATTAATTGGAAATAATCATGGAGGGAAGACATTAAGGGGGCTCTGGGAAGGTTTCCTATACAAAGTAAGGTTTTAGCTGGAACTAATAGAGAAAAAAGCCAGAAGGCAGAGATAAAGAGGGAGAGAATTCCAGGCATAGGGGAAGCTAGTGAAAATTCAAGGAGTTGGGAAATGGAGTATCTTCTAAAAGGAACAGGAAGCAGGCCAGTGTCACTAGATCAAGAGTACATGTATGCGTGTAGGTGTAAACCTGGAAAGCTGTGAGGAGGTTGCAGGTTAGGAAGGATCTTGTATGCCAAAGAGAGGATTTGATACTTATCTCGTAAATGACAAGGATGTACTCTTATTTATTGAATATGGGAGTGATATGATCAAATCTCTGTTTTAGGAAGATCATTTTGACAGCTGAGCTTAGGAAAGAATAGAATAGGGAACTATATGATACAGGGAGTTGAGCCATTATGCTTTTTCTTTTTTCCTTTCCTTTTTTTTTCTTCCTTTATCTTCTGTCTTAGAATTAATACTGTGTATTGGTTCCCAGGCAGAATAGCAGTAACAGCGAGGCAATGAGGTTAAGTGATTTGTTTAAAGTCACACAGCTAGGAAATATCTCAAGCCAAATTTGAACTCAGGACCTCCCACCTTTGGACCTGACTCTCAATCCACTGAGTCACGTAGTTGTTCCTCCAGTATAATTTTCCTTTCTTTTTTTTCCATTTGAATAAATTTATTTAGTCAATTTAGAACATTATTCCTTGGTTACAATAATCACATTATTTCCTTCCTTCCCCTCCACCCACTCTCCCCGCAGCCAACACGCAATTTCATTGGGTATTACATGTGTCCTTGATCAGAACCCATTTCCATGTTGTTGTTTACACTAGGATGTTCATTTAGAGTCTACATCCCCAACAATATGCCTTCAATACATGTATTCAAGCAGTTGTTTTTCTTTGGTATTTTTACTCCCACAGTGTTTCCTCTGGATGTGGATAGTAGTTTTTCTTGTAGGTTCCTCTGAGTTGTTCAGGGTCATTGCATTGCCACTAATGGAGAAGTCCGTTACATTCAAATGAACCACAGTGTATCAGTTTCTGTGTACAATGTTTTCCTAGTTCTGCTCCTCTCACTCTGCATCAATTCCTGGAGGTTGTTCCAGTCTCCATGGAATTCCTCCACTTTATTATTCCTTTTAGCACAATAGTATTCCATCACCAACATATATCATAATTTATTCAGCCATTCCCCAATTGAAGGGCATCCCCTCATTTTCCAATTTTTTGCCACCACAAAGAGCGCAGATATGAATATTTTTGTACATGTCTTTTTCCTTATTATTTCTTTGGGGTACAAACCCAGCAGTGCTATGGCTGGATCAAAGGGCAGGCAGTCTTTTATTGTCCTTTGGGCATAGTTCCAAATTGCCCTCCAAGAATGGTTGGATCAATTCACAACTCCACCAGCAATGCATTAATGTCCCAACTTTGCCACATCCCCTCCAACATTCATTACTTTCCTTTGCTGTCATGTTAGCCAATCTGCTAGGTGTGAGGTTGTACCTCAGAGTTGTTTTTATTTGCATTTCTCTGATTATAAGAGATTTAGAGCATTTTTTCATGTGCTTATTAATACTTTTGATTTCTTTGACTGAAAATTGCCTATTCATGTCCCTTGCCCATTTTTCAATTGGACAATGGCTTGATTTTTTGTACAACTGGTTTAGCTCTTTATAAATTTGAGTAATTAGACCTTTTTCAGATGTTTTTGTAATGAAGATTGTTTCCCAATTTGTTGCTTCCCTTCTAATTTTGGATGCATTGGTTTTGTTTGTACAAAAACTTTTTAATTTGATGTAATCAAAATTATTGATTTTCATTTTGTGATTTTTTTCTACCTCTTCCTTGGTTTTAAAGTCTTTCCTTTCCCAAAGATCTGACAAGTATACTATTCTGTGTTCGCCTAATTTGCTTATAGTTTCCTTCTTTATATTCAGGTCATTCACCCATTCTGAGTTTATCTTGGTGTAGGGTGTGAGATGTTGATCCAAACCTAATCTCTTCCATACTCTCTTCCAATTTTCCCAGCAGTTTTTATCAAAAAAAGTGGGTTTTGGTCCCTAAAACTGGGATCTTTGGGTTTATCATAGACTGTCCTGCTGAAGTCATTTACCTCAAGTCTATTCCATTGATCCTCCTTTCTCTCTTTTAGCCAGTACCAAATTGTTTTGATAACCACTGCTTTATAGTATAGTTTGAGATCTGGGACTGCAAGTCCTCCTTCCTTTGCTTTTTTTTCATGATTTCCCTGGATATCCTTGATTTTTGTTCTTCCAAATGAACTTTGTTATGTTTTTTTCTAATTCCATAAAGAAGTTTTTTGGTAGATCAATGGGTATGGTATTAAACAAGTAAATTAATTTGGGTAGGAATGTCATTTTTATTATGTTAGCTCGTCTCACCCATGAGCAATCAATGTTTTTCCAATTGTTTAGATCTAGTTTTAATTGTGTGGAGAGTGTTTTGTAATTTTATTCATATAGTTCCTGTGTTTGTCTCTGCAGATAGACTCCTAAGTATTTTATATTGTCTAGGGTGATTTTAAATAGAATTTCTCTTTCTAATTCTTGCTGCTGAGATGTATTGGAGATATATAGAAATGCTGATGACTTATGCAGATTTATTTTGTATCCTGCAACTTTACTAAAGTTGTTGATTATTTTGACTAGCTTTTTGGTTGATTCTCTAGGATTCTTTAAATATAACATCATATCATCCACAAAGAGTGATAGCTTGGTCTCCTCATTGCCAATTTTAATACCTTCAATTTCTTTTTCTTTTCTAATTGCTACTGCTAGTGTTTCTAGTACAATGTTAAATAATAGGAGTGATAATAGGCATCCTTGTTTCACTCCTGATCTTATTGGGAAGGCTTCTAGTTTATCCCCATTACAGATGATGTTTGCTGATGGTTTCAGATATATGCTGTTTATTATTTTTAGGAAAGGTCCTTCTCTTCCTATACTTTCTGGTGTTTTCAATAGGAATGGGTATTGTATTTTGTCAAAGGCTTTTTCTGCATCTATTGAGATAATCATGTGATTTTTGTCAATTTGCTTGTTAATATGGTCAACTATGTGGATAATTTTCCTAATGTTGAACCATCCTTGCATTCCTGGTATGAGTCCTACCTGGTCATAGTGGATAACCCTTGTGATAACTTGCTGCAGTCTTTTTGCTAGTATCCTCTTTAAGATTTTTGCATCTATATTCATTAGGGAGATTGGTCTATAATTTTCTTTCTCTGTTTTTGACCTTCCTGGTTTTGGGATCAGTACAATGTTTGTGTCGTAAAATGAATTTGGTAGAACTCCTTCTTGGCTTATTCTGTCAAATAGTTTGTATAATATTGGGATTAGTTGTTCTTTGAATGTTTGATAGAATTCATTTGTGAATCCATCTGGACCTGGGGATTTTTTCTTAGGGAGTTCTTTCATGGCTTATTCAATTTCCTTTTCTGATATGGGGTTGTTTAGGTAATTTATTTCTTCCTCTCTTAGTCAAGGCAATTTATATTTTTGTAAGTATTCATCCATGTTGCCATATTTGTTGCCATATAATTGGTCATAGTAGTTTTTAATGATTGCCTTAATTTCCTCTTCATTAGAAGTGAGGTCTCCCTTTTCATTTTGAATACTGTCAATTTGGTTTTTTTCTTTCCCTTTTTTAATTAGACTGACTAGTACTTTGTCTATTTTATTTGTTTTTCCAAAGTACCAGCTTCTAGTTGTATTTATTAAATCAATAGTTCTTTGACTTTCAATTTTATTAATTTCTCTTTTGATTTTTAGACTCTGTAATTTAGTCTTCATCTGAGGATTTTTAATTTGTTCACTTTCTAGTTTTTTAATTTGCATGCCCAATTCATTGACCTCTGCGCTTCTTAATTTGTTAATATATGAACTCACGAATATAAATTTTCCCCTGAGTCTGCTTTGGCTGCATCCCATAGGTTTTTAAAGGATGTCTCATCATTGTCATTTTCTTCAATGAAGTTATTAATTGTTTCTATGATTTGTTCTTTAATCAGTTTTGGAGAATTGTGTTATTTAATTTCCAATTAATTTTTGATTTTCCTCTCCATGTACCCTTACTCATTATTATTTTAATTTCATTATGATCTGAGAAGGTTGCATTTATTATTTCTGCCCTTTTGCACTCATTTGCAATGTTTTTATGCCCTGATACATGGTCAATTTTTGTGAATGTACCATGTGCTGCTGAAAAGAAGGTATATTCCTTCTTTTCCCTATTTATTTTTCTCCACGTGTCTACTAACACTAATTTTTCTAAGCTTTTATTCCCTTACCTCTTTCTTATTTATTTTTTGGTTTGATTTATTTAGTTCAGATAGAGGAAGGTTCAGGTCTTCCACTAGTATAGTTTTTCTGTCTATCTCATCCTTGAGCTCCTCTAACTTCTCCTTTAGAAATTTGGGTGCTATGCCATTTGGTGCATACATGTTGAGTTCAGATATTTCCTCATTGTATATACTGCCTTTTATCAGGATGTAATTACCTTCCCTATCTCTTTTACCTAGATTTATTTTTACTTTGCCTTTGTCAGATTCATAATTGCGACTCCTGCCTTCTTTTTATCAGTTGATGCCCAGTAGATTTGGCTCCATCCTCTTACTTTCACCCTATGCGTATCTATCTTCCTCATGTGTGTTTCACGTAAACAGCATATGGTAGGGTTTTGGATTCCAATCCACTCTGCTATTTGCTTGCGTTTTATGGGTGAGTTCATTCCATTCACATTCAGAGTTATGATTACTAGCTGTGTATTTCCTAGCATATTGATTTCTACTCCTGGTCCTGCCTTTTCTTCTTTCACTATTTCCTTCTACACCAATGTTTGTTTATAATCAGTCCCCCTAGTTCCCACCCTTATTTTACTTCCCTTTCTACCCACTCCCTTCTTATTCCCCCCCCCCTTATTTTCCCTGCAGTCTTTTAAAAAATGCCCTCCCACCCTCTCCCTCCCTTGTACTGCTTCCCTCCCCACCAGTCCGTTTGTTACCCTTTTACTCCCCTATCGGGTGCAAATCTATTCTTTGCCCCAATGGATTGGATTGTTCTTCCCTCTTTGGGTCAGTTTCAAAGCACGTAAAAGTTGAGTATTTCCTATCTCCAACCTCTTTACCCTTCTAGTGTATTGATGATCTCCCTCCTCCTGCCATGAGCTTCTTTGTGACATATAAATTTACCCCCATTTGCTTCTTTTCCCATTTCTTTTAGTATTAACTTCTTTTTTCTAGCTCTAGTTGTATATATTTACATACATACACATGTATTTGTATTTATGCATGTATATATCTATATACCTATTTATGTCTTGTCCTTTCATCCTATGCAGTTTGTCAGTGTTCCCTCTAAGTGTAATTCTTCTAGCTGGCGAGGTGATAGCAACAGTTTTTAAGAGTTACCAATTTTCTTATAGGGATACATATCATTTTAACATATTGAGTCTCTTAAAATTTTTTTTTGTTGTTTTATTTTGTTTTTCTTTCCCTCCTCTTTTTTAATTACCTTTTGATGATTCTCTTGAGTTCTGTGCTTGGACATCATATTTTCTGTTCAGGTCTGGTCTTTTCTTTACAAATGCTTGGAATTCTTCTATTATGTTGAATGACCATACTTTCCCCTGCAAGAATAATAGTCAGTTTTGCTGGGTAGTTGATTCTTGGTTGTAGACCTAGTTCCCTTGCTTTCCAGAATATCGTATTCCATGCCTTTCGGTCCTTCAGTGTGGATGCAGCCAGATCCTGCATTATCCTCACTGTGGTTCCATGGTATCTGAATGACTTCTTCTTGGCAGCTTGTAATATCTTTTCTTTGGTCTGATAGTTTTTAAATTTGGCTATTAAATTCCTGGGTGTTGTCAGTTGGGGATTAAATACAGGAGGTGATCTGTGGATTCTTTCAATCTCCACTTTCCCTTCTTGTTCTAGGATATTGAGGCAGTTTTCCTGAATAATTTCCTGTAGTATTATGCCCAGGCTTTTTCTTTTGTCATGGTCTTCTGTTAGACCAATGATTCTTAAATTGTCTCTTCTCGAAAGATTTTCTAAATCCTCTGTTTTTGAGATGCTTCATATTTTCCTCAATTTTTTCATTCTTTTAGTTTTGTTTTATAGTGTCCTGCTGCCTTGTGAAGTCACTTAATTGCAATTGTTGGGTTCTGGTTCTTAAAGACTGGATTTCATCCCTGGCTTTTTGGTCATCCTTTTCCTTTGGTCTGATTTTCTTTGAAGGTCGTCTTTCATCCTCTTTACCTCGTCTTTCATTTCCTTTGCCTCATCTTTCATCTCCTTTGCCTCATTTTCCAGCTGGTTGATTTTGGCTTTCAAGACACTATTTTCTCATTTTAGTTCAAGTGCCTCTGTTTCCAGATGACTTATCTTAATTTTTAAGTTCGTTTCCCAATTGTCTTCAGCCTCTCTTAATTATGTTTTGAGTTCTTCCACAGTCTGTATCCAATTAGCTGGGATTTCTGATTTATCATTTGCTGATCTCTCCCCCTCTGTTTTGTTTGCTGAGTAGAAGCTGTCTATTGTAGTTTCTTTCTTCTTTTTCTGTTGTTTGCTCATATTCACCCCTTCTTTACTCCCCGTATTTGTCTGTGCTCTTGCTCCTCTCATTTTTTTGGTTTTTGGGGCTTCTGTCAGTCTCCCCTCTTGGAGCTTTAATAGAAAATCTCTCGGTATAATCTTTGGGGGAGGGTTGTTGGGGGTTTGAACTTCCCTGTCCTCTGGAGGCTTTTGATTGGATTAAAGTCCAGCAGTCAATGAGGATGGGTGTGGAGCCTGGGCTTCCCTGAGTTCTGGAGACTTTTGATGGGATTAAATTCAGCTTAGTTGGACTAAGTGTGCTCTGAGTCCAAAACCTCCTGGAAAGCTAGAGCAAACATGGAGTCCAAAGCCTAGTCCAGTGATAGAGAACCTTTTAGAGATGGAGTAGTGGGTCCTACCCCCACTCCACCCTACCCCCCAGACCATGTGCCATTCTCCTCACCTCCACCACATGCTGGGTATGTTCCCCCCTTATCCCACACAGGGGAGGGATAGAGCACTCCCAATGGGCTGCTGGATGGAGCTGGATGGAGGGGTGTGTGAAGTGAGGAATGACATCAGTGAGTGTAGAGAGAAGAAGGGAAGTGTCTGGAGTGCTCTGTTTCTTCCAGCTCTGCTGCCTGTGAGCTGCTGACCTTACCCCCTGTGCACTCCCATTGGGCTGCTGGGCAGAGGGGTAGATGATGTGAAAAAATAGCATCAGGTACAGTGGAGAGGGGGAGAGGAGCAGCTTCCCTGAGTTCTACTGTCTTTCTAGTAACTAATTTGTTGGGAGTATTAGGGGGAAGGTAGCTGAGTTCCCACAGAGAGCACTCTGCATGCCATCTTTTGTACCCATGCCATAGGTTCACCATCACTGGCCTAGTCCCCTCCCAGAAGAATTTTACCACTGGACTGATACAATTTTTAAATTTTAGGATAATAATTTTGAAAGCCCTTCTAACTAACTTTTATTGGTATAACAATTTCTGGGGAGGAAAACCTCTACTAATACAGAATGGTAACTATGCTCTAACTTAGAATCTTAGACATTAAATGTAGTTTATCAGGGGAGATGTAGTGGATAGAGTACTTAGCATCAAAAATGTGGGTTAAAACACTTCCTCAAAGTCTTACTATCTAGGAATTATGGCCAAATTTTATGACCATAAAATATCATTTTATTTCTTTGTAAAATGAATTGATGATATTTCCTTTCTCACAAGGTTATTGCAAGGAACAGATGAGATCATGTATATAAAACACTTTGTAAAACCTTAATGAAATAATAAGAAATAACGAATAACTTGTTATGACTTATATTATTATATATATGTTATATATAAGTTATTACTTATGTAAATATTCAAAATTATATACTCATTCTAAGATATTTCTTTGTCAGTCATTTAGTCAATAATCACTTAATATGAGTCAGGTATTGTGCTAATAACTGATGATACAATAAAAGGCAAAAATAGTATGATATATTGGTCTGCATCTAGTTTCTGCCATACTGTTTTCAAGTTTTCCAAATAGTTTTTGACAAATACTGAGTTCTTCTCCCAAAAAGCTGAGATTTTGGGGTTTATCAAGCACTAGATTGCTATGGTGATTTACTCCTAGTCTATTCCATTGATCCACCATTCTATTTCTTAGCCAGTTCCAGATTTTTTTTTTGATGATTACTGCTTTATAGTCCAGTTTCAGATCTGGTGCTACTATATCACTGTCCTTCACCTTTTAAAAAATAATTCCTTTGATATTCTTGATCTTTTGTTCTTCTGCATGAAATTTGTTATAATTTTTTTTAGTTTTTTAAAATAGGTTTTTTTTTTTCATTTTGTATGCTCCTTGAAGGCAAGAACTATATTTTACTTTTTGTATTCCTAGGATAGTATAGTGCCTAGCACATAGTGAGCACTTAATGTTTATCGATTAAATGATATCTTTTTTTCTTTTTCTTTTTTAAAATTTGGAACATTTTCCATGGTTACATGATTCATGATCTCTCTCCCCTTCCCTTCCCTTCCTGGATCTGACAAGCAAAATTCCACTGGTTTATGCATGTATCATTGTTCAAAACCTTTTTCCATATTATTGATATTTACAATGAATTTATCTTTTAATGCCAAAGCCCTAATCACATCCCCATCCAACCATGTGATCGATCAGATGTTTTTCTTCTTTATTTCTGCTCCCACAGTTCTTTCTCTGGATGTGGATAATGTTCTTTCTCATAAGTTCCTCTGGATTGTCCTGGGTCATTGCTTTGCTGCTAGCAAAGACATCCATTACATTTGATTGTGCCCCAGTGTATCAGTCCTTGTATACAATGTTCTCCTGGTTCTGCTCCTTTTGCTCTTCATTAATTCTTGAAGGTCTTTCCAGTTCACATGGAATTCCTCCAATTCATTATTCCTTTTAACACAATAGTATTTCATTACCATCAGATACCACAATTTGTTCAGCAATTCCCCAATCAGTAGACACTCCATCATTTTCCAATTTTTTGCCACTACAAAGAGTGTGACTATAAATATTTTTGTGCCAGACTTTTTCCTTATTATCACTTTGGGGTACAAACCCAGCAGTGGTATGACTGGGTCAAAGGGTAGGCATTCTTTTAAAGCCTTTTGTGTATAGTTCCAAATTGCCCTCTAGAATGGTTGGACCAATTCACAACTCTACCAGCAGTGTATTTGTATCCCAATTTTGCCACATCCCCTCCAACATTTATCACTTTCCTTTGCTGACATATTGGCCAGTCTTCTAGGTGTGAGGTGGTACCTCAATGTTATTTTAATTTGCATTTCTCGAATCAGGAGGGATTTAGAACACTTTTTCATGTACTTATTGATAATTTTGATTTTATTATGTGAAAATTGTCTATTTGTGTCCTTTAACTATTTGTCAGTTGAGGAATGGCTTGATTTTTATAAATTTGATTTAGTTTCATATATATTTGGGTGATTAAACATTTGCTAGAGAGTTTTGTTATAAAAAATGTTCTCACTTTGTTGCTTTCCTTTTAATTTTGGATGCATTGATTTTATTTGTACAAACCCTTTTTAATTTGATATAATCAAAGTCATTCATTTTACATTTTGAAATGTTCTCTATCTCTTACTTAGTCTTAAATTCCTTCCTTTCCCATAGATCTGACAGGTATATTATTCTATGTTTACCTAATTTATTTATGATTTCACTCTTTATATTTAAGGCATTTACCCATTTTGAATTTTCTTGGTATAGGATATAACGTGGTGATCTAAACCTTATTTTCCCAATACTGTTTTCCAATTTTCCCAGCAGTTTTTGTCAGATAGCAAGTTCTTGTCCAAAAAGCTGGGATTTTTTGGTTTATCAAACACTAGCTTGCTGAGGTCATTTACCCCTAGTTTATTCCATTGATTCACACTTCTGTCTCTTAATCAGTACCATATTGTTTTGATGACCAGTGCTTTATAGTACAGTTTAAGATCTGGTACTGCTAGGCCCCCATCCCTCACATTCTTTTTTCATTATTTCCCTGTATATTCTTGATCTCTTGGTCTTCCAGATGAATTTTGTTATTTTTTTCTAATTTTATTAAAAAAAAGTTTTTTGGTAGTTTGATAGGTATGGCACTGAATAAGTAGATTAATTTTGGTAAGATTGTAATTTTTAATATGTTAGCTTGTCCTACCCATGAACAATTAATGTTTTTCCACTTATTTAGATCTAGTTTTAATAATTTGAAAAGTGTTTTGTATTTGTGTTCATATAATTCCTGTGTTTGTCTTGGTAGGTAAATTCCTAAATATTTTATATTGTCTAGAGTGATTTTAAATGGAGGTTTTCTTTCTAATTCCTGCTGATGATTTTTGTTGAAAATATACAGAAATGTGGATAATTTATGTAGGTTATCTTGTACCCTGTAACTTTGATAAAGTTGTTAATTATTTCCACTAGCATTTTAGTTGATTTTCTAGGATTCTTTAAGTGTACCATCATATCATCTGTAAAGAGTGATAGTTTAGTTTCCTCATTACCTACTTTAAGCTCTTTGATTTCTTTTTCTTCTCTAATTGCTATAGCTAGCCTTTCTAGTACAATATTAAATAATAGAGGTGACAATGGACATCCTTGCTTCACTGCTGATCTTATTGGGAATGCTTCTAATTTATCCCCATTGCAAATACTTGCTGATGGTTTTGAATATATACTGTTTATTATTTTTGAGGAATGGTCCTTCTATTCCTATACTTTCTGGTGTTTTCAATAGGAATGGGTGTTGTGCTTTGTGAAAGGCTTTTTCTTCATCTATTGAGATAATCATGTGATCTCTGTTGGTTTGATCATCGATATAGTCAATTATGTGTGTGGTTTTCCTAATATTAAGCCATCCTTGAATTCCTGGTATAAATCCCATCTGGTCCTAGTGGATGATCCTTGTGATAACTTGCTGTAGTCTTTTTTTTCTAGTATTTTATTTTAAAACTTTGCCTCTATTTTCATTTTTTAAATGTAAGATTAATTTTTTTTTAATTTAAGATTTTTGCCTCTATGTTCATTAAGGAGATTGGTCTGTAGTTTTCTTTCTCTGTTTTTGGTTTGCCCGGCTTTGGAATTAATACCATATTTGTGTCATAAAAAAGAATTTGGCAAGACTCCTTCTTTGCTTATTTTGTCAAATAACTTGTATAGTATTGGAATTAGTTGTTCTTCAAATGTTTGATAGAATTCACTTGTGAATCCATCTGGCCCTGGGGATTTTTTTTTTTCATGAAATTCCTTGATGGCTTGTTTAATTTCTTTTTCTGAGATGGTGTTATTTAAGTATTCTATTTCATATAATTGGGCAAAAGAGTTTTTAATAATTACCTTAATTTCCTCTTCATTAGAGGTGAGATTACCCTTTTCATCTTTGATACTTTTAATTTTATTCTCTTTTTTCTTTTTTTACTAGTCTATTTTATTTGTTTTTTTTTTCAAAGTACCAGCTCCTAGTATTAATTATTAGTTCAATAGTTCTTTACTTTCAATTTGATTAATTTTTCCTTTAATTTTTAGAATTTCCAACTTACTTTTTATCTGGGGATTTTTAATTTATTATTTTTAAATTTTTTTAGGTTACAAACCCAATTCATTAATCTCCTCCCTCCCTCTCGATGTTGTTGCTATAGGCACTCAGAGATATAAATTTTCCCCTGAGTACTGCTTTGGCTGTATCCCATAGATTTTGATATGATGCCCCCTCATTGTCATTCTCTTTAATGAAGTCTGTAATTGTTTCTATGATTTCTTCTTTGACCCACCAGTTTTGAAGAATTAGATTATTTAGTTTTCAATTAATTTTAAATTTGCTTTTCCATGGATCCTTCTTAATTATAATTATTATTACATTATGATCCCGAAAACTTGTATTTATAATTTCTGCTTTTCTGCATTTGTTTGTAATATTTCTATGCCCTAGTACATGGTCAATCTTTGTATATGTACCATGTATTGCTGAGAAGAAGGTATATTCCTTTTTATTCCTATTCAGTTTTCTCCAGATATCTATTTTTTTTTTAAACCCTTACCTTCCATCTTGGAGTCAATACACTGTATTGGCTCCAAGGCAGAAGAGTGGTAAGGGCTAGGCAATGGGGGTTAAGTGACTTGCCCAGGGTCACACAGCTGGGAAGTGTCTGAGGCCAGATTTGAACCCAGGACCTCCCATCTCCAGGCCTGATTCTCAATCCACTGAACTACCCAGCTGCCCCCTCTCCAGATATCTATTAACTCTAATTTTTCTAGCATTTCATTGACTTCTGTTACTCCTCTCTTATTAATTTTTTTGTTTTATTTCTCTAGTTCCGAAAGGGGAAGGTTGAGATCTCCCACTAATATGGTCTTACGATCTGCTTCCTCCTTGAGCTACTTTAATTTTTCCTTTAGGAATCTAGATGCTATACCAATTTGGTGCATAAATGTTTAGTAATGATATTACTTTATTGTTTATAGCATCCTTTAACAGAATGCAATTTTCTTCCTTATCTCTTTTAATCAGATCAATTTCTACTTTAGCTTTGTCTGTTTCATTATTGCTACTCTTGCTTTTTTTTTTTTACTTTAGATAACATATAATAAATTCTACTCCAGTCTTTTACCTTGAATCTGTGTGTGTCACCCTGCCTCAAATGTGTTTCTTATTAACAATATATAGTAGGATTCTGGTTTTTAATACATTCTGCTATCCTCTTCTGTTTAATGGGTGAGTTTTTCACATTCACATTCAGCATTATGATTACTGTGTATTGTCCACTGTCATATTATCCCCTTTAAATTCTTCTCTATTCCCTTTCTCTCTGTTCCTCCTCAGTAGTGTTTTTCTTTTTGTCACCCCCCTACATACACACACACACACACACACACACACACACACACACACACACACACACTTTACCCTCTCTCCAATTTCCTCCCTCTTTCCTTGTCTTATTCCCTTTCTACTTCTTTGTGGGGTAAGATAGAATTCTATACACCACTGAGTATATTTCTTTTACTAAAATAGTTTTGTTAGTTTGATTGGTATGGCACTGAATTAGTAAATTAATTTAAGTATAATGGTCATTTTATTATATTAGCTCACCCTACCCATAAGTAATTATTTTTTTCCAATTATTTAGATCAGACTTTATTTGTGTGAAAAGTATTTTGTAATAATTTCACATAATTCCTTTATTTGTCTTGGCAGTTAGATTCCCAGGTTTTGTTTTATTTTTTACTCCTAGGTATTTTATATTGTCTAGAGTTATTTTAAATGGAATTTCTCTTTCTATCACTTGCTGGACTTTTTGTTAATATATAGAAATGCTGATGATTTATGCAAGTTTATCTTATATCTTGGAATTTTGCTAAAGCTACTAATTATTTCAACTAGTTGAAGTTGATTTTCTGGATTCTCAAAGCATACCATCATATCCTCTGCACAGAATAATAGTTCAGTTTCCTCATTGCCTATTTTAATGCCTTCTCTTATTGCTAAAACTAATATTTCTAGCACTATATGAAATAATAGTGGGGATAATGGGCATCCTGGCTTTATCCTTGGTCTTATTAAGAAGGCTTCTAACTTATTATGATTGTAAATAATACTTGCTACTGGTTTTAGATAGATACTACTTATCATTTTAAGGTAAGGCCCATTTATTCTTATACTTTTTGATTTTTTTAATAGGAATGGGTGTTGTATTTTGTTGAATGCTTTTCCTGCATCTATTGAGGTCATCATGTAATTTCTGTTACTTTGGTTATTGATATGGTCAATGATGCTGGTAGTTTCCCTAATATTAAACCAGCCCTGAATTTCTGATATATAGTCATAGTGAATGACCTTTGTGATATATTGCTGTAGTCTCTTTGGTAGTATTTTATTTAAGATTTTTTGCATAGGTATGCATTAAGAAAATTGGTCTGTCATATCCTTTCTCTATTTTTTATCTCTTCCTGGCTTAGGTATCATTATGACCCATATTTGGGTCATAAAAAGAATTTGGTAGAACACCTTTTTTTTCCTATTTTGTCAAATAGTTTATATAATATTGGGATTAATTATTCTTTAAATATTTGACAGAATTCACTTGTGAATCCCACTGAATGTTATTGAGAAGGGAAAAGAGGAAAAAAATGGGATGACTTCAGACTAGAACTTTAGGAAAATCACTTTGGAAATTGAGTGGATAGTGGACTGGAATGGGTAAAGGTAAGGCAGGCATATGAATTAGAGGGCTATTGACTTAGTCCAGATTAGAAATGGTGATGTCCTGAGATAATATGTATGAGACGAGAGAAGAAAATATGTACAAGAGATAATGTGAAGGTTGGTATGAAAAGATTTGGTAATAGATTATATAGGTTAGCCAAATGGAGGAGATGAAAGTGACACCAAGGTCTTGAGCTTGGATGACAGGAAGACAGAGGTATCTTTAATAGGTTAGGAAAGTATAGGAGATAAAAAGTTTTGGAGAAAATATGAGTTCAATTTTTAACATATGGAGTTTGACATGTCTAGCAGGCAGTTGCTCATATGGCACTGTTTCTCAGAAGAGAGATTAAGACTAGATATATAGATATGGGAACCAATTTCATAGAAATCATAACTGAAACCATAAGAATTGATGAGATTTCCAGCTGAGATAGTATAGAGGGAGAAGAGGACAAAATCTTGTTAGGCAGCTATAGTTAGTGGGTGTAGCATGGAAGAGGGTGCCACAAAAGAGATCAAGAAGGATCAGTCAGACAGGGAGCAGGAGAACTAAGACATAGTAGAGTCACAGAAATTCAGAGAAGGGAGAACATGCAAGAAGAGAAAATGGTCAACTGGGTGAAATGCTTCAGAGAGATAAAAAAGTATGAGAATTGAGAAAAGGCCATTAGATTTAGCAATTAAGAAATCATTGATAACAAAGAAAGCATTTTTAGTTGAATAAGTTTGAAAGACTTGTTACTGATGGTATAGAAGACAGTGAGTGGTATGAAAGCATCTAATGTTGATTGCTTTGTCCCTCTGAGGACTGGACCAATGCCATTTTTTAAAAGCAAGGGAAATCAGGAAAATGTTATAGTGTTGCCTAGTGAAAACTAGGAAATAAACAAAAAAATACTTGAAACTAAAGGAACAACTGATGTGGAAGATACTTGGGTCCAGACCAAGAAACTGGTTCAGTTAGCCATTGATCTGAACAACATTGATGCTTTTTAAAAATAATTTGTATTTTCACCAAATATAATTCCCTAATAGAGAGAATACATGACAACTCAATATTTATTCAAAAATCCATTTCTTTAACAGATATGTATTAAATGCCTTGGGGTCCTAAGGAAGGGAGCTGGGATAAACTGAAGTCAGAGGCTTTACTCCTGGGAAGCAGGAATCCAGGTGGTTATGTGATACATACTGTACAGATGGACAGCATGGTTTGTTCTGTAGAATTCTGAATATACAGGCCTGGATTTGTATTCTGAACATTTTTAAACTTTGGACCATTAAAGCATGGAACAAGGTCTTGGGGAGGAGCCCTTTCACATCATCAGGTAATGGTCAGTGTCATAAAAGGTGTTCTTATATCCAATCAGAGATCCCTGGGGACCATGGGCCAGCTTCTCAGGAGTTCAGGTTATTGCTAATCTTGTAGGAAGATTAACAGAAGATGAATATGCATCATTCCACCTTCTGAGGTCAAGAGGATTGATTGAGAGGACCGCAGAGAAGGGTGCTACCTTTAATACTACACACTCTGAGATTCTTTTTCCATTCAGTCATTCATTCAGTAAATATTTCTTGCATTGTGACTATGGCCAAGGCACTATGTTGGTAATAGAGAGGGCATATAAAATGCATAGAAATAAAAGATACCTTGAACATCTAGACAACAGCTGTGTCTTTATGGGACTTTTAGTTATGGCTCTGCTGTGAGTCTAAGAAACAGCACAGTTCTTCTAGAAGTGCTTGCCACATTCACCCAATTTCTGTTCCAGTGAATGTTCCTTCTTCCCAGAGCTATTACTAAGAATTCTTGTCTCAGGGAAAACTCACTTGAAGGGGAAGGCAAATGATTTAGAAACCAAA
The DNA here is from genome assembly GCF_027887165.1 of Monodelphis domestica. NCBI lineage: Eukaryota > Metazoa > Chordata > Mammalia > Didelphimorphia > Didelphidae > Monodelphis > Monodelphis domestica. Next base: position 634,676,343 of record NC_077227.1, read on the forward strand.
CAGTCTCAACTATTTTCTACCAGAGTGACATGTGAAGATTATATTTAATTCTCCCCTGATTGTGAAAATGAAATTAATTAACTCTCCCCTGATTGTGAAGATTAAGTTGTAACCCCTACCTATTTTTAGATTTAATCACCAAGTGTAAACACCCTATTTAAAAGTTGAGTGGGGAGATCTGCCCATTTTTAGATCTAATCACCAAAAGTATAAACATCCTTCTTAATCATTAAGTGGGAGGTCTGTGACCCATGTGTGCAATAGTGGGTAAAGAATGAGAATAGACTGACTGCCTCCTGGGCAGTCCTAGGCAAGGCTTTAGACTATGATTTGTCCATGTAAAAATTAGGGGAAGCCACAGGAAGTGACATGAAAGAAAGTGTCTTTAAAAGGGAGTGACAACTTCCTGAGTTGAGTTCTACTGACAGTTCTTTCTTTCTTTGGAGTGGAGGCTGGTGGAGAATCAGCTGACTGGACCTGAGATGTGGTGAGTGAAAAAGGCTGACTCCTTTCATATTGGATTTTCTGAAGAGACTAGCCTCAGGAGAAACTTCCCTAGATCCTCAGCTTTTCAGAGGCCTAAGGATTAACTCTCCCTGCCCAGGTTGAGCCAGGGGCCAGGAGTAAACTAGATATCTTACCCTAACCTCTCTCTGATTTTCTTACTTCACTCTTTCTATATTTTGTAAATAAATGGTAAATAAATCTCTTTGCAATTAATATAAATTCCTGGTGACCCTATTTTTAAATATATCCAGTCCAACCTTTTTTAAAATAAATAACCCCCTTTCCCTCCTTACAGACATTATATAAATCCAAATATCATGCTACAGAATTTCCTTATCAAACATGAGAACAATTATTATCAATCCAAATAGGACTACATATAAAATCTGTAGCTAATGGGAAGACTACATACCAACATCTCAATAAGCTATGAGGCTATGTGTGTGCATGTATCTCCATATATATATATATGTATGGATATAGCTGTATATATATATAATATGTTATGTGTATATTATCTATATTTAATTTTGTGACTATGTGTATATTACTTGGATAGCCAGTCATCTCTGTCAGCTAGCTTTAGTTAATGTAATTAAATATTATCTGAGGTATAACAATGGATGCATAGTGGTTAATAGATGGAGGTGGACCTTTGTGCAGCAGAATATTCAACCTTTCAGTTGCAGATGTTCTCCAGAGATTTGTTGAGCTAGCTGTTGGAGGTCAAAAAGAGAGCAAACCATTAGGTATCTTGAGAGTGGTGGTACAGAGCTAAGAGAGAATAAAGAGTGGGAATACCGTATAGTGTAGGCTGCTGGAGGACAATGAGGTATAGGAATGGCAGGCTCATCATTGGGAGAATGAACTCCCACCTCTCCTATTTTGGTAACCTGGGAGGTTGTCTTTGTCGCAGTTGCCCTCCCCTAATTGTGGCTCTACTTCTGACGAATGTAGGAATCCCTGAAAAAAATGAATTATTTACAATGATTATCTAAGGAAGTTAACATAAAGTCATGTTAAGGAACAGCCCAGCTCAGTAGGGTTTCCATTTCTAGTTCTTTCTTCTACAAGTTTGTCTGCTTCTTGGCTATGGGAGGCTAGGCAAAAGTATTTTTGCATTATGTTTTCTTTCTGACTGACTGAAAACTTAGAGGTCTAGAAAGGGGGAAAAAAGAGGGAAGACCACAGGTTTCTGTTGGGTGAGTTTTTCCTCATATTCTTGACATCTTCAACCAACTCCCTTAGGAACTCATATGTTCCAAACCTACACTAACCCTTTGTAAACTTGTATGGCTTTCAGAGCAAACAACTTCCCTTCAGGGGAGAAATGCTTCCAGACAGCTTTTACTGAGGTTGAAAGCATTATGCAGAGAATGAAGAGGAAACCTGACAAGTTTTGACTTGCTGCTAAATCCAGGCTCCTGCAGGGCTTCCTTTATAGTCAAGTTAACCCATAAAAGAAGAGCAATAATGTTGACCCTCACATTGCAGAGATGACTCTGAATTTGGCAATAGTGTGATACCCCTAGAATAATCCTGACAGGAAACTTCTGGCTTTGAAGTGATGGCATATAAAGTAGTCACTAATAATTCATGTCACAGAGAAAGAGATTTTCAGAACTTGGGGTGATCAGCGAGATCACCTAGTCCAAGCTGCTCATTTTAAAGATGAGAAAACTGAGCCCCAAAGAGAAGTATTTGTTCTCCTAACAAGTGAGAGGCAAAATTAGGATGAGAATTCCTATCTCCAGTCTCTTTCAGCTATTTCTCTGTTTAGTATATTTTCTCTACATTTTCTTTCTTTGTTCTATTATTTATATAATATTTATCAAGCATCTGCTATGTACAAAGCATCATGTAAGTTTTTTTGGAGATGGAGATATGTGGATCCCACCTAAGGGAAAAATTTGAATGGATACAATAGATACAGTGGAGTTCCAAAGTAGAAACTAAGGTAAAGGGCGAGAAAAGAAGAGTCTTTGTAAGATGAAACTTCTGAGATTACTTCTCAACTCAGTGTCCAAATGGAGTTGCAGAAGATATTGGAGTAGCAAAAAAGGTGGGAATCCAGTTCTGAGGAAGGTGGGGGAAGGTATAGATAATTAAGTGCATAGTATGTATCAGGAATTATGCTAGACCCTGACCCCAAGGACATTCTAATAGGGGTAGGATAATATAGATTGGGTGTAGATTGAGTATGGCAGCTTGCTTGGGTGATTCCTCAAATAGAATTCCAAAGGCAATTTCACCAATGAAGGGAAGAGGCTATAATAGTGGAGATTTTACCAGGGTGAGCTATAGTTTGAGGCTTTCAGAAATCTGATAATACTTTTTTTTTTTTAATACTTCATCTACAAGCATGGAGTATGGAGTTATGGGCTAAGCTAGCTAGGCAGCTCAGTGAACAGAACATGGGGCTTGAAGTCAGGAAGATCTGAGTTCATATTTAGCCTCACTCACTTTCCAGCTGTGTAAGCTTGAGCAAGTCACTTAATTCAACTGTAAACTGCAGAGGATAATAGGAAGTACCTCCCAGAGATGCCATGAGGATCAAATAAGATAATAATTGTAAAGCTCTTAGCATAGTACTTGGCATATAGTAAGCACTATGAAAATGTTAGTTATGATGATGATGATTGTTATTATGAGCTAGGTGAGGTCTTTGTCCAATGTCCTTTTTTAATCCATGTTTGGCAGCTATGCTAGTTTGGGTTAGGCCTATGCACAAAGGAATCTTGGTGTTCTGTGTTCCTATGCATTGGTAAGTATTACTTGGTTCTCCTATACAGTGTATTTACAAAATAAATGGAAATGTTTTTAACTGCTTCTTGGCCATGGGAGGCTAGGGAAAAGCATATTTGCATTATATTTTCTTTCTGACTGATTGAAAACTTAGAGGTCTTGAGAGGGGGGGAAAAGAGGGAAGACCATAGGTTTCTGTTGGGTGAGTTTTTCCTCATGCTCTTGACATCTTCAACCAACTCCCTTAGGAACTCATATGTTCTAAACCTATACTCACCCTTTGTAAACTTGTTGTAAACTAGTTTTATTTTTTTTATTAAATCCAGTTAAAATAACAATATTCTATAGATATAACAATTGGTTTGGTGGTCTGAAGACATTCAGCCTCATAACCAAATGCTAAAAATTCCTAAACCTAACTTCAGTAATTGGCCCATCTATTCTTGCTTATTTCTACTGAAGCCTATCTGAAAGAGGATCTCGATTAGAAAGAGATTGCTATTATTCTTCTTGCAAAGAAATTGTCATCTAAGTCACTTGAGATCAGTAGACTTAGGGAGGAATTTGTCATTTTTTCAAATGGCTCTTCTTATTTCTAGACTTGTTCATTTGAACAGTCTTTGGGAAAAGGTTTAGGTGCTCCTCATTGAACATAGAATTATAGTATCATGGAATTGGAGCTGGAAAGGAGAGTAGAAAGCAACTTGTTCAAATCCCTTCATTTTGTCGATGAAGAAAATGAGGCTCAGAGAAGTTAATAACTTCTTCAAGGTCACACCATAAATGGTTGAGCTGGGATAATGGATCCAGGTCCTCAGATACTTACTGGATGTGTGATCCTGAGCAAGTCACTCAGTCTCTGTTTGCTTTGGTTTCCTCATCTATTAAAGAAGGACAATAATAGCACCTACTTTTCAGGGTTGATATAAGGATCAATTGAGATAATAATAGTAAAATGCTTAGCACAACTACCTCTCACAGAGTAAGCACAATAGAAATGTTAGCTATTATTACTATTACCTGCAAATCTAGCAGCCTTTCCATGCAACTTCTGTGGTGTTTTTTTTTTTCAGAATTGATATGAGGTGGTTATTTGGAAAAAGGAAGAAAATGTACTTTTTCATGAATAAAAATGATTTAAATAACATTGTAAAAGATACAAAGAGATGCTACCTTTATTTTTGAATGATTTGATAGCTAAAATGGACAAGGGGAAAATCATTTGCTAGAAACTTTTAAAACATTAAGTGTGAAGAAACATGGTTTTCTTTCTTTTTTAATTCCATTGTATTTTTAAAATTACATATTTAGTAACTGCCCTCACCAACAACTTTCTGTATTTTCTGAACAACCTTGTAAATCTATAGATCTATGGTTCTCCTTCTTAGCTTAAGAAACCTTTGCTATCATTAGATGGCTATTATACATTCCTGCACCCAGTCTGATAAGCTTCTTCTTGACTAAAGTACCTGAATTACTATATATCAAGTTATATTTGGGATGCAAATAATGAGCTCTAAAGAAATTTAAATTTTTCCTGGTTCCCTACAAAGCTGAAAAAAATGTTGAGCATGTATTTAAAAAATATGAAATTGATAATATGCTTGGAAGAGACCTTGAGATATCCTCATGTCCATTCTCTTGCCTCAGTGACACAAATCCGACAAGAGCAACTTGCCCAACCTCATCTATCACAAGTACAAGAAAGAGAAGCAGTCAATACTTTGAGTATTAAGTATAGGGTTGGAAGGATCTTGAAAGGTCAGGGAGTTGTCTCTCTTCCTTCAGGCTAAGCCTCACCTGAATCATTCCAGAGAGATAAGAATCAATCTCATTTTTTAAAAAGCTTGCCAGAGGACAGTCCTCAAGTTCTCTCCTTAACTCCTTTGAATGTTTTAACAGCTCTCATGTCAAAGGAAATCCCCTGCATATCCATTGAAGTTTCATTCAGTAAATACAGATTGAACTCTTGCTCTGTTTATGGCACTAAGCTAGGTGCTGTGGGGGACACAAAGATGTATGAGACAAGAATGGCTCATTCCCTCAAGGAATTTATAGTCAGTCTAGTAGAAGATATGAGACATATACAGATTACATACGGCAAAAGGCAGTATAGAGTAAATACTATATGAATGGTGTCAACTAAGGGATATAACAGTATGTGACCATGGTGTTAACGAAGCATCATTTCTGCTTAGAATGATCAAGGAAGTAATTAGTAAAGATGTGACAACACACTAGGGCCTTTACTGATACTTAAAAAAATATATACACTTTTAAAAAGTTTTCAGTTCCAAATACCCTCTTCCTCCTCTGATCCCCCACTTATTGAGAGGTAAAACAAAAAAATAAAAAATAAACAAGGCAATTAAAGCATTTGCAATCATGCAAAACAAATTTGGGGTAAGGCATTTCAGATAGACTAAGAAGCATGGGCAAAGGCGTTGGTGACTGGAAAGGACAATCGAAATCTTAACGAATAGTGAGCACCCCAGATTTTCATTTAGCAGGACAAGGGGGGGATTAGTGCTGAAAGACTAGCTGCTGCCAAATTGTGGAAAGCCTTGAGTTTCAGGACACAGAGTTTAAATTTCTTTAAATAATTGTTTGGAGAATCATTGTAAGGTTTCAATTCAGTGTAATGCCATGGTCAAAATGCTGCTGTACAAAACAGAAAATTAGACTTACAGGAGGAATAGTATGGAAATAGGGAGGCTATTTTCAGACTATGAAAATAATCCAGGCAAGAGGTGAGGTGGGCTGACAGAATAGAAAGAAAAGGACAAAGGCATGAGGCATTGAAAAGAAAGCATGAATAGGTCTTGGTTAATGGTTGCTAAGAGAGGAGGCAATGGAAGAAAAGGAGTTAGTATGGTCCTGTGGAAAAAACTATGGATTTAGAGCAACAGAACCTAGATAAGTATTCTCTTTATTTTCTTCTAAGTGTATGAGTTTGAGAAGGTCACATAATCTGAACTTTCAGTTTCCTTAACTGAAAAATAGAAGGATGAGATTAGATGATTTCTAGGGTTCCTTGCAACTTAAAATCTATGATCCTATGATTATTTCAGCATTTCAAATTTGAATAACTCAGAGGATAGTGGCACCTTTATAGAAGTATGAATGTTAGGAGATGTATCTAGCTTCTAAGAGAGGATAACTGAGGTTATATACTTAAATGAGATGATGTCAATGTGTATATCTAGAAGGATATGTCTTAGGCATTTGGAAATGTAAGATGAATGTAGCAGAGATCCTGTCCTGGGCATAGTAGGAGTCATCTACATAAAAATGGTGGTTGAAACTATCCATTCTTATGGAGGGGAATGGAATTTTAGAGTGATGGATAAGGAGCTCAGAGAAAGATTTTGAGTAAGGTTCATATTTAGAAAGTAGGACAAAGAAGAACCAGTCGAGGAATTGGAATCTGAATAACAAACAGCATTATGGCTGCCAAAGGAGGAGAGAAATTTGAAGAGGTAATGGTCAACAGGATCATGAAGAATGGAGACTGGAGAAAAGCTTTTATTAAGGGTCTTCCAGAATCTCTTTTTGACTAAGGAGGTTGTTCAACCTCCTTAACATCTTTGAACTGGGAGATCTTAAAGCTATTACTGCTATAGGTGATCTTGCAACTGCCTCTAACTCAAAGACCTGCATCCACCCTGACATTATAGATCTCTCCTACCAATCTTCCAGTTGGCCTAGGCTGGAAAAATATCTCTCTCAGATATTTTGACTCTGATGCTTTGGCATTTGACTTGAGGCACTATTTCAAAATTATTTAGAAGGAAATGTTTGGAGAATTTGGCTGACTCCCAAACTATACCATCTTGGCTTCACTTTCTTCAAGTAGATGCAATGGTAGTATTTGACATTAGATTCTCTAATTCCATACCCAATATTCTGTACTAAAGAGATAACTCTTCTTCTAAGATAGCTCAAAAAAGAGGAAAGAATTATTAAATCTTGATGAATTTACAATCTTAGAAATCTTAAGTGGAAAAAGGGGAAAAGTATGGAGCTCAAATTTGATGGACTTGTTTGACTTCAATAAAGTAGGAGATGAGGTCATCTCCTAGGGTCAGGGGAGGGATGACTGATTTTATGCTTTAAATATCAGATAATCAAGGGGAAAAGTGATCAAATTTGAAACTTTTTGACCAAAGCATGAAGCCTGGGTGGGGAGGGAAAATAAAGTAAAAAAGCATTGGTGGGTTAGAAGAATAGGAAAAATTAAAGTTCTGATCATAGGTCAAAATTAGTCACTAAGCATTGTATTAAGCTCTGAAGCTCACAGTTGAAAAAGGAAGAGAACATACAAACAACTATGCATAATTAAGATATATATTAGAAAAAAAAGAGGTTGAAGAGCAAGTTCTGTAAATGTGACAGAAAGAGAAAAGTAGAAGGTAAAGATATATATGTATATATATATATATATATATATATATATATATATTAGAAAAAGAGGTTGAAGAGCAAGTCCTGTAAGTGTGACAGAAAAAGAAAAGTAGAAGGTAAAAATATTGAGAGCAGAAGAGAAGATCTCATTTCCTGGATCTCAATAGAGCCAGCTCTAGAGATAGAAGGTCCTGGGTTCAAATATGACCATTTAGTTCCTAGCTCTGTGACCTTAGGCAAGTCATTTGAACTCTATTGCCTAGCTTTTATCACTCTTCTACCTTGGAAATAATAGACAGTATTTATGTTGAGATGGAAGGTAAGAATTTAAAAAAGATTAGGTTCTTGTGGGACTATAGTGAAGTAGAGATGGAAATCTGAGGATTAGAAGAAGTTGATGTTCTTCAAGATCAAAGTGGCAGATGGGTTTTTGAGATGAATGAAGTCACTGAGTTTAATGATAGCAGAGTAGAGATGAAAACTGATCTATATGCTAAAGCACTTGGTAAGAGGAAAATGCCTCTAGGAGTTGGTAGGTGATGGCTATGAGCATGTAATAGAAACATCGGTTAAAAAAGGTGTGAATTCATTGAACATTGGTAACACAATTGTCTAAAATTAATATTGGATGATGAGTGGAATTGAAACTTTAACAAACTAGAACTTGCTTAGTTTTAGAAAGTGATGCTTGAACTGTGTCCTGAAGAAAAGAAGATATAGTATGAGACAGAAAAAAGAAGGGAGAAATATCCCACCATGGGTGAGTATAAGAAGAATAAAGAAAGGAAATAAAAGAATTGAAGGAAGAGCATTATCCCTGTATTCCAGAGTGAATAGGGAGGCGTAATATCCAATGAGTCTGAAAAAATAGGTTGGCACTGGATTGTATAGGATTTTAAATCAAAATGAAGAAGTCTACACTCTATGCTAGAAAATATAGATCATTGGAGTTAGTTGAGTGACACAGTAAGATCCATGCTTAAGGAAGATTACCTTGGCAACAGTATGTAGGGATGGACTGGAGTGAAGAATGGAAAGTTTCGCCTTGGAAGTTAGTAGGCTCCATGTGACTTCAAGCAAAAAACAGACAACCAGGTTGCTCTTGGTTTGTAAAGAGAATGCTTGTTTAGGTATAGTTGGATCAGAGGTTTCTGAAGTCCCCTCCAATTCTGAGATTCTGTGTTAGACGTGCCTTCAGGTCCTCCCTCAAAATTTATGTACTAATTATTTAAAACATAACTCAAAGATAGTTAGTTGACAAGTATTGAAGCCCACAACAGATCAGAAATAGTGTATGAAAAGATGGGGAATGGCTTTTGCTAATCAGGTACACTGATAATATAAACAAGCATAGCAAAGCAGCAGAGAGAAAGACAATTATTACAGGAAATGGGAATTGTAATAGCAGAGTAGCTTGTGGACAATTAGCAGAGAGCCATCGTGCTGTACACACCTCATGATGAAGAGAAGAAAAACAGAATCTCAAATCTATGAGTAATCTTAGAAGTCATTTAGTCCAATAAGTACCTGATCAAGAATTTACTCTATATAGAGGGAAATTAGGTAGGGCAGACCAGTCTGAGCTTTGGTGAGAATATATAAAGGGCAGCTAATAGCATTGGTACTTTTCTAAGCAAGAAGAGAGGCTAGGACAATAGATTGTTGGTAAGATAGAGCTGTGGTTCAGCAGTGACTTACTTGATGGTGAGAAAAGGGGCCCTCACTGGGGAGGACTACTACTATGGCTTCTGGGTCCATCTCCTAGGGAAAGGGGCAGAAGGCAGGGATTTAGACTAGTAGGAATGGAAAGCTTGTTCCAGTTCTGATGTGAGAATGGAAGCCCAACTTCAAGTGTGATATTGGTCATTTGGTCTCCTTTGTAGTGATGGCAGTGGTCCATCAAAGGCCACTTAAAAATATGTTCTGCCTGGGGTACAGGGGCAGCCTAAGGACAATAGGGGAGCTTAGAAAACTATCTTTAATCCATGATCACCTGCAGGAGAGTGGGACCCTTTGCACAGTCTTTCTAGAACATCACAACTAATTAATGGAAGAACAAGACTCAGAATCCAGGACTTTTTACTCCCAATTGAGTGTTCTTTCTATCAGATAAGCATTTGCTCTCTAGGCTTTTATCTTTCTAGATGCTAGTATTATTCTCTGGGACAAATGAAAAACCCTTGTTGCATAATAAATATAATTATGCATTACACATGTTTCTGTCTCTCCCCATTCCAAGCTTTTCACTCCATTACAGAAGATACTCTGAGTAAAATATGCTTTCTTGAAGGTCTTATTGCTTTGATACTTACTTTTTTATTCCTTTGGATTGAAAAATTGATTTCTTTGAGAATACTTAGCCCCTCTGTTTTCTAAGGAAAATAAACCAAGATATTAAGTCTTCAATTTGTGGCCATTCTTTCTCCCCAGAGAAGTTTCAGCTCTTACTCAGTCTTCCTGCTATCCTCAATTTTTGGTTGAACTATTCAGGATTCTGTATTTGGTTTCTGTTCCCCATTGATTGATAGCTTCTCTCCCATATACTGGTCACTATCGTTTCTTTGTTGGCTACTAAACTTTCATATCACTGTCACGAATTATTTTTTTCAATGACGAGCTGATGGTGTTTCTGATTTCTGAATGGCAGGAGATGATACTCAGTAAATGATGGCTCCCTGAATTTAACAATGCAATCATTTATAATAGGCCAGAGTCCCATCTCACGGAATGCTGCTAGATATACCAGAAAATCACAGTTCCCAATTGCTTTCAATCTTTCTCCAGTGCTCTCCAGGATAAAGGAAATGTTTCAAGATTATGAATACCATAGACGAAACATTATTACATAAACTGTGTTGTGTGCATGCATGTCTTTAAAGAAATTTCATTTTTGAACAGATAGAGTACAAATCTTTCTATAGCAATTCTCAATTTTAAACTAATCCAATTGGCATTCTTTTTCAAACATGCCTCTGTTCCTGTGAAACTGGGGAAAATACTTGCCAACTGCTTCCTTGATGACTATAGGCTTTTCCCAAATACCATTATTTCAACCTCAAGCAGTCATCAGTAATGGTTATTAACTAACAGGATATTTACTGAAGTTGGTTTCCTTTTTTCTTTTCTTTCTGAAAAAGGCACAGGGGGACAAGTGAAGAAAAGCTGGAGACAGGCGTATTCCATTTGAAATCCATGATTAAAAAGCCTAAAAATTCAAACTAACATTAAAAAAACTGTTTTATTTTAATACTCTGGAAGGTTTCAGTGAACTCCATTATTTTCACTCACTATTTGCTTGAATAATTTAGGAAAGAAAGCTAAATTATACATAAAGTGTACAGTTAGAAGAAAAAGTTCATGCACAGCCCCAGGCTATAGCCATCCCCTAATGATGTCTGAAGTCAGTGGAAAAGAACTCGTTAGACTGAGAGTAATTTCTCAGGGTTTAAATTTTTTTTCTTAAAGCAATAATGTTCTTATAAAAACCTGACAAATAATACACTAAAAGAAAAGCCACAAAAGAGAGTGTATGGCTAAGACCTTACCCCTATAAACTTTCAGTTAATTTTATGTAAAAAGTGGCTTTCCATAGACTGCATAATTGATGGTTGTTGGCAGTCTTGAGTGATCTGTTTAAATAGGGAATATACATGTCTTGATTGAATATAGTTGCTATTTGGCCTCATCAGAATTCTGAAGTTTGCAGAGTTAAAAAGAGATGCTTCAGGGCTCTGAGTCAAACCAAAATCGACTGTGAAAAGGGTTACGGGCATCCACTCAGCACACAGTCATTTTATCAAGTGGTTGCAACTTGCTAGGGTATTGTATTTAAGGAGCAACTCATATCATTAAACATTTACGGGATTCACTAAAATTTTTACATTCTCTTTAAGTGTGACAACAGAGAATCCACCTGCTGGAAAATGACTGGAATACCAAAATAATACAAAGGCCTTATCCTTTGATTTCTAAGTCAGGCCCTTTCCTTTGAGTCATAGAGGATCATAGAGTCTTTTTGTTGGGAAGTCTTTCGAAAGGTCACCTCGTACTGCCCTTCATTTTATAGGAGAGAAAAATAAAGTTGAGAGGGGATGGAACTCATTCAAGGTCACGGAGCAAATAAATAGCAATGAAGCTGAGAAGAAAGCCCCTCTACTTCTTGTTAGAGATTTTCTTCTCTTTCTATGTCCAGAGCACAAAGGGAGGATTCCTGGTACCTTTGGCCTTCAAACCACAGCTGGAGTTTCTAGTTACACTAAGTAGGTTATGATGTTCAACCCTATCGAAATTTATCAAGGATCGTTTATGGCCTCAGCCTCCACCTTCTGATCAGTTTCAACGGGGGCCAGAAAAGACCGAGAAAGTTTAATCACATTCTTCTTCAGAGTCGTTTGTAAGGCATTAATATCTTGGCTATAATATTAGCAATTTTACATCTTATACTTGTATCATTTTGTCACATTAGTTTAATATTGCCATCATGGAGTTTAGTATTAATGTGATACAAAAAGTAAAATTAGATGTGCACTTTTCATATTGTTATATTGAAATCTAGTACCTCTGTGACACTAATACTATTCAAATTCCATAAAATATACAGTTTCTAATATAAAGACGTTTTTATATTGCATTAGTACAGGAATGCAGATCATTCCCTCTCCAGAGCAAAGAAAGAGAGGATAACTGACTTAAATGGTCTCTCAGCCTTGGCTACATTGGAGGAAGGAATCTATGAGTAATAATAATAATAAAGGGAATTATTATTAATAATAACAAGAATAGCTACATTTATACAGTGCTCTAAGGTTTACAAAACACTTCTCTCATAACAACCTAGAGGTTTCTCATGTTTTTCAAATGAGCGCTTCATAACAACCTGAATCTATCAATGTTTTATCTCCCATGTTTACTTAATGTATTTTCTCCTCTTTGGCATCTTTTTTTTTTTCTGCCCAGTTTTGAGAAGAAAATACACATGTTCTCTGTCACCCTTCCTACCAGTGAAAGGGTGACTTTCCCTCCCCACCCCCAACCCCAGCAACCTACTTTGGTTGGCATAAGCTGCAGGAACTTCTCTGAAGGTTTGGTAAGAGTAGTTGAAGAGAACTGAATAAACTCATTTGCTACTAGTTCAAGTAAGATTTTTAGCCCTGTTTATCTACTAATGGGGGTAGCTCAATAGTGAAAAGCATAGAAGGCAGGGCCTAGAGTCAGAAAGAATTTAGTACACATTTTAGTACATATTTTAGTACAAATATGACCTCAGACACTTACTAGCTATGTGACCCTGGGCAGGTGACTTAACCCTGATGGCCATAGTTTCCTCAACTATAAAATGAGCTGGAGAAGGAAAGGGCAAACCACTCCAGTATCTTTGTCAAGAAAACCCTAAATGGGATCTTAAAATGTAAGAATATGACTAAAAACAACTGAACAACAGCAATGACTACTATTACTAAAGATTTCCCTGACCTCATTCAGGACTCAAGTATTTATGTGAAATGATAGGAAATTTTTTCAGTAAATTTTAAAAATCTGAATAACTAGAAGTCTTGAACTTCTCAGTCCTCCACTTTCCTCATCGGTATAATTGAAAATTTGTTACCCTAAAAAAGAACTACATTTCCCATGAGCCCACTGACTTCCTGTCATTACGTACTTCCTGTAGACAGAGGATATTAGTGAGTGGGTGGTCCTCTTGGGTCTCTATGGCATGATGACATAGAGTTTGGTGGTTGTGGTAAGGTGGGTGTTTTAAATAGGCTGATCAGCCATGGGCTCGTGGTCCTTTTACTTGTTACCTTTTTATTCCTTTATTTCTAATGATCCCTAATAAATTTCCTAAAATATGATATTTTTATTATTGAGATTAAATATAATTCTTACATTGATGACAACCAGAAGTTGGGAAAAAATCTCTCAATTTTTTAAGATAGCCTAGACAAAAATTTTTTAAGTCACATTTCTCCTGCCAAGGCTTTTCGCCCACCCCACCCACCCTTGGAAACTCCGAGAGAACTCCGAACTCTCTTTGGAGTTGCTGCCTTACTTCTTCAGTTCCTTCTTTTTACCCAGTCGCTCTCTCTACTGGCCCAGCTGTTTTAGTTTGAAACTCTTGGCTGAGAAGAGAAAAGCTGTTTCTCTCACCCATCTGGTTAAGCCTGTGTTCCTCAGTTCCTTGATGCTACCTCTGGAGTTGCTGATACTGCTTGCTCCTGCTCCTGCTCTTATCCTGGCCTTGGTCCTGGCCCCAGCTCCAGTTCTGACCCCGAATGCTGTTGATTCTGCTGAGCTCCTGATTACTGCTGCCAAGAAGCTAGCAGTCCTTGGAGCTGCATTCAGGGCAGCTGGTAAAAACTGGGGATATTTTCCTTAGGCAACAATTAGCCTCCTAACTCCATATCCATGTGGCAGGGGAAACAAACTTGTTCTCTAGCCTTATACCCCAGAGGGGAAGGAAGGAAACTACTCTTCCAAATAGGAAGTAAATTATAAGCATGGTGCACTCTTTGAAAGAACAGTGCATTACCTATTTCAAACACCTTCCAGTTTTAGGATTTTTGTTGTTGTTGTTGTTTTTTTATGATCTTTTCACTTGTCTTGCCTGAGATTCAGGGGGAAAATTAATCTCCTTACAACTCTTTGCCATTTGGGCCTGCTCCGTCTCTAAGATTCATTCAATTTGGAATGCCTTCACACTATGTTCAGCAAGGAGTTCTACCTCACTATAGGAGATGCAAGAGCTTTGATCAAAGGAATCTGAACAGATAGAGAAATGAACTTTAAAGAATCTGAAGGTGAAGATTTTAAGCCTTTTAAGACTCCATTGTTTTATGAAAATCTCTGCACCTTATGAAATTTTGCTGATTATTTAAGATTTAATTTTGTTTTAAGTTCATATATTAATGTATTTAATACTATTTTGTTACACTGAATCAGTTTATTCTACTGTGTTTTAACTATTAGATATATTCTGTTATGTTTCCCCTCTAACCATACTGAACAAATATTTTTGAATAATCCCATAAAAAACAGCTTTTTCTTCCATTTTGAATTTGTTAATTGTCACATAGATGATGGATAGACTCAACCTGGCTAACAACCTTTGAAAAATTTAATGAGTTAAATTGATTTTAAAGTGTCTTCAGACATGATTTTTAATTCTTTTCAACAACTTTGAACATTTTTCCTGCTTCTGAGTTATTTGTAACAAGAGGTAAAGAGAGTCCATTTTAGTAGCTGAAGTGAAGCACTATTATAATCCCCATCTCTGCATTTGTAAAAATGTGAATGGATGGGACATAAGTGTCAATTTCATACCAAAGGAGCTGGGAAGTTGATCCCAGGGCATGGTACTCCTGGATGGCTCCCAAGAGCGAGCATCTCTCATTTGTAACTCTTCTGCTTATTCTATCCTTCCATGATATAGATTCTTGGTAACATTTTGAGACCCAAAATCAACAGTCGAGAGGTTTGGTCTTTTCTAGACACCTCTGCCACATTTTTGTAATGATAGCAGTAATAGATTTTAAAAAATATCTCAGCCAAGGTTGAAACATTGCTACACCTCAAAAAATTGTGACGAGTATCCATTAGTTTTAAATGTCATACAGTAGACTCACATGAATCCTAATGATAATGGGGCTGTTTGCTATTGTAATTAAATGGGCTATTATAACTTTGGGGATTTTGATACTTTTTGAATGTGTATTACCTGTTGTACTACTATTCTTTATAAAGACTGTTACTTTGTAAACAGTGAATCATAGCCAAGTATGAAGAGGAAATGGATCTCATTTTTGGTGAGGAACCTTTATATTCTACCTTTCCTTAGCTGAAATAATGTGTCAGTGATTGTAAGCTATATATTTTTATTTTTAAAACCTTTTTATTATTGTTTTTGTTTGCATGTGAAATATACTATGTCAATTTTATTTTTTCTCTCCTTTTTGATTTGAAGCACATCACCGGTATTGAGAAGATTTTCTTTAACTTTTTTTTGATTTTGCAGTAATATAAGTTAAAATATATATTTGCTATAATATTAATACATATCCAAAAGCTTTAGACTATGGAAGCCTGCCATTTATTGATAAAAATTATGGGACTTTGCTTAATGATTTTGTCTGATTCTAGGAGAAGAGAACAAAAGAGCCATTATACAGTGCCAAGAAGTACAAGGCCAAAAAGGACCAAACCAATTCAGGTAGGATTGATGGACTTCTAAGCCCATATGAAAGGACTTGTACCTAGTGTGAGACTCAAGCTTGAGGTGCTTGATATATGTTAAGACATAGGACACCTTGCATCCACACTCTTTGTGAAATATTCACAGACAAGTATTGAAGTTTGGCTAACATCCTAGCTCCCCCTATCCCTGAGAGTGAAGGTAAAATCAGACCAGGAAATGACACTTCCCTATCACACAAAAATCTAGTCCTTCTTTTCCTCTCTTATAGTATGGCAACTTCCTGTAGTCTTGACTGAAAATGGGTAAGTGAAATATTACTGCGTTTGTCCTACAGACTTGTGGGATAGAAATTACTTTAATTGGGCCCTGATTCAAGGACCTGTTATAGGTTTATTTTCCTTTACTTATAATTTTTACACATAAGACTTTGATAGTCTATATTTCATCCAGAAATTATTTTTTCTTTTTTCTTTGGATTTTTTTATTTCTCTTGTCAATTGATTCATATACTTCATAACTCAGCCTTGCATCCCTAAGTGATCCCTGTGTTTTTCAACACCCTCTTTGGGGGGGCATGTAATATTATTCTAAAATGCAAAATTTAAATTATTTTTGAGAGTCATTTTAGGATAAGAAACATGCTACCTCTTGAAAAAATGGAGATTTGGACCCCGGACTTCAATTCCCAGAAGTCCTTGGTAGTTCCCAGAATTCCCTAAAATCTCACCTTGAGTCCTCACCTGAGTGCGAGAACACAATTTGTATTTAAACTGACTCTACCGCCTACTTGGCCTCTCTCTCTTTGCTTCTGCTTTTAGGCACACGTGTCTCTCTACCTAGCAGGCAACATGTAGGTTGCATGTGATTTTCTTATTTTGTATTTTCTTTATTTCTTAATCTTTAATAAACCTCATAAAAATATAATACTTTTATCAGAGAAACGAAATTTTAATTGTTACAGTTTTGGCAACCACATTGGTTGTGATGAAATACCCTCCATCTTTTTAACTTTCCTAAATCTTTACTAAGTTCAGCTTTTAATAGCTAGTGCCTAGATAGTGATTTTTTAAGCCACATTTCTCCAAGGCTTTTTAGTAAACCTCTTGACTCATCTCAACCCCGGCTCCTGGCTCTGGCTCCTGCTCCTGGCTATTCCTGCTCACTTGGTCCCATCCCCTGCCTAGTCAGCTGCTGCCTGCAATCCAGTCCCAGATGAACCACCTGGTCCAGCAATTCTGGCTCATCACCCCAGGCCCAGGAGTCACTTCCACAGGCTGGTAAAAATGGGGGTGATTTTTCCTTAGGCTATGATTAGCCTCCACATGGACTGGGGGCAGGAGATAGCAGAGGGGGAGAAAGAGGAGAAGGAAGAGACTTTTATAAACAGGAACTTAAAGCATGGTCACTTTAAAAGGATATCTTTTGACTGTATTGATTCTTTCATTTAGCTCACCTGGGAGCCAGAGGAAAAATTCAACTCCCTGCAATTCTTTGGCAAAATTTGAGATTCCTAAAGCCCACCCTCACTATGGGGAAGCAGCTCAGGGGCTTAGTGAATTTAGAGCCAGGCCCAGAGAGAGGAGGTCCTTAGTTGAAATCTGGCCTCAGACACTTCTTGGCGGTGTGGCCCTGGGCAGGTCATTTAACCCCCATTGCCTACCCTATACCACTCTTTTGCCTTCTGACAATAGGCATCTCAATGGATAAAAAAAAGCAACAGTCCAAGAGACTGGAGGTTATAGTTTTAAGGCATTTCAGACTCCATGTTTTATAAAAATCTCTGTATTATATTGCATTTTGCTGATTGTTTAGTTTAAGGTTTAACTTTGTGATTTTAAGTTCATATATTACTGCATTCAATACTATTCTGTTACACTGAATCAGTTTAATGTACTGGGTTTTAACTACTGTTAAATTCGTTGCTTTTCCCCTATAACTATACTGAACAAACATTATTGAGTAGACCCATATAAAAACAGCCTTTCTATTTTTGTCTTTGTAAATTGTCACATAGAGAAAAAGTGGACTCCATCAGAAAATTGCTACAACAGCCTTTGGAAAATTTAATGAGCTAAATATCTCTAATTGATTTTAAGGGTTCTTTAGACATAATTTTTAGAATTTTTCTTAACAATCTCTGGTCATTTTGCCTGTCCCTAACATGAGGTAAGGCCCATTTTAGTAGCTGAAGTGAAATACAATTATAATCCCAACTCCTGCATTTACACAAATGTGAATGGAAGTTTGGAAGTTAATCCCAGGGCATTGTACCTCTAGAAGCATCCAGAAGCTGAACTGTTTGGAGAAGACACCATGAAGATGCCGCCAGACCAAAGCTGCATGAGAAAATCAAGAATGAACTCTGGGTGTGGTTGATTGAACATTTATTTGTATATATACTTCCATGCCAAAGGGGACTGCCCCCTAACTGGCTTTTTGTCAATGCATCTAGTAATTATTGGTTTTGTTCTTTTTTCCTCTTATCCTCAAATTGTTGTAATCTTTAAGTTGATTATGTTTTCATGATCCTTTTGGGGAAACTTTTCCCAATAGGATCAAACAGGGAAATGTAAAAATGGAGATTTGAACCCTGGGCTTCAATTCCCAGAAGTCCTCAGTAGTTCCCAGAATTCCCTAAAATCTCACCCTGAGTACTCACCTGAGTTCAAGAACACAATTTGTATTTAAACTGGCTGTACTGCCTACTTGGCTTCTCTCTCTCGGCTTCCACTTCTAGGCACATGCGTCTCTCTTCCTAGAAGGCAAGATGTAGGTTGCACGTGATTTTCTTATTTTGTATTTTCTTTATTTCTTAATCTTTAATAAAACTCATAAAAATATAATACTTTTAGCAGAGAAACTAAATTTTAACTGTTACACTCTCCAAATCCAGAAAGTGAACTGTTTGGAGAAGGCACCAAGAAGATGTCTCCACAGACCACACACACTGCACCAGAAGATCCATAGTGAACTTTGGGATGTGATGATTTGAACTGTGTGGGGTTGAATGCATTTGTTTTTATATATATAGTCTTATGCTGAAGGGGACTGTCCCCTAACTGACTTTTTGTCAGTGTCTAGCATTCATTGGTTTTGTTCTCTTTTCCTCTTATCCTCAAATTATTGTAATTTCAAAGTTGGTTATGTTTACAAGATCTATTGGAGAGACTAGTCTTCTACGGATCTCAGGCAGGAATGTATAATTGAAAATCTGTTACCCTAAAAAGAACTACATTTCCTGGGAGCCCTCTGACTTCCTGTCATTACATACTTCCTGTAGACAGAGGACATTAGCAAGTGGGTAGTCTTCTTGCGTCTCTTTGGTATGATGATCTCAAGCTCGGTGGTAGTGGTAAGCTAAGTGTGGGTATTTTAAATGGATTGATAAGCCATGGGCACATGGTCTTTATTTTGTATCCTCTTTATTCCTTTATTTCTAATGACCTTTAATAAATCCCTTAAAATATAACATTTTTATCATTGATATTTAATTTTAACTTTTACACCATCAAGACTCAATTGTCTCTTTTTTTAAACCCTTATTTTCTGTCTTGGAATCAATACTGTGTATTGGTTCCAAGGCAGAAGAGTGGTAAGGGCTAGTGACTTGCCCAGGGTCACATAGCTGGGAAGTGTCTGAGCTCATATTTGAACCTAGGACCTTCCATCTCTAGGCCTGGCTCTCAATCCACTGAGCTACCCATCTGTCCCCAAGACTCAATTGTCTTGAAGATCCCAGACCACTCAAATTTTTTGCTCCTTTCATTCTACAGTGCTAAGAAATTATTGCATACAGAACAATGCACTTATGTGTATCATTGGATCCACATTCTGGGATGGAATATCATGCTAAATGTTAAAACAAAGAAAATAAAAAC
Source organism: Monodelphis domestica (assembly GCF_027887165.1). Taxonomy (NCBI): domain Eukaryota; kingdom Metazoa; phylum Chordata; class Mammalia; order Didelphimorphia; family Didelphidae; genus Monodelphis; species Monodelphis domestica. The sequence goes on from NC_077227.1 coordinate 634,696,068, forward strand.
TCTGAGATCAGGAATTAGTTAATAGAAACAATCAGGAATTTGGCATTTTATTGATGGACAGTCCTTTGTCATGATTCATCATGCTGTGATATTCTAGTCAAGAGTTAGCCAAATGGCAAAGGAAAGGCATGTTGTAGAAATGAACAAGTTTTAAAAAATTGTATAGTCATAAAAATGGTATAAAAGATGTCTTTAAAGACATAGATATATGACTGTAAAATAAGGTAAGGTGGTCATGTAGCAAAAATCAGGATAACCAATAAATAGTTGAGTGCCTCATTGGTATCCATGCAATATCAAAAAATGTAGAGAAGAGCATTCTGTTGGTACGATGGACAGTTTATAGAAGGTATAGACAGATGTGCACATGATGGTAAGATATGGATGGTTATGATCTGAAGTGAATTCACATGTTGGGAATAAATAATAGCTACAACTTATATAGATCTTTAATGTTTGCAAGGCTTCTTACAGAGAGACCTCATTCTGTCTTAACAAAAACTCTGAAAGGGATATAATATTATTGTTCTCATTTTATAGATGAGGAAACTGAGGTTGATAGGGTTAACTGAAATGGCTAGAGTTGCACATTTACTAAGTGTCTGCAGTTTGTTTGAACTTAAGTCTTCCTGATTCTGGTTCCTACCCTCTATCAAAGGAACCACCTAGATGTCTACGATGAATGAGAAAAAAGATTGGTTGAAGTGTAAAAATATGAAGTGTTCTATCATGTTGACAAAATGGCAATATTGTTATCCATCAGATCTAAGGTTGCTAATTATTTAGTTCTCAAAATTTCTATGCTTGCCTAGTAAACTTTAAATTACTGGTTTTGCTCTTAAATTGATTTATTATATTTTTCTTATACTTTGTGAATTATAGAGTGATTTGTGACTTGAACTCTTAATTGCGTCACTTTCTACCTAGTAGTTTTCATTAAGAAATAAATACTGGCGAGTTTACTGTTAGAACTCAAGCTGTAGGGTGACCTACCATGCCAGTCTAGTTAAGTAGACAGAGATTTAAGAACAGCAATTTGGGTACTAGCTCATTAATGCCTAGATTATTTTCTGTAAAAAGAATATAGAAAGATGCTAGATATGGTAAGACTAAATGTTATCACACATGCAAAAAATTAAAAATACTATATCTTAATAAATTATAAATGCCTAGTTATTGGTATGGGAGCCATTTATGAATAAGGCACCTATTTGTTATCAGCTCACTGATTCATTAGAGCAAAGGTCAAACGGAACATCAAGTGACAATATATTATATATGATAATAGCACCAATCCAATTTATTTAAACAAGTAGTTGACCCGGAAAGATGGGAAATGGTTAAGTGAAGATACTGTTTCTCATTATCACCATTCCTTTGTCTTTAAATAGTGCCTTCTGTTTTTATATAAAATTCTTTCTTAAAGATTTCTTTTTCCACTCCCCTATTAAGAAAACCTATTAACAAAAAATTTTAAAAATGTTTCTCAAAATCAATCAACATATCAGCCATGTTTGACAATATATGCAACGGTTCAGACCCATAGTCCCTCAATGCTGCAAGGAAAGGAGTACAGCCGATGTTTGCTATAGATATTTTTTAAATTATACTTTTTCTGTTTATCTTGCAAAATTTTATTTCTTGCTTTTATTAGTAACATGACTGCAACTCCTGCTTTTTTCTTTTGGAATCATGTGATGTATAGTAATATTTTTCCCTCCTATTTTCTTTCTGTATTAATATTTGTTCTGTAGGTATGCTTCTTGTAAATCAGAAATTATTGGGTTATTGTTATCTTATCCAGTCTATCATTACTTTTCATTTTATTGGATTGCTTAATGCCTTCACATTTAAAATTATAACTGGTAGTTTTTTCTCTTTTAATTTATTTTGTCTTGATTTTTATCACTTTCTTTTTAAAAAAAATATTTTTCTGTTTCTATAATTAGTTTTTTTTTACTCTTGTTAAATGCTAATCTTTTCCCATTCTAATGGGAAAGCTAATGCTAAACTGTTGCTATCCCTTGGCCCATTTCATCCTTATTAGTCTTAATCCCAAATATATTGATTTTGAAAAATATTTGTCTTTCTCATCTATCTAAGACTTTCTTTCAGTCTTGCTGTTGACCTTTCCTCATAAGCCTATTGAAATATGTTATTCATTCCACCTTACTCCAAACTCTTAGCTTAAGTAAAAAAATATTTTTGTGACATCCTTTCTAAGGTGTTTTCATTTGTTTTGACTTCTTCCTAATGACCACTTGTACTATATTTTGAAGTTGACACTCTCATTCATTCGCTTACTTGTTTAGTATTTTAAAATATCTATATCTCTCACAAGAAGTAGAACATAATGAATGACACATTAAGTACTCTCCTTTATCTTATTTTATCTTACTGTATTTGTAGCTCTTACTCCATTAATACTTTCCTTTTGGTATTTTATCTATTTAAATATTTGATAAAACTTTTTCTATCATAACTCTATTTTAGAAATGTCAATTTGTGAAAGGGACTATGTTGGATCATGAGAGTCACTCTGTATGCTCAGTTATGAAACTTGGTTTTACTCACTGTCCTTTTTACCAGGTATTTACACCATTTCTAAGGGTAAGTTATATATTCACTTTAAAAAAAATGCCAGATGTATTCTGGCAAATACTTAACAATCACATTTCATAAAAAAATATGTAGGCAGGACCCTCTTTAAATTTAAATTTAATTTGTATTAGCATTCTAACCATAACTTTCTTAAATTTAGATGATCAATGAAACAATAAATCAAATCTTGAATGATAGTATCTGTCAATTTCTTAGATATAAATTCTCATCCTGAAAAACAATAACCAGAGATGGCTCTAGTTTATAAAAGGCTCTACCCTACTGTCAGGTTTTGGTTGCTTCCAAAGTTCTGAACATATACTTTCTTAAGGTGGGGCTCACTTATGGGGAGTAAGTATCTCTCTTCTTTGGGAGAAAGCAGTCTCTTACTATTCCTTTTTCTCCTAAATTAATCCTCTTTACCACAGATACTAATACCACTCTTGTCTTCCTTTCCCTCACCAATATGGAAATATTTTTTATTGGCACACTTTGATTTTCCCTTTAAGGATGAAATCTGTCTTCAAATTCTCTCATTCCAATCCTTTATCTCTTTTATCCCACAGTCCCACCCACACACATTCTTTTTGAGGGATTAAGGAAATTACTATCCCTTCTCTGTTTACTTCTGGGCAGGTCAGATACTTCTCCAATCCTACTTCTTTTCTTGACTCCCTTCTTTCTGTTTAGATAATTTCCTATTGTATTATTCCCCTCTCAAAAGACATTGCTCAATTTTTCAGGGAGGGGAATGAGCTTTTGTTCAGGGAATATTAATTTAGTTTTTCCTTCTTCCTCTCTCCTAAATCTTTAAGATTCCCTTAAATCATTAGGACCATAGAAACCCTTTGCATTTTGACCCCTCTGTTTTTTCTTTGATTCCTCTATACAATTTCTTTTATTTTTATTAATAGAAAAAAAATTGGAGACCTTTTACTAGCTTAATCTTTTCTTTATAGTTCTATTTAACTTCATTTTATTAATTTTAATTAAAATGTTTGCAAATTGAATTTTCCGTTCAACTATTTTTGGGAGTTTATTTTTCAGAAATACTTCAAAAACCACAATTTCCATCCCTTCCTACATTGATAATTACAATTAGTTTTTCAGTATAAATTTGCTATGTTGCACATTGAGATCCTTTGATTTTTTGGAGTATCTTATTCTATTCTTTTCTTGGAATTTCTCATTGTAGAAAGGTAACCCTGAATTATTTAAAATGTTGTTCCTTTATGTCTGAAGTTCTTTCTCCTCAACACCAAAATGAGTTGTTGAAAGTGTGAACTTTAACCATTCATTGTAGGCCTTGGACTTTCAAATAAGGAGTTCTCTCTGGTAGAAATCTGGTGAATTCAATAAATTAAGAAGTTGTTGTCTATATTCAAAAGTTCAGGACAAATTCTTTGTATCATTTTCTGCCATATAGTATTCAGAGTTTAATAAAAATTTCTTGCAAGAGATGTATAATTCTTTTTATCCCCTCTACAAAAAGTTAAGCAAAACAAATTTATACATTGGCCGTATCACAAAAACATATATATGACTCATTCTATGTTTTGAGTCTCTCAGCTTTTTCAGAGGACTTAGGTAGCATGTCTCATCACTCGTCTTCTGGAATCGTGGTTGCCCATTAATCTGATAAAAATTCCTGAATACTTCAAATATTTCTGTTTTTATAATATTTCTTGTCATTATATAAACCATCCTTCTGGTTCTGCTCACTTCTTTCTGTATCACTTTATACATCTCCCCAGGTTTCTCTGAAATCATTCCTTTCATCTTTTCTTACAGAACAGTAGTATTCAATCACATTTCTATATCACACTTTATTCAACCATTTCCTGAGTTTTGGACACTTCCTTAGATTCTCATTTTATCCACTTCAAAAAGAATAAATATTTTTATATATCCTTAGTAATCCATCACTGAATCTATCTTTTCTCTAACTTTCCCTTCCTCTTTTTCCTCCTATTTCCTTGTTGAGAAAGATATACATTTGAAACTAACAGTATATTTGTCTAATATATGTGCATGTATTCTCTCTTTTAATGAATTCAAATGAGAATGAAGTCCAATTGTCTTTTACTCTCCCCTATCCTTTCCTTATAGATGCATACTCTGAGAAATTTTCCTAACCTTCCTTTCCCTTCCTCCTTAGTGTATTTCTCTTCCCCTCTCTTTCTTGTCTTCTCTTAAGATGTTCAAGGCACTATGGAACTACTCTCAGGCCTTCTTTATGTATTAGACTTCCTCTATGACTCCTGATCATAAGAGAGATCAGTGGGGACATATGTATCATCTTCACATATTAGGATGTAAACAATACATATTCATTTAGTCTGATATCATTATTCATTTATGTTTCCTTCTTTATGTCTATCTTAATTCATGTAATTGAACTTCAAAGTTTCTATATAGCTTTGGTCTTTTCATTAGGAATGATTGGTAGTCCTCTCTTTAATTAAATATCCATTTTCCCCCCTGTAGGATTATATTAATTTTTGCTGGGTAAGTTATTTTTGGCTGTAAGTCTATATCCTTTGCTTTTTGATATATTGTATTCCAAGCTCTCTGGTGCTTTATAGTGGTGGCTGCTAAATTGTGTGTGGTCCTGACTGTGGTTCCTTGGTAACTTGAATTATTCCTTTCTACTTGCATGGCTTTTTAAATAACCTGAAAGTCATAGATTTTGGTTATAATATCCCTGGGAACTTTTATTTTGGGGTTTCTTTCAGGACTGTAACTGGTGAATTCTTTCTACTTCAACTTCTCTAGTTCTCGTAGGTATAGGCCCTTTAAGATTTCTTGAAATATCTAAGCTTTTGTTTTTGTTATGGAATTCAAGTAGTTCAGTGATTATTTTTTTAAAATTAATTTATTTTAATATATTTTTATTTATTTTGGCTGTTTCCCAATTATGTTTAAAAATTCTAACACTCCTTTAATTTTTTTTAATTTTAAGTTCTTTCCTTTCTTCATTCCCCTTTTTCTACCTTAAGAAGGCAAGCAATATGATATAAATTATACATGTGAAGACAAGCAAAACATATTTCTATATTAACCATGTTGCATAAGAAAACATAGACCAAAATAAAAACCTCAAGAAAAATAAAGTAAAAAAGTTTGCTTCAATCTGCATTCAGAATTCATTAGTTCTCTCTGAAGGTAAATAGCAAGACTCCTTACCCTGACTTCACTCACAGATAATAATGTGGGATTAGAAGTAGACACCGAGATGGGACTCAAAGTATTTCACTTATCTAATGTTATTTCATGAAATGTTGACCTTTTTGGTTATTTCTATCCTCTCATCTTCTGGATACAGTTTTACTTGTACATTTAGTACTTTTTTTTTTTACTTTTTCATTTGTATTAATTTATGGGAAATATTTGGTCATCTTGCTGATCATTGATTCACTCATGTTTGGTAGAAAACTTTTGGTACAGAAATTTGGTAGAGAAAGACCATTCAGAGCCTTCCACTTTGACCAGTGAGCTGGAGATATGAGATATGAACCTCCAGATACTTCTACCTTTGGGCCAGGCTGTCCCTCCTGGGAAGAGAACAGACAACCTACCTACTGCCTTCTCTCTGATTTCCCAGATTTCTCCTAGTTGGGTCCACCTTAGACTACTACTACTTTCTGCTTCCTTGACTGGGCTACCAGAGGGCCATAGCTCCTTCTATTGAGGCCCTACTGATGCCTCACAAAGAATATCACCATTTGTCTTGATATTTGACCACAAATGAGGAACTGGAACACATTATTTACCTGCCTCCCCTCAAAGGTTCTCTCTGTAAGTACTGATGATCTCCTTCAACCTTCTCTTTAATGTTTAGCACATTTGATACATTTATACTTCTCCTCAGTGATGTTGAACTCATGATTCTCATCCCCAACTGCTCAAGCCTTTACTCCCAGGTCCTATTTCTGACCTTCTCCACCTTCATGTCCTACTCTAGATCTACTTGCCTTTTCCACTATGCTCTTTGGATCATATGCTCCATAATTAACACAACTTCCTATCATTTTATATATCTTCCTTTCCTGTTCTTCTATTTTCTAGTATTGACTTAAACCTGGATTCTTTGAAAATGTTGTTTTCTTTGTCATCCTTTCCAACACTGGCTACATTTTTTCTCATATCTCCAGCTCACTGGTCAAAGTGGAAGGCTCTGAATGGTCTTTGCCATTTTCATTCTGTCCTTCCATCACTATCACTACTCTTTTCTCTATTCCTTTGACTTTCCTGCTGTTCAAATCATATAATCCAGATAACAGTGAGCATTATTTCATTCTTCTACTCTCCACAAAAGCTGATATAAGTATTTTCAACTCTCCTCAAGTTTCCTTCTTCATCTTCTCAGCTGAGCATTTCAGCTCATACTTAACTGAAAAATTTCTGGCTATTTAACAAGAGTGTCCTCTTCCTGCTCCATCATCCTACCACATTACTCATCTATCTTTCCTAAGTATCTCATCCTTGCCAAGCTGAAACTCTCTAAATAAACCATTGATACCATTCTGTTCCATCTTCTTTAGCAGATTTCCTCCACTATCATTCACATTCTCTAATCATTGATCTGTCTCTGACTAATGGATCCTTCCTTGCTATCTCTGAACATGCTTATGAACCTTCCACATAATAATAAACAAAACAAAAACACCTCACTTAATCTGACCATTCAACTAGTTGTCATCCTACATTGGCTAAACTCCTTGGAAAAGGCACTAAAATATGGGCTTCTACTTCTCTCACTTCTAATTCTTTTGCCATCTAGCTTCAAATTTCATCCTTTAACTGAAACTATCCCTTCAAAGCTATCAGTTACTTTTAAATGACTAAATCTAGTGTATTTTCCTCAGTCCTCATTCTTGACCTCCCTGAAGCATGTAATAATTGATTACCATATTTTCTCCCCAGATACTATCTCTTCTGGTCTTTAGTATACAACTTTCTCCCAGTTTTCTTCCTACCTCGCTTTCTGCTCCTTCTCAGGGCCCTTTGCTGGATCATTATGCATGTCATTCCCACTCCTTTAAGACACTATCCTGTCTCTTCTCTTTTTCCTTTATATTCTCACACTTGATGATCTCAGCAGCCCTCATAGTTTCAAATATTATCTCTATATAGATGATTCCCAGATCCAAATATTTTCCTAAACTACAGCCTCCATCACCAATTCCTTTTTGGACATCTCAGTCTGAGTATCCCATAAGTACTTCCAGCTCAACATGTTCAAAAACAGTGTGTTATATTTTTTCTCCAAACCTTTGATTTTTAGACTTCCCTATTAATTTTGAAGAAGCAATCACCATCCTCTTTACCAAGGCTTATGACCTCTATACCATCTCTGATTCTTCACTCTTATTCATCCCACACTATCAATCCATTACCAACTCTTAAGGCTTCTGTCTTCACTATGTCTCTTGTATCCATAGTCTTTTCTCTTTTCATAGCTGCCTCTTCAGTGAAGTCCCTCATCATTTTTTCCTCTATATTTACAATAGAATTCCAATTTGCCTTATGTCTATACAACTCTAACCCATCCTCCACACAGTTGGCAAAATGATTTCCTAAGTTCTGACAATATTAACACCCAATAACCTCAATAGATTCCAGTGGCTACCAGTTACCTTCAGAATCAAATTTAATGTCATATTTGACAGACAAAACTCTGTACAACTTTCTAATTTCTAAGAAAGTCTTGGTTTTTAAGGGCCAATAAAATCTTTCCCATTTTCTTGTATTGTATTGCCCTCCATGCACTCTATCCTCAAGCCATACTGTTCTACTTACTGATTCTCATCCATGACAACCAATTTCCCATTTGTGTGCCTTTGAAATGCCTGTTCTCCAGGTCAACAGTGTTCCTTCTCCTCACCTTTCCTCTTAGTGTCTCTGATTTCTTAACATAGATTCAACTCAAATCTCACTCTATTTAGGAAGTTTTTCCCAGACTCCCTGGGAGTTAGTGCCTTTCTATTTCAGATTACATTTCCCTTTACTGTGTATATTTTTGTACCTTATTATTTTAATGTTTATTTCCACCATTAAATGTCAACTTCTTGATCACTTGGACTTTTTTTTATTTTTTTCCCCTTTTTGTCCTTTGGACACAGTGCCTGGCATATAACAAACTTTTAAAAATTTCTATGAATTGATTGATATTACATAGGAGGATGGTAGATTATAAGAAATGTCATCTAAAATCAAAAACAGCAAAGACCAGTGGAGTAGAAAATAAGCTTCCAAAAAAATGTGGCTGAATACTTCCCAAAGCATTTTATCATTTAAATAAATGTATTATCATTCATCCATTTTTACATAACACTGAAGAAAGACATTAAGTCAATGCAGATCAACTAACTGATCCAACATACATTTATTAAATACCTAATATATTCTAGAGAGAAAAACACAAAAATGAAACTGATTTCCCAGTATTTTGATACTGATTGAATCTCATCATTCATGACAATTGTAGATTAGGCTTGATTCAGGTCATTCTGATGGTTAAGATTTGGAAATAGAACAAAATGAGACAACTATAGACCATGAAACAGTTAACAAAAGGAATCTTACTTGAAAAGAATGCTTTGTAAAAATATAGCATTGGTTCAGGTTAAGTGAAGCTTTCTTACTTCTATGTTGGCCATACTAGTCAGGTGGTCAAGTCAGAGGGTGAACAACTCCTTCCTTCTCATGGTCTGACTTTTGTATTTAGGCTTCCAGGTAGCAATACCATTGCTCTAAGCATTATTCCCATAAAGCAATTAAGTCATAAAGATAGTGTCATTATCTTTTGAGGAGAAAACTAGTCCAACTGACCTACTGGGACCCTATGAGTCAGGACTCCTATTACAACAGTGATACCAACATTTAGCCCCTAACTTCTCAATCCTTTATGATGTGGGACTAAAACAATGATGCTTCAAAGAGTAATTGAACCTAATGTCTCAGTAGAAATTATTGCTAGGTGTTAGAGTTTACAATATTGAAGGAATTCACTGAATGAGTTTTCTTGCATCTTAAAGACATGAAGTTTCTAGAAGAGTAGGAAAAAATCTTACATAATTAGTTTGTTTTTCTTTTTAAATACATAGGTTTAACATGTAGCTTTTAAAGGTGTCCTGCCTATTTATACTTCCATCTGACTTTGTTTTTACCTCTGTATTTAAAAAAATACATAATACAAAATAGAAAAATTTTAAAATACATTCCTCAATGATCTTCCTTTCTTTTTCTTTCTTTCTTTCTTTCTTTTTTTTTGCCAGGCCTCTCTTCTTTGCTTTCCTCCTTTTCCTCAAATAAAAAAAAAAGAAAAAGAAATCACTTGAAACAAATATATAGTCAAGAGAAATTCCTATTGGCTTTCTTAAAATATGGGTTCTAGTTTTTATCTTGAACTCATCGCCTTTCTGCCAAGAGGTGATTAGCATGCTTTCATTACCAGGATACTAAAATAATAGTTGGTTATCATATTATTCAGAATTTTCAAGTCTTTAAAACTTGTTTCTTTTCATGAAGTTATTTCATAAAATATTCTCCTTTTGCTCACTTCTCTATAAATTCTTCATGAGGATGAGTTATGCACATATTGAGGGTTTTCTCTTTCAAAATAGAAAAAGGGAATTGTCAGCATTTCACAAATGAATCTTTATAATAGACCATATCTTCATAGTCACATATGTTATAATACAACATCTGCTCATTTCTTTTGTTTGTTTTTAATTGAAAAGAACAAAATCTGTATTAAAAACCTTTACTAAGTATCAGCATCTTTAATATTAAGGTCTTATTGTCATTTAAAATATTATCGAATTTATTTATTTGTTGTTACACTAAAGTTTTCTCCCACCCATTTATCACCTTCCTTTTCTCCCTCCCTCCCTCCATTTCCCATACTAGAGAAGACATCATTTGACATATATATTTATTTATATATATATATATATATGCATATACACATATTTATGTTATGCATGTTTCTACTTATCAGTTCTTTCTCTGGAGATGGACATTCACAATTATTCTTCAAACAGCATTTCTGTTGCTGTATATGATATTTATTTGGTTTTGTTCATTTTTCTCTTTATATTTTCATGTAGGTCTTTCCATTTTTTTAAGATTAACCTGATCATGATTTCTTTAAAAAAAAAACAAAATACTTACTTTTTGTCTTATTAAGAACTATAAGACAAAAGGCTAGGCAAATGGGGTTGTTATTTTAAATGAGGTATCTTTTTACTATCTATCCTTGCAGGGCTTTGTTAGTGATACATAGAAATGGCATGATTTATGGGGGTTTCTTTTATATGCTGCTACTTTGCTAAAATTATTATTTTAACTTTTTGGTTGAATCTCTATGACTTCCCACATTTACCTACAAAATCTAGTTTTATTAACTCTCTTCCCATTCTTATTTCTTCAAATTATTTTCTTTCTCTTTTTGCTATTGCTAGTATTTCACTTTTTTTTAAACTCTTACCTTCTGTCTTAGAATCCATACTAAGTATTAGTTCCAAGATAGAAGAGTAAGGGGTAGGCTGTTGAAGTTAAGTGACTTGCCCCAGAGTCATATAACTAGGAAGAATCTGAGGCCATATTTGATCCCACCATCTCCTGTCTCCAGGCTTGGCTCTCTACCTATTGAGTCATCTGGTTGCCCCCATTACTACAATATTAAATAATATTGGTGATAATGGGTATCCTTTTCCACTTCTGATATTATTGGGAAGGTTTCTAGTTTATCCATACCTTAAATAATGTTTGCTGATGGTTTTATGTAGATACTTATCATTTTAAGGAAAAAGCCTTACACCTATGATTTCTAGTATTTTTAATAGTAATAAGTAATATTTTATCAGAATCTTTTCCTACATCTATTGACATAATTATATGATTTTTGTTACCTTTGCTACTAATATAATCACCTATGTTAATAGTTTTCCTTATATTAAATTACCCTGCATTCTTGGTGTGAATTCCGTTTGGTCCCGATGTATAATCTTTGTGATATTTTGTTCTAGGTTCCTTGTTAGTAATTTAGGATTTTTGCAACCATATACATTAATGAAATTGGTCTATAATTTTCTTTCTCTGTTTTTGCCTTTCTTGGTTTAGGGATCAACACTATATTTGTTTCATAAGAGGAGTTTGGTAGAACTCCTTTACTTTTAATTCCAAATAATTTATTTAATATTGGAATTAGGTGATCTTCAAATGTTTCATAGAATTCATTTAGAAATCAATCTGGTTTGGATGCTTTTTTCTTAGGAAGTTCCTCAGTAGAACAAAATCTTTAAGGATCTCCTTCCACTAAGTTGGAACACAATATATATTATCTATGTTTATCTTAAAATCATGAGTGATCCCTTGATAAATACATAGATATAGATTTATTCAATGAATCTCTGATTGACAATACCAAGAAGTGTATAAAGTAAATAATCTATAGGTTAACAATAAGGAATTTCCAATAAAATCTTTAAGATGTTCCTCTTTGCAAATGACATTGTGCTAATTACATCAAATTCTAGAATATTGCTGAGTCTCTTCAGTGAGGTCCAAGGCCTTAAAAGAGATGAGTTTAGCAATTCATGTAGGGAAAATAAATCAATAGACAATGCATAACCATAGATATGACTATATATATATATATATATACATACATATATATCTTGGACAGCAATAGTAGATAATAGTAAGCTCTGCTCAGAACTGAATAAGGGGAGGAGACATGGCTGCAATATATTTGGGACAGCCTGTAGTAGTACTTTCAATGACTCTGACCTTTATCCTGAAACAAAGTTCTGTCTTTTTTTTTTATCACTGACCTCCTGGATCTATGTGATAAGGGCGAAGAAGCGTTTTAGACAATATTCTATGAGAAATATAAGAAAACAGAAATTACATTTAGCTGGGCTGGCAGGCTTCATGTTGGAATTGATATTCTATTTGAGGCTTGAAAAAAATGGAAAAATATTAACAAGCAGAGATGTTTAAAGTATGTGTTTAATGGTGGGACTAGGACCAAATCTCCTTATTCCTATTTCTTTCTTCCACTGTACCATGCCTTTAGCCAGATTATAGAGGCTCTTACTAAGGAGTTTTTACTTTATCTTATAGGTTATCAGGGAGCCAATGATGGTTTTTGAGCTAGGGAGTGGTGTTATCAGAATGTACATTAGGAAGTTTATTCTGTCTATGAGAAGGATTTATTGAAGAATGAAAAAGATAAGAACCGGGTGAATCAGTTGGAAGGCTCTCACAGTACTTTAGGAAAGAGCTGACAAGGGATTGAATTAGTGTGATAGCCCCTGGAATACAAAGGAATGAATCTGAAAGCTGTCCCAGTGGTAGACTCCATAGGACTTGGCAACTGTTTGGATGTAGGAGATAAAAAAGGGAGAGGAATCAAAGGCACATAGGTGACAGGAAGGGTGATGGAAACTACCAACAGAAATAGGGAAGCTGAAAGAGAGAAAGTATATTTTGGGGGAAGATGCTGAGGGAAGATATCATTTCAGTTTGGAAATAGTAAGTGTGACATACCAGCAGGACATACCAGTGGTCTTGCTGGCAGTTGAAAATGTGGATTAGACAGCTAGACTTATTGGGTCATCTTAGAGGTGATAACTGAAGATATGGAAATAGATAATTAAATCTAGGAAGAGAGTAGCAGTAGGAACAATGGGTGAAAAATGAAAATTGGTAAATTTAGGATTGATATAAGGAAGATTTTTCATAACATAAATATCCAAATGCAGAATGAGCTGGCTCATATAATAGTGGGTTCTCCCTCATTAAAGTCTTCACAAAAAAAATTGAATGATTACTTGTTGCAGAAGGAATTTTTGTTCAGGTATTGGTTGGACTGACTGGTCTATTGAGATCCTTCTCTTGTAATTGGAAATTCTGTGAATTTTGATGCTTAACCAAGGGAATGAGTTGGGAGGGGAAAAGCCACCAATAGAGCTTTGGAGGTCACCCATACTTAGGAATGGGAGGAGGAAGATGAACCAAATGGAGATGAACAGGAAGAAGTCATATAGGAAAGAAGATCAGGGAGAGAGCAATAATTCAAAAGCTGAGAGGCAAGAGTATCATCAAGAGAGGAGTCAAATAATACACAAAAGCAAAGATGGTAAGGAGGCTAAAAACCAAAAAATGTCATTGGGTTTGTTAATGAAGAAGTCATTGTGGAAATTATAGAAGGCAATTTCAGATGAGGGTTGGGAATTGAAGTCAGATTGAAAGGGATAGAAGAATAGTGAGAATAAAACTGGGACAGTTAATATAGACCATTCTATCCAAAAGTTTAGAAAGTATGGAAATAAGAAATATAGGACAATAGTAATAGGTGATGAAAAAGTCAAGGGAATTTATTTATTCATTTAAAGGCTAGGAGAACTTAGCATGTATTTTTGGATATAGGAGAATGAATGAGCCATTAGAGAGGGAGCTACTTAGTAGGAAGACCTATTTTTTTTATTACTCAAAAGCCCTAAGATTGCATTTTATGACTTTAAAGTCTTTGATTGAGGTGGTGGCATTGACTGTAGCACTTTTATTAATTGCTTGGGAGTCTTTGGCATTTCTATTGTTTCCTGAGTAGTCTAAAAATGTATTTTATACATATATATATACACACATACATATACACATATCAATGTATCTATGTATGTATGTAAATTAATTCTGCAAGATAGAGTTACAGCCTATTCATAACTTTTTCTTCTTTTACTGCCATTCTTTGGCCTATTGGTGTTATTCTTGTTTTCTTGCCACTTTTCTTATTACATAAAATCATCTCTTCAATTTGAATTCTCTGGAGATGTCAGAAAAATGCCATATGTTCCTTCTTCCGGAAATAAAAGTTGACATAGAGTATGGAGCGCCTAGCTGCAGTAATAGAGAAAGCACTGGACTTGGAATCAGAAGCCTGGCTTCTTGCCTTGACTAAGTGACTTTCCTACTGTGCCAACTTACGCAAATCACTTAGTGTCCCTATGAGTCAGTTTCCTTATCTGTAAAATGGAGATACTTTTATGTACATTACTTATCTTTTAGGGCTTTGGGGGGGACTATCCAAGAACATATGTGAGGTAGATTTGTAAAGTCTTTTACAAATACAGCTTTAAAACTTAAAATAGCACAAAGTATAAGGAAAATCTTATATTTGATGTCAGAGGACTTCATTTCTAATCTTGCCTTTGCTCTTTACTCATCTTGTGATCCTTGGACCATTAAATCATTTTTTGCTCTCTAAATCTTGGACTCCTCATCATATTCAATGGAAGAATTAGACAAAATAACATCTAAGAATACTTCTTTCCCTAAATATATGATCTTATGATTACAATTTCTTCAATGCTTTGAGGAACAATTCTATTAAAATGTGTATGACTTAAAATGCTATTTTAAAAAGACATAATTTCTTTTAATAGCACTTTTAGTGTCCTTTACATTTTTCTCTTTTCTATCTTTTTCTGGGTATAAGTATATATATTGGACAAAAAAATAGTGGTATGGGATATCCTGGATGGAAATGATATTGCTCTCTCTCTCTGTCTCTCTGCCTCTGTCTCTATCTCTCTGTCTGTCCCAGTGTCTGTCTGTCTCTCACTTTTAATCCTTTTGTGAAAAAGAGGTGTCAGATCAATCCTGAGCCTGAATTTAGTTCCAACTTGGTTTTGGTTTCCACATTTTCTTCTTTTCTAAGTCCTCATCACTCTTAAAGCTGTAAGAATCAGAGACTAAAACATGACCTTGTTCAGGAATTTCAGCTAGGCTCAAGGCTTTCAAATAGGCAAGATTAGATTAGCCTGCGAGGTAAGATGTGTCCTATGAAATTCAATGGAGGAAATTTTTGGAAACTTGGGGGGGCCTTTTCTGTCAGCTTCACAGAGTCATTTTACAGAAGGTCATATTTCTGCCAAGCCCCCCCTTTTTTTTTTGGTTCCTGTCTGAACCAGCCTCTATCGTCTTAATGGCTAATTAAAATATTACAACCAAAGGCATTAAATACTAAACCCAGAGGGCTAAGTTTAATTTCTGGTCCCCAAAGCTATCCCAGGTACCTTTCCCTCTTCTAATTGAATGATAAACAGAAATGTGTACGTATATGGGTGTGTGTAGGAGAGAGACAGAGACAGAGATGGAAATGGAGTGAAAGAAATACATAGAGACAGAGACAAGCAGACAGTGAGTCTTCTTAGGTAAGTAGGCTATCTTGTTATGCAGGGGATATTTGGGGGCATATTGAAGTTCATATTTATACCCCAAAGGGGAAAATTACATTATACCTTTCCCAATACGATTACCTATTGTTCATTAACATTACAAGTATTCTACCACAAGATGAAGCCAAGTCAGATTTGTAGTTCCTTTCTAGCTCCTTTTTATCTAAATCAGGAGCCTGTATTCAATAAAGCCTTCTTGTCCCTACTCCGAATGAGTGCCTGTAGGCTGATGCTGGGCGAGCCCTGTAAAAAGCCATCTCTGAACCCCGTGTCTAACTAATAACCAGAATGCTCTTCTGATTGGATTTGTTTCTACATTATCTTAACACTCTATTATGTATTTTAATAGGATGAGCATTTAAGAACCAGAACCAGACCTAGGCAGCTAAGTATGTTTGAAATTGTACTTCATCATTTTTTTGTCTTATAATTATACAATTTTACTTTATCATTCCTCTGATAACAATTTCTGCATGAAAATTGACTTTATATTTCATTTTCCCAGTCTGTTATCTTAGCATACATAGGAAAAACACCCTTTGTGCTGCTCATGTAATATAACTGATCAGGAGGATCTGTGGCATAAGAAATCAAAGCCATAAGAATGTCTTTCGGTTTTGCATTTTAAATACAGCATTCATTGTTGCACTGAGGTTTCCGATCCCTGCTCAGACATTACAGAGATTACCTTTGGTAATGCCTATTTCATTGTCCTTTGATATAAAATAATGTGTCTCATAAATCATTCCAGTGACTGTCATTAGACTGAAAAGCACCTACTTATGATATGTAACAATTTGCTTTTCTAATTTGAAGAGGATTGAGGTGTTTTAATTATATAGGGGCCATAGTCTTTGTGGCTGAGATTGGAATTCTGGGTTAAATTGTATTCTTTGCAATACTGTAGTTCAGACAATGGTAACTGAAGATTTTTATTTTTTTAGAAAGAATAAAGAAAACATTTTATGCCTGATTTCCAGATAAAATTATGTAAAGAGGGATATGATATTTATATATTTAATATTACTAAAATGTAATGAAATTATAAAAGTATATCAGTATACATAACAAACCCTTTTTTTTGTAAAAAAAACAAACATAAATACTATATTGCTATAAGATTTTTCAAGATTTCAACTGTTTTTAATTTAAAACTAGGACAGGGTACAAAAAAAGTTAAGAAAATAGGATGAAAGAGGACAATAAGAAACATAGGAAAGATAGAAAAGGAGGAGGAGAAAAAGAGGAAAAGAGAGGTTAAAAGAGAGAGGGAGGAAGACAGAGCTGTTTGAAATTATTGGTGTACTTCACATTTTCAAGATTGCTTCCATTTGGAAGTGAACAGGGGTTTGGAGCCTCCTCAGTGCAGAACAATTTAAAATTATTGGAGCACTTCACTTTGAAGGTGATCAGGGCTCTGAACATGTACATTGTCAAGAGATTTAAAATTATGAGAGCTCTTCAAATTGTTTAAAACATTGATTTTTTTATAAAATTGATTTTTCAACGTTTTATTTCTTCAGTGACTAGGTAATTACAGCAGACTAGAAACTGAGGCAGCTCTTTGGGAGACAAGTTCTTTCTCTCTGGCTCCTTCCCTTTTCTTTCTTTCCTTCTGCCTTTTTTTCTTAATAAGTTTTCGAGTTTCCCTCATTGCTGGGATAGACACATCATTCTTTGTTCTTGCTCATAAATCACTCTGTGACCAAGGAACCAGGAAGTTATTAGGGGTGAAAAGAAGGTCAGGTCGAAAATTCAGATTGATCCAACCTATCCTAGCAAAACAGCCCTTCCATATCTTAAAGCTAAAGCAAATCTCTCAATTCCCGTGTTACTAAAATTTTATTTTTAATGAGAGAGACAGATAGACAGACAGAGAGGCAGACAGAGACAGAGAGAGGGAGAGACTGAGGGAGAGAGACAGACTGGGAGTTTCGGAGACAGCAACAGAGGGAGACAGAGAGACTGAGAGAGCCAGAGATAGGGAGAGAGGGAGAGGGGAAAAGAGAAAGGGAGGGAGAAAGGAAGGGACAGGGAGGGAGGGGTGAGAGGGGAGAGAGAGAGAGAGAGAGAGAGAGAGAGAGAGAGACAGAGAGAGAGAGAGAGAGACAGAGAGAGAGACAGAGAGAGAGAGAGACAGAGAGAGAGAGAGAGAGAGAGAGAGAGAGAGAGAGAGAGAGAGAGAGAGAGAGAGAGAGAGAGAGAGAGGAAGAAGAAGAAAGGACAGAATCTCCAACAGCTTTTACCGTGGAAGTTAGAGGCACAGGAATTAAGGAGTTGTCATTAGTGTGGATTGAGTTACAGGCACATATGCACACATATGCCATTTCAAATATTTTTTACTCTCCCCCCTTTTCTCTTCTTCTTTTCCCAATTCCTGCCCCTCCCTTTTCCTTTTAGCAACATTAATACATATGGTCAAAAGGATTCTCCAGGTTCAGTATTTTCAAGTTGGAGGAGGCTGGTTTTGTTGGGAACCATGAACTCCTCTCACAACAAATCAGAGTCAACACACACATTCACACACATGCACATGCACGCATGCACACACTCATCCCATCCCACCCTGCTATATATAGCCTTGGTAAGTAAATAGGGAAATAGTAAGGGATTCTTGTGAATTCTGGAGCCAAAGTTTTGCTTGTGAATATGCATCATTCAAAACTTTCTATTTCTAAGAAACAACCCCCCCCACACACACACACACTCACTTCTTTTCTCCAAATTGAATTACGCTATTTGGCAAAGAGAGGAAGTTGTGCTCCTCATACATTCTAAAAGGCTGTATCAGAGTAAAATCAGCACATTACTGAGGTTTTTGTCAGCTTGAACTAACACCTGCCACACACAAGGTCTTTAGCCTTTCATGCACATCATAACTTCAGTCTAAATTTAAAGGAACAGGGAAGGCAATAGAGCAAACCTACCCAGATGTTGTGCGGTCTGTGCAATTGTAAATTTAAAAGTAGCAGCTTTCCATCCAGATTTTAATGCACCAGAAACTATATATGAAAATTCCAAGATACACTGGATTATTGAAATGTCTGACCATTTCTATATGAATTTTGGAACAGATGTATAGAGGTAGGCAATAAAGCTGTGATAATAAGGAACATTTCCACATCCTCTCACAAAACAACTAATCTATAATGAAGACCAAAAATATTCAGTGGAGGAGGGTGTTTTTGATTATTATTGTTCAGCTCAGTGTTGAGCATCCAAATGTCTTTTTTGACTTCACTAGTGGTATCAAGCATTAGGTAGGTCTGACTATAACATTTTATGTAGCATGATACAGGTAAGAAGAGATAAGGAATATGACTTGCTTCTATTCCTTTAAGAAATGGAAAACATATAAAGACCTATTTAGTTTGTGGCGGATACCTACTTTGGTCCCATAGAATGCCCAACATGGAATCTAAGAACCCACTAGTGCATGAAGCTACTGTATGACTCAAAGTGTGGGAGCAATTCTAGAACTCTCTGCTTTAGGGAATAGTGCCACAACAATAATTGTGGACTTAGTTCTCTAGACTTCTAGACTTTCTAGACCTTATGGTCAACTTTTATTAATTTAAATGGCTATACAGTGGACGGAGATTCTCATCTTGCTTTATCTACTTTCCCATTTCTATCCAGTTCTTGAGTATTTTCCCAATTTGTTGCTCCTCTTAAATCTTTTTGGGTTTGATCTTAAAATTTTATAACCTTATCAGGTACACCACCACCAAAAATTACCAAAGCAAATTATTAGAGATATAGGGAAAAGAAAACAAGGTGTCTGTCATGTGGCCAGAAGAAGAGCTTATTAAGCCTTTTGCATATATTACCTCCTTTGAGTCTCACAACAATCTGGTAAGGAATCCCTCTTTTGTACTAAGATACCTGAGGCTCTGAGATGTCCAGTTGACTTGCCTATCATCACAAAATTAGTGCAAAATCAAGATTTGAACCCAGGTCTTCATAACTTTAAGTTCTAATACTATATTTGCTCTATCACACTGTCTTTCTTGATAAATTATGATTATTTATGGATAACCATGATTATATATGGATATATATGTATATATCTATACCTGTCTCTCCATATCTGTGCATGTTCATAAAAACAAATAAAAAATAGGTTATGAAGGCTTTGGAAAACCTTATCCTAAGGGAGGAAAAGTATCATTAGAACTAGAGGAAGATCCTCAGTACATTGAGAAGATTCACTGTGGAGAATTTTTGGGGAGACATAGACAAGAATTTCAAAGGATAAAAGAGTAGGAATGGGTTACTGTCAGCACTGTTAGAAAGAATATTCACAAAGACGAGACCACATATCAGAGAATCAAAGCAGATTTTTCTCAGTTGTAGATCTAGAGCTGTTCAAGTGGGCTCCCCTGGGTTTCCAACTATTTCTATAGAGGGTAAAAGGTTAAGAGTAAAACTAGTTTATTCACCTCAAACAGGTCTTGAAGTCCAAAGAAACAAAACTAATGACTGGGTGCACTTTCTTTAATTATATTATAATGTCCCTGGTAACAGAAAGTTATCTATGCTTTCATGGACATTTCTGATACTTTGACAATAGTAGAAGAATTAAAAATGACTTTGGGGTCACTCATATTCCAAGTCCATTAGAGAATAAGTCCTGTGGGCAAGGGGATAAAGTAAAGGACAGGCAGTATGCTGAGGCATGAATAAAACAATAGTTGAAGAGGACTCTTAAAAAGTGTCAAATAAACCAATCTCCTGTAGAATATACTTCAAAAGAATAGTTCAGGGTGTGCTAATTCTCAAGGGTCATTTTCCCTATTGTAAACCTTGAAATTTCTTAGACTTGTGAATGTTGGAAATTTCACCATTGGAAAGTTCCATACTTGGAAAAAATTTCCTACTGATAGTAAGAACTCTATTGGAATGTGAACCCCCTTGGCATGGGAGGATCTTTCTCCTCCCTACTTGGGACTGCTTTAGGACAGAAACCTTTTGCTGAACAATGGAAAGGGCTTTGACCTATGCTTAAGCATAGAACAGGAAGTTCTTTGAGTCATGATTGATTTTAGAATTAATACAATAGAGATACTTGGAATGACAGAACCAGGTCTTGGAAAATACAATTTCCACCCTACTCAGAGTAAAAGGATTTAGGAAGGGCTACAGCAAAGGATCAAGATTTAATTATTTGAGAATATGACCTTCAACAGACATGTGCAAAGGCCATAGACCTCTGGGCGGTCCTGGATTAAGCTAGAGCCACCATTGGCACAGGGAAGACATGGACAGTGATTGGTAGATGTGAGAACTGAGGGGAGGGAACTTAGATGGTTTCCTTAAAGATAGCGGGGTCTGAGGACTGGAAAAAGTTCGAGAGGTTTTGCTCTGAGAGGTTGTGCTCTGAGAAGTCTTGCTCTGAAGGAGGCTGGAGGTGGAGGCCCCTGAGACTGTTTCTCCATTTTGGTCATGTGAATGATAGGGACTGATCTCTTTTCTTTGCCTCAGCTATCTAAGGGCTTGGGTCTTTTGGCCCAGCCTAAACAGAGGGGGTATTTAAGCCCTATTCTCTTCTCTTCTCTCTCTCTCTCTCTCTCTCTCTCTCTCTCTCTCTCTCTCTCTTCTCTACCTATCTATCTATCTATCTATCTATCTATCTATCTATCTATCTATCTATTTATCTCTAATACCTTTCTTCCTCCTGTTTGTAATTAAAAACTCCATAAAAGGTTGACTGCTGACTTGAGTTTTCATTTAGGAATTACATAACTGAATTTCTTGGCGACCTTAAATTAATATATATCAGTCTTTTAACGTGATTTCCTTGTCACACTTGTCTTTGGGAAAGAGTAAAAATTATCAGAAATTCATTTATTGTTCTTTGGAATATAAGGAATTATTTTGATTTTATTTCTTTATGATTGCACAGTTTCCCCTAAACAGCATTTGTGAGCATTTATCTTCCCAGTAGTGTGGTACATTCAATAAGAAATAGATCAGTCAACCTTTAAGATAATGTTCCTTACTGTGCACTTAGGAAAGGTCCCTCATTCTCAGAAACAAATAAGAAAGTCAACACTAGACTAATTACAGAGAAAAAAAAATATGCCAGTCTTATAGGACTGATCTTAAAAAAAGTGGTAAAAACTGGAAGGTACTCTGTAAATCTTATAATTGAACAAACTGCATTAAACAACTAATATATGTCAGATACTATGTTAAGCAGTCGAGAATTCAACCTATAAAGATAGCCCCTGACCTCAAGAAGGTTGCAATCTAATGGGAGAAAACAAAACACAAAAGTCAGGAAATGGGAAGAATGGGGGACACTGTGGGATACTTGGCCCAGGACCCTCTTGTTCTATGGAGTTGAAATCAGGAAGGATAGCAGATTCAAAGTGGAGTAAGGCCTCCTGGGCCCTGGTATCACAGAGGAGAGGAGGCAGCATTGAAAACATGATTTAGCAGCCTGGTGATGAGATTAAAAATGATGACTCTTTCCTGTGAAGGGGACTCTCATTCCCTGGAGTTGTTTCCTGTGGAACAGAAGATTTAAAAAAAAAAAAAAGGTTTGTGAGTAATTATTATTGTTGTTGTTATCTTTTCCTTGAAAGAGACAATCAGGCCCCTTTTCTTTAATTGTTTATTTCCACTTGTGCTCACCCAACTAAATAGTATTCACCTACTCTCTTGGAGAAGTTTTCTGCAATTGCTTTGCAATTCTTAAGGAAAATCCATTAGAAAGGAACTCAAAAACTACTATGTAGGAGGTTAGGAATGGATTAACCTTGAAATTGGTGCTTTCTTTTTTTCTGAAATTAAGCTTCTTAGGTGCTTAAAGTTTTTTTCCCCCATAATTGCTAAAAAGAAAGATGAGAAAGAAATTTATTGGTGAAATACTGTGATTTGTTTATACTTTGTTTTGTTTGTTTGTTTGCTTTTGTTCTACTTCTTAATTTGATAGAGGTCAAGAAATTTTTAGTGGTGAAAAGGAGAACCACAACTGGCAAAAGAGATATCCTGAAAATAACAGTGAAGCTGCCTTCATGGCAACTACAAATCAGGCTATGTATTACCAAGATATTGCTTTTCTTTCTTAGCAAATCTGGCTTTAGGAAACCCATCCTTGCTGCAAAAAAAAAAAAAAGAAGTAGTAAGTATTTAAGAGGGCCTTTGATGTACTCCATTGGTTATTTAAGAATGAAAGTGAGTTATTTGTTTCTATAACCAATTGTGCCCAGTGATATTCTTAGTTTTTTTGTTAAAAGCAAATGACAGCTTTAGTGGAAAGACATTTTGGGTGCCAAGGCATACATAAGGGAAAATGTAACCTTTATAACTTCTCAAAGGGATTATTAACTGCAGGTATTTACAACACAAAATGACATAGTTGCACATGATCTCAGTGGAGTTTGGGAATTGTTATACCTAATTCTAGACTGTTATCACCCAATAGACTTGGGGAGAAATCATTTGTACACTCAGAAGAAACACAGTTATCCTTTCCACATTATGACTTTCATTTAACATGGCTTCATTATATGGTGGGTCAGCATAAGAAATTAAATGGGAATTAATGGGAACTTTTGCAGAAGTTGTGGATGATATGTGAAGGCCAGCAGATGACACAGAAAAAGTTTAGAAACTCAGAAATGTATATTCAACCCAAAATTTACAATAAGGTACTATAATCACACCAGAAAAGAAAAAAATGCAGACTTCTCTTGTATGAAGAGGAGGCCAATTTTTTTTTCATTTTTTTAGGTCAAAATTTTACTTGGAGTTTCAGATCATGAGGATATCATGCCCCCAGCCCCGGCAATATGGAAGGGATAGCTATATATCGGCTTAAGGGTCAGGGAAAGGGAAGGTGTTTTGTGATTATGAAGTTCACTCTTTTCCAAGTTCATGATGCTGGCAAAGTGGTTTGAAATTCCTTTTTTTTTTTAACTTTTGTTTTCCATCTTAGAATCAATACTGTGTATTGGATCCAAGGCAGAAGAGAGGTAAAGGCTAGGCAATGGGGGTCAAGTGACTTGCCAAGGGTCACACAGCTAGGAAGTATCTGAGTTCAGATTTGAACCCAGGACCTCTGACCTCTACATCTGACTCTCAACCCACTGGAGCCACCCAGCTGCCCCCTTGAAATCCTTGAATGAGAGAGAATAAATAGAAATGATACTTCTAATGTGGGACAAATACTCTTTCTTATTAGTAAATACAATGCATAAAAACTAGGTTGAGTTTGTGGTTCAGCTACTCTAGAATTTTTGTTTCGGACAATGATATTTTAGAATCCTTCAGATAACTCAATGATTCCATAATAGACAGATTTAGGAACTTACCAAAGGACTTTATTTCTAACTCATTGATTACATTTAATGTTTAAGATATTAGTTTTAAACCACTAGCCAAAATTAGGAAATGAGATTTCAGAAAATTAATTTTAACAGCTGGCATTTATATAGCACTTTTAAAGTTTGCAAAGGGCTTTATATATGTAATCTCATTTGCAATTCATATCACTATTTTTCCTCCTAATATTATCCCTTTTCACAGATGAAGAAACTGAATCTTTGAGAAGTTAAGTAATTCTTCCATAGTAAACACAGATAATATGTATCATGATATGAACTCAAATATTCTTGATTCTAAACTATGTACTTTACTATACTTTGATGCCTTTCAAATAGGACTAAATTTGATAATGATGATGATGATGAAAGAATTTATATGCCTAATATGTTGCACACAGTATAGTAAAGAGGTGAAGATATAAATATATACAAGAAAGATAGTCCCTGAACTCAAAAAAGTTACTTTCTAATAGGGGAAGAAAATCCATTAACAGGAACCACAAAGTACTAGGTGGGGGAGATTTAGAAATAGCTGGGAAGTGACTAAGAGACCTGGTTTTGGAAAAGATAAGTTGAAAGCTCACCTAGTTTAACCTGACATCTCAGGGGTATAGTCCAAGTTTCTGGTGGAAATGAGGTGGGGAAGAGAAAGATGAAAATGATAGCCCAAGTATGATTAAAAAATGGCAAAGAAGTGACAATAAGGTCTGCTTCTGTGTAAGAAAAGATTCAAACTCACCTTCCCTAGGAAATAAATAGCAAGCTTCTCCTAGTTTCTATTTTCTTTCCATAAGGACAATATTTCTGAAATTCATTATTTTTCTTCTATTGCCTCATTTCTCATAATGTCAACCTGCAAGATTCAAGCATTACAAAAACAATGTTTTTTCACCAAGCTTTTAAAAGTGGCCCTTGTATTAAAGGTGACATCCTAGAAAAATATTGGTTAAGATTTCAATAATTTTGGTCTTTGAATAGGAACAATTAAAATATATTGAACTCTGATAATACCATCACTTTTGAGAAACTATAAACTTGGGTGGAAAATATAAAAGTTAGGACATCTGCTATTTGGGGAAATCAATTTCTTTGAGTTTCAATTTCCTTATATTCAAAATATGAAGGTTGGACTAGATGACCTCCAGGGTTCTTTACAACCCTATATCCTATGAATTGTATGTATTGGCTTCCTATGGGTAGATGTTGCATTATTTTTGTTGTTGTTTAATTTTTTTTAACTTTTTAACTTAATAAGATTCAAAGAAAAACAAGAAAGAGGATTAGAAATAACTGAGGTTCTAGTATGTATGGTTTATTTCCCCCTTCTGTATATATCTTTTTTTTTATAATTCAAATTTGACATACTAGTTCCAACATTATCCTGATTATCTAGATCCCCTATTGACCTTTTTTGTGCTCTCTTCTGTTAATTTTTCAGATGATCTCTTTTCTTTCTTTCCTTTCCTTTTTGAGAATCATAATCCCTACTTTCCCTAATTCACACTTCTATAACACTCTCAAGGAAAAAAATAAATGTCTTTTTTAATAAATAAGGATGGCCAAAACACATTAGTTTTCTCTAAAGGTATATGCCTTATTCTCCATTTCAATTTCATGTCTTCTCTGTTTACAGATGGGAAACATAATTTATCACCAATCTCAAATCAGTGAATAGACAAAAATTTACAAAGTACCTACTATGTTTCACACACTATTAAGCACTGGAAGATACAAATTAAGTGAATGAAATACTATTTACTCATAAGAAATTATTTTCTAAATCAGGAGACAACAAAGACATATAAAAGAGTTTATAGAGGCAGCTGGGCAACTCAGTGGATAGTGAGCTAGACCTGGAGATGGGAGGTCCTTTTTTTCTAATCTGGCCTCAGACCCTGGTTATGTGACTGGGCAAGTCATTTAACCCTGATTAACTAACCCTTATTGCTCTTTTGCCTCAGAACTCATATTTAGTATCAATTCTAAGACACAAGGTCAGAATAAAAAAAATAATATACAGAATAACTATAAAGAGAATAAAGACAAAGTAGCTAAATTCAACATAGTTTGAGAGGGAAGACACTAACAGCTCAGGAGATGAGAGGTGGTTGTCTATGAAATATAGTGCATCAGTTACATCTCAAAGGAAGAAAGGGAGTCTATGAAACAGAGATAAGGAGAGATTGCACTTTTGGCATGGATGACAGGAAGTACAAAAGTCTAGAGATTTGAGAAAGAATATCATGTGTGAAGAACAGAGAGAAGGCCAGCTTGGCTGGATCACAGTGTTTATGTGTGTAGTTGGGTGGTAGTGATGTCTAGTAAAGCTGAAAAAACAGATTTGGGCCAGATTATGATAGGGACTTAAAAGTCAAATAGAGGAGTTTTAAATTTCTTCTCGAGGCAATAACAAGTCTCTAGATTTATTTAGTAGTTGTGTAACATAGCCAGATCTGCACATAAGGAAAATCAGTTAGGCAGAATGGTGTAGGATGGACTAAAAGGGGAGAGGCTTGAGGCAAATGACCTAAAAGGAGGATATGGTGGTATTCTAGGTGAGAACTGATAATGATGTGCACTAACATGGTAGCTATGTGAACAGAAAAAAGAAGTTGATGGTGAAAGATGTTGTGGAGTAAGATATGATTACTGGATATTTGGGGTGATGGAAAATGAACAATAGGATATAACACAAAGGTTAACTGGGATCCTGAAGGAATGGTTTTATATTCAATAAGACCAGAGAAGTTTGGAACAGGGTTTGGAGGGAAAGATAATGAATTCTTTGGGGGGCAGATTTAAAAAATTTTAAAATTTAATTTAAAAAAATTTCCATAGTTACATGATTTATGTTGTCTCCCTCCCCTCTCCCCCCACTCCCTACTTCAATGGACAAGCAATTCCATTGGGTCATACATATATTATCACTCAAAACCCATTTCCATATTATTCATTTTTGTAATAGAACAATCTTTTAAAACTAAAATCCTAAATCATATACCCATACAAACAAGTGATAAATCATATGTTTTCTTCTGGATTTCTACCCCCACAGTTCTTTCCCTAGATGTGGATAGCATTCTTTCTCACAAGTTCCTCAGAATTGTCCTGGATCATTGCATTGCTATTAGTAGCAAAGTCAATTACATTTAAATGTCCCATAATGTTTTGGTTACTGTGTATAATGTTCTCTTGGTTTTGCTTATTTCACTCTGCATCAGTTCATGTGGGTCTTTCCACTTCTTATAGAAATCAATCAATTCATCATTCCGTATTCCGTATTCCATTCCAATAGTATTCCATCACCCTCATATACCACAATTAGTTCACTCATTCCCCAATCAAGGGATGCCTCCTCATGTTCCATTTTTTTGCCACCACAAAAAAGCACAGCTATAAATATTTTTATACAATCAGATTCATTACCATTTTTAAAAATCTCTTTGATATACAAACCTAATAGTGGTATTGCTGCATTATTTTGAAGCCCTTTGGACATAATTCCAAATTGCCTTTCTGGGCATGTTGGTTTTTGAGATGTTTTTGAGACATGTCCAATAGAGAACTGGTGATATGGGATCACCAGGTAAAAAACTGGGGTTATGAGTCATTGCGGGTAGAGGTGATAATTATACCATGGGAGTTGAAGTCTCCAAGCAGAGAATGTAAAGAGAGAAGAGTAGGGAATTTAGGATAGAATCTATGGATCTCCTTGTGGAGTCTCTGAACTATTCTGGGGCTTGATGCATCCAGAATTTCATACATACAAAAACAGGGATACCTGAACAAGCTTATTATCCACCAGAAAATTCTTTTCCACCTGTACTTTGCTTTAACTTGAAAATATTTAATGTCAAATACTTTTGTCAATATATGTCACCTTGTTTTCAGTTTGTTTTGTATTGAAAAGTGGAGCATTTTTCAAACAGTTGTCTTTGGTTGCAGCTATTAGCAAATATTGTAAGATCTAAATATACATACCTACGAAGTACCTTTTTGGAGGAGAATCTTCAAGGAAGCATTTTGTTCTACATAGTCAAATGCCTTCTTGTAAAGAACAAGCAATAACCACAATGAAATATTTTATTAACCATACGTTCCTGTCAATTATGAGAAAATAAAGATGTCTGTTGTAGAAACTCTTTTAGGAAACCTCCCTCCTTAATTCTCATTAAAAAAAAATCAATGATAGATTTTTACATATTTGTAAATCATTCTCATAAAAGTTTTTATGGAAACTATGGAAACATAGACATTTGGATTATTATCCCCCTTTTTTTTTGAAGGAGAAAAATGATTTGAGGTTTTTCTTGTCTATTCTCTTCTTTCCTTTCAAGTATCTTGAAAATTAATACCACAGGGCTTCAAAGTTGTATCGCCTTTCAGTTGGGTTTCTTCTGTTTACTTGGTCATGTCCAGTTACTCTTGCCTTTGCTTTCTTTATTGCTATTTTTGCTTCTAAGTACTAGCCTCTTTGGGAATGAATTGTTAGAGCTCAAGTTCAAGATGGATAATGAAAATAACTTGCTATAGAAATGCTAACAGATTTGTTCAATCTTTCATCTGTCTATTACTCTCTTCCTCTTGTATATAGAAATGTTCTTGGGATGACCTGGCTTAGTTGGATGCCAAGTCAAACTTTCTGCAGGCTTGGGTTTTTTTTCCCTCATGTTCTTCAACATTTTATGAGGTAATTCTACATAGAATCTCCCAGTATCCATTTTTGCAACATCTTGCAAGTTATTTTACAGTAAACCAATATTGCCCTTACCTGCCATTAAAAAAAACCAAACAAACTATCTTTATGCCTCACTTAACAAGAGCACAAATAGAGTAGTTTTGTATTTAAAATATAAAGGCAAAAGATGATCATTATATGAAGCAATAAATTACTATTACATTGGCATTACATAATTATGGGTTTAAAAAAATATGATACATTCAACCTGTTACTTGAAAAGATGTACTTTTTTGTCTTTTAAAGTTTGTTCTATTTTCTTCTGTGCATTTTCTTTTGAATTTTATCTCAATCTCCTTTTCCCCATTTAAATTCTTCCAGTCCTCCCCACCTCCATCAGCATAAACAGGTTGGAAAAGAACAAAAACAAAATCCTTAAAAAGAGAAATCCTAGGTAAGGAAACAAATTGTATATATTGGTCATGGAATGTTCCTTTGTTTGGTAAGGACATCATCTTTGCAACTTGAAGCATTTTCTAGACTTCTTTGGTCTCCCAATTATGCCATTTTGTTTCATATCAGTTATGTAAATTTATATCAGTTATATAGAGGTATTAAGATAGATAGATAGATGTAGATACAAAGATGTATACACATATCTTTCTATAGGAAATGGTGATAGTTATTGCTGTTAAATGATGATACCATGTCATTATACAATATCTTTTTTCTTATCTTTATTCTTCCTTGTATTGATTTGACCCTTGCTAGTGAGTAATCTGTCTACACAGAAACAATTGATATGTAAATAACTGTCACACTGGTAAAGTAGTAAAGTCATTTTTATTCTGTAAAGATAAGATAAATTTTATTTTAATTATATTTTTCAGACTTTCCATGTAAATGAATTTCTGAGTCTAAGTTTTGAGACATTTTTGTTTTTAATTCTAAATAATATTTTATAACATAATTTTCCTCAGCTTCTATTCCTACTTGTTAAGAGAAACCAAAGTAGCCAATAATGTATATGCTCATTTAAAAGATCTTATATAATTATTTTCATTGTATGGTATTTTAAACTTGTATATGTATTTTGTTCATGAATGGGATGAAACCTTTGCATGTTTCTTATATATCATGGTGCTTTTTATATTACAGAGGGAAAAGAGATTTAATAAATGAAGCACAAATGATCCCTGACAACAGCTAAGTTGCAAAGTAGAACTGAACTTAAACCTTAAAATGTTACGTAAATGTTAGCAGTCATTATTCAACTATTTATTACAATAAGTCTAGCAGAATTTCCATGTTGCAAATCCTAAATTTCAATGGTACAAACTCTGAGTGGTCTCAATCAAGATGTTTTATTTCCATGGTTAGATGACTTTATGATCTTATTTATGTGGATGGTACTTCTACCAGGACAGATTGCATATAATTTATTCTTCACTTTTTGTCCTGGTCCTTTTAAAAATACTTTTTCAATTATATGTAAATACAATTTAAAATATTCATTTAAAATTTTTTGAGTTCCATATCCCCCCCTTCCTTCCTTCCTTCCTCTTCATCATTGAGAAGACAAGCAATTTGATATAGGTTACATATGTGCAATTATCCAAAATATATTTCCATATTGGTCATATTGTAAAAGAAAACATAGACCAAAAGAAAATAAACAAGAAAATTAAAGATAGTTAAGAAAAAGTATGCTTCAATCTGCATTTATACTCATCAGTTCTTTCTCTAGAGCTGAATAACATTTTCCAGTATAAGTTCTTTGGAAAGGTCTTGGATCATTGGATTACTGAAAATAGCTAATTCATTCATAGTGATGTGGACTCTATTTTCCTGGTTCTTCTCAATTTATTTTACATCAGTTCATGTAAGTCTTTCACAGTTTTCTGGTCACATATAACATATATGTACATGCACACATATATTTGAAAGAAATCAAGCTAGAGTTTTTTTTTAAGTATCCTACAATTTATACTTTCTGACAAAATCAATTATCATTGTTATCTGAGTGTTCTCTCCATCTGTTTTGATCCAAATCCCTGAAGTTACTGAGTTGAGTTATGTCTTAGCCTAGATTATATTTCTTTTATTATAGGGAACTCAGGGTGAGGGGACATTCTCTACCAATGCATACATCAACAATTATTCTGTAATTTTTAGCTTTATAGAATTTCCTGGGAGCCCTGAGAAATTGAGTGACTTTATGTCTGAGAGTTAGAATTTGAACTCAAGTCAAGGCTAGCTCTCTTTCCATGTTGCTGTTATTTCCTAATGAGATATAAGGAAGAAGGAGGCATCACAGAAAGAAAATATTCACAATAAACTGACCATTTATAAAATTAGTTCCAAGTCAAACATTCTTCTTCATTTAAAAGTAATATAAGTCTCTCAGATTATTCAGAAAACGTTGATTCAAATACAAAAATATTAAAGAAGCCTCTTTGGACAACTGATGAAGGACTTGAATATTTTTGCAACCACAAACCTTTCTGACTGATCAGGGTTATGCCTGTTTCCCTTCTTAAGGGGAAGGCTAAGATTGGGGGAGCATCAGAACTCAGCAGCTCTGAGTTGTATTAGACTATGGCTATTAGGTGTCTGCATTAAGGAGTGGTAGGCCACCAGGCTGCTGATGGGGAAGGCAAACTAGCCCAGATTAGAAATAGAGAGATCAAAGTTCCTGGACTGATCAGTAGGGGGATCAGGTCCATGAGCACAGACTATGCTTACAAATTGGACAAGCAAGGAAGGTTCAATCTCAATAAACAATGATATTGATAACAACAACACAAATGACCCTTAATATGATTTCACTGCAAAAATGGAAATGTGAAGTATAGAGTGTCCTATAGAGCTATCACATAATTCTCTCCCACCACCAAAATATCACTTTTAACCACCAACACTTGATTCATTCTTTGTTCCAAAAATGTACATATAGTTTTAATTAAAATAAAAAATTTAATATAAGATTAAGTAATATTGTTTTCATGATGTTAACTTAATTTTTCAGAATGAAATTTCAATAAAATCCCCCTTTTCCTCACCATTATTTTGAAACGTTGGCCCTCATTTTAAGTGTAGTCTCTTTAAGTGCAATTTTGTTATGACCAATTATCCTTAGATAATGAAAATCACCTATAATTCAAAGTGGCCTTTCTATACTTTGTCTGAATTAACAAAGAAATTGTATAATATAGAATGGGAAGAATGATGAAATTGGAATGAAAAGACCTTTAACATCCCCCCAGCTCAAAATCCTGTGATTTTATTGTGCACTATAAGACTTTAATTAGTTAAGGATTGTACTATGGCTGAGTAATCTGCTAATCTTGCTCCTGGGCCACCAGCTCATTGCTGTGTTCCTGTCTTTCTCTGTAGAAGCCTTCTTCTCAGGGCAGGAGACTTCCCCTATTCCCCCCAATCTTTGGAGTGCATTTGAGCTGAGACAATTGAAAAATGGAGGTAGTAGAGTTTCATAATGGTTTGTAGATGATTGCATGGCTATACTTTTGAAGCTGGAGCATGTAGGAATGAGTTCAGACTGACTAAAGGCCTAGCTACATAAAACAATTAAGAATTCCTTTCTGCTTTTAATTAAAATAAGTATGAACATTTCCCCTCATTTGTGCGGAGTATTTACAAACATTGCTAGGCTAACTCTGCTTATCTTATCAAAATGGGATGTTATGGTGGGGCAAAGGGAGATAATGCAGTTAGGCAGTAACTTTCAATAATTGCTGTTCTTGTTTATTCTGGATGCAGAAAGAACAGATGAAAGATGGGGATAAGGGGCAAAGTCTCCCTTGTTAATTTGCACCCAAAGCTTGTTATGAAAGCCTTGAAGAGGAATGAGCGTATTGGTACTATGGCTGCCTCTAGGATTGGGTCCTCACACTTGGAACACATCATGTTTTAATGGAACATTTTTCCTAGTTGGAGATGGTAAAAGCTAATATCCCTATCTTTTTGGTGATTTGCTATAATGGCCATGGTTATTGTTGGATTATGATGGTAGTTTATTGGTGCAATTATAGTTAATATTTTGGCAGGGTTTTCATTATAAAAGGCTATTTTTACAATATGGCTATATAAAAAGTTCACTTAGGTTGGAAACTTGATATACATAATCTCTATCCAGGAGTATTTTCTTTTCAAATGGAATTTTAAAATATGGTTAATAAAATTGTTTTGCCTAATTTCACACTTTATATGAGTGTTTTGGACCAATGGAAACAAGTCATTTATATAGTCTTTTTAATACTTACTTGCCATTGGTTATGAGTTTAAACAAGATTGCATAAAATTTTTGATTCTTTAGGCTAAACTTAGTAGAATAATAGATGGAATCCTGGATTTTAATCAAGGCATCACAGACCAAGATCTGAAAGGCACATTAGAAGTCATTTGGCCCGATAGCCTTACTATAAAACCAAGAAACTGAGTGCTAGAGAGGTTGGTTGTAATTTGCCCAACATCAAGCAAGTAGTAACAGGACTGGGATTTGAACCAAGAGCTCTAGATATGAAGCCAGTATTTGTTCCACAGCACCATGTTGGTATATAAAGAAAGTGATTTGGATGGCAAGAAGGAATGCTTATCTTCATACTAAACAAGGGAGAATATCTACGACATATAAAAAGTCAAATTATCCCCCCGCATTTTTATTATGCATTTTATAAGTCTAAGTGTATAATCACCCACTCACATCTATCTGATAAATAATGTGATTTTATTTCACATTTGCATTGTTAATTGCAGTATATTATTGAGGAAAGATATCAGACATCTGTTATTAAGAGAATGCTACTTTTTTTTTAATAACAAGGAGTCTTTAAATAGGCAAAGAAAAGGAACCCTTTGAATCTCTCAGATCCATTGATATCTTTGTGGATTCACTTTACATAAGACAGGACAGGAGTGAAACAGAGCATGTGGATTTGAAGCTGTAAGAGTAAAATATAATTATATGGCTTAAAGTTTGGCAAAGGTTTGAATTGTTACCCTTGAGAAAGAAGTCACAAGATTTGTAATTGCAAACAGCAATGAAGATCTCTGTTTTATATCAAAAAGATGAAAATAATCTCACCAAAGCATTATTTCTAATTTTTCACTGGGCTCATGGTTCCATATGAAGGTGGAGGAAATATCAATTTCCCAGTTCCAGGTGGTTTAATCCCCAAAGTTTTTCCTTGAGAGTTGTATTCTCTTTGTAGTTCTATTTATCTGTGATTTGTTGGGAAATGGGATAGTGAAAAAAAAATGGCACACTAGAATACAGGAAATCTTGGTATCCCAATCCTAGCTCTGTCCCTTTTAATGAAATTGTATTTTCCCACAAACCTATCTTTATTCCAGACTTTCCTGTGTTTGTCAAAGCCACAGCCATCCTTCTAGTCTCCCTATATTCCTGTCTTGGTGTAATCCCTGACTCCTTATTTACTCTCATCACATATATCCAATCAATTTAATTTCTCAACCTTGCTGCTTTATCCTCCATAACATCTCTAACATCTAAGACCTTCTCTCTCTTTATGCATCTACCATCTTACTTCAAGTTCTCATTATCTTTCACTTTGATTATTTCAACAGCCTGCTAATTAGTCTCTCTTCCCCAAGTTTCTGCATTTGATTCATCCATCACATAGCTGCCAAAGTGATTTTCTTAAGTACAGGCTAGACCATGCTGTTCCTCTACTCTAGTATTGACACTAAAATGGAAACTTCTCTATTTAGGTTTGAAAGCTGTTTTTGACCAGGCCCCAATCTGTATTCCCAACCTTAACAAATATTACTCTTCCTCACATTTGGCCATGAAATCGAGAGACTTTCTCTCTATTCCTCATACATGATACTCTATTATACTCATCTTCATGTATTTGTTATGACTGTCCCTCAGGCCTGGAATGTATTGTCTTCACTTTTACCTTACAGAATCCCCCTCTTCCTGTGAGACATAGATCAGGCTTTGTTGTTATTTGTCCTTCATTTCCAAAGAGGATCAATGACATCATGGCTCTTCTCTTGTGCATGAATTGAATTCAAGTGAGCAGAATTAGACAAAGACATCAGTCTCATTCTCTCTTCCAGAGTCATCAGAGTCCAGTGACAAGATAGAGGTCAGGATCACTGATGTTGGCGTGGGAAGCAGTGGATGAGCCTGGCATTTTCTGGATCTGAACAAGAGTGTTCTACAGCTCCTGTTTCGGAATTCATGGCCATCAGAATGAATTGTTTTCATCTGCCCATTCCATTAGGAAGAATTCTTGTCTTCCTGTGCTTGGGGGAGACATCTCTTCTGACTTGCCAACAGGTTTGAGGTCTATTGGTTACTCTCAACCTTCATTAACCCACATGCCAAGCATGCTATAGCTTCTTAGGGCCACATATAGAGAATTAAGTACCAGGTGGACTTCAGAGAAGGATGAGCAAGTCTGAAAAGAGTTTGGCAAGCCCACACACCAGAGATGCTAGTCCTCCTTGAATATCTATATATTCCAGATCAAGCTCTACTTTCTACATGAAGACTTTGCTAATGATTCCAATTGCTTTTGCTCTCCCCAAGTCCCTCATATTTAATTATGCATATTTACTTGAATTTATTCACTTTACAGTTATTTTGTATATTGTTATATACATTTCCTTCTTTAGAATATGAATTCCTTGCCAGTAGGAATTTTCATTTTTTGAATTTGTATCCCCAGTGGCTGAATCATAATAGGTGTTTAATAAATATTTTTTGTGACTCTTAGAGGGGTAATTGGGATAACTATAATGTTTTAAGTAGCAGAAAAACTCAGTAAAAACTTATTTTAAAGTAATACATGTTCTTGATTGATTTGGGGAACTATTGGTGTAAGGAATTCCTAATATAGAAACTTTCTCCATGAAAGGTCGAATACCCTGTCTATAATTTACCAAATTAGAGAGTCATGTAGTCTGCTAAAAGTTAGGTGAATTGACGAGATAATGAGTGTATTTCTCAGTAGCAGGATGTAAATTCATTTGTATTTCTCAGTAGCAGGATGTAAATGTTTCTCTCTCCAAGACCAGTCCTCTGTCTACTACACCACACACTTTTATGCTTCCACATTTTTATGTGTCTTTATGGTCTAAAAGTGCTTCCCAGCAAAAATCTGGGAGGCAAACACTATTTACTTTATTCTTATTTTATAGATAAGGAAACCAAGGCACAGAAAGGTCAAGATTTTTTTTTTCAGGGTCATATACTTAATGAGAACTAGAATGAGTATAAGTGTCAGTTCTGAGAGTTTAACCTAGGTATTCTGACTCCCAAGTTCAGTGATCTTAATATTACTTAAACGTACAAATAAGTAAAATGCCACAAACTAAAGAAAAACATTGCAATTCACAATAGGTCTACTCTGCATAATTATGTATTAAATTCCATCACATAGAAAAATTAATTTGTATATCCAGAGGTTTAAGAAGCATTATAAGAATACTATATTTGTTACAATATTGATTTCAAAGTCACTAATATTAAATCAGAATCTCTCATGAACAAGATCCAATAAATCCTTAGAGCAGGAATTATTTCCAGTAATCACTTCAGAATTCCCATTTTGTCAGTCTGAAGTATCACAAATTTCCAGTTAATGGGATATGCTCTGCATCTTAAAAGAGATAGAATGCATTATTTCTGACTATTTCCTCCTCTCAACTCAGTTCTGTCTGTCCCACACAATTTTACCCTCTTATAATATTCTGTCTTGTACAATGGGCTTTTGCAGCATGGCTCATGTAACTAAAATAGAAGCTTCTAAAAGGAAAATAAGAACTTTTAAAACTTTTTCTGTGGTGCCCACAAAGTCACATATAGTTTAAGGCATGTAGTTTAAGTTTAAGTAGGTTTAACAAATATTTGTCAGTTTATGTTCTTAGGAAGAAAAATTTAATAAATTCTTCAATAAGAGATTAATGAAAAAGAGGAAGAAATGAAAACACAGGGAGCATATGGTTGTAGTGACAAGTCCTCTTTCAGAGCAAGGAGACCTTTTAAAAACCAGCTCAATCAGTGATAGTAAGCTAAAGAACAATAGACAAACCATTGAAACTCTCTGGACCTCAGTTTCTTTCTCAATGAAATAAGGGATTGACTTAGATCATTTCTAGGGTTTCCTAAGAAACCTTTCAAATCTAATATTCTATGATATAAATCCTTTCTTCTTTCTTCTTTTTTCTCCTAGAGTAAATACAACAAAAATATCCCATAATTGCTAGAGTTGAGAACACTGACAAATGGAGGTCTCAGATAAGTCTTCTACAGGACATGTCACTTGAGCTGAACCTTAAAGGAAGCTAGCTATCCTACAAGGCATGAGCAAGAAAATGCATTCCAGACTTTAGAGACAGTCTGGAAAGACTGCTAGGGATTGGGAATAGAAATAGGTCAGTTTGCCTTGAAAGACAGGATACTTGAAAAAGCCAGGAAAGTAGGCAAGAACCAATGTATTAAAGGATTATAATGCTAAACAGATGAGTTTGCATATTACCTTACAGGGAATTAGGAGCCATTGAAACTCCTTGACTTGTTAAACTTTTTTTTTTCTGATTCTGTGATCATATTTGGGGTGTTCTTGGCAAAGAGATTGGAGTAATTTGCCATATCCTCTACTAGTTTAATTTTACATATAAGGAAACTGAGACAAACAAAGTTAAGTGACTTGCCTAGGGTCACACAGATTTGAACTTAGGAAGATGAGTCTTTTTGATTCCAGGCCTAGAACTCTATCCACTGTACCACATTATTACTTGCTTGACAATGTAACAATCCTGTGTTTTAAAAATATCAATATCTTTGTGGAGGATGGATTGGAGAAGAGAGAGAATGAACATAGTTATAGACCAATAAGCATTCTGCCTCTTATGATACCAATTGAGTTTCTAATAGTCCAAAAATGTTAGTTTATCCCAGTATTTTGATGGGCCTGTCTTAGTTATTTTCTTTGAAGATATAATTCAGTCATTCTTGCGCCACTCTCATCCATGTCTTATTACAAATTTGTCACATGGAATCCACTCAAGAAACTGTGTGTCTTTTGGCATTCTATGTACAAGAGAGTATCAGAATTTCCCATTGGTTAGCTCTCATTCTTGGCTATGGGACTGGCCCATCTTTTTTTCCTAGTCTTACATTTCTATTTCTATTTATTCTTACATTTATATTTTGTGTACTCTTTTTCAGCTATTGTAATTCCTCATTTATAATGCATTGAAGTTAGCCTTACTCCCACCATGGTCCTCTCCATTGCCCTTTATGATACTTTTCAATTTTGACTTTGTAGAGAATTTATAATCTATAATTTGTAATCATAAAATACAATTTCCTTTTTTTTTAAACCCTTACTTTCAGTCTTAGAATTAATACTACATATTACTTCTCAGGAAGGAGAGTGGTAAGGGCTAGGCAACTGGGGTTAAGTGACTTGCTTGGGGTCACACAACTGTAAAGTATCTAAGGTTAGATTTGAACACACACTCTGCCAACTCAAGGCCTGTCCACATGACTACCCTGATATTGGGCTTTTAAAAAAGCTTCAACTTCATTTCAGAGGACCTTGAGGTCATTAAAAGAATTAGACAATTTCCCAAATTTAATCCAGCTAGATCATCTTTTATTCTATTCTAGTATCAGTTTACACTGTGTTAGATAAGATTGTCATTCAAATTGTATATTCATAAACAAACTAAGCATATTCACCTGTTTTTTTCCCTATCTGTATGTAGAGTAGGACCAAACTGTTTTGAAAGACTATAGATACTGATTAGGAAGTTCTACAATTTTCTGAGGTTTAATGCTATAAACACAATGCATGTAAAAAGAAATAGCTGTAGGATCTCATCACTCCTAAAGGAATTTCTCTTCCAGCTGAACTCTGTGCTCAACCTTTTCCATGCTAATGACAAAATCTTTGACTAGGATGTATTTCCCAGTTTTTGCCTCATGTGATGTGAAAAATTTAAGTCATCAAACAATGTTTTCTTTGTTACAGTCTTTTGAGGAATTTTGTTTGATTCTGATATATAAATAGCTGACACCTTTTATTATTTATATTTTAATTTTTTTCTTTTATTTTCAAATTCTTTCCTTCCTTCAAATTCCTTCAAAACTTTTTGAGAAAGTGAGAAATACAATAATTATTATAGACATAACGTTACACAAAAAATGTTTCTGCATTAGCCATGTTCTTAAAAAAAAAAGACAATTTAAAAAGAATGAATTCAGCATTTTACATCATAAGGCCTTTGCAGTTCTGATGAATCATTACATCAGAGTTATTGTCTTTCACTGTAGATTACCTTTATATTGTTTTTACTGTGTGGATTGTTTTCCTGGTTCTGATCACTTAACTTATTATCAATTTTAAATTTTAAATCTTCCCAGGTTTTTCTGAAAGCATCTTCTTTATCATCTTTCTGCACAATAGTATTCTATCACATTCTTATATCATAATTTTTCAGCCATTCTCCAGTTGATGAGTATCTTCTAAGTTTCCAATTCTTTGCCACTCCCAAAAAAGAGCTAGTATAAACATATAATGTAATTCTTTGGTTGTTTGATTGCTTTGTCACTGAAAAAGTAGATTAATTTAGGTAGTATTGTCATATTTATTATACTGGCTCAGCCTACCCATGGCAAATGAATATTTCTTCAATTATTTAGATTTGTCTTTATTTCTGTGGAGTATTTTGTAATTGTATTCATATAATTCTTATATGTGTCTTCACAAGTATTTAATGCTATCTACAGTTATTTTGAATGTGATTTCTCATTCTACCTCTTCCTGTTGGCTTTGTTGGTGATATATAGTAATTCTGATTTTTTATTTAATTGTGTATCCTACAACTGTGCTAATATTACTAATTGTTTTGACTAGTTTTTTAGTTGACTCCCCAGTGTTCTCAAAATTTACTCTTATACCATCAGCAAAGAATGATAGTTTTGTTTCTTTGTTGCCCAAGCTTATCCATTAACTTCTTTTTTTTTAATTACTATAGATAACATTGTCTGGTCTAATGTTGAATTATAATGGTGATAATGGGCATGCTTGTTTCACTCCTGATTTTAATGGAAAAGTTTCTAATTTATCTCACTTACAAATAGTACTTTTCTTGGTTTTGAAGAGTTACTGCTTATCATTTTTAGAGAAGCTCCATTTATTTCTAGTGTTTTCATAGGAAAGAAGGTTGTATTTTGTCAAAAGATTTTTCTGCATCTATTAATATATTCATATGATTTTTGTTTTTTTAATTGATATGGTCAAATGTGTATGATTTCCTAATATTGAAACAGTCCTACATTTCTGCTATAAATCTAGTCTGACCATAGTGTATGATCTTTGCATTATATTTTATTGAATATATAATATATTCATTAGGGAAATTAGTCTATAGTTTTCATTCTTTGTTTTCCTTTCCCTGGTTTAGGTTTGAAAAACCATGTTTGTGTAACAGAAGAGATCTAGTAAGATGCCTTATTTAGTTCTTAAAAAAAGTTTATGTATATTTGAAATTAGTTGTACCTTATATATTTTGTAGAGTTTGTAAATTCATTGGATCCTGGGTTTTTTTCTTGGGGAGCTTATGCATGGATTGATTGATTTCTTTTTCTCAGATAGTTTTCCCTGTTCTTCTCCCTTTCCTCTTCTTTAAGTGAATTTCTCTTTCTCACTCATCTTTTTTTTAGATCATCTCAACATCATTGGCTCATTCCCCTGTTCTCTGTCTATATAGGATCCTTCTCACTGCCCCAATAATGATTAAGTTTTTAGGAGCTACACGTATCATCTTTACATATAGGAATATATACAGCTTAACTTTATTGATTGCCTTATGATTTCTCCTTCATATTTATTTTTTTATACTTCTCTTGAGTCTTGTGTTTGAATGTCAGATTTTCTATTTAACTCTGATCTTTTCATCAGGAATGCTTGAAAATCCTCTTTTTCATTAAATGTTCATTTTTTGAAACTGTTAATTTATACTCAGTTTTGCTGGGTAGATTATTCTTCATTGTAATACTAGTTCTTTTGCCTTCTGGGATATCATATTCCAAGTTTCTTCCTTTATAGTTGTAGCTATTAAATTTTGGGTAATTCTAACTGTGGCACCATTTGAAGGGTTTCTTTCTTACTGATTTTATTATTTTCTCTTTGAAATGGAAGCTCTGGAAGCTATAATATTTCTGGAATTTTTCATTTTCAGGGAGTTATAAGTAGATTACTTTAACTTCTACTTTTTCCTCTGGTTGTTTGATATCAGGATAGTTTTCCTTCATAATTACTTGAAAGGCAATGTCTGGTTTTTTTTTTAAATCATGGTTTTTAGGTGCTTAAAATTTTTTAAAGATAGATCTCCCCTATTTTGTTTTCCAAATCAGATTATCCTGTGAAATATTTAATATTTTCTTATATGTTTTCAGTCTTTTTGCTAGTTTAAAAATTGAAATTTCCACCCACCAAATTCTGGTTTTTAAGGAGTTATTTTTATCAGTGAAGTTTTTTGTCTCTTCAACCATTTTTCCAATTCCATTTTAGGGTATTTTCTTCAATTATTTTTTGTTTCTCTTTTATC
Source organism: Monodelphis domestica (assembly GCF_027887165.1). Classification (NCBI taxonomy): domain Eukaryota; kingdom Metazoa; phylum Chordata; class Mammalia; order Didelphimorphia; family Didelphidae; genus Monodelphis; species Monodelphis domestica. The sequence goes on from NC_077227.1 coordinate 634,737,542, forward strand.
AAAATGTTAATTTTCTTCATAATTTTTGTATCACCTTTATTTCTTTTCCCATTTTTATTCTATTATAATTTGACTTAAAAATTGTTATTTTTTTGCTCTTTTAAATAATCCCTTTAGTTTTCCCAGGAATTCTTGTTGGGCTTGTGTCCAATCTGCATTTTTCCTTTCAGGCTTTTCTGATAGATATTTTCAAAACATTGTTTGCTTCTGTTTGTGTCTTGAACTTCTTCATCACCACAATATCTCCTTATAATAAGTTCTTCATCTTTTATTTTTTGGGGGTTGTTTATTCATTTTTTTCTTAGCTTATTTCTTGACTTTCAACTACATATAGAAACCCTAACCCCACCTCTATAGGTGGGAAGGATATATAGTTTGATCTTCTGATTTTTATATCCTGTTGCTTTCACAGGTAAGTCTGGAGACTTATAAGGACTCAGTGCTTCTAACATGGTGTGTGATCCAGAGAATATTCTGGCCATTGACTTTCTGACTTGTACTTTAGTCTATACTTTGGTAAGGGTCATGCTCTTTTGTGACCTTAACCACTGTTCTTTGCCTTAGAACTAAGACCAAGAATTGGGTATGTCTGAAAGTGTTATCAAATGAGTCACAACCCTCTACTCAATGCTAGGATAGAGGGGCTCAGAATCTCTCTCTGACCAGGTATTCAGTCTCCTTACCATATCTGGTTATTAAGCACTCCTAGTGCTGCTACCATTGCTGCCACCTTATTCACGGCCCACATCTTGCTTCTACAGTACCTCTTTTGTTGCTAGTTCTAACTCCATTGTCTCTAATTTCTTTCTAATCTCTTTCTAAGTTCACTTTCTAATTAAAATTGCCCTGTACAGGAAAAATGTCTAATGCTTACTTTGTTAGTTTTTCCATTCATAATTTGGTTTGATACATTAAAAAATTTGTTTGAAGGGAAATGATGGATGAGCTTGACAAAAATGCTCACTTCACTCTGCTATCTTGGTCCTGTATCTCTGACCAGAGTCACCTTTTAGGAGAAATCCTTTAAGGCAGTATTTTGCTCCATGGAATCAACTGATTTATTATTATTTTTAAACAGATGGCAAGCAAATAGAGGTTTTATACTCTTTATATTTTTTAGCCATTTGTATTAATTTAATCAGGTCAAGCTTAGTTTTTCATATTATTTGACTCTTGCTGAGTAAATTATTACAATGTTAATTAAGGAATCAGAAGAAATAGCTCAGTAGAGTAGTAGTTAGAGTAGTGGTCCAGGAATTAGGGAAGTTTTGACTTTAGTTCTATCCTTAGTTACTAAATGTGCAACCCTGGGCAAGTCACTTAACTACTACTTTGTTTCAACTTCATCTTCTGCAAAATTAGGAGAATCTACCCCACCCAGGGCTTTTGTGAGGATCAAATGAGATAATATTTATGAAATGACTACCACAGAATCTGGCCCATATTAGGTACTTAATAAATATTTGTTTTGTTCCCTCACAATAGAATTGGACAGGATTTTTTACTCTTTTAGGAGGCTATCAATTTTTCTATCTTTGCCAAAAACTGGAAATGAAGAATAAATGGGGCCCAGAATTGACCAAGAAGAAGAGGAGAAAAGACTAAATTACTTTCAGAAATTCTCAAGTACTTTTAATGACTTCAAGCTACCTTCTGAAACAAAGGACCCTCATTTTTATATCAGCATTCCTCCTGTAATATATGGCTGTAAATCATAGAATATTAATGAATCTGAAGAAGTTAAGTTGATGAATCATGACTTATGAGAATAATAGTAAAAAAATATGAACAGGCATTTCTGAAGAGGAGAAAAAGAAGTTATCAACCACCTTTTGAAAAAGTTCTGAAATGCCAATAATAAGAAATACAAATTATACAACTTCGAGGTTCTACCTCACAAATTCTTTAAAAATGGTAAATAAAGAAAATGACAATTGTCAGTAGAAAGGGTTGATAGGGGACTCTAATCAGTCTTTGTTGATATGAATTGGTAGTCATCCTGGAAAGAGATCTATAGCTATATGCCACAAAGTAAACTGTGCATTCCCTTTGATTTAGCAAAACTGGTAATAATTGCAAAAAGAAAAAAAAAAGAGGAAAAGGGGAATACATGTATATAAAAGGTATATAGTGGTCTTTTTCATTTAGCAAATAATTAGAAACAAAGTGGGCACACATAAACTGGGCAATGGTTGAACACACTATGGCATATAAATATAATGGAATATTATATCAAAAGAAATGATGAAAAGTATGGATTCATAGAAAACAGAAGACTTGAATGAATTGACAGAGTGAATGAGCAGATCCAGAATAATTTATGCAATAAATACAATAATGAAAAGAAAAAGAACTTTAAAAAACTTACATCTTAGATTAATATAATGCCTGATCAAGACTCCTGGGGACTGATTATGAAAAAAAAGCATCTTACCTTTTAAGAAATACTCAATAGACAATATGTTCAGAATAAGACATATTTTCAGATAAGGCCAATATGTAGGTTTTTAAATTAACTATACTTATTTGTTACAAGGGAAGGCAAAGATTGTGTCACAAAAAAAATAGAAGGAAAAAAAAGAAGGAATACCAATGAAATGCTTAAAAAATACACAATAAAGAAGAAGAGGAAATGGACACTGACAAATAGAGAACAGTTAATGCTACTGGATTAAATTTAACATGACATTTTAAAGAATTAATCTGTATATAATAAATCTTTATTGTTTACATATATTCCTTGTGTCTTGTTCTTTATTGGTGGAAATGTTTATTCTTATTTATTTTATGATAACAGAAAAATTTTAAAACCAATTTTCAGGATCACTCAAATGGCAAAGGAAAAGCGCATGATGAGCATAAGCAAGCTACAGAACATTAGAAAAATTAAGAAGGAAAAGTGGTTGAAGTATGTCATTTAAGAAATATATGATATAATATTAATAAGGGCTGATCAAGCTATGAGATTAAAGGAGAACAGATGAGTAGTTGTTATCTACTAGTGCACCAATGGTATCTTTGTGATATTACTGAAAGATTGAAATGTGTCTCAGTATGATGGGTGAGTCCCCTCTGATGAATTTAAGAATAAGAATAATATAGATTGGGTAGGCATGGATATGATGTCATTCCACTTCAATGTAGGAAATACCTACATCACTAAGATCTAAGATATATTGGATTATTTGGAAAAAAGAGACTCTACAAGTTATCTCACTCATTGTCACATTATTTTTGTAGGCGTGATTTTTTAAAATACATTTTCAGTTGTATCTAACTCTTTATAACCTCATTTGGGGTTCTCTTGGCAAAAATACTAGAGTAGTTTGTCATTTCCTTTTCTAGCTCATTTTAAAGATAAGGAAACTGAAGCCAGGAAGAAAACTGAAGTGGTTAAGTGACTTCCCCAGAGTCACACAGCTAGTAAGTATCTGAGACCAAATTTGAAGTCATGAAGATTAGTTTTCCTAACTCTAGCCTTTTTACTCTATCCTTTGTGCCACCTAGGACAAAACACTTTGAGGACAAACACTCAGCATTGTAGATTACTAAGCCCACTGCCTATAATAATTATTTAAATGCTTGATCATAAGGTCTAGACATAGTTAGAATAATTTTGTTTCCTATTGCCATTTGTCAGAGGGATAACCACAGTTGTTTAAGGAGAGAAGAACGTGATTTTGAAATTATGTTCTCTAAGTAGATCCCAGCGAACTTTCCATTAGACAACATCCATAATATTGAAAGAGAATCATGAAGGCTTAATGTTTATAAATAAAATTGATAGGGGGAAAGCTAAAGGAATTAGATTTAAATATCCTGAAGAGGAAAAGCTTGAAGGTAACTCAATTATGATCTTCAGTAATGTTATGGGTTGACAAGAAAAGAAGAAATAGACTTAAAGTTCTATGTGTAAGATTTAGATGGAAATAAAGAATTCTGAGACAGAATTATGCAGCTATTTAGAGGGTAACTAATGGAGACTGTGGAGTCTTCTCCTCTGGATGCCTTTCCAAACAGGAATAGATTTCTATCTGTCTGGATGATTTAAATGTGGTCCTGAAAGTTAGAGGGGAGATGGTCCAGCTGATGTCTCCAGTTCCCCTTCCAGTTCCTTGGTTCTATAATTAGCTTGATGAAAGGAGCTTAGGAGATTTGTAGTGAAAGGTTTAGACAGGAATGTGCTTGCTAATCTTAGGATAGTTCCTGTGTGGGTAAGGAAGGGGCTTTTCTCTATAGCTCCTGGCTATTCTATATCATCACAGTAAAATGATTGATCTCTGGAGAAGTCAATTTCAGGCCAGATTTTAGACAATAAGGCTCTGGATTCCTCCTGAAGCTTATCCATTTTCCTAAAATAGTGATTGTTCTAGATGGAGAAGAACCAGCAATTTTTATGGATTGATTATGGGCAGCTCAGTTGGGACATGAAGTGTTAAAATGTTATTAGCTTTCACTGGCATATTTTTGAGTTTCTGAAAAAAAGCAAAAAGTCATTAAAAGAATAATTTTTTTAAAGAGATGAAAGAGTCCCACCTTCTGTCTCTGTTTCTCTGTCTCTGTCCCTTTCTCTGCTTCTGCCTCTGTTTCCCTGTCTCTGTCTCTGTCTCTCTGTCTTTGTCTCTGTCTCTCTCCCTTTTCTTCTTCTTCTTCTTCTTCTCTCTCTGCTATATTATTTTCTCTCATAGAATGAGAAGGATTTAATTGCTTCCAGTTTCCAAAGTCATTTAGAATTTTGGAGATTAGAGGTTTGAAGTTATACTGCACTAAGTCACAGAGCCACAGTTAGCCAGATTCGGAAGTAATTCATTTCCTTAGCTTATCACTTAAAGTTTCATGAGCAATATGTCTGGGTTAAAACATGAGAGCGAGCCGTGTTTTGAACCCAGTGGGTTGACTTTTCATCCCAAAATGTGGGATTATGTTCCAGTGTCTGTAGAGCCAGGTGCAACATGGTGGAGGTGGATAAGAGAGTATTAGTAAAATGATTTAAAACTACAGTTAGAAGCCTAAAGTTGCTGTAGCCTATGCTAAGATGTTTACAAGAATTGTCTATTATTTCCATCTTGAGATCACACAGTATCTTGGCTGGTCAGTGACTGATAGATACCAGAGACAGAAGAAAGAGCAATGAAGACACCCTTAGGTCCTTTTAGAGATTGCAGCATTAGTTTGATCAGATACCATTCAGGAAAACAACATTGTCAGATAAGAGATAAAACCATTGTCAGAAATGATCTGCCAAAGCCCTATCTCCAAATTATGCTAAAAGGTGACTGACCTTTTGGCTGACAAAAGCTTTCCTGTTGAATTGCACAGCAAGAAGGACTTGAAGCAGCTCAGTAAATATTATAGATCCTGGGCCAACATGGATCAAAAGAGATTTTTTCAAGAAATTATAAATCTATAAACCTATTTAAAAAAAAAACTCAGAACTTGCAGCGATATAAGATATATAATCTAACACAGCTTAGATATGTCATATAACTAGAATTCCTGCTTCTTAACATATAGAAAAAGCAAGTGCCAGTCTTACAGGGTCCTGAGTTAACTTTGGACAGACACTCTGTTACAGTCATCAGTGAAATAGCTAGGTTTTCAAAACATGCTAGAAAATTTCCTTATTCAATCTAAGCACACTTGTAGCTAAGCAAGTTAAAATAATAAAGGTAATGAAATGTGGAGGGATATAAATGTATCACTTATGTGGAATAAGAAGGAATTTCTCTATTTATAACCAGCAAATAAACATTCAAACCCTGGACTCATTCAAGATTTTATAGATGAAAGATGAAGGTGATTCTGAATTTCTCTTGTTTGTTTGTTTTTTAAAGACTTCTCCTATTTATTTCTCAGATCAAAAACTAGAATGGAGTGATAAGTATTTTGCTCCCAGGCATTGAATTCCATCAGCAGCACAGAAATGAAATTATTCTTGCTACAAGCTGGCAAACTCTTCCCCCTTCCCTCCTCTTCCCTACAACTGAGGTCTCTCCCCGTCTGGGTTCTGGAAACAATGGCTTCCCAGGGTGTCTCTATCTGCTCAAGTCAAGACAAGAGAACAATTATTTCTTAAGTCCCTACTATGTTCCAGGCAAAGTCTTAAGTCCTAGCTCTGCAAAAAAAAAGGCAGAAAACAGGTTCTGCTCTCAAGAAGGTTACAATCTAATGGAGTTGGCAACATATAGGCAACTATGTACAAACACATGATATGAAAGAAAAATTGAACATGCCAGAGGGAGACTACTGAGATTTAGGAATACTGGGAAAGGGTTTTGTTTTTTTTTTTGGTAGGAGATAGGATTTTAGCTGAGTCATTAAGGAAGCCAAGGAGGTAACCATGTGGATCAGTGAGTGATAGCCAGGATCCTGGTGTCACTGGCTCATGGAACACAGAGAGTGTCATTATAAGGAGATGCAAAGATCATAAGGGACCTATTTATGAAGGGCTTTCCAAGCCAGAGGATTCCATATGTGATCTTTCAGGCAATAGGGAGCCATGGAGTTGACCGAATTCCGAATTGCCAGGTGGAGTGCAGAGGGAGAGAGATGACAAGGTTGGAGTTATGCTTTAGGAAGATGGATTCGACAGCTGTGTGAAGGATGGACTAGAGTGATGAGAGACTTGAGGCAGGGAGGTCAACCCCAAAAAGCTACTAAAAGGGTTTAGGAATGAGGAGATAAGAGCCTGCATAGGGTGGAGATAGTATCAGAGGAGAAATGGGAACATATGTGTTATAAAGGAAGAAATGACAAAACTTGGGCAACTGTCTGGATATGGAGGGAGTGAGAAAAAGTGAGAAGTTGATTTGACCCAGTGGTTTCTTGAGTCAGGAAAATGTGAGTTCAATATGACCTCAGACACTTATTAACTAAGTGCTCTTGTTCAAGTCATTTAACCTCTTCTATGCCTTGGTTTCCTCATCTGTGAAATTAGGAAAACAATAGGATCTATCTCCTAAGGTTCTTGTGAGGCTCAAATCAGATAATAATTGTAAAGCATTTAGCAAAGTGTCTGGTACATAATAGGTACTACATAAATGTTAGCTGTGATTATGCTGATGCTGATGTTAAGAATGACAAGTAGGTGGTGAGTCAACATAATTGAGAATATAGTGCTACCCTTGAGTGTAATAAGGACTTAGAAGAGGGTTGGAGGAGGTGGACCATGAATTTAGTTTTGGACATGTTAAGATGAAAATGTCTATGATATTCAGTTAGAGATATCCAATAGGCAGTTGAAGATTCAGTTCTAGAGATGAGAAGAGTGGTTAGGAGTGGACATATCGATCTGAGAATCATCTGCATTGAGATATTAGTTGATTCCATGGAAGTTTCATTGAGTGAAAAAGTAAAGAAGAAGAGAGAAATGCCCAGAACAAAGCCATGTTACTATTAACATGTAACTTAACATGTTACATGTTACTGATAACACAAATGACTTGGATAAAGATCTGTCAAAGAAGACAGAGGAAGGAGAGGTCAAAAAGGAAGAAGGTGAACCCGGAGAGAATAGTATAAAGAAGAACTAGAGAGAAGAGAATATCAAGAAGATAATTAACAGTGCCTCATTATACTGATACATCAATGTAAAGTGCTCTTAATGCTGTTTATCCACAGTAACAAATTTCCACTGATCCTGTTCTGATACTTTATCAAATCAAGGAGATGATCCTAAGTTTCCAAAGGCTATGCCAGTGGCTATGACATGCTCTGGCCAGACATATCAAGTTGGAAAGGATGATAATAAGCCAGGTCATATACTATCTGTACCCACAGTAACTCACAGGAAACCAAATACTAAAACATGAAGGAATTATAACTTGTTTCAGTGAAAAGAGTACCCACATCAATGAAATAAAAGATTTAATGTTTTAAGTTAATTAAAGAAAACAACAACTACTTTATGTTCTACCACTGCTAGGTTTCCAGTCAGGTGCTGTTGATGTTCAGTGAGCTGGGTTTATATTTTAAGTATCAGAAGGAGATTAGGATGGATGACATCTGGGAAGTTGCACAATAATTCCCAAACATCTGGTTGCCATAAAACCTCATTTTCTTAACACCAATAATCAATTCAGTTCAATTGAACCTGCATTTTTAAAGTGTTCACCAATTGTTATGGACTATGCCAGGCTCCTTGGTTAAAAAAAAAAAAAGAAAACATTTTCTGCCCTCAGGAAACTTGCATTCTGAAAACAAGCAACACATTTGAATGCAGATAAGTAAATGCAAATATCTACACAAAGTAGATACAGAGTAATGGGGGAAGGTAATAGTGCTGCAAAGAATTGTGGGAATCATGAGAGACAGTACCAAAGAGCTGAAACTGGAGCTGGAGCTGAGCCTTGAATGGTCTTAGAGATTCCAAAATGAAATGGAGAGAAAAGAGAATATCCTACAAATGGGGGTGGTATGTGGTGCTTTGCTTAGCTTCGGGATGAAGGCATGGCAAGTTTAACCTCTCTAAGCCTTGGGCAGTATACTAAGACTGTTTTACTAAGCTTTTATTAAACCTTGCTCCTATCTTGGCAGATAGAGTTTCCATCCCAGCAAATACCTGATGTATAGATCTGAGGACTCCAATTGTACAACATGCATAGGTGGAGGGGTAACAATCTGTTCCAGTAGAGGGAGTACAGGTGAAATGAAAGATTCCTTAATGGGTTAGGAAGTATTTTTCCTTCTATATTAAGTGTAAATCTATATCTGCAATGGCTTCATATGGCTTCTAATTTTGTCCTGTGTAGCTAAGCAAAATAAATCTAATACTCTAGCCCCTCCACCATCCAGCTGCCTCTGATGAAAGTAGAAGTGATGAATTTATTCTGGGAGGGGCATCTTTTCCTGTGGAGTTGAAACCAGGTCCTCCACAGAAGCAAAATGTTGAGTAGATAGTTACTTGTTGAATGAGTACTATCTCTCATGAAGAAGTCTCCCTGTAAAATATCACCAGAGCCTTCAATGGATCCTTCTGTAGTATGATCCTGTGGTCCTTTTTCACCCTGGGTACCCTACTCTGGATGCTCTCTATCTTATCAGTTCTATCCCTCTAATGAGTCTGGGTTTAGCAGTATAGATGTGGCCTGACTAAAGTGAGATATCAGAAGACTCTGGCTTCCCTTGTTTTGGACACAATGGCTCCAATGGAGCCCAAAGCTATGTCTCCCTTTTGATTTGTATGTAGCATGCACTTTGCTAGAACTCCCAGATTTTGTTTAAATGAACTTCTATATCATCATGCTTCCTACATCTTGTATTTATTATTAGTCAATGAACTCATATTAAGAAATTGTTAATGGGTATTGGGTTATGCTCTGAAAATAGAAAAGATAGAAAAATCAAGATCTCTGCTATCAAGGAATTCATATTCTAATGGGAGGCATTATTCACGCAACAACAATATAATTATAAGATATATGCTGAAAAATGTAGAGCAATCACAAATAGTGGTGTTGGTGAGAATTTAGGGACAGAGAGGGAACTGGGCAAGAGCTCCTACAGAAGGTGGGGTTTAAGAGAAGACTTAAAGGAAAGCAGGAAGTGGTAGTCAGGAGAGAGAATATTCCAGACATGGGGGACAAACAGTGAAAAGGCATGTATTCTTGTGATTGTATCTTTTACAAGGAACATCAAGGATGGTGTTTCTGGGTCAGAGAGTAAGAGGAAGGGAGTACAATGTAAGAAGACTAGAAATATAGAGGGGGAGGACCGTATTAGAAAAGACTTTAAATGTTAAACACATTTTGTACTGGATCCTGGAGGAAATTTAATGGGCTGCTACTGGAGTTCAACATGGCCAAACCTATATTTTAAGAACATTTCTTTGGAAGTTGAAATATATCTAAGTACTTGGCCTAAAAGTTATACATATACAGAGTCATGAGTATACATATGCATAGATTTATAGTTATATTTTGACCACAAGGTATAATAATGATATATATGTATATACATAATATATATGAATATATAGCATATATAGACATAAAGTATGTTTTTACACTTTGAATATATATACTTTGTATACTATGTATATAGTATACTATATACTTTATATGAATAAATATGATATAGGGAGATCTTTCATATATATCATAAACTATATATTTACATATATTACATATTCTATTCTATACTAAACTATACATAGGACACATTTGTGTTTATATGACTACACTGCCTTACAGAGTCAAAGTAAATATATATCTATTTATATGTTTATAAATATAACAAATATTATATTTCTATAGTATATTTCTTATATAATCATAAATTTATATATGCATGCAAAATATAAATATACTATATTATAATGATTTGTACATAATATATTTAATAAATATATTTATATCAATAATGTAAAATATTTATAAATTCATACATTGATATTTATGCAATACCTATATTTATGATATTTAGAAACGACATTTACTAAATATGTAATGTATATGTATTTACCAAATATGTTATATATATGAATGAATATACTATGTATAAAGTATATGTGTATATGTAAACCCAATATAATTATGTAAATATATTATAAGTATATTCTGATTATAATATATAAATAAAAATAAGCATAAATACATATTTCTTTGTCTCAGATAGAAAACTCAGACATATGTTTATGATATGTATATTTTATACTTTGTAGATATATACACTAGATTCTATACCTACATGCTTCTATACCATATGTACATAAACATACACATATATACACTTTGACTCTGAGCCAGAGGTAAGGACATTATTTGTAACTTATTTAGGATATCCATCATGAGAAGCACTCATCTTCAATTTTCACATTTTAAACATTTTTTGTCCTTAGTGCTCCTTGCCAGCTTCAATTAATTTCTTAAAATAGTTCCATGTGAAACCTGATGAATTTTCTGAAATTCTAATCTAATAGTTACTTACAAAGAAGCACAGAAAGTTGATCTCAAAAAAACTAAACAAAACACAATTTCATGATTTTCTATTTTACTCCTTTGGTTGTAAATTTGAATGTTAGCAAATAAAATGTCTTATTTAAGGGAGCTAAATTTCTACATTTGCCATAGAACTTTCCTTGTACACATGTAAGTTGCATAGCAAATATCTTTTTCTTTCTACATGAAATAATCTTGTAAACTGTAACAAATTAATTACCATTTCATATAGTAAAATATGAAATATAAACAATTGTGTTCGATTGCTTATTTTCCTATATGTATTCCATTGCTCAAAACTTCAACTTAGTTTTTTTTTAAACTCAGGTTTTATATATCTTTCCCAAATCCAACTCCTTTTGTTAAAAAGGTTTTCTGTCTGTGTTTGCACCCTTAGACATAAAATCCACTTCAGTAGAATACACTTTCCTATTATTCATGGAGTTCTTAAATGTGGAAAGGGTCTTCGAAATTATCTAGTCCAAATATTTTATTTTTACAAATATAGAAACTGATGCTTGCCCATAGTGGCACAAATAGTGGCAAAACCAAAATTTGAACTGAATTGGAGATTCTTTTCTCCACCATCATGCATGCCTATCTCACTGGATAGCTTTTTTGCTTAACTATTGTGTCTTGAAAAATGTGTATAGCCATCATTAATTGCAAGGTGAATTAAAATGTATTCAGCAGTAAAATAAATAGCATAAGATTTAGAAATATCAACTGCAAGTCATCATTCATCTTATCTTTGGGTCCTTCAGGAATCGCTGTGATGGGAAGCACTTTCAAGTATGGTAGGATGGCAGCTCTCAATGAGGAATGGGCACCTAGTCAAGTCAAACCACAATTAAATGTTTGGAAGGCCATTAGCAATTAATGTCACAGGTCTAGGCATGTGCAGGAAAATGCCTTCAATGTGCTGATTTGCTTTATGGTATATTACATTGTGCACATGTATAGAGGTAATACACGTGGATTCAGCATCAATTTCACTTTGCACATTAAGTAAAGTGCAATAGATAAATTATGCCCAAAGAAGAGCCACCAGCTGCTGCATCTACTTCAACTAATGTCCCCAAGAGGTGTCTGAGCACATCAGTTGTGCTTGAACCACTAATGCATCCAGGAAATATAGATATTCACATACATATATGGACACACATTTGCTGTTTCTAAGCCCCAAGCAATCCTGTAGCTCTCAGTGAGGGTGCAGGGAAAGACTACATCCAGCTTCCTGGGGTCAATTTGGTCCCCTGGGTTCTGAAGTGTTTTTGCTCTTGCCTGGCCCTGTTCAAGATCCCAGTAGAAGGGTCCAAGGCAGGATTTTCCCATGACCTGCAAGGGGGTGGGGAGAGGAAAAGAACCCAGGCAGACCTCTTCTGGCAGAGTGAAGCAGTCTGAAGTCCATATGAAACGTGAGCTCCATTGAGGATTCAGAAATAGAAAAGGATACATTACTGCAAAATGGCTGAGTTAGAACTGCTAGGGGAACACTTACTTCTGGATTTCCTGCCATGCCTGGGTCTCATTTCTCAACCTTAATGTTCAATTTATGGCCCCTACTCCCTTTTCTTTCTTTTTTTCCTTTCTCTTCCTTTCTATTTAATATATCCATATCCCACACAGGGAATGGAAGTGAAATACTCTAAGGGCTTTAAAGAAGAAAACAGATCTCCCTTTCCTCATAGGATTCATTCCTGTAGCCAAAAATGGTGATGAAATGCTTTAAGTTTTTCTAGATGACTAAGCAGTTAAATGTTCCTTTGGAAATATTGCTCTTATTGTTTAGGCCAAACCAGGATAATAGAAGTTTCATCCTCAAACTCCCTCTCTCAAGGGGTCAGACGGCTGCACCTGTCTAAGCACTCTGCTCTCTCCCATGAGGCAGAGTTGGATACCTTGGTCTGCTCATCTCATCACATCTCCACACCCCCTAGACGCTCTCACTTCTGTCCAACTTTAATCTGATAGTGAATTTAACAGATCTTTACAACTGTTGCTGAAATAAAGAAACTGAACTTCCAGTGGCAAACTTGGCAATATAGCAGCCCTTTCGTTTCAGAGTTTCTGTATGTTTTACAAAGATGCTTAGGCCTTCTGCTGACTCGGGTCTTTATTCTTCATTCCAGATAAGTTGTTCTCAGGCATAGTTAATGGAGATCCTTTCTGGAGCACTGCCCTATTATCATCCCTTTCACCGGTATCAATTGGCTTTCAAAACTCTCAGGAAATGTCCCTTTAACAAAAAGAAATGTAGATCTTTGGATTTAGACCAATTCAGAGCTTATCCAGTAGAAATCTCTTATATTCCAGATGGGGAAACAGATCTAGAGAGATGAAGTGCCCTAACCAAATTCAGAGAGGAAAATATGTAGGAGAGATGGAAATTAAACACAAATTTTTCTGGCTCAAAATTCAGAGCTGTTTTCATTGCAAACTTCTGAAGTTCTTTCCTTAGCTCTGTTGGTAGTTATAGTAATGAACATTTCCTATGAAATGACTTTTATTAATGAATGTTACTAATTTGAAGACATGAAGCAAAATCTAGAGAAAATGGCATGAGATTAAAGATTAAAAGCCTTAGTTTTATGTTCAAATTAAGCTAGAATTCCCTTGTGACACAAGTCATTTTTGCAACCTATACTTGGGTTTCCTAGTCAACAAATAAGGGAGATACATGCTACTCTTTGCTTACCTCACAGATGAAATACTTTAAGTTCTTATAAGGGGTGTTGCCAATTCCATAAACCCCATCATTTATGATTCATAGAATCTTTTTTTTGAATTTCAATAATACATGGATTTACATAATTCCTGTTACTCCCATTCCAGCAAATAGGAAATTTAGGGTAAAAAAATATCCTTTCTAGTTAGGACTCACTATCAGAGTCATCAAGTCTTGCTAGACAATTATCCAAAAGCCTGAATCTCTTATCTTTCATTCCCATGCAGAGGAAAGAAATACCATGGAGGAAGGAGGAATGGTAATTGTTTCCCTGGAGAACAATAATTTTGCAATAAATTTCCAAAGCAGCATGATTCAGAAAATGGAGCTGAGAATCAAAAATATTGAGTATGGCTAACTTCGTGGAAATAAAATTCCCAGACTTCAGGCACCATTTTTGAATTTGTTCAGAAAAAAATTGAAGGGAGTTTGAAAGTTCTGTTTTTGCTTTTGCTACTTTACTAAACAGAATGAGGCTAAGGTATGTGGCTTCCCTTATGCTATAATCGCTAAACTTCTCCATATCTTTGCCTGCCCTCTCTGATTTACTTTCCATCTTTGAGGAAAGAGAGACTGTTGTTTCTAAGTTTGTCTTTTGCCAGACCTCGGTTATACCACTTCCCAACTTTTTGGTTGCTTTGTTCCATTTTTCATTCCCCTTCTTTCTCTTATTGTCATTCTTACCCTCTCTGCTAGGGTTAATCTTACTCTAGACAACATGCCCAACTCTACCATATGCTCAAGAAGTCTTTCCTTATTCTTGCTATACCCTCCAGCTACCATACTACGATTCTCATCTCTTCTGTTGCCAGATATCTCAAAAGAACAATTGCTCTTCTCCCCAACTTCCTTTACTTTCTCATCACCCAGACCTCTCCATGTCCTATCATCATTTCTGTCTCTCCCACTCTCCAGAAACTCTTCTTTCTAAGACATAAATGATTTCTGACTTCTCTGTAGCATTTAACAGTCACTCCTTTCCTTTGGATACTCATTACTGGGCATCCATAATCCTACATTCTCCAGATCAAAGGTACCAGACATGCAGCCCAGAGACTCTCAAATGTAGCCCTAAGCATATTAAAATGTAACTGGGAAATATTTAACAAAATAAATAAAATATAGATAATATTATATTTAAAACTATTTGATTCCACTGTTGTAGATTCATCTCTCTGATGGTTTAATTTTCTATTTTGTCTTATATCCATGACTCTAATAATAATTATTAATAATATAAAAATACCTAGCATTTAGCTGGTAACTTAAGGTTTGCAGCATACTTTACCTATATTATCTTATTTTATCCACACAACCCAGAGCTTATCCCCAAACTCTGCATATTTCACTCTGCATTAGTTCATATAAAGTTTTCTATAGTTCTCTGTATTCCTCATTTTATAGTTTCTTATTTGTTATTGTTTCTTAGTTATTTTTCAGTCATTTCCAACTCTCTATGACCCTTATGGGGTTTTCTTGGCATCATTATCCCCATTTTAAAGATGAAGAAACTGAGGCTCCATAAGATAAAGTGATTTACCTATGATTATACAGTCAGTGAGTACCTGGAGGGTGAATTAATACCTTCACGGCTACCAATTCTAGCAAGTTATTTATCATCCCCACTCTATTTTTCATTTATTATCTTTTCAAAAAGGGCCCCCCCATTTCCAAATATATCAAAAGGGTAATGTAAAAGTTTAGTCATCAGAATCAACATGTCCATAAAAGTGCTTGCTTGAATGGTCATTTCTGATTTCTGATGATTAATTAATCTTTTTAATCTAGCCTCAAATTCTAAACTCACACTCTTTCCAACCTTGCTTCAAAACTATCACACAAGACAGATCAACAATCTTGCTGAGCCACCTGGAAAATATTATTTCCCTTGCATATGAAAAAATAATTGTCTGTTCTTTAAAGTTCAGACTTCATAGGTTTTGAATAATTAAAATGTTTTCTATATCTTGATAGCACTCTCAAAGGTTAAATGTTTCAATTCTTATGTCTACAGAATCATTAAAAGAATGAGGAGAGTCTATTCTTTGAAAAGATATGGACACTAAGTCATTATTTTGGGCCGCAAATCTTTTTGGGTTGCAAGAACCAGAAAGATAATAAATTGTTTTTGCTAAAAACAGGAAGTTTGGCAAAGATGCAAAAGTACAGCTAAACTTTGGCCAGGCAATCCAAAACATTGTGTTCTACTTTGAAAGTGTTTCCAGCAAGAAAAAAGTGGAGTGCCTAGAATACATAGAAAGCTTTAAGAAACAGTAAAGGCATCTGGCACCCTTTGGCTGTGCCAAGCTTGTGGTTGTGTAGTGCTTGCTGAAGGAGAGATATGCCAGTTTTCAATGACTTATGTCATGCACAGCTGGAAACCCACATATAAACAAGACCTTGACTGTTATGAAGACTGGAAAGACTCAAATAAGTGTGTTCCTTTTCTTTCATCCAATCTGTAATAAATAAATAAAGGAATTCTGAAGACACTGGGAAGTTAAAAAGACAACTTCAGATTTCCCAAAGTAACCTGTTCCTTAGCAGTAATCCTGAATTAAAGGAGACACACTATGGAAATTGTGTCTGTTGGGGGATGGGGTGAGTGAGGCAGGGTTACTGGTTTTACCCATTGCAGCCAACTTTGCTAATCTGATTGTGATTATGTGGCATCTGTTTTGGACACAGCTGATAGGATTGTAATTTTCAGCTAAGTCCATGAGTTTGGATTGACTTCAAAATGTGGGCCAGGAAAAATAAAGAATTGAACCCAGGATGTCTGCTTCTGTGAATGTGCATCTCAGTGAATTCTGGGAGATCTTGATCAGAGAAAAGTACACAGTAGAAAGGTCCACCTAAACTGTACTTTTCCTGTGAATTCTTCCAGTTGGCAACAGCAAAAGTTACCCACTTTACATTGGGATTGCCTTTGTTTTCTCTTTTCACTGCCTAATTTGGTTTAGAGGTTTGGAACCTGGGGCTCAGAGTAAGAAATTTCTCATTTAAATTTCTCCCACTAACTTTGTCACTTCAGGGAATTCCTTTAACCTTTAATTTTCTTCATCTGTGTAATGGGGATGGTGTTGTATTTAGGGAAAGACAAATGAGGTTACTGGCAGAGGATCAATGCTTTGAGTGGAGGTGGGGCTGGGACGATTTTGTACTAGAGGAGGGAGTGGTTACTCATGGAAGCAGCTTAGGGAAGAGGAGAGAAGGAAATTGCTTTACCAGCTGGTGCCAAAAAAGAAAAAATGTTAAGTCTTATAGACAAAGCATCATCCTTCCCACACATCACTATTCACCCCTTTCCCCACATATATATTCCTCAAGCTGTCCTTTGTCACCTTCAAGGCTGCTTTCAGTGCTCTATATAATTTGTTTTCACCTGTGCAAAAATGGCAGAGCAGGGATGGTACCTTCTTTAGGGATGACTCTAGGCTCAACACCCTTCGAGGAACCATGCAGTTTGTTTGATTTCAGACCTCACAGGGTAAATAATCTTTCTGCAGTTTATATGTTAATCAGTACTGGGGTGCTCACACTTTAAAACTGGGTAATTTTACTCAAAAAAAGGGCTAGGAAGAAATCTCACTTCTATACTCAGCATTATTACAAGTCTCCGAGAAGACAGCTCTATGTTATTTTTTATTTTAATATTTTTTAAAAGGTGTGTAGAAACTGGACCTGGGTCTACAAAAAAGAAGAAAAGGAATCAAAGTTAGTGATCAATAGGTAACTAGGTGATGTGGCAGATAGTGCACTGGTCAGGAATGAAGACCAAAAGTAGAATCCCACATTTGACATTTTCTAATTGTGTGACTGTGGCCAAGTCACCTTAATTTCTCTCAAAATCAGCCTCATAGTTTATGAAAAAACACCAACCAAGGTTGTCATGAGAATCAAATGCAATATTATATGGAAAACACCCAGAAAATTAAAGCTATATCATCATAAATATAACAACATATAACTTATTTATATTATATAAGATCAATGGTCCTCAAAATCTATGCCTTCATTGAAAAACAATATGTTGGTGTGGCAAGTACTATGGAAATAAACTCCCAGATTCTACCTTTTTTTAATATAGGAAAAGTTCCATCTGTGAATTATAAATTGTATTATAAATTCTATGTTTTTTCAGGGCTTCCAGGTGATTTTTGGAGTGCAAAATGTTATCTATTCCCTTCATTCTCACATTCACATTTGAGTATCTTTGATCATAGTGCCTGGCTTAGGGGCATGAGGATATGATATTGGAATGTCCCCTCTCATACACCACATTGGCTAATGTCATGGGATACTGGCCATTGGAGGTCTCATCCTTGAAGCATGCCCAGATATTCATTACTTGGGTATGCCCATCACAAGATTGGTTTGCCACCTCTCTACTACTATGGATTCTGTTACTGACTCCAGTTTCTGGTAAGACCTCTGAATTTTCTGAATACACCAGGTTGCTTGGTTTCTTTCATCTTGGAAAACCTGTTCACCTAAGATCAGGAAATAACAAATAACAGAAAAAACAGAGGCAATATGTGCTTATCAATACATTGTGGCCAGGCTGGGAGATGCAGTAATTGCTCTTCCCTTAGAGCTGTCAAAGACCTTTAAAAATAGGAGGGTGGCACTATTTGTAGGAATAGCCCTTTCCAGCTTGGCAACAACAGAGTCATCAGTTCTTCTGCCTACACAACCAATTAGGAACCTTTTTCATCATTATATAATTCTAGTGGCTCAGCCACAAATGGCCAGAAATGGCTCCCCCAATGTTTCCACATGGTCACTTGGACTTTATAAAATCTGGCATAGAATATATTTAATATGCTTCAATATCCTTGTAGGGGGAGAAAGATTTTAATAATATGTCTATGTTTAAAAGAGGCCTTTAGATGTCACAATGTATATAAGTATATATTCTATTCTATTTCCATTCTCTAAAGGAAAGATAGCATTTACAGTTACAAAGTTCTACGAAGCAAATAGATTACAGAAAGCAAAGAAGTCATAAAAAGTCATCAAAATCTTAAAATATTATAAAATAGTCATTGTTTTACAAAACCCATTCCAATGACATCAGACAGGGACTACATATAATGTTAAATGTCCTTTGGAATCTTTCATAATGGAGTATCAGGGAAAGGCCAGTGGTCAAATGAACAAAATGCTGAAAAGGGAAGAATTTTACAGCCAGTTGGAAATGAGGAACGGGCTTTGAAAAAGCACAAGACTTTATGGACCAATAGAAAACACTTTGAAATGCATTCTAAAGTTTTCAAAATTCTGATGAAAAGCAGTGAGAATTAAGGCATTATATAATTTTTATAAAACAGTCTGTGTTCATTTATGTGAGTATGAGTAATTATGCAAGTGTATGTATAAATGTCATAATTCCTGGCATTTCCTGGCAGGTTGTAACTCTGTATTTAGGATAAGAGCCCTGACTCTAGAAAATCATTGCCCCAAACCATGAAAGACTAAAGTGAGTGTCCACAGATTCTGAGAATAAGAAGGATATAAATATTCTCTTTATATAGAGTCCTTGAGACAAGGGCTAGCACTAAGTCTTTCTCCTAGAGTCTCAACCACGAACTTGAAAAATGTTTTGATAACTCTGTAATATAAATTGGTTTCTTTTGTAATTTTATGTATTTTATTTTAATGCACTTAAAAACTTGATTCTGAGAAGGGGTCCATAGACTTTACCAGACTGCCAAGGGAGCCATCACACACACACACACACACACACACACACACACACACTGTGGAAAGGAAACTTTTAAAATATTAAATATTAAACAATATTCCCTCTCTCCCCTCAACTCCTCCATACCCTGATACAAATCTTCCTTATTCCCCATTTTTCAATTCCCCCAATCTTTTCCCAATAATTATTATAACACAGAGAAATTTAAGACCCCTTCACTGAGAATCTTCTTGATTACTGCTGAACAAATGAGTTTCTTTTTTTACAATTAATTAACCTACTCACTGTTAAATAATCATTGTCTAGAACATATACACAAGTATACAAATGCACACACATATACAAAACACAGAGAATAAACCTTTTAATTGTATTTTTCAAGAAGGTTGGCAACAGGTATTTTTAAAGAACTTATTACTGTTAAGACACCATACTGAATACTGAGGATACATGTAAGAGCAAAAAGACAATCCTTGACCTCATCTTCTAGTCATGAAAATGGGGGGAAACAACATATAAAGGGGAGCTGAAAAGGAGAGGGGATAGAAATGAAGGTACTTGGTTGGAGACATAGTGTTAAATATGTAAAGTTAAAAGTGTAACCCAGAAGGAAATGGAGATTGGTTGTCCTAGGCCTTTCTCCATAATAGAAATCCCACACTTTGAACTTATCAATGGAAAAAAAAAAGGGCCAACATGGAGGGGCCACTTTCCTGAGGCAAAGGTCCCAAGTGTTGAGAAAAAAGTTCTAGGATAAGTAGCTGAGTTCATGTAATAATAACTGGCGTGTATATAACACCTTAAAGTTTACAAAGCTTTTTAGTAAAAGTTAATAAAACTTTTAATAACATATTTCTTTTTATTTTCACCAATCTCATGATATAGGAGCTAATACTATCTCTATTTTACATATGAGAAATTTGCAGCAGTGGAGATTAAGTGTCTTTCCCAGAGTCATGCAACTATCAAGTGTCTGAACTCAGATCTTCCTGATATCCTGTCTAGTGCTCTCTCCATTTTGCCACCTTCCTGACTTTTTTTGCCCAAAAATTGAGTTAGTGGCTTCTGAGGGTGAAATCAAGAAAGTACTCAGCTAAGCTTTTTAAACATTCTCCTCCAAATAACATTTAAATAATGCCTCAAATCATATTCTGATGAGGAAGAAGCAATATCAGTATAATACACTATTTTAGCCCAAGACAACATAAGAAGTCAGAAAGAGAGATCTGTGACATAGGGGATGAGTCTGGCCCAAAGTCCATGTGGCTGAAACAGCAGTTGTGGGAATAGGTGTGCAGCTTTGGAAGCATACGAGTCAGAAACTGTAAGGGGATCTGGGAACTGGTCAGAAAGAGACCATCTTCTATTTGTCAGCTTCATTTTGTCATAGTTCAAGGGCTGAGTGGAGAACTTTCACTCAAGAGGGAATAGAAGTCCTAAGGGGGCAATAACACTTCCAGTACACCAAACACCACCTGACGAGGATTCCAAATTTAAATTTCCCAGGAATATTAGAGAAAATACTTCAAATATCCATAAAGAAACCTTTAAAAAATCATGGAGCCATAGTCAGGCTCATAAGATATTTAGTAGCCATGACCTTAAAGGAATGGTTGGCTTGGAATATGCTCATTTAGAAGTTAGAAGACTGGGATTACAGTGAAGAAAAACCTACCCAGCAAAACTGAGTATAATCCTTTAAGGGAGAAATAGATATTTAATGAAATAGAGGACTTTCAAAAATTCTTGATGAAAAAACCAGAGCCAAATGGAAAATTTGACTTTCAAATATGACTCAAGAAGCAGAAAAAGGTAAACATGACAGAAAAATCATAAAGGACTCAATAAGTTCCGACTTTGCCTTTTTATATTGGAAGGTGATACATGCATCCTCTAAGAATTTTATCATTAGGGCAGTTAGAAGGATTCTCCATAGAAAGAGGATATATGAGTGAGTGAATTATGTTGAGATGATATTAAAAAAAAAGATAGGTCAGAAAGAGGAATGCCTTGGGGAGAAAAGGGAAGGAAATGGAAGAATGGGGGAAATTATCTCATATAAAAGAGGAAGCAAGGAAGAGATTTTACAATGGAGGATCAAATGGAGGTACAACACTTGAACCTTGCTCCCTTCTAAATTGGTTCAAAGAAGAAAATACACACACACTCATGCAAGAGGCAAAAGAAATCTATCTTACAAAACAAGGAAGTGGAGAGTGGGTTGTGGATAAGAGATATGTAATAAAATGGAGGGCCAATAGAAGAAACAGTAGTCAGAAGAAAAACTGACCAAAGAGGGACAAGATAAAAAGAAAGAGAGAGCAGGATAAATAGAAGAAAATAGGATGGAGATAAATGCAAAGTTAGTAATCATAACTGTGAATGAGATGAACTTAGCAATAAAATGAAATCAGATAGAAAAATGAATTAGAAACCAGAATCTAACAACATATTACTTATAAGAAACACACTTGAAACAGAAACACACAGAATTAAAATAAAGTGTTGGAACAGAATTTATTATGCTACAGTTGACTTAAAAAAGACATAGATAGCAGATGTCAACAGGGAATCTAGAAACCCCAAACTTGTAACCTAGTAAGATCTGATGAACACCAAGTTTTAGGACTAGATTGTAAATTGAAGATCCCAAAGCTTGTGTGACTCTTTAGGGCATGTGAAGATTAAATTGCAATCCTCTGTCTATTTTTAGATTTTAATCCCCAAAGTGTAAATACAGTACTTAAAGTAGATTTACCCATTTTAAAAAGGTACAAAACTAACTAGAAAAAAAATGTGAACTAACCACAAAAAGGTATGAACACACATTTTATACATTGAGTGGGAGGTCTGTGACCCACGTTGTGTGAAAGAGTGGGCAGTCCTGGAGAGGAACATTGACTGTGATTGGTAGACCTAAAATTTAAGGGAGGTGACACAAGAGAAAAAGGTCTTTAAATAGTGGAAACAGACACACGGGCAGATTTCAATCACTTGGCGTTGGATTGGAAGAGAGTCACTCGGGTTTGGAGTGAAGACACTTGGCTGTGAAACTGGAACCCTGGAGGAGCTCATGCAGGAGACCTTGGACTACTTTTCCTTTTAGACAGTCTCTGTGGTGAGTGTAAAGGCTGACTTCTTTCCTTGCCCTTTCTGGAGGTGTGAATCTCTGAGAAAGGCCCATTATCTTGAAATTCCTTTCCTCTTCTCTCTCTCGCTATCTCTCTCTCTCTTTCTCTCTCTCTCTCTCTCACTCTCTTTCTCTCTCTCTCTCCCTCCTTTTCTCTCTTCCTTAATATCTTCCCTTTATTGTAAAAATAAATTACCATAAATTCCATTTACTTGAGTAATTCATTTTGGGATTTAGAAATTAAATCCCTGCTGACCACCAATTAAATATTCAGGTTCAACCATAAATTTAATAGGCAGTAGACAGCGTGTCAGTCTCAAAAGCTGAAGGTCCTGGGTTCAATCCTCAGAAAAAGGGTGTGATATACTGGGAGAGGCTTCTGAAGACAAAAAGTCACTTGGGTTTGACATAGTCCCCACCTAAAGTGGATTGTCTTTTACATTAGGGTTCATCATTCTATCTGAAACTGAAAGCCTGAGATTCCCTTCAGGGTGGATTTTCACAGGGACAAGTGCAAGCTTTGGGGTCTTCAACTTACAATCTAGTCTTAAAACTTGGGGTTCATTAGATCTTACAAGGCTACAAGGTTGAGGCTTCTAGATTCCATGTTGATACAAGCATAATCTCAAATGAAGCAGAATCATAAATGAATCTAATAAAAGGGATAAACATGGAAACTACACCTTGCTAAAAGGACTGATAAATAATGAAGTAATATAATTATTGAACATTTATATATATATAATGCATACACATGTATCAAATGGCATAGCATCCAAATTCTTAAAGGAAATTTAAAATGCATTATAATAGGAAATGGACAATAAAAGTATACTAGTAAGGGACCTTAACTTTTCTGTTTCAGGGCTCGATTAACCTAACCATTAAAGAAATAGAAAAGAAATCAAGAAGATAATAGACTCTTAAATATGATGGAGCTCTTGAGAAAATTAAATAGGAATAGAAAGGAATATACCTTTTTAAAAAATCAACTATATATGTGGTGCCTTCACAAAAACTGACCATGTATTAGGACATAAAAACCTTATAACCAAATTCAGAATATAAGAAATATTAAATTCAGACCAGAATATAATGAAATTACATTTAATAAAGGATCAAGGAAGCATAGATTAAAAGTTAAATGGAAACTAAATAACCTAATGCTAAAGAATGAGTAAATCAGGAAGCTAATCGTAGAAACAATCAGTAATATCATTAAAAGTGTGATAAAATAAGACAATAAATTATGGGATTCAGTGAAAGCAGTATTTAAGGGAAAATGTATATTTCTGAATACATTGCAGCAATAAAGGAAAGTAGAAAAAAGGGCATATAACTAAAAAAAGCTGCAAAAAGGAACAAATTTAAAAATCTTCAAATATACACCAAAATGGGAGTCCTGAAAATCAAAGTAAAGATTAATATAAATGAATAATTAAAAAACCCATTGAACAAATAAATAAAACTAGGAGCTGGTTTTATGAGAAAAAAACAATAAAAGAGAAAAACCAGTGGTTAGTTTGATTTGAAAAAAGAAAGAAGAAAATCAAATTGCTAGAATTAAAAATGAAGATGAAATTAAAGCAATTATTAAGAGACATTTTGTCCAATTATATGCCAGGAAAACTGACAATTTAAAGGAAACTGAAGGGTGTTTATAAAAATATGAACTCTCCACGTTGACAGAAAAGGAAATAAAATATTTTAATAATCCTATCTTGGAAAAAAAAATTGAATGAGTCACACATGAGCTTCTAAAAAAGATCCCCAGGATCAGATGGATTTACAAGAGAATTCTAGCAAACATTTAAGGAAAAAATTTGCTTAATATTATATAAACTATTTGAAAAAACAGATAAAGGTGTCCTATCTACCAAATTTATATTATGATGCAAATGTGATTTTGATACCTAAACCAGGTAGAGCAAAAACAGAAATAAAACTCTAGACTATTTTTTCTGAGAGGGGTAACCTAGCCTAGTAAATAGAGCTGACCCTAGGCAGTTATCACAAAGAGCCAGCAAGGCTTCATCAAGAACAAGTCATGTCGAAATAATTTCATTTTCATTTTTTTTATAAGGTTACCAAACTGGTTGATCTAGAGAATGCTACACATATAATTTACTTAGGGTTTTACATAAGTGCTTGACAAAGACTCTTCTTTCTTGTGCATAAGATGGAGCAATATGGCCTAGATGAGAATACAATCATATGAATTAGGGGCAGGTTGAATGACTAGTCATTAATGGTTCAATTTCAGTTTAGAGAGAAGTCTTCAGTGTTCTATGCTTTGCCCTATGTTATTTAGTATTTTTATCAATGACTTGAATAAAGGCCTACAGAGCAAGATTGATAATATTTACAGCTGGCTCAGAGCTGGAAGGGATAATTGTTGCACTGAGTTACAATGTAAGGATTTTCCTTGACAGATCTGATCATTGGATCAACTATATACTAAGATGAAATTTTACAGAGATAATATAAAATCTTTCTTTTGGGTAAAAAAATTAACATTAAATGTAAGATTTTTTAAAAGTGCAAGATACAGGGAACAGTGATTAGATAGTAATTTCTTTGATAAAATCTGGGATTTCAGTGAATTGAAAATTTAATGATTCAACAGGGTAATATGGCAGCCAAGAAAATGAATGTAAATTTAGGTCTCATTCAGAGACATGATGCCCAGTATCAGGAAGACAACAATACTCTTATGAGCAGACTACATCAGGATTATTGTGTTCAATTCTGTGTAGCACATTTTAGGAAGGATAATGGCAATATAAAATATGTCTTTAGGAAGTCAACTATGATGATGAAGGTCATGTTCATGACCCACAAGAATCAGTTGAAGGAAATGGAGATATTTACTCTCAAAAAAGAGAAAGCTTAAGGAAGGGGACCATAATAGTTGTATTCAATTCATTCATGATTAATTAATTTCAAATGGAAAAGGGGTTAATCTTCATACAAGAGGGGAGAATTAGGAGCAATGCATGGAAGTTGCAAAGAGACTGTCAGGAAACACCTTCTCTTAACTGTAGCTATGACATAATAGAATAAATAATGTTTAGGTGGTTGTTGATTTCCTCTAACTAGAAGTTTTTGAACACAGATTTGTTGACAATTTGTCAGGCATGAAATAAAGGAAATTACCACTCATGTATCATTCAGTCTAGATAGCCTCTGAGGTCTCTTGCAATTCTGAAATTCTGAAATTTAACAGAGTAAAGGATAGCATTCCAGTCTTAATGAATGGCATGAACAAAGAAACTAAGGGTGAAAATTGTAAGCAGGTTCTAGAGAAAAAAGCAATTCAGTTTTGTTAGAATGTAGAATTTGTGGAGGAGAGTAGTTTGAAATAAGTCTGGAAATGGAGAGTCATACCAGGTTGTGTAGGGCCTTGAATATAAGGCAAAGAAGTTAAAACTTAATTCAAGAGATAATAGTGAGTTAATTGAAGGATTTAAAAATTGAGTTTTTCAATTAATAAATATAGACTTTCTCTCCCATCCCACCTATTGATAAAAAAGGAAAAAGAAAATTTGTTACCAATATATATAATCAAGTAAATCAAATGTACACATTGATCATATTATTTTATAAAGTCACATTCTACACCCTCTGTCCTTCACCTATCTTTCAAAAGGTGGATAGCATATTTCATTATGAGTTCTCTGAGAAAATGCTGGTCATTATACTCAAGAGTTTCTAAAACTTCCAAAAATTGTTTATCTTTATATGTCATTGTATTAATTCTTTGCTTGGTTCTGCTCACTACTTTCTGCATTAGTTCATGTAATCTTCTACAGGGTCTTCAGGGTCCTTCATTTTTTATAGAACAATAAGATTCCATCACATTTAAGTGCTATTTCCCAGTTAATGTGCATCCCTTCTGATTCCCATTCTTTGTTTCCTCTAAAAGATTTATGAAAATTTTGTATATCTTTAGTTTATATGACTTAGAGATAACCTTCCTCTTCATCGAATTCCTCTTTTCTAATTCTTCTCATTTCTTTTCTATTTCTTTGTTGAGTGAGATGGATTTTTTTATGGTCCTGTGTGTGTGTGTGTGTGTTCTTGCCTCTGACCAATTTAAGTGATAGCTGTTGCATTTGTTCCTCTTTGTATTGACTTGTACTTGGGTACTCTAATTATGAGATAATTTTCTCTAACCTTTCCCCTCAATAAGTGTGTCTCTTCCCATTCTTTTTAGATCATCAAGATTAAAAAAACCCTACTTTCAGGCCTTCTGTCTAATTAGAATCTCACTCTGACTTCTGAAGATGATGAGAATTTTCATAGTGGATATATGTACCTCCCCATGTTGAAATATTGTTACTTTGTCTTTATTTAGACCCTTAGGATCATTCCTGTTTGCCTTTTTAGTGTCTCTTTACACATGCGTTTTAACTTAAAATTTTCAGTCTAATTTTTTTTCATCAGGAATGTTTAGAAGTCTTGTATTTTATTAAAGATACATATCCCCCCTGTAAGATAATATTCCTTTCCTGAGTTAATCTTGGAGGCATGTAAATATGATTAATTTTCTAGAATATTATTCCAAGCTCTCTATTCTTTTATATTGTAGGCTGCTCAATGATGTGATGCAAACTATGATAACTCATTACTTGAATTCTTTCTTTCTGGATGCTTGAAGTATTTTATTTTTGATCTGGAAGCTCTGGATTTTGACTATGATGTTTTGAGGATTTTCATTTTGGATTTTCTTTCAGGAGGTGATTGATAGATTCTTTTAATTCCTGGTTTTCCCTTTGGTCCTAAGAGAGTTGGATAGTTTTCTTTTACCATTTCTTGAAATATCTTATTTAGGCTCTTTTTCTGATCATGGTTTTTTAAGTAATTCAATAATTCTTTTAACTATCTCATCTTCATCCCTTTTTTCAAGTTTATTGTCTTTATTATGATATGCCTTACTTTTTCTTTTTTCAGTCTTTTGACTTTATTTTATTTATTTATCTATCTATCTATCTATCTATCTATCTATCTATCTATCTATCTATCTATTTATTTATTTATTTTTTAAAAAAACCTTACTTTCTGTCTTGGAGCCAATACAGGAGTTGTAAGGGCTAGGCAATGGGGGTCAAGTGACTTGTCCAGGGTCACACAACTAGGAAGTGGCTGAGGTCAGATTTGAACCTAGGACCTCCTGTCTCTAGGCCTGGTTCTCAATCCACTGAGCTACCCAGCTGCCCCCTTATCTTTATTTTTAATATTTCTTGTTGTCTCAGAGAATCATTAGCAATTATTTCCACATTCTCATTTTTAGAAAATGGATGTTCTCTTATTCCAAGATGTCAATTTACTTCATTTTTTATCTCTCATTCCTTTTCCATTTTCATTTCCATTTCCATTTCCAGTGTCCTTATTTAATTTGTAAAAAAATCATTTTAACTCTTGCTTTAACAATTCTTCCCCCCCCTCCCGCCCAAACATTCTATTTGAATTTGTGTCTAAGCTGCATTTTTCTTTAGAGTCTTTGCTCATAAATATTTTGAAATAATTCTTTTCTTCTGGGTTAATGTCTTGAGTGTCTATCATCATAGTAGCTTTTATAGTAAAAACTAGCCTACTTAATAACTTTAGACTTGATGTGAGGACCAGGCTCTCTGAACTTTTTGAGGAAATATCTAAACTAAATATTGCTGTTACTTTTTTGAGATATTAAGTGCTGTGTTATATCCTAAGATTTCAGGGCAACTCAGACTAAGACTTATAATATTTTAGTGCTTCCAAAATGGTTCAATGAAGGGCAAAGTCTAATCTCTAATTCTTGGCTTAAGCTTTTCAAATTTTGGACCTGGTTTTGGGTCTGCTCTATATTCTTATTGCTGCTTAGAAGTTCTAGTAGTCTGTCATTGGACTCAGCCACTATCAACCACATGAAAAGCTCTTTAGATTCAAAGGGACAAAACTATATGTTTTCCTTTGGTCTGAGATTCCTGACCTGGATATTTCTCTGCAGCCTACAGACAGCTTGAAACTGAAACTGTGACCCATTCCATTCCTATAGCTAGAACCACAGGATTACTGCTTGCCTATGAGCTTGATTTTTTTCTCCAGTATACATCATAGGGCTTTTTCCAAACTTTACTCTGATATCACATCCCTAGGTACAGGTAATTTCAGTTAGCTGTGGATTTGTGACTGGCTAATAAGCAACAGAACTGCTGGTTTAGCACCTGTTCCTTCACTTTACACAAATTTAGGCTTTTCTGTGTTAGAAATGGGACCTCTAATTGACTTGGTACAGTCTCTTCTTGCAGTAGAATTCTCTGTGCCACACTCTGTCCCCAGTATCTACAGATCTCTCTGTCTCTTTATGCATACATGGAAAGTAAAAATGACTCAATTTAATTTTTTTCTTGGATTTTCTAATCAGGATTTGATTTGATGGATTTTCTCTATATTTTGGGGGGAGTTTTTTTTGAGAGAAGGAGAACTAACTCTATTTCTTCCTGCTGTTTCATGATCTTGGATCTTCAATGAAGGATTTTGAGCAGAGGAGTAAGATGATCAGATGTATTTGTATGGAAGATTGGTCTGGCAGAAGTGTGAGTATGGTTCAGATGAAGACTCAGAAGACCTGTTAAGTCACCCTTGAAACAGTCTAATGGACAATGATGAAGATTTCTACCAGCTTGATAGCAGCTAGAATCAAATGGAAGGGACAGATAGAAAAATGTTGCAGAGGAAAAATCTATAGTACTTGGGAAATGATTGAATGTGAAGAATGAAGGAGAATAAAGCCGTAGATAATAGGCAGTTTTCTAGCCTGGGAGTCTAAAAAGGCAAAAAAAAAATGTAGATAGAAAAAAGTAAAATCTGAAGGAGCAAATTAGGGGAAAAAGAAAACAAACTCAGTTTTACATATGTTGAGCTTGAAATGCCTATGGGATATCCAATTAGGGACTTTTTCTAGGTAGTTGGAAATATGGCTTTGAAGCTCACAGAGTGTTCAGGGATGGAGGTCCAGATTTTTTTCAACTAGAAACTCCTAGGAGGCAGAAACTGCCCATATATTATAGAGGAAATGGTTCTTATACCTCAAAAGAACTTTGTCATTATTAGGGCAGTTAGAGGAAATATCAACACACATCCTTGCCCTCTGACTATGTAGTTGTATGTGTGTTGATCTTTCCTGTAACTCTCTATGTAGACAGAGGGCAAGGGTGTGAGTTGAATATGATGGGATGATATAATTAAATTAAGGCATGAGAAAGAGGAATGAATTGGGAGGAGGGAAAGGGAAAAATAAATGGGGTAAATTATTGCACATAAAAGAGACATGAAAGAACTTCTATAAAGTGAAGGAGAATATAGGGGAGGTGGGGAGGAGAACATGTGAATCTTACCCTCATAAGAATTGGCTTAATGAGGGAAGAACATACATAAGCATTTGGGTATAAAAAGTTGTCTTACCCTACAGGATATGAGGAGGGTGGGGCTGATAGAAAAGATAGCAACTTGGAAGAGGTGGAGGTCAGAATTTAAATAAGGGCAAATAGGATGGAGGATAAGTAATACATAGTAATCATAATGGTGCAAAAGTTTTTTACAAGTCTCTCTAATAAAGGCCTTATTTTTCAAATATATAGAGACATGAGCAGAATATATAAGAATGCAAGTCATTCCCCCAATTGATAAATGGTCAATGGTTATGAACAGGAAGTTCTCAGGCAAAGAAATTAAAGTTCTCTTTGGTCATGCAAAAAATGCTTCAAATCACTATTATTTAGAGAAATGCAAATTAAAACAACTTTGAGGTACCAACCCACACCTATCAGATTAGCTATTATGACAGAAAAGGAAAATGATAAAACTTGGAAGTTGTGAACTTATTCTTCTTTTGCAAGAGCAATTTGGATCTATAATAGAGTATTTACCCTTTGACCCAGCAATTATTAGGTTTGTATCCCAAAGAGATAAAAAAGGGGAGAAGGACCTATGTGCTCAAAAATATTTAAAGTGGCTATCATTGTGGGGATAAAGAATTGGAGAGCGAGGGGATATTCATCAGTTGGCATATGGCTGAGCAAATTATAGCATATGATTTTAATGGGATACTATTGTGTTGTAAGAAATGATAAGCAGAAGGACCTCAGAAAAACCAGGAAAGACTTATACTAACTGAAATGAAGTGAAATAAGAATCACAAGAACACTGTAGACAGTGGCAGGAATATTATACAATGAACAACTGTAAATAACAGTTATTATCAGCAATCCAATGATCTAAAATTATTCCAAAGGACTCATGATAAAGAAAAAAATTGCCATCTATTTCCAGAGAAAAAGAACTGAGAGTCTGAATTCAGACCAAACCAATTTTTTTCTCTTCTGTTCTTAATTTTTTTCTTTGAGTTTCCTTCTACAAAAGGATTAATATAGAAAAATGTTTTTCATGATTGCCATGTAAAATTGATATGGGATTGCTTAAGCTCAACAGGGGTAGGGTGGGGTGAAAGAGCGAGGGAGGGAGAAAATTCTAGACTCAATATTCTTTGAAAAATGTTGGTAACTGCACTTATTTGGGAAAAATAAAATAAACATTAATTTATAAATTTAAGAACTCTTTTCCATGCAATGACCAATGACAATTTCAGAAGAATAATGAGGAAATAAGGTGCCCACCTCTTGACAAAGATGTAAAGATGTCATAGGCTCATGGAAGAAGGATGATTATTCTTACTCATTAGACATGACCAATGTGGGGAATTGTTTTGCTTAACAAGCATATATATTATTTATGTAAAGCCATCAGTAAGTATCATCTGCAATGAGGATAAGTTAGATGCCTTCCCAATAAAATCAGGAATAAAGCAGGGATGTCCATTATCACCACTACTACTAAATATTGTACTAGAAATGCTAGTAGTAGCAATTAGAGAAGAAAAATAAATTGAAGGGATAAAAGTAGGCAATGAGGAGAACAAACTATTACTCTTTGCAGATGATATGATGGTATACCTAGAGAATCCAAGAAAATCAACTAAAAAACTAGTAGAAACAATCAATAACTTTAGCAAAGGTGCAGAGTACAAAATAAACCCACATAAATCATTAGCATTCCTATATGTTTTCAACAAAACCAAACAGTAAGAGTTAGAAAGAGAAATTCCATTTAAAAATAAAGCATATTTACTAAAAATTTCATTTTTCTAATAAGGAAATAAAATTGATGTTTTTATTGAAAAATGTAACTTTAAAAGAAAAACAAAAAAGTAAGCTGCATTATCAGTCAATATTATCAGTCTTGTGTTATACATATATATATAGTGTGCATGTATGTGTGTGTATTTTTGTATATACAGTGTACAATTGAATATAATGGACTTCTCCATTAGTGGCAATGCAGTGATCCTGAACAACTAAGAGGGATCTATGAGAAAGAACACTATCCACATTCAGAGGAAAAACTGTTGGAGTAGAAACACTGAAGAAAAACAACTGCTTGAATACATGGGTCAAGGGGGATATGATTGGGGATGTAGACTCTAAGTGAACATCCTAATGCAAACATCAACAACATGGAAATAGGTTCTGATCAAGGATACATGTGATACCCAGTGGAATTGTGTGTGGGCTATGGGAAGGGTGGGAGTAGGATAGGGAGGGAGAGAATATGATTGTAACCAAGGAATAATGTTCTAAATTGACTAAATAAAATTAAATGATTTATTAAAAAAATAAAAATAATAAAAAAATAAAAAATACTAAAGTGTATAGAGCTTTGCACAAATGATTATAAGGAATATAGAGAAGCATAAGCCACAATTTCACAGATATGGTTTCTCATCTTATGATACTTACAGTCAAGGAGATAAGTTGTTACTCAGTTCAGTCATTTAACTTGTGATTGACTCTGTGAACTTATTTGAGATTTTCTAGACAAAGATACTGGAGTGGTTTGCCATTTCCTTCTCCGTATTATTTTACAGATAAGGAACTGAGGCATAGAGGGTTAAGTGATGTGTCCAGGATCACAAAGCTAGGAAGTGTCTGAGGCTAGATTTGAACTTAGGAAGATCATTCATTTTGACTTCAGGTGGGGTACTCTATCCTTAGCTCCACCTGGTGGATCCACTCATACTCCTTAAAGTTAGTAAAAAAGCTTTACAAATTTTATGTGCTTAAGATATGTTTATTGAACTAAAATATTGATTCATTTTTTGGATAAAACCTGTCTTTTCACCCATCTGAGGACTTCCTGGTGTGAAAAATTTATTAGCAAAGATTTGTACTTTTTCTATAACTTTATAGTCTCAACTCTTTGGGACCCTGAGATTTGTATTGTAAGTGACTTAATATGAATCATATAACCAGCATATGTCAGAAGTAGGTTCTGAATCTAGGCCTTCTTGGCTAAAGGTTTATACATACTATCCAGAACATCATGCTGCCTCTCAAATTGGTGAATATAGGTTGTGTCAAGAATGCAATTTTTAACAATTAAGATTAAACTGGACTAAAATTTTTGGTACACATTGTATATATGGGAGATGGGCCTATACATGGGGAATGTATGTTTATAATACACATAAATTCACCTAGATATGATACAAATACAAGTAATATTAGATGGGATAATGCCAATGAGCTGAAAGACAATAGTTCAAAACAACACAGCACAGTCTAATGTGTGCTATAAATTGTAGGGATGATTGTTGTTGTTATTCAGTCAGTTTTGGTCATGTACAACTCTTCATGGTCCCCTTGGAGTTTTCTTGGCTGAGATGCCACAGTGGTTTGCCATTTCCTTCTCCAGCTCATTTCACAGATGAAGAAAATGAGGCAAATAGAGTTGTGACTTGCCCAGGTTCCCATAACAATAAGTGTCTGGGGTCAGATTTAAATACATGAAGATGAGTTTTCATGATTATAAGCCCAATCCTCTAGCCTTTGTACTACCTAGATGTCCCCTAATCATTATAGGGATATTGAATCAAAAGTAAACTGTGCACCCATTTATAATATCTATTGAATTCACATCACCAAACCTTTTTTTTTTCTGTTTTATTGTGGCAATAATTATATCTCCTTAGGTTTATTTAAAGTATTAAAATAGAACATGAATATATATTAGTAATTATACTAAATGCCAGATTAGAAGATCAGGAAAAAGAATGGTGAAAAAAGAATGGGGCAGTAGGATTTGGATTCAGAAACTGGTTAGGGAGCACATTTTTATATAAAAAATGGGTGATCATATAGTACAGGAGGTGAAAGTAGGAAGTAAAATAAGAAAAGAATGTATTAGAGAAAAGAAAAATTAAATAAGACAAAATATAGAAGAAAATGGAATAAGAAAAGACAGCAAGAAACCCTTTCTGCTGAAGTCATTTAGGTTGAGCAATTTTAATCAAATGCAAAGCATAATAATCATCTTGAATTACTCTCCTGTAGTATTATTTTGCTATTATGAAGTAGAATTTCTATATCAGCATAGAATACATACGCAGATTCATTGTTGGGCATTATAGGCATGGATATGATGTCATTGGCAGCCAATCTGGAAACTCGGTTTTCTCCAGCCACTTATTCCATAATTTGGTGGAAAGGCATTTGATAGTATTGCTTGATACTCCAGTATGATTTCATCTTTGACCCAGGGTGACACATTTTGGAATTACTCCGTTAAGTTCCCTTCTATTAGATCATAAAATTGAAACTAATTTGCTTATGGAAAGTACTTTAAACTGTATCACTGATCCCAGGAAATTTTTTAGCATCTCTGACATTTCTTGACTAAACAAGGTCAATCTTTTGTCCAAAGTTTTCCTAAGAAAACTTTTTTTCATCAAAGTGAGGGGAGAATTAGGAGAAGGAAGAGTTATTGATTTCCTTAGAAAGCATTAGTTTAGCTTTAGTTGACAAAATTCTAAGCTATTATGACTATTAGTCCATTTGATAGGGGAAGAGAGATAGAAAATTTCATTCTTAAAGGTAGAGGAATTATAGAGTCAAGTTTAATCATTCTCTAAATGACCAGACCCTATTCCCTGTGGAACTTAAGATAAATGTCCAGTCCTATCCAAAAGCATTTATTAAGCACCTTTTATGTAAAAATCACTAGAGATTCAAAGCCAGAACAAAAACATCCCTTCCCTCAATGCAATATACTTGACCATATAATAAACATATAAATAGATAAGTATTTACATACTAATTAATATGTATCTGTTATGCTTTGCATCTGCTGCATGCCTGATTTCAGTTCCATGGAATACAATATCCCTCCCTGGATAAGTATAATACATCTAAACTTACTATATTGCAACTATTCCAGTTATTATCCTTGTTCCTTTTAGTCTTGTCTTACTCTTTAGGGTCCTATTTGGAATTTTCTAGGCAAGGATACTGGAGTGGTTTGCCATTTACTTCTTCAGCTCATTTTATGGATATGGAAACTGAGGCAAATGGATTTAAGTGACATCAAGGATCACACAGCTAGTAAAGTCTAAGGCCAGATTTGAACTCAGGAAGATGATCCATCCTGACTCCAGACTTGGTACTCTATTCACTGCATCTATTAGCTGTTTCTGCTCCTCTAAAAGGCCTTGATAGACTCTACTTCCTTTATTCCCATCTCCCACCTGTTTAAAGTGATGAAGGCCAGAGTACAAATTCCTCACAATGCTTTCCTCTAAATGAACTGAAATATCAGCTAATGACATTTTGCATCTGCTGTCCTGATTATTTTCAACTCCAAAAAACAAGATGTTTTCATGCTAGGTACCTCCTGATGTCTTTTCTCCTACTTTCCTGCCTTCTTTTGTCTATCTCTTTATCGTTATCTTTATCTTTTATCTATCTCTTTAGATTAAAAGCTTATTGAAGGCAAGGACTGTCTTTCTATACCCTCAGCACTTAGTACATGTATGTACTTAATAAATGTTTATTGGATTGGATAAATATATACATGATCATTTGAGGAGGGGAGAGGACTAATGACCAGGAAAATCAAGAAAGGCTGGCCATAAGAGAAAAGTTTTGAAAGATGTTGGGAATGCTGAAAGATAAGGAGGAAAAGAACTATATAGACTGCAAAAGGATTGAAGTCAGGGATAGATTCTTAGATTTAGGCTATAACAAAGTAGACCAATTTAGCCGGAAGACTGAGTTCAGGAAAGGAGATGATGTGCAGTAAGAGAAGGAAAATAGACAGGAGCCAGGCTGTGTAGGGCTTTAAATGCAAAGCTGAGGACTTTATCTTTTTTGAGAGGTTATTGAAAGCCTTTGATATTCATTTCTTGACTTAAAGAGGACATGGTCAATTGTGGAAGATTATTTGTGAAAATTGATTGAAGAAAACTGAAGAAGAAAACTAGGAGTCCAGTTGGAGGTAGTTAAAATAATCACAGAGAGAGATGATGAATGTCTTAATTATGGTAGTGGCTGTTAAAATGGAGAGAAGAGGATCAGATAAATATATGTCTTAGAGGTAAAATAGATAGATGATATAGGCTGAGAGAGAGAGAGAGAGAGAGAGAGAGAGAGAGAGAGAGAGAGAGAGAAGAGAGAGAGAGAGAGAAGAAGAGCCAAGCATAACTCTGAATTTCTAAACCTGGGTGACCAAAAAGATGATGGGGCATTCAAAATGGTCATTTGAAGATAGGATGAAGTGGATAGAACATACCTAGTTCTCTTTTGGACATGTTTAGTTTGAGTGCCTGTTACACATTAACAGGTGGTCAGGTATTAGGAGAGTTGGATGGGTGCACATATAAAATACACAAAAACACATAGCTGTGAATGATATGTGTATTATATCATCTGCTTTGGTGTGGTTGTTCAGTCGTGTCTGACTCTTCATGACTCCATTTAGGGTTTTTTTGACAAAGATATTAGAGTGCTTTGCTATTTCCTACTCCAGGTTATTTTACAAATAAAGAAACTGAGACCAACAGTGTCAAATGTCTTGTCCAGGGTCACATAGCTAATAAGTGTCTGAGGCCAATTTAAACTCAGACAGATGTCTTCTAGTCCTGGCACTCTATGCACTGCATCATCTAGTATGACTTTTTGTTCCCAGATAATTGTGCACACAATGAAGCCTCTGAGGAATTCTCGGCTACTTGTGCTAATTTTGACATGACAGTCAACATCAATAAAACAGAGGTCTTTCACCAGCCAGCATTACACTATTCATACATGGAACCATACATGGAACAAGTCACAATAAATGGAGATATTTTGTATGCTGTGGATAAGTTCAGTAACCTTGGCAGTGTTCTTTCCAGGGATGTCCACATTGATAATAAAGTTGATGCATGCTTTGCCAGAGCTGGCTCAGAATTTGGAAGGCTCTGAAGGAAAGTGTGAGAAAAAAGAGGTATTAAGCTGTACAGCAAATTGAAAATATACAGATCCATTGTGCTGACTTCATTATTGTATGCCTGTGAAACCTGGCCAGTCTATCAACTCCATGCCAGAAAACTGAACAACTTCCCCTTGAATTGTCTAGAAATCTTCTGAAGATCACCTTGCAAGATAATGTAGCAGACTCAGGACTCTCTCCAGCTGAACTGCTAAACATTCAAATTCTACCTGGAACCTGAATGCCAAACACAAGCTTACTTAAAAGACTATTTTATGGAGAACTCTCACATGGCAAGTGCTCACATGGTGGTCAGATGACATGGTACAAGGACACTCTCAGGGTCTCATTGAAGAATTTTATTTAGTATGAATTATGAGACCTGGGAGACCCTAGACAGGATCACTCAACATAGTATATCCACATCAAAGAAAGTGATGTTCTCCATGAGCAAAATGGACTTGCAGTAGCACAAAGGAAACACAAACTGCACAAATCCAAAGATATATCTAGCCCAAATATTCTAACAGACTACTTGTGCTCAAGTGGGATTAAACCTTCCAAACTTATATTGGACTGATTAACCACAGTTGAACAGACTGTGCCCTGAACCCAGCATTGTGATGTCAGTGGTCCTACTTGAAAATGAAGGATGAACAACACAACATATATATGGATGTATGTACACATAGATCATAGCTACATATATGCACATATATTTCTACTCCTACTCTCTCTTCTAATTGCACATCAACTGCCTATTAAACATATTCAAGTGGATGTCTGGGGTACATCTCAAACTAAACATGTTCAAAACATATTTCAGAATTTATTATTCTCTCTTCCCCCACCCACACTGTAAAAAAATGCAGAGATCAAGAATAATAGCTAACACTCATAGAGCATTTACTATGTGCATGCATCAATCTCATTATCTCTGTGTACATCCTTGGAAAGTATACTGCCAAGGAAAGTCAACTTATCCACAGAACTCAAAATTTCTCCATTTTCATAACTGATGGTTACACATATGAATGATGTGCGGCTAGCTAGTGGAGAACTTCTTTTTTTTGGTGTTAATGGTCAGTCCAAATTTGGCAAAAGTGGCAGAGAATTGAGCAATACTCTTGCATTTCAGCCTCAAAGGTAGCATTATGTGCACAATCATCCACAAACAAAATGTCTCATACCAATTCTTCCTCTGCTTTAGTCTTCACTTGTAGTCTTTTCAAGATAAATAATTTACCATCAGTATGATAGCTGACTTTGATGTCATTTTTGTCCTTACCCATGGCATCTGACAATATCACTGAATATCATATGTATATATATATATATATATATATATATATCTGAATATCATGCTCAAAGCATGGGAGCAACCACACAGCTCTACTTCCCTCCATTGGTGATTGGGGAAGCTCAAAAGCATTGAAGATTATCCAGATCCCATGTAAGTCTGCCATTGTGGAACTGGTATACAATTTTGCCATGATCTTCCTCAAGCCTTCGAAGAGTATCAAAGGCCTTGGCAGATCAATGAATTTTGTACTCAGACCTTTGTTCTGCTCCTGGCATTTCTCCTGGAGTCATCAGGCAACAAACACATTGACCATTCCTCAACCTTTCTGAAGCCACACTTAGTTTTTGTGTAGATGACCATCTTCCAGGTAAAAGTTAAGCCTATTAATGACTCTGGAAATAATCTTGCAACAGTGACTAAGATAAAGAGCCCACCTGTCATAGAACAACCTATTTCCTTTTCGTTTATTGAGATGTATAATGGAGGCATCCTTGATCTCCTAGGTAATAACCTCTTCTTGTTATATAACCAGAAGATTTTATTTAGGTTTTGTATGATCAATAGAACCTCTTCCTTATAAATCTCTGCTGTAATGTCATCAGCACTAGTTTCTTTGTCACACAAAAGGAGTCTCTGCATTCAAAACCTCTTCTTCACTTGGAAGTTTGTCTAGAGAGGGATTGACTTCAACTTGAGATATATGATCAGTGGCTTCAGCATTGATTGATGATTGTTGAGAACATTATGTAGCCCACCTCTCTAAGATCATGTCATTATCACTGATCAGTGTGGCTCTATCAGCTCTGATAAGTTGAGATTCACTATAGGCCATTTGTCCATAACGTTTGGCTTTCTGGACATTCAGAGAGAACTTTGGGTTGTTACTATCAGTATAAAACTGAATTTCATCTGTCTTTTTACTGAACCAAGAGTACTGTATTCCTCTAAGCTTAACTTGTACTTTACTTTTGGTGAAGTCAAAAGCTACCTTCTTAGAGACAGATGAACTATCCTGCTGGCAAACCCTTTGAAGTTCTCATTTTCCATTTAGTAGTGTGAATGAAATATATAATCACTCAAGAGAAGATGACTTTAACATTCCCACATCAAACCGAATCACATGGGTGAAGAATACCTATTGTCCAGATTATTACATTGATTATCTATCAGATTGTATGCACGCATATATGTGTATATCTAAATACATACATATTTATCTTTTTTATCTTGGACAACAACTGGAAATGGATAATGAATTTTGCACAGAATTTAACAGGAGATGAGCAGACTGGATTACTTTTGGTTATACACTTTACCTGAACATTACATTTTACATCTCTATTTCCAAATTCAAAACTTCTTTATCTGACTCTAATCTTTTATCACTCTTTCACTATGCCTTATAACTCCCTGATCATATGCTTCAACCTCACTGTGGACTACATTCCTTCCATTCATTAATTATTTCATAGGCTATCATTCCTGAAATGGTTATCTTCCCCTCCCTTCCACCTCTTTACCCTTTACTGAAATGACTCGAAACTAGACATCTTCAACATATAGTTCTTTTGGCCTCTTGTCCTATTACTGAATTTGGCTGATTAAACCACAAACCTGAATTACTCTTACCATTGTACTTCTTTATTTCTATTAATGTACTGTTGAACTAAATTAGAAGAACTCAGAAAACCAAGCTGACTGGATCCACTATGAATTTGTTCTCTTGGTTCTAACTGCAGCAAGGCAATCATAACTGATTCATGATTCCAGTCTCCACAGCTGTTCCTCACCTCCTTTTCTTTCAAATCTGTTCAATATGGCTCCAACAGCTCTCTCCCTCTCCCTCTCTCTCAGCAAAGGATCTTGACACTTATTTGATTGAAATATTTATGGCCATTAACTGATTATGTTATCTTCTCCCTTCTTCTTCATTTTGGATCACTCAAATATAAACAACACCACCCATTATTTCTTCCATTAGCCCAGTATAAGAAGAGATGGTCCTTCTCCTTGCCAAGTCTAAACCTTCTACATTTCTACAACCTGTCTTGATCTCATTCTCTCCCCATTTCTACAACATATTGTCTCCACTGTCAACCTAACTTTTTCTTATTTTTCAATCACTCTCTTCAAACCTTTTGAAATCTGGCTTCTACCCTCATCATTTATCTAAAATGCCAAAAGTGATAACCTCTTAATTGCTACATCTAAACATCTTTTTCTGTTCTCATCCCTTTTGGCCTTGATAGAGCATTTAACAATGCTGATCACTTTCTCCTGGCTTTTCTCTCCTCTCTGGGTTTTGATGATATTGCTCTCCCTTTGTTCCCCTTCACATATATCCAATTGTTTCTTCTTAGTCTCCTTTTCTGTTTTTTTTTCATCCATGGTATGCTCACTAACTTTAGAAGTTCCCCAATACTCTGTCCTGAATCCTCTTCTCCCTCTATATTCTTTACATAATTCCAATTTCATGCCACCAATTATCTATTGGACATATCTGCTGGACATTCTGTAGGCTCTCAAGACCTTTTGGTTTCCCTGCCTTACTTTAATCTTTTCCCTCAGCTGTTTAAGTGATTTTTCTGAAATGTTGGTCTAACCATGTCATCTCTTGCTCCAAATAAACTCCAGTGGATCCTTATTACCTCTAAGATCAAATATAAAAGCTCTCTAGTTGGCTTTAAAATCCTTTATATTCTTACCATTACTATATTTCTGATTTCCCTTTACTTACTCTTCTATTTTTACTCTTTGATCGAATCTTGTAACCTCCTCACATACTTCTCCTATTTCAGCATCAGTGTCTATTCCCTTATCTATCAAATATTTTCCTTCCTTATTTATGCCTCCCAGTTTCCTTGGTTTACTTCAAAACTCAGCTCAAACACCACCTTCCTCAGGACTCTCTACCCTCTGGTATAATCTTGCATTTATCTTGTATGTACTCAGGTACCCCATGTTATCTCCTTTATTCCCCTTAGAATATGAGCTTTTTGAGGACAGGGAGTTTTTACTTCTTTATATATTCAACATCTATCAGAGCTGTTGATACATGGTAAGTGCCCAATAAATGCTTAGTAATTAACTTACCAAATTTATAAGACTCTTTTAATTTCTCTAACATTCTTCCTGAAGCAAAGGCCCAATTTTAAATACTAGTAATCTATTAATAATATTATATAACTGACTTAAAGCAATATGCAATATTTCAGTAAAATTAAAAAATGATAATTACTCTTAGATCAATGGAGAGGCAATGGTATGGATGAGCAGGCATCCTGTGTTTGTCAAATTGAATTCCTTTGTATCATTGTTTCTAAAACTAGAATTGGTTTTACCTTCTTTAATTAGAGGACTACAAAACAGTTTATATAGATATAGAAGAGAGAGGAAAGGTAATTAACATTTTTATAGTGTCTTCTATATGCCAGGAACTATGCTAAATGCTTTAAATATTTTTTTATTTGATCCTTAAAACAACCCTGAAAATAGTTGCTATTATTATTCCCATATTATAATTGAAGGAACTGAGGTGAACAGAAGTTGGGACTTGCTCAAGATCACATAGCTAGCAAGTGTCTAAAATCAAATTTGAATTCAAGGCTTCCTGATTTTAGGTACAATGTTTCATATGTTCTGCTCTATACTCCTACTCAATAGTTGCTTGGTGATGGTGATGACAAGTTCTGAATTATACTTTTCTTCTTAAATTTCCCAGTCGGTCACTATTTTCCCTCTTCCTCTCATAGCCTTTCATATCCATTACAACATTTTGTTTGATTTTTGATCAATTGTAGTATTAACAGGGAGATGGAACCATGAAGAGCACAACTGCTTTGTGGTAATAACACTTAAAAGATGAATTT
Organism: Monodelphis domestica; assembly: GCF_027887165.1. Classification (NCBI taxonomy): domain Eukaryota; kingdom Metazoa; phylum Chordata; class Mammalia; order Didelphimorphia; family Didelphidae; genus Monodelphis; species Monodelphis domestica. Next base: position 634,779,559 of record NC_077227.1, read on the forward strand.
TCATCACATTTTATTCCCTACACTTAAATCTTAATTTGATTCCTCATTTGGGTATGGGAGTGGCTCTGCATTCCAGAAGGTTATGGTGCCAAAGTGTAAGTTCTGGAGCTATTTTCAAAGCTGGAAAAACCTCAAGTATAGGTCTTATGATGAGCTGTGTCTCTCTTACCCAAGGAGTGGGTTAGTTTAACATGGAGAAGATCCTCACCAGCTTAGCTGGTGAATGATGAAATTTTCATCCACTGTAATCTATAAAATATGTAGGGAGATATAAATGAATAAATATTATGCACACACACACACACACACACACACACACACACATATATATATATGTGAATAGATTACCCACAGCAAAGATATCATAGAAGTTTCAACAATACAGATGAATAATTTTTGGTGTATATATTAATGGAATGATGATATAAGGTAAAGGTGAGAAGTTTAAGTTTCCATAAGCTAATTAGCACAAGCAGAAAATTTAATGAAGTCAGCATTCTCTTTCAATCTTCTAATATAAATCATTACATTCCAAGGACTGTCATCTCTAAGACAGTACTGAGTGGAAAAGCAAATTTTGACTGACAGGCATAGTATCATAGATTAGGCTAGAAGGGATCATAGCAGATGAGGAGCTTCAAAGAACTTAAAAGACTAGGCCAAAGTCCCATGGGCAGAAGTTGTACCCTTTTCCTTAGAGGTTGTTATACCTGAGAGTACACAAATATTAGTCAGCAACAGGACCTCCTTCAACCTCCCCTTTTCCTCTCTTCTCCAATTCTTGCCAGCCTTTATTTCTACCTAAAATAAACAGTAGGACAGCTAGGTGGCATAGTGGATAGAGTACTAGACTTGGAGTCAAAAAGACTCATCTTCCTCAGTTCAAAGGTTTAGATATTTACTAGCTATGGGATCCTGGGCAAGTCATTTAACCCAATTTCCCTCAGATTTCTCATCTGTAAAATGAACTGGAGAAAAAAAAATGGCTAGTAATTCTAAAGGAAATGCCAAATGAAATAATGAAGAGTCAGACATGATTGAAATGCCTGAACAAAGACAACCACAGAGTAAGTAGTGATATGTTTGTTCAGGAAAGACTTGTAAGTCTTAGTGAAAAATACTATATAGAGATGAGGTTAATAGTTCAGTTTTTATAAGTTATAGTATTTAGTTAATAGTCTTCTTGGGTGCACATACAGGATTTGGTGGTTTAAATAGTACTTATTAAATTTTCTTTGATACTATTTATTCCTTTATCCAATATTTAAGTGAATTCCACTCTATGGTGTGATGGTATAATATTTAAAAAGCTCAGAAAGACATTAATGTAGAAAAATATTGATTTGATTCACTTGACCATTTGACTAGTACAGAGGAAAATATCACTACAGTTACCAGGAGCTATACTTAAGGTTGAAACATCACAACTGGATTTTTTTAATACATTATTAGATTTAAAAATGTAATCTGTCTCCTTTCTGTGGACCAACATAATTATAGAAAGATTCATCAATAGTTGATTGTGTACTAGATAGTGGATCTTTTGGCCAATAATTCTAGTGCCTTATCTGTGTTGATTAGCTCCAACTTTTCCTGTTTATAGCTTGTTTATATACATGCCTCCTTCCTCATTAGACTAAGATAATATTTGTAAAGCCCTCAGCACAACTCCTGAACTATAACAGGTACTTAATATGTACTCATTACCTTTCTTTTTCTTCCTTTCTTTCAGAGTATGAACTATCCCTTGAATTTCTTTGTATCCCCAGTGCTTAGTGGTGTGTCGCATACAGTAGTCACTTAATTAATATTGATTGACTGACAGAACAAAGAAAAACACAAAATGTTTTCAGTACTCAATGATTCCTTTCCTTTTCTGTATTGATAATAGAGCAAAAGAACATGGGTTAGATGGTGCAAGGGATAATCCAGTATTCAGAGTGTAAATACTAATGGAGAGAGTGGTATGTTCCTTCTGTGAGAGTCCCTTTGCAAGGTTAAGTTCTTTTTTAACAGAGACAAAACAGAAATGGTCTCTGTTCTGGGACTGATGAACCCTACTCTTAAAGCTTTGAGTTTATCTTGCATGGAGTGATCATTGGACATTTCATATTCCACTTGAGGATAGCTGATTGGTTCATTTCATATTCACTTGTGCCACACTCTTGGATTTGGTTTTAAAAATGAGAGCTGGTGGACACTTTCTATGGTGGTATAGAATGAGGAACAAGGTAAGTGCCCCCAAATTAGCAAATGGATTAGGAAATGGATAAATAAATTGTGGAACTTTAATGCAATGGAATATTTTTATATTGTTAGAAAAAATATGAACAATTCAGGGAATTCTTTATCTTTTATAGATTTGTTATAAGAGATAGCTTTGCTGATGAGAGAATGGCTATATTTAGAAATTAATGCAGCATAAAAACATAAGCCAGCATTTTTTCTTTGAAAAATCTAGAGAGGAAAAGTCAGAAGAGATAGATAGAAGAGATACCTAGAACTGAAATGGACAACCCACCAGATGTATAAGGTCTCTAGTTTCCTTAGAGGAAGCCTACCCACACATGCAGTCCATTATTTCCTGTAGGGAATCATGAGTACCAGGGAACCAAAGGGCCTCAGAAAAAAAGAGAAAGAAAAAGATAACTCAAGTGATAACAATAGATAGAAGCATTGATAAAGCAATGACCAAAATTAGGGAGGCTATTGTGACAGTCTAGGAAGATGATATTTTCCTGGCATTTGTCTCTTGCATGGCATCTTTTATAACATGAGAACTTTCCATTGCTCCTCAAGGAAGCTATGATTTTAATTCTTCAGACTGTGGTATTGTATGACTTGAAGTCTTATGGCATTATAGAAGGAATATTTATGTTAAAATTATATGCCTTTGTTTCATAGTGAAGCTTAGGGTCATTACATCACTACACAGTTATCCAGAGTTAATCCAACCTGCTTTCCTTTCTGTTTTGTTATGGGCTTAACTCATTGTTCATTCAAGTGTCTATCTGAGATTTATGTGCTGAAGAATGAGTTCAAGGATTTGTCCATTCAAGGGCATATCATAGTCTGAATAATAGGCATTCTTAATCTGCTTGTCTTTCTTTTTCTTCCCCGTATGGATAATTAAGCCAAAATCTCTTCCTCAATTATATATCTTATTTTAGACAAAATGATACAATCAGCACAATAGTTACTGAACAAACAATAGCATCTGGAATACTTCACCATCTATAAGTAACTTCCATGTGACCTTTGGTCTAAAAATCCTCTATAACCATCGAAAACACTTTTGGATAATATATTGTTCATTATCTTGTATTATAATAGTAATTAGAGGGTCAGTGAACAAAGTTATTTCTCTTATTTTTTTCATGGAATTTTTCTAGAGTTTTGACACATTTATGTGTTGGAAGAACGCATTGAAAGTGGTATTTTACTTTATAGAATATAAGTTCTCTGAAGGCAGGGACTATTTAATTTTTGTTCACATTTTCAACATCTAGCATAATTCCTTAAATATAATAGGTGCTTTATAAATGTTGAATGAATTAAACCAATGATTTTTATACTTAAAAAATCATTTTGAAATCTTTTATTGTCTGTTCCTTTTATTCAACTGTATAACTATATTTGTCTGCTAGAGAATATTATGAGGGAACCTACTTAACTTCTCATCACTACACTTCAAGGAAGCACTTGCTAAGCCTGTAGGTTATTCTCATAACATTTTTTGTCGAGTTGGCAAATGAGTATATGGGTTGGTAGTTATTTTCTATTAAGAAAGTCCATTTCCCCCCAAGCATTTGATATTTTTTCCTCTTTAGGATATCTAGAGAATTTATCTCTTGAGACTAAATACTCCAGCATGGACTTCTTTTGAGTATTCTTGTTTTAGACCATCTCTAATTTTCTTATAGCTATTTCTACATCCTCAAAAAACAAAGTAGGGACTGGAATATAAAAATCCAAATGTCACTAATAGAGAAATAATTCATTATAGAAACTTCCAGAATTTTATTTTTAATATTGAAGTCTATTGTTATGTCACCAGAAAGAGCTTAATATATAATAATAGGACAATTCTTTTCAGAGCTTCCCATTTGTTCTTCCAAAATGTGTTGCCTACTCCTTTGGAGCAAATGCCAGCTTTGAATGTAAGTTTAAAAAAACCAGCTTATCTTTATCAGAAGACAGAATCCGTTATAAAAGGATATACCTCAAAAAAACTTAAAGGGAATAGGATTTCTGGAAGGTAAGAAATCATTGAGGAAATAAAGGGAGAATAAGGAGAGTGGGTTAAATTTACCATGTCCAATTAATGTCATGTCAGCAACATCAAGCAAATAGCAAATTCTGTCTAGGAAGATCACTCCTTAAGCATTTTAGTAAGACAAAGAAGGATTCAGTTACACATGATTTTATTCAATTTGGAGTAGCACTGTCCTTTACTTGCAATTGGCTTGTGGCTTTTGGCTTGTGGCTATTCGGCATCTGGAGGCTGGACTCCTTCCCTCTTCTGGGCACTCAGAAGCTTTCAGGGTTTGTGGATCACATCTCTCATGATTCTTTAGGCCCTTTTCTGGGAGGGAAAACCTACCTTCCTACTAAACTCCTTGCCAATAAGAGACTACAATCACTTCATCCCATCTCAATTTAGTTTCCTTCTTAAATATCCATGGGATGATTTGGTTTAGTTGGCTCTCTCATCAAACTTTTTGTAATCTGAGTTTTCTGTCAGCTGCTTCTCATTGTTTTATTAGGCAATATTGAACATTATCATCCTCAGTAAGATTTTTACAATCATGTTCATAGTCTAAAGTTGTGTTACTCTTGACTGCTATATGTCTTCATTTGTCTTATTGGTCTTTATATTTTTCCTTTACAGCCTGTGACCAAAGTGAGTGGGAGTCCTGAGTTCTGGGGGACTGTGTGTGTGTGAGGTTTATGGAGAAAAAAGGGCTCATCAAAATGGTAGAAAATCCAGTGGAGGGAAATGAGTTCGGGTGAAGGAAGAGGGCTTGATTTTTCTGGCTGTGTACTATATTTGGATCACTAGTCCAAGACCGATTAAGAGTGCTGATTGAAGCAGAAAGAACAGCAGAGATGTTTGTCCTTTGCCGGAAGCCCTGAGGTGGTTATGTTAGGGACTGGAGCAGATCCAGAGTCTGACTTGTCTCTGGCACAGATCTACTACTTCCTACCAACACCATCACCACCTCTACCTCCCTACTTTCAGATAGAATGTCCACAGAAACAGCAGCAGAATTGGCCTGAAGTTTCCACTGCTACAAAATCTGATCTCTCCCACAGGCTTACCTTGATGTTAATTCCAAGACCAGTTCACGGAATTAATGGTGATGTAAGAGGCAACTGGCTGAAAAGAGGACTTGGGAAATTTCTAGCTGCTAAAGCAAGGCGAGCCTTTGCCTTTGAAGCCTCCATCTAAGAGGCAAAGAGTATGATGGAGGAGAAGGCAAGTTATGAAGTCCAGGTTACCCTGAAGTAGTCAAAAAGCAATCTACAGAGGGAGAAACTCAGACTTGCTTATGCATCCTGTTGCTAGAGATCTAGCATTAGATTTCCTAGAGAACAATTTTCCTCAAGAATTTTCCCCAAAAACAATATAGGAGGATAACAGAGTGGTACTATGCAAAGACCCCTGAATTAGGAGCTAAATATAACTGACCTAGCTCTAGAGCTGAGTCTGCTACTAGTTCCCCCCAACAAACTATGAAAAAATGACTTCCCTTCTTTGTCTTGGGCCTTGATGCTTCATCTCTAAAGTGAGTTAAGTAGGTTTGGATGATTGCTAATGTCCCTCTTATAACCAAAATTCTATGATGTTACCTTTTAAAATAACTAATTTTTAAAATCTCAAAGTATTAAAATCTAAAACATTTTCAGAATTAGCTACTTCCTTGTTCAGTGACTCCCTCCAGAGGTCTACCATGTCAGCAGGAACCCTACCCAATCATGTGCCTTGGAATCTCTTTCCAGATTCCTCACTAGAAGGAACTCTTCCTCCCCTTTACAGCTCGCCTGTTTATGTTGTCATCCCCATTACTATTGATTACATTCACATATACATACATACATAATGCTATATATACATTAATTACATGTATACATAGTACATATTACATTCTAAAGTTAGAGTGTAAGCTTTGTGAGGGCAGGGATGATCGTGTTTACTTATATTGGAAACTCCAGCATTTAACAGTATGTATGACTATCTTTATTTAGGATTTCAGTCTACTGATGATGGATGTGTCTAAAAGCATGTACTATATTAATTTAAAAATATTAAGGCTAACTTCTTATATGCCTTAAAAGGAAAACATTTAAAGGTAATTTTTTTGTGATTGTCTTTAAGTAAATTAGTTAAAAAAAACATTTACCAAGAAAGGCAGTACAGTATAGTCTAATGAGCTCTGTATTTTGAGTCAGAGGTCCTGTATTCAAATCCTATTTGAGCACTTCCTATAGATAAAAAGGGGCATTGTAATTCATGCTGTCATCGCTCTTGGCTATAATTTGCATCAATAACCCATGACTATGCCTCTAACCCATCTATAATATATGGCTTTTGATTATTGCATGTGGATCAGAAATATTAGGCGACTTACTTGGCCATGGTCATGCAAAACTTCCTGCATCTACACTATTCAGTATACCTGCTGCTTCCATGTTGTTTTTAGTATGCCAAAACCAAATGTGTTCTTCTGCTCACTAGTGCTTATGAGATTCGTACAAGCAGAGCAAAAGAGGTCCTTAGTTCTTTTGTATCAGGGCCAGCTGATTGACATTAGGCTCCCTCTCCAAAATTTGCAAGATTCCACAGTCATCTGGGAAACAGTTGCACACAGGTGCTTCCTTCCCTATTTATCAGTCCTAGCTCACAATGAGGATCCTTTCCCTTCCTCCTCAGTTTGGTGACTGGAGCATAGGGGTATATTCAATACCTCATATACTTTTAAGACACCAATAGCAAAGAGATTGAAGTACTTAGACTGATGAATCAGGATTGCTTGGGTTTGCCACACCTCAGTTAAAAGTCCTCAGCCTCAAAGAGTCATTATAATAATCTTCTAAAGCCTGAAAAAAAAGTATGGTTTTGCTGGGAAACGTCTGAGGCTCCTGATTCTGGGATATCCTAAGAAGGGGAAATCTCACAATTGAATAGGGGACTTCATTTTCCAATAGGAATAGGATCTGCAGAGATGGCAAGCTTGTAGCAATCTCCCTCAGGCCCTCAGCGGTCTTTTGTATAAATAGAATTATTCTGAGTCTCACCCAGTTCCAATCTCTATGTATTGTCTGGAATCAATTAGAGATATTTTTCCCATCTTGGGCTGACAACTTCAGACATATATGCAATTTGGGGGAGGGAGGAGAGAAGGTCTGCTGCGCTGTTAACTATTTAAATGTTTAAAGTATTAAAGTTAATTGAGCTTAACATTCAGAGAATTGCAGTGAGGGCACATATCGTGTGGATGGATGGGACAGCCACCTTCAAAGAGTTTAAAAGCATTCAGGAAGAAAAGCTTAATGCCTTTTGGTGCTTAATGCTTTATGTATGTCACTGCTAATCATTTTTTTCAGTTGATTCACAAAATAATAATAATGATAATAATGAATAGCTCACATTTATGTCACACAGAGCAGTTTATAAAGTATTTTTCTCAGCAATTTAATGAAACAGGAAGTACCAATACTAAAATGCTCAATTTTACAGATGAAGGAACTGAGGGTAGGAGAAATTTAGTCAGACCTACTAGAACTACTCCATTGTTGCCTTGGAATGTATCTGTCCCTTGAAATCACATGAGGATCAGACAAGGTAAGTTTAGAGAGTTTCCTCACCACTTTGTCCACAGTGAGAAAAAAATGGCCAAAGCAAATCTCTGCATATAACTAATATTAGAGAGGTTGTATTCTATATCAGGTGAAGCTCTGTGTTATCATAGTGAGAATACTGGATCTGCGATCAGATAAATTGGGTTCAAATGTCTCCTCTGATATCTACCTGTATGATCTTTGGGAAAATCACAGCCTCCCTGGGTCTTAGCTTTTTCACTTTCAAAAGGATAAGGTTAATGAACTGGCTTCTTTAGAAGAATATATATATATATATATATATATATATATATATATATATATATATATAATATACATACATATAACATGTTACACATATATAATATATATATATATACATATATATATATTTGACTCTAAGATGATCCTATTCACACTGGTGAAATTACAGATTCTTGAAGTATTGAGGAGTTTTATTTTTAATGATAATGTTTTTTGTTCAATGATTCCTATCTGTTGCATTGTGTCTCTATTTTGCTAGTAGGGATCAACAGGAAAATCAGCTTGGGGTTTATTCCTTCTTAGGCTACCCCATTAGACTCTAAGATTCATGAGAATAGGGATTCCATTTTGCCCTCCTTTGTTTATGCCCAGCACTTAGTAGCATACCCAATACACAGTAGGACAATAAATGCTTAATTTCTTAGGAAGTTACTTTTCGTTGTTGGTGCCATGATTTACTTGAATTATTCTATATTTGCTTATCTGTGTTTCCCTTGTATTCTTCCCACTCCAGGGACTGGTTTTGTTTTGTCTTTGAATCTCCAGCACCTTGCAGAGTGTCTGGCTCAAAACTGGGGATTGCTAAGTGCTTATTGAATTGAAGGCAATATGACTAGTTATTTCAGTGCTCAAGAGAACTGTGATTTATTTAATATGGAGACTCCCCTCTAACCCATCTTAGACATACTGTAACTTATTCATACCTTAGTAGATAGTCTTGGGTTGTTTAAGGAAAATTTAAAAAAAAGATAACTTTATGACCACCTTCCTAGTGATGATGATGATAACTATAACAAGGATGACTAACAGATCAACAACAGGCAACTACTTTTTGATTTGTCAGATGTAACCAAGAGTTGCTTTCTTCCAGATGGATGCAGATAACATCTATCCACTGAATCACAATTCTTCTTTTGGACAACACAATCAATAAAATGTGTTGGAACCATACTATCTTTACTGACAGAACTGTTACCTGTAATTTCCTGGGCATATAAATGATTTATTAAAAATAATCTTAAGAACAGTTTAGAAAATAAATATTACTAGACAAAATATTCATAATCTTTAAATTATCTGTAATAAAAAGCCTTCAAAATATAAAAATCTGGACATGTAGATTAAAATCACATTGGAGTAGTACAAAATATATATTATTTGTGAAATATATTTCATTCTACTGGAATAGTACTGTGGATATTTTTGGTGAGTTTGTAGCTACACTTACATTATATTCCAATGATTTTATTCAACTACATACAATAGCTATTTTATCCACCAATTCTTACACCACCAAGTCTCAAAGAATAATAGCATTTAAGAATGAATCTGGCTTGATCCCTTTGGGAAAAGAAGATAAGAAGAACAAGATAATGAGAGCTAACATTTACACAGCACTTTAAGGTTTACAAAATAATTTACATATGGAATATCTTTTGATCCTCATACCAAGTTTGTCTAGTAGGTGCTATTACATAAAGATTAAGAGAGGTTAAATGAGTTACCTAGGGTCACTAAGCTATTAAATGTCTGAGGTGGGATTTGAACTTGAGTCTCTATCTGTTTCACAGTTTTTAAAATAAGAGACACACTTTATCACTAGTTCATATTCAACGCTTTTCCAATTCTGTTGAACCTGTTGGTGTTTATATTACACTGCTTTACCTTTGGAGAATCAGGGATCATCTGTAGACTACAATAAGGTATTAGGTGTAGTTGGGCTTCAGTTGAGACAGGGTTATTTAGTTTTAAAAAATTGATATCTTTTATTCCAATCTCAGTAGTGTAGCTTTGTACAAGCACATAAAGTTTTATATATATATATATATAAACAAAAAATTCATACACACATGTACATGCTTATACACAACATACACATGTAGATCACACATGTAACAACCAGATGCAACTCATGTGAAGATGCATGTATATGTATACTTTGTGCATGTGCATTTGTGTCATATTTTACACTTGCATATGCAGGCATGCCATTTTCCTCCTTCCCCCAGGGATACATGACCTAGACAGATTCTAGGGAAGATAATTTCCCCCATATTTATGAGTTTCTAGCAATAAAATTTCCTTCTTGATTAAGTAGCAATACAAGAAAACATGTTCACCAGTACAACTAGAGACTGGAAAGTCATAGAAAATAGGAGATGGTCAGCTAGAGTTTTTGTTTTTTCAGGAAACAGATGTTATCTTTTCCTATAATCCTCCATACCTGATACTTAGTTACCTATTAATCAAAATATCTCTGGGCTTTGTTCTGAGAAAAGTGAATTTCAGTGTCACAATATTTGGGATTATCCTTCTAGGAGACAAATGATAATGTAGAAAAACCTTATTCATCCATCCTGAATTCAGTTACTTTGGCTATGCAAACACACCCAATTACCTATAGGTTAAAAATGCTTCTGATCAGCAACAAGAATAATAATACAGTGCCTTCAGGTTAGCATAGGGCCATCTTCACAACAATGTTGTGAGGTGGATGTTTCAAAAGTTCAAAAAAAACTATTCAAAAATAGTTTCAAAGTTGGAAGGGATCTTTAAAAGTTGTCTGGTGTAGCCCTCTCATTTTGAAGATCAGAAAGCTGAATCCCAGAGAATTGAAATTATTTGTCCAGGTATAATTAGAGGCATAAAATTCAGAAAATTAGGAAAAGAGCTAGAATTTGAACTCAGGACTACCTCCAATATAAGGATTTACATATCAGAAATTTGTAGAGCTACAAACCAGGGCTTTGATTTATTGCTTTGTCTATTATCTAGATTTAAGAAATTAAACATGATAGTTTGTATATACTTTATGAAAGAGCAAGAAAGAGAGAGAGAGACAGACAGACAGACAGACAGACAGAGAGACAGAGACAGACAGAGACAGAGACAGAGAGAAGGAGAGAGAGAATCCGGTTGTTAAACATTTATCAGCACAACCCTGGATGTAGATTTTCTTACACATTTTTTTTGCAAACATGGAAGCTGAAACTCTGACTTGCCATTAATGGCATAATGAATAAATAAATATGGCAGAATTTGAATCCAGGAGCCCTTAGTTCAAGTCCATTTCTGTCTCTATTACTAGATTATACTTTTTCTTATAACTGTCAAAGCCTATTTACAAGACCCTGGATACTTTAATCATTGTCATGCCCCTATTCCTATACCCACAGTCTTTGTTTAATTCTATTTTATGGATAATTCAAACAAGTTCCATTATCTGGTTTCTAAGCATAGAGGGAATTAGAAATAAGGTAAAAAAAGAAATGCATAGGCAGATACATTGACCAAAGCAAGGAGTGACAGCAAGTTAGGAAGTAAAAACAACTACAAAAAGTGAAGGTCTGGGTCATTTGTAGGGGTAAACAGTCCCATATATTTCAACAGGTCTAATAAATCAATCAAGAAGTCTTTATTGAGAATTGACTTTATACCAAGCACTGTGCTAGGACTTGAATATATAAATACAGAATCAGACAGTTCAAGCTTTCAATTGCTAAAACAAAGCAGGAGAAATACAACATGTTCACAATTTAAGTAGTTATAGGATAAAAATAAATGAACAGTGATTCAGATGGGGGAAACAAACAACTGAGGGAATCAGAAAAGGCATTCTAGAAGAGGTAGCAGTTGAGTTTGTCTGATATATTTTAATGTAATAATTTATATTCCTAATGATGATGATGAGTCTAATTTTTTAAGCATCAATTTAACAAGGACTGTGATTTCTTCAGTGAGGGAGCTTCTTCTCCTGAAGTAAATTTCACACTGCCTATAATGTCAAGCTCGGAAAAATTTCTGAGAGTCCATGTGATTAAATGACTTGCTCAGGGTCCCAGAGCTACTAAGTATCAGAGGTGAATGAGAACCTAGGTTCTCCTGATCCCAAATATAGAACTCTTTTTCCTAGGTCGTGATCTCTCATTTTTTAAAGGTTAAATTATTCTTAGTATGCTCTGCTTTATAAGTCAGGGATGTATAAAATACATTTCAGAAAGATTGTCATACAAAATGGTTAATGGAAAGTTTGATAGTTTTAAGTCATTTACCCTCAATTATTTGAAAAGCTTTGCTCTCCTGAATGACTCCCTTGTCCTCTAAGGTTTCCCTAGGAGACTTTCTTTTGTAAGTTATATATTTCAAAATACCTTCTTAGGATTATTTTAAGCAATCAGGTTAGCAATGCAGTGTTCTTTCATGTTCATCTTGATTTACAAAGAAAAGCTTGAATGTAATAAGACATTTGAAAAGAGTGGCCCATGGCCAACCCATTTTTATTTTCTCTCCCAAATACCTCCAAAGCTGGGTACTGCATACCTTCTTCTGCCCTTGCCTCTCTCTCTCTCTCTCTCTCTCTCTCTCTTAGCCTTCATCCAGCTACCTCCTTTCCCCCAACCATCTAAAACATTCATTCTATCCCGCAGCCCCCTCCTGTTACCTGGAGGGGAACACCACATGCCTCACCTCATTGGTTATCATTATTATGTCATCCAGATCAATCATTGGGAGCCCATGCAGTTGTAAATGCTGCTTTGATCATTCGTTCCACTTGGTTAGTATTGATCAGATCCAGTGCGCCACTAATCTGAAACAGCCCCCTTCTCAAAGCAAGGCATCCTGGTGACCAAACCAAGTGACCACATTGTTTGGTTTTTAAATTATTCCCTTCTCGAGGTTCTGATAACCATGGCAAGGCAGACAGTTAAGAAATCCAGGGGGCCATTTATTGCTGAAGGGGAAAGAGAGAGGTCTCATGGGATCTGATAAGACACATGGCTTCCTCATCCATTCCCTCTAAATAATAAGCAATAATAATGGCATGGTCAAGAGGAATGATCTGAGAGACATGCACACAGTAGATGCAAATGGTCCCAGGTATACCCGTGTTTAATGTTATGTAGTCTGGAAATCAGAAGTGACCTAGGTTCACTTTCTCTTTCTGTCATTCAATGATAAGTTGTGTGACCTTAGGAAGATCTATTGACCTTTATGAGCCTCAGTTTCCTTATCTGTGAAAATGGATCTGATCACTATTCTTTCTGTGACACCACAATCTCTGAGATGCTGTCTCATCCTATGTTACAGGCTCTGGAATAAGATAGCTTCTTTAACTGTGTTGCATTGTTGCATTTTTGAAATTCTGGATTCCAATAGCCCCATGAAGCTGGATTGAATCCTTTAAATAAGAGTTTTCCTGCTAAGTGCTCCTTTTCATGAGGAGAAATTTTCCCCTAGGCAGTTGCAGTATGGTTTTTCTGGTCCAATGAATTTGTTCTACCTACCTCAGGGTTGTAGAGAGGGACATATGAGAAAATGTGTGTAAAGTGCCTTATAACTGGGATCATGTGATATAAAGACCAGCTTTCTCCAACGTTTTTTTAAAATTTTATTCAATTGATTCATTTAAAGCATTTTTCAAAGTTGCTGGGGAGAATCTCTTTCATAGCTCAACATATCTAGTCAGAATAATAGGAATAACCAATATTTTATAGAACTTCAAATAGGCAGTTTGATGCAGTGATCAAAAATCTGCCTTGGAGTCATGATGATCAAGTGAACATGGTGTTCAAGTCCTGACATTCATACATGCTAGCTATGGAGCCCTGGGTAATTTACTTAATTTCTCCCTGATTCAGGCCAATAGTTTCCTTTTTTTTTTTGGTCTCAGGAGAACCTAATACATGATTTAAAAATTATTGAAGACTTCTCCCTTCCAAGAGTTTACATTTTTGTGAATGATAGCTATCAATATTTACTAAATTAGAAATTAAAGACCTAGTATTATTATGAAAATAGTTTTGACCTTGCAGATTCCATGAAAGGATCCTGGGAAACACCCAGAAGTCCTTGGATCACTTTGATAATTGCTGTTCAAAGCAGTTCTTTAAGTTGCAGACAAGTTGCTGACCCACATAAGTATAGATAATTCCCACAACAGTGGGAACCGAGTATTCCCTTTGCTGATGAAATCACAGGTCTGAAGCAAACTAATAAAAAAGTATATTAGATATTAGATCATTTGATCCTCATAAAGTAGGTGCTACAGGTATTATTCTCACTGCAGATAATTAAACTGGGTTCCAGAGAGATTAAATGATAGTTAATAAATGGCACAGGCAGAATTTGAATTCTATTCTCTTCTTACTTCTCACACTTTAAAGTCACTAATCCTTTGACTCTATGAAAAATGGTGAGGTAAAAGGATGTCTTTAGCATCTAGTTCTCTTCTCCTTTGGTTCCTTTTCCCCGGACACTGAACTATTATTTCCTTACTCACTCAGTCAACACCTTCCTGTGGCTTTACAGTCACAGAGGAAAAGATCTAATCTCAATGCAGTGTTCTCAGTTTTTTTAGGGGACAATATAGGAAACAAATATTATGATGCCTTTTGCAAAACTGTAGTTTTCTTTTATTCTTCCTTAAGAATTCTATGTAATGAATCTATCGTTGAGCTCAATGCCTATAATAAGTTGACTTCCAGGATGAATTTGTATCATTTTACAAATACTGAGATCTGTAAAACTCATTGCACTTCTTTCTTGACCTTACTTGTCAGGAAATATAGAAATAAAACAAGTGTGTAGGTATAGTAACTAACAAACCCTTGCCAGATATTTTTTAATTACTATCTCCTTCTCTATTCCTTTTAACCGATTTTAGTTGGATATGTATTTTCAATTGTTCTGCTTTTGAGTTTGAATCTATTAACAATACTAATTCTTTTTGAAAGTAGATGGATTTGACACCTAAAAAATAAACCAAGTCATAGTATTATTGCTTTTTTAGAAACTTACCATCTATCTTAAAATCAATACTGTGTATTTTTCCAAGGCTGAAGAACAGTAAAGGTTAGCCAATAGAGATTAAGTGACTTGTCCAAGGTCACACAACTAGGAAGTTTCTGAGGCCAGATTTGAACTCCAAACCTCTTGTATCTAGGTCTAGCTCCCATAGTAGTATTGTTAATGACTGATAGCCACATGATAATATTGTTAACGACTGATAACAACTTAATGTATTTGCCTTCTATAGACACTGGTTACATTTTTAAAGAGAAAGCTAAGAGAAGGCAGTGCTTTAAACCAGTGTTAGCAAACCTTTTAGAGATCATATATCTGAACTGCACCTTCAAGCTTCCTGTAAGCCCCTGGCATTACCTCAGACAGTGGAGGTAGGAAGTGCTCACACTGGGCTGCTGGGTGGAGGGGCGTGGCATGTGAACATTGTCCCCAGGTGTGGTGGAGAGGAGGAATGCAGCAGCCTCCTCTGGCATGCTGGGGCACACATGCCACATCTTTGCAAACATGGCTTTAAACCAAAGAAATAACTTTCTAATAATGAGGTTTCTGAGACTATAACATGATGGTGGAAGAGGATCTTAAGGCAGACAACTGACTCAGAAAGAAGCCTTCATGTCATGTTACCTAGTCTACCCAGGTGAAGATTTAAATTTGTCTTAGATATATCCACATCCCTCTGTGAAGAAGTATTGCATTCTGGACAGTAGGCTAGTTTTGTCTTTGGGAAGACCTGAATTTAAATCCTAACTTTGTTGCTAACTGTAATACCACAGGAAAATTATTTATCCTCTCAGAGCCTTCCATGAAACAGAAATAATACCTACAATGCCCACTTTGAATCATTGTCGAAAGGCTCAAATGAAGAGTATATGAAACACTTTCTAAGCTTAATAATATGTGAAACACTTTGGAAACATACATAATATCAGTTATTTTTACTCTTTATGTTTATCTCATTTATATTATCACTATGGACATATCACTCATACCCCACCAATGAATGACTATTTTGGGGGAGGATGATGGAGAGATCCCTTCCTTCATTCACAAAAGTAAATGATTTTCAATAGCATCTCTTTTTTAATTTAATTTTTTAAACCTTTACCTTCTGTTTTAGAATTAATACTGTATATTGGTTCTAAGGCAGAAGAGTTGTAAGGGTTAGGCAATGGGGACTAAGTGATTTGCCCAGGATCACACAACCAAGAAGTGTCTGAGGCCAGATTTGAACCTAAAATCTCCTGTATCTAGGCCTGGCTTTCATTCCCCTAAATCACCTAGCTTCCCCCAGCATTCTTCTGTTTGGATTCCACTTTGAGAATCTATTTCCTCTTAATTCTAAAGTCTATGTTTTAGCTTTCAGCTGGAGCATTGTATAGTCAAAGGAGATGATTTAAATGAACTCTTATTTTTTGTTTAAGGAAGAAGTGTAGACTTTCTAAAGCTACTTCTATTATCCTTTATGTAAAAGGAGGAAAGGATACAAGTACATATGATTTGAGTGAGAGAGTCATTTCTTCCTCCTATTACATCCCTATTCCATCTCAGAAGCTTCAGTGTGAAGGAATAACCTCGTTCAAGCATGCTTTTTGATTTAAAGAAAAAAATATGGATTTTTTTCCAGTAAAGCGGAATACGTTTTAATCTAGTAATTGAATTTAGTTCTATTTAGTCTGGTTTGATGGGGGTAGATCTATCGTTGTAGGGGAAGAATTGACATAGTTTAATACTTAACAGATGGATAGAACACAAAAAGTTAAAAAGATAAGAATATCAAGGAGGTTATAGGCAGTTGTAGGTCTATGGGAAAATGACTCTTTCCCTCCAAATGTTAGCATTAAACTCATTATTGTGCCCCTATTTCTGAAGTAAAGTGTTCAATGGATTTCCTAATAATTTTCAAAGTGGGTACTGGTCCAAAAATTTCCCCAACTAGTTAGGAAACCATTTATAAGTCACATGGTCTCACCTCTGTGGGTTTTAGCTTCTCTACCTATAAAATGAGATTCTTAGATTTTATAGAACTTTTTTCTTTTGGAAATTTTCCTCCAATTAATAAGAATTTATTTTCTCTCCCTCCCAACTTCCTCCATGTTGGAAATAAGAAGAAAATATCCTTGTAACAAAAATACAAAGTCAAGCAAAACACTGGCCCTGTCCAAAATTACATTTCATTCTGTATCTTGAACCTATCACCTCTATGTTAGGAATTGGGCAGTATACTTCATTATTGATCCTCTTTCTAAGGTCCATTCCAATTCTGCACTTCAAATTGATAGGCTCAAAGGTCTAAACAGGGAAGGGATTTTGGAGCAGAAGCATAATGGAGTCATCTCTGTCTGGCTCCTAAAAGCTGATTGTTAAATTTTCATCCAGAGCATTTACATCTTGGAAATTGCTACACATCAGGTCTTGATATATTATTTTGTTGATTGTCTAGATTTAAGAAAGTGATGGAGAAAATGTCAATAATGCAGATAAAACTTAAAAACATGTTAGGCACAAACATTCCCCAACCTGGAGAGTTAATAAAATTCATCAGAATAACCTTGCTTGGAGTTTATCTAGCCCAACTTTATCATTTTATAGATAAGGAAATTGAGATCCAGGAGCACTAGCTGATTTGCCCAAACTCTCATTGGTGGTATTCATGCCTTTACAATTTATCAACACCAGTGAGAAAAATGGATCATAAATAATATTCCTGATTTGAAGACGGAAGCCAAGCAAAATGTCTTGTACAAGGACATATAAGTGTTTGCTAAATTGAATGAGGAAATGGCCACACTCAAATATCAGTTAAGGAACTTGTCTGAGAATACCATTCCATCGCCAAAAAGAATTGGTTTCTCTCCTGCTTATGTACTGACTCCAACCTATTACTTGTTCTTGAACTGCCTTTCCACAGGGTATAGGACGCTTTAAATGGAGGTGTCTAAAAACTTAGGCACCAATCAATTCTCAGTAAGAAGCATTCATTTTGATTTTGTTCAACCATAGACAATAAACTAAATGGCTTTTGATATTTTCATGCCATGGTGGAGCTGCATATTGTGACCCATCCAACCTGACTTTTCATCCTCTGTATTTTTGACCATCTCTTCTATGGTCTGCAACTTCCAGGTCAAGTCGGCAAGTAATTATCAAACTCAAATAGGAACAGATCCATCTGGACCATATATTGACTTAGAAAACCACAAATTAACATTATATATGTTGTATTTTGTTTTTTTATTTTGTTCCACATTGCTCAGTTACATTTTACTCTAATACCTGGCTGTACTCCAGAGTTTTGTTTGAGGGAAGCAGGTTTGGAGTTGGCCATCACTGCTCTCTTAGGATAAAAACCTGAGGCAGAGAGATGTACTATTAGTAGTAACGGACTCTCAGATTTCAAACCTAGATCTTCTGACTTGAAATAGAAAACTCTTTCACTATTCCATTGACATACCAGTCTATTTCAATTTCTTTGACTCTTAATCACCAAACATTCATTAAGCACTTACTGTGTGCTAGGCACTGTATAATGCACTGGGGATCAATCTGATACAAATGCAAATTCAATAAATGAAACAACCCCTCAGTCACAAGAAGTTTATGTTCTTATGGGGGAAGAAAATAGACATGTATAAGTATAAACAGAATGAATATAAAGAGTATAAATGCAAATGAGTAAAAATAATTTGAATAAAAGGCAAATTTGCACTTGCAGTTGAAGTTTCAAGGAAAGATTTCAAGAAAAAAGGTGGTGTTTGAGCTGCGTCTTGAAGAGAGTGATTGGAGGTGGATGTGAAGAGGACATGCATTTTAGATCTAGAGGATAGGTAGTTCAAAGGTATAGAGATGGGAGTTTGGATGTCATGTGTAAGAGGCAGAAAGAAGGCCCATTTGACTCAGTCTCAGGATGGGAGAGAGTAGGTAATGTTTAGTGAAACTGGAAATATAGACTATGGTAAAGCTGTGAAAGGGCTTTAAAAACTAAATAGCAGGTTTTGATTATATTCATAAGCTAATAGGGAAACACTGAAGTTAATTGAGTATGGATATAATATGGTCAGATATTCATTTATGGAAAACCCCTTTGGCAGCAGTGTGTAGAATGGACTGAAGTAGGTAGAGATGCATCAGGAAGACCAATTAGGAGCCTGTTGCAAATATCTAGACTCATGGTGATGAGATCCCGAATTAAGATGGCAGCTATGTGAGGGGAAAGAAGGTGTCATAAGGAAGAGAAATTGTGGAGGTTGAAAGAAAATGTGCCAACTGACTGGGTAGGTGTGGTGAGAGAATGAAAAATCGAGGAGAATACTAGCCCAATAATTTTGACATCCATTTTATTAGGAATTCCTCATTGCTCTGTTAACTGCACATTTAATAAGCATGAATTCCTATGGCTTCATCCACATATTTGATTTTTTTTAAATACTCAAAGAGATAACAATGACTTAAATATATATATATATATATATATATATATAATACTTTTAAATTATAAAGCACTTGCAATGGAATTTCTCATTTGATCCTCACACCAAACTAATAAGCAGGTACTACAAGCGAGTAATATTATTTCCATTTTATGGGCAAGGAACTGGAGAGTAAGTGGTTAGCCCAGGGTTGTACAACAGTTGTGATAGACACTTGAACATAGTCCTTCTGACTCCTAATATATCCATCAAGCTTCCTTTTACCTCATGCTGCTTGGGGTCTCCATATTCAACTCAATAGTCAATTTGTGGACTTAGTAAACAATGTGTAAGGTTCTGCTATAGGCTTGAGAACTTTGAACATGAAAAATAGGACAGGTGCTGCCCTTGAGGCATTCAGTAGGGGGGAAAGACATGTATCAAACAATTATAGTATAGCACATTATGAATTAATTCCCAAGGCAAATCACAGAGGCATAAGTGATTTGAGGAAAGCATTGCTTCTAGAGGGAGAAATTAAGGATCTGAGGTGATGAAAGATGAGGGATTTAGATAGGCGGTTCATTCACACAGAAACAATTGTGAGAATGGATGAGATCTCCAAGGGAGAGAAGATCAAGGGAAAAGATAAAAAGAGGAACAGACTCTTGGGAATGTCCACATTTAGCTAGGGAGGATATCCACAGTTAGGTAGTAAATGGAGCAAGAGGAACCAGTTAAAGGGATTGAGGAGGAGAAGTCAAAGGAGAACCAAATGGGAGTCATGTGATAGAAGCCATGTTACAGAGAGAAAAGCAAAAGGGATGAATTTTGTTAAAATAGATTCTCAAATGTTAAAGAAAGATTAGAGAATAAGGACTTTGAAGAGGCAATTTAATTTAGCAATTAGGAGATAACATCCTCTGTTAGAGAAGGTTTAGAATTATGAAAGGGATGGAAACCAATTTATAAAGGATTGGTTAGGAAATAATGATTTCTATAACAGAGGGAACAGAATAATAACTTAAGATAATAGTTAATATTTATATGACTTTTAAGTTTTGTAAAGCACTTTGGAAATAGTATATGGTTTGATCGTCATAAATACTCTGGAAGGTAAGTGTTATTATTACCCCCACTTTAGAGATGAAAAACCTGAAGCAGACAGAAGTAAGTGACTTGCTCAGGGTCACACCATGAGATTCAGGTTTAAACCAAGAATTCTTGATTTTAGAATCCAATCCTTTGTCCTTAGCACCATTTACCTGCCTCTAAATAGACTCCTTGACAACTCTTTCTAGAAGTGTAGAAGTATACACGCTCTTAGTGAATGGATGGAAGGAAGACAAAGATAGGGCATTGGGAAAGTTTGTGGTGTATATATACAAAATAGTCTGCAACACATTTACAAATGGGCAATTATTCAAGAGAAGCAACATAAAAATGTCCCCAAAATATTCAAATATTCCTGTGAGGGGGAAACCTGTGATCTCATAAATCTAGACATTCCTTGCAGCAATATAAATCATGTCCCTTCCATGCCTACCATTTGTGCATTGCTTGATAATGTCTTACTCTAAGTTGGCCATAGGGCCCCACCAGTTATAGTGAGACCTTGCTCAAGATCTCCTGAGGTTCTGACCACATCAGTTGAGCACATAGGCATTTCATCAGTTATCACTCACTCTCTGTCATATGAGCAACCCATTTTTTTTTGTCTTGTACATCTCTTTGATCCTTTATACAAGAAGTATCAAACATTTGAAATCAGGTTACAATATTTCCAAGTTACCACAACAGATTCAAATATTAGGAAATATTTAATGAAGTAAAGATACAATAAAGCATAAATAATATTAATTGGGGATTTTAATATTAATTGGGGATTTTAAAAATCAATATGGAAATGTAGATCTGTTTATATTTGGATATGATACCACTGCTTCGTATTAGTCCTTCTTTTTCAATTCTTTCTTTGTAATTGGCTACCATCCATTCACAACTACTATGTATATCTCCATTGATATTAGAGTAATCTTAACCTTTACTTCTTCAGAGTTGGTATTTCATACAATGACTACACAGCAATACAACTAACATGGATATTGACATGGAAAAAAGGGACTTTGAGTCAGAAAAAAACTTGGGACCACTAAGAGAATTTTAAATTTTCCAAAACGCAAATCGTTCCTCTATCCTTCCCACTTTGAACATTGGGACCAACTCATTATCCTGGAATGAACTCTCTTCTTATTTTCTCTGTAAATAATTTCTCTCTTAAAGATAAAAATCAGTTAACACCTTCTATATAAATCTTGTGCTGATACTCCTAATTGTTAATGCCCTTCCTCTCAAACTTCCTACAAACAAATGTATGTTTGTAATTCATACATATTTGTATTTATTAACTTTAAACTTATTCTGCACTTATTTTTGTATGTATTTTCTATCTCTTCTATCAGAATGTAAGCTTATTGTGAGTAGGAATCATTTAATTACTTGTATTTGTATTCTCAGTGCATAGAACAAGGCCTGGAACATGTTAGGTATTTAATAAAAACTTGTTGATTGATTGTTTTCTTTGACATATAATCAATTTCATTGTTGTTGTACCATTAATTGCTTACTATGTCCTTCTGATTCTTCTCATGAATAAAATATTCATGCCATATAGGAATGAGGTGACTTTATAATCTAAAAATCATTACCCACTCTCATTTCTTACTTCTTATCCACATTTTCCAATGTATGTTTCCATCCTCACTTATAGGTCTATGATGGCATTGAAATCTTCAAGCATTAACACATACTTTGACAAAATTAATTAAATTTGAAACCTTTTATTGTTTCTAAAGAATTTTTTCTACTTTTTTATGCTCCATAATAGTTATTGGCACACATGCTGATATTTTGGCAAAATAAAACAAAATGAAAACTTATGAGTAGTATTTTGTCAAATGACAAAATATTCTATGAAATGATATTTCTTATTGACTTGGATTCACAATAAAACTAATCCTATCAACTTGTTTATTTGTCTCTACAAGGAAAACCTGTGAGCTACCCTTTCATTTAGCTATAACTTTTTCTTGACTTCAGATTTCATTTACATTAATTACTTGCTATGATTTAACTTTTATTAGTATATTAATTCATTGCTCATTGGACAAAGATCTCATATTTGGAGTGCCAATATGTAATTTAGTATTTGTAGAACATCTTTCAAACTCTTTAATTATTAACATTTTGTGTCATTCATTCCCACCACTCATCATTTACTAGTACAGAAACATCCTGAGGAACACAAAGGACTAAAGTCACTTTGTATTTCCCACTGTTTCTTAAATTATAATGTCCAAAAAATTCATCACAATGCAGCCAGCTACTGATGATGACCCATCCATACTTAGCTAGTCTGGCCCTTAAAAATAAACATGTTTCCAGGAAGCTTTCTCAACATGATCAAAATGGGTAGAGCTTATTCTCTGTTGGCATAGCATTTAGAACCCAAGGTCACCTCCATGAATCAATGAAGCATCAAAGTAGGTATAAAATTGTATGACCAGAAAAAAATTAAATGTATGACTAGAAAAATATTGATGAAAGGACAATAATAAATGTTGGAGGGGATGTGGCAAAATTGGGACACTAATACCCTGCTGATTTAGCTGTGACTTGATTCAATCATTCTGGAAGGCAATTTGGAATTATGTTCAAAGGGCTTTAAAAGAATGCATACCCTTTGATCCAGCAATACCACCACTAGGTTTGTACCCTAAAGAGATAGTGATGAAAAATGTTTGTACAAAAACTTTCATATCCATGCTCTTTGTGGTGGAAAAAAATTGGAAAATGAGGGAGTATTTGTGGTATATAATTTTGATGGAATACTATTGTGCTGTAAAGGAATGATGAACTGGAGGATTTCTATATGAACTGGAAGAACCTCCAGGAATTGATGCAGAGTGAAATGAGCAGAACCAACAGAAAATTATACACAGAAAGTGAAACATTTTGGAATAATCCAACATAATGGACTTTCCTACTACAAGACAATCCCAAGGGACTTAGGAGAAAATGTTTTACACTTCAAGAGGAAGAACTATGGGAGAAGGAACACAAAAGAAAAACATATAACTTATCATTTTTATATGGGTATACAATTTGGGGTTTTGGTTTTAAAAGATTGCTTTATTGCAAAATGAATAATATGGAAATAGATATAGGTGAAAAACATTTGCATAACCCAGTGGAAGGGCTTATTGGTTCTGGGAGAGGGAAGGGAAGAATAGAGGGAAAGATAATTAATCACAGAAACATGGAAAAATATTTAAATTTTTTTAACAAATCATCATTGGCCTTAAAAAAGAAAAAAAAAGCTGATGGTAATATAGCAAGAGAAAGGGATAATGGAGTAATAGCCCATGTGTTCCATTGTTATCTATTTAATGTTGAGAGGTTTAGAGGAAAAGGCTCAATATATTGGGCAGAACATATGTGACATTTATGGGACTGTATGGATAACAGTCCCAGAAGATGGGCAGATATGGATGGATTTGTGAAGTGCCTCATTGGAGGATATATTTCATCAACAAAAGCCCACACAGTACTTAAAGAAGATCAGAGAAAGATGAAAAGGTCCTTTATGTACAAAAATATTTTGGCAGCCTTTTTTGTCATGATAAAAAACTGAACACAGTGAATATTATTTATTGAGTAATGAGTTATGGTATATGAATATGATAGTGTAAGTGCAGTAAGAATTGAAGAAATAAATTATTTCAATGAGACATTGAAAGTCTCCTATAAACTGATGCAGAGTGAAGTAATCCAGAAGAAATTTATACCATCAAATTAATATTATCAAAATGATTTTGAGGATTTTTATATAGTGAGGAATTAAATGAAACTAAAAATTTATATAATAACAATTACACTATGAAACAATCAGTTTTGAAGTTGGAAGAAGTATGATCAATATAATGACCTTTCATGAAGTCATAGGACTGATGATGAGAAAAAATGATTTCCATGACAGATATATACATATATATATACATATACATACATATATATGACATATATATATATAAAACAGATATTTTTGTATATAGGTACTTAGCGAAGTTTTGACTGATTATGCATATCTGTTAAAAGAAATTTGTTTTTCTTTTACTTCTCAATGGAGTAGGGAGAGGAAGAAAGAGAAAATAGATTCCTGCTCATTTTTTAAAAACAAAAGTGGGAAGGGATATAGATGTGAACTGTTGAATTAATCTAAGATAAGATCAACTGAACTTTGTTTTATTTTACTATATTATAAGATATTTTTTACAAAGCAATAATAATTCATAAATATTTATAATAAAGAAGAAAACATATCAAGAAAACTTAAAAAAAAAAAAAGGAATGTGGGCACCATGAAAAAAGACTGAGTTTTTATCTTTTTTTGTAGCTCAGACACTTAGCACCATGCTTGGCATAGTAAGCATTTAATGAATGCACATTAAAGAAGAAAAGAAAAATATTGTTCCAGTGGTTTATATCCCTCCAAAAGGGGATTCTTGTGTTCTGTACAAACAGAATGCTCTAATTCAACTAAGCATGAATGTTTATTCTCTTTAAACAAAAGTGATAGACTCTGATTTACTTGCCATGCAACTGCCAACTGGTTTGTGCATTGTGCCTCAGATTTAGAGGATTGATACTCTTTCTTTCCTCATCCTCTCAATTTTATTCAATAAATATTTATTAAGAGCCTAGATAGGTACAGGGGATAAAAAGGCAGAACATAAGATAATCCTTCTCATCAAGAAGCTTACTTCACAAAACTTCCATATATGGAAGGAGACCCAATTATAAATGTTCTTAAAATCTTTACTTAAAGACCCTCACTCTACTTGGATTGGGAGGAATAAATAGATATTAGTTATATGTACAGATAAATGAATACAGGGTTTTAGAGGACATTCACAAGTGGGGAATCAGGAATGTCCTCTTGTAGGAGGCTGCACTTAAGGGGAATTAGAGGTTTCAGGAGATCTAGGTGAGGAGGGGGAGAAATACAGTTATGGTGGTCAGTCAGTTAAGCCATCATAGTAGAGATGAGTGACTAGAGCTCAGGACAAAGGCAAAGGAGAGATATGCAGATTCATAATTCATATACCTAGAAAAGATTGTTGAACCTATAGGGTCTAATGAGATCACTGAAGGAAGTATAGAGAGGAGGGATGGAAGAAAGTCCAAATTTTAAGTGGAATATAATTTTCAGAAATTGGAGTAATATATAACTCTCCTGGAAAGAAAGACTGAAGCCAAACTATAAAGGACCTTAAATGCCAAATATAAGAGTTTGTCTCATATTTTATTTTATTTTTTAACTCTTACTTTCTGTCATAGAATAGATACTGAGTATTGGTTACAAGGCAGAAGAATGGTAAAGGTTAGGCAATGTTGGTCAAGTGTCTTGCTGAGGGTCACACTACCAGGGTACACCTGAAACAAGATTTGAACTCAGGACCTCCTGTCTGAGCCAACTCTTAATCTACTTGGCCACCTAGCTGCCTACTGTCTTTTGTTGTAAGGGCCTTTGAGAATCACTAAAACATCCAGAACTGAGGTGAAACATGTCCTGAACTAAGCTTTAATAGCTGCAATTTGACCACAATATGGATGATAAACTGCTTGTGGGCAGATGCTGGAAGAAGGATCAATTATGACACTATTGCATTAGTCTAGGTGACAAGTGATGAGGACGTGAACTAATGTGTGAATGGAAAGAAGGAAATGGTCAAGAGAGTTACTATGAAGACAGAATGCACTAGACTTGCCAGCTAATTATTACTAAGCTATGAGTGAGAATAAATAGTTGTGGATGAAGGCTAGATTGAGAAACCGAGTGATGAAAAAAAATGGTAGTGCCTTTGACCAAACCAGGAAAGTTAAAAGATCAGAGGTTTAGAGGTAAAACAATTAATTCCATTTTGGACATGTTGAATTTGAGCAACATATGGGAGAACCAGATAGAGATGTTTAATAGAAATAAGAGACTGGGGATCAGGAGAATAGAAGGGGTAGAAATGAAGATTCATCATTTATATGCATAAAAAGTAGTTGAACCTATGGGGACCAATGGGATCTTTGGGAAAAAATACATAGAGGGGAAGAAGAGAATGAGATCAAACTAGAGCTCTGAGTTATCCCCACAAATGGGATACCATAACACTTTTGTAGCTGATTTCATGAGAGATTCTGCCCAAAAAATTTCATCACTTGGTGGGTGATTTTTTGGTAAGAAGACTACTAAAAATTTCACCACACTGATCTTTGGACTTCTGACACATACATAATTAACTTAATCCTCCCTGAAGTCTTAAAATTATGGTAGGATCTCATAGGTTCTGAAAGAAAATTTTGGAGGTTGTCTGGTCCAACCAATCCTCTCATCTTACAGATGAGAAAACTGAGACTGAAAGAGATGAAGCAATTTGCCCAGCATGAAACAGGCAACATGTGGCACAGTTGGGATTAGAATTTTGGTTTTTTAACTCCAAATCTTGTTTAGGTTTGTGCTTGCTCTCTAGTGGCTCAAATCTCTGCCCCAATGCATTCTGAAAGAAGAGGTTTAGTTAGTGAAAGTTAATACTAAATAATGGAGTAAATAATATAGTTTTTAGATTATTTTTTAATAACACTACAATTCTATTTTAATTTATCAAGGGAAGGACGATAGCTTGGTTGGTAGAAAGAGTTAATGGCATTTAAAAAAGAAGAAATCATTCTCTCTATTCAGGTCTAGAAATTAAAACTCATTGAATGCTTGCCCCTTTTCCATAAAATCCTATACCTAAGGAAAAAGGATCTGAAAGTGATTGAGGGGTGAGGCCTCTTAGGGAAGGCCAGAGATTGGGCTTCTAACTTAAGCTCCTTTGTAGCCTTCACAGTTTTCAGCCACTGATTTCCTCTGGGCCATTTGGTCAGCATTTAAGCTCTCTACTATGGTTTCTCTATCTGCCAACTGGAGATCTGATCACTTAAATGCTTTACAAGGGTCTTGTAAAGAGAAAGGAATTAGCTAATGTCCCCCAAAGAGTTTGAGGATGTGCAGAGTATTATTATTGTTAGATTGAAAGAGAAGGGTTAGGTTTATGCACACCTTCTGCAGAAACCATTAGATAACTATTTAGGTCAAAAGGACAGTGCATTAGGATAAATAAGTAAGAAATAAGAGAAGGCACTGGACAGGCTGTAGACTATTTGACAGGAACTCCATGCATGCTAGGATGGATTGATTCTCAGGTTACATGTGATTGCCCAAGAAAAATAGATTTCTGGGACAGTTGGAAGAAGGAAGAAAAGCATAGGTAGTTTATTGACTAGACCTTGGTTAAACAGTCTAGGTAAGACTATTTGAACTTTGATAACTCAAAAAACATCTGATATTTCCTTAAAGAATGAGTCAATCCTTTTTTTTCACCTCTGAAGCATAAATCTAATAAAATTTGATAGTTAAGCCACATGTTCAAGGGTTTACTGAACAACTAACTATTAAGCACTCAACCTGTTTTAGGCTCTGTGTGAGATTTTTTTTTTTTAATCAGCACAAGGTATGGAGTCCCTTTCCTCAAGGAGTTTATAGTCCATTTGGTTGAGGGAAATAAGGCTAAAGTACCTGAAGCTATATAATTTATTATTAAGTAATAAATTGGGAATTACTGATTTTAGAGACTGAAAAAGATTTTAAAATGAGGGAGGTCAATAGAAGTTTAATGGATGATGTGTACTTAAACTGGGGCTTGATGGGTTCCCTATTCTATCCATTTTAAATGTCATTTCCCGATCTATAATTTTACCTGTGTAAGGAACTCTAGGTGTGGAAAGTCTTTACAAAAACAGACCTGTAACTCTTTTATAACCTATGGATTTAAGGATATAAGGCAAAGAAATAAACTTATTTGCTTATGGCCACATAGTAATAATAACATAATTTACAATGTACCAGGCACACTCTACATTTGAGAAAACTAAGGCAAGCAGACATTTAATGACTTGCCCAAGGTCAGACAACAAATAAGTAACTGAGGTCAAATTTAAACTCATATCTTCTAATTCCAGGTCCAGTGCTCTAGTCATCATACTCATGATGGCAAACATATGGCACATATGCCAAAAAGAACATGCAGAGCCCTCTCTGTGGGCATACTTGTAGGCATTTTTTTAAACTAGAAAACCAGAGGGACTGTGGGCAGAGCTGTTCCCCACCCCTTATGCATGTGCCTGAGGACATTCCCCACTTCACCCAACCCTATGCCCAGTAGCCCATTGGGAGTGCTTCTTCCTTCCCATGTCTGGGGCAAAGTGCTGGGGAGTGGGGAGGGGGTTCAAATACTGCATGAGGCTGTGGCACAGATGGCAGGTAAAGATGATTTCTGTGGTGGGATTGGAGAAGAGCTAGGTTTAAGGGGAGCAGACTACACAGTGTAGCAGGTAACTGGAGGGGAGCAGAGCTGGAGGAGAGTGGAGCATTGGGCCACTCTCTTCACCCTCTCCATGTGTCTTCTCATCCCCTGACCCCTGCCCAGCAGCTGGATAGGAGTGCTTCCTTCCTCCCTTGGCTGGTGTGCAGGAGGGACTTTGGGGAGGCATAGTACTCAGTCTCTGGGAGTGGCGGGCACAACTTGGTCTGGTATGGGGTGGGAAGTGGGGCCCAGCACTCTGTCTCTAGAAGGTTCGCCATCACTGAACTATACCTTCTAGCTGCTTCTGTGCATCAGAGTATGGATCAGTATGTGTAGGAGGCAAAACCTGAGTGAATCTGAATGAGTCTTCCTAACTCCAAGAATGTTCCTCCACCCACTAGACCACATTGACTATCAAACTAAAGAATGAAAATTATTTTTAAATGTAGTCTTGCTCCACATTTCATATCTGAACTATATGAGTTGTTTTTCAAATTGGCAGTCAATAAGAAGCATTGATCTATACTATCTATTTCTAAGGAAGATTACTAAAGGCCATTTAGTAATGTCACAGGTAAAGGTCCACCAAGATTTGGGCAAAAGATATGAGTTCAGAGCCAGGTCTTACTAACTATTTGGTTTATATGTTTCTAACTATAATAAAATTAGGTCCTTCATCTATCATTCTATGAAACCTTTCCTGAGTCCCAACACAGATGTACATAGAAGGGGGGAGTAAAAAGGTAAATGATAACCAGTCTATATGTCATAGATTCCATATACCTTGCCAGAATTTTTGGCATCTTATCCATAGATTGTGAATCTCTAACCAAGAAAACATATCATAAACTTTCTACAGTTGATCACATAGTAGGTACAATGTAGAAGAAGCATTTCATAGTGAATAGAGAGGTCAATGTGGCATCAAGAAAACTTGGGTTCAAATCCTATCTCAGACATTTAATAGAAGTGTGACCCTAGGTAAGTCATTTGACCTATTTAAGGTTGTAAAATGGGTACAGTAACAGCATCTATATTTCATTGTTGTTGTAAGCTTCATTTTGTGAAAAGTGCCTTGCAGACAAAAATCCCACTTAAATGTAATTTATTATTACTATTATCACACGAGACCTTGATGATAGCAGCCTAAAATGGAGGCATGTTATAACCATAAATTCTTTTGGTTTTGGTTGTGGTTTCATTGCCTTAGTAACTGTCATCAAAGCAGTACTGTGAGAAACATTGTACCAGCAGAGATCCATCTCTACTCTATCAGTGTATCTAAATCCTATCGACTTGAGCTCCTTGAGAGTGGTGACTATTTTTACCTTTCACTGTATCTCCAGGGCTTAGCACAATGCCTGGCACATAGTAGGCACTTACTAAATGCCTATTGATTTGACTTGACTGCAATTAGTATAATTCCCCCTGTCCCTTGCTCTGCCTTTGGGAGAGATTTGGCAAGAGTATTTGAAAACCATAATAATCTATCACATGAATGAAAAGCATATTTAATCATAGTAACATTTATATAGTGCTTTGAGATTTATAAAACACTTGACAAATATTGTCTGATTTTATTCTCATTAGAACCCTGGGAGGTAGGTGAGATCATTATGTCCATTTTACAGATGAGATAACTGGGATAGAAAGAAGTTAAGTGGTTTGCATAGTGTCACATAATCAATAAGTGTCTGAGGCGAGATTTGCACTTGGTTCATTCTTTAGCCAAGTCCAGGATTCTATCCACTATGTCACTTCCTACATATGAAAATATGCATATGCATGTGTGCATATATGTATGTACTTCAGCAAGAGTCCCCATCTTCTTAAAGCCAAGTAGAGGAAAATTTTATTTATCTAGAATCCAATTACCTGAAAGCTAGGATTATCACAATTATTGTTTTGCATGAGAAAGAAATCAATGACAAGTAAGCAGAATAATACCAGGCCCTTTTACTTACCCCCCTTCTCTTTGTTTTTCCCCTTCCTCAAAACCACACCGAGTTCCAGAGCATTTTCACGGAGCTCAGATTCATTCTAATCCTGGATTCTTTTACTATCTCTGGTCCATAGACAATGAAGAAGAGTGCTCATGGTGGTAGCTCTGAAGTGTTTTTGGAATAAGCAGAGAGAGATTTAATCCTAGTCTATTTAGATTCTGTGATTTTTATTTATTTGGTTTTGCTTATTTAAAATTTGACCATCCAAATATAGTATATGAAGACCAAAATATCCAAATAACCAGATTCCATTTTTTTCCCAGTCATTGGAGAGGAAATGGGAAGTTTACCTTAAGCCCACCATCTTGAATTTTTCAGGGGTCCTATTTTTTCCATTCTTTAATGTAGAACCATAATGAACAGAAACCAAAGGAATGGTGGTCCAGTGTTATAACTTAATTTATTAGCATTTACCACTCTAGGTCCCTCCAGTCCAATATCATTCCATCAATAGAGGTTGTAAATATGGGCATAGTTTCCATTTTCTTTCTCCTACTCTTCTTCTCTAGTTTTCCCCTCCATTGATCTTTTCTTTCCTCTGCTCCATACCTATTTCAAAACCAGTCCTAAAGTTAATACAAAGAAGAATAGACACTTCATCAGTTTTCCTACATGTTTCTGTTTGACTTATGCTAGACCATGAGGCATATGTCTCTCCATCCAGTTCTCTTAGAATCAGACTCTCCAGTTCCCTTTTGCCTTTCCAGGAAGCCTAAAGCCAAGGATGCAGCATCTGCCAAGCGTGCTACCCAGTGAGTACTATCCTCTCCTGTGCCATGCAAGCAGCAGCCGCTGGCTCTCCATCAGTGAACTGGAGGGTGTGGTTTCTGAGCCGTTCATTTAAAGCATTTCAGTACAATTAATGGGAAGGATAGAATTTGCAGTCCACACATGGCTTTAGATCACATTCCATCTGAGAGGGGAATGGGACTCACAAAACATTTGAGCTGGTCGCTGCCCATGTGTCCAAACACAGAGAATGGAAAATATTGACATGGAGGCAGAGCTAGGTAATTTAGCTCACAGAGGGAGATTGACTAAATTGTGGGGAGAGTTGACTTCTGGAGGGCCAAGTTTTGGGCTTTTTTCCCCTCTTTTGAACCATGCACATTAGCTCTCTGGCTCTGTGCCCAAGAACTAAGAAATAAAAGGCTGAAAAGAGAGCCTAATGTTCTTTGCATGGGCATAAGTTCCTCCCTCCTTTGACATAGGCCCGGGAGCTCCACTGAGGATTAAAGGGTAAGAATCCAGCAAAATAAAAATATTTCTGAAAAGGTTTCAAGGCAGCATTTAAAGGATTTAGTAGGAGTCAAGAAAGTAGGAGGCCTTTTTGGTCTTGGGGGCCCTTCTTCCCAGACTTCAGTCTTGCTGCTTTCACATATGGTAAAATCAGGGGAGAATTTTCTTTCCAATCGTAACATCCTCTGCTTAAATCATACGCTTGTATTACTGAGGCACTTCTGTCCAAACATGTTTTCTTAATGAGGCATTATATGTCTAAGAAATCAAGCTGCTTTTCCTCAAAAATGAATATTTTACTTTAAAAAATTGAAGTTTAGACTCAGCAAACCCTAATATTTTGTTGACAGTTTCATTATGCTATTTAGAAAATATCTTGGACTAATTCTTTCAAATACTCTCCAACTTACTAAAATCTATGTTCCAAAAGCTCTCTTTTTTTTAAAAAAAAATTTGACTGTTTGGAACTTGGGACACATTTTCTGAGCAAAACAAAGGTGCAAATGATAGTGATATTTCCAAGCCAGTCTACAAAAGCTAATTGAATCCAGAATGCAGCTGAATTACCTTTATTTACCTTAAATAGACTTTGTATATATCCTTGTTACTTTTTACAATAGAAGTGACCTCTTGAAAGGTTGAGTCTCCTTTATTTTTATCTCTGTTATTCCTAGTGTCTGTCAGAGTCTCTGTTTGTTGATTGACCAACTATTTGAAATGGGCTACAATGGGAATTCTTAGCCTTTTAAGCAACCTACATATCTTGGGTATCCTGGCAAAGCCTCTGTACTTCTCTGAATAATATTTTTAAATGCGTAAAAAATACAGAATTTTTGTCATTGAATTATGCTAAAATAGTTCATGAACTCCAGGTTAAGAATCCCAGGTCTAGAGTTATGCATTTGAATTTTGGAGTTGAAAGGCCCTCAGAGATTGTCTCATCCAAGTCCCTCATTTTATGGAGGAAGAAACTGAGGCTCCAGAGAGTTCAGTGAAATGAAGACAGCTTAAAAATATGTCATTTTAAGACTCATAAAATGGCTTCCTTGATACTTCCTTGTAAGGTGGATAAGATGATAATAATGATGATTATCATCCTTATTTTGAAGACTCCTGTCCAAAGTCACATCACTATTAACCCCCAGCTTTTCTGATATTCAACTTTAACAAGACTAATGGTTAAATATATGTATTCATTCATTCAAAAAGTATTTTGTGACTAAGATTTCAACAGTATTAGAAAACAAACAAGAGTTGAAAAAGAAAGTATTCGAGGATAAGATTATAATTAGGAGAGAACCAGGAGGTAATTTTTGTGAAGGAAATACTAAAGGGAATTTGTTCATTATTTGGAAGGTGTTCGAATTTGATTATATTTTCTAATATTTTCTAATTTCTAATTTTCTGATTTTTTTCCAATTGATGATTTTTCCCAATTTTGCTTAAAAATTAACAGCTTTCCTTTTCCTTTGAACAGCTGCATCACACAAACCAGTTGTGATTGGACCTTTTTTCATTTAACTTTATTTGTTTATTCCTTTATATATTACAATAAGAACTCTCACATTCTCCTCCCCCATTAGAGAAGGCATCATTTGACAAAAAGATATATGTGTGTGTGTGTGTGTATATACACATACATACATAAATACGTATATATAACTATACCTTTATTATTTTTATCAGTTCTATTTCTGGAGGTGGATATGTATATATATATCATTCTTCAAAAATATTTCTGTTTCTATAGATAATGTGCTTTTGTTTCTATACATTTCATTCTTCATAACTTCATATAGGTGTTTCTATTTTTTTAAATTAACCTGTTTGTCACTTCTTAGGGGGAAGTAGTATTCCAACACAATCATACGCCACTACTTGTTTAGCCGTTCCCCAAATTGATGGGAATCCCTTTAATTTCCACTTCTTTGCTACCACAAAGAGAGCTACTATAAACATTTTAGACCATATAGGTTCCTTTCCTTTTCCCCTGATCATCTTAGGGAATAAGCATAATAATGATATTGCTAGATCAAAAGGTATACAAAATCTTATAGCTCTTTGGGAAAATTTGAAATTTCCATCCAAAATAGTTGGATTAGTTCACAGTTCCACCAATATTGTATTAGACTCCCCATTTTCCCATATCGTCTCCCACACTTGTCATTTTGTCTTTTGGGGGCAGCTGTTTTTTAAAAAATTCACAAGTAGTATATTAAGAGGAAGGAAGGAGAATAATTTTCCTAAGGTGATTGTATGAAAATTAGAAGAGAAAAGGGGGGGGGGAAGAATCAAAGAGAGTGTATGTGCCTAGAGAAAGAGACTAAGGGAGAATCTGTGAATGATACCAAACTTTTGGATAACATTAGAAAGTTTCTTATTTGATCAGAAGCCTATGAGTTATGTTCTACATGCATTATACTCCTCCTTTTACAATTAAGGAAATGGGAGCTCTGTGAAATAAATTATACATCATCTTACCACTGTTAAATGCCTAACATGAGATTCCAACTAAGGAAAGTCTTTTGCCTCCAGTCCAGAGATCTTTCTATTAACTCTCTGAAAATTTGATTATTGAGAAAGAGGATCATAAATTTAGAGCTGGAAGGAACCTTAGAGGTTTCCTTGTCCCCTCCTTCATTTTATAGTTGAGGATACTGAGGTTTTTGGACGTTAAGTGACTTATCTACAGCCCTCAAAAATTTAAGCAGCAGAACTCAAGTCCTATGAATTTAAGTTCACATTTCTTTCTATTTCTTTGTGCTTTTAGGACTTCTCTGGAAAGGAAAGAAAGTAGCTATCAGGTCAAGCAAACAAAGGCCAAAACAGTGGTCTCTGACTTCAAGGAGCTCCCATTCTAATGGAGTGAGGTGTGTAGCCTGTATACCACTATGGACATGAAAAGTACATGGAAGGTTACTTCAGAGAGATGACATTGAGGACAGGGAGGAAAGATGACTACAAAAAGTTGGTTTTAAGATCAATCATAGAGAAAGCCAGTGTCTAGGAGGGAGAGCATTTCACCAAGAGGGAGAGCCAGAGAAAAGGCATGGAAACTAGAAATGGAAGCTACTATTGGTCCTAAAGAAGCTTGATGGCTCTCTGGAGATAGTCTAGTTGAGGGTCAGATATCTATTTGGGGCTGATGGAAGAAGGACATGGCAGTACTCAATTGACCAAGACTAGGCTATCACAAAGAGGATATGCTTACATCATGCCCATGTCAAAAAGATCCACTTACAGTAGTATGAGAACATATTCCTGGATAATTAGAATAGGATACCCTAGAGTTACCTCTGAGCCAGGTTTAACATTGTGGGATGGGCCAGTTTTCTAGATATTGTCTTTAATTGCACCACATCGGAGAAATCCTAGCCAATTCCCATCCTCTTTCTCTCCCAAACAGATGAAAATTTGTTGATAGCTGCAAATGTAAGGGTGTGGCAATAAATGCGGTCTAGTAGGAAAAGTCCTTGACTTGAAATTGGACCACCTGAATTCCAGTAGTATCTCTGCTACTAACTAGTATAAGGATGACATTAGAAATAAAGTCTTGTCATTAGTTTAGCGATAAGAAGTGAAGGAGTTGGCTTGAGAAAGAATTAGTTTCAAACAGAGCTGAGATAGTGTCAGTTTCAAGTCTAACGGTTTTTCTGTGGCATTTGGCCTCTGGTAGTTGGCAGAGTCAGACTTTCTCTCTGAGGGCTTGGAGGAGGTAATATCTTTGCCTCTCTCTGTCTCTGTGTCTCTCTCTGATTCTGTCTGTCTGTCTGTCTGTCTGTCTCTCTCTCTCTGTCTGTGATAGAAGGAAAGGAGGAAGAGAACTGAAGGAGCTAAGTGTTTTCTTTTCCCAGCTTAGGAAGCACTAGTGACCATCTATTGCTTTTTATATATTGTTTTAATTCTGAGAAGACCAAAGAAAGACCTGGTCTTTGTTTTGGACTCTGAGTCTGCTAAGGTTCAAAGTCCCAACTTGCTTATTGCTGAGACTCAGTCATCTAGCCTTTGTTATTTTTATAAATTGGAGACGAAGTTAAGAATTATAAGGATAATAGTATTAGTTTATTTAGAATAGTAAAAATTTGGATTAGTCAGATCAGGAAGGATCAGTGTAGCCTGTGGAAACTGGAGAAGCAGTTCCTTGCAGAACCAGGGAGTTTTATCCCTTAGAGTTAGAAATCCTTTTTATTCTTATATTTCAATAAAGATTTTATTTTTTTATAATAAGAATCTCTTTAGCATCCTTGCACCTGACCCTAAAGAGGAGTTGACTCATGAGCTTAACTTTACTGATATAAACTGAAGATACTTTGTAAGCACAATAAGCAGAATATCTAAATCAGTTTATAATCAATAATCAATGCATTGCTTGTTTATTTTTACAATTCTGTTCATTTATTTTTACATTAGGTAGACATCTGTGGATAATTCATTTAATGACACTTAACTCATTTAATAGCCTCAGTTACCACATCTGTAAAATGGGGGTAAATAATACTTGTAAGCCTTCCTCACAGAATTATTGTGAAGATAGCATACCATAAAATAAACTGTAAAATACTGTGTCTGACATTGCCAGAAGATAATCAAACTTAGCTCAATAAGCACTTATTTACTGCCTATAATGTGCAGACTTCTTATGTCACAGGTGACAATGGTCCCCAGGAAACAAGGTATAGTTTCCAGTTTATACACAGCCAGAAATGTCAAACTCACCTCACAGCTGCTCTCCCAGTGCTGCCTTAATCAGATAAAAATGCAATTAGGAAATGTTTAATAAAATAAATAACAATACTATAGAGTAGACAATATTAATTTGTGGTTTTCTAAGTCACTATATAGCCAGCAAGCACCTATTTTTATTTGAGTTTGATACCACTGGACCTCATAGACCTAAAACTTTCCAGAAAGTGCCTCTGAAGTCTATTTCCATAACTATAGAAAAAGCAAGTGAATTCACTCTAGCAGTTAAGTAGAATGTTAGACTTAGAGGTCATTGCATCCAATTGCCTCTTTTTATAGATGAAGAAATTTAGGCAAGAGACATTTAAAGGACTCTCTCAGAGTTCTGCATTTAGTCCATATCCGAGGCAGGATTTAACCCTAGCTCTTCCTTCAAAAGTTCTCCAGAATATTGCTATGATTTGGATGAGATCAAAATGATGTTTATCAGCAAAAGCTGTTGAAGGGCTCTTCAGACTCACCTCCTTACATAAATGGGTGGTGTGCTCTAATTCCATTCAAGGAATAGCTTCTTTCTATTAATCAGAAGATATCTGTTGAGCTCTTGTTATGAGAATGGCACTATGCCAGGCCCCATGGTGGATACCAAGAAATAGGGCATTGTCATTCATACAGTTTCTCCTTGAAACCAACTTGAGAAAATGATACATAACTTGTAAATCAATAATCAATATGAGATTGCATGTACTAAATTAGCATAATAGTGATCTATAAAGGTATGAGGTTCCATAGGTGGGACGTTAGGAAGGTTTTCATTGAGGAATCAGAACTTGAATTGAACCTTAACAGCAGAGAAAAACAGGAAGCGATTTCAGTGGGATTTGGACCCAGTTCTTCCTGAATCCAAGCCAATTATGGTAGGGAAATAATAGAATAAAGTTGGAATGGTAGTCTCTTAGCATATCAGAGCTGGAAGGGAGCTTAATAATCTCATTTCAGAGATAAATAAACTGTGACTTTGATTTAGCCAACATTTATTGCACAACAGAAGCCCTAATCTCCTGAATGCTAGTCCAGCCACTACCATAATTGAAGCCAGTATGTGGAAGGCTTTGAACACAAAGCATTCAGACTCAGAAAGATTGCCTTTGGAGGTTAGTTTTGAATTCAAGCCTAACTGAGTGTACATATCCTTCTCTGTCTATTGTACCCCTTAACTGCCTACATATTGGCTGTGCGACTTTGGGCCATCCAGTAGGTAAATAAGTAAGGAAAAGGAAGGAGAAGAGACAGGTTTGGGCAGTGGAATCACAAAATCCTTTTAAAGGGATTTTTTAGAAGGATCATTTTGGCAGTGATATGCAGGAGAGTTTGGAAGGGGAGGAGATAAGAGATGAAGAACAGTTGGAAGGTAGTATTTGTTAATAAGGATCCAAGTTTATTCCTGTTGCAATGGGAATGGGGGGAAAAGGAAAGAATGTTAATGAAAAATAAATAAATGACTAATAGAAAAAGAAAGAGATGGAGAAAACAGAGAGACAAAGAACTAAATTTGAGTATAATTAAATTTAAATTCAAGAACAATTAATATAAATCTAGTGTCTACTGTATACATGTCAGAACAAGGTATGTCTTGCTTTGCTCCAGACCTCCTATTTGACATATTAGGGAGACCTAGACTCCTCTTGTTACTTTGATTTCACCAAGCAAAGACAGAATGGACGAGAAGGACTTTGATATATTTGAAGAACAGCAGTAAATCCTTAGGCATAAAGGGATAGTCTTTACCAAGAAATAGAGGCAGAGAAAAATGAGTTGTCCAAGGTTTTAGGGGAAGTCAGTCCATGAAAGGTCTTTGGGGCATTCTAATAACCATTTTCATACTCTGTCTATTTTGCAGATAGGACTAAACCTGACATGTCATTGGAATAGAGAACTTGTGGACAAGGAAAGTTCCTCTGATAATGAAAGTTAGAAACTTCTCTGCAATGTCACTTGGGACACTGAGGGGTACTTGGCCAGGGTCACCCAGTCAATATGTATAAGAGATAATATTTGAACTCAAGCATCCCTGGACAGTTTCCCTGAAGCTCATTCTGAAGCATTCCTATACTGCCTCTTCTATGTACTTATATAACATTAAAAGAGAGTTAAAATAAAAAATCCCCAGTTCCAATCTACATGGTTAGGGAGATCTGTGTATTGCTTTAAAAAAATTTTTTTTTAAATCCACACAGGCCGACTATGTCATTTGCATAGGACCACAGTGTACAGTGCGGAGACAGGTTGGTGCCTTGGTAGTTTTTTTTTTCAGTAGCTTTATAAAAGAAAAGGCTTTAAAAAATTCCACAAGAATAATTATTATTATTCACACTAAAATCCAAATGTATATTTTTCAGTTCTTTTTATTTACAATATAAAGTGTTTTTCCAAGTAAATCAACAAATATGAGTATTCATGTCACCAAGTGCTGATGATTAAAAATAATTACTTTAATGGTAGCTGGCCCTGTGCCAAACATGATTAGGTTTTGCATTTCAAGCATGATAGTAGATAATTTACATCTCCTTTCACACCAATACCCAACCACTCTTAATGGATTCTATTTTAGATTTTATGAATTAATAGAAATTTAGTGCCCACTTCACTATGTAATAGCCCACCATTTGCTTTAAGATTTCACGGAATTATCTAGAAAAAAAGGGCAGAGTGGCCCCATGCCACATAATTCTTTGAGTTTCTTACCTCAAAAAGCTTAGCTGCCTGGTTTCCACAGGTAATGAATGAGAGTCTGGAACTGCAAGAATCAAAAGCCTAAAAGCTCCAAGTTTGTTCACCGTACTGAGGCCTCCTGTATACTAATCTGGAGACCTTCGGAATGTTTCTGACTGTAAAGGGGGAAAAAAGCAAAAGAAAACAGCACATCCTCCTCCACAAAAGGAATGCTCCCACCGTCTCCAAAGCCCCTTTTCTCTATCTTAAAATTCTACACTGTGTCATACATCTATGCTGTGTCAAATATGGCAAAAAAAAGAAAGAAAGTCCATGTAATTGTTGATAAAGCTAGAGAAAAGGTGAAAGACATTTCCTAGGATTCCAACTCTTGAGGTGCAGACACATTAAGGAAATGAGGGAATTAGATCCAGCCATAACCCTGGGCCCCTAAGGGCTCTCTTGAATATGGTGCTAGGCTGTAGCTAAATAGAGAAAGCCGAAGAGTTAAATAAGTAAAATCACTCCATGCATTTGTAACCCCTGGGCAACCTTTAAAAAACATTTCTTGTATGCTCTATGCTGGTGGCTGTCTGATAACAGAACTAGGGAGACAGGGCTTTTCTATACTGATAATGAGATGATGATGATGATGATGGCAATGTGTGTGTGTGTGTGTGTGTGTGTGTGTGTGTGTGTGTGTGTGTGTGTGTGCCTTGTTTGTCACAATTACTTGGATGCTGGGGAAATTCATTTCATGTTTAGATTTTTTTTTGCTTTTGTTTTTAATTGCCTGACCAGTACCATGAAAGTAAAAGGTTGTTTGCAGGCAGAAGGAACCAAGACAGCATTTTTGCAAGAGGGACCTAACTGTGATCCAAAATGTAGTACCTATCTAGTAGTACCTTTTACAGTACTGATGACAAAATCAGTTATTTTATTTATTTTGGAAAGGAAACTGATGCCTGTCTAATCTGTTTAACCTAACAGCATTGGGAACCGAGCTGTTTCATGAGGGCAAAGAAAGGCTGCTGTACCTCTGCCAAACAGTAATAGGGAAACAGCTTCCTTCTCCCTTTTTTCTTACTTGTAATTTACCTTGCTAAAGTGAAAAGATTTCAGATTCAGAGAGCCTGAGTTCAAATTCTGCCTCCACCACTTACTACTTCTGTGATCTTGGTCAAGTCACTGAATCCCTCTGAGCTTCGGTTCTTTTACCTGTAGAATAAGGGAACTGGACTAAGATGGCTTTTGTGGTACCTTCCAGAACCAAATATCTCAGCTTTTTAAAATAACTATATAGTGATCTAGAGAGAGATGAGTAGTGACAATCAAATAATCTCCAGCCTCGATTCTGATCCCAGTACATTTAACTCTAAGGACTGGTTGGAGGATCCAATGACTTCTGTCCAGTTCAGTGAGGTTATTCTGGTAGGAGAGTAAATTCCTTGAGGTCAAAAAATATTTAGTTTTTGCCTTTGTATTTCTTGTGCCTGAGAAGAGTGGGTATTTAATAAATATTTGCTAAATTGAATTCCAGGAATTAGGATAGCATAAGGAGAAACAAGGATTTCTTCTCTCCTGCATGTCATCACTGTGCAGGGCAAGGCTAGAGATCAATACTCATCTACTGCTGCCTCCTCTTTTTCCACTCCCCACCCCTTTCTACCTCAACCCTCTGGAAAAGTAAGAGGAAAAAAGTCAGCCCATTACCACAGTGCTGAGACAACATTATAATGGAAAGAGTTATAATATTGGATTTGGAATGAGACGAGCTGTGTCAGAATCTCAGCTTTGCCACTCACTATTTCTGTGAATTTTGGCAAATCTCTTCACTACTCTGGCCCTCAGGTTCTTTATCTTAAAAATGAGGAATTTGGACTAGATGAAATCAAATGAACCTTCTAATTTATGTCTATGGTCCGTTGCATGGTGTAATGGAAAGGGGCATTAATTCAAATACTGTGTCTTCCACTTAGTACTGGTGCAGTCTTGCCAGATCACTTATGCCCTCTGGACCTCAGTTTCCTTATCTGTAAACTCAAGGGACTGACTAGACAAACTAAGCGTGTTTCTAATGCTAGACTTATGATCATATGGATGCCAGGTTGCACTATAGGCTGGTTGGATGCTTCCCAGAACCTGCAGTGAAGAAACCTTTAGAAAAAGTCCATATTGAGTAACAGTTGACCAATAAGTGTTTTTTTTTCCTCACAACTTGTTTGTTTTGCCAGATTTTATTTCCTTGATTTCCCATAAGAAACTACTTGACTACACCCAGGATACTTGTGAAGTCAACCATCTGAAGAGGAGATTCTCTGTCATTGTTTGCCTTCTCAGTCCAGTTTTCCCAAAAAAATATCTTAGCAGAAGGGCTGTGTAGTATGATTTTTAATGAATTAAAATTAACTTTGTTTTGAAATATTGTGATACATCTATAGAAAGAACTATGGCAGTAGAAATCCAGAAGAAAACATGATTTGTCTATATGGGTATGGGATTTGTGGTTTTGGTATTAAAGGATTACTCTTTTACATATATGAATACTATGGAAATGGGTTCAAGTATGTATATACACAGACACAGACACACACATATATGCATATATGTATAACCCAATGGAATTGCTTGTCAACTCCAGGAGGGGGGAGGGAGAAAACATGGGAATCCATGTTATCTAAATGACAACCCTCTAGATTGGTGACTTCATCAGCTCTGATAGGTTAAATGATTTCTATGCAGATGATTTGCAGACTTTCTAAATTGGTAGGGAACATGGAGGCCATCCAGTCTGCAATAAGAAGTCTTTTTAAAGCATACCCATGGGTCATCATCTAGCCTTTAGCTAAATGATGCAAGTTATAGGGAGTCTTCTATCTCTGCAGGCATTTACACTTTCGGACAGTGTATTTGCTTGGAAGTTTTAACTTTTTCACTATGCAATCTAATTCTCTGCAACTTTTAAGCAATGCTCCTATTTCTCCCTCTGTGTCCAAGGAGGAAAAAATCTGATTATTCTTCTGTATGACAACCCTTCAAACATTCAAGGAAATCTGTCATATCCTATATCCTCAACTCTAGATTTAAATCTGGAAAGGACCTCCACAGGTTCCTCCTTGGTGCCTCCTTTAAATTAATTTCTCCACTTCATTTAATTGATTCTTCCCTGATATGGTTTCCAGTCTTCTCGCCATCCTGGTTGCCCTCTTCTACATATGCTCACTTGCCAGTATTCTTCCTTTATGAAATGTGGAGTCTAGAACTGAATGTAGTACTTCAGAGATCATCTGATCTAAACAGAATCCAACAGATTGATATAATTGTAATATTTATCTCAGAAAGGGTCAGATGGCTAAATGAACGTTCCTAGTCAACAGTCCCAGAAAATCCTCTCACATGGACCTGCAAAAATGTGTACTTATGTAAAGGTACTCCAGTTCATTGAATAGTAGCAAAGTTTGGTGGGCAAAAAATTTGCCTCAGTTCTCATAGCTTAGGTTCTAATACTGCTTCTAACTCATCTTGACTATTGATCAGGCAGTTAAATTCTCGAAGATCCCAGGCAACTCTTTAAGACTAAATCAGGGGCAGTTAGATGATTCAACAGATAGAACATCAGGCCTGGAGTCGAGAAGACTTGGGTCAAATCTGGCCTTAGACACTTCCTACATGTGTGACCCTGTGCAAGTCATTTAATCTCAATCATCTAGCCCTTACTACTCTTCTGCTTAGAACTGATACTATTAATTCTAAGATAAGAGGTAAATGTTTTTTTTAAAAAGTACTAAATCAGAGTAAGCACTGATCTACATCTTAAAGAGAATTTTTAAAAGAGATTTCTTCATGAGGAATTCTCTATACTAAAGAAATCACAAGCCTCTTCCAATCCCCTCCCCCCCAAAGTTTCCTTTTTGATAGCCAATGGTGTAACTAATCTTAGTTTTTCAAAAAGGAAAATGAATTGGTATTTTTTTTCCTTTTTCAATTCCTTTAGGAGCTGAAGACCTGCTGCTGCTTGATATTTCTCTTGACTCACCTTCAACTTCCTTTCACTACTCCTTACCCCATCCTAATCACTCTGACCAGGTCAAGTCCATCTCCCAGAAGCACTGGTGATAATGGGAGCAGAGGGCATCTTGTCCCTCCACTCCACCTCCATTATTACTAGCTGTCCAATTCCAACACTCTTCTTGGGATGCAGCCTCATCTTCTATTAGATGACTAAG
This sequence comes from Monodelphis domestica, assembly GCF_027887165.1. Lineage (NCBI taxonomy): Eukaryota > Metazoa > Chordata > Mammalia > Didelphimorphia > Didelphidae > Monodelphis > Monodelphis domestica. The sequence goes on from NC_077227.1 coordinate 634,823,196, forward strand.
AAATGCATGGATATTCATGTTTGTTTGCTTTTTGACTGTAAAAAAAAGAATCTTACTTCAGCTCTTTGTGAATTGGGAGACCCATATGGGAGACCCATAATGGATAAAGCACTAGACTCCGAGTCAGGAAATCTGAAATTCTACCACAGACATTTACTAGCAGTGTGACTGGACAAGTCATTCAAGCTTTTTCAATCTCAATTTCCTCATTTGTAAAATAAGGATAATAATAATAAACACCTTCCTTACAGAACTGTTGTAAGATCAAATAAGATATCATTAAAACATTTTGCAAACCTTATAATTCTACTTGTTATATATAATATAAATGCTAGATATTATTAATAGGTTAGCTAGGTGAGAAGTGACAACTAGATAGAGAAGTGGATAAACTGCCAGGCCTGGAGTCAAAAAAAATTCCTCTTGGTGAGTTCAAATCTGGATTCAGATACTTAGTGGTTGTCTGATCCTGGACAAGTCATTTAACCCTGTTTTCCTCAGTTTTCTCAAAAAAAGAGTGGGAGAAGGAAATGGTGAACCACTCCAGTGTCTTTACAAAGAAAACACTGGAAGGGGTTACAAAGAGTTGGATGTGACTGAGATGACTGAACAACAACAAATAACAATGATAACACAGTAGATTGTCTTTGAGTGATGAAGATCTGAATCTGAATCCTGCCTTAGACACTTACTGTCTCTGTGACCCCGAAACAGATCTTTAATCTCTTATCTTGAGTGTCCTGATCTATAAAATGGGGATTATAGTAGTACTTCAATCAGGATTGTTGTGAGGTTCAAATTATATAACATATGAAGATCTTTGCTAAATGATCACCCTAGTGCAAATATTAATAATATGGAAATGGGTCTTGATCAATGACATATGTAAAACCCAGTAGAATTGTGCACCAGCAATGGGAGAGGGTAGAGGGAAAGAACATGAATATTGTAATCATGGAAGGATATTCTAAAATCAACTAATTTAATAAAATTTTCAAAAAAAAAAAGAACTTTGCAAAACTCAAAACTTCCTATAAGAATGCTTCTCTGTGTGTTTTTATCTTTCTAATAGCAAGAGAATAAAAAAAGAAGGGAAGAGAAGGCAGTGAGACATTTTTTTTTTGTTCCAGGTTTCTCATTTGTGGAAATAAAAGTCCTCAAATAATCTTAAAAAGGTCTTAAATTCAGGTCTGGGAAGAGGGCAAACCAGAAGCTGCAAGACTCTGTTCATCATGGTTGGAGACAACAGATGATTTTAACAGAGGAAATGGTCAACACCTTAGATTCTCTGAAGGAAAAAAAAATGACAAGAAGCAAGCCTGGATTGAAAGGCATCCTCATGCATTTAAAGGTGGGAAACCCTGGATCCATACAGTTCCTAACTCTCTAGAAGCTCTATCCTTGTCCTACCTCTTCTCACTGAAGATTTTCTCCAGCTGGTTCCCCTGTGACCAACTAAGGTAACCACCATCAGGGCCTAGATTTGGATGAATCTTTACTTCCAAACTGCTTGTTAAATGTAGAGAGATGGAGTCCCCATGTCTTGTAGCAGGGTTGCAAGGAGAGATATGTTTCTGGAATCTAAAATTGGACCACCAAAGGAGATTTTGTTTATTTACTTAGAAATAATGGTGGTTTAGTTCTATTTGTACAGTACAATGTGGGTTGAACACTTATGTGGGCTGACCTGAGGACCTAATCACCATGTACTATGTTGTTTCTATTGGAAAATATGAATGGACTGTGTTCTAGTTCTTTTCAGTTTAGTTGTTTGGAACTTGGAGTATAAGTTAGGGACTATGTGTTCTGATAAAATAGAATGTTAAATTGTACCATAGAAGCAATTAGAGAATAGGTTAGCATATAATAAGGTGCTAATTGTATGTTACCAAAAAAAAGTACAAAAGGAATTCGAGAAGATGAATGCTGTCCTTCCTGTGATGCAACATGATATAGTACACAGAGCATTGAGTTTGAAATGGAACCAGGGCTCGAATCTTAGCTTGGAAACTGATTCCCTGTCTGGCTTTAGTCAAATCATATAACTCCCCCTAGACCTCAACTTACTCATCTGTAAAAGAAAAATGTTTATTTAGATTGCTTTTAAGATCCTTTCTACTTCCATATCTATGATTCTATTGGAACTTAATGCTACTGGTCTATTATCAGGAAAACCTGTGCTTTAAACGTAGGAAGGGAGTGTCTAGGAGGGGCATGAATTTTTTGCCAACCTATTCCTGCTGTTCTACTCCAGTTCTTCCCATAGATGGCTTTAATGAGTTTCTGAGGACATAGGATCATAGATTTAGAGCCTAATTCAATCTCCTCATTTTGCAGATGATAAAATGAGGCCCCAAGAGATTAAGGAATTCCTTCAGTGTCCCATTGAAGAATTTGATCTGGTGTCTTCTGATTCTAGAACCAGCATTCTGTCCATTATCTCACACTGTTTCTCTTTAATTGATATTTTGTTGCTGACCTACTTGCCATCTATGACTATGGAATGGAATAAACATCATTGATTCACAGGGACTTGGGAGCACTTTCCTACTCTCCCTCTTTTCAGTGTTCAGTGGTCTCCAGTGGGTGGCTAGTCATTGACTCAAAGAGTCAACAGTTTTAAGAAAAAGGATTGGCATCACAAGTGAAAAACAAGAAAAACACTTGTATATGCATACATATTTTCAATAACTCTTGACATCAAAACCAGAGTAAAGAATGCCCAAACATGTTTTCCCTTTCCACACATTTGTATCCTTCAAAGGCAGCCTGGATACACATGTAATCTACTTTTACCTATATAAAAATGATGGTAGAAGTAATGGTGGTGGGTTTGGAGTACACTTTCAAGTTTATCCTGGGCTCTGTATTCCCCAAGGAAGCTCCTGCTTATGCCTACTGGGTTAGCTGATCTCTTTTCTACTGGGTTGATAAGGAAGGCGTCAAAAGTCCTAGGGTCTCTATTAGAGTCACATGTGATAGAAATAAGGAGGGAACCAGAAGGGTTTGCCAAAGATACAGCTCTTACAGACCTTGTGGCACAGTCATTCTTTGGGGTGTCTACGATGACTCAAGACCTCTAACAGGCTTCTGTACAGAACTGTATGTGATTCATCCCAGGGAAACACACACACACACACACACACACACACACACACACACACACACACTTATTTAAAACAAGATTTATAAGGAAACCAACCCTAGTCACTGTACTCCACAGAGCCACTGCTTGGCCAAAAAGAAGTCTATCCTGACTCCTTAACTATCACTCTGCTAACCACTCATCTGTACTAAAGTGCCCCTTTGGAAATACCAGCACTGATGTCTGGTCTAAGTCCTACTTTTTTGTAAGCTGCCTACAAGCAGCTTCAAAAGGGCAGAGGCTGGTCCTGTTGTCAAGGTTATTGACAACAGCTGCTGCCTTCCTGCCCTATAGATCAATTGTCCTTCTTCCTAATTGTAGTAACAGAGGTGGCTCTCAAGTTTCCCTCCTCTCGAGCTTCCTTTCTTTCCTCTTTCCTTCCATGATCAAACTGCAGATTCACTGGAGAGATATTTTTTTCCACTCTTAACTCACCATTTCCCCTCCCCCCATCCCATTGTGCCCAGAAGACTCTCAAAGTTGGTGGCCCTCTGCTGATCCTAAAGACAGCCTAATGATTACGTGAAGAAAAAAATGCAGGCCGAAATAACTTTTAAGACTGGACCACTCCTAATGCGTTGTGGCAGATTAAAGCAGAGTCCTGAGAGCACTGGAACCTATTACCAAAGTCCATGACTTATATAGGTCAATGTAAATAAGATCGTAAGGATAAAAGGTTAACTTTTATTGTGGGTGAGGTATCCAATTTAAATGGATGATTCAACAAGCCCTTTAGTCATTGAAGTTGATTTGTTTTATTTTTGATTGAATAAAGGCCAGTAGGAAGTGGTGATGAGTAAATGTTGCCCTTAGTTAACAGGTAGTTAGTTGAACCTAGGAGGAGGAGGCTAGAAGAGACGTCCACTATGCTGGCTAATACTTCATAGGATTTGGTTTTGTAAGGCCAGCACATAAAAGGTACTTTATTTCCTCCTGAAACTGGGATATAATGCTGTAAGTACCAGGCAGACTTCTTGAAGATGTAACTGAGATAATTTATTCTACCCATTCCCTCCATCCCTCCATACAGTTATTCTTTCTCTCTCTCTCCCCATCCCTTCTCTCTCTCTCTCTCTCTCTCTCTCTCTCTCTCTCTCTCTCTCTCTCTCTCTCTCTCTCTCTCTCTCTCTCTCTCTCTCTCTCTCTGACTTATTCACTGTTTTCGTCTGTCTGTCTCACTCACTCATATACATGTCCCTTTTTCCCCCAAATCAGGAGGAAGTGATTACCTGAATTCTTCTCGTAAATGTGGCACTTTGCCTTTTGGTGATGACTGTTATTTATGTATTGATTTACTAATAGAAACTTATTTAATCCTTAACAACTATCATTTTTATAATCTCCTTCAGACTTATTTCTGTTTTTAAGAAACTGAAGTTTTAATCCAGGCTATATAATTGTTAATGTGCTAAAAACATATTCAAATAGTACACAGACTGAGTTTTAAGCAGAGAAATAAAATATTTTTTCTCCTTATTTCTTCATCATCAGGGAAAAGAAGAGTTATGCAGAAGCCCAGGAAGATGAAGAAAATGAATACCAGAGAAAAGTAGAGACTAAGTAGAAAGGGATCTTGGAAAGAGGGGAAGAGTGCAAAGAAAATGTGTAGTTGAAGAAGCATTGGATTAAGAGTATGAAGAACTAAGCTACACCTTAGTTATTCTACTAAAAAAGAGTTGATTTTGAACATTTCTTTTTATCTTTCTGGACTACTGTTTTAAAGAATCAGAGCATCATAAAGTTTGAAATGTGGAAAAGACCTTATAGGCTATCTAGTCTAACCCCTATCTAAACTGATCTGCCATTAATACATACCAGATAAACTTCTGCTTGGAGGCCTCCAGGAAGAGTGAACCTACTAACTTGCTAGTGTAAAGATTAAAATTAATATACAATAACTAAATATTATATTTTATAAAGTCTTATTAATAATAACTAAAGCAAAAGAACTTCCAGAATTCAGCCCTGTCGCAGATCAAAAAGAGATAGTGGGAGGAATATACATCCACTTAAATACCAATAATGTGATCTGGCCAATGTGGAGACACAGGAGAGATTATAGGGAATTTTGGGAAATACTAAGGACTTCTGGAGAATGAAGTCAAAGGTTCAAAATCTCTATTTATACACCAGGCAGGTCATTATTGGTGAACCAAGTTTTTCTAGGCATCAAACCTAAAATGGACTCTGTAACTTCTACCCATCATTTCTGATTCTATTGTCTTGGGGCAAACAGAAAGTTTAATCCTACCTCCATATGCTAATCCTTCAGGAATTTGGAGACACTGATGGTGTTGTCCCTAAGATTTCCCTTTCTTTCTTACTAAACATACCTGGTCCTTCAACTGATCCTCAAAGGACAAGCCATTGTGACCTTTCACCATCCTGTTTCACCCACTGGATTATCAACACCAGATATAAATATTGATGCCCAGAACAAAACATGGTATTACAGATGAAGGTTAATAAGAACAGAATACAAGGAGATTATCACTTCCCTATTTCTGGAAGCCATGCCTTTCTTACTACAACCCAAAATTGTGTTTGCTTTTTTTGTTCATTGCATCTCGAATGGATGTTGAACTTGTAGTCTATTTACTAAACATTCACCAAAGCTTCTTTATACAAACTGCTTTGCCCATCTTGTATTTATAAAGGTGATTTTTTTTGGTTAAATTTAAGTATAAGATGTTACATTTACCCTAAGTCAATTACTTATTAAATCTTGCCTAATGCTTCACCTCCTTTAACAGAATGTGCTCCCTTCTTCTCTCTTCATCTGCCTCCTGGTTTCCTTAAAGTCTCAGCTAAAGTTCCAAGGAAACATCTGTTCCAATTTCCCTTAATAATGTTAGTACCTTCCCTCTGAGATTATCTTTAAGTTTTCCTGCATATATCTTTTCTATACATATGTTTGCATGACTTCTGCCCTATAAGATGGTGAGCTCCTGAAGGGTAAGGACTATTATTGTCTTTTTTTTTTCCTATCCCTATTGCTTAGTCCAGTACCAGCACATCATAAGCACTTGGTAAAAGCATTTGGCAAGACTTTTTAAATGCTTACTTTGTCTTCCATTATGTCAGACATCCTTCCTAGCTCTGTGTCACTTAAAAATTTGATGACCATACCGTATATATTTTCATCCAAATTATGGACAAAAATGTTAAAAAGAACAGGGTCAACATAGATCTTTGGTACCTTCCAGTGAAGATTTCTTGCCATAGTAACATGGAACCACTTTTAAAACTATTTTTTATTTGTTAAATATTTCCCAATTACATATAAAGTTTTCTAACATTAATTTTTTAAAAATTTGACTTCAAATTCTGCCCCTACCTCCCATCTCTTGCCTCTCTTTCAGAAGGCAAGCAATTTGATATTTATAATACTTATGAAGTTATGCAAAATATTTTCATATTAGTCATGTTGCAAAAGAAAGCCCAAACAAAAAACCCTCCAAGAAAAACAGTTGAAAAATGTATGCTTCAGTCTACATTCAAAGTTCATCAGTTCTCTCTCTGGAGGTAGATAACATTTTTCCTCATGGATTCTTTAGAATCATCTTGAATCATAGTCTTGATCATTGTCTTTCACAGGCTTTCATCCTTACAGTATTACCATTAACTTTGTATGATGATTTCTCAATTCTTCTCATTTCATTTTAAATGAGTTCATATAAGTTTCCAGGTTTTTCTGAAACCATCCTGCTTGTCATATCGTATATTACAATAGTATCCATCAAAATCAGATACTACAACATTCACCATTCCCCAATTGATGAGCATCTCTTTGATTTCCATTGCCACCACAAAAAGAGCTAATATAAATATTTTTGTAAAAATACTTCCTTTTTCCTTTTAAAAAATTTCTTGGGATATAGACATATAAGGATTATTGCTGAGTCAAATGGCACATATACAATTTTATAGTCCTTTGATCTTAGTTTCAAATTGTTCTCCAGAGTGTTGGAAGAATTCACAAGAGCCCATTAAGGTTCCTTTTCATCCATATCCCTTCCAGCATTGTTCATTTTCCTTTTCTCTCATGTTAGCCAATGTGATGATGGGTCTGTACCTCAGAGGTAGTACCTCAGAATTATTTTAAATTTCATTTCTTTAATCAGCAATGATTTTTCATGTGACCATTTCTAGCATGTCAGATTCATTGACCTGTTCTTTCTATCTTCTAGTGATGTACACATTTAGAGATAAAATTTAATCTAAATACTGCTTTGACTGCATCCCATAAATTTTGAAATGTCTCATTATTGTCATTCTCTTTAAGGAAATAATTGATTTTTTTTATGATTTATTCTTTGACTCACTCATTCTTCAGGATTAGATTATTTAGTTTACAATTTATTTTAATCTACACTTGTACAGACCTTTATTGAATACAATTATGATTATATTATGGTCTGAAAAGGATATGTTTAATATTTCACCTTTTCTGTATTTTTCTTTTGTATGCCCTAATTTGCAGTCAATTTTTGTGATGGTAAAATTTTAAGCTTCTAAAAAGGCATTTCTTTCTATTCTTATTCAGTTTTCTCTAGAGTTTTTCCATTTCTAACTTTTCTAAAATTCTATTCACCATCTTGACTTTTTTTCTCATTTGTTTTATCCTTAGATTTATCTAGTTCTGAGAGGGAAAAGTTGAGATCCTCCATTACTATAGTTTTACTGTTTACTTTCTATTATAATTTATTTAACATGACCTTTAAGAATTTGAATGCTATGCCATTTGGTTCATATATATATAGTATTGATATTGCTTCATTTACTTTTTGCAAGATTTAATTTCTCTGCTTATCTCTTTTTATTAGGTTTATTTTTGCTTTTGTTTTATGTGAGATCATGATCAATATTCATGTCTTTTTTACATCAGCTGAAGGATACTGATTCTACTCCAACCCTTTAATTTAACTCTGTGTATCTCTATGTTTCAGATGTGTTCTGGCTTCAAATCCATTCAGTTAGTCATTTCTGTTTTATGGATAAATTCATTGTATTCACATTCACAATTATGATTAATATAGATTTCTCCCATCTTATTTTCTTCTGTTTATCCTTCTCTCTTAATATCTTTTCCTTATTCTAAAATCTGCTTTGTCTTTGACCACTGCTTTCTTTTATCTGCCCTCACTTTTATCATGATCATGATCACCCCACTTTCTTTTATTCCTTTGCCCACCCTCTTCGTTGTTTGATAAGATAGGTTTCTATTATTATTTTGGGGGTTGTATGTGTGTAAATATACCTCTGAACGAATTTAGATGTGAGTGAAGTTCATGTATTGCCTCCTTCTGTACCCTCATTCCTACAGTGTAAAAAAAGTCTTCCTCATACCTCTGTAATGTGAAATAATTTTCACCATTATTCCTCTCACTTTCTCTTTCTCTCAGGGAATCTTTTTTTCTTGCCTATTGATTTATTTACATCATTCCATCATAATTGACTGATTCCCACAACCATTTTCAGTGTAGAATCCTTCTAACTGGCCTGATATAAAAAATTCTTAGGAATTATGTGTGTCATCTTCTCATATAGAAATATAAAGGTTAACCTTCTTAATTCCATTATGATTTCTCTTTCATGATTATCTTTTTATGCTCCTCTTGAACATTATATTTGTCAATTGTCCTTTTAGCTCTGGCCTTTTCATCAGCAATGCTTGAATATCCTCTATTTCATTAAACTTGAATTTTTCCTCTTAGGGATTAGACTCAGTTTTTCTAGGTAGTTGATCCTTGGTTGTAATGCCAGTTCTTTTGATTTCAATAATGACATATTCTTTGACTTCCATTTCTTTAACATTGTAAATGCCCTGTACTGTTCCTTACGAGGAAGGGCCCCTGATTCCTTAGGTTGCAATTAATACTGCTCCTTAGGGCGTGCTCCTTTGGGAATAGAACTATTCCTGAGAGTTCCTGATCCCCTATGACCAAAAGTGATGCTGCTTCTCAGGGTTTCTGCTCCTTGTTTAACAAAGGTAATCATTTTTTTCCGTTTGGAATTTGATTTGGACATCGGTATCTGCATTTGAGTTACAAAACTATATCTGACCCTGCATCCAGCATCAATACAGGTGTCCCCTGCAATCTTTTTTTTGACCAATTGCCAGGTCACATTATCATCTCTAACTTGAAAACTCCCAAAGCCACTGCTAGTTCTTTTGCTACCACCAATCCCATCACTGGTGTTACATCCACATGGGCTCTAGGCCAACCACCACTCCCTGTGCCACTGATTTCTCTTTCTACCAAATTGTTGTTGACTAAAAGAATGTCTCACTCAGCGCTTTTCTTAGCTCTGCCACTTCATAGTTTTTTGAGGCATTATTTTTAAATTGTTTTGGGGGAATATTGAGAAAGCTTGGCTAAATGTTAGCTCTGCTCTGCTATCCTGTTTCCACCTTCAGGAGTGCACAGAACTATTAAAATATTCCTTGGGTAGTTATAAGGTAGTACAGTACTAAGTGCTGAGATCAAGTGCTAAGTTTAGAGTCTAGGAAACCTGAATTTAAATCCACCTCTGAATCTTGCCATCTAGGTAATTTTGGTTAAGACATATAATCTCTCTGAACCTCAGTTTAAAAAAATCTAATGAAGGGAATAAAAGAGCATGACATATAAAGTTCACTGAGTAAGGCTATATCAATATCAGTTGCTATTATTTCCTTATTAGGAAAATGAAATGTTTGAATTAGATGATTTCTGAGATTCTGTCTTGCTAATATCCTATGAATCTATGCCACCAGGGAGAAAATCGATTGCACTTGGAAGAACATTTCCTTGATGAAAATGTCCTTCCTTATTAACTACAGGCAAAAGCTGCTATGTGAAGAATAGCTAGGTAGCATATTACCAACTTCTATTGTCATTTACTTATTTTTCTTTCCAGGAGATTATGAAGAACAGGAATTTTATCTTTCATCTGAGATTATCTTACTATAGCTCATTTTGAAAGCTGGAAAATGGATAGGACAAACTATAGGGTTCCTCTTTAGCCTTCTGATGCTGTAACAGTTGGAGAAGATAAAAGTCATCATCATAGCTTTCACCACATAATTCTTATTTTGTGAAGGTCAAGTAAAGTACTTAGTTTACTTAGATTTCCTTTTACAGTGGATTAGATTGTTCTTCAATTAGGATCCATATGTTGAGATCCTCCCCACCCCAAATTCAATGTTTGTGTACTTATTCACTAAATTTTTCAAAATAAAATAGATGAATAGTATATAGCCAGCTTATTAAAAATAAAATCCAATAAAGGAATATAGATAAAATAAAATGATATAAACTTTTTCTATTTCCAATGAACTTTGTCAATTTTCAAAAAAATTTCATAGGATATTAAGATTTTTACTGACATATATCAGAAACCAAATGCAAAATGTTCTTATGACAGCTGAATAATTTGTTTTAGAAAAATTCTAGGCCATTTCTTATCTTTGCCTTTTTAAGAAAGATAATATGCATGCAAGAGACACTTATTCTTCTCTAACCTTCTGGATAAAAGACTGTTATTGACATCTGAGGATCAGGTTTTAATTGAAGTAGGATTTCTCACGGTCTAGCCTCTGTGATCCCCATGTAATGATCACAGAGATGTACTGGAAAAGGCAATGAAATAGATAAATGTGTTGAAAAAGACACCTAACAGCTCAATTTAATTCACTGAAGCTCACCAAAACAGATACATGTGATTTATCTTGGGCTGATGGAAAGTGGGCATGAAATAGAGGCAGAGTCTTATCCCATAGCTTCTCAAGAGAAATGCCCTTTTGTTGAGAATCAAGCATCACCCTTACACACATACTCTACTGAAGTTGATATGTACCTTGAGCCAAAAACTGCAAATTTTGCATGCCCTAGAGTAGACGCTGCTAGAAAGAAGGATCTTATACATATTCTGTATAGTGTCTAGCACAGAATGGCTATTCTGGACACAAAGTTCCATCTTCTACATAAAAGGGAGCAGGCCATCATAAAATGCTTGAGCAACACTCCCTCTTCCATTGCCTGGATAGTTTCAAAGGGGGAGAAAAAGAGGCCAATAAATGTTTAACAAGCAGTAATAACATGCTATAGTCAATGAGTACAATGGTAATTGAAATTTTCCAGATACCCTGTGAAACTGGTCATTTCAATGCTAGATGGTATTAATTTGAGCACACTCTTGGGCCTCCTTCAAAAAGCCATATTTGGATTTTGTGAATTCTACGTTGTAATAAAGAGTGTGAGGTCATGTGTCATAGTGAAGAGTGGAGCCAGGAAGACCTCAGTTTGAATCCTGCCCTTTGGCACATATTGGCTTTGTGACCCTAAATAAATGACTTTATATCTCAGTGCTCAAAATAATTCTAAGATATAAGTTGCAGAGAAGATGACAGCCTGCAGTGGTAAGAAAGTTTCTTCATGTAAAAATCCTTTAAAAGAGTGTCAATTTGCTTGCAGAGTATAGATTTGCTCAAAGTTCTAAGAAAAAACAGTTACTTTGACTCAAGAGTTCACAGAAATCATTGTTGCTCATTTTGAATGCTACAAGATTTTGTATACAAAGGCAGTATGGATTTCAGACCTGTTCTATGATTATGGAGGAAAATGTAGCTTATGAATTTTAGTCAGAATTTGAGAATTTGGTTTCTATTGAAAAAGATAAAATAGAATTATTTGCAGAAAAGACCTAGAAAAATGAAATCCTGGAGAAAGGACAGATTTCAGAACTATGTCACCAAAGTTTGAAGCTGGAAGAGATTGTTATTATCATTGCTGTCTTGAATAAGTCTAGGTGAGCAGAGGATTGGTTTGGAAGCTGAGAATCACAGAAGTCAATTAGCATTTTCTACAATGTGGCTGAGATGCATTGGCCAAAGAGGTATTAAATCAAAAAATGGAAGAACTCAGAAGTAGAACATTTGTTCAACACAGAAACTGTGTTGATAAAAACTATTTTGGACAGTTTTTGATACAGAAAGAGGAATAATTCTACAATTGTTACTGATCTTGAGCACTCATATTCTCCTTCCACTGTTGTAATTTTGTGTGTGTCCTCTTGCCACCACAGAGAAAGTGCCATGGTGAGAAAGTAAAACAAAGGTTTATATGTGAATTTAAATTTATTTTCTCTTGTGGCATTTGCTTTAATATATGTATATTTGTGACTGCATAGAATTTCTTTTGTCATTTTGTCAAGTAAATGTTTAAGTTTGAGATAAAAATATGTCATCACTTGTGAGTAGCTGGTTTGGGTAAATAAAAATACAAAAAGTACAAGATCAGTCTCATCTCCAAAGATATACACCAGCAGGACACTGTGCAGAGAGCAAAAAAAGTATCACATTTAAGTGAATAAGAGGATCATATTCCTCTAGCACCCGTAGAGAATTTGCATGTAACCATGTGATAATGATCCTTTTCGAGATCTATTGATGTGAGGGCAGGTTGGAATGATAAAGCCATCCCAGAAAGAGTAGGCATCCCCATGACTGTTTGAGAGATGTGTGTGTAGGTTCCCATCCCATGCAAACAAAAGGCAGTTCCTCACATATATGTAAAATAACAGATCAAAGCCATATACATAATATGACTTTTACAGCAAAACCAGTGGCCTAAATATGTGTTCATTCTGAATTTGTTTCAATGGTGTCTCTTCTGCTTAATATCAAGTTTGATATTATTTTTGATATTATTTGATATTTGATATTATTGATATTGAGTTTAGGGGTTAGATATGCCAAGGCAGTAACTTACAAGTTTTTCTTCTTGTTTGGGCTGCATATAGTATAGGCTATAAAAGGAGAATACGACAAGGTCGATGTCAGTGTGAAACTAGTGAAAGAAATCTCTTATGAATATTGACTGAAATAGAGATGTTCTTTAGCTTACTTTTCAATTGTCAAATGTTCTGTTTATTTGGGTTACTAAAAGCTCCTAGAAATTGAGAGAGTGTGATAAGCTAGCAGTAGTATGTCAGAGCTGACAACTCCTGGCCCAAACACCTGTTTTTGTGGATATTACCCCTGATGGTGGGACTTGTTCTCCTGTTTGCCACTCATCTCCCTACTTTGGTTACACTACCTGTTTGATCTTTTCACTACTACCTAGAGGAGACAGTGTTTAATGAAATCCAAACTCAGAGGTCTTTCAGAGTGCAGGCACAATACAATATGGATAAAAAGGCAATGTCAGACTTGTGTCTCATCTGAATAAAAGATCATAGAGTAAAAAGACAATAAGGACAATAAAAATCCATGAGGAGACATGTGCCTTGAACAAGTAAATAATGGCCCAAAGCTAGAGCAAAATCTCTTCTAGAGAGCTCACCAGAAGAACTGAGGTGAAAATGTTATTAGAAAGACAGATGTGAAGAGGAAATATCTCAGGTAGGGCCTTTGAAAAAATAAATTGCGTAAGCAAGAAAGAGGAGCCTGTCTGAATATGACAAAGGAAGGTTTGTGACCACAAAGGCCCCTTTCTAGAAGGTTGTCCAGATAATGGTAGATTAATGTTTATAGAAATGATCAGCAGCCCTTCTCTAATGCCTCACTTTGCTGATGGGTGGAAGGGCCTGGATTTTCAGGCACAGAGAGAAAGCAAACAGGTTTGTAAGTTTTCCCCATTTTGTTGCCTTGGAGAAGCTCACCCTAAAGTAGACTCACCCTTTCTAATGCAATCAGCTTTGTTGACTCCCTTAGGGAAGTATTCTTTCTTTTTCCTAACCCCAAATCTCCACCAACTTATTCTATTACAGTTATGAACTTAGTTGATTTGTCAATCTCTGCACCTCCTTTCAGCTACCACAGGAATATTAAAAAGTGAATAATTAAACTAGTAGTATCATAATAATAGAACTGACATACAATTCAAGAGAAATGGGGAAAAAACTTAACATGTAATAAATAAGTTTTATGGAAAAATATTAGGAAGAATCTCATGAAAGGAAGGGCTGCCACACACTAAGAAACTAAGGCAGGTAGTGATATTTGAATCTTTGGAGTACTTACAGATTACTTGTCCATTATGGTTTAGTTGAACTAATAGTAGGTATAGGTTAAGATTATTTTTTTGAATCTTGAATTATTATGTAATATTTTCTTGGGCTATGAAAGAGGAGGCACAGAAGGCAAACAGAACAAAGCTGACTGACTTGAGATGATTTTCTTTGAATTATCTAGGTAAAAAACAAATTATGAGAATATATATATATGTATATATATATAGATATATATTGGTCTTTTTTCAGTTACATATTGCTAATTAAGTGAGGCAACTAATTATCAGAGAGCTACAGCTTTCTCACTGAGCCACCTTCAAGGGACTAGTTAAATAATCTGTGGTTCATCACTTTACTAGGATGATGGCAGTTAAATTAGTGACTAAATTGTAGTTACTGAATCAGGACAAAGATCTTGGACTATTAGGCCAAATCTTCTCTAAGGTTCATATGGGCATGACTGGCCTTTTTGCTTTGACAGAAGAAGCTACTTTATTCATGTCTTTTTGCAAGGAATCATAGAATATCAGGATTATTCAGCTAGGAAATAATGTTGTGGATGCATTTCTGCCATTCATTATTGAGCCAACGAGCTTAACCCTTCATCTGGGGAATCTTCCTCTTGATGGATGATATCTTTCTGGTATGAAATGGTGCCATGAGGTCAATGTTGAGTTGGTACCATCTCTTAATCAATTCAACTAGCTAAACACTCAACCCAGAGGGCCTGAGAGAAATGAAATCCTACTTTCAAATAAGTAGCCAAAATATATCTACCTATGGATTCTTCCCAAGTTTCTTGTCTATCTCCTGATAATAGTTGAGAAACAATGGAAATAAGCAAGGGAGATATGTATTCCTATTTCTTTCCTATGAAAAATGATAAATTCTGGAGGAAAGAGTCTTTATGGGGGAATGGGAGCTAATGATGCTGATTAGTCTCAGTGATGCTATTGATGATATTTACTAGTAATAGCTAATATTTAGATAGTGTTTTAAAAGGTACAACATGTTTTATAATTACTATCTAACTTTATCTTCAAAACAATTCTAGAAGGAAGGTATTATTATGCCTCTTTTACAAAGGACAATATGAGGCTAAGGGATCTTTAGTCACTTACTCATCCATGGTAGCACAGCTAGCAGGAGATAGGCCACATTTGAACTCGGGACTTCCTAACTCCAAGTTCAGAGCTCTATCTACTAGCTGCCTCAATGATGAATGGGTAATGGCTTTATCCCGTTCACATTGCCTAGGAGATAAAAAATCAGGTTTGTTTCCAGCACAGGCAAGCAAAGTACCACTGAGAGCTTAAATATACCAGAGAATGAAACTGGATGGAATATGAATTTCCTTATTTTCATACCATGTGTGCATCATCAGAGCTCTTGGCTCCTTCACATATGCTCATATAATTATTCCTAAATGACCCTGTTGTGTTGAAAGCTTGTTGAGGTTGTGGTGAAACGATGGAATGAAATCCGTGCTGCCTAGAGGGAAAAACATTGGAGAAACACAATTTTTAAAAATGTGAGGTTTTTTTTTTCTGCTGACTTTGTGTTGGAACAATATAACTTTTGCTATCAAGAGATCTGGCAATGCTCCAGTGATATTGGGAAATGAAATTGCAATGAAAATTATTGCTAAAGCAGATGTGAAAATTGGAGTCTTTGGTAAATGAGATACACATCTGTGCATCAACAGACATCTTACCCTTTCTATCACTCAGTACCCAACAGAGAGACAATCTGATCAGACAAAGTGATAGGAGGATCAAAAGGAGTTTAAGATGACCATCCTCTGACCTTTGGAATGCAGGCATACACTTCGCATTACATCCAGACATAAGCAAATATGGTGGCGAGGAAATTTATATAACAAGATGCAGATGTAAACAACAACAACAACGGAAGCACAATTCTACCCCTCTTATCTACTAGTGTGGTCAATGTCTCATCCTAGAATGGATCTGTAATGGGCCCAGTAGGAGGAGGAAGGCTTAGAAAGGAAAGATTTCAAAACAAGAGACTTTGAGAACTAGAAGGCCCTTAGAGGTCACCTACTTCAAATCATTAAGCTCCAGAGTTCTAGTGGCTTGCCTCCAGTCATGGAGCTAGTTGGAGTTAGAGCTGAAAGTAGAACCCAAGTAACCCCACAATGCTTTATATCATTTTCAGAACTGGAACACCCAGAAATAGATGTAGAAACAATATTAATTAGCATTTATATTATTTTAACACTTGGAAGGAATATTCAATTACTTGATGTTATTTGGTCTTCTTGAAAACTCTATAAATAAGTGATATAGTTATTGTTATCACCATGTTGAGGAAATTGAGGGTCAGAGAGGGCAAAATGATTTACTTGAGACAACTAGTGATATAGTGAGAAACCTGATATAAGGGTCCATTGAAAGTTAAAATACTTGGATAAACTTGGGTAAATATTACAGGTAATAAAATGTATATTCATAGCATGTACCTATATGTATATTTACATATACATATGTATTTATTGTGTTTATATCTATAGCAATCTATCTAGACAAACGGATGTACCTTCCTCCCATTTTGGAAGACCTGAGGTGACTTCTGATGAACTATTTGTTCTGACTTAGCACTAAAGGACTTCACACTTTGAAATGATGCAGGAAGGCCTGGGTGGTACCTTAGACCCTGCATGAGTATAAATGAAGACTCTCCCATTTACATAGATTTAGCTATATTTTTACAAATGGAAGTAATTTACATATACATATACATGAATATAAATGGATATATCTAAAATTCCACATACAGTTAGTTCTGCTATTACACTTGTTTGATCATGGGAATTTGTTCCAGTGTGATTGATCAATTAGTCAACCATCTGAGTATAACATAAATTTCTCAGTTACATATGCTTAGTTTCATCAGCAGGAAATACAAAGCTGTATCCAGATGAACTGAGCACAAATGCATACATATCCACACTTTAGATCTCTACCAGCTATTTCAGCTGATCACAAGTGTTATCTTACAAAGTGGAATAATATTATTTCATAAAAATACTCAAGTTGCAACCCTTCCTATTCCCACTTCAACAAGCAAGTTCAACAACCTTTTCAAGGTGAAATACTATATTGATTGTGTATCTTTTGGTGCAGAAGGAACTTTGGTGGAGGGGAACTAGTCTACACCCAACATACCCTACCTTCAACTATAGTCCAGCCCCTGATTCAACTTTGCCAGCTTGGCATCCTGTGGGAACTAAGGCATAGGCTAAGCAGTAGCCAAAGCCCTTTATACTGTCACTTTATTTTAGTATGTATTTTTTAAACAATATATAAAACTGTGCTACCATTTTTATTACTTCCTTATCTTTTTTTACATGCTACTGGTGAAGTTTTTGAGTATCATGTCCCTAACTTCATTTTCCCTAAAAGCCTTTTAGTTTTTATTGAAGGATTGTGCATAGCAAAGTGACTTTTTGGAATGCATTTGCCACATTTTTAGCAGAATTCTCTGTGTGTGTGTGTATGTGTGCACTTGTGTGTGTACATGTATGTGTCTCTGTATATGTGTATCTGTAACTACTTTCTTCTGGTTTCACTGACAGAGAAAATGTGAAGTTTGGGAAGATTCAAATCCTTCATCAATATTTTCAAGGATCTCATAATTAGGCTACTTGCAGGTAAATGAAATGTTATTGATTGCTCCAAACCTGTGTAACTTCAGGACCCTTTCTCTTGCCATTATGTACCAACACTATGAAATCAGAAGAAAGACGCATAGGTGCTCCAGCTCTTTTTCAAAACTATATTTTTCAGGGATTTCCATGAACAAAAGAGCCATGAGCAGATGGCTAGATGGTGTGCTCCTCTTGCTACTTAGCTACAGAACTAGTCTTCTGAAAAAAATTCAGCCTCTTGAAAGGTATATGTCCCAGAGTTGAATAGCCAGAGAAAGCAGCCTGGATCAGATTAGCAAACTATAAAGTTCCTTTAATAATCCCAAGTTTACCATGAAAGTAAACAATCATTTTTATACCATTATTCTTACTGTTACTATATGGTAATGAGACATAAAATATAGCAGTATCCAAGGAATTATAAATAACTTTTACAAAGAGGGCAATAGAGAAGTGCATGGTGGGTGTGAGACTGATCATCACCAACAAGGAATCACAAAGAAGAATTGGAGAAGAAGATATCATTGAGGGAATGGGTGTTGGGAAGAGAAAATGGGTAGATCATATGGTAAGATTGCAGGAAGATGTCTCGAGAGCCTGTATGCTCCATAGGTACCCTTACACTGTCAAGGAAAATTGAGGAAGGTCTCAAGCACAGTAGATAGAACCTCAATCATGAATTTTGGGGAGTACATGGATAGTAGTGGCATAGGATGGGTAGGCATGAATAGTCATGATCAGTATTATTAGGGGCAACATTACAGATGCATCTGATCCATTTGAGTGTAGTGTATGTTTGTGTTAGTATGTGTATATGTGTAAGCACATGTGAATTTGTGTAAAACACACTAGACCTGTGATTTCTTAGTATAAGGAACTTCCAACAGATAAGCATTCTACTAAAGAAGAGTAGTACCTGCTCTGCAATTTAAAGTCTTTAAAGAGACTGGAGATATAAGAGATTAGAGTACTTGCTAAGGGTCATATTAGGCAGTACATAACCATGAATCAGTCAATAAATATTTATTAAATCATTACTATATGCTAAGCACCAGGGATAAAAAGCAAAAAAAAAAAAACAGTCCTTACTCTCAAGGAGTACACAATCGAATGGGAGAAACAACATGCAAACAACTCTCTACAAAGAAGAGAGACTCAAGGTAAATTGGAGATAATCAACACAGGGAAGGCACTAAAGTAAGAAAGAATGGGAGAGATTTCACTGTAGAAAGTGGCATATTAGCTCGGATTTAAAAGGACCTAGTAAGCCAGGAAGTAGAGATGAGGGAGAGCATTCGAAGGATGGGGGGGGGGGGGGGGAGATGGGATTGGATTAAGAGACTAATGTTATCCAATTCTGGTAAACTGCTTCTCTGATGCTACATATATAACAACATTTTAGGCTACTGTCTTGGCCTTCATACTGCCTCTCAAAGATGACATTCCATCCCCTGTTCTTTGCCTTTGCACTGGCAGTCTCTGATGTCTGGCATACAGCCCCTTCTTATTTTTGTTTCTTAAAATCCCTAATTTCTTTCAAGACTTATTATAAACATACTTTTCTATATCTTGTTGAAGTTATTCATTTGTGCCTGTCTCTTTGTGACCTCTTTTGAGATTTTCTTGGCAAATATACTGGAGTGGTTTGCCATTTCTTTCTCCAGCTCATTTTACAGATGAGAAAACTAAGGCAAACAGCATTAAATAACTTCCCCAGGGACACATAGCTAGTAAGTGTCTGAAGCCAGATTTGTATTCATGAGGATGAATCTTCCTTCTTCCAGGTCCCACACTTTATCCACTGTGCCACTCAGCAGCCCTACATGACACCTTTCCTAATCCCTACCTCAGATTATTTTACATCTATTATGTAAGCATTTTGCACATACCTCTGTGGATATGGATATAGCAACATGGAATTTGAGAGCCGAAAGACAATTCAGAGGCTGCCTTGTCTTTCTATCCTGAGTAGCTGGAATAGTGTCAGACACACAGCAGGCACTTAAGACATGCTTGTTAATTGATTGATCATTGCCTTTGGTATCTGCCCTGCATCTAACCCTTCTATAGATATAGTTTTCCTTTGTTAGAAGATGAGCTCCTTGAGAACAGAGATCTCTGATTTTCATTTTATACCCTAAAGCATTTAGCACAGTGCTTGGCTCATAATAAAACACTTAATAAATGTGTTTTTCTTAATTAGTTCTTGAATATAATCTTTATGAAGGCCTCCCTACTTGTTGCTATGAGTAAAAGAAAATAAACAATATAAAAACTGTATTACTTTCCACATGACTAGACATATGCGTATGTGCATGGACACACCAGAAAGATATCTGGTCTGTTATTTTTGTTTGCAGGTCCTAGTGCTATGCTACCTGGAATGGGGAAGTGGGGAGGGTGGTGGATGAAACCCAAAGGAAAAAAGTTAAAAAGTATCAGTGGTGCACTCTCTTTTTGTGCCTCTGTCTCTGTCTCTGCCTCTCTCTGTCTTTCTGTCTCTCTGGCTGTCTCTCTCTGTCTTTCTATTTGTCTGTCTCTGTCTTTGCCTCTCTCTGTCTTTCTGTCTCTCTGTCTCTCTGCCTCTCTCTCTGTCTCTGTCTGTCTGTCTCCTCTTCAATGCCTTTGCTACCCCCTTCTTTACCCAATACTTTGATATTGCTCCTTTGTGGGAAATTTCACATGGTGGCCCCTTGTTATGTTTCTTGATAAAGAAATTTGAAAAGACACAATTTTAATATACAGCCTTTTTGAGCTCAGTCTTCTCTTTTCTGAGTCCAGAGAAATACTAACTGGAGATTCCTATGTCCTGCTTACCAATAGTGCCTGCCTTTGCTGTTCTTCCATCCCCGCTCTGTTGCAGGGGTGGATAGATCCACCATGTTTTTGAGTACTACTGGCCTTTTGCATGGTATCTTTAGGAGGGATGGGTGTTAAATGAGAAGCTATTCTCTCCACCCATTGCCCCACCAGCACACACCTTCAGGGATGACAATTGGGCTTGTTCTTTATTAGGCAATATTTAATGTTACTGCTTAGTTCTTGTGTGTGTGTGTGTGTGTGTGTGTGTGTGTGTGTGTGTGTGTGTGTGTGTGTTGCAGGAGGTAATTGCACAGCCTGGAAGCCTCTTTTACCAACCTTAATGATATAGAAGAAACATCACTTGCACTATTCAAGCATAAGATATTAGTTGCCTGTGATAATCAGAAAGCTCATAAAACCACACAGTCACTGAGAAAACAGAAGAAGCTCCAGGTGAAATGTGAATTTTTAAAAATCATTCTACACTCATAAGCAGAAGAGCGCATGCTTAGCCCCATCACATTTAACCTTTTTAATTAATGTTTTTGAAAAAAGGCAAAGATGATATGTTTAACTTTTTTGTTTTTGTTTGGTAATAGTTTAGGCAAAACCAGTTTTTAACATTTGTTTTCTAATATTTTGAGTATTAAATCCCTTCTCCCTTCTCTCCCCTTCCCTGAGATGGTAGGCAAGTTGAAATAGGTTATGTGTGTGCTATGATACAGAACATTTCCATATTTGTCATGTTGTAGAAGAAGATACATAGATGATTGGCTTTATCATATTTGCAGATGGCACCCATCTAGGACATGTTTCCTACACATTGGAACAGTCTCCAAAAAAATCTTGACAGACTGGAATATTAACTAAATGCAATAATTGAAAAGGGGCAAATATAAAGTCATATACATGGGTTCAAAATTCAGTTCCCTTTTATGTGTCAAAGGAAATGTGTGGCTAGATAAGAAGAGCCAAGAATATGGGATTTTAGTGGATTTTGAGCTCAATATGAACCTATAAGTCATATGAAGCCCAAAAGAAAACTAATACAGTCTTAAGCTGCATTTCACAACCGAACTTCTAGGGGAAAAAAAAAAAAACTGTCTCCAGTTGCTTCTTTTATTTCCTCTCTCTACATCATCACTCAAATTAAATGGCTCACAGTTTGCCACTGCTCTCTTAATTGCCAAATCTGGTGTGTTTTCCTTAGTTCTCATCCTTCGTGACCTCTCTGGGGCATTTGACACTATTGATTACCCTATCATCCTGGATACTCCCTCCTCTCTGAGTTTTCATGACATACGTTTTCAGTCTTTTTTTCACCTATCTGACTACAAATACAAACTCCTCAGTAAAGTCTCTTACAACCTGTTTCCACCTACATTTCCAGCCTTATTATATACTGCTCCTCTACCTACCTTCTACGTTCCAGCCAAATTGGCCTTCTTGCCATTGCTCACATATAAGCTTCTATCTTCCTTCTCTTTGTTCTTGCCTATGCTAACCCCATTTCCCTGGAATGCCTTCTCTTCTCACTGCCTCCACTTCTGAGGATCACTAATTTTCTTCATAGCTAAGCTCAAATATCACCTACTACGTGAGGTCTTTCCCAATTTCCAAAACTGTTAGTGTCTACTCCCTACCAAATTGCCTTGAATTTATTTCTTATATTGTCATTGTTGTTCAGTCATTATTCAGTTGTGTTTGTAGATGTAGATGGCTCCATTTGGGATATTCTTGGCAAAGATACTAGAGTGGTTTGGCATGTCCTCCTCCAACTCATTTTACAGATGAGAAAACTGAGACAAACAAGGTTAAATAACTTGCCAAGGAACACATAGCTCGTAAATGTCTGAGACCAGATTTGGCCTCACAAAGATAAGTCTTCCTGACTCGAGGACTGTCACTCTACCCACTGTCCCATCTAGCTGCTCTTATATTATCACTTGATTTTCTATATTATATGGATGTTGTACATGTTTTTTATTTTGTATGAATTCTCTTTGGGAGCACAGTCTTTTGTTTTTATCTTTGAATCCCCCAAACCTAGCATAGGGCCTGGACTATGCTAAAGGTATGCTTGTTGGTTGATTGATTGAAGAGTTAAGTAGTAGCTCTACATTTGGAGTGAGAAAATTTAGGTTAAAATCCCTGGTCTGATAGTTGCTACCATTTTGATTTTGGGAATACCCAGGTAGCCTCAGTTTCCTCATCCATAAAATGAGGCTATTAAACTAGATGACCTCTGAGGTGTCTTCTAGCTGGAATCCTGTGACTGGCCATTTGAGGATGTCTATGACTAGAAGGTGATGGACTCTTTGTACTTTGCCTTGGTACAATATATGAGAAAAGATGTGGAAAACCAAAGGAACATCCAGAAGAGGGCAACCAGGGTGGCAGGTCAAGTCAATAAGCATTTATTATACAAATACTATGTGTCAGGCACTTTGCTAAGTGCTGGGCATATAAGGAAAGGCAAAAGACCATCCTTGTTCTCAATGAGCCCACAGTGTAATTGGTGAGACAATACACAAACATCTATATACAGATTAGCCATAAATAATATATAATCTCATATAAAAATTATGAATGAGATTATACTATTGTGAGATTATACTATGTGAGAATCAATTGAAGGAACTTGGCATATTTAATCTAGAGAAGATCCAGTGGGACTATGGAAGTTGTCCTTCATTGTTTAAAAAGGTATCACATGGAAGAAGAATTATGACTATTTGGCCTCAGGAACCAGAACTAAGACCAATGGAAAAACATTCTGAAGAGGTCAATGTAAGTTTGATATTTTGTCGTTCTTTCATTTTACTCGTGTCCAAATATTTGTGACCTCATTTTGGGGCTTTCTTGGCAAAGATGTTGGAATGATTTGCCATTTCCTTCTCCAGATCATTTTACAGATGAGGAAACTGAGATGAACAGGGTTAAGTGACTTACTCAGGGTCACACAGCTAGAAAATGTCAGCTCTGAACTCATGAAGATGAATCTCCCTGATTCCAAGCTCAGTACTCCATCCGCTTGATTACCTAGCTACCTCAAGTTCGATATAATAAAATATAATAAATATAATATTATAATATATATATATATAATATATAATATATATAATGAATAATAAATAAAATAATTTCTAGCCATTATGATCTACTACTGAGACTATCTGGAATAGTTAGGGCAAAGACTGGCTGTTTTCTCCTTGGGTATGTTCTGGAAGGCAGTCTCTTTTTTGGGGATGGATTGGTCCAGAGGACTTTGGGGGTTCCCCTTAACTCCAACATCTTGTGATTCTGAGAAAAGAAAATGTGCAGCTATGGGCCATCAGATCGGTTTGTGTGTACAAAGCATGTGTTACACATGCCGGGGTATGTGACTTTATACAAACCTGTGTTCATCCGGATGGCCGCATTCCATCAGCTCTTGGTTATCTGTCAACAAGACTTTAAGTATCACAACGCTGATTCGTCTAGAGCAAGAAAAGTGTAGAAAGGCTCAGTCTGTGGTGAGGGGCCCGTGCGGGTCTGATGTGGTATGATTCAGCGTGCCGCAGAGCTGCATTTCTAATGAAATCTGATAGTTATTTCCACTCCAATTCATCGAAGGGCTCACTCAAACACCATTTCAGAAGGCCCTGGCTTCACAAAGATGGACTCGTCTTCTGCCTCTCCTCCCTGCATGACAGATGACGGCTCTGAAAATGTAAACTTCCAAGACTCCCAGCATCGTTAGAGCTAGGAGTCAGCTTCTCCACTTGCTCATTTTTTTTTTTGCATTGGATGCCCCTGGGAGTTCTGTGGCATCGATAGACAAAGGAATCTGGGTTCCTTAGTAGGTTAATTACCTTCTCCATTCAGGTTGGGACAGGTAGTTCATGAACCACTCAACACATCTCTGGTAAGTGTAATCCCCACCCTCTACCCAGGCCTCAGGACTACCTCAGGTGCGTAGCTTTAGCTGACTTCGATTTCTAATTCTCGGTTCCTTAATTCCCTTGAGACTATCTATGAGGCAATCTTTTTCCACCTGTCATAATGAGCAGGCAGCCCTAAAGTCGATTTCCTAACCTCTCTCCACCCACCCCAAGAAGAAGTTTGGCAGGATTCTCTATCATACCATTGAATCTCAACCCACAAAGGTACCCCAAAGAGGCAAGCTTTTCCTTTATAAACTATTCCTCCCCCTCTTTGAGGAGCTCATAAAAACACTTCAGGCTGGTGGGAAGCTATACTATTGTTAGCATTCTTTGGAGGAGATAGGAACATAATTTGAGAAAAGTTTTTATGCTTTACTGAGATACATTCTTTTTCTTACTAAACTCAAAATTCCCTCTTTATTTTCCATTGGGCTCATTTCTAGGCTTTGTCCTCCTAACTAAGTTGAGCCAGTTAGGTGTCACAGGTGATTCTCACATGGAATCAGTGAGATCTAGTTGGCATAGGGGTGTAAAAATATCATTATTTAAATTGCAAAGTTTAAATTCCTTTTGAGAAGAATTTTAGGTAAAGAAGATGCTCCCTCTCTGAATCCAGAACTGAACTGTTGGAGAAGATACCATGAAGAAGCCTCCAGACCAGCCAGCTGCACAAAATTGAACTTTGGGTGTGGTTGATCGAACATTTATTTGTATCTATACTTTCATGCCAAAGGGGACTACCCGCTAACTGGCTTTTTGTCAATGCGTTCAGCAATTATTGGTTTTATTCTTTTTTTTCTCTTATCCACAAATTATTGTAATCTTTAAATTGATTATGTTTTCATGATCCTTTGAAAAAAATTAATTTTTTTCAAATGATCAAATGGGGGAAATGTAAAAAATAGACTAGAACTCTGGACTTCAATCCCCACAAGCCCTTGCTCCACTTCCCCAAAATGCTTTGTAATCTCATGCAATTCTGAGGTGGGCCGAGATCGAGGAAAGATTTAAGCTGATTGCAAAGGCTTCTGAGCTCTCTTGGACTTCCGTTTTGGGGCAGATGTGGCTCTTTCCATAATGTAGGTTATCTTGTCTAGGCCTCTGGCCTAGGCACGTGTTTTTTCTTATTCTGTATTTTCTTAATCTTTAACTTTTAATGAACCTCTAAAAATATAATACTCCTTGCAGAGAGAAACTAATTTCTACCTGCCTCAGTTGCCTCAGTCTCCCCTAAATTTTAATCTTTACAGGAGAAAGAGTGCTGATTCTAGAGTCAGGAAGACCTGAGTGCAAATCTAGTTTCAGACACTTACTAATTATATGATCCTGAACAAATCACTTCACCCTCTTTGCCTCGGTCTCCTTCATCTGTAAAAATGAGCTGGAAAAGGAGATGGCAAACCACTCTGGTATCATTGCCAACTGAGGTCAAAAAGTTCAACACGACGTAAAAATGAGCAATGACAAAATGTTTAATCTGTTTAAGAAGCTTATCTGTGTGACTCACACCAAATAATTTAACCTCTCTCAGCCTCGGTTTCCTTATCTAGAAAGTAGTAAGGATAATAATCAAGCCTACCACTCAAGGTGGGTGATGCCACGCAAAACCACAATTCCTACCTGGTTCCTTTGGTTTGAAAGAACACTTTCTCTCCTCACATTTACCTCTTAGAATCCCAGGATTTTTTCAAGCCCAGTTGGTACCTTCTACATGCCAGTTATTCAATTACTCGAATCTTTCCTCAAACTGACTTGTATTTTTTCTACCTATTTTGCATATACTTTTATATCTATACCTTATCTTCCATTGTAGAATGTAAGCTCCTTGAGGGCAAGGACTCTTTCATTTATTTTGTCTGAACTGCTAGTACATGACTTTGGCACATAGTAATGCCAAGAAATAGTTGTTGATTAATTGATTATTCAGGGATAGGTTGAACCAAATAATGTCTTAGTTCTCATCCAACTTTGAGATGATTCAGTAACCCATACTCTTGGGGAAGTTTTTCTTCCCATCTGATAGTCATCTCTAATGTTGCACTTTAAACCAATCTAAATTAAAATGGCATTTACCTAAAAGAATTCCTTTCAAAGAAAGTTTTCTCATAATTATGTGACTACAGTCTTTACAAATAAAAACAGGATGTCTCAATGGAGTTCCCAAGACAGTGACCCAGCTGCTTGCCTCTATGGAGTCTGGGTCTGTACACACTGTTCTGACATTCCTCTGACTCCAACAAAGTGGAATAAAACCTATTTCAAATATATTATTTGATGAAAGCAGATGTCAGCAGATACTGCCTATGTAATTGATATTTGATTTATTCAAGATTTATGCATGCTGTGCCTTAGATTTATTAATGATAATCCCCGGCTCTTGTGTTTAATATAGTGGAACCAAAACATAATTTGCTGGGATCAGTCAGAAATGCATCAAAGTGATTAACTCTACATGCAAACCATTATCCAGTGACATCCCTACTGTGCACAGTGCAAGAGGAGGCAATAATACAGTAATTGGCTTCACTTAAGCAACTTAGATATTTGCTGTGATTGCTGCAGAAATTTGGTCCCTTTTATGTCTGTTTCTGCATCTCTGCATCTCTCTTCATCTTCTGATGCTCTCCTCTCAGGATTTGCCTGAAACATTCCCATATACAGACCACATCCCAAAAATTATGTGAGAGAGAAGATGAAGGTTCATATTGAAGTAGGCATTGGTGGGTAATGGTGTCCTAAAAGACAGTCAGTTAAGCTCAATCCACGGGTGTTGACAATAGCCCAGGCTTTTCCTCAGCTGGTCATATCTCATCCATCATGAGTTGTCTCCAGCTTCCCAGGGGAAGCCACTCATGGGCCTGGAAATTGAAAGCATGCCCCATGAGCTCTTTCAAATCATGCATGAAACCATCTGCACACCAAATTCAAAGGTATGTTATAAACAGTCCCCATAGCTGTAACCATCTTGGAAGTAAACATTGAGCATATGCACGTTGAAAGCCGAGGTGACATTTTGGCAAAATTCATGCTTATTAAAAAGCAACAGCAATCACCCATAAATTGTTGTGTGGTGTCACAACCCTAAACAGTAAGATCTGTTCTTTTGAGTTGTTTAAAAGGAGTTAATTCTACTCTCAGAATGACTGCTCCAACTTGGGCATGGCATCAATTCATGTGAGAATTTTCAGCAAGATGAAAACATAGTATTTATTCTATGTTTTCCATGAAACTTGCTTAAGTGTCCAATACATTCATGATTTCTTGAATGTACCATCCCTTCAAATCATCTTCATTTCCATCTAGTGCAAATCAACACTTTTATTACACACCTGTCTTGTGCAAGACTCTAAGAGGAGCTAGGGATGCAAAAAAGCAAATTGAAAAGTAGTTCTTGCCTTCATGGAACTTACTATCTACTGGGAAAGTTTAATAACAATTAGGGAATCAAGGAGTGTATCAGAGTCTAGCTCAATAGAGTCTTCTCTAGGTGTCCTAATAGTCTGAGGTGAAACAAGAATGAATTCCAGACAAGGGGTACAGCCTGGATGAGACAGAGGGTTGGGAAGGGAGAGGGAAAGAGCAAGAGAGAGAGAGAGAGAGAGAGAGAGAGAGAGAGAGAGAGAGAGAGAGAGAGAGAGAGAGAGAGAGAGAGAGAGAGAGAGAGAGAGAATATTTATTAAGCACTTACTTTGTGCCATGAGGTGTGCTAGGGTTTGGAGGTATAAATACAAACACTAAAGATAATAGCAGACCTTAAGGACCTGATATGCTAATGGGAAGAAGTCACACAAAGGTGGTCATGAGTGGGATGGCATTATGGTTTTGAGCTAGTAGTCAGGAATTGAGCTGGTGCAGCACAAAATAATTTGAATCCACCTATCAAAGACTAAGGTGTTTTCATGGACAGAGCACAAGGTATAAGTGACCAAGAGGCAGGGAAGAGGCCCAGATAGGCAACATGATTTGGAGCTGGTGACTAGGACTTGCTAATATGCGAAAAAGCAACAGTTAGAGATGGTGGTATCTCTCTTTCCCAAGTCTTTTGAGGGTTTGAAATGAAGTATCATTATTCCAATAATCCATTTGTAAACATTGCTTACACAATCTACTGTACTGCTCTTATGTGATTTACAGTTCATTAAAAATGAAGTCCTGGGATGCTTTGAGGATTGCTTCATGAGGCAAAAATTGAGAGCTTGTGATAATGCTATTTCAGTTTCTCCCATGACTATCAAGGCAATATTAGAAGAAAGCAAAGGATTACATTGGGAATGTTTACAAGATGCACTCTGGCATTTTTTAGTGCTGTCACTAAATTGCCACAAAGATCAAATACATAGGTGCTATTTGAAGCTTTGCATGTAATCTTTTACAAGAGCGTTATAGGAGGCACCATTTCTTGAATTTTGTTTTGACTGACACAGCTGTCAATATGAGGCTAGGGATATTATCATTAAGAACTACTTCTCTTTTTAGCAGATACTCATACCCTAGACCCCTCTGGATCTTTCTCCAGACTCTTACTTCAGCTGCTCAGATCTCAGCCTGTTTCTGCTTTAGCAATCCAAATCTTGTTCGTTTCTTCTCTTCTCTTCTGAAATTGGATTGATTCATGCTTTTAAGTGTCATGGGAAAGGAAGAGGTAGTAGGTATTTCTTCTCTACCACTTCATTGGTACTGGTCCAGATGGAGACTCTCCAGAATGTTCACACACTGTTGACATCACTTGAGGGTTTGGAACCCAAGGTCTAGAAGAAATGAAACCAGAGCCAAAAGTCAATCTGTGGGAAAGAAGATATTTTCATTTTGAAATCCAGAATACAGCACCCAGTCTTTGTAATGTATTTTGTCAACCTATCTACTGGCAAGGAATCCCTCATTCTCATACATAGGAAAGACTAAATGGGACTTTTTAAAAATTGGTGAACAAAAAATATTGGTGACCTGGTTGTTTGAACTTTTCTTATTTTGTTGTTTAACCAGTAGAATAGAAGTTCCCCAAGAACAGAATAGTTACATTTTTATTTTTGTAAACTTTGTGAACTCTTACGAGTCTGGCACATAAAAATGGCTTTAGAAATGCTTAGAAAATAAATTTAATTAGGCATAAAAGTCACAAACCAGAAAATATATTAAAAGAAAAAGATTCTGATTAATGTAGAAGCAATGAATTCCTTCAGAAAATGATGCCAGAATAACCTTCACTTCCAGTCATTTCTTTTATACTCATTGCCAAGCTAAAGTAGTAATCATACTCTGGTGCTTCTTGGTTTCCTATAATAATGACAATAAAAGTAATAATCCTAGTAACAATGATAATTAAGAATAATCACAAATATAATGTACATAATGCTTATTTGTTATTTCACTTGACCTAACAACCCTTTGAGATAGTCGCCATTAGTATTCTCATCTTATTGGAAAGGAAACTGAGTCTAAGAAAAGTTAAATGACTTGCCTATAGCCAATAGCTTGTTAGTAGTAGGGCTGACACCATTGAAGGTCAGGTATACCAGTCTAAATTTCTCCATTGACCACCAAGACCTTAAATAATCATTGGAGCATTTTTTAGTCACTTTTCTTGTCTCAAAGGAAATATTCCCCAACCCTTTACCCCTAACAAAACACTATCAAGGAAGATTGGGGAAATAACTGGTTTAATTTGGATGTAGAGGAATTAGAGAATAATTAAAATTATAAAATTATATATATATGTATATATATATATATATATATATATATATATATATATATATATATATATATATATATATAAATGAAGGTAATTTAGGAGGTAATCATGTACCTGGGGCATTGTATCAGGTTGTTAGAAGCGTGAGGTTGTGATTTTAAAGTAGAAATGTGATTTCAGTTAATCTAGCACATAAATTTATGATGGGGAAAAGCAACATTGAAAACAATTAGAGAAACTGGTTTGGTATACAAACTGAATCAATCCTGAGGTATGGAGGCCCATACAAATGCGTGTATTAGGAAACATAGGGAAATGGATAGGAACGAGGAGAAGGGGGAAGGACTGGGATAAAGAGAAGGAAGAAGGAAAAAAGGAGAAGGAGAGGGAGGAGGAAGGAGGAGAAGAAGGAAGAAGCAAGGAGGATGAGGAGGAGGAGAGGAGGACAAGAACAACAATGTTGTTACAGCAACCTAAGCTTTACAGATGGAGGTGAATCATGGCAAGCTGACCTTTGGTCCCAAAAAGAAAATGCTCCACTTCTCCAAGGATCTAGGGAACTCAAAGACAGAACTTTGGAATAAAAGTTTTGGATGAGAGCACAGTAAATTATTTTGTAAAAAATACAGCAACTCAAAGGAAAAGAATCAGGGGAAAGGAACAGGGGAATTGGCTGGTGAGTAATAACAGAGAAACCCTGGTCAGAGAAATTAAATATTTTCAATCTGGCATTCATTCCCTGAAAAAACCTAGATTAGGCTGGATTTATAAGTTTCCTTAACTATATATTGTTTACACCAATTTTACTATTCCTTAATAAAGTTTAATTGTGTAACAAACTCTGAGAACTGTGTGATGCAGTAAATATAGTGTATGTTTTTTGGTTGGGTGGAGGGGAAAATACCAAAGAAAATAAAATGGAAAAAGTCCAGGAATTCTTAATTCTGTCTTTTTTATCCCTCTATCCTCCTCCCCAAATACATATATAATTTTTTGACTGTAGGATGGTAGCACCAAATGGTTAACCAAAGCCAAGAGGAGAGGATTGGTGAGAAATTGGTTAAAGAAGTCAACTATTTCAGAGTTGACTTACATAGTGTAATAATATTTAATAAATTCAAAGTAAAGTCTGAAGAAGTCAGACATGTTATAGCAGAAAGAGCCCATTGGACTATGAGTAAAAAAAGCTGAGTTCAAGAGCCTTTCTTCTACTAAATTAATTTTAAGACCTTGAGAAAGTCATTTGACTTGAGCTTTATTTTCTTCATTTGTAGAAGGCAAAGAACTAACTCCAAGGTCATTTCCATCAGTATTTTAAATTTATGATCCTATATTATATGACCTCTATGAACTAAATACACTTGATTATTATCTTGCCAACTCAGGTAACTTTGTGCACACAAGTCAAAAATTTCATGGAACTAGAGACTTAACATGTTAATTGGCAGCAATTCAGAAGGTGGTGTTTCTAGATATTTGGCATTTAACCAGGAGATTTCTAGCCTTTGATTAGATTATTTTAATGTGCTTGGCCTGTGGCTCATACAGTTATAATGAGATTATGCCAGATTAATATAAATTATTAAAATAAAATAATAATTTGTCTATTTTAAAGAGAAATGCTCCCACCCCTGATAATTATATAGGACTTTATCTCCCAAAGTGTGTTCACATCTATTGTGAAGGTAAATGGTGTTGGCATCATCCTCATTTAATAAATATTAAATTAACACACAGAGAGGTAAAGCAGCTTGCCTAATCATGCTTCTTGTTCAAAACAAAATTAGCAGTAGGACCTATTTGTCTTACATCTGTCGTAATGCTCTTTCCAAGAGTTCTTTGAAAGAGTCGACAAAAAAAATGGGAAGGATAGTTAACATTCTCATTGACAACCTTAGAATTAAAATAAATCTTGAGAGATCTTCAGAACATATGACTGAATTGAAGATCCTCCATTACATCATAAGCTTCTTGAGGGTAGGTAATATCTTTTGCTTCCTTTTGAATTTCCAGAACTAAGAACAGTGCATGCATGGCATATGGTAGCTGCTTAATAAGTGTTTATTGAGTAAATGAATAAAACATAATTTCAAAGGAGGTAAATACAAAGACTTATACTTGGGTTCAAAAAATCAACTCTACCAGTACAAGATAAAGCAAGTATTTTTATGCAGTGATTTGTTTGAAAACCACCCAGAGATTTTAGAGGATTCAACATAATTCAGAGGTATTATATATACTGTGATCAAACTCATTTTATCTTATGTTGCATCAAGAATACTCAGTTATGATAAATAGAATTTATAGAACACTTTGAGATTCACAAAGTACTTTAAACATATTAATGCACTTTACTTTTTCACAATATGTCTATGTGATAGGTGCTATTATTATGATCATTTTACAGGTGAGGAAATTGAGGCCAAAAGGTTGAATGATTTCTCCAGGGTCACACATCTATTAATTATCTATGGCAAGATTTGAAATCAGGTGTGTTCAGTTCTGGATGTTTCCTTTTAGGATGAACACTGAAAGAACCTCGAGAAGGGCCACTGGGATAGTGAAGAACCTCAAGTTCATTCTATATAAAAATTCTTTAATGAATTAAGGAGGTTTGCTTAATTCAATTGGACAGCTATGTGTTAAACACTCAATGTACAAGGCAATGTGAGAGACAACAATGAACAAAGGCCTCTGCCTCCAAGGATCTTATATTCCACTAGGAATTATAACATGCACATATATAAGTAACATATCCTAGGCTTCCTTCAACATGCCTTTGCAAATTCACACCCACATTCCAGGTACTCTGAATTAGCATCTATTCAAATCCATATTTTATGAGTCCTCAGCTTGCAATATCTCAGTTGTTTAGCCCGGCTCTAGGGAAATTATAATAGCTGTCTTTAAGTATTTGAAGAGAGTTTAGGTTTGTTCTGCTTGGCCTTAGAGAGCAGAACTATGAAGGACTGATGAAAGTTGCACAGGGATAAATATAGGTTTGATTAAAAGGAGAACTTTTAAATAATCAGAAATATTCAAAACTGGAATAGGACCCCTCAGAAAGTAGTCAGTTACCCATCATTTGATTTATTGAGTCTAAGGCTAGGAGACTACTTACTGGGTTTACTGTAAAGGGGTTATGATTTTCAGGTATGTCTTGAACTAGATGATCACTGAGGATCCTTCCAACCATAAAATTCTGAAGTCCCATTATTTCAAGTTTATGTGACTTTCAAAAATACTGAAGTGAGTACCAAATTAGCTTCTCCTCCTTTTCTTTCTCTCAAGACTAAATAGAATAAATCCTACCAGGATGCCAAAGTTTCAGAATGACCACCAAATAACCTAAGGATTTTTGATCCAGAATGAGTCAGGAATTTCTCTCCTTGTTCCTCCACACCTTGTCCAGTAAAGGGTGGATGTTAAATGAATTGTATCAAGTTTTCAGCATCATTCTCTATTGGTCTTCTCTCTTATTATAAATGGCCAGAGTACTCCAATTTGGCAAAAGAACCAAGTGAAATTTTAACATGTGGCCTTAAACTTGGGCAGCCAAATGCTTGCATAGAGATTAATTGAAAGTGTTTATGGCACATTTCCTAGCCAAGAGATTCAAAATGCTTCCTTAGCCTCCTAGGTATGAGTGTTGAGAGGATTTTTCATTGACACTGTGGAAAGGATTGTGGAAAGGAAAATTGAAGCAAGTTTTGGACTTTCTGCCACTCAGGTGGAACAA
The DNA here is from genome assembly GCF_027887165.1 of Monodelphis domestica. Lineage (NCBI taxonomy): Eukaryota > Metazoa > Chordata > Mammalia > Didelphimorphia > Didelphidae > Monodelphis > Monodelphis domestica. The sequence continues at coordinate 634,857,168 of NC_077227.1, forward strand.
ACAGCAGTTGGAATGTTGGAGAGAAGATATTGACAAGAATGACAGTTGGTGGGGGGAGGGGCAACTTAGAGTGACAGTTGGTCTCCTGACTCTCTTTATTCCTGGCCTTTGGACTGGGAGGAGCATTCTCTCCCTTTCTCAGGATAGAAGTACCTCGATTCCTGGATTGTTCCCAACTGTGTGCTCTACCTGGATTCCTGTGATAGTGTCATCGAAAAAAAGAATTTAAGGGGAGCAGTTTTAACTCTAAGGCCAATCTTTAGGGGCATCAGCCTGAATAGACAGGTCCAACCAGCTCTGGAGGTCAGAACCTTTTCTTCCTCTTGCTGTCTATTGCTGAAGATTTTGAAATTGAGAAAACTAGCACAGATTATCATAGACAGGAATAAAAGAAACCCTCTAGCAGCCTGCAAGGCCTGGCCTCAGCTCAAAAGCTGAGAGAGTCTCAAACCCAATCTAAGGAAATCCCAATTCCCTCTTTCTTGATACTTCCCCAATCCAAACTTGTTATTAAAATTCATCTTTATTTAAATAACTGCAGTCAGATAAGAAGACAATAATTTCAGGGGGGCATAGAAAGAGCTAAACCTAAGGACAGCCATTCAACCATAAAGGGTCCTTATTGGACCCCTGCTGAGTGACCTTGGTCTGAGGAGAGGCTTGTCGCTCAGGGGAGTCCGTGCTTACCTGCTCTGGGGTATCTTCAACATCAATCAATAGAGAAGACATCCCTCAGGCTATCATAGGTGGCCATTTCTTGGGAACCCCAATTTTCAAAAATAGTCTCTCAGCAGGGGGTATCTCTCTCCTTTTACCTCACCAGCAGTCATATTCCCTTTGTCGTTTCAACCCCTCCATTCCCTGTTACAAAACTTTCCTTATCCTCTGTACCTCTTCAAAATCCTTAACAATCCCTATAACTATTACTTGCCATGGGTTATCTAGCCTTGATTGGACATTTCTTTTATATGGTTTACAACTTATTTTTTGTCAAGATTCCAGATTATATTTATTTTCTGCTTAACATCTATGAAAATTTTCAATGGCTGAAGATTAGTTTAGATCACTTGATTTCATTCATTCCTACATATGCTGGAGCATTATTCTTCTTAATCCAATTATACTATGCCCTGAAAAAATGTGTGCATATAATTTATGGGAAAAAAGAAAAAAAGACAATGAAATGGTAGTGATGATTTTAGCCATGAGGGAGGCGATGACACAACTAAAGCAAATGATTAAGCAAGTAACTGAGGAGAAACAAAGTTGCAAAGATAATTAGCACAGAACCAGACATACCTAAAAATAACAATGTAGCTAAGCAAGAAAAGACAGATGGGGTTGAAGGTGGGATACAAATATTTCCACTAAGGGATCAAACAAGCCTACAACTAGACAGTGGCATAATTCATATTAAAACACACAAGCCATTTACAGCAGCAGAACTGAAAAAAATGGATGCCTTCCTGGTTTTCAGAGCCTGTGAGATGTTTAAAAGAATTTAAAAGAGCAATTGGGCTTTATGATCCAAATTTCCAGGACATTGAAATTCTCCTCTCAGAATTATTTTCAAAGAGGGAAAAACTACAATTCATTGATGAAACTAGAAACAATCCAAATTTGACATCATGGCCAGAGGAAGGAACAGACATAGAGTTATCTAATAATGTAAATCTGTGTTATCTAAAAAAGACAAGAAAACATCTATTAGAGGCAATGAAAAGTTTTTCAAAAAGCCCAGATACTTGGGGACAATTTGAGAAATAAAGATAGAAGAGTGGGGAACATCCATCAAAATTCCTTAATAGGGTGATTGAAGTAGCAGAAGATGTGCTTGGTTTTGAAAATTTAACTGAACAAATTCTCCAACACATAAGGAGACAATTTGTGAAAGGCAGTAACACACCCATTAGATAACATTTTAAACTTCAGTTCCCAGACTGTCTGGAAGATTTAAGAAAAACTGCAACTTTCATATTCACAGGTCATAAAGAAATCCTAGAGGAAAAGGATGAAATAATAAAAGAGCTTAAAACCAAGCTCAAGGAGGCAAATAGCACAATTAAACATGAAGAAATTGAAGAAATAAAAAAAAATCTAGCCACTCTGCAGTCATTCAAACCCACAAGAAATTATACATAAAACAATCAAATGAGAAATGTACCCAAATGTTTCCCATGTGGAAAATGGGTCACATGGTTCATGACTGTTATTTAAAGGCACAATTAGTCCAAGCTAGCAATAAAAAGAGATCCTGGAAAAGCAACATAAAGTATAGCAGCAACAATACACAAACAAATATGAAATGTTGCAAATGTAATTTCAAGAATTCATTGCAAGCACCAAATTTAGAAACCATGGAAAGATACATCCAACAGGGAGCAAAACCACGTTATTCACAAGTAGTTTCAGGAACTGCCAAACAATGTCAGTTGTGAATCCAGGTGCATGGGGTAACATCAAAAAGGAAAAATGGGAAAGGAAATGGGGGAAAGGAGACTGCATGCAAATAGAATTTGGGGGTCCAAATGCACAAAATAAAACTAAAGAACAGATAGAAGATTAAATCCAATTAGGTAATGATGTAACAGAGATTAGAGAGAAAAATTTTGGAACAGTGGAACAAGATAAAAGAAAGGGGAAGGAGCAGATCTGGCAACAGTCTGTAATACACAAACCTTAAACTTATTAGGACATTATAACTTTAAAAGCAAAGAACACAAAAGATTAGATCCAAGCAACAGTGAATTGCAACATGTCTCAGCACAAGACCAAAGTAACTTAGCAAGAAGGAAAGAATATATTTTAGAAACAGAAAGTTTAGAACAAATAGAAAAACCAAAAACAAAGCCATATAAGACACAACTAGTAGAGAATTCTAAGGATTCTATACAAACTGCAACTGAATTAACTGAAGCACACGAGTAAACAACAGAATGGTCCAATGGGGAGGAAAATGCAATAACAGAAAACATTCAAATTAGCAGACCTCCTGGAGACAATGACACTGAAAACAGGGATGATATGAAAGAACATACCAAGTAAATAATAGAAAAGTCAACCTTAAATCCTTATGCCAAAGAATTCCAATCAATAGCAACTGCACAAGGAAAAGCAAACACAAATATTATTACACCATCCTTAAGTCTCCATGATAATGCAATTCCATTGCACACTAATGGATTGCAAAATAAATGTTCAAAGAAACAAGAGAAGTCTAGCTGAAAAACAAAACTGGGATATGGCAGCAGATCCACAGAAAGGAACAAAGGAACAAAGGAACAAACACACAAGAACCAAATTTATCAACATATAACACAGAGTTACAGCATACTACTTGGCAAGAGCTAGAAAAAGACTTGGAGAAATATAGAAATCACTAAGCCAGAGTCAGAGTAAGACTTAAATCACACAGAAACACTATATACTATGATATTTGACTCAGAAAGTGAGGAAGACCAAGGACCTTATGAATATATAAAAAAAAATATATCAAAAAGATCACAATACTTTACAAGAGTGGGAGACATATGATTACATTAACAACTCAAGTCAAGAACAAATGATCCTGACAGAAGAGTTAGTTCAGTACATAGAATACACAAACTCATTAGAAGAAATGATGATGGCATTGGGAGTTAAGAATTATCAAGAACTTTATGAAAAGTTTGAGGTTGAAGAAGAAGACACTGAATTAGGAGTAGAACAAAATTATATACCTGATAGAAAACAAACAGAAGAAGAAGCAAACAATGTAATGATCTTATCACACCTTCCTTTCTCTGATTTAGAACTTTTCACAAACTGGATTGTCAATTAACAAAATATATACAAGCTTTACAAACAAGAATAGCAGAGTTGCACGAAATGGGCTTGATAAAACAAACAGTACCCCCCGGATTACAATTTGCACAACATCAAATCAGGATACAAAGTATACATTAAAAAATTTCAATAGAAACTTGGCTATAGACATAAAATGGAAGGACCACATGAAGCATTGCTTACTTCCCCAACAGCTATAAAAATTTCAGGGAAAGATTCATGGTTCCACTGTTCCCACATAAAACCAGAAAAATCCCATCCCACTGTAACAGACATAGAAGATGAAGGTAGGTACACAAAAGATAGTACTGTGAAATGAAAACAAGAAAATGAAAACAAAAACTGATTAAGATAAAAAGTACACGACAAAGAAACAATCATGACACATAATGTTCAAAACAACGACATCCCAGCAGTCAAGCATACCACAGTGACAAGAAGAAGAAAACTTTCCAGTCCAGTGGAAAAGCATCCCAAAGGAAAAGATTTTAAAGTATCCCAGAGGAAAAGCATCAAGAAAAGCTGCTAGAGAGAAGAAACAAAGAGAAAAAGCTGAAATGGACAGCTAAGGCTTTGAACTTTGTAAATTTGTTTATATAAGAAGAGGACAGATGGAAAACAAGACTTATATGTAAGACTGAGTGCAGTAAAATCATAAAACAAACTTAATTTCACATATTAGGGAAATAGCATGCAACACTACATAAGTTGGAAGAAAAAAGAGATCTAGCAGTCAACATGAGAAGTGGAAATCTGAAGAAACTTGATAAGTATTAATTCAACACAACACGATTAGACCCAAAACACAAAATCACAAACTGATATATATTGGGAGACCTTTTTTAAATAAACAAGTGTCTGGAATTATATTTATGCAAAATGTAAATATGTATATAGTTAGTTCCATACAGTCTTAGGCAAATACAAAGATCAACAGATATTTCTATTTGACTGACATCAAGATTGGGGAACTATGCATATTATTGTATTATATGTAAGTAATCTCTATAAATAATGTATATGCTACAATTAGGTTAGTAACAGTGATAGAATCTATAAATATGTAGCATAGCATGTATATATGCTGTATATAAGATTAGGTTATAGATTAGACTAGGGATTTAGAGAATATTTATAAGTAGGGAATAGATTAGGAGTAAGTTAAATTAAGCATAGCATAGACAGTTAATTATACTTAGAATTAGGCTTAAGCTGCATTTTCAGATAGTCAACTTTTAATTGTTTAATGTAAAACTGATGCTGAAATTATGCTTAATGGAAGGATATATATAGATATAGTTTGCAAATAATTATAGATATATAAAATGATAAAAATGTTTGTATTAGTTTAACTTAGCAAGATTAAGTAGAACTGGCACTAACATTCAAATTTCTTTGTAATGATTTTGTTCAAATATTTAATGTACTGAATTTATTGTAAAAGCCTAAAACTACCCTTACACAAACTTTCCTGCATAGAACTCCTTAGAGTAGCTACAGTTAGCATAGAATAGTGATAGAGTAATTGAGGGAAGTTTATTATTTTGGGGGGACTAGTTGGAAATTAGATTTAGTAGCTTGGAAAATATAATACATTTAAGTGACCTTGGAAAGGTCACAATAAAAAAAGGGGACGATAATGGAAAGGAAAACTGAAGCAAGTTTTGGACTTTCTGCCACTCAGGTGGAACAAACAGCAGTTGGAATGTTGGAGAGAAAATATTGACAAGAATGAAAGTTGGTGGGGGAAGGGCAACTTAGAGTGACAGTTGGTCTCCTGACTCTCTCTCTTCCTGGCCCTTGGACTGGAAGGAGTACTCTCTCCCTTCCTCGGGATAGAAGTACCTCTATTCCTGGATTGTTCCCAACTGTGTGCTCTACCTGGATTCCTGTGATTATGTCATCGAATAAAAGGATTTAAGGGGAGTGGTTTGAACTCTAAGGCTGGTCTTTAGGGCATCAGCCTGAAGAGACAGGTCCAACCAGCTCTGGAAGTCAGAACCTTTTTACTGCTAAAGACTTTGAACTTAAGAAAGCTAGCATTAGCATAGACAGGAATAAAAGAAACCTTCCAGCAGCCTGCAAGGCCTGGCCTCAGCTCAAAAGCTGAGAGCGACTCGAACCCTATCTAGGGAAATCCCAATTCCCTCTTTCTTGATACTTCCCCAATCCAAACTTGTTATTAAAATTTATCTTTATTTAAATAACCGCAGTCTGATGAGAGGACTGTCATTTCAGGGGAACATAGAGGGAGCTGAATCTAAGGACAGCCATTCAACAATAAGTGGTCCTTATTAATGCTGGGTAACCTTGGTCTGGGGGGAGGCTCCCTCAGGGAAGTCCATGCTTACCTGCTCTGGGGTATCTTCAACATCAATCAATAGAGGAGACGTCCCTCAGGCTATCATAGGTGGCCCATTTCTGGGAACATCATTTTTCAAAGACAGACTCTCAGCAGGGGGCATCTCTCTCCTTTACCTCACCAGTAGTCATATTCCCTCTGTCCCTTCAACTCCTCCATTCCCTGTTACAAAACCTTCCTTATCTCCTGTCCCTCTTCAAAATCCTCCACAATCCATTTTACTATTACAATACTTGCATGGAATCACTTCATATGTGGAGAAAAATTTGATTGCTTCAATAACAAATTAAGAACAAGTGATGTTTATTTGTAGTGTAACAAAGATACAGAATCATGAATTCCATAACCCTATTTGGCTCCCTACAAAAAAAAAATCATAGAGAATAAATTTATTTCCTGGAAATCTTATTAAGAACAGAAGTTTGCAAACAGTCAAAGGGTTTGCTTCCTTCTATATGACTCTTTATGGAACATGTCATTAAAAATGTAAGAGCTATTTTAGGTGACCCAAAGGGCTAAGAAAAACATACTGAATCTAAACAGGCTTTAGCAGGCTTCAAATAATGGTCTATATAGCAAGAATAGTATAAGAAATATCACTGAGGAAATATAGGATCAGAAAAGAAGATGAGGCAGTCATATTGGGAGATAACAAATGGACAGCCATGGGGTTATATTTGCAATTAAGGAATGATGAAAGATCATTTCCCATATAATAGATATACTGTTCATGGGGATTTATGGAAGGAAAGGGACAAAAATTTTATGGCATGAAAAGGCCAAGAAGAATTGTAATCTGCACCATTGGAAGGGATGTTAATGTGAGAGATGGAAAGAACTGTAGATATACAGAGGGAATTGCCCACTATAAAGGCAACCTAGTTTCAAAATGAATTTCAAATGAAAATTTGAAACTTTCACTTTAAATACTGTTCCTTTTTTTAATGAACATTTCAGATAATTGTCTTATTTTGGATTTGTGTATTTGCATACAGATATCTTCTCTTAAATGCATTATAAATATTATTAGAATGCTATATATGCATATATATGTTTTTTAACCTTATGACTTCAATATGATCTTTTCTGCTTAGACACTACACTGGCACAGATCACAACTCTTCCATTTCTACTAAATTCTGAATGCTTTTTATCTGTCTATGTCCACTCATACATTCTCTGTGAGACTTTAGGCAGCATCCTAGATGCCTTTTTCCAAGTCTCATTTTCCTAGAGTCTTCACTTTGGCTAGATAAGTAGTCTTGGTCATTGCTGCTTTTGCTCATCAGTAGACACGATATTTTGCAACACTTCTTTCCAGAAGTCACTATGATTAGCAAGTTAAAGCTAATTCACCACACACATACATCTCTCCATTGTCCTTTGATGACCTTTACTATTTTGATTTTTTGGAAGTTGTTCTGTTCCTTGACTCGTACAGACAGAGACAGACAGACAGATAAATAGACAGAGACAGACAGAGAGTCAGAGACAGACAAAGAAGAAGAAGAAAAGAAGATGAAGAAGGAGGAGGAGGAGGAAGAGGAAGAGGAGAAGAATTTGTAGACTTTAGACATCATCTAGAAAAACAAAAGAAGGGGATGTTGGTTATTCAATCATATTATTCACTTTAAGAATAAAATTAGATAACCACTAAGAACAACCCAAACACCTGTTGAATGATTTAATTCAATTTAATAAGTATTTATGAAGTGAGCATTCCATCATACCATGCAGCTCATTTTAGGCTATTGAGACACTCTCTAACATATTGAGATGAATGTTTTCATGAAACATAAGCAGGGTCAATCATTAAAGACAAACAAAAATAATTTTCATCATTTTGTTTTATACAAATTAGCATTTTATACATCTCGAATGTACTCGTGTAATGTATATTGCTCTCACTGTTTATATTTTTATTCTCTACAAGACTATAAACTCCATGAGGTTAGGGATCCTATATAATCTAAACTATTTCTCTCTAGTGTCTAGTTTCATGTCTTTGATACTATAAGTACTTGATAAGTGTTTATTGATTGAATACAAATAACAGTGCCAAAATACATATATTGAATTATTCAGTACACATACTAGAATGCTAGTTGAATTAAAAGTGGAACATTTATTAGATGTTTGAGAATCATTTGAATGGCCTGAAGAATCTTAACCTGAAGGGTAAAAAAGACTCAGTGCAGAAAGAAGAACTGTCTTCAAGAATAGGAAGGGTTTGGGCAACTAAAGAGCTTAATGGATAGAGAGTCGGTCTTGGAGATAGGAGGTTCTGGGTTCAAATGTGATCTGAGACCCTTCCTAGCTATTTGACCCTGGGAAAGTCATTTAACACCAGTTGCCTTGCCTTTATCACTCTTCTGCCTATGAATTGATACTCAGTATTAATTCTCAGTCAGAAAGTAAAGGTTTAAAAAAAAAAGAATTGGAAGGGCTGTTGTGTGGAAGAGGGAAGCAACCTCATTCTGCTTGAGTTCACATGGCAGAATTAGGAGTAAATGGAGGCAGATAGAAAGAATTGGCAAATGAAGCCTTTATATCAGAATATCAGAACTGTCCAAAAGCTTCCTGTGAAGGTGGTGGAAAATAGATGATAGATACATCATAGTGAGAATCATCCCTTTTGGGGTCTGAATTTCTAACATTGTGGGAATCTGAGCTGGAAATAAGTAGAACAAAGGAAGATTCTAGAAAATATCTACCAGCCATTAGTGTTTCAAAAACCTAAGAAGGGTGTCTTCTGCTGCTACACTGAGGCTATGAATGGCTCAGTGAAGAGAACAATAAGCAGAAGAGAATGAAGTAGATATTTTCTTTGCACTATTCTCCCTCCTAATTCTTACAGACTTCCCTTGGGTCCAATTTAGGAATTTTTGTGGAGGCTAAAGTCCAGCAGCTTAACAGCTATTAAACAAGGTCATAAAGTGAAGATGCGGTCTGGAAGGCTGTGCATTCAGTCTTGGAAGACACCAGGACCTGCCAAATAGCTTGATTCTTTGTGGAACCAAGCCCCAGTGGGATCGCAAAGGAGATGATGGGAAAGGCAACAGAGGAAGAGCTTGAGATGGACTCCCACAGAACATTGCCTACTAAGTCATCTGGCTTTTGCTATTTAGTACCTGAAAAGTCTTCCATTATGCATTATTAAATTCATGTATTATTGAATCACAGTCGGTATTGCCTAGTAGGAAACAGCAATGGTTTCTTAGTTTAAATGAAAGGCCTGCCTCCTTATTTGAATAAAACTTCATTCCTGGCTGCCTAGCATGATAATCAGAAAACTGCATTAGACAGGTAGTACTGTAGGAATTAAAAAATAATGAAACAAGACTTTTCAGTCAGACATTGTTCCCTTGCCTGCTTTTCACATCGGCGGATTTCCTACTTTGAGTTGATAAGACAACGGCAAATGAAGATAACAACATGAGAGGAAAATCATTCACTCTAATAGGCTCCACCTGTGCCGACTTCAGCTCATTTACATGGCTGCAGAAAAATTAGAAATCATGCAGCAATTAGTCTGTTCTAGATTATGCAGTATGTCAACTGATACCACTCTGGAGAGCACTAGTGCTAAAATGGTTGCAGGAAGATAAATCTACTAGCCTATACAAACATTTTTAATTACCTGGAAAACAGGATGGCCTATTGAGAAAGCGCCATTGTGAACTGGGGCTGCTCTCCTGCTATTGGAATCAGATGTCACGAAATTCCAGTGTTTGTATAATTGACTCATAGAATCTTTGATGACTAGTTGAAACTGCCATCAAACATTCTATTGACTGAGATTTGTGCCCATTTGATTCTCTGGTTGTTCAACAAAAACCAACTTGGAAATGAAATATCAGAGGGGGAAAAGGGGTGAAATTTTTTTAAATGCTTCTGTCTTTTGAATGTTTTGTTTGTTTGTTTTTTCCTCCAGGGTTTCTGAATTAACTAAGGGTTTCAGATTTGATTATTTGTCATAAACTGCTAAAAAATATTGAGTCCAGTCTAAAACAAGAGCAGCCAGGATCTCCTTTGGCATTGAATGAGTATAGATGAAATATCTGGAGAGTTTGGGAAACTGTGGCATGATAATTTTCTACTCATTTGGGACCTGAAGTATATTTTTAACTTTTTAAAAAAGCCAAAGAAGTATCTGAATATTCATGGAAATTCAGAATTTACTTGCTGTTTATTGCCTTTCTATGGAACAGCTTTATAGCTTTGCTTTGATTTGCTCATAGTAGGGCATTTGTCTTCACGCCCACTTTATTTATTTTTCCTTTGCTTTTCTTGTTTTTGTAATCTTTTTATTGGATATCAGGGTAATGCAAGACAGACAGGTTTAGTCTGTCAGTTTACAACAGAAGCACTGATCCAAAGGAAGCCCTCTGCTGGAGTAAGCTCTGGTACTTGGATCCAGGCAAACACTGGGAACACTGACAGGATTTCTGTCCACAACACGTGCCCCAGAAGGAGAGGGCCAAGGATTCTTTCCAAAAATATGGAGCTTACTTTCAGCAGCATCAGTTTAGTGGCCAAGGGCTTCTCCCAAAGACAACATAGGTCAGCCAGAGCAAGCAATGAAAACTGGGCTCCAGGTGAGGGGACATCTCTTGAATAGCAGAATTAATACAAAGCTTCCATGTAGGCACAGTAGATAAGTGCCTGTGTGATAGGGTACAGAAATACTAAGCAGGCTCTTCCTCACCTTCAAGAACATCTTCCCAACTCTTTTCTGACCATTTGTTTTTTGGGCTAAACACTCTGACCCCTGTTAAAATTCAGATTCTTCCAAGAGAAAACCATTTTTAAATTTGTCATCATCATTTACAGCTTAACATGACTAACTTCTCTATCCTTTCTCAACAGCGGGTTTTGATCCAGGCTTTGGTAGACCAAGAAAGGAGATTCAGAGCACTAAGGAAAAAACTCATCATCTCCATAATTTTGATTAATATTTTTGGGAAATGGCATTGTCCTTCCCTCCTCCCCCATACCCAAGCATTCCATGTACACTATAGCTTAATCTATACCTCTGCTTTATTGTAATCAGACTATGTAGCACTTTCCTTGTTTTTTTTTTAAAGCCCTTGCCTTCCATCTTAGAATTAGTACTATGTATTGTTTCTAAGGCAAAAAAGCAGCAAGGACTAGGCAATAAGGGGTTGTGTGACTTGCCCAGGGTCTCACAGAAGTGTCTGAGGCTAGATTTGAACTCAGGTCTTCTTGATTACAGATCCAGTGTTCTATCCACTGAGTCATCTAGCTGCCTCCTAGGCAAATAAAAGTTAAGTGACTTGCCTAAGGCCAACCAGTTAGTAAATGTATAAGGCTGAATTTGAACTCAGGTTTTCTTAAGTCCAGGTCATTGAGACATCTAGTTGGCCCAAATACAGCATATAATAGGAACTTAATAAATGTTTGCTGACTATTGAGTAGAAGTTTAAACCTTTCATTTTATAGATAAAGAAACTGAGGACCAGAAAGAATATTTTTGCCCAGGATCATGTAGCTAGTTAATGGTAAAGTGAGAATAGAATACATATCACCTGTTTTTTAGGTTTGTATGATTTCCACCATATCAAAATTCAATTCAAATCAATAGACATTTCTAATCACAATCACACCAGCAATGAGAAAAATATCATTATACCAGTGTCATTTCATACATTTTCAACCCTTTCCTTTTGCCTCCCAGACTGATGGAGAGCAGAGAAGTAGAAACATATTTCATTCTTCCTATAAAGGGGAGAGGGAGGAAGAGAGATTTGGGGTCTCGTGGGATTAAGCTCATCACCAAATTTTGCTTTCTGAGTCCTTCCTCAGTTGTACTGGATTTGCATCTGCTCCTTATCACTTGTGTGACTTTGGGCAAGTTTCTGGGTCTCAGTTTGCTCACCTATAAATAAAAGACCTTGTATCAAATGCTATCTGAAGCCTCTGCTGTCCCTAAATCCTATGGGATTTTGAAAATACAGTGAATGCTGGACTATGGATGAGTAAAAGATTTCTAAAATTTCTTCTGTATGTACACACACACACACACACAAAGGGCCTTTAAAAAAAAGGGATGCGTTACTCTCAAGGTTTTGTAAAATGCTGTATTCATCACACTCACTATAAGGTTGCAGCATTCGGTTGAGAAAATAGAGAACAGATAGTGCCTTAAGTAGAATTAGTTATGTAGTTAACCCTGTGTCTTGGGATGCACATCATTAAGCCATGTAGCATGTGGTTTATAAAATGAGGCCCCCATTTCTTTCCCTGCCCCCCACTTACCTCAGGCAGGAGAGGAAGGAAGTGCTGTCATTGGGCTGCTGGGCAGAGGGGAAGAGGAATTGAAGAATGTCCTCAAGTACATGGAAAAGGGGAGGGAACAGCTCTGCTCCAAGTCTCTCTGACTCTCAAGTAAAAAACTCTGGCAGGAGACTGCAGGCTTGCCCACAGAGAGGGATCTACATTCCTTTTTTGGCACATGTGCTATAGGTTTGCCATCACTGTCCTAGAAGAATGGGCATATTAGAATATTTGTTCCACCAGCCATGAAGGCAGCTGAAGCAGGTGCTGTGGAGTGCTTAAAGCTTGGTTAAACATTAAAAAAGTCAAGGTCATCCACTGCATCACCAGTAGTCCCGATTTTGTCTTGCTATTGGACTTCAAGGACTGTGGAAGAGAGAGAGTGAGACCAGTAACTTTGGGCAACTTTGCCACATTTAAATTTCATTTGTGTAACAGTAAAAAAATCACCAATGATTTTCAAGTACAAAGGACAACATGTATCTAGAAAAATAGACAGTCAATGGTAGACTTTATTTGTCATTTATCCAACTCACTTCAGAAAAGATAATTAGATGTAGATATAATCAAAGAGACGCTAATTACAGAAAATATCATGCATATACTAAAAAAAGGTTATAGGAACCAGCTATTATTAAAAGGCAAGGTATTGGATAAAGATATGGTGAAGAAGGTAGAGTGTTGGACCTGAAGTCTCAAAAGGCTTGGGTCCAAATTCAGTTTCAGACATATCAATCTAGGTGACATTAATTGTCTGTCTCAGTCTCCTCAACTACAAAATGGGGTTAATAATAGTCCTTACCACTCAGAGTTGTTGTGAAGATATTTAATGAATGCTTGTTCCCTTCCCTTTTCTCCTTCACCTCTCTGTCTTCCACTCCCCAACTCCTATCGATCACTCCAAAGATTCATTTGTTAAATTGGGTCTCAATCTTGGCCAGTCATGAAATGCAGCACTTGTTTATGGGTCTGATCCATTTGTTAATTGGCTCAGAAACTTGGACCTGCTCCATTTCTGGCCTTGGCTGGTTTGCCACTTCTTGGGCATCTTTGCCCCTCCACCACCATATAGACTCATCTTATTGATGCCCCACTTAATGTAGACAACCAATGGACTTCAACTCTACTGCAGCTTGGATTCCTCACTAGCTCAGCCTGCTTGGAAGCTAGAATTATATATATATATATATATATATATATATATATATATATATATATATATATATATATATATATATATACATACATACATACATACATACATATATATACATACATACATACATACATATACATACATACATACATATATATATATATATATATATATATGCACTATCACACACAGTATTACTTCTTGACTAGGCAAGAAAGCTAGTAACCTGACCTAAGTACATGATGACCCATTTGCACCAAGACTTTCTGAAAATGTTAAGACATGCTAAATAGATGTTCATTGAAGACTCAATTTCTAAAAATATCAAAAGAATAGATAAGTGTGAAATGAATTTTTTTAAACTTTTACCTTCTGTCTTAGTATCAATTCTAATACAGAAGAGCAAAGACTAGGCAATGGGGAACAAATGATTTGTCCAGGGTTTAACACCTAGGACATATTTAAGGTCAGATTTGAACCCAGATTCTATACACTGTGCTACCTAGATGCCCCCAAATGAATTATTTTTACTCTAAAGGAAAATGTCTGGCTTTGGATAGAAGGTGGAAAACCTTACCAAAGCAATGCGCGCCTATTTTTTTTTAAATAGAGGATGTGACATTCAAGAGGAAATAGTACACAAAATAGTAAAATTTGGAGAACAGGTAAGGAATCTATAATTTAAAAATTGCCTAGGAAAAAAGATCTAATCTGAGAATCTCATGCTCATTGGCCTCCCAGAAAATCATGATGAAACAAACAAAAACCACAATACCTGAAAACCATATTCAAGAAATCATAAAATTGTCAAGAAGTAGAACTAGAGAACCAAGGAGAGACAATTACTCTCCCCCATTCCCCTAGCTTCTGAGTTTACTTGCACTAGCAATGACTTTCCTGATGAGACCTGTCAACTCACTGCAATCAGTTGCTGGTGTCTTTTTGGGCAGTATTTGACTTGATAGCAAAGCTTACTTCTATTCCTTTTTTACTTTGCTTATCATTTTTCTTTTGGGAATTATTTTTAGATTTTCTGGGGTTTATGAGAAAGTTAGCTAGGTTTCTCTACAGCCTTTCACACCATCATCTTACCTGGAAATACTCCTAGAGTGCTTTCTTTCAATCCAATGTAAGATTTACAAAAAAAGAAGCAAATAAGAATCATACAGGATGAAACACATGAATAGGTTATTTGCACTGAGAGGCATTATTCACATTATTATTGTTGTTCAGTCATTTCAGTAGTAAGTCCAATTCTTCATAACCCCATTTGAAATTTTCTTAGCAAAAATACTGAAGTTGATTGCCATTTCCTTCTCTAGGTCATTTCACTGATTGATGAAGCTGAGGCAAGCAAGCTTAGTGACTTGCCCAGGGTCACACAGCTAGTTTGTGGCTGGATTTGAACTCAGAGCTTTCTGACTCTACTATCCACTGTCTACTACCAATATATCCATATTGATAAATGTCAAAGATTTTAAGACTTAATTTTTTAACATTTATAGATAAAAGAGAAACACAATCAGAAATAGAATCATTTTTTGTTGTGTACAAAAGTTCCACCATCCACTCTTTTCTGAGTCTGATGTTCTTTACTTCGGAGGTAGTCTATTTCACCTCTACCCTTACCCCAGTTCTACTGCTGAGAAAGCTGAGACCCAACAAGTGAAGTGTGTCTAAAGTCATAGATCCCTTAGTTGAAGAGCATGGCTTTTGAGATCCATGTCTATCTTTGTTCCAGTTCACTGTATCTCAAGTAACTGACTGGTGTTTTGAGTGAGATAGAGTCAAATAATTTGATGGTAAGACAGCCATCTTCTCTTCTATACTTCTCTTCTGAGTCAAAGAACAAATGTCTGAGGGACTCCAATCCTGCTTATTACTGTCTCAAAAGAAGCTGAATCTTTATAGCATAGTCATGTGGAGGCAAATGATCCCCCCTCTGAATAGCAGCTTTACTCCCCATCCCCCAAGACAGGATACCTTATAGGTGCTACAATGTAATGACTATAAACAATACTTGTTCTTCCCTATCTCATAAGGGTGCTATGAAGAAAAAGAAGTGAATAAACATGAAAATGCTTTGTGCTTTCTAAAATGAGATTTGCTGACTTTCCAGGCATTAAAATACCTGCCCCCCACATCTTTGTTTATCCTGTTTTTAATCATCTGGAATGCTTGTTCCACTTTTCTTAGCCTATTCAAGTTCTACTCATATTTCAAAGGGGTATCTGTAATATTTAATTTATAGGGTTATTGGAAGAGAAAGGGAATAAGCATTTTAATAACACCTACTACATGCCAGACACTGTCCCAATGATTGGCTACAACTACTGCCTTTCTTTCCCTTCAATTCAACCATTTCACTTCCTGATTGCAACTATAATCTGGAGTAGAGGGTGTCAAAAGAGGGAAGAAGATATCATATGGGATGATGGGAGGGTTTTGTCTACTGGGAAAATTTTCTTTGTATGGGTGATACCAGGATCTGAAATGGTTAATAGCATGGTCATAATTGCTGTTTGCCCCTCAGATTCCTTCTTTCAGTTCTCCCATAGTTGAATACTTCTATTAATGCTGGAGCAACTCATCATTCACAACTTTGCCTCAGCAAGTTTTCCCAGCTGTCCTATGGCAAGTGGCCCCAAAACACCATTTGATCGCATTTAGGTTTACTCAACAGCTGTGAGAGAGAAACAACTTTTGATCTGCTCATGCAAGATTGGAACTAGTGCCCTATAGGTGAAAGGTTTTGCAAACTATTACTAACCACTTGGGTTACCCTTTCTATGCAGGATGTCCACAAATTCCTGGTAAGTCTGTTTTATAAAATATTTAGACCTGAGATTAAGAAATTTACATGCACCAGACCTCTTGTAAAACTGACTCGGGATTATGGGAAAGCAGTGGGGCTTGAAGAGTTATAAGAGTTGGGTGTTAGAATAATAACTAACCATCAGCAAAACATAGGCATTGTGCTAGGAACTATTGGGAAATAGAAAGAGAAAACCACAAAAGCATAAAACGTAGTTCTTGGCTTCAAAGAGTTTATAATCTAGTTGTGCAAAAAATAAAGGTTTACAGGAAAAACCCCACAGTGTTACAAGATGGAATGTATTTGGTGCTTAATGACTTTTAGAGGTAATAAGTCCCTTTTGGAGGACAGGAGTCTAAACACATGCAATGGCCTAGAGTAGTCAGGGAAGATTTGATGAAGGAGGTAGTTATGAAACTGGACCATGCTATTAACCATTTCAGGTCCTGGTATCACCCATACAAAGAAAATTTTCCCAGTAGACAAAACCCTCCCATCATCCTTTTTTAGAAATCGTAGGACTTCTACAGCAGCAATTAGTTTCTTTGATCAGAACTTTATTTTTATCTAGGTTTAACTAATCCTATAATTCCTCAGTAGCTTTAACAGATATCTGGTTAAGGTAGTTATGGTGAACCTATGGCAGGGGTACCAAAGATAGCATGCAGAGAGATCTCTGTGGGCACATGGCTGCCCTCTCTCCACTCAGAGTTCATTATTAGAAAGGCAGAGGGACTCTGGTGGAGCTGCTCCCCTTCCCTTCTCCACTCTGTTTGATGACATTTTTTCACATCATCCACCTCTCTGACCAGCAGCCCAATGGGAGTACACAGGGAGTGAGGTGAGTGGCTCACAGGTGGCAGAGCTGGAGGGAAGCAGAGTGCTCAGATCACTTCTTTTCCCCTCTCTACCCTTGCTGAGGACATTCCTCACTTCACCCTTCCCTCCACCCAGCAGCCCAGTGAGAAAGCTTTTTCCTTCCCTTTTGTGAGGTATGGGGAAGGGGAAAGGGTACACGTAGCATTTGGTGTGGGGGTTCACCATCACTGATTTAAGGTATGAATCTGCCACCTCTTCCCTATGTACATATTTACATGCACGAATATATACACACATTTTGTGTATATATGAATATCTGTATATATTTTTATACTATCTGATATACATTGAGTATATGTATGTGTGTAGTTATAAATGCACATATGTGCAATAGTTGATTTTAAAATTTGAAAATCGTCAATACCTAAAATATCAAATCACTGATAATAGAATTTCAGGTACTATGGAAAATTGTTTTATCCATATTTCTCAAATTATTTAACATAGACAGCTACCTACTCGTAAAGTCAGGGTTGCAGTGTCTTTTGACAAATGGCTTGGAGAATCAGGATAACATGGTCACAAGAACCCTGGATGAGGAAAAGAGGATGTAGGATCTAGTTCCAGTTCTGTCACCGGACATCTACCTGACTTTGGGCAGTCCACTTAAGTTCCCTGGGACTTTAAAATGAAAAACCTGTAAAATGAAAGGGTTGAACTAGTTATCCTCCAAAATCATCTCAGGCTATGATATTCCATTTGTCCTATGAAATCCTGGGCAAATAATGTCTCAGAACCTCAGTTTCTTAATCTAAAAAAGGAAGTTGTTGGATGAGATAACTCATGAGGTTGATTCTGGTTCTATTCCTCTGATTCTAGGATTCAAATCTGTGCCCTGTATCTAATGAAGTATTTTTGCTCCAACTATTCAGTAGATTCAGTGCGAAAATATTCAACTCACCCAAATGTAATGAATATATGAACTGAGGCATCTCACAGGGTTGAGTTATGAGGAAAGTTATTTGTAAACTATAACATTCTATATCTGGGACTCTTAATCTCTTGTGTGCATAATGGACCCCATGGGCAGATTGGTCAAGTCTACAGATCCCTTAAATATTGTTATCAAAGTATTTTTTCAAATCAGATGAGTGGATCCCAGGTTAAGAATTCTTCTGCCTCATAAGTGGGTTCACTGTAATTGAAAAAAAAACACAGAAACAACTAATATTAATCTTTAATGTTTTAAAGTGTCTGAAACTGGATTTTAACTCAGGTCTTCCTGACTTCAGGTTCATTACTTTATTCACTGCAACACTAATGGATCTAAAAAGAGGGCTGTCTGATAGGGAAGGTGGTAATCAAAAGAGAAGGAACTTTTCTGCCTCTACACACACACACACACACACACACACACACACACACACACACACACACACACACACTTTTCTTCTTCAGCGCTTTGAAGCTATCATGGATCTGTGAGCTTTTCCATGTAAAATTTGTGGTCATTGTTCAGTCATTTTAGTCATATCTGACTCTTTGTGAGCCCATTCTGAGGAGGTTTTTTTGTGTGTGTGAAGATACTGAAGTGGTTTCCCATTTCCTTCTACAGCTTGTTTTATGGAGAACTGAGGTTAAGTGAATTGCCCAGGGTCACACAGCTAATACGTGTCTCTCACCAGATTTGAACTCACAAAGATGAATCTTCTTGATTCTAAGCCCAATACTATATTGACTGCACCACCTAGATGCCTTCAATGTAAATACCCCACCACCACCAAAATATAGTGCCAGCCTATGCTTCTCACCCATCTTATACCACATGTCTGCTAGAGAGTTGGAATAAGTACAGGGAAAAATTACTATGGAAAACATTTTGCAAATTCCACCCTTCGCCCTCTCCTCCTCCCAAATAAATGTTTGCCTGACTACAAGTCAGTATAGCATGAGATCTGCTATGTTACTTTAGTAGGCCAAGAAATGGTATGGGATTGTGTTAACTTCTCACAGCAATTGGCAAAAGGAAGCAATGGTCATCTGGAGACAAAGATAGTCTTCACATGAAAATTATTTGGAGAAAGAATTTACCCAGGAGACAGACAAGGAAAAGAGAGTAAGTTTGGAGCAAAAGGACAAAATGTTTTTCAGCTAGAATCTCCTTTGGGGTATAGCAGTGAAAACATTGACTTATAAGTAAGTTTTGTTGCTCCATCTATTTCAGTTGGATCGTACTCTTTATGATGCCATTTGGGATTTTCTTGGCAAAGATATCAGAGTGATTTGCTATTTTCTTCTCCAGCTAATTTTACCAATGAGGAAACTGAGGCAAAGGGGGTTAAATAACTTGCCCAGAGTCCCACAGCTAGTTAATGTCAAAATGGGTTAATTGGAGATCAAGAAATAGACACAAAGAGTCTCTTGCTACTTTCATTTGTGGGAGGGAGTGGAGAATGAATTTGCACAAGAGCTCTAAAGAGTAGAAGTCTCCTCTAGCTGACCAAAAAGTAAAGCAGAAAAATTGTTGTGGGTTGAGTTTTTTTTTTTCTGTGGTGGGGGTGGGAGGTTCTACTTCAGAGTCACATATGATGGTCTTTGTTCAAGTGCATCAGTATCAAAGGAAGTATTTCTTTTTGAAGGTGGGCCAGTGAAGATAATATAATAACAACGAGGCTGATAATAAATCACTCTTGTTTACATAGTACTTTAAGGTTGGCAAATATTTTACATATATTAATTTATTTTCTCTTCATACCAACCCTGGGAAATAGGTACTATTATTATTCCCATTTTATAGATGAAGGGGCAGAGGCACAGAAGTTAAATGACTTGCCCAGTGTCACATAGCTAGTAAGTATATACAGTTAAATTTGAACTCAGAAATTCCTGATTCCCAAGTCCAATGGTCTACCTACCTAACTTTCTACCTCATTCCTCATGATCATCTCCTGGCCTGAAATCCTTAGGGTGATCCAGATTACAAGATTAACTCCAGGGAATTGTGATATCCCTCTTCTAGGCTCACATTTCCATTTCTTCTCATTGGGCCACAGACTGAACTATCTAAGGATATCTTGGCTCTTCTATCCATGATTGCACACATAGTTAGACCTCCTTCATGATGCTATAACCCCAGATCATCTTGCTGGTGACTGGCATCCCTGACAATTGAAGTTTTCTTGAAGCCATGTAATTGTTTTGAATAATTTATTTTGTTGAATTCGCCAGGGTATCAGTATGTCATGGGTTAAAAGATCTAGAACAGCAAGGTACAATAGAAACCATCTTGTTTAAGTCCTCATTTTATAGATAAGGAAACTAACCCTTAATGAGGCAAAATGATTCCCCCAATGACCCATAGGAAGTAATTATTAGAGATAGAATTCAAACCCAGTTCCTTGAACTCCAGAACTAGTTTTTACTATGCCATGCTCATTTTCCCAATAGAAGATTCTCTTAGCAGAAGAAATGGAGGTTATTGAGGAACAGAAAGTCTTGCTGATAAAAACTGTGGCAATCATAAGGGTCAAATTAGAATTTGGTGGCCTGAAGATGTTGAGAAGTTGCCATTCCAGTTGATGAAATCCATTTTCCTATCTATCACCTATGTATCCTCTTATTTATTTATTTGTTTGTTTGTGGAGGGAAGGATAAGACAAAACCCTTGATTTAATTAGTGCAGGGAACTCAAGATAAAGTAAATAATATTGAAAGAGATCTTCACTTACTCTACCAACTGTGATCTTACTTGAGAGTTGTTTGGACATTGAGAGATTATAAAGATTTATTCAGGGTGACCAGTTCAGGATGTTTCCAAAGCAAGTGTTGAACCTAGATCTTCCTGACATTTTTTCCATGACTCTTTGTTGCCTCAAGCTGGCATAAGTGTCAGTAAATGTAGAGGTATTTAGAAATCTAGTCCCTTTTCACAAACACTTCAAATTTTTTTTTTTATCATTTCCTTTCTTATGTCACAAAATGGCAATTTTAATAAGAATCAAATCTCTATCAATAGACTGGCTCACCTTACACTCATTAAAGGTATAGTTTGCTATATGGGAAATATTTTAAGCAATTTAAAAATACTTATAAAATGTCTCTTTTGGTGAGAGGAAGAAAAAAGTAAAGAGTTTTATTGAGACTTCATTATTTTTAAAAAGTAAGTTCTCACTTTAATAGGCTCAAGTCTCTCATGAACTCAGGAAGCCACACTCTAATGGGGGATTCTAAATGTACCAAGGTGCATGTTTCCAACCTGAGCACAGAGAAGCTATTCTCCATGGCTTACAACCCAGCTTACCTGACCATCTTCTAACTTCATATATCTGAATCTTCGAGAAATGCTCTTTGATTATATCTGCAGCAGTGACAATAGCTTTTGGTGTTAGTTGAGGAGTAGGTTGGGGTTAGGGCTGGAGGAAAGTTTGGGGTCTGATTGAAAAAATTGTTCTGAACGAGGAAGATTTCAGCTCTCAGTTTTGACACTTAGGGGAGTGTGAGCTAATTACTTGCTTTAAGTTGCCTAGTAAATGGTTTTTGTTTGGTGAGGTCAAGTTTCATTCGAGCTCCAAAGAGCACAGCCAGACAGGAAAGGAAAAACATGACGGCATGTACGGCAAAGCTGGCCCTTGCTGCTGGCCGGCTGTTCATTTGGAAACATCTTAGAAGATGTGTTATGAGGCATGGAAATGTGTGTCATGATTCATGACTGGAGTCAAAAGATTTAGCAGGTTGAGCCTGTGGATTTGGACATGGTTGTGGAAAATACTCAACAAAATCTGGGAGCTTGGCAACACTGCCCCCTCCCCCACTGGTGCAGAGGCCCCTTAATCCCTGACAGACAAGAAGAGAGGGAACAGAGCTTGGAGGACTATGGAAGGCAACAGCTTGCACAAGGTGGAACTCTTGGGTTCCCCAAAGAGAAAGTCCCTTTTGTGAGGAGGACAAGATGTGGCCTCTTAAGTAAATAGGTTTTTTGTTTATTGACTGGCTTCATCTATCTATCAATCTATCATTCTCTCCATCAAACTGTCTGTCTGTCTATCTATCTATCTATCTATCTATCTATCTATCTATCCATCCATCTATCTATCTATCATCTATCTATCTATCTATCTATCTATCTATCTATCTATTTATCTATCTATCTGTCTCTTTCTGTCTGTCTGACTATCCATCTATCTATTGATCTATCTATATCTATCTATCTTTTCTTTCTATATCTATCTATCTGTCTGTATGTCTATCTATCTATCTAATCTATCTATCTATTTATCTATCTATAGCTTTCTGTCTGTCTGACTATCTATCCATCTATCTATTGATCTATTTATATCTATCTATCTTTTCTTTCTGTCTCTATCTATCTATCTATCTATCTATCAACCTCTCTATCATCTATATCAGAAGGAAGGAGACAGATTTTTGTTTTGACATTCAATTGAAAAACAAGGGGGATGGAAGGAATTAAGGCTATATAAAGAGAGAGTTTGTTGAATCTGGATCTTCACAGTTTTCTCTGGGTTTGATTTTATAGGGTGCCTATGAGTCTATCTACTCTTGCTTATGATCTATTAGCCTAGTATTTGAAGAGATTTATGAGGTGAGTTGAGGCAATGAGGAAGGACATGGCTATTTCTGGGATATGCCAATGGGATCATTTCACACCAAAACAACAACATTAGGGGGAGGAAATTCACATTTATCAAGCATCTATTATTTGCCAGGCATTGTGCTAAATGCTTTCCAACATTATGTTATTTGAACTTCAGAACAACCCTCAGAGCTAAGTACTATTATTTTATAGATGAAGAAACTGAGGCAGACAGTGATGAAGTAAATTGCCCAGGGTCACAGCTAATAAAAACAATAATAGCTAACAATTATATAATGCATGCTATGTGACACTGTGTTAAATACTTTATAATTATGATTTCATTGCATCCTCACAACAACTCTGGGAGGGTAGGTGTTATTAATATCCCCATTTTATAGATGAGGAAACTGAGACAGAAGTTAAGTAAGTTACCCAGTATTATACAGGTTATAAGTGTTTGAGGCTGTATTTGAACTCAGATCTTCCTGACTCTGGGCCCAAAGTTTTTTTTATCCAATATGCCTTTTAGTTGCCTTGTTTTACTGGGTATAATCATTTTAAAATGATGAATATTTTTTGTTTTACAGAAGTTTCATTTCTAAATATTTCCTCTATCCCCCACAAGAGACTCATTCCTTAGTATATGCAATGAACCATTCTCAGAGTCTTCTGTCTTTCTAAGAAAAAGTGTGTTGAGGGGAGTGCATCTTTCCTTTTCTTCTTTGGAAAATCTAATCATTTTTGAAAACTATTTAACAGAGTCCTCCTTTAAAGTCCTACTCTGAAATGTCATTGTGATGTTCAAGATCAGACAGCTAGATGGTACAATAGATGGAGCCCAGGACCTGGCTTGTGAATTTCAATCAGACACTTACTAACTGTGTGAACCTGGGCAAGTCACTTAAACCTGTTTGTCTCCATTTCCTCATAAGTAAAATGAGCTGGAGAAGGAAACAACAAACCACTCCAGTATCTTTACCAAGAAAACTCCAAATGAGGTCACAAAGAGTCAGCTATGACTGAAGTGACTCTACAACAGCATTTAGATCCAAAAAGATATGTATTGGTGGAGGATAATTTTAATCGGTCATTTTAACTTTGAAAAACTTTTAGTACACTCCTGGTTATTGTCCAAATGTCTTTTTTTTTTCTGAGGACGTGTGAGGAAGTGTGAAGAGGCCCAATTCCACTGAAATTACCATTAGGTAATTAGACAGATAGACAGACAGACAGACATATAGATAGTGTTATAGGAGAATTGAAGAAATAGAAATGAGTTTAAGTGTAGTTGAAAATTGGCTTACAGATACTGGCATGATCATATGTTAGAAACTCTGAAGAGAAGATTCTGAAATACAGGGGGAGAGAAGGGAGAATTTTAAAGGTGCAATGGTCAACTCACTCTCTTTCTGTCCTAAAGCCTGAGAGGAAGGAGCTGCTTACTGATGAACCTGTTTTAGCCAAGTCTGTTGGAGAGAGAAAGGAAACTTTTTGAATTCCTTTTGGAGTGCCTTTTCTCACAGAAGAAACACACTTAAAGAAGATCTTTATACTGATTAACACTGATTAAGAAGAAGCATTATCCAGAGTCCATTGTTGTGTGAGGACTCAGTCATCTCGAGTTCATCCTTATCCATCTTGGAAAAACTAATAATGTCCATATAAACCAACAAGGGAGGATTTTTAGTGTCAGGTAGTATAGAGAGGGCTTTGGGAATAATCAGCCAGAATTAGGGAGTGTTAGGAAGCATCAAGATCATGAAGACTCCATCTCGTGATGGACTTAGGGGGAAGAGGAAAGTAAGAGATCTTAGAGATTAGGGCATCCTTGTTCCTAAATCCTCCCTCCTTACCTTCTTGTTTAACTAACAAACCTGTTGCTGTTACACCAAGAAGTTTTAAAAGCTGGTTAGCACTCTGACCCTAGTTTGGTAAGGTCAAATCTGCCTTACTTAACTAAAGGGGACTGAGGTATCTCTTGGTTGATAGCAACATCCACACATCTCAGTTTACCCAAATATTTCAATAGGTAGGTAGGCAGACAGACAGACAGATAGACAGACAGACAGACAGAGAGATACACACAGACAGACAGACAGACAGACAGACAGATAGATAGATAGATAGATAGATAGAGAGAGAGAGAGAGAGAGAGACAGACAGATATACAGGCAGATAGAGATAGAGATCTAGATATATCTATAGATGTCTATATAGATATTTACATAGCTTTCTCTCTATAAATGAAAAGAATTAATGAAGATCTTCTATTATGCTGTGTGTATGTACTGATGGGGATATATATGCTGATGGGGAGAGGAGAGGAAAGTGTTCATTGTCTGAGAAAGTATACATACCAGTGAAGTTCTTGAACCATTAAAGTAGACATTTCTTCCATTGCAGAATAAATAAGAATCTATCATTTTCAAGCCTGGAGCTGGCAAAGACAAAACTAGAAGTCTTTTTTTTTCTAAATGTTGCCTCAATGTTACATTTATTTGGCATGGATTTGACTACAGCCAAGTCAGATCATAAAGGACAAGCCAAGAAGTTTCATGAATTAATGGATAAGCATTCCAAAATGATTACTTTTTCTCTCTGAAAAATATTCAGAGGCAGAGACTTCACTATCTCTTTATTCCTGTGTGGTAACACATTGTTGTGAATCAGCTCCAATGTCATCTAAATCCTCTGTAACAAGATCTCTGGACTCTATTCCAGATTCATTCTGCTATACATCCCTATCAAGGTTTTCAGAGTATTCCTGAGGAATAGGGTTGTCTTTTCTCAAATGCCATCTGCTTAAGTCAGTATTCCATTTGTATTCCCTAAGTTCCATTTAGCCACATAACATCAAAATTAGCTTTTACAAAGGTGGATGTACCTTGAATATATAGCAAAGAAAGAGTACAAATATTTCCTCAAATACTCCCATTCTGCCTCAGCCTCTGGAGGGTACCATAGACTTAGCACAATGATATATAAATATCATTAGTCTCATCATACTCATAACCACATTTGGTATGATTGCTGGATGAAACTTCATCTCAGCTACTACTAACCTGGGTCCACAAGGTCACTCCGTGATTCTTGAGACATTGCTGCTAAACTGGTTACAAAATCCAGTGAAGCCTCAAATCTTGGTCTCAGGGCCAGCTATATCTCTTGATCTTTCAAAACTCACAAGAATGCAACCTCCTGCTTAATCTTATTCACAGAAAATGAAAGCATAAATGCCAAGGAAAAGACCCAAGGCCTGATTTCATGGAACCAAATGTTGGCCTCAGATGGGAAAGGGCCCGAGCCCTTCCTTCTTATAGGTCTTGCCACTAGACACCAGCAATGAATGAGTCAAACCATATGAAGAGTCCCTACCAAGAGAGAGAGGCCAAGGATGGCTGAGACCTTTTGAAGGCATCCCAGCTCTGGTTCTACATCTGCAACCAATCAAAGAGGCTTCCATTTACCATGTTCTTAGCAGACTAGAACCAGTTATAGGATGTGCATTTATGCTCCAAAGTCTTTCAAAGGCATTTCCATTATATATCATCACAATTATCCTGGGAGCAAATTGCTCAACCTCTTACATGTGGGGAATTGAATTGTTGGTACTTTGTACATTCTCATAAAGGCTGGGCCTATAGGCCAGTTCCCTCTTACACCTCCTAACATTAGGGAAATCAATGTTTTTTTCTTGGCTGAACTAGAAACTGGGTTAAAAAAAAAAGATCCATCTGGAGATTTTCTTAAATATTTCTCAGAGAATGTCAAAGCTGGGAGAGACTTAGAGATATTCCATTGACTGTAATCAGGCCACTCATTTTTACAGATGATAAAATGGAAGTCTAGAAGAGGTTAAGTGATTTTTTCCTAGAGTCCACACTTGTGTAAGTAGCAGAGCTGGAATTTGACCTTAGATCTTCTATGTTCTAGCATCCTTTCAACTTTACCACGTTGCTTCTGTCCTTTGGCTGAATGTCACACTGACTTAATTAGAGGACTATATCAAAAGCCAAATAATAAGGTCTGAAAAATTCCTGGAATAGTGTGTCTGGAAATACTTTCATTAATTTACTTTATGCATATATAAAAAGTACATACGTGAGGAAAACATTCCAAATCCAATAGATCCTTGGCTCAATAACAAAAGGGACAGGGAAGACAACATTTGGAGCTATAGAGTGAATGCTTTTTGTTAGATATTTCTGACCCTCACTCTATAAATGCCCTACAACATGTGGCATAGACTCATATGGAAATTATGATGCATTTAACACTTTTCTAATATAGAATTACTTTGATTGTATGTAATGTTCTACTGCAGCAAATAAAAGTCAAGGTTTGAAAAAAGAAAATGAGAAGTACTCATTCTTACACATCTTCTAGAGACATTTTGGATCTTAGTCCTTTTTCCTTCTTGCAATTCAATCAGCATTCATTTAGCAACTATTCAATGGTAGGCACTAAGCTAAGCATCCTGGGGATTCAATGGCAAAAACAAAGAGAGCCTGTGCCCCCAAGAAGCTGGTAATTTTTTGGAGCTTGAGGAGAAAGGACAACATGAGTGGGAGCTGTCTTGTTTGGGGTGTAAGTACAAACCACCATATATCTAGCCAGCCTCAAGCAGCTTTTCACATTCCATCCATCTGTCCATCATAGTCCATCTCACTATTTTCCCTGCTACTGATATTTCTCTCTCTATTTGGAATAATGCTCTCATATCTCCAAAAACAGTCTCCTCACACTCTCTGAGAAAATTAGCAGGCTCATTTTGATTGGTGAATAAGAGAGCATAAACTTGCTTGGATCAATATATCTGGCCAACTCTCTTTGCACCTCTTGCTGTAGAAGGAAGATAAGGAGCAAGGGAGGAAGCAAGCAAGCATTTATTAAATGTCTATTATGTGTCAGTCTCTGTGCTAAGTGCTTTATAAAGATTATTTTGTTTGATCCTCACAACGACCCTGGGAGGGAGGTGCTATTATTTCCCCATTTTACAGCTGAAGAAACTAAGGCTAAAGAAGGATAATTGACTTGCCCTGAGTCACATAGCTAGTAAGTGTCTGACAGTGGAATGAATTCAGTTCTTCTTGACTCCAGGCCCAGCACTCTATCCACTGCATCACCTAACTGCCTCTAACGAGATGGTTATGGTGGAATACTATGTGCCATAAGAAATGACATGTAGACTAATTTTGGAAAAATATGGGAAAACCTACATAAAATTATGAAGAGTGAAATGAGCAGAACCAAGAGA
The DNA here is from genome assembly GCF_027887165.1 of Monodelphis domestica. Taxonomy (NCBI): domain Eukaryota; kingdom Metazoa; phylum Chordata; class Mammalia; order Didelphimorphia; family Didelphidae; genus Monodelphis; species Monodelphis domestica. The sequence continues at coordinate 634,885,295 of NC_077227.1, forward strand.
ACATAAACAGCAACATAAATATTGTTTGAGAAATGACTTGTATATGTCCACCTCCAGAAAAAGAACTGATAAATAGAAATAAGAAAGACATAGTTTTAAATATACATACTTTTCATCACATCATGCCTTTTCTAATGGAGGTAAAGAAGGGAGAGAATGAACTGGATATTTTAATGTAACAAACAAGTAAAAATTTAAAGATAAAAAAATAAAACACAAAAAATAAATATTCAAACAGTTGGGTTAATTGACATTCTTGTGCTCTACTTGGGGCAGCTAGATGGTAAGCTGCCTCAAACACTTGTGTTTTCCATACCAAATATCCACAATATAAAATCAGTATAATGTTGTTATTTTAAAGATAGATCTTTATTTCTAGGAGAAACTTGAGTTCATGAATGCAGCTTAGTATCCTAAGGTAATCCCTTCCCATTTAATTCTGGACCCAAATCCTTGTCCATTTCCTGATCTGTCCCAAATAGATACACAGATGGATAAACTCTATAAGTTGTCTACCAATCACATGCCTGAGCCTGAGCAATAGACATTTTTAACTCACTCAGGGTTTCCTGTGTCATTAGTCAGCTCAAACTTTTGAGTGGATACAGGTCTCTTCCAGAAAGTTCTGCCAAGTTCCAAAATTTGAGCAACCAGGATGATGTCATCTTCAAACAGAAGCATCTGGAGGATCTCACAATCCACAGGGAAGCCCTCTTTAAATTGGAATTTGTGGTGGAACTCCTCCATCATTGTGGCAAATGCCTTTTACAAGGATATAGCTGTCCTTTAATTCTGTCTACTGACTTCCTCTGCTTCCTTTCCCAACTAAAATCTTCTCTTACATAGGAAGCCTTTCCTAATCCCTCTTGTTTCTAGTATTTTCCTTCTGGCTATTATTTCTATTTACCCTACCTATAGCTTTCTTTGTATATATTTATTTGCATATGATCCTACCTATTAGATTTTAAGCTCCTTGAGAGCAGGGTCTATCTTTTGCTTCTTTTTGTATCTACAATGTGTAGTACAGTACCTAGCACATAGAAGACCCTTAATAAATATTTATTGATTGCTTTGTTGATTATGCCTCCTCTCTTGTTTATAATCACAGAGTGATTGAACAAGACTATTTTTTATTGTCTGTTTTTTTTTCCAAGAAACATTAAATAATTTTGATGCACAAACAGAATGAAACAACAGAACAGGTTGGAAAAAAGCCTTTAAGGCAGGAATTTATTCTACTGAATCTAATACTTTCCATTAGCAACAAGCAACAAGCACTAAGGGATCTCATATTCTCTACATCTCTCAATTTCCCAATGATAACTATGTTGTATATTATAGAATATCACTTGTCAAAGTTTGCCTGTTTCCTAAGAAAAATCTCACTAAGAACAATATTGATACGTATTTAGAAGAACATCATAAAGCATTTTTATCAATGGGAAAATACACATAGAGGTGATGTTCCTTAATTTGCCTTTGTTTCACGCTTTGGTACCTTTCCTTCTTTCACATGCCTTATGAATCAATTCCTAAAGTTTTCACAATTGTCACTTCCAAAAAAGAATGTTCTCTACACTGCTTTCCCTATGTTCTCTTTAGTTCCATTTTTATTATATAAACACATCAGATATTATGATAATAGAGTCTACCTTGATGGCTATTTTTCCATTTTTCTTCCATTTCTTGTTCTTTTTTCCAAGTTTTCTTTAAAATATGGTTATATCCTATTCCTTTTCTGCTTTATGTGGCTATACTATTCTTAATCATTCATCATTCTTCTTCATAGCTGGTTTACAAACAAATTTGTATTTTAAACCAGTAATACAATATTTGTCAATTCCACTTGTCAATTCAGGCACATATTTTCTTACTGAGGCTTTTTATTTTACCCTTTTGATGTCCTCATTATTACAATTGACATATGTTGGGTAAATTCTTATAAAATTATAATAATCAGCATTGACATTATTGCTGCCATCATTATCCATTTGCCATTATACGTTATTTGTTTAATTCAAGATTGAGACATCTCAATTGCATTCCAGACTTAGCTCTTAGGGAGGAAGCATTGAATATTGGATAGAGAGTTAACCTTGAATACAGTAACACCTCAGTTCAAGCTCTGACTCTGACAAACACAAGCTACGTGATCCTAAGCAAGTTATGTAACCTCTCATTTTTCTAGGAAACTCTTTGAGACCACAAGTTTTAGAGAATATGTCAGTCCATAATGGTAGAGGGCAACTAGGAGGCACAGTGGATAGAGTGCCAGACCTGGAGGTAGGAAGACCCAAGTTCAAATTTAGTCTCAGACATTTAATAGCTACATGATCCTGAGCAAGTTACAACTCTGTTTGCTTCAGTTTTCTCATCTTTAAAATTAGTTGAAAAAGGAAATGGCAAGTCACTCTCAGTGTATTAGCCAAGAAAAACCCCACAAGACGTCACAGAGGTTTGGACACAACTGAAATGACTGAACAGCTTCAAAAATATTGGTTGAAGGAGTTTCCTCACCAGTGAGTTCCTTATATCAATGAAATCATAACTTTAATTACTATTACCTGTCTTTTCCTCTTTATTATTCCTTCTTTAGTCTTTTATCTTCTCTGATCTTTTTTCTAACTATACAAAGACAAATGATCCAGAGATGACTACTACATCAATAATGTATACCTTTTTCTATCTGTTAAAATATAATCAATTTTATTTTTTGCAGTGTTCAGTGCTTACTGTCTAGTGCCTATTTATTCTGCTTAAAGAATATATTAATCATGTAAAGACCTTAAGGCATCCACAAGTTTTTACTTCTTTCATTTCTGATTTCTGACCCAAGCTTTCTGATATATTTCTTATCATCCTTTGCTACTACCACCTTGGCACCAAAAGCAATGTGTATCAGAGTATGAGCTGATTTAACTGAGTATATTATTGAGTTCTTCATCTTTGTTTTTTCATCTTTTCCAATTGATATTAGTGCCTAATCTGCAATTGTTTTCAGTGTTCCCCCTTGCCAAATCTTTATGATGAACACTATGATATAGAATGACCAAATGTCCCATGAATTGATGTTTGTTGTTGCCTCTGGGTAGATAAAATCAACTCTGCCAATTCTTTCCTACTCCAAGTAGTAGCTGGAGCCATCATTCCATTGAGCTACTCTGGATTCATTTACATCAAGCATTTCAACATCACTGGCTGTACATTTGATTCTTTAGGTAGCAAAATGAATGTGGGTATTGTGCTCATCTGATACCACCAAACCCCAAAGACAAGAGAGAGATAAGTTTGGTTGATCAGGAAGTTGAGAACCACCAAGTATCACCTCATATTTCCTAGGACCCAGCCCCAAACATAGAGCCACAGTTAGATTACACATTCTGCTAAGGCTCTCACCACTGGTCAGCAAGAGTTAAAAAACCCTTATTCTAATTTCCATTGACTTGTGGAATTCAGGTATAGAGATGCACATTTCAGAGCTCCTCTGGTAGTTTATCTGCTCACTAGTTACTATGTGATGAAAATCAGCTAAGTTAACATTTATAGATGATCTCAAACCTTTGTAATTCTTAGGAACTTCTGCTTCCTTTTCTGTTCCTTTGCCACAATCATCCTAGAAGTGTAAGGGCACCCACAGAGAAAGAAAGGCCATTTTGTATTTTTTTTAATTTCAGGCCACCCTTCTGACAAGAAGCCCAGGCTAGTCAGTCTGATGCCAGAAGCACAGTTGGAGCCCTTCCAGCATGGTGGAACCAACCAGAACTTCCACGCTGCTGGCATAGCCTTTGAGAGTCCAGGGTCACCTCCATGACATAATGAAGTTATAGAATAGGACTTTGTGGAGGAAACACAACATACAGTGTTATCAAGACCTAATACATACTGCTTTAATTTTAGATGCATTTTCTCATTTGGTCCTTAGAACATCTCTGGAGGGGATTATACTCATTTTGTTGTTGAGTTGTTTCACATTCTTCAGACCTCATCTTGGGTTTTTTTTTTTTTTTTGGTAAAGATACTAGAATGGCTTACCATTTCCTTATCCATTTTATTTTACAAATAAGGAAACTAAGGTAAATAGGGTGAAGTGACTTATCCAAGGTCATAAAGCTAATAAGTGTTTGAGACCAGATGTATACTCAGGTCCACGTGATTCGAGGACCAGAATTCTAGCCACTGCTCCACATAGCTACCCCAAGAGCAGGGCAGTAATAATAGGAAAAGAACCAAGATAATGGATCAGAAAGCTGATTTCATAAGACTCCTAAATACTCTCCCTTCCAACCTTTTGCTTTTGCCCTATAAATGATAGTTCATTTCCTGCCTCTTATCTTGAAACAATGCTTTACTTTATCTTATTTTTACTTTACTTATGTTATTTCCAGATTTCTTTAAGGCTCAAGCCAAGTACCACCACTTACACAAAGGATTTCCCTGACCTTATCCTTTTTAGTGCTTCCCCCCCCCCAAAAAAAAAACAACTAACTGTTTCATGTGAACTAACTATTCTTAGGTTATTCAGTGCCTGGTCAATAAGTCAATCGAAAAGTATTTACTAAGTACTTACTGACCTAGGTCCCAGGTACTGTGCCAAGCAATGAAGATGAAAAGAAAGGCAAAACTAGTCCCTGCCCTCAAGAAATACACATTTTAGTCAAACATTGACTTTAGAGTTAAGGAGTCTTCTGTTTGAATCCTTCATTCTGTGCCTCCTTGGACAAGCCATTTATCTTTTCTCAAGCTTATTTTCCTCATCTCCAGAATATGTATAGCAACTACATGGCTTGGTTTGCAGGAACTGCAACTCATCTGTAAAATCACCTGAAGAAGGATATGAAAAATCTCTCTAGTATCTTTACCAAGAAAACCCCAAATAGGTCACACAGAGTTGTACATGGCTGAAATGACTGTATAACAACAACCCTTGCTTAGTCATCCTCCATACTGTTTTCTGGATCTAACTCCTTTCTCTGTTCCCTTGGTACTAGTTTGGCTCTTGATTCCTTCATCATAAATTGCCCCAAGTCTCTTTGCCACTCCCTCTGTTTGAAGTCTCTTGTCTCTACCCTAACCACAGCCACAGTAATCCTAATTTTCATGCAAACTTGTCACATCAGTTCTTTTTTTTTTTTAAACCCTTACCTTCTGTCTTGGAATTGGTACTGATTATAGATTCCAGAGTAGAAGAGTGGAAAGACGTAGTCAACTGGGGTTAAGTGACTTGCCTAGGGTCACACAGGTAGGAAGTATCTTGGGTTAGATTTGAATCCAAGACTTCTTGACTTCAAGTCTGGTTCTCCATTCACTGAGCAACTCAGCTTTCCCTGTCACATCTTAAGAGCCCTGAAATGATTCCTCATTTTCTTTCAGATCAGATGCAACATGTACTGTCAATGTACCTTCCATTTCCTTTAAAGTAATAGAATTATTTGGGATATTATTATTCTAAGTATTGCTAGAACAAAATTTCAGGATCATTCAGTTCAACTCACTTAAGATAAAGAGGAGAAAGCTAGAACCCAGACTGGGCCATACCATGAACTGGAAGCAAAGCTGGAACTTGAAAAAGGTCTTGTGGATCTGATAGACCCAAAGGACCAGATTTCAGACTGGCAAGGGTCTTAGGGCAGAGAGTACTGTAACTTACAGGTAAGGGGTCAGCATTCTAATTCTCATTCTTCCACTAACTAGAACATAAACAAAACCCCCTTATTTTCCATATTAGTAACAACTCTAAGACAGAAGGGCAAGAGCTAGGCAAAAGGGGTTTAGTGACTTGCCCAGGTTCACACAGCTAGGCAGTGTCTGAGGCCACATTTGAATCCAGACCCTCTTGACTCTAAGCTGGCACTATCCACTGAGCAACCTACCTGCCCCTAAATATAAACTTGAAGCACATCACTTAACTTCTCTGACTGCCTAGTTTTCTCATTTTAAAAATTAGATTGTTAGACTATGTGATTGCCAAAGGCTATTTTTAGTTCTAATGTGATTCCCTAAACATTCTTTGTTGCTCCGGTTTCACAATTTCTTGGACTCTTTTTGGGGAACACCAAACTCACAGTGCAAGGCATTTATTGGAAGTCTGAAAACAAGTCTAGGGAACTGATGTTGTATCCCAGGTTACATCCTATATATACGTCATAAACCACATATATGATTCTTTGGGGACATGGACGGCCGTGGGTTCTACACACATTTATTACTTGCCACTGAAGCCCAAAGATAGGAGATGGGCACTTGTTTACTGAGAACCAACAATCAGGATGTTTAGAACCTGAAAAAATCAGGTCACCTTTCTTATGACTCAGCCCCAAGCACTGAAGCTTAGATTGGAATAAGGATTATATGGAGGAGAGTCTTGCTCCTAGCCAACAGGAGTTACAAAACCACAAGATGAGCTGAGTAGTCAATTGGAGTTCAGGAGGAGATACATACATTCCAGAGACTTTTAAAATACGTGAGGGGAGAAAAAAGGCAGGGGAGATTGATTTTCTACAAGGCTAGCCAACACTGTAATAGTGCTTGAAGAGTTTGATCTTTTTGGAAATTTTGTATCTGTAATCGATCAATTATTGTTAGATCTACCCACACACCATGATATATTATTAGCAATCTCTTTTTTTAATGATGCCCCCCTAAATCATTTGGAGTAAATTCTTACCAGATGATGTCATAACAGCCCATGGTAAACCATATGACATGTAGATACCATTAAAGCAATGTGTGCCTGGTTGATACAAAACATCTAACTTTATTATGAGTTTGCTATAAAATGTGGCCCAGTATATTTAATAATATGAAAGAGATTTTTCTTTAATATGAAGCTCTGCTTTATTACCAGAGCATCAAGCAAGCAACAAAAAGTCTATCAATTGGAATTTTTTAACTTCTGAAACAGAGTTGCATTTTTTTCTCTACAAAAAAGCAGATGTTCTAAAGCTACAAGTAACTATAAACCAATAATATATACTCAGAGGCTGAAATATAATATTTACAATAAGCTGTTCCAGTGAGAAATGTCTCCATGGTGACCCTTCATAGAGAAGTGAAGAGTGGACTTGGCAGTTTGTCCAAGCTGATGTAGACCTCATTGATCAGAGAGTCAGTTCATCACAGATACAAATTAGGCTACTGCTGACAAGCCCTTCTTGATGTCAGCACTTCTCTACCTGCTAGAGATAAATACAGGAAATAAATATCAAAGTCCCTCTTGAATGAAGCACTTTCCATTGGCTACCTTCATGTCATGATCAACAATTATCAGGATTCTGTAATGGATGCAAAGACATTAGCTTTTAAGAGGTTTTTGTACCTGAGAAATGACTCAAATTTTGGGGTTCTAGTCTTATTAACAAACACTAATTTTTCTAATAATTTTCCAGGTGATAATTACTGTCATAAATATTTATTCCCAATTCCTAATGACTAACAAATATTTATATACAAAACTAAATTAAAAATAAGAACAACGTTCTCTGGCAGAGGCCACCAATGAAGAACATGCCTGCAATAAAACCCTAGGGGTCAATAAGATTTCAGAAATGGGGTGTGCCATGGAATTGAATTTGCTGATTCTGCTGTGTGTTGGGTAAGGGCAAGGATTTCTGCCATTAAAGTACCTCTGTTCAAAAAGATCCTACATACAATGTCTGTTCATTGTGGATTAAGTCTATATAAGATGTTCTTTTAATGTAAACTTGTAGACTTAAGCTTTTTGGTTGCTCTTATCTTGTTATAAATTCCTTTTTGCTTAATGATTTTGCCTTTAACATTTCATTCTTCCTCCTTTCTCGTATTCTATATCAAAACAATTGCCAAATCTCCTTTCTGTCTGTTACTAAAAAGGAAGGCAAGGAAGTTGAGCTGTTTGTCCAGGAAGATAGCAAATATTCCCAATGGTCTTGATGAAGTCACTAGACTCTCAACCATATTAAATTTGTTTGTAAACTAGCTGATGAATGACTTTGATGCTTTGACATCTAAAATTGATGGAGGAACTAGAGATGTTTATCCTAGAGAAGAGATACCCCAGAGAAAACATGATAGTTGTCGTCAAGTGCTTGAAACATGATTATATAAAGGTAGGGTTTGATTTGTTCATTTTGGCCCAGGAACAGCAGAACCAGAAGCAATAAGTTGAAGTTGGTTGCAAAGAGACAGACTTGAACTTGAAACCAATGAAAAATTCCCAACAATGAATTGCCTCTAGATGGGGGGAGATTCCCTTAAGGTCTTCAAAGCAAAAACTAGATCATCAGTTTGGAATGTTATATTGGGGGGATTCTTTAACTCCCAATTTGGACTAGAGGGATTCCAAGATTCCTTTCAACTCTTCAAATTCCAATTCTCTTTTTCTCTAATATATTGCTTATCCAATATGTTCTTCTATAGTAACATATTGCTGGTGGTAATTAACCTCATATGAGTGAGTGTTGGGCCTTGGCACCAGATATGTCTATGCAGAATATTACTTAACAAAAACTGATAGGACTCTCAATTTGTATCCCTAATATCTTTCATATGCAAGCTTTATTCCTATCTTTATTGCCACCATACTAGTCTGGAACATCATTATCCATCATTTGGATTAGACTAGCTTCCTACCCCTAGATGTATTACTTTTCAAATCATTCTTCACTTTTCCCTGAATTCAATCTGCCAGTTCCCACCCAAGTGACATTATAAGGGCTGTCTTTAAAGTCTCTAATGTATTCTCTTCTCACTTAAAGCTTTTAGAATACTGAGTTTCCTTAAAGGTTCAGCACAAATACTATTTCCTATGTCAAGTCTTTCCTGACTGCCCCCTCCATTTGTGAGTGTGTCAGTCAGTCAACAATCATTTATTAAATACCTACTATATGCCAGACACTGTCTTAAGCATTGGAGATGAAAAAGCAAGGAAAAAGACAGTGCTTGATCTTAAGGAGCTTATGGTCTAATGTGGGAGGCAAATGTAAATAATTGTGTCCAAATGATATATGGGATAAATTAGAGATAATCAAAAAATCAGGGCATGAGTATTAAGAGTGAGCAGGAAAGGTTTCTTAAAAAAGGAAGGTTTTTTAGCAAGAATTTTAAGGAATCCAGGGAAGCTAAGGAGAAGAAATGAAGAGGAAGAATTTTCTAGTCATGAGTTATAGCCAGTGAAAATGCCTGGAATCAATAGATAGGTTACCCAGTGCAAGGAATAGCAAAGACAGATCTCTGGAGTGAAGAATGTGTTCTATAGTGTAAGGAATCAGAGGACTGGAAAGGCAATAAGATGTCAGGTTATGAAGTACTCTAAAAGACAGAGAATTTTATATTTGATCTTAGAGGCAAGAAGAAGCCACTGAACTTGATTGAATAGGATAGGGTAAGATGGTTGATTTTGTGCTTTTGAAAGATCAAAATTTTGACAGCTAAGGAAAGGATGGACTGGAAAGAAATAAGACCAATAATCAAGATAGTAGTTTAAGTATGAGGAAATGAGATGCTGCATCAAGATAATGGCCATGGCAGAAGAGAGAAGAGGTATTCTAGGAGAGAAGGCACAAAGGTAGAAATAACAGTATTTGGCAATCAATGTGTACATGAGAGAGAGTGAGGAGTCAAAGATCATACCTAAACCATGAGCATAGTGGTCTGGAAGAATGATAGTACCCTCTACAGAATAGAGAAAATAGGAAGAAGAAAGAAATTGAGAAGATAGATGATGAGTTCAACTTCTGATATTCTGAATTTAAGAAATTTGTGGAATATCCAGTTTAAAATGTAATGTAATGTAATGTTCAGATGTGAACAACTGGAGATATGAGACTGGAAAGTATGAGGGTGAATAGGACTACAGAAACAAATCTGAAAATCATTTGATAAAATGATGATTGAATTTATGGGAATCCTCAAGTGAAATAGTATATAGAGAGAAGGAAAAAGAACTAATGACGGAGTTTGGGGCATGACCTGCAAGAAGGTTGAGAAGAAGAGACTAAGAAGAAGTGGTCAGAAAATTGGAGGACCAGGAGAGAACTATGCCATGAAAACCTAAAGGGTATCAGGAAGACAGGACCACTATCAAAAGCTAAAGAGAGGTCAAGTAAGTTTAAGATTGAATAAAGGCCATGAATTTCACAATTAAGAAATTATTGATAACTTTGGAGAGAGTATTTTGAGTTGAATGATGAGATCAGAAGTCAGACTGTAGAAAGTTAAGAGAAAGTGTCCAAAGATTCTAAGGCTTGAAACCTCTCTTATCACATATTACCTTTCTGCTAATATGTTGTGTTTTGATTTGCATTTCTTTAATCAGGAGGGATTTAGAACATTTTTTCACATGATTATTGATATTTTTGATTTCTTCATCTGAAAACTGCCTATTTGTCAATTGGGGAATGATTTGATTTTTTTTTATAATTTGACAGCTCTTTGTATATTTGAGAAATTATACCTTTGTTAGAGGATTTTGTTATGAATTCTTCCCCAGTTTGTAGCTTCAAAATAATTTTGAGGTACCACATCACACCTAGAAGAGTGGCCAATGTGACAGTAAAGGAAAATAATAAATGTTGGAGGGGTTGTGGCAAAATTGGGATACTAATGCATTGTTGGTGGAGTTATGAATTGATCCAACCATGTGGGAAGGCAATTTGGAATTATGCCCCAAAGGCTTTAAAACAATGCATATTATTTGATCCAGCATTACTACTACAGGAGTTATATCCCAAAGAGATTTTTTTAAATGGGAAAGGATTTGTTTGTACAAAATTACTAGCTGCATTTTTTGTGGTGGCAAAAAAAAATGGGAAAATAAGGAAGTGTCCCTCAATTGGGGATTGGCTAAACAAATTGTGGTATTTGATGGTTACTGAATATTATTGTGCTGAATGATGAATCAATGGATTTCTTTATTAACTGGAATGAACTCCATGAACTGATGTGGAGTGAAATAAGCAGAACCAGGAGAACATTATACACAGTAACTGAAACATTGTGGGATGATCAAATGTAATAGACTGCTACTAATAGCAATATAATGATCCAGGACAATTCTGAAGGATTTATGAGAAAGAATGCTATCCACATCTAGAAAAAGAAATGTGGAAGTAGAAATTCAGAGAAAAACATATGATTTATCACTTGTCTGTATGGATGTATGATTTGGGGTTTTGGTTATAAAAGATTAGTCTATTGCAAAAATGAATAATATGGAGGGGGGGAGAGACAGAGCCTGGATTTGAACCCCAATGCAGCACTCTTTCAATGGAATCATTCTACCTCTGCAATTGTACAAAGCAGAGGTGCCAAACATAAGGACCAGAACTGTTGCCTACACTGTAACCTGGCACAATACTACCAAATATGATGAGAACTAGAATATAAATTATAATTGAAAAATAGTTGCCAAATAAATGAAAATATAATAGCACATAAATATTGTCAATATATGATTTTCTAAATCAATATGCGGTCACCAGAGATCTTTATGTATAGATTAGTAGTCCCCATTTCTATTAGAGTTTGATTCCACTGCTGCAAAGAATTAGGTAAAACCCTTCAAATCAAATGAGCAGTTATGACAATCTTTCATGGTTTCAATGCAAAGTTAGAAATGGAAGACACAACAAAAAATGTTGTAAAAATATGACTCAGAATAAAAGCAGGTCAAATGCTTGCAGACTCCACAGAAGTCTCATGCCTACACACATATTTTTCAAGATTAGAGTTAGGAAACTCTGACTAAGGTGAGCAGTGAATAACATCATGAAAAATGTCATTGAACATATAGTATAATAGGTTACCAATATGGGAGTATTTCTAAAATTTGATCTATTCTCCTTGAGAGGAAAAGAGAACCAACACTTAAATTGAACTACTTTGCTCTCTCCATCATAAACTTTCATCATCCCATTCCCCTCCTTGCAATAGTCTTAACTAATGTAAATTAATTAACACAAGGAAGCCCCCAAGCTCCTCCCTCCCCCAAAATACCTAGATATCTCCTTTGCCAGAAAATGACTGATCTCTTGGCCAAATAGATAGAGATAGATGAGAAAAGGAAAAGCAGTTTAGAAAATAAACTCATTTGAGAGACTTTGTTTATTTTGTTGTCTCCCCCCAAATCCGATTGATTCCATAGAACAAAAGACAGTATTAAAATCTCTCCTTCAGCACAATAAGTTGTTTCTGATTCATATATATATATATGTATATATATATATATATATATTTTTTTTAAACCCTTACCTTCTGTCTTGGAGTCAATACCATGTATTGGCTCCAAGGCAGAAGAGTGGTAAGGGCTAGGCAATGGGGGTCAAGTGACTTGCCCAGGGTCACACAGCTGGGAAGTGTCTGAGGCCAGATTTGAACCTAGGACCTCCCATCTCTAGGCCTGGATCTCAATCCACTGAGCTACCCAGCTGCCCCCTCTGATTCATATATTAAGATCATATATGTTCCTTGAAAGATGTTAACAACAGATGTAAACCCCAAAATCTTCTAATTATTGCTATTAATGAATGTTCCAATTAATGAAGATCTACACAAGGAGCCATGCTCACCCAATATAAGTGCCCCTGTCATGGAGGAAATCCATTAGTGTCCAAGTTGAAGAAGGCTTCTTTATTGATATTAAAATCCTAAAGAACATTGGACTGGCAGCATTGTCATAATACATTGCAAAGACTTCTCAATTGCATTCATAATTACCCAGAAGAGGTTCATCTAACCATTCACAAAAAGTCAAATAGATTAAAAATATGTATTGTGTAAACTACTATTTATAGTTGGAAAGTCATCCAAGATAATTACTCTGAGAGTTATCTTAGACAAACTCTTTAGGTGATCAATAAGTCTGGTCCAGAATTGAAGAAAAAGATGTCTAATAAATTTTATTTAAAAAGTTTGGTGTTTTTAAGGGCCTCAAGTTTCTAACTAAAACAAAAATGTCATTTTATATTATATTTTTAAATCATACAATCTGAGAGTAATATAAATTGTGGGTCATTCAAAAGTTAATAAAGAAAATAACTTGAGTCTAAATAAGATATAGAGTGCTATTAATGATGAAGTCCAAGGAAAAATGTTGTACAAAATACATAACTAAAAAGCCTGGATATAATTAGAAAAAGAATGAATAAAACTTTTATTGAGATGTCATACAGCATCAGATTTAGAGAAAGGTCCCTACATATGAGGATGAAATTCTGTGGAGGATCTATGGGGAAAAAAAATAAAAGTAGAGCTGAGTGAAAAAGCATGCATTGACTGTCATCTGAACTATTTGAGGCTATGGCCATAATAATGAAATCACAAACCCCTTGAGGTATTGGAGTATGCAGAGATATTATCATGTGATTTCATGCATCAAGATCTTTTAATACATACCTATCACTTGCTAGGTCAGTTAGGTAGAATAGTAGATAGAGTATCTGGCTTGGAGTCAGGAAGAGCTGAGTTCAAATTTGACTTCAGATACTTACTAGCTGTAGGACTCTGAACTGTGTGACACTTAACCCTGTTTACCTCAGTTTCCGAATCTGTAAAAATGACCTGGAGAAGGAAATGGCAAAGCACTTAAGCATTTTTGCCAAGATGGGGTCATGAAGAGTTAGACAAAAGTCAAAACAACTAAACAACAATAACAACTATAATTACTTCTCACACAAAGTTTAAACTTCTTAATCTGGCAAAAAAGGCCTTTCCTAATTTATCTTCATAAACTTTAACTTCTCTCTTTTTTCCTTCTACTTTTTTTTTCACTTGTCTCTGCTTTTTCCTTCCTCTCAACTCTTGGTTATATACTTGTATAGTAATATTTTGGTGATTAGGTTTCTGTCATTTATTTCTAACATGTTAAGTAGAAGAACCTCAAGGAGCTTCAGAATTCAGGGGCAAGTGGAGGGCAAATGCTTGTGATAGAATATTAGAGTGATAATATTAGAGTATAATAAATGATAAAAGCAAGACTCATGCAAACACACGCTGAGAAGCCTGAGGAGTGATCCAGAACAAACAACTGGGGGAGCTGAGAATTGAGCGGTATAATCCAACTAAATCTACTGCATTTGGCATCTGGGGGAACCCAGGAATATTACTCCTGTCATCCTAGTAGTGGAGCTGAGCTTCAACATATAGACAAAACCATGAAAAAAGTCCCCCAAATAAGTAAAAGACAAAAAAAAATAGGCTGACCCTGGAAAGCTATTTCAGCAAAAAGGAAGTTCAAAATGCAAGCTCAGAAGAAGACTACAATGCCAAAATGGAAATGTGTGAACCCTCAAAGGCAAATGTGAAAAGATGTGAGGCTCAGAACTCCTCAAAGAATTCCAAAAGAGAATAAAAATAAATAATGAGACATAGAAAAAAATAGAAAAGATGATGATAGAAAAAGTCAATAGTGGGAGGGGGTGGAGTCAAGATGGCGGCTTAGAAGCAGCAAAAGTTCAGACCTCTGAAAACCCTTCCTTACCTATCACAAACTGAATGCTCCTAGGGGACTGAAATTCAAACTTAACAATAGGACAGAGGTGGGGAACCCTCCTTCTGGACTCAAATCAAAAGGTAGGCCCCTCCAGAAGCCAGAATCCGAGAATACTCAGGTCTAAGGGGAATCCAGAGGGAAGGTCTCAGGACCCCTCCCCCCAATGCAGAGGGCTGAGCCCCCAGCGGCAGCGGGAACCTCTGGGTGGGAAAAGGTGCTGGTTTGAAGGGTCTAGCATCCAAATTTCTAAAGGAGAAACTAGAGGAGCTCAAGGATGAAATAGATAGAAAAACTATACTAGTGGGAGACCTGAACCTTCTTCTATTCAAACTAGATAAATCAAACCAAAAAATAAATAAGAAAGAGGTAAGAGAAATGAATGAAATCTTAGAAAAATTAGAGTCAGTAGACATGTGGAGAAAAATAAATAGGGACAAAAAGGAATATGCCTTCTTTTCTATAGCATATGGTACATTCACAAAAATTGACCATGTATTAGGGCATAAAAACATTGCAAACAAGTGCAAAAGAACAGAAATAATAAATGCAACCTTCTCAGATCACAATGCAATGAAAATAATAATTAGTAAGGGAACATGGAGAGGTAAATCAAAAATTAATTAGAAATTAAACAATATGATTCTCCAAAACCAGTTAGTTAAGGAACAAATCATAGAAACAATTATTAACTTCATTGAAGAAAATGACAATGATGAGACATCCTTTCAAAACCTATGGAATGCAGCCAAAGCAGTACTCAGGGGAAAATTTATATCCTTGAGTTCATATATCAACAAATTAAGAAGGACAAAGGTCAATAAATTGAGCATGAAAATTAAAAAATTAGAAAGCAAACAAATTAAAAATACTCAGATGAAGACGAAATTAGACATCCTAAAACTCAAAGGAGAAATTAATAAATTTGAAAGTCAAAGAACTATTGATTTAATAAATAAGACTAGAAGCTAGTACTTTGAAAAAAACAAATAAAATAGACAAAGTACTAGTCAGTCTAATTAAAAAAAGGAAAGAAATAAACCAAATTGACAGTATCCAAGATGAAAAAGGAGACCTCACCTCTAATGAAGAGGAAATTAAGGCAATCATTAAAAACTACTATGCCCAATTATATGGCAAAAAATATGGCAATCTAGGTGATATGGATGAATACTTACAAAAATATAAATTGCCTAGACTAAAAAAGGAAGAAATAAATTACCTAAACAACCCCATATCAGAAAAAGAAATTGAACAAGCCATCAAAGAACTCCCTAAGAAAAAATCCCCAGGTCCAGATGGATTCACAAATGAATTCTACCAAACATTCAAAGAACAACTAATCCCAATATTAAACAAACTATTTGACAGAATAAGCCAAGAAGGAATTCTACCAAATTCATTTTACAACACAAACATGGTAAGGATCCCAAAGCCAGGAAGGTCAAAAACAGAGAAAGAAAACTATAGATCAATCTCCCTAATGAATATAGATGCAAAAATCTTAAATAGGATACTAGCAAAAATACTCCAGCAAGTCATCACAAGGGTCATCCACTATGACCAGGCAGGATTCATACCAGGAATGTAAGGATGGTTCAATATTAGGAAAACCATCCACATAATTGACCATATTAACAAGCAAACTGACAAAAATCACATGATTATCTCAATAGATGCAGAAAAAGCCTTTGATAAAATACAACACCCATTCCTATTGAAAACACTGGAAATTATAGGAATAGAAGGGCCTTTCCTAAAAATAACAAGCAGTATATATTTAAAACCATCAGCAAGTATCATCTGCAATGGGGACAAGTAAGAAGCCTTCCCAATAGAACAGGAGTGAAATAAGGATGCCCATTATCACCTCTATCATTTAACATTGTACTAGAAACACTAGCAGTAGCAATTAGAGAAGAAAAAGAAATCGAATGTATTAAAATTGGCAATGAGGAGACTAAGCTATCACTCTTTGCTGATGATATGATGGTTTACTTAAGGAATCCTAGAGAATCAACCAAAAAGTTACTTGAAATAATCAATAACTTTAGCAAAGTTGCAGGATGCAAAATAAACCCACATAAGTCATCAGCATTTCTATATATCTCTAACCCATTTCAGCAGCAAGAATTAGAAAGAGAAATTCCATTTAAAATCACCTGAGACAATATAAAATACTTAGGAATCTATCTCCAGAGACAAACACAGGAACTATATGAACACAACTATAAAACACTTTCTACCCAGTTAAAACTAGATCTAAACAATTGGAAAAAAATTGATTGCTCATGGGTGGGATGAGCTAACATAATAAAAATGACAATCGTACCCAAATTAATTTACTTATTTAGTGCCATGCCCATTGAACTACCAAATAATGTCTTTACTGAATTAGAAAAAAACATAACAAAGTTCATTTGGAAGAACAAAAGATCAAGGATATCCAGGGAAATCATGGAAAAAAATGGAAAGGAAGGAGGACTTGCAGTTCCAGATATCAAAATATACTATAAAGCAGTGGTTATCAAAACAATTTGCTACTGGCTAAGAGCCAGAAAGGAGGATCAGTGGAATAGACTTGGCGTAAATGATCTCAGCTAGACAGTTTATGACAAACCCAAAGATCCCAGTTTTTGGGACAAAAATCCATTATTTGATTTAAAAAAACTGCTGGGAAAATTGGAAGACAGTGAGGGAGAGATTAGGTTTGGACCAACACCTCACACCTACACCAAGATAAATTCAGAATGGGTGAATGACTTGAACATAAAGAAGGAAACTATAAGTAAATTAGGTGAACACAGAATAGTATACATGTCAGACCTTTGGGAAGGGAAAGATTTTAAAACCAAGCAAGATTTAGAAAGAGTCACAAAATGTAAAATAAATAATTTTGACTACATCAAATTAAAAAGCTTTTGTACAAATAAAACCAATGTAACTAAAATCAGAAGGGAAACAACAAATTGGTAAACAATCTTCATAAAAACCTCTGACAAAGGTTTAATTTCTCAAATTTGCAAAGAGCTAAATCAATTATACAAAAAAATCAAGCCATTCTCCAATTGATAAATGGGCAAGGGACATGAAAAGGCAGTTTTCAACCAAAGAAATCAAAACTATTAATAAGCACATGAAAAAGTGTTCTACATCTCTTATAATCAGAGAGATGTAAATCAAAACAACTCTGAGGTATCACTTCACACCTAGCAGATTGGCTATCATGACAGCTATAGAAAGTAATGAATGCTGGAGGGGATGTGGCAAAGTAGGGACACTAATTCATTGCTGGTGGAGTTGTGAATTGATCCAACCATTCTGGAGGGCAATTTGGAACTATGCCCAAAGGGTGATAAAAGAATGTCTGCCCTTTGATCCAGCCATAGCACTGCTGGGTTTGTACCCCAAAGAGATAATAAGGAAAAAGACTTGTACAAGAATATTCATAGCTGCACTCTTTGTGGTGGCCAAAAATTGGAAAATGAGGGGATGCCCTTCAATTGGGGAATGGCTGAACAAAGTGTAGTATATGTTGGTGATGGAATACTATTGTGTTAAAAGGAATAATAAAGTAGAGGAATTCCATGGAGACTGGAACAACCTCCAGGAAGTGATGCAGAGCGAAAGGAGCAGAACCAGAAGAACATTGTACACAGAGACTGATACACTGTGGTACAATTGAACATAATGGAATATTCCATTAGTGGTAATGCAATGTCCCTGAACAATCTGCAGGGATCTAAAAAACACTATTCACAAGCAAAGGATAAACTGTGGGAGTAAAAACACCAATGAAGAGCAACAGCTTGACTACAGGGATTGAGGGGATATGACTGAAGAGAGACTCTAAATGAAGACTCGAATGCAAATACCAACAACATGGAAATGGGTTTGAATCAAGGACACATGTGATACCCAGTGGAATCACGCGTCGGCTATGGGAGAGGTGGTGGGAGGGGGGAGAGGAAAAGAAAATGATCTTTGTGTCCAATGAATAATGTTTGGAAATGACCAAATAAAAAAAGTTAAAAAAAAAAGAAAAAGTCAATAGCTTAGAGGAAAAAACTCACCAACAAAAAAACATTTATAAAAAATTGGAAATAGAGAATCTCAAACAGGAGAGTAACACTCTAGGGGAATAAAGGAAGTACAAAACCTCAAAGAAGAAAATGGTTCCCTAAAAATTAGAATTGGACAAATGGAAGCTAATGATTCCATAATACAGTAAGAAAAAATAAAACAAATTCAAAAGAATGAAAAAAGATAGAAGAAAATCTGAACTATCCCATTGGAAAAAAAACAATTGACCTGGAAAACAGATAGAAGAGTGATAACCTAAGAATCATTGGATTACCTACAAGCCATGATAAAAAAAAAAAAAAGAGCCTGGATACTTGCAAGCAATTATCAAGGGGAAAACTGCCCTGATGATCTCAAACAAGAGGAGAAAATGCAAATTTTAAAATACCTACTGATGACAATCTGAAAGAGATTCCAAATTTAATAATCCTTGGACTATTATAGCCAAATCCCATAACTCCCAGACCAAGGAGAAAATACTTTAAAAAGCTAGGCAAAAAACTTTCAAATATTGTATGACACAGTTACAATTACACAGAACCTAGCAGCTTCTACATTAAAATGGAATGGAATATGATATTCCACAAGACAAAAGTTCTAGGACTATAACCAAGAATCATTTATTCAGCAAAACTGATCCTAATGCAAAAAGGGAAAATTTCTATATTTAATGAAACAGAAAAATTCCAAGCATTCCAGAAGAAACAACCACAGCTGAAAAGAAAATTTGATGATCAAATTTGACACTCAAAAGAAAAAGAAAAAGAAAAACTTAAGGAATTCAATGGAGTTAAACTGATAACATTTCTACATGGGAAAGCTTTAATTGGTCTACTTAAGACATCTATGATACAAGAAGTACTTTACATACTTAAGATAATCAAGGAGAAATGGGGTTAAATGATTGAATTATTACATAAGGTGATAATTAAGATACTTAAGATATCTGTGATACTTGAAGTATCTAAGGTATCATTACTTAGGTTGTTTAAATATCCTTTATAATACAATATATCCTTTCCACATTGAAACATTCTCCATCATTGTTTGGATACATCATTGGTCAGCATAAAAAATTTATTGGGATTTTGGAGCAGTGTCTCATAAGTAACAGATGACACACAAAGGCCAACAGATGACACAGAAAAAGTAGAGGAATTCAGAAATATATACTTAAACCAAAATTTTTAGTAAGGTACTATAACTACCTCATTTTAAAAAAGAAAGAAAAATTCAAACTTCTCTGGTATGATAGGAAGATCAAAAAATTTTACACAGATTTTCTAGATCTCTGATACATTGTGTCCCTAATCCCTACAATGCAGAAGGAATAACTGTACTTAAGACTTTTATCCCATGTACCAAGATAAATACAGAATGGGTAAATTACTTAAATATAAAGAGGGAAATTATAAATAAATTAGGTAAAATATAATAGTATAACTGTCAGATCTATGGGAAAGGAACGAATTTAAGATCAAGCAAGAAATAGAAAACATTACAAAATGTAAAATGAATTATTTTGATTATAATAAATTAAAAAGGTTCTGTACAAACAAAACCAATGCAATCAAAGTTATAAGGGAAACAACAAATTGGGGGAGATTTTTATAACCAAAATCCTGACAAAGGTCTAATTTCCAAATTTATAAGCAGCTAAGTCAATTGTACAAAAAAAATTAGCCATTCCTCAACTGACAAATGTTCAAAGGACATGAATAGGCAGTTTTCAAATAAAGAAATCAAAACTATCAATAAACACATGAAAAAGTGTTCTAAATCTCTCATAATTAGAGAAACGCAAATCAAAACAATGCTGAGGTATGACCTCACACCTAGCATATTGGCCAATATGACAGTAAAGGAAAATAATAAATATTAGAGGGGATGTGGCAAAAATTGGGACACTAAGACATTGCTGATAGAGTTGTTAATTGATTCCAAATATTATGGAAGGCAATTTGGAACTATACCCAAAGGGCTTTAAAAGATCCAAAAATACCACTACTAGGTTTGTACCCTAAAGAGATAATGAAAAATTTTTGTACAAAAATATTCATAGCCACACTCTTTGTGGTGGCAAAAAATGGAAAATGAGGGGGTGTGCCTTGATTGGGGAATGGCTGAACAAATTGTGGCATATGATGATGATGGAATACTACCATGCTGTAAGGCATGATGAATTGGAGAATTTCTATATGAACTAAAAGAATCTCTAGGAACAAATGCAGAGTGAAATGAGTAGAACCAAGAGAACATTATACACAGAAAGTGGAACATTGTGGAACAATACAATGTAATGAACTCTGCTAATACAAGATAAGCCCAGGGGACTTATGAGAAAGAATGCTATACACATGGAGAGAAAGATCTATGGGAGTAGAAACACAGAAGAAAAACAAATGGCTTAACATTTGTTTATATGGGTATATGATTTGGAGTTTTGGTTTTAAAAGATTGCTTTATAGCAAAGATGAATAATATGGAAATAGTTATGTGATAACATTTGTATAACCCAGTGGAAGTGTTTATTGGATCTAGGGGGGAGGGAAAAGGGGAGGGAAAAAAATTAAATATGTAAACATGGAAAATATTTTTAAAATAAAAAAAAATTAAAGAATTTTATCATCGTTAGAGCATTGAATAGGAGTATGCATAAGAGAGCACTGAGTCATTGAATAAGTGGAATGGTATCCAAAAACAATTTGAAAACTGGGGGTAAATTACCTCCCATGAGGAGGCATGTAAGAATCATTGCAGTGGAGGGGAAGATGGGACGACAGGCAATGCTTGAACCTTACTTTCATCAGAATTGATGGAAAGTTGGAATAATATCACCATGTAGTTACCTATAGAGAACCACCTTACCCTATAGGAAAGTTAGAAAGGTAGGGAGAAAGACAAAAGAGAGGGTAAACTCAGGGAGGCAGTAGTCAGAAACAAAAATATTTGTGAACAGGGGAAGTCTGTGAACAGGGGAAAAATAAGATGGAGGGAAACACATAGTAATCATAACTGTGAATATGAACAGGATGAATTCTTCCATAAAACAAAAGAGGATAAGAGAGTGGATTAAAAGCCAGAATCTCATAATATGTGGCTACAAGAAATATTTAAAAATAGGAAGACACACAGGATAAAGGTAAAGGGCTGGAACAGAATTTGTTGTGCTTCAACTAAAGTTAAAAAAACAAAGATAACAACTATGATCTCAGACTGGTTGTAATGGAATGCTATTGCACCATAAGAAATGACAAATAAGATGATCACAAAACACCTGGAAAGATTTCTAGGCACTGATACAAAGAAAAGTGAACAGAACCAGGAAAATGTTACACAAAGTAACAACAGTAAACTATAATTATCAAATATGATTGACTCAACTATTATCAACAATGTAAGGATTCAGGACAACTCCAAAGGAATTATGATGAAAAGGATATCCACTGCTATAGAAGGAACTGATGAAGTCTGAATGAAGATGAAAAGCACGCCATTCTTCACGCTATACCTTCCATGAATTTTTCTTTAATGTAAGAGATATGTCTTTTACAAAATGATGAACATGGAAATACATATTATTTAATAACACATGTAGAACCTGCATCATATTACTATCTCGAGGAAGGGGGAGAGGTGGGAGGGAGAGTTGTACTGACATGTAATCTGGAAAAAAATCAAAAACTTAAAAAAAAAAAAGAAATGCTGAAAAGATGATTTCAGAGAAATCTAGTAAGCTGTACTAAATTGATGCAGTGAAGTGAGGAGAACCAGGAAAATTTGTACAACAATATTGTAAAGTTGAACACAGAAAAACCTAGGAATTCTGATTAGAACAATGACAAACCACAGACTACTCACCTCCAGGTAGAGAGGTGAAGGACTCAGGGTGCGGAAATACCTATGTTTTGTTTTGTTTGAGATTTTGCTTGGATATGACCAATGTGGGAATTGTGGGAATTTGTTTTACTTAACTCTACATGTTGTAATGGATTGTTTTTTTCTTGCTTTCTCAGTGTAAGGAAGAGGAAAGGAGGTCAGAAGGAGAGAATTCTGCCTTGAAAATAAAGCTGGATTAAAAAAAAAAGTTTCTAAAGTAAATAGCATCTTCCAAAGCAGCATTTAGTTAAGGTGAAGAGGTTTTTTTTTTTTTTTTTTTAATAACTTAAATTTTCATTAAGTTGGCTATAATGATGAATGTGATTTGTAAAACTGGTAACAGACATGACTTTCAGGTAAATTTGGTAAGCAGAAATAAAATAACTAATGTGGATAAGCTTTTGGCAATTGGGGATGGGCTGAAGCTGTGGCTGTGTGAGTGAGCCACTACCTTCTTTTGGGGGGTGCTGAGCATGATCCACCTATGCACCAAACCTACTGGTAAGGTAGGAAGGAGAATGAAGAAGAGATAAGCAAATAATGCCTGTATAAGAAATCTGGGGTTGAAAGGGTCAAGTTATCTGAAAGGAAAACTTGCAAAAACAGAGCAATTCAGAATCAGCCAAGGTTGCATATCTGATAAAGTAATCTGAGGCTCCACCCAATCCCTCTAGGGCCACCTTAGAGAAAGTCCCCTAAATTATAGTTAGCACTCAAAAGAGAAAGTGATCTGATAAATTCGTTCACACTAGGGTGTTAAGAACTTAACTTTCCCATAAATATTTGCATTTAAAAGAAGAAAAAGAATTGCTTAACCCAAAGGAATAAACTATTTCAGACATCAATGGGAGCCTCTCATAGGATGAAGCTGACACATGCCTCTTCTCCCCAGGCATTGCTTGTTAATTCTCAAAATAATTTCAGACGCAGAAGTTGTAGTTAGATGTGCTATAAACACTTCTAAGGGCAGAGTTCCTTGTAGAAGTCAGATTTATTTATAATAGAATTGCTCATTTAGGGGAAAGAGACTTGACTATAGAAGAGCATATTACTAAAAGTAGCATGGCAATATATTCTGTTAAAAATAGGAAATTTAAAAGGAAATTACTACTATGAATTAAAGACTATGTTGGCATTGTACTTCTCATTTTCCAAATCCCCCTATTCAAATGCCACTACATTCATTCTATCAAGCCTTGGAAAACAACAAACTCTAACAAGGGGAAACAGATATCTAATCCTCCAAATTGCAAGAACAAAGTGCCCTCATACTTCTGGACAATTCAATTTGTCTATATGCCATGTAGATAGATGCTACAGATGGATAATAAACTGAGTTCCAAAGTAGTTGACTTCATTAAATTGCACATGGTTTCATTAAACACCTAAAATAATCAAAGTATTAGTTTCTGTGCTAGGGATACAAAGGATTTTTGGTTGTAAAAGAAAAAAGGCTTAAAAAAAAATCCCTGCCCTGAAAGAGCTTACATTTTACTGAGAATCAGACTGGATGATATTTAGAAAACAGTATACTGCTTTCATTGATGTCATACTAGTTTATTCCTGTAAAGACATCTCTTTAACAAAAATATTAATCTGGTAATGCAACATATTGATTTGTATTCTATCTGGTGTTGTCCTTGGATATCATGTCTTTCTTCTTGATGAGATCAAATGCTTGTTGGTTAAGGTGCTTTTCCGGATCTTGTATCTTTAATGACTGTTATAATAAAAATAATTGTTTTTTTTCTTTATCCATTTCCCATTATTTTAGTGTCCATTTGTTGTCATTTAGTCATTTTTAGTCATCTCTAACTCTTTGAGACTCCTTTTGGGGTTTTCTTGGCAGAGATACTTGTATTGTTTTTCTATTTCCTTCTCCAGTTCATTTCACAGAAGAGGAAACTGAGGCAAACAGGGGTAAGCAATTTGCCCAGGATCACACAGCTGGTAAGTGTCTGAGTCCAAATTTGAACTCAGGTCTTCCTGCCATTAGACCTGGCACTCTATCCATTGCGACACCTAGCTGCCCTTATTTAGTGTCAAGAGCTTCCTTCGAATCAGAATTATGAGTTACTGTTTTGCTCCCCCCCCTCATTTTTGTCCTTCTAATTTAGGGTTGATTTTTGCTTTAATTAGTTGATAGTCTGACTCAAAATAGACACTATTAGCAACCAATCATTTCTGTTAACATAATCTATATGTCAAGTTATTAATTTTCTGTTGGGGGGCAATTCAGTTCTCATCATGTGTAGCACTCTTAAAGAATATTTTCATGATATTCTAGGTATGTCTTTTGAGTCATCTACAATCCTTGAACTTCGTTATATTTCTGATCTGCAAAAAATATCTTCCAAGATAATTTTAACTGTCTTTAAAAACCCCTCAAAGAATGAGTGTATGTACTTTCTTGGTTTGGAGGAAGTTGTCAAACTTTTCATAGAATTCCTCTCCTCTTCCTCCTCCTCTAACGTGAATGTTGGTGCAAACTCTGATATTCTTCTGTTTTTATTGTTGTGCCTCTTCTCATGAAGAACACCAGAGAGTGAAATGACTAAAGCTCTCTTTGCAATTATGTTTCTTATTTGCTTTTAGTAAAGAAAGAAACCAATTCCGTTTGTTATTTTACTATCCTCTTCAAGGAGGATCTACCAGGCATCCATCTATTTAGCGGTAATTTTCATTTTTCATCCAGGAAAAATATGAATAATAACATTTATATAAGGCTTTAATTAAGGTTTACAAAGAATTCTACTTGGCAGTAGGTGATATGTGTCTTCATAGAAGAGAATATTTCATTTGTGTGTTTATTTTTCAGTGAATCATGGAGATGGCATGGGTTTAAATCTTTCCTCTGATACCTACTGGCTATGTGACCTGCCACTGGGCAACTCACATTATCATCATCATCTTCATCATAGCTAGAATTCCTGTGGTGATTAAAGATTTTCAAAGGATTTACATATACTATAACATCTGATCCTACTCTGTGCGGAAGATATTATTATCCCTGTTTTACATATATATAAACTGAGGCACAGAGAAGTTAAGTAACTTGGTCACACAAAGCTAGTAGGTGTCTGAGGTAGGAGTTGAATTCAGATCTTTCTCCCTTTAAATCTAACACTCTACTTGCTACCCATCTAGATGCCTCAATTTAACCTCTTAGTAAATAAGCAATTCTCCAAGACATATAAATAGTAGAAAAGGTTCTGATCTGCAATTGGTTTAGGAAGTTTTCCTCCCTAAGAGTTCTCTATATCAATGAAATCACAAGTCCAATTCCTGTCTTGATCTCCAGGAACTGGTATAATGACTGATATGTTGTATTTCCTAAATACCTGTTGAACATTGAATGAATTGATGGCATGAAGAGGGTTCCTGAATAGAGGGTGGAGATCTCCTCCCAGAACCCCCATTTAAGGATGGAACCTAAATCAGCCATCTCTTGATTTCCTACATAACTTCAATCCTTTGCACCTCTCTATCATGCCCATGCACTGAGTACCTTCTCCATTCCCCACTCTTCACATTGTTTTTCTGCTTTCTTTTGTGTGTTGTCTTTCCCTATTTGATTACAAGCCCTTTAAGGGCAGGGGCTGTCTTTTGCTTTTTGTTGTATCCCCAATGATTAGCACAGTGCTTGGCATATAGTAGATACTTAATAAATGTTTATTGACTGATTCACCAAAGGACAGAATCTAAAAGGAGAAGAGGAAAGAGCTCAGGGCAGAATTTTAAGGAATATCCACTTAAGGCGCAGAAGATGAATAATAAACTAGTAAAGGGGATTAGAATGGAGTGGCCAATTTGATATTAGATTTAGTAAAAAGAGCAGCAATAATCTTGGAGAGGACAATCTCAGTATATTGACTGAGTAAAAATTCAGATTATAGAATGAAGAAATAAATGGAAGTAGCACATTGGCAAAGATGACAATATGGGCATAGATAATCTTGGAGCAGCTATAAGAAAGAAGGAAAGGAACAGTTACTAAGTACCTATTATGTGTCAGCCACTGTGCTGAACACTTTTCAATACATTTGTGCCTCAAAACAACCCTGTTAGGGAAGTGATATTATAATACCCGTTTTACAATTGGGCAAACTGAGGCAGACAAAAGTTTAACCACTCACCCAGGTTTGGAAATGGGATTTGAAAGCTGCTTCTGGGAAGAAAGACATTCTAAAAAATATACTGTTAGTGAGGCTATGAATTGATCCAATCACGCTAGAAAAGAATTTTTAATTATGTGAGAAAAGTGGTTATGTTAACTAATTGACCAAACTGTTTAGACTCTTTGACCCACACCTGCTGTCATATATTTGGCATGTACCTCTTGAAGGTAAAAGAGAGAAAGATAAGTCCCACATTTAAGAGAATATCTTTCAGAGCAATTTTTTCATTAATAATGAAATGAAATAATGAAATCAAAGTAGATGCTATCAATTGGGAAATGGAAATTGTGGTATAAGAATGGAATGAAATATGATTGTACCATAAAATCTGTAGGAGCTAATGAAAAGTAAAATGGGTTGAAATAGTAAAGAAATTCTACAATGAACACAATAATATTTTTAACAATAATAAAATGAAATCTTAGGCTGTGTAACCACTATGACCAATATTGATACTAGAACAGGATAAGAAAATGTGCTCCTCTCTTTTTATTGAAGAGTTAGGGAATTAGGGGCATGGAATGTTGCAAATACTGTTATGAATATTAACAATGTTTGGCTTGGTTTTCCTAATTATTATGGGGATAAGATGGGGGCAGCAGTGGATTGAGAGCCAGACCTAGAGACGGGAGGTCCTAGGTTCAAATTTGACCTCAGACACTTCCTAGCTGTGTGACCCTGGGCAAGTAACTTGATGCCCATTGCCTAGCCCTTACCACTCTTCTGCCTTGGAACCAATACTGATTCCAAGATGGAAGGTAAGGGTTATAAAAAAAATAAAGGGGATAAGAGTATTTTCAAAAATGTTTGTGATCTAAAAACAAAAAGCACTAATAACAATTTACTAAGTGAAAGATGTTAAAATAATTAGCTCTGATAGAAATTTAGCAGTAAAAAGGAAAAGTTGAAAATGATAGCTTGAAGAGACCAAGGGAAAGATTTTTTAAAAATTGTTTTGCTTTTGCTTTCATATTGCAAAGTCAATCACTCTGGAAACAGTGTACTATACTGCAAAGCCCACTCATTCTAGCATTCAAGGTTCTGAGTACTTCCTGTGTAACTTTTGGATTCTTATTTCTATATCTGTAAAAGAAAGAATAACAATCTTTAGGTCTTTTATGACTGTAAGCCCTCTAAAGCCAGGTTGGCTAAACTATGGCATGCATGCCAGAGAGGACAATCAGAACCTCTGTGTGTACACATGCTGTTGCCCCAGAATAGAGTTCACCAGAGTTCATTACTAGAAAGCCAGAGGGATGTGGGGTGTGGCTACTCCCCTACTTCTTTCCAGGCATGCCTGAAGACATTTCTCACATCACCCACCCATCTAAAAGGTTTGCCATTACTGCTCTAAAAACTTTCTTCTTGAGATTCTACTTGATGTAAGTAAATTCATTTTTCCTGTGATTCTCCCTTAAGGTCTTCAATTATTAGAGCTGGTAAGACCTGGGAGAACATCTCATTCAATCTCATTTTTTCAAAAAAAAAAAAAAGGAAATTAAGGTGTAGAGTTGAAGTGATTTACCCCAGGTCACAGAGTAAGCTAAAAGAAGGCAGTTTATGAATGAATAAAGCTTCCTGTGCTAGCTGCAGACCTAGACTTGCAGACCTTTGCCCTTACCTTATATTATACTCTAGTGATTTGACTTTATCCATTTAGTCATACCTTAGGGCTGTAGCGAGTTGTCACTTGGTCCTTCTGGGCCTTTTGACTTACAACCTTTAAAAAAAATCTCCTCACTCCATTATATATAACTTGGTGAAGGAGCTTCCTCTAGCTTTCCATGTTCTCATTTAGGGAATCACAATAAAATGTCTTTTGCCTAAAAGAGTTCATGTGCATGTAATTGAAAACAGGAAATGCATTTGCAACAGTAGCAACAGGATGCTCTCCTTGCTCTCATGATGCTACTTCTTTCTCTCACAGGGAAGTCTGGTTCACCCCAGAGCCATAACTGGGAATATTTTGCCTAATTAGGGGGAAACATAGCAATAAGGACAAACAGCAACAGCAAAAAATACAACAAAGAAAAACCAAAACAGGTGTGTGTGTGTGTGTGTGTGTGTGTGCATGTTCATATGTGTGCATGTGTATTTGGTGGAGAAAATGGGGAGATGTGACTATCTTATCTGGGATTTGATAGAGTTACATTTGGGGAGAAATTATTATGTTTGCTAAAGAGGTCTGCCTAAGAAGTTTGGATAAAGAAGATGTCTCTGATCTGAAGGTGAGATGAGGCAGGCAAGTAGAGTAATGAAACATGGCCCAAGCTGTCAGAGGACGATGAAGTGTTGACATGTTTGTCTCTGGGCTGTGACTTCCAGATATCATCACTCTCAGGCAAAACCCTAATGGCCCCTGCCTAATATGAGGCATGGGAGAAAGCCTGTCAGTATATTAATAGAAAACAAAATAGGAGAATACTTGTGACTTAGACACAATCTCTATTCTTCCTAATGGTTCAAGACTCTAGTTGTTTTTATTCTTCTTCAGAATTCAGGTCATTTAAAAACAGTAAGGTCCTGTCCATGTACACAAAAAACAGTTATATGGAGTTTTAAGGGGTTGAATTTTGATGGAGAATCAGTGGTTGATATTTTTGGTTTTGTTTTTGTTTGTCTGTCGGAGGAGGAGGAATGGAATGTTTTCAAACAATTGGTTTGGCTGAATTTACCTGTGCTTCTGTTGAGTCAAACTCAATCCATTCATTTGTGTTGTTTTTAACTAGCTGATTATTTGACTGAATTAAACTCTTGTGGGGTAAAGTTGTTTCTGTCTGCTCTCAAAACAGTTGTTTTTTCTTTTAATTTGATTTTCTATGATCTGGTTTGTGCTTTTGTAGATGCCACCAAAATGAACATGAGATCATCATTTCTTGTTTCCTTTCTTATAATGTGTGAATTTCCTGACTTCACATCCAAATATGAACAGGCAGCTGTCTGTCTCCTTATGTTGTGGGATGAAAGCATTTGGCAATTTTTAAAAATATCTCTTCTTATCTGAGAATCTTAAACTACCTCCTCACCACCCCTCCTGCACTCAGCATTCTCTTTCTTTCTTACCTTTCCTCTCCTCCCCAATGAAAAATTACATGGTATTTTGTTTTAAGCACACCATTTTTAGAGTCAGAAGACCTGGATTGAAATTCTGTCTGTATTTTACTGCCTATGTGGCATTGGACAAATGGATTACATTATTTCAATTATTCCTGCCAGTTCTAAATTCATTGATAATATAAAAAAAGAATTGACAATTTTGTCACTGTGGGTGGAGGTAGTTTATTCATAGGAATTGCTTCTACAAGCCAATTTCACAGTCCATCTATGAATTAGTAGAGAAATCTGATTAGATGGTCTGGAGGCTTAAAAAGTCCTCGTTTTCCAAACTAGTTAGTACCAGAGGCAGAACTTGAACTCAATACTGCTAAGTCCAATGTCTACTATCTGTTATGTCAGCATGACTCTAAATCTTTAGAGTACTATTGGGAAAAGCTCTTCCATCCATTTTATTGGCAGAGCATCTGAAGACTTACCACCCTGTAGAATCACACGATGAGGTCTAGGATTTGACTACAGACCCACAGATATCTTCCCAGCAACTTTTCTTGGGAGTCTATAGTGTACATCAAAACTATTAATTGTTTGATGAAATGGATTTCAGGGACAAGTACTCAGGATTCAGGTAGAAACCATTTTTTCTTTCTCATACTGACTATTCAGGGAGGGGTGGATCTAAAAGGTTACTCTTGGCAAAGGGTACACTCTTAATTGGTAAGGTGAGACAATGGTTTTCTGGGAAGGAGGAGGAATTATGCCCCTTTAGGGGAATGAGCAAATAATGTGAGGACTCAAGTTCCTGCCCTGGACTTTCAGCCTTTTGTCCTTAGATTCTTCCCTCTACCATTAGAGCATTTGAATGTGTGCAGCCCCCAGGAGGGACAGGAGTCATTTCCGCTATTCCCGGTGGAGTTTGTTGAGCCATTTAAGTAGCATCCAGTCTTTCATCTACATATGCCATCAGACACTGTGCCCTGAATAGTCTGGGAATGTGGCCATGTGTTCGATCCTGCTGGTGTCAGCTTTAAACTGTGCCAGCTTCCACATGCATTTGGATTCTAGAGTACGGTAATTATCTAGGGTGTAACATGTGCATGTGTACACACACACACACACACACACACACACACTGGCCTGATTTTGGTGGTCAATGAGCCAAGTTTCTTCCCACTTCAAATACTTCTGGTTATGAGGTTAGTTAGATTTAAATTTTTATTAAATTGACTAACCCAGCTTATGTCTATCCACCTATGTCCCCCCCACCCTACAAAATAAACTATGGAGAGACTAGAATGATTTTTAATCCTCTAAGTTTTATTTATGCCTTGTGCTTCTACATAAAACTAATTTTTATATATGCTTTTCCAGTACCCTACTCACTACAGCTTCTGTTTTTAACCAAGAATCTTAAAACCTGTTTAAGCTAATATCTTTCAGTCTTTCTCAAAATTCCACATATTTGCCATTTCTTATGACCTTTTAGAAGGGGCATTTCTCATATAATTCCATATTTATAAACGATAATTGCTCCAAACAAATATTATCTCATTTGATCCTCATAGCAACCCTGAAAGTTAGTGCTATTATTATCCCAATTTTACCAATGAAAAAGTGGAGGCAGATAGAAATTAAGTGGTTTAACCAGGATCACACAGCTAGAAAATATCTGAGGCTAAATTTGAACTCAGCTCTTTCCAACTACAAGTCCAGTGGTCTCTCTATTGTACTATTTAGCTACCTAATTCATGTATCCCAATTTATTTAGATACTGACAAATTACTAAGTATCATCCATTTGCTTATTAAAACAACTTCATCTTTTACATGATTACAAAAGTAAAATTTATAACAGATTGCTTACTGTCTCAATGACAGGAGAAAGGTGGGAGGGGATAACTCAAAACAAAAAATTAATGGTAAAAATTGTTTTTACATATGATTAAGGAAAAATAAAAATTATAAAAATAAATAAAAACAGAGTCATGCTAACTCTTCCTGCCCCACCCCCAAGGATGTTAACATATAAATGCATAGTATGCCTGGAACAAAATTCTACTCCAATGTCTTGTGACATAATAGTGGTCATCTTCAGTTCTCAAAAGCTGTTTCTATAATAAAAGCTGCCAGTTGGAAAGGGTTTGAGTATGGGCTTAGCAGGATGCTGTTCATTTATTCTCTGGGGAATTGCCCAACTAGCTCTAAAGAGGCTCATCATCACAAGGATGGACAGAAGGAGAAGAGGGACAATGATTTTGCTTATAACAACCCTCAAAGAATATCTACAATGTCAAAAAGGAAGCACGATCTGCTCTCTCAGTCACTGGTCATTCCACAAATATTTATTAAGGTTTAGCGTTTGGAAGCCATGGATCTTTGAAGTGCTGAATTATATATTTTAAAAAATTGTGGCCAATGATTCTGTAATCCATCCATATAGTCTGAGACATTCATGAAATTCATATCAATGCAACAAATATGTATTAAATACTTATTGTGTAAAAAGGTACTATATTTAAGTTCTGAGATTTCAAAGACAAAATGAAAAAAATAAAAACCAACAACAAGCTCAAAAGCACAGCCAAGAGTTTTAAATGCCAAGCTAAAGAGTTTGTATTTCATCAAAGAAACATTAGGGAGCTTTTGAAGATGTTTCAAATTCTTCTGTTTCCACAATCTATACGGCACCTCTCCTCAATCTGAGACTTCTGAGTTCAACTGTACCAGAGACATCTTCAGATTTAACTGATTAAGAACTTGTGAGTTCTTTTGTGTTCTCTCTTTTGAGGCAAATAATAAACACTTACTTAGCACTATGCTAAGTGCTAGGAATACAAATATAAGCAGAAAGATAGTCCTTGCCCTCAAGCACCTTACATTCAAACTGGGGAAAGACAATTCATAAAAGAAAAGTGAAAAGCAGGTCCTCCCTTTCCCAACCTCAGATAAGAGGAGCAGGGCAGGGCCCTTTGTAAAGAAAGAGACAACTATAGCCTGGATGCTTTCCTTAAATGGGGGTTCTTATTAGGTGAACACAGAATAGTATACTTGTGAGATCATTGGGAAAGGAAAGATTTTAAAACCAAGCAAGAGCTAGAAAAAATTTTCAAAATGCAAAATAAAAAATTTTGGTTACATCAAATTAAAAAGGTTTTGTACAAACAAAACGAATGCAACTGAAATTTGAAAGGAAGCAACAAATTGAGAAACAATCTTTATAACAAAAACCTCTGACAAAGGTCTAATCACTCAAATTTATAAAGAATTAAATCAAAAATCAAGCCATTCCCCAGTTAAATGGGCAAGGAATATGAAAAGACAAATTTCAGATAAAGAAATCAAAACTATTAATAAGCACATGAAAAAATGTTCTAAATCTCTTATAATCAGAGAAATGTAAATCAAAGCAACTCTGGGCTACCACCTCACACCTAGCAGATTGGCATTAGCCAATGACAGCAAAGGAAAACAATGAAAGTTGGAGGGGATATGGCAAAATTGGGACAATTTAATGTATTGCTGGTGGAGTTGTGAACTGATCCAACCATTCTGGAAAGCAATTTGGAACTATGCTCAAAGGGCACTGAAGGGCTGTCTGCCCTTTGATCTAGCCATAGCACTGCTGGGTTTGTGCCCTAAAGAGATAATAAGGAAAAAGACTCGTACAAAAATATTCATAGTTGCATTCTTTGTGGTGGCAAAAAATTGGAAAATGAAGGGATGCCATTTAATTGAGGAGTGGCTGGACAAATTGTAGTATATGTTGGTGATGGAATACTATTGTGCTCAAAGGAATAATAAAGTGGAGGAATTCTATGTGAACTGAAACAACCTCCAGGAACTGATGCAGAGTGAGAGGAGCAGAACCAGGAGAACATTGTACACAGAGACTGATACACTGTGGTAAGATCAAATGTAATGAACCTCTCTACTAGCAGCAATACAATGATCCAGAACTATTCAGGAGGGACAGATGAGAAAGAACACTATTCACCAGAGGAAGAACTGTGGGAAAAGAAACACAAGAAAAAAAACAACTGCTTGATCACATGGGTCAGTGAGGCTGTGACTTGGAAAGTAGACTCTAAAAGATCACTCTAGTGCAAATTTACTAATAATAAGGAAATGGGTCTTGATCAATGGCACATGTTAAACCCAGTGGAATTGTGTGTCAGATATGGGAGGGGGGTGGAGTGAGGGAAGGGAAGGAACATGAGTCTTGTAACCATAGAAAATTATTCTAAATCATCTAATTAAATAAATTTTTAAAAAATTAAATGGAGGTTCTTGGAGGATTAATACAAACAGTTGTAGAAGATGTAACAGTGAGCTGCCAGGGTAAAGAGATTTCTGGAGCATGTTAATGAAAGTCCAGAACACAGCCTGGAAAGGAATGAGATAGGCACCAAGAAGGATTTTGATTTTTCATCCTTTTCTAGAGAATTGTGGCCATATGGAACCACACAGGAATAAAACAATTATTTTCAAAGAGTTAGGTACCCTTTCATTCTCTCTCTCTCCCCCTGCCCTCCACAGGAGACTTTTTTTTAAAAAAAAATTCTCTCCTATTCACCCTAGATATCAGAACCAAGCTGTATATAAAACAGTACATCTCTAGAGAAAAAACTAATGAATAGAAGCAAGCAAGATAGTTCTTATATATGCAAATATTTTTTTCCAGAGAGAGAGAGAGAGGGAGGGAGGAAAGAAGGAAGGAAGAAGGAAGAAAAAGAGAAAGAAAGAAAGTATCTTAATATGATTTAACCTTTTTCAGGAAGATTTATATTTGAAATTTCATCTCCAATTCTACCATTAAGAGAATTTGGAGTATCAATGAACAGATGGAAGTGGTATTTTGGTAAACTTTTCCTCACTACCTGAAATAACATCACATAACTGAAGAAACTGACTTCTTCTGTCTACTTTTAATTCTATTCCTACCTGGAAATAGCTATTGTTATTCATTTTAATCAAACATTTATTAAATATTTATTAAGTACAAAACATTGTACTGGAGGTCAGGTTCCCTCATTTCTCTGACTCTCCATCTTTTCAACCCCAGAGGTCATAGGAGGAGTTATATAGCAGGAATTGTCTCTCCTTGTCCTTCTTAGATTCTGTATTTAAATTTGGGCCTAAAATGCCAACAAAAATTGTTCCATTGCAATAGTGATTCTTATATTGTATTCTGTGCTTTTTAAAATTTGGAGTATAAGACATATTAGTCATGGTGATAATCACAATGCCATATAAATCCACAGGAATCTGGTTGCTTTGTCTGCTCTGAACTTCTGGGACACCCTGCCATAGGCAACAACTACTAATTCAAAAGATAATCCTACAAACTGGGCCCATTCTGATTGTAAAAGTATAGTATATTTTAAGCATTTTCTTTCATGTTAGAATAATTACTATGTATTAGTTCTAAGGCAGAAGAGTAGCAAAGGCT
Organism: Monodelphis domestica; assembly: GCF_027887165.1. Classification (NCBI taxonomy): domain Eukaryota; kingdom Metazoa; phylum Chordata; class Mammalia; order Didelphimorphia; family Didelphidae; genus Monodelphis; species Monodelphis domestica. The sequence continues at coordinate 634,920,398 of NC_077227.1, forward strand.
AGGCAATAGGGATTATGTGACTTGCCCAAGATCACACAGCTAGGAAGTGTCTAAGGCCATATTTGAACCCAGGACCTCTACTCTATAGGCCTGGCTCTCAATCCATTTAGCCACCTAGCTGCTGCCTGGAGCATAGTGTTTTGAACAGGAAAGGACTTCATAAATCCTTTTGTCCAATCCTCCAAATGAAAACAGCCTCTCAAACTTTAAGTGTTTTATCCAAGATGGCTCAGATAATAAACAGGAGAGTTGGGATTTGAACCTGGATCTCTTGACTACATGTAGAATGTGCTGCCTTCCCACCTCCCTTTGCTTATCTAAGTCTGTGGTCTATACTCCTCACTAATGAACCTTTAAGGCCTTTGGACCAATTTCAATGTTCTGAAACACTAAAGGCTGAAGGAGATTGGTCCTTCCCTCTCACCCACCCCCTCTCCTTAATTTAACAGAACTATCATTCCTATGATTCACACCATACGCCTGGAATTTCTCTCTTTTTGGCACAGCTAAGGGTAGAGAGGTGTTGAAAGGAAGCCAGAACAGATGGGAATGGGATTCCATTACTTTTTAAATGCCTGAATAGCATTTCTTTTTAACCCAATATCAGGATTTTTAAAAAATCACATTTAGTATTTTCCTACCCTTGTTATCAAGCCTATTTCCATTAAAGACATACTACCTTAACAAATAACAGGGGAGAATTTCACGTGGGGTCCTTGAATGTGAGTTGCCAACCCGCTCCTTGTTTTAGATCTGTTAGTAACTGTCTTAGCAACTTGGCAGCTTTCTTCAACAGATAATAACAAAGATGCTAACACAATAGCAAAGCTGTTAATCCTCAACATGTTACTAATAAGGCAAGCTGCCTCTTCATAGACTAGAATGGAGACACAGAGGAAGGTGAGAGAGATGTGCAAATGCTAATGGGAAGACTCTCTCTAGATCTCTCTCTCCCTCTGTCTCTGTCTGTCTCTCTCCTCTCTGTCTCTCTCTTTTTCTCTGTGTCTCTGTCTCTATCTGTCTGTCTGTCTCTCTGTCTCTCTCTTTTCATGTCTCTCTCTGTCTCTCTCTCCTCTCTGTTTCTCTGTGTCTCTGTCTGTCTGTCTGACTGTCTGTCTCTCCCTCTTCCCTTTCTCCTCTCTCTCATACAGGCATATACCCATAAATTCCAAGATCTTTGCATAATGAGGAGGGTTCTGCTTTTCTCTAAATGTTCTTACACTTACTGTTCTGAACTGCTCCCCTAATTGTACTCTGTCACCACTGCTTGGTACAGAGCAGGTGGGGAAGGTGAACCATAAATGTGACTGAATGGACTCCCCAAGAAGAACTGAAAGTTTCTCTCTGGACTCAATTTTCATCATATGTTTTTACATGTTTCTTGACAATACTTTCATTCTACAGATATTCCTGCTATTGCTTTGTTGTTGTTTTTTAAACAACAAATAATATCTAAATGATCTGAGTATTGTGGTTTGTGCCTCTGATCCCAACTCTAAAGAGGCTAAGGCTGGTTACTGGTACAGACTCAGGTGTTCAGAGCTTAAGTGAGCTAAAGCCAATCAGACATCTACACTGTCTGGTAGTGATGTCGCAAGCCCCCAAAAGCAGAGTGGAGATTGCAAACTGGCCTAAGTTTGAAGACACAGCAGGTCAAAATTTTCTGACTCCAAGTAACACTTTATTCACTGAATCACCTAGCTGTCACTTAGCATTTATGTTTTCAGTACTAAGTTAATCCACTTACTGTCTTTCACTTTATGGATAACTGTTGGCATGCAGTCTTAGCAATGTTATAGCTACTGGTATACCTGATGAAAGAAAGCTAAATGGGAATCTCAAGATTTCAGTATGAATCCTAGCTCTGCTACCAGTGTGACCTTGGGAAAATCATTTAATCCCTATGGTCCTCAGGTCCCTCATCTGGAAAAGGAAGGATTAGACCAGATGATCTTTATGATCTCTTCAGGCTCTGAAGCTATTACTTATGATTCTATAGTGGCTAAGGTAGTAGTATATCTTCTAATTAGCTTATAAGTCACCATACATGCATACTTGTTTTCCCTCAATGTCAGCCAGTTTTTTCTTTGTTATGTACTTGATATTGTTTTGCAGTTAAATGCATATCTGTATCCTGGTTCACCTAAAAAGCTCTACACACATTACAGTTTGACATTTCTTGTTTTTCCTAAGATTTATATTTTTTAAAAATTTTATTGGTGTGGTTTGGTTTTACAAGACAAATATTTATAGATTCTCCCATTAGAGATGTCTTGTAACGAAGTAAAATAATTCAGAAAGTGTTTGTAATATCTGTAGTACTCCCCAAACTTTTAAAAAAGTGATCTTTTAAATTAAGAAAAATCAGTTTGTCTCCCTCCCGGCTATTATTCCATTAGAAAAATGAGAAAGGGAAAAACAAATTCTTTTTAACATGCACAGTCAAGAAAAACTATTTCTCTCTCTCTCTCTCTCTCTCTCTCTATATATATATATATATATATATACACACACACACAAACACATATACACATGTATGTATACATATATATATGTATATATATATATGTCCATGCACCATAATCTGGAGGTAAATTGGTCCATTGGAATCATAGATGGTCATTGTATTGATCATAGTTCTTACAGCTTTAAAAATTGGTCTTTTCAGTGTTGGTGTTATTGTATAAATTCTTTTCCTGGTTCTTCTCATTTGATTGTTAATTAGTTTATAAGTCTTCAAAATTATTCATTTTTATAATTTTGATGTTACAGTATATCTAAGTTGTTTTTCTAGATCTGCTTACATTACTCTGCTTCAGTTAATCTTTCTGTATTTATTTGAAATTATCTATTTCCTACTAGGTGCCTAACACATAGTAGGCACTTAATAAATATTAATTAATCCACATTTCTTATAACACCATACTCAGTTACATTCATGTACTTTAACTTATTTAGCCATTCTCCCTCAACTAATGGATATCCTTTTAGTTTTGACTTTTTTTTCCTACCACAAAAAGAGCAGATTTTTATACACATGGGAGCTTTTCCTATTTCTTTGATCATTTTGGGGCATAGGCTTAGTAGTGGTCTAGTCACAAGGTATTAGGTAGCTACATAATCTTGGCTACGCTGGAGCAAGTTGACATCACACAACTCTTTACACATTCTTATGTTTAATTCCTAGGATTTAAGAGCAAGCACGTTTTCTTCTAATAGAATGAAACTTTGGTGTATACTTTCATGGATCTGTGATCTCATCATTGAAAGTACTCCCTCTAGCAATTTAGACTGTAAACCCATCTGCTCATGCTGTGTAACTCTCCTCTATAGTCTTCAATAAATCCACCACAAAAGGTATATTCAACATGGTAAAGGGCTTTTCTCTAGTTCTCTTGATGTGGCATGTGTATCAATGGAACTCATTCTCTAAAGCAATGCTACTCCCTTTGGCTCCATTCTAGGCAATTTGTCTGAAAGTCAAAGCACTTGATTTTGATGCCTAGTTCTTCTAAAAGCCAGGCATGTGAATTTAGGTTACTTAATCTCTCTAATCCTAAATTTCTTATATTTTAAATGGGATAGTGATATTTGCTTCATGTACTTCATAGTTGTAAGAATTGACTTAAATTATAAATGTAAACTATTTTGGTAAAGAGAAAACATAATAGAGATCCCATTTTCAACCTATTTGTGATTTCTCCTCTCACTACTGCCCCGCAAAAAAAAAAAAAGTGAAAAAAAGATTCACATTTAGTCATTGGCAACTTTGGATGATTATACAACTGGATAAACTCGCACACTCATCAGTCTTTATGAAAAGAAGCAAAGATTTATACAATAGCAGTAAAAACCGGCAATTGAGTCTAAAACATTGGCACAGATGAGTTATATATAAGTAAAACATTTTTGTTAGCTCTTTTCAGAGTTCTTAATATCTGTCTAGTGAAAGTAAGCTTTTTATCAAAGGATTGAATTGTGTGTTTATGAGGGTATGTGTATGAATGGAGGAGGGAGAAGGTTGAAGGGAAAAGACAACCAAATGATGTAAGTGGAAATTCAAAAAGCATTTGAATTAATATTGTGATGCAGTAGAGAGAAGAGAAAAGGAGAAAAGGCAGTGATATTTACTATCTTCCCAAAGACTCAATTCAGCATTGTATCATTTCTTCTTGACAAGGTTTGAATGAAAAAGAAAGCTGTATGTTCCAGGCTTTCCTCCATTTGAAATCATGGCTTATTAGGTATATGACCAGAAATAAGCTATTTGATCTCTTACTTATCTATCAAGTGATAATAATATTTATAGCTGAGTGGTGCACCTTGCAGAGTTTCTGTTCATCCTTTATTCTCAGAAGACCAATGACATCATGATATGAATGGGTGATGTCTTGACTTGTGCATGAATGAGATTTAAGTAAGACAGAATTGCACAAAATCATCAGCCTTCCTCTCTCTTCCAGACTCATTGAAGTCCAGTTGCACTGGTGATGGCCCAGGTTACAGTGGATGACATTGGCTTCTTTGATGTCTAACCCAGCTATAAGCACTCCACAAAACCTACCTCAGTTATCTTCATGGCCTTTGGAACAAATTGTTCTCATCTGCCCATTCCACTGAGGGAAGTCTTCACATGCTGTTGGTAGACATCCCTCTAACTCACTGACTAGTTTGAAGCTTGTTGATTACTCTTAGCCCTGAGATGGCAAACCTATAACACATGTGCCAAAGGTGGCACAGAAAGATCTCTCTGTGGACATGTGTACAATCCCAGGGGAGCTGCTCCCTTCCCCCTCTCCATTTTACCTCCCCCCCCTCCCCCTCCCCAGAGTGGAGCACTCAAGCCATTCCCCTCCCATTTTCCCTTCCCTGTCTGGCCTGTAGCTCCAAGTCCCACTGTTGCACCAAGATTTTCTCTCCATTCTTGGGGGCTATCAATACCTGTCTGCAATGACTCCCACCTCCATTAGAGAGTTTTAGTGAGGGCACACAGGTTGGCCTGCTGAAGGGAAGGAAACTCCAAGATTCCACCCTCGCCAAGACTTGGGGGAGGACAAGGCACCCTCTTGCCCCCCTCTGCATTTCCCACAGTGCCACCCTCACCTAGAAGACTTCAAGGCAGATGGACTTGCAGCTAGACCAGAATCATTGTTAAAGTAATTCTTCCATGCCTAGACTTGACCTTAACCAAAATCAAGATTAGCTGTCCCAAAGGATAATTTTGTTTTTAAAAAAGGGAAGCTCCTCTTATTCTAGAACCCCTTTAAGCTGCCTCTCCTCCCCCCAACTGAACGGTGGCAGGACTTATGACCCAGGAATCTCTCCCACCCAGCTTTTCCTGAAGAGAGCTGCCTAAGGGGATTAGCAACATCCTAAAAAAAAGTGATCCTCCTCCATACAGGATCCATTGTCTGGGGGGGCACTTGGTCATGGGGGGGGGACACTGCATGCAATTTGGGGGGTGGAGCATGGCCCGTAGTCTCTAAAAGGTTCCAAAGTTTTTCCATCACTGCTTTAGCCAGCTACTCTTCATACTATAGTTTCTCAGAGCCATAGATAGATAAGAGTTGAATAACAGATGAACACCAAAAGTTGATGAGCAACCCTGAAAAGGGCTCAGCAAATCCTCACACCAAAGGTGCTAGTGCTCCCTGAATACCCATTATATACCACACAGAATAATTATAAGGAAAGTGCTTTATAAGCTTTAAAGTTTGATATAAATGTGAATCACTCTTTTTAGTATTATTAGAGGGACATCATGGAAAATGAGCTAGATAACTGACCTCTGAGTCAGGAAAACCTGTGTTCAAATCCAATCTTTGAAATATATAGGCCAGGCAAGTCATTTTATCTCCAATGCTCTAGACAACTCACTAAGAATTTAAATTTCAGAAATTATGCTAACTTGAATTGGTAAGAAACATTTTCTCATCTAGGAGTTTCCTATATCAGTGAAATCACCGGTTTAGTTCCAATCCCTAGAATTACTATTAATAAAGCATTGATCAAACAATATCTTCTTTCTCTGTCCCAACCAAATCTCTTCACAATGTAGTATAAAAATGTTCTTTTTGCCTGTAAGGGTTAAAAATTGAAGGTTAGACTAAGTTTATAAAAATGTGGTCACCAAAAATATATTACTCAAGTCAGGATGACTTTTTATGGTAGTTTATTTACTAAAGGAGAAAGAGTGAAAGTAAGGGAAATGAGAGAGAGAGTAGATAATTACTCTGGCCTGGTCAGAAAAAGGTAGGGCTTCAGAGGTCCCAGCAAAGGGGGGCTCAGAGGTTAATTAAACAAGGGTTCCAGGCACAAGGCCTTCTCCAAAATGGAGGCCTCTATGGAGGATAGTCCCACCTGAAAGCCAGGAAAAGGAGTCAGGCTTTTCACTCACCCATGTGGTAATTCAAAGGGAGAAGATTCAAGAACAGTCTCACCAAATTTCAGAGCCTCAAGTCCACAAAGCAGATCCTTCACTAGCCTCCAACTCCAACTCCAACTCCAACTTGAACTCTAGGCTCTAAAGAACTGACTCCACAGGAAGTTGCTACTGCTTTTAAAGATGCTTCTTTGCATCACTTCCTGTGCATTCCTTCCACTTTACATGGACCAATTGTAGCTTTAGTTTTGCTAAGGACTGCCAAAGGGGCAGTCAGTCATTTCAGATTCATCACTCACTATAACACATGTGGGTCATAGACCTCCCCATACTTAAGGATAAGTGGGGTGTATAAGGTTCTGGTGATTAAATATAAAAGTGGGCAAGGGGAGAGTTAATCCCATCTTCACATGCCCTAGGAAAGCTCTGTCCTACAGGTAATTTGTCTCTTGTATAAAGATTATGCACAGCTTAATTACCTGTTGATTAAGTGCATCTGCCTCCTTGAATATCCTTTGAGTAAAGAGAATAGAACTTTCTCTTTGTTGATTGGGTCATCTTCAAAAACATGCTCAGCACTTCAACCTTTCTGGCCAGCTTCATATAAAGGATTCTCTCAAGAACAAATATTCCTAAATAACTTCTACTTCTAATTTTAAAATGGGATCTTGAATTTAGTCTTATGAATTGGAGACGTATTGAGTGTAGTTTACTAGAAAAGATTTTATGGAATTTTCAGTTAGATATTCAGGTTCATACCCCCATGCTGCTGCTTACTATCTACATAGCCCTTAATATCTTTGGACTTCAGTTTTCTCCTTTATAAAATGTGGGACTAGATAACTTTAAGGGTTTCATTAAGCTTTAAGTATTATGATTAAATAATTATGGTAGGTAGCTCTGTTCTCTACAAGTTTAGGAGGCTGTGGGTGACAAGATGAGGAAACAAAGGTGTGTTTGCCTTCCCCAGAGCAGAGTGTCTTTGGAATTGGCTGTTCCACTGCAGATTTTATAGTGCAGGTGAGCTCCTGGCACACTCCTGGAAGTGTGGAAACTTTCCCCATGTCACTGATTCTAATACTTTTCCATGTTGTTGTATACTGTGAAAACAGATATCCCCACTGGTAGTCAGGCAGAAATCCAGTGCTCACAGAGAGGCATTCTTATAACAGAATTAATTTGACTCCAAGAATGGATGAGGGAAAAGGTACTACAGAAGTTAGACTTCCCAAATGAAAAGAGGAAAAGTGGAACAACAACCTATCAGTCATAGATATGATCTTAGAAGTGGCCACTACCTATCTAGAGACTTTCTCCTCTCATTGATAGAAGGGAAAAAATTCACATATTTGGACTTTACTATGTGGTGGTCTGTGGGATAGTTATCTGTTGAGTACAGTGAAGAAGGAAATTTGGTCTGAAAGGAGGGAAAAAAGTACTGTCTTTGAATTCAAAAAATCTGAGTTTGAATTCTAGGTTTGCGACTTCCTGTTGACCTTAGGTGAGCCTGAGTTTCAGTTTTCTCATTTCTAAGTTGAGGAAGTTAGGCTGGATGGCCTCCAACACCCTTTTCTACTCTAATTCTATGCTAATAGGTAGCACCATGCTTTCATATAGAGCTGTTTTAGCAACTTCTCAATATTTAATTGCAGTCAGGTTAAAAATGATTTGATTTATTTTCATGGTTTTATAAAAATCTGGATCTCCCTAGGCTCAGAAATTGGTCCTAGAGCAGAATGTATATGGCAGTTCATTTAGAAAGCAGAAGTTTTCATTGAATGTGCTGTCCTTCCTGTAGTAAAAAAGAACCAGTGTCTCTCATGAACCTCTGGGTGCTGCCTCTCAATGAGATTGGGGTTTTTTGCCTTGCCATATTAACTGAGAACCCAATTTGGTAGAATATTATATTAGAAACCATGAATTACAAAGCTGCAGAGAAAGAAAATGCCTGGCGTGGAGGTCGTAGGATATAAAATGAGCCACATTAAAGGGAAATTTTTGAGCAGATAATTCAGGAGAAAAACTCTTTTTCCTAGCAATTGGCCACCAGTCCTTACCTTGACCCAAAGGGATAAGAGCAAAGAATTTTGAACAAAGTATCAGGAAGTGTTCTGGGGCTACAGAAAAAGGTTTCATGGCCTTGTCAGGTCCACCCAGTGGAGCCTGGTGGGATTTGGATAGTAGGGGAATACTGGAGATGGGATCCCCAACTTTTGTGTTGGAAAAGAACTCCCAAAAACCTGGTTAATTTCACTCTCTGGCTTCTAGTGGAATCTAGTATTTCAGGGTATTGGGGAGGACCTTAGGGCATAGGGGAAGAATATCATTGTTGTAAGTATGAGAAAAGAAAATATGAGAAAAGGCAGGGTTTCTTATGTGATACCCTACAGCAGATGACATCTCATAATCACCTGATTGAATGAAAGGTGAAAAGAACTGAGATGTCTTTTGTAAAGCGTTTGTTAACTGTAAAATATTAGACAAATGCTAGTGATCATTAGAATACAAAATTTCCCTATGCTTATTTTTGTTGGTTTTAAAAATGGATTTTAAAGAACAAAACATTATCTTAAAGGTTCTCATCTGTCAAGATGTCTTGCATGTATAGATTAAAGTCATACAGGATTCCTTGAAAGATGCCATGAGAGTTAACTTTGATCCTCTGATTATAATAACTAGCAATGCATAAAAAGGAGAGACTTGCTCTTGACAAAGCAATATTACATTGTCATGGAGCATATCTAGCAGAGAGTCCAAATGGAAGACTTCTCTATAAATGGTAAGATCCTCTAAATGCTGCTATTTTGTATTTATGTTTGTAGCAATTGTATCTAGTCCTGGAACAATGTAGAGCTTTCTAAATGTCGTATAGACAAAACTAATCTATATACATAGGAAAAATCGAGTGGATGAACAACACTTATTATTCATATTCCACACAATGATTTATGATGAGATGGATGACCCTTTGAGCTGACCCTTGGAGATGCAACTTGGACATGCTCTTCTTAGGGACAATAAAATGAGCCCAGAATTGAATAGGAGGAAAAAAGAAGACAATTGCCTTTGGAAAATTCCAGAGGACTTTTTGTGACCCCAAATTTCATCCTGAAGCAAAAGTCAATTTTTAACTTCATTATTCTTCCAGTGATGCTATTTAGGGATGAATCATGGAATACCACAGAGTCCAAAGAATTAAAGATCAATGCCACCCAAATGACATTGAAGAAATGCAGGAAAAAAGGAATAAGCTGTAAATATGACTTTAATTCAAAGAGCTATGTATCAATTTTTATTGAGAAGAAATAATTTTTTAAAATAGAAAACTAGGAGAAAAATTAGGGAAGTCAGGTAGCATGCAAGGCTTCATTTGAGCTCTAGTGCTGCTCATATAATGTCATGAGAGTCAGAGCAGGGTGAGAACCGAATCTGGCCGGACATCTGTTTTCATAGGGTCTTCAAGTTGAGAATGATTTTTACATTTTTAAATAAACTTTATCATCCTTAAGATTTATAAGAAAACAAATACTAGTTCTACCAAGTGGAGAGGCATGAATAGTTTCTGACCTGCACCATTTGAAAGAGATTTCACAGTGAGAAGATCCAAGATCCCTTGAATAATCCAAGTATGTGCAAAGCTCTAGTCAGTATCATATCATGGGAATGGAAAGATTTTTCATCTTTTTATTATAAGTTCTTGCCCTCAAAGAGTTTAAGCTTTAATGAGTGGATTAAAGTGTTAAAATGAGGCGATCTCAGAGTTAATGTGATAAATGGAAAGGAGTGATCCAGGCAAAGAGGTTTAAAACACTTGGGGAGGGAGGGTTCACGTTCAGCTGCAGCAATGGTGAAAGTTTCATGTAGGAGGTGGCATCTGAAAGACAAAAACTTTAGCAGACAGAAATTAAAAAGGTAGAACATTCCAGGCATGAGGGACATGAGTGAACAAATGCACAAAGGAGGATGAGGTCAGAGAACAGCTAGCAGTCCAGTTTGGATAAAATTCAGAGATGGTTAAAGGAGTGAAAAAAGTATAATGTAAAATGAGGCTTGAAAGGTACAAGGGATTCAGATTGCTAAATTTAGAATGCTAAAAATTACAGGATTTATATTTTGTCCTAAAGTCAATAGGGAGTGACTGAAGGTCTTGTACAGAAGCATGATGTGCACATTAGGACAAATATTTTGATGGATACATTAGAAAGAATATACTTGTGCATGGTGGATAGTTTGGAGAGGGAGAACACTGAAGGCAGGGAGACCAGAAACTGAAACAAACTACCATTTAATTGAAACTATTCATCATATGAATTATTTGTTGATGTGGAAAATGAGGAGGAGGGAAAAATGAGAACAAAATTTTCATTTTTCATTAATTTGTGTCAGGTAAACAAGACCAGCAGATGACAGTCTAGGACATTAGCTTTTTTCCTGATTGATGGCATCATTATTTTTTCCCAGGTCACTGAAATCAAATACTCTGTTGGCTTCCTACTAAAAGATTTAAAAAGTGTCATGTTAGTAATATTAATCATAAAATTTTAAAAAGAACCTGTTTTATTTGGATTTTTTTTCAATTTTTAGGATACTGATATGGAAAAAGGAAAGGATCTTTTGGCAAAAATTAAAAATGGGACAAAAAAGGTTTTCAAAGGTTTTTTTTATTAACTTTAGATTAAACAGACAGTATTCAATTAAAATGATTTCTGGGGTTTTAAAATATCATTTTTTGTGATTAATATAGCAAATGCATTTTTTATTAAAATATTAAGCAGAAAGGAAATAAATAACTCAGCTTAAATATATATCTTCATTTTGTAATGCCAGGATGAAGTTAGAGTCCAGTAAAAAGATGGCTTGCTTCTAGGAATGAATAATATTATTTATAGAACTGTTATGAGCTTGAGTAGGACCTCATTTGCATATGTATTTCTGAATTGGTGACTTAGAGCATAGAATTCCATTTGATTATTATTCTTCAACCAATGAATCAAATGATCAGTGCCTGGCACGTAATAGGCGCTTAAGAAATACTTGTTCCTTTCCTTTTCCCTTTCTTCCCTCAAGCCCAATAAGACTTCTTGAGATCCTTTTATCCATTTTACTTACCTTCTATCCCTGTTTCTGCCCTTCTCTTTCATGTACTTTATTTCTTTTTCTTTTTAACCCTTACCTTCTGCCTTAAGCATTGATACTGAGAATTGATTCCAAGGCAGAAGAGCAGTAAGAGGTAGACAACTGGGATTGAGTGACTTGCCCAGGGTCACACAGCTAGGAAGTATCTAAGGTCACATCTGAACCCAGGATCTCCCATCTCCATGCTTCGTTCTCTGTCCACTGAGTCTGCTAGCTGCCCCTATTTGTGTACTTTCAATATCTAAAATCTGAATCCACTAGGGTCTGCATCTATAGAATGACAAAGTAAATAGTAAAAATTGAAGCATATATCAAATAGGCTTATAGACATTCTATTCCTTTCTTCCACACTTTGTCCACTCAAGAAGAGAAATTTCTTGAGTTCGTTAAATTAGAGCCCAAAGAGACCTTAAAGAAAATGTTAATCAATTTCAATCTATTATTTTTTGTCAATAAAACGTAAACTATTAAGCCTATGTACCATAGTCAAATGAGTAATAATGGAAACAGTTTGTGGGGGGAGGAATCAAGAATGGACATAGGGGAATGAAACATGCTGATCATCAGTTTAGAACTGCCTCCAGTAGGTTGTGAAGTCTGTCATGTATATACAATTGTATCACAATGCACACATGGCCTTCCTAACTACCTTAGATTTTCTACTAACTAGTTAGATGGCCATATAAAAGTTTTTTATCCCCCTGGGCATCCATTTCCTTGTCTATACAAATGAAAGGGTTCCACTAAATGACCTATGACATTACTTTTCTATCTAAAATTTTCTGGTGTGATTTTATTTTTGAATTTTAAAAAATCATAAATTCAAATGCTTTGTCATTCATAATTCCCAGATCTCTCAAGGATCAGTTGAGGATACAGAGAAGTCAGTTGTCATCTCCTAAATGGTAAAATTGAGAAATGAAGGGACAAGTCCCCCTTTTAAATACCTCAACCTCACTGATGGATAATTCACTCTAACTTTAGGCAGTAAAAGCAGGTTCTTCAAATGTAAATCTGTTGGAAGGATTACATGTTAAACAGTGTTTGATACCAGGTAAGTGTTAAGTGAATGCTTGGTAACTGATACACGTTAAGCCTTTAACATTTGAGCTCTGGAGTTCTAACTTTTTTTTGATAATGCTTCCTTTTTCCCACTCACATGTAAAAATGATTTTGGCATTGATTTTTTTGAGATCCACAGTTTCAATTCCTCCTTCCCTTCACGCTTATAGCAAATGGCAAGTAATTCACCATTGGTTATACATGTGATATCATATAAAACATAGGTCCACATTTGTCATTTTGTGGAAGAAGAGATAAAAGAAAAACACAACCCATGGAGTGCTAAAATTCTTTTGTCTCTTTGATGCCTTTGGCACTCAGGTGAAGCTTATGGACACCTCAGAATAATCTCTTTAAATACATAAAAGATGTATAAGATTAAAAAGGAAGTCAATTACACTGAAATGGTTTCTTTCTATATATGTGTCTTTTTATATATGTACATACATGTGTGTGTATATACACACCTCAGGTTTTCACCTTCTTTATTGATCGAAACCAATGCCCTGCACTTGAGTGAAGGGTAGGATGAAGCTGTCATGAAGGGGAGAGAGAAAAGCCCTTCAGACTTCCTCTCTTGCCAACTCTGCCTAACTCTTCACACAGACACAGGACCACCATCTCTGTCAGTAAGAAAAGAGTTCTGTATCAATGGGCTTTGTGACAGGGATTACATATGTAAGTGTATTCAGGGTCTCCCAAAAGTCTTAGTACTGTTTTGTTTTATTAGTTTACATACAAATATTACGGAATACCCTCCGTGTACCCACACAGGTATGTGTATATGCACGTACATGTACACACAATGTAGATACACATATTTATGGGTGTTAGTATGCAATACATATATCATTCATGTAGACACATATGTTCATGGACCCCAAGTATAACAACCCCATGATTTGCTCATTAATCTGCCAAGCCTCTGAAGAATTTGTATTTAGAGCCTGTAAACTAAAAGGAATATGGGAGGATAGAGAATGAGAAATAAAATCTAGGACATCTGTAGGAGTAAAGGGTCTGGGCAACCAGAAGGCAGCAAGAGAACCCTAGACACCTGGCTAAGAGGGTAATAACAAGAGAGTTGCCATTGAGAGAGAAACAGGCACACACGTGTATGCACACACACACCCATGCACGCACACACAGAGAAGGATGCAAGAATCTTGCCAATGCCAAAATAAGTCTACTTCATTGATTCACCTAGGGGCTTGCCCTGGTCAAGATACTGCCACTGTAGTAGCCAGGGAACGCCCTCTAATAGAGCCACAGGCTTCCCATACAGACACATCCATTAAAGAGAAGGCAGTGGAGAGTGAGAAAGAATCCCTTTCAACATCGAATTAACAATGCCCAGGAATCTGGTACAACTGGTGCCAGCAGGCTGCATACGATGGGAAATGGCTGCTCACCATGGAAGACGGCTGCTCTGAGACTCAGTAACCTGAATATCCTGTCTTGGATCTGCCCTGATTGGTGTAGGGAACCAGATGATGATATTCTGAATGTAATTCATTCCTGAGGCTGTAAGCAGGACAACTCAGATGACATCCCAGAGGGGAATGTGGGGAGAGGGGTTAGCTTTTTTATGTGTGTATATTTTTCCGGCAATACTGTTTTGGAATTTTCCCATCTCTCTCTGTATAACAATAGAAATTAGCATTTCATAAGTCAGAAAAGGCAAAGCAAGATGTGGGGGATAAAATTGTTGAAGGGCAGACTGCTCTAATTGCCCTCTTCTGAACATTTTTGTTTCTTTTGGAAAATATGCATCGACAGAGAACCTAATTGAATTATTGGCCATGTTTGATTTCTGGGCAGGGCAGGCTCAGTTTCTAAACCCCTTTCCCACCCCATTGCATCTCTTTTGCTGCCGGAGCTCCCACCAGCTTCAAAGGGGACTGTGCGTGTGGCAAAGATGCTGATGGGTAGAGGGGGACACAACTCAAGCTGCTGTTTCCTGATGACTCCCAAGTTCTGTGTCATCACCGCCTAAAACAAACTGCTTCTGGCCAATTAATGTATTAAGAATTGTTCAAGAGAATTAGATCTGGAGCTGGGGAGGGGTGCTTTGCTGCTAAACAGAGTATCCTGTCAGATTGAATCAATTTCTTGCCCTGGTACTGACTACAATAAATATGATTAAATATGCCTCCTTCAGTGCCTCTTTGTGGTATGGTGGTTCTCAAAGGCTACGCAAGAGAAGCTTAAAATCTGGAAGGTCCCACCAATCTAGAAAGACCCTATTCTGGCTAGGTTTGAAAAGACTGATCTCCAGAAAATTGACAACTGAATAATTTTCTTCTCCCTTTTTTGGCCACAATAATGAACCAACACACATGTGCTAGGCACTGCACTATATGCTGGGGGGAACAAAAGAGATAGAAAACAGTTCTTGCCCTCAAGGAACTTACAGTCTAATGGGGGAGATATCATACAAACTACTATATAAAGAAGCAAGCTATATATAGGATAAATGGGAAAAAATGAAGAGGGAAAATAGTGGAATTAAGAGGGCTTGTGCAAGACTTCCAGTAGAAGATAGGCTTTTAACCTAGGACTTAAGGGAAGCCAGAGAGATCAGTAATCAGAGTGGAGGAGGGCGAACATTCCAGGTTTAGTGAATAAATGGAGTAAATTCCCAGAGTCCAGAAATGGAGTGTCATTTACATGGAACAGTCAGTAGACCAGTGTTACTAGACTGAAAAGTATGTGCCTGGGAGTCAGGTATAAGAAGATTGGACAAGAAGAAAAGGGTTAGGTTATAAAAAGTTTTGAATGCCAACCAAAGCATTTTGTATATCATCCTGGAAGCAACTGGAAACTATCAAAGTTTTTTGAGTTTGGAGGTAGGGGAGTGTCAGTGACACAATTAAACCTATACTTTAGGAAAAATCATTTTATTAGCTAAAGGAAGAGAGACTTGAGGCAGGCTAACCCACCAGCAGGCTATTGAAAATAGTCCAGTTGTGAGATGATAAGGGCATGTACTAGTGTGTGGGCACTGTCAAAGGAGAGAAGAGGCCATTTTTGAGTAATAATACAAAGATGAAATCAATAGGTCTTGACAACAGTTTGGATATGGATGGTGAGAGGTAGTGAAGAGTCCAGAATGACTCCTAGATTGTGAACCTGAGGGACTGGGAGGATAGTGTTACTCTCTGCAGTGATAGGAAAGGGGGAGGGGATATTTAGGGAGAAAGATAATGAGTTCTCATTTGGGTATATTGAGTTTAAGATGTTTACTGGACATTCAATTTAAGATGTCAGAAAGACAGTTGGAAATGTGAGACTAGAAATCAACAGAGAACAGAATACATAGATTTGAGAATTTTCATTAGAGAAATGGCAAATAACTCCATGGGAGTTAATGAAATTATCAGTGAAGTAGTATAGAAGGAGAATAGAAAAGATCTGAGGACAGAACCCTGAGGGACACCTATGATCTGGAAGGTATGATCTGGAAGAAGATCCAGCATATTAGGAAGAGAAGGGGCAATGAGATGGGTTGGAAAAGAAGAGAATGGTGTCCTGAAAACCTAGAGAGAAGAATGTATTAAAGGAAGAGAAAGTGACCAACAAAGACAAAGGTTGGAGAAAGGTCAAGAAGAATAAGGATTGAGAAAAGGCTTTCAGATTTAGCAACTAAGAGATCATTAGTAATTTTGGAAAGAGTAGTTTCAGAGGAATGATATGATTGGAGGCTGGATTGTAAGAGTTTAAGAAGAGAGTGGGAGAAGAGAAAGTGGAGCTACTTGATGTAGATAGCCTTTCTTGAGGAGTTTACCTACAAAGGGCAGAAGAAGTACAGGAAGATAGTTTAGAGGGTATGAATGGATTAAGTGAAGGTTTTTTTTTTTTTTAAGATGGAGAAGACTTGGGTAACATCAACATGTGAAACCATGTAGATGTAGGAAAATTCCATTTTGTGAAATGCATGCCTATATTCTTTATAAATCATATATGTCTTGCTTAATTCCCTCATTTTACAGATGAAGGAATTGAGGCTCAGAGAAATGAAGTAACTGGCCCAAAGTCAAATAAGAAATAAATAACAGAACTGGAATTTAAACCTAGATCCTACTAAGAACAAACCTAGCCTTATTTCCCTCCCCACCACACCCACTCACTTTCTATACCAGTGATGGCTAACCTTTTAGAGATGGAGTACAGCACCCCTCCCCCCCACCAAGTGCCAAGCATTTCCTGCTCCCACCTTACCTCATACAGGGGAGGGAGAAAGAGTTCCCATTGAGCTGCTAGGCAGAGGGGTGGGTGATGTGAAAAAATGTCATCTGGCACAGTGGAGAGGGGGACAGGAGCAGCTCTGCCTGAGTCCCTCTGCTTTTCTAGTAATGAATTCTAGTAGGGGTGGTGGCATGCCATCTTTGGCACCCATGCCATAAGTTCACCATGATTGACTAAGTCCTCACCTTTACTTTGGCCATGAAACAGTGTTGGAAAAAATTATTATTTTCTAAGAAAGTAAAATTGAAACTGAGTTTAACAAGACTCTCCTTCTAAGGCATATCTAAAACAATGGAGATTTCTTCTGGTGCTGCTGAAATCTGGCCCCATACAGTTTAGGTTTTGCTGATTCTTGGAATTTACATCCAACTAGTCTCTTTACCTCCAGTAAGGGATAAAATATAAATACTGAGGGGAAGTGGTCTTAACAATTGTTTTTGTCATCAAGCCAGTAAGCAATTTGATGAAAAAAATTTAAATTTCATTTACCTGAACCATGTACCTAAACTAGGGCTCTTCCCTTCTTGACAACCAAAGATATTCCACCTGGGGAGTCATGGAAGGCAGGAAGCAAAATGTGGGAAAAACTGTATAAAGAATCCCAACAAACTGCTTTAATTCTGAGGCTCAGGATACCCAGACTTGAATCCTTTGGACAAAAAGATGGATACATGAGGGTGGACATTAACAGTAATGCCAACAGAGTTTCAGTTTTCTGAGAGTCATTGGCACAATGCAAGTAGCAAATCAATATTGGAATCTAAATTTTGATTTTGTGTGTTGTCAGTTGAAGTTTGATGTCTGTTTCTCTTTCTTGTACTGATTTTCCCTGTGCAATCAACATGATGAAAAAAATAATGCTTTTAAATGAAGTCAGCAAAGAGCATTGGTTGAGCCAGAGGAAGTTGGCAGCTGCAGAAGCTCTGTTTTCACTTTACATTAAGTGGCATTAATTACACTGCTATGTAACTAAGTATAACTACAGAGATGTGGAGAGGAATTTTGCTGTCGTCTTTTTGGTGCACAAAGGGAATGCTGACTTTTTTTGCTGTGGGGGCCAACAACTGCAAGCCATCAACCAATTGGGACTTAACCAATTAGCCCATTGCCTCCTTCCAGGCTGGACTCGTTGTGAGCAATTCCTGCAGCCAAGCATCTAGCCAAGCTCCTAATGGCCTGGAGGCAGCTGCTCCTGCCAGGTGAGCCAAAAGCCATTTCCCCTCTGGACCAGACAGTGAGAGCTGTGCTAAGTTTATCTAAGCTGAAAAATCTCTCTGTGTAGGTCTTATTGCTGGCTTTGAAAATGAAGTCATTATCTAGTTCAGAATTTCAGACTTTCCTAGTAGTAGTTCTTGAGGTACTGGGAAGCACCATAATACTCAACTTGCCTGTGTATGTATCCAAGGTCCAAGAATGACAGTGTTTAGGAACTTAAGAGATGATAGCAGGTACAGTTTAGGTATCTTTAGAAGAGAGTAACTCATATCCCATTGGACCAAGATAAAGAGATATAGTGGAAAGAATAGTTGTAGAGGAAAAACATTTGAATTCTTGGGTCTCCTCTACCACAAACTAGGTGACCTTGAGCAAGTCATCTAAAAATTCTGGACTTCAGTTGCCTCATTTGTAAATTGGGCACAATATCAGTTTATGTATCTGAAAATCATGGGCTAGACTAGATGCCTTGACACTTCACTGGTCTTCAGTTTCCTCTTGAATTAAATGAAGGTGACTTCTAAATTCGAGTTCCCAAACCTACAATCTTCCACTGAAGTTCTTTTCAACCCTAGGATCAATGATGATATACATACATGATTACACTTCAGTAGTTAAAGGTATTCAAGATCCATCAACAATGATTAAATACCAATTAAAGACAGCTCTTGGAATACTAAGGCAAAAAAAAAGGCTGTGTCCTAGGGATAATGCCCAATGTGACTGGCTACTTTAAAATATTTTACAATTTATCCCCTCAAATGTATAAACTTTTTAAAAATAAATAATTTATTAAAATTTGATCAATCACTAATTCTGATGTGCTGGTGCCATAGGGATCTGGGTAAAGAAACATAAACAAGGGTATGAAACATTAGCATTGTTTTCGAAGTCAACTTTGAGCAAACATGATCCAGGGAATGATAGTTTGATTCCAGAATGTTCTATACCACTAGGGAGGCAGAAGACTGGCTAAAACTTTGGTTGAAGAGAAGTAGCTAGGAATGGGCAGTGGGATAAGGAGCCTGAGGAATGTAGTTTATCAATGATGACTTCATAAAATTTTTGTCAATAAATCCAACATACTTCCCACAGTTCTCTCATCTACCTTTATTTTGTAGAGTACAGGGAAAAGATATAAGAATAGAGAATTATGTAAACAATAAAAGCACTACATAATATTTTTAAATTTAAATTTTTATATATAACATAATGTGATATATAATATGATATTAACATAATGTATTTAATTTGTTATAAATATGTAATAAATTATAATAAACATGGCTCTTTCTTTTTTATTTGTCACATTTATTGAGTAAGGAAGAGAATAATATGATTGGAAATGAAGTTAACCCAAAAGCAAAACATAAAAATTTAAACTTTTAATTTAAAATTTAATTTAAAATAAAAAAAAATTTAAAATATAAGGTGAAAAAAGAAAAGAAAAAAGTTAGGCAAAACCCAACAAGGTAGTCATTATATCTGTTAAGATACACACCATTCTTTTCCCAAAGTGCAATATTTCTTTACTCAAAGGAATGAAGACTTATTTTCTCAGTTTTTCTCTGGTCTCAAGATTGGTCACTATAATCAATATAGTTTCATTTTATCATTATTTTCATTTACATGATGGCAGTTGAGATCATATTTTTCTGGTTCTTCTTACTTCACTCTGAATCAATTCATACAAGTCTTCCAATTTATTTTTGAATGTTTATATAAGTAATTTCTTCTGGGGCATGCATATGCTGAAATTAATACTCAAGTGCTTGCTTTGCCAGCACATATACTAAAATAGATGCTCAATCTTTTCATTTTTTTTTTTGCTACTACAAAAAATGATACTATGAATAGTCATGTGTCAGAAAATGTTTAACAAGTGACATTCTAGGGGAAGGGGGATGTATGCAGAACACTTTAAATTTTAATTAATCCAAAATTGGTAACATTTACTTCATCAGTTTCTTAAGTTTAGCAATTAACAAAATAAATCAAGCCATGATTTGTAGTATTTGACTATTTCTGAGATGTAAATGCTCATGCTGGCAATTTAACAATTAGCTCTTGAAAGCCAGTTCAAACTAACACTAGCACGTACCTGACTGTGAATATATATCTGGTTCCTTTTTTTCTGCCCTTGACCTCCTCACTATATTTATGCAGTAGTAGCAATAAAGGTTAAATATATTAATAGTATAATTACTTTTCTCATATATTTCCAGAATGGTTGGACTAAATTATAACTCCACATATAATGTTTTTATATATTGGTCTTCCTGTAACCTCTCCACTGACCAATTACATCTCTGAGAATAAGGGGGTTGATAGACTGTAATCTAGTTTTGAAAACTGTTTATATCCTTTGACCACTTATATGTTGGGGAATAGCTCTTGGTCTTATGTATTCATGTTAGGATGTAAACTTTTGTTTATGCATGGTTTCATTCACTGTATTTCTATTTGCAGTGGTTGGCACATAGGAGGTACTTAATAGGTCATCGATACTCCCTTATATTTTAGATACCAGGCTTTAAATTTTTAAATAGGTTTTAATTGATGACTTTTGATTTTTATATTACCACAATTTCCTCCAACACCTCTTCCCACTCCCAGAGAATGATCCCATATGATAAATAGTATTTTTAAGACAAAAAAAAGCAAGAGGAAAAAATCAGTATAACAGATCAATATGTTGAAAATTCAGAAAATGTATGCATTGTATAACACTTGTAAAACTCTTGCCACTGACAAAAGAAAGGGTGAAAGTGTAGTCTTCTTTCAAGTCATGCTTATTATTCATAATTTTACAATAGTCGTATTTGTTTAGTGGCTCTTTTTATCTGCATTATTATAGTCCTTCTGTATATTGTTCTCTTGGCTCTGCTTACTTCTCTCTGCATCAGTTTATACAGCTATTTCCATGCATTTCAATATTCATCACATCCATCATTTATTACAACAAAGTCATAGTCCATTACCCTCTTTTACCACAATTATTTTAGCCATTCCCTAATAGAAAAGTATCTACTTTGTTTCCAATTCTTTACAATTACAAGAAAGTGCTGCCATAAGTGTTTTGATTCATTTTTTTTTATCGATGTCCACTTTGATGAAAGAGCCTCCGATTGGAAATTCTGAGCCAAAGGGAATTAATATTTTAGCTACTTTTCATAATTGCAAATTATTGCCCAAAATAGTTGTACTAAAGTCATACTTCCACCAAGAGCACACTTGTGTGATGATCGCACAATCCCTTCAACATTATTTCCATCTTTTGTCATTTTTGGCAATTTATAGAACATGAAGTAAAGCTTCAGTGTTATTTTGATTTTTATTTTTCCTATTATTGAAAATTAATTGTATTCTTTACAATGATTGTCAATAGTTTAAAATTCTTTTGAGAACTGTTTAATAATATCCTTTGATCACTGATCTATTGGGGGATGAGTTGTGGCTTATATACATAGTATATCAGAGTTTTAGCTAAGAAATTGATGCAGAACATTTTCCCATTCTACAGTGTTCCTTGCTCCCCAAGTTGCATTGATTTTGTCTGATGTATAATTGAAAATCTGTTACCCTAAAAAAGGACTACATTTCCCAGGAGCCCATTGATTTCCTGTCATTATGTACTTCCTATAGATAGGGGATATTAAGAGGAGACATGGAAGGTCCCACCTCTTTACTTCCTGTCCCTAGCTTGGTGGTGGTAAGGCAAGTGTTTGAACTGGGCATGTGGTCATTATTTTGTATCTTCTTTATTCTTTGATTTCTAATGATCATTAATAAATCTCTTAAAATATAATATTTTTAATATTGAGATTTTATTTTAACTTTTACACTAAGATTTTAACTTTATTAATTGAAACAATTTCTTCATCTATGATCCCCTCTGTGTCTTTTTAGTTGAGTCATTCCCCTAAACACTGTGACAGAGGCTGGCACTAAAGAAAAATTGTCAGGCTGAAGAGTGTGTGAAATTGATCACCTAAATGGGGGAGGGACCCCAGGAGTTTGGAATCAGGAGGAGGAGAAGACTCTGGTTGGTAGAGAAGTTGGTTTCCCTCAGTCTTGAGAAGCTGAAGGGAGAGGGTAAAAAATAGACTTTCTGCTGAGGGTTATCCACTTTTCCTGCTGGTGACTGGAAATCCTTACCCCCAATATTTCCCAATTGAAGGGACTTTTTTTTTTTTGGTGATTTTTGTGTATATTTCAGGTTTAAGGTAGTAGTTCTGTCCTCCTTACCTGCCCTTTGAGTCTCTTGTTTTTTTTTAAATGATTCATTGACCTTTTTTCTTTCACTTCTTTTTTTATAGTTACTATCTCTATTCCTCTAAAACTCCCCCCCCCAATTCCTTCCTTGTAACAAAAAATAGCCACACAGAATATCTATACATTAATCATGTATACACTTTCAAAAATTAGAAATGTTTTTTTGATTGATTGATTTGATTTGATTGAGATATTTATCAATCTCTGCCCCCAGACTTTTCTTCCCTGTGTTTATCCTTCCCCTTCAACTTAATCCGATCTTTCCCCAGTATCTTTTCTCCTTCACTTCCACATTGCCTTCTGTTTCATTCAGTTTTGGATCTTTTTTATTTGTTTTATAGCATTTATTTATAGATACCTGAACTCACTGGATCTGGAGATCATCTTTCTTTTTTATTAATTTTTTAGTCTTTCTTTTTTTTTTAAACATTATTTTATTTGGTCATTTTCAAAGTTAGTCATTAGAAACAAAGATCACCTTTTCTTTCCTCCCCCCTCCCCCAACCCCTCCCATTGGCGATGAGTGATTCCTCCGCGTGTCACATACGTCCTCAACCTGAGCCCATTCCCATGCTATTGGTTTCCATAGTAGGGTGTTCCTTCATTCAGAGTCTCTCCTCCATCATATCCCCTCCACCTCTGTAGTCAAGCTGCTGCCCTTTCTCAGTGTTTTCACTTCCACTGTTTGTCCTCTGCTTGTGGGTAAGTGGTTTGTTTGTTTTTTTCTACTTGATCCCTGCAGGTTTTTCAGGGACATTGCATTGAGACTAATGGAGAAGTCCATTACTTTCAATTGTACCACAGTGTATCAGTCTCTGTGTACAATGTTCTCCTGGCTCTGTTCCTCTCACTCTGCATCACTTCCTGGAGGTCATTCCAGTCTCTATGGAATTCCTCCACTTTATTATTCCTTTTAGCACAATAGTATTCCATCACCAACATATACCATAATTTGTTCAGCCATTCCCTAATTGAGGGGCATCCCCTCATTTTCCATTTTTTTTTTGCCAACACTAAGAGCACAGCTATGAATATTCTTGTACAAGTATTTTTACTTATTGTCTCTTTGGATACAAACCCAGCAGTGCTATGGCTGGGTCAAAGGGCAGACAGTCTTTTATCACCCTTTGGGCATAGTTCCAAATTGCCCTCCAGAATGGTTGGATCAATTCACAACTCCACCAGCAATGAATTAATGTCCCCACTTTGCCATATCCCCTCCAACATTCATTACTTTCCTTCACTGTCATGTGAAGGTGTGAGGTGATACCAATCTGCTAGGTGTGAGGTGATACCTCAGAGTTGTTTTGATTTGTATCTCTCTGATTATCAGAGATTTAGAACACTTTTTCATGTGCTTATTAATAGTTTTGATTTCTTTGGCTGAAAACTGCCTATTCATGTCCCTTGCCCATTTATCAATTGGAGAATGGCTTGATTTTTTTTTATACAATTACTTTAGTTCTTTATAAATTTGGGCAATTAGACCTTTGTCAGAGTTTTTTGTTATGAAGATTGTTTCCCAATTTGTTTCTTCCCTTCTAATTTTGGTTGCATTGGTTTTGTTGGTACAAAAACTTTTTAATTTAATGTAATCAAAATTATTTATTTTACATTTTGTGACTCTTTCTATGTCTTGCTTGGTTTTAAAGTCTTTCCCTTCCCAAAGATCTGACAAGTATACTATTCTGTATTCACCTAATTTACTTATAGTTTCCTTCTTTATGTTCAAGTCATTCATCCATTCTGAGTTTATCCTGGTGTAGGGTATGAGGTGTTGATCCAGACCTAATCTCTCCCAAACTGTCTTCTAGTTTTCCCCACAGTTTTTGTTAAATAGTGGATTTTTGTCCCCAAAGTTGGGGTCTTTGGGTTTGTCATATACTGTCTTGCTGAGGTCACTTACCCCAAGTCTATTCCATTGATCCTCCTTTCTGTCTCTTAGCCAGTACCAAATTGTTTTGATGACCACTGATTTGTTGTATAGTTTGAGATCTGGGACTGCAAGGCCACCTTCCTTTGTATTTTTTCCATTATTTCCCAGGATATCCTTGATCCTTTTGAAGGGACTTTCTGAAGAGAAACCTGAGCAGAGTATACCTCAGCTCCTGTTGCTCAGGGGTGAGTCAACCTGACTTTCTCTCAGAGGGCTCAGGCTGCCAAGAACTGAGTTCTCCCCAAACTCAAGGAGGGAGGTGAAAGGGTTTAGATAGAGACACAGACCCCTTTTTCCCACATTCCTTTCCCATTCTTCCCTGCCCATTATTCATTTTGTATTACCTGATTGAGTTGACATTTAAAGTTATCTGTTCCCCAAACTGAATGTGAGTG
The DNA here is from genome assembly GCF_027887165.1 of Monodelphis domestica. NCBI lineage: Eukaryota > Metazoa > Chordata > Mammalia > Didelphimorphia > Didelphidae > Monodelphis > Monodelphis domestica. The sequence goes on from NC_077227.1 coordinate 634,945,047, forward strand.
AACAGATCAAGGGGAGACCCTTTGGGCTCAAATAGTGGAGGGGGGACAAGAGTGAATTAGGGAGAGCAGATTTGGCTAAGGAGGGAGTGCAGAACGGGGAAAATCCTCAAACTCCCTCTCCTCTCTCTGAGCCAACCCTACACATCAGCTGTCTCCCCTGAACCCCTCTTTGTGAAAGGAGGTTCTCCTCTCTTCCCTCTCTCTACTGAAAGACTGAACCCCTCAGTTAAACCCCATTTATAACTTAGAAAAAAGCTTTAGTGACTTTCACCAACTGTCATCAACTGTGGGTTGTGAAGTTGTTGTCAATTACAACTCCTGAGGCTAGCAGCCTTTGTCACTGACTCTTCCTAGGGTTTCCATCTTGATTCCTGTTGGGGGGGGGTATAAGTCAGTTACCAATTGTCACTCTGGTCAGTTACAAAGCTGAGCAAGAGAGTCTGTTGTAAAAGGGAGGCTGTACTAGGGTTGTCAGTGATAGAATCTAGCCATCTTGGATCCTATATAACTAGAAGTAAAGCTTGTGAAGATAACCATTTTCTAACTGTTAACTCCTGGCAGTTAGAGCCTAGAAAAGATCTAATGGCAAACATGTTACAACTAATACTGTGGTCTGCTGTGTTAGGAATAATTGCAATTTATTGGAGTTACTGTATCATTTATAATACAGTGGCTGGGATGATAGACAATGTTCTGGGGACCTTAACCAATATGACTATGGGATTGACACAGTTACCAATGAATTATCTAGATATGAATTACCTCTGACAAATCAAACCCCAAATCTATGCTGTGTTCATGGCAGTGACTAACATCTTAAAGTACATCAAAGCTGGTGTTAACCTGATCTTCCAAAAGAAAACTGTACATGCTTTAGTCATTGATAATAGATTAGAGGGATTGCTTGGTCGGATCCCTATTATAACTGAGATGTGCAGGATTACATGCAGAGAAAACAAGGCATGGGGAAGGGAACAGACATGGAGACTGCGAATGTGGCGGGACAGACTAATAAGGACCATGCAGTTACTAATACTAGTACTGGGACACCATTAGGGGGAATAGGGGGAAATGACCTTGCCAATAATATAAGGCACAAAACAACAAGGCAGCAACGAATGAATCTGCTAATAATCTTGCAAATGCATCAAAGGCTCAAAAGATTATGCCTTTGCATGATGTAGCTCAGGTCACTGATAACTCTGGCATCTTACATGCAAAGGTTCATAAGTCATTCACCACCCATGACTTATAGCCATTATATAAATGCATGCCTAAATTTTTATTAGAGCCTCATCTCCCAATTAAAGGACTAAAGAGAGCACACTGCCTCTATGAACCAGATTTTGAGAATGTAGAAATTCTTTTATATGAACTTTTCACACCCCAGAAACATAAAAAACTTTATTGAGCAAACTAGAAAAGATTCCTCACTCACGGGCTGGCCAGAAGTTTTTGAGGATCTGGATTTTTCTAATCCAAAATCAATGACTTATCTAAGAAAATGCCATGAAGATCTATTGCAGGGAATGAAGCAATTGTCAGAAAGACCCAATGCCTGGGGAAATTTTGACAGATTATCCCAAGAAAAAAATGAACACCCAAGTGCATTTATTGATCACCTTATTGAAAAAACTGAGGGACTGTTGGGCTTTAACTCTGATTCAAAAGAATCAGAAGCACATGTGAGGAGACAATTTCTCAAGGGCTGTAATATGCACTTGAGGGATTTCTTCAGGAACTATTTCTATACTTTTGACACCATCTAACTTAATGAGCTTAGGAACATTGACGCCTATCTTCATGATAACAAAGTAGATCAGGAAAGGTAGAGGGACAATCTAAAGGAAAAGCTCCAAGAGACCTCTGAACTATTAAGGCAGAAAGAATTAGAGGAGGTTAAGAACCTGGCTACAATTAACACATTTAACACACAAACCACACAGACACCCCAAAGTCAACAGAGGGTGTGAAGAGATACCAGGACTTGCTTTTTGTGTTCTCATCAGGGACACATATTAAGAAACTGCCCAATGAAACATCACTATGAACAGGGCCAAAATAAGAGAGAGAAAGGTCAAAATACATATTATCAGGGAAAAGTATATAATAACAAAATCTATGGGAGGCAGAATTCTAATAGCAAACAGTGTTGCTGTCACTGCAGATTTAGAGAACAGGAGACCCCAGACTTGAAATCCATGGAAGCAGCAATAGCTTCTGGAGCAAAACCCCATTATTCAGAAGTTGTAGTGAGAAATAATCATTATACTGCATGGTGTCAGGCTCTAGCATTATCTAGTAAAAAAGTGACGAATTTGGGAGGGAGAAAACATGAGGGCATAAGCATAAAATGCAAAAAGGAAGATTGTAGAAAGGAAAAAGAAAACTTTAAAAATTTAGTGGTGGAGAAACAGATAGTTGGGCAAGATGCCAAGGTAAACAACTTAAGTTCAAAACAGAAATCTATAATTGAGATGGAGAATGAAATTACACAGATAATAGCAGACATGAAAGATGACGTTTATGGTTCACAATACATAGGAACACAAAGTTGCATGGAGAAAAGCAAAGAACAGATTAAAACTTTTTTGGAAAATTTCTTAGCTTGTAGAATGGGTCTAGGGAGTGGAAAATCAAACAGGGCTAGCAAATCTTTAAAACAATGACTTAAGTATTCACACCACTCTGACAAGATAGCCAAATGATACATGTTGTAAAAAACCTTGAAGCTGATACATTTAAACATTTAAGAGAGGAAAGAAAGACAAATGAGTGGAGAACTAATTTAAACCCAAAAGCCAAAGACCTTTACCCATGAGATCATATCCAAAATCCTATAACACTCAAAGACACCAGTTCTGGGGATGGGTTTAGCACAGATCACTACCAAAATTCCAAACTCCTGGGGCCCCTCAGCCATCAAGGTGATTAATTTCACACACTCTTCAGCTTGGCACTTTTACTTTAGTGCCAGCCTCTGTCACAACATAATTGTAAAAGGTATCTTCTTAATTTTTCTCTAATATTCTAATATGACTTTTATGAGATTGAGTATCCTTTTGAAACTTATAGTATGTGAAATACATTGTTGATTTCAACCTATTTTCTGAAGTGTTTTCAAAATTTCTCACTTATTTTTTTTATAAATAGGGGTCTATACCCCTAGTAATTTAGTTTTAGGATTTATAAAAAATTAGACTACTGAAATGGATTGTTTCTGATTCATTCTTTACTGATTGTATATTTTTCTAACCTATTTTAAATGATTTTTAAAAAAAGGTTTGAAAAATACTGTTTCCTGTTGTAGTTTGAAGTCTAGAGATGATACACCTTCTCCTTCATTCCTATTTTTTGCATTATTTCCTTTGAGATTCTAGACCTTTTGATTCTTTCTCCTGAATTGTTATTTTTTTCTAGTTTTAATGGTAAATCTAGGGAGCTAGATGGTTCAGTGGATAGAACCCTGGGCCTCGAATCAGGACGACCTGAATATAGTGTGGGTATACATACATATAAATATATACCAGTTATTATTATTATTATCTTTAGAATAAGATGTGTATGTATATATATGTATGTATGTATGTTGATACATATACAAATGTATCAGCTTTTCTATTATTATTCTTATTAAATCTTTGGTATAGCACATATTTTTATGAAATTAATTTGTATAGCATTGGAACCATCATTAATTTAGATAGGCATATTTTCTATCAAAGTGACTGGTCTATGAAATGAAAATCCTTCCATGCATTTGTATTCCTTTTTCTGTTAAAGAATGTTTCAAAACTATATTTATTCCTTTTATATTTTTCTTGAGTAGTATTTATCTTTGTAGCATTTTTTTTCTGGGTTTTGCTATTTCTATACAAGAATGCTGATGATTTTTGTGGATTTAGTTTTTATCTTGCTACTCTACTGAAGCTATTAATTATTTCAATTAGTTTCTTTGCTGATTCTAAGATTTCCTAAGTAAACCATTATAACATCTACAAATAAATATATCTATACCTCTCTCTCTCTCCATATATATATATATATACACACATATATATATATATATCTTTTCTCACCTTATGTTCATGCCTTTAATTTCTTCTTCTTATCTCATTACTAACTGCTTGAATTTCTAGCACTATCACAAATATTTGGGGAGAGAAGAAAAATGCTTGATTTTTTCCTATATATTTTGAGAAAATTCCTCATATTAAATTATTGTGAATAATAATAATATTGTATATATATGTTTATATACATAGTTATAAATATTTACATATATATGCATATAGTTTTTGTCACATGAAGGCCATTCTATATCCCCTCTCCACTTCTGACAACCCTTACCTTCTGTCTTGGGACCAATACTGAATATAGGTAATATGGCAGAAGAGCAGGAAGGGCTAGGCAACTGGAATTAAGTGATGTACCCAAGACCACATAGCTGGGAGCTCAAATTTGAATCTAGGACTTCTACTGTTATAAGGAAATATAATTTGGATAGGGGAAAGGAAAGTAATATATAGGTAAAAAAATAAATATTGTATTTATTTTAACATAAAAAGGATGAAGGAAAGGGGAAACCTAAATTCTTTAACCCCCTATATAAACCCTATCTGAATAACTCTAAACTAAACCCTAAGTTATCTAAAAGCAAGTCCAATAGGAGATGGGATCAGTTTCTCACAAAGAGTCCTTGATGAGCCAGAAACAGGAGTCCAGCTGATATCTTCAAGATGTCCCAGCAAAGTAGTGATCTATTCCCCAGTCTGGCTGTCCACCAGGAAGACTGGACTTATTCTTTAGCCATAGCTAGAAGATCCATAAGGCCTGTTTGATGGATGGGCTCAAGATGATTTGAAATTGCCCCTCTCTCCTCCTCTCATGCTCAAAGTGTCAGTTGAAGAACTGTCTCTTCAACAGTTTGGAATCCTGATAGCCCTGGGAGAATTCCTAGTCTCACGCCTTGTCAATCATTCCTTGCATAAGTTTTATTCTCCTTTGCTACACTAGTCTTCAGGCCTGGCATTCTATCCTCTTAGCCACCTTGCTACCTCTCTATGATCCCTTAAATTTTTTTTTTTGGCTATATTTTGCAGATTCTCTCCATATGCCTTGATAAAATCACTTGGGTTTTTAATAAAATTAGTGCAACAAATAGTTTCCACCTTCTATGGCAGAGCTTTTGTGGTCCCCACATTGTGAACTTCTTCAGTTCCAGTGAAGGCATCCAATGTCTTCAATCAAAGATTACCTTCCGCATATACCACAAATATTTTCTGTTATTTGCTTATTGCCTTTCCCCCTTAGAATGTGAGCTCATTGAAGGCAAGGACCATGATTTTGCTTTTCTTCACATTCTCATTGTTCAGCACAATTCCTAGGACACAAGAAACATTTAATAAATTTTTTTTAAATGACTGGTGAACACTGAACCATCTGTGTATCCCTAGTATGAATTCAACTTGATTATAATAAATAACATTTAAAAAATATTTAGAGGCAGATAAGAGGTACCCTAGATAGAGTTTTGGGCCTGGATTCAGAAAGACCTGAGTTCAAAAGAAGCCTCAGACATTAGCTGTGTAGTCCTGGGCAAGTAATATTAACCACTGTCTACCTTAGTTTCCCCAAATATAAAGTGAGGATAATAATAGCACTTATCTCCAAGGGTTGCTATAAGGATTAAATGAGGTAATATTTGTTAAAAAACACAGCACAGAGCTTGGCATATACGAATCTTTTTTGCTAGGATTGTATTTATAATTTTATATCAATATTCATTAATTATATTGGTTTATAGTTCTTGTTCCCTGTTTTATCCCTTCTTTCATTAAGTAACAGGACCAAAATTGTTTCATAAAGAGTTTCTGAAAGTGTTTTGTTTCTCAATTATTGGGAATAATTATTTTAATGTAGCTATTCATTTCTCTTTAAGTATTTTATAGACCACAGTTATAAATGTATTTTTTTCTCCAAAGCCAGATTTAGTAGAATCTGGCAGACTTTTGTATATTTTTTCATTGTTACAGTTTTCTTTTACAGAGTTATTTTTTAATCTTTTTTTGTCCTTTCATCTCATGCAGAAAGTAATTTCATAGGTTTAATTCACAATTGTGCTTCCACTATTATTGTTTTTGTTGCTTTACACACTATGCCTCTTAGTCCCTCAACTTTCTCATGCCCTACTTCTTTACCTCACCTCAGCAATACCGAGAAATACTAATATCCTTGATCTTTCTATCGTCCACAAATATACCAGTTATATTCATGAACTCTGAAATTCTTTATCAGCTCTCAATCTATCACCATTATACCTCTCCTGCCCTGCAATCTCCAAATCTATTTTTGTCCTCTCTGTGATTTTTAACTCCTCTGTCTCTCAATTCTTTCGAGGCCATAATCATTACATTGACCACACTTTCCTTTCTTCCCCATAAATTCAACTCATCACTATCATCTTCTTTCCAGTCCTTCACCCCTATCTTGATAAACATCTTTCCAAGCTTTAGCTTTGAATCATTCTGGAATCTACTTTTTCTTTGCTTCTATTCATATGCTACTGAAGAAGGTAAAGAAAATCATGAAAATATGATTCTTTGGTTCACTATAAATTTATATTACATAATCTTAGCTGGGGTCTCACTTCAACAAGGTAATGCTTTTATATTTCCTTAATTCACTATTCTACTCACCAAAGCATCTTTTCAAGATCTTTTCATCCATAATCAAACCTCTCATGACTCTCCTCCCCAGTTTCTTATCCAAGAACTTTGACTCATATTTCCCTTACAAAATTTTCCTCTCCTCATCATTTCATATCATTCAGGCACTTTCTACCAGTTTCCTTCTCAACTCCTATCTCACGAGAAGAGGTAAGTCTTCTTCAAAGTTAATCCCTCTACATATCCAAGTGATCCCACTCCATCCCATCTTCTCCAGCAGATTATCCAATTTATAATTCCTACTCCCTTACTAACTTTCAATCATTCTGTGTCTCCTGGCTACTTCCCCAAAACACACCTATGTCTCCTCACCCTCAAAAAGCCCTCACTTGATTCATTGAGCCTACCTAAATAACTTCCCATATCTCTCATCCCTTTTGAAAAAGCTGTTTGCAATTGGTGCCATCACCTCATTTCCTTTTATTCTCTTCTTATGTCTTTGCAGTCTGCCTCCCAATCTCATCACTCAACTGAAATTGCTCTCTTCAAATTTATCAATTGTCTCTCAATTCCCAAATCAAATGGCCTTTTTTCTCAGTCTTCATCCTTTTTAAACTCTGCAGTCTTTAACATTAGAGTAGTGGTGACAAATTCAAATAGAAATACGTACCACTAAATTGTACATATGGAGAAGGAAGTGGTAAAACACTCTAGTATCTCTGCCAAATGGGATTGCAAAGAGTCAGATATGACTGAAAAACAAGTGAATAAAATTGTACATAAGGATTTATTGACTTTGAAGACTTCTTATTAGCATTGACTAAATTCTTTGTATTTTCATTTATTTTGTTATTACTGTTTAATTTTAAGAGCCCCACTGAGGAATGTGACATAATGTGGACAGTGATATAATGAGTGAACCATATGTTTGACATCTTCAAAGATCATGTTCTTCTCTTTAATACTCTTTGTCGCTATAAGTTTTTCTCTTTCTTCTTTCTTTAAAAAAAAACAAAAACCTCACCTTCCATCTTGGAATCAATACTGTGTGTGGGTTCCAAGGCAGAAGAGTGGTAAGGGCTAGGCAATGGGGGTCAAGTGACTTGCCCAGGGTCACACAGCTAGGAAGTGGCTGAGGTCAGATTTAAACCTAGGACCTCCCATCTCTAGCCCTGGCTCTCAATCCACTGAGCTACCCAGATGCCTCCCTTGCTTCTTTCTCTTGGTTCTCCTATCTGTCAACAATTGTTTAGTCTCCTTTCCTTTATCTTCATCTAGATGAGGCCAACTAAGTGTGGTTATGTTCCAGAGTTTTGCCTTGGATCCTCTTCTCTTCTCCCTCTATATTATTCACATTGTGATCTCATCAGCCCCCATGCATTCAGTTATCAGTTCTATTCTGATGATTCTTCTACTTATGCAGTTCTAGTCACTTTTCTAATATTTAGTCTTCTATCTCAAAAAAACCTATTAGGAACCTCAAACTGAATGTCTCATAGGCATTTTAATTATCAACAAATCCAAATCTGAACTAATCTTTCCCCCCAAACTTTTCCTCTTCTGAACTTCCCTATATCTATTGAAGGCACTGCTTTCTTCCAGTTATACAGACTCAGGACCCAGGGGTCAGTCTCAGCTCCTCATTATCTTCCTATCTCCATCCCATTGATAAATTCTGCTGATTTAATCTATGGTAGATTTTTACCTCTTGTCTACTCCACATTCTCTCCTCTGCCACTGCTACTACCCTCATCACTTCACACATGAATTCTTGCAATAGTTTATTCATTGGCCTCTTTCTCAAGTTTTTTTCTTTATTCCAGTCCATCCCTCTTTCAGCTGTCAAAGTGAACTTGCTATACTGTAGATGTGACTATGTTATGCTTCTATTAGATAAAGTCCAATGGCTTCATGTTCCTTCTTGTTGTTGTGCAGTCATTTTAGTAATGTCTAAGTCTTCATAAACCCTATTTGACTGCTTCTTGGCAAAGATACTAGATAGTTTGCTATTTCTTTCTCTGCATCCCTCCAAGATTAAATATAAAATCCTCTCTTTTTTTACATTAAAAATCCCTTTATAATGTTGCCCCCTTCTACTTTTCCCATCTTTTTACACCTTATTTAACTAACCTCTGTGATCCAGTGTTGTCTACCCTTTGCTGTTCCTTATACAAAACACTTCATTTCCAGATTTTGGATATTTTCACTGGCTATCTCTCATATTTAGAATTCTCTCCTTTCTTATCGCCATCCCTGGACTCTCTGGTTTCCTTCCATACTTAGATAAAATAACACCTTCTTCAAGCAAACTTTGCCCAATCCTCGTTAATGCTAGTTTCTTCCCCTCTTTCAGTTATCATCAATTTATCTTGTATATATTTTGTTTTTGTATAGTAGTCTATATGCTGTCTCTCCAAGTAGACACTGAATTCCTTAAGAAAAGCCAATCTTTTTGGTCTTTGTATTCCCAGTACTTAGAACAGTATCTGGCGTATAGTAGATATTTAATAAAATAATTAACTTAATTAAGAGAGGTGCTAATATTATCTTCATTTTACAGTTGAAGAAACTGAGGAAAAGGGTTAAGTGGCTTATCCAGAGTAATACAGTTAATAAGTAGCTGAGAATAGATTTGAACTCAGATCTTCCTGACTCCAGGCACAGCACTCTGGACACTGTGCCACTTACTTGCTCTAATATAAATATTTTGAGAGCAGAAATAGAGCTCAAGTCCATGGGTTGTAACTCCAAATCTAGTGCTCTTTTTTGTCATCTCATATTCTTTCTTGGAAACTTTGAACTTTTAGGACCCACATTCAAATCAGTAATTAATATTCAAAAATACACTATGGCTAAAAATACTATGTGCAATGAAATAACATCAATATTAAGCATATCTGTGCCAAATATCATAACAGGTATATTCAAAATATAGAACCTAAGCGAATCATAAAAATATAACTAGCAACACAATAATTAGGAGACTAATGTTTTTCTCTTAGAGCTAGATAAATCTAACAAAAAAAAGAAAGAGGAAAGGTTAAACTGTGGTTGGGAAATATTTAAGAAATAAATAAAATCAGAAAACAGAACAGAATTTTATGTCATTTAGTTCTTAAAACATTCAATAATCATATTGCATTATATATGGTACCTTTAATCATAATGTTTTTATGAATATAAATTATGTCTTAGAAGAACAACAAGGGATTTTGTAAGGGTCACACAGTATATTAATGTGGCAGGGAATTAAAAAAATAAAAATGATCAACTGGTACAGTGCTATATTTGCTATATTTGCATTGCTTCTCAAGATATTTTTACACTGACACCTGAAATTGATACAATCAAATCCTCCCACACTCAAGAGGGAGGTTGGCATAATAATCATCAGAGTGTAAGACTTGTGGTCAGGAAGAACTGAGTTTGCTCATCTCCCTCAGATATTTCTAAGCTGATGGACCCTAAAGTATCATAACTTCTCTCAACCCCTCTGGTATTTATCATATTTAAAATGGGGGAAAATAGTAGCAATACCTCACGTGGTTATTTTTGAGGACCAAATGCTTTCAAATACAAAAATAATTCACAATAATTTTTGTAAAGTTTCTTGTAAACTTTATAGTATTACATAAATGTGAACTATCATTATTATGCTTATAAAGGAAAAAATGTTAGGAATGTTAAGCATTTTCTAATTTCAATTTAAGAAGATAAGAAAAACCTTCTAATTTTATTTATAATTTTGTATATTTATCTATAAAGTCTTCTTAATCTTTGTGAACATTTAAACTATTATAAGCATATAGAACCAATTCACAAATGATACCTGAAAGCAGATTGGTTGGTGTTTTGGCTCACTACAATTCACACGTAAATTTATCCTGGAAGAAATTGGTAAGAAGGTAAGAAAATGAGTGAACTCTTCCTTATCCGAGGCAAAACTCCAATCCATATTAGCATTGATAGGAAAGTTCTATTTTTCTTAAAAAGCTCTTACAGGCAGTGTCTATGCAAACAGCTCCTCTGGAGTGAGTGTAGCCTATACTATGTTTAGCCTGCCTTCTGGCTGTGATCTTGCAAAGCTGAGCCTTTTTCTCTTAGTTGTTTTTGCACCAAATATAGGGCTGTGTTTTTCATATATAAGGCAGTAGGTGGTTAAGTCTCCCTAAAAGTTCTCTGATACATTCTTTGCAAATGCTAATTATGAAGAAGAAAATGTTCCCGTGTTTCTTAGGAAATCAATGCTTTATTACACAATAATTGCATCTGTAAGTTTAATGCTCTCCATAAGCCTCAGACAGAATGAAAGAGGTCACTCGGTGAGATGGTGCAAATGGTTGTTGCCTGACCTGGAAAGCCTTCTAGAATCTGAGGCCCAGTAAAGTGCCGAGATGTCATTAAAATATTTTCACAAGTACAACATTTATTATGGAAACCAAATTGCAAGAACATCTGTCTGGATGACACTTTGGCCTAGTGTTGGATATAAACCTGGTAACAGTTATAATTGAAACGGCGGCTTCATTATTTTCTCAAGATCCTTGATTCTTCATTTGCCTCACGGAGCTATTTGTTTCTCAGAGGAATAGTAGTTAACTTTTTTCCCCTGAAAAAAAAAAATCTTCCCCTGGCAAAGGCCCCAGTTATTTCAGCATTCAACCAAGAAGTTGTAGAGGATCAGCAGGGAGGAGGAGCCCTGGAGGGCACAGAAGAGAGCTAAAAAATCATTCTTCCAAGAACTTCTGGGTCACTGTCTAATTGATACGCCTATTGGCAGGCCTTAGATTTAAGTGTGTTCCAACTTCACAGGCAGCTAGCTCTTATTCTGCACCCAGCCATGTGTGATGACTTTAGGCAGTTAGCAGGGATTCAGAACAACCAGCCATCACCACCTAAAGCGCTCAGGCCTTGAGAATTGTACCATAACAAAATACTGAAAACAGTTGTTTTTCCATTATGATCTTCTGCCCAGCATTTATTATCATTTTTTATTGCACACTTTTAAAGGCAATGGTCCATTTTACTTAGATCATTAATTTGCAAAAATCACGAGATATGTGCAGAGATGGTATTCTTTATGGGGCATGTTATCCTCTGATAGGACCCCAAAGGAAATGAGCTGTAGGGCTCCACACATTACATGAAGAGTCTCTGTGTCAATGGCCTGTACTTTTCTCCCCCCAAATATTGGGAGCCTTCACTAGGCCTGGGGCACTGAACAAAGAAATAACATAACTGAATGAATAACTAATCAAAAAGCAGAAAGAAGCTGCCTGTGATTAGTTAGAATTGGCTACTTATTTTTTCAAAGAGGCAAATAAGAACTTTTCACCAGTTCACTAATAATTACAGTAAATCAGTGAAGCCATAAAATTGTGGTGTTTAAACAAAACACGGACAAAATTCAGGCAATCTTTTTGATATGGCTATTTGGTTAGTCCCCTGAGTGTGACTAAGTAGAATCCTCTTATCAGTACTGTTCCTCCTGGAGCATAATCAAATTGGGAAATTTCTTCCTAGCATCTGACTCAGAAATAAGAAGATTCAGGTATACATGGCCTAAAACAGATTGGGCTGGGGATTAGCTCTTAAAGAAACATTGATACCTTTAGATACAGCATTTTTCACCTTCAGCTTTCGCTGGCCTCCTTTGAGAAATTAGCTGAGGGGTTGGAATTGAGAGAGAAAGAAATTTAGGATTAGGAATGGACTCAACAATTTTGTCAACTATCTATCTATCTATCTATCTATCTATCTATCTATCTATCTATCTATCCTTTTCTTTCTTTTCTTTCTTTCTTTCTTTCTTTCTTTTCTTTCTTTCTTTCTTTCTTTCTTTCTTTCTTTCTTTCTTTCTTTCTTTCTTTCTTTCTTTCTTTCTTTCTTTCTTTCTTTCTTTCTTTCTTTCTTTCTTTCTTTCTTTCTTCCTTCCTTCCTTCCTTCCTTCCTTCCTTCCTTCCTTCCTTCCTTCCTTCCTTCCTTCCTTCCTTCTTTTCTTTCTTCCTTCTTTCTTTCTTTCTTTCTTTCTTTCTTTCTTTCTTTCTTTCTTTCTTTCTTTCTTTCTTTCTTTCTTTCTTTCTTTCTTTCTTTCTTTCTTTCTTTCTTTCTTTCTTTCTTTCTTTCTTTCTTTCTTTCTTTCTTTCTTTCTTTCTTTCTTTCTTTCTTTCTTTCTTTCTTTCTTTCTTTCTTTCTTTCTTCTCTTTCTTTCTTTCTCTCTCTATCTATCTTTCGATCTATCAATCTATCTATCCATCTTTCTTTCTTTCCATCTATTCATCCATCCATCCATCCATCTATCTATCTATCTATCTATCTATCTATCTATCTATCCATCTTTCCATCTTTCTTTTCCCCTCTCTTTCTTTCATCTATCCATCTTTGTTTCTTTCTTTGTTTCTTTCTCTCTCTCCTTTCTTTGTTTCTTTCTCTCTCTCTCTTTCTTTGTCTCTCTCTCTCTTTCTTTGTCTCTCTCTCTCTTTCTTTGTCTCTTTCTTTGTCTCTTTCTTTCTTTGTCTCTTTCTTCCTTTGTCTCTTTCTTTCTTTCTTTCTTTCTTTCTTTCTTTCTTTCTTTCTTTCTTTCTTTCTTTCTTTCTTTCTTTCTTTCTTTCTTTCTTTCTTTCTTTCTTTCTTTCTTTCTTTCTTTCTTTCTTTCTTTCTTTCTTTCTTTCTTTCTTTCTTTCTTCCTTCCTTCCTTCCTTCCTTCTTCCTTTCTTTCTTTCTTTCTTTCTTTCTTTCTTTCTTTCTTTCTTTCTTTCTTTCTTTCTTTCTTTCTTTCTTTCTTTCTTTCTTTCTTTCTTTCTTTCTTTCTTTCTTTCTTCTTCTTTCTTTCTTTCTTTCTTTCTTTCTTTCTTTCTTTCTTTCTTTCTTTCTTTCTTTCTTTCTTTCTTTCTTTCTTTCTTTCTTTCTTTCTTTCCAGGTATTCATCCATTTATTCATCTATCTATCTGATCTATCTGTCTATCATCATTGATAGCTATACATGTGTGTGTATTTTTATATATATAATATATATTCAAATACTTATAAATAGATCTATCCTTCCAACCAGGTGTGTACCAGTGAATGTTTATCAAGATGATCCACAATGAGAAACACACATCCTTTTTTTAACCTTTAGCTTCTGTCCTAGAATCAATATTAAATATTGGTTCCAATATAGAAAAGTGGTGAAGGTTAGGCAATTGGGGTTAAGTGAATTGCCCAGTGGGTCACACAGATAGGAAGTGTCTGAGGTCAGATTTGAACACAGGTCCTCCTATCTCCAGGCCTAGTGTTCTATCCACTGTGCTACCCAGGTACCATAGAAACATTTTTTAAGTTTAACCTGCGTTATTGACAGTCTTTCTATCACTTTATTAAGTGCAGATAATACATTTTAAGCTCTAATTTGCATTGTTTGCTGACTTCTGTTATGTAAATGCTAACAATTGACTCAGCAGGTAAGACTTGACTCTGGCATATGTCTATAGCTATCCCTCAATTTTCTCTACTTCTATTGCAAGGGACAAAATGTTATAGGAGTACTATAAAACCAATTTGGACTCCTGGTTTTTGGGGGTACTTATCATTTCATCTTGTCCCTTCAAACACTCACACTGGTTATCACCCAATCTTCAAATGTACTTCCTTCTTGCATCATAGTTGAAGTCCTCTGCCTGCAAGAATCTAGTCTGGTTTAATTCTTATTGAGAGCCTATTTTGATTCCTATAGTTGAAAGTACCATTTTTTCCTACATTTTTTTCTACTAGAAAACATTGTGAAGATCTTTCCTTTGGTCCTGTTTCATTCTATCTTGCATACTACTTACATGCATATAAGCTATGTCCTACACACACACTCCCATAGCCACCACAACCACACTAGAGATTGTTTTGGTCTTCATCTTTGTTTAAACTTATCAATGAAATGATTGAATTCAATAAAACACACATTTTCTAAGTGGTAACTAAGCACAAAATAGGAAACTAAATATCTCAGTGAATAGAGTGCTGGGCCTGATTTCAGGAAGACTTGAATTCAAATAGCTCAGAAACTTATTAAATATGTGACCCTGGGCAAGTCACTTAACCTCTCTTTGCCTTAATCCACTGGAGAAGGAAATGGCAAACCACTCCAGTAACTTTTCCAAGAAAATCCCTTGGGCAATAAAGTCCATGGTGCAATGAAGAGGTGGACATGAATGAATGACCGAATCATGTACAATGCACCATGCTAGTTACTGGGGATAAAATCTCCATTTCCTCTAGTTTGTGTATAAAATATATGAATCTTTTAGGTCCTGAGAACCCAGGGAGAGAAAACATACTGGCAAAGATAGTCATCACTAAGATGCTGGTATACAACCAATAATGACTCAGTAATCCAGGCTGAATAACTAAGGGCATTATTCTTTAAAATGGTCTATTGGAAAACCTGTTATGAGGTGTAGCTCCAATTCTGGAGGGGAACATTTTGTCCCTTAGAAAAAAAATGTCCATAATCCATAAGCAAGTGGGTTTATATCTGAAGTCAAGACACCTCTATGACATCATTGAAATCATGTTAATAAATATATCATTAAAATATTCTTATGCCTTCTTTCTTTCCAAAGTATGCAACAAATTTAATTTGTGTCTGGGTGTGGAGGTGGGGAAGGATAGGACAAGTAATTCTTGAAATGAAGTTAAGTCCCACAACAGAGATACATACTGAGAAATCAAATCCAAAGTTCATGTGATGTCCAAGCATGTAGAGGTCCTTAGAATTAGATAGAAGCAAATGAGAAAAGAACTAGAATGTTTCAAAGAACAGATGGGATTTTAGGAGTTTGGAAAAGCAAGTGAGGGGATGTCTCAAGGAACGCTGATTACACAGGTGCAAGCTCAATGGTTGGCATGAAAGAATAGTTGATGATAATAGTAATAACAATGATAAGTATTTGTAGGTCATATTCAATTTTACTAATACTTTTGTGACTGCTATTTCATTTTCTCCTCATGATAACCCTGAAAGAAAAGGTATTTTATTACTATTCCCATTTCATAAATAAGGAAAGCTAAATCACAAAGAAGTTGAATGGCTTCCACAAGATTACAAGCAAAACACTAGCAAAGCTAAAATTAGAACCCAAGTCCCTGCTTTCTTTCTGTTAAATGATACTTCTTAAATTCCATAGGAATGAAGCAATTGAAATCTTTGATTTAAGTACAATAGATGGAAAGAGGAGAGTCAGAGGTCTAGCATTTTATTGTTGTTTTTCCTTCCCTTTGAAGAGGACTAATGATACCACAGGGTGGTGGTGTCTTGACTTGCTCCTCAATTGGATTTCAGTGATACAGACTTGCACAAAGTCAGCAGTCCTACTCGTCCTACTCTTCCAGAGTTACCAGACTCCAGTGGCAAGACAAAATTCAGGATAATGGAAGCCTGGGAGATTGCCTGAGATGCATTGAATGATTTTGATATCTTTGATGTATGATCAAACTCTTAGTGCTCCACAGCACCTGTTTCAGTTGCCTTCATGGCCATTGTACCAATTTGTACTCATCTGGGGAAAGTCTTGTTATGCTTGGGGTAGACACAATTTTATTAGAAGGCAAAAGAATAATGTTATTTATCTTGTGAGGGAAAGAGGAGATGCCTGGGCAAGGAAACAGAAGAATCATATTCATAGGAGATGAAGAGAAAGGGGACCAGCATGGTAAGACACTGAGAATGGGTGGTCTGGTTAGCACTGACCTTCCTCATGAATCAGCCCATTTCACTTTTTAAAGGATTAGATGTTAGCAAGGTTTTCCTGAGATCATACCAAAATCTCTCTCTGCAATTTCAACTATTGCTTCTACTCTCGGGGGCCAGGCAAAACAAATCTAACCCCCTTTTAATGTGACAGCTCTTCTCATACTTGGACTATTCCTGAGTGATTTCTAAATTTCTACATCTTAAAGCTAAACATCCCCATTTCCTTCAACTGATAATCATAGGGAATAGTCCCTAGATGTTCAGCTTCTCCTGATTATTCATTTACCAGTGTCCTCTTCTTATGATCAGAACTGTTGCCACAAAGAAAATCTTATAATAAAGAGTGTACCAGAGCTGTCATTTCCCTCATTTTGAAGCTATGCCTTTATTTCCTTTTTAATACTTACCTTTTGTCTTAGAATCAATACTATATATTAGTTATGAGGCAGAAGAGTGGTAGGAGTTAGGCAATAGGGGTTAAGTGACTTGCCTAGGGTCACAAAGCTAGGAAGTATCTGATGTCAAATTTGAACCCAGGACCACCTGTCTCTAAACCTGGCTCTCAGTCAACTGAGCCACCTAGCTGCCTTTTTAATGTGGTTTATGACAGAGATCAGCAAACTACAGCTAATTTATTAATTCTAACCTTCCTTCTGTTTTTGCATTTCCTTAGAGCCAAGAACAGTGTTTTTATTTTTTAAAGAAATGAATTTGACCTGTGGGTCCTAGTTTTTCTGACCTAAGATTACATTAGCTTTGGAAGCTACCCTGTAATACTTATATTAAGACTAATGTTCACGAATGCTCCTAGTTTTTTTTTTAACATAAATTATTCTGCGTTCTAGCTGTTCCTCCCAAAACCTGTTCTTATACAGTTGATTCTTTGAACCTAAGTGTAAGATTTTACATTTGCCCTTTTTAAATTAACTCTCATTGGATTTGGACCATTTAAGATATCTATTCTACTAGTGTAAATCTTGAAATTTCTCAGACTTGTGAATGTTAAAAATTTCCACATTGAGGAATCCTCCATTGGAACAAACTCCCTACTGGAAACATTCCCCATTTTGATGTGAGAACTTGCCAGGATCAGAAATGGGAGGACCTCAACTCCACCCGTACTTAAGACTGCTTTAGGGGAGAAAACTCCTTGCTATGGGAGGACCTCTACTCCACCCGTACTTAAGACTGCTTTAGGGGAGAAAACTCCTTGCTAAATAATGAAAGTACTTGGACCCATGCTTATAATAAGGCAAGGAGTTCTTTGAGCCATTCCTGTTTTTTAGAATTGATACAATGGGATGCTAGGTAACTAAAAAGGTCAGGCAAGTTTTCTCTTAATGAGATTAGTTGACTCAGCTGTGTTTTCTCTGGTTCAGATTTACTGAGGGGATTAGTCGACACAGCAGCATTTACTCTGGTTCAGACTTACTGAGGAGATTAGTTAACTTAGTAGGAATTCAGATGGGCTGTCCTTAAGGAAACATCTCCGGTGATTGGTAGATGGAAGAACTTAGGGGAGGTGACATAGGAAAAAAAAAACCCTATATAAGAAAAGGTATCTCTTGAGCAAAGGAGGCTTGGAGATCCTTGGAGATAGATCCTTTTGGAGGAGGCCCTTTGAAGATCTCTTGAGAAGAAGTCTGGAACTCCCTCTGGGGAGACTCTGTTCCCCAGACATCCTTGCTTAAGACAAATTTTGTGGTGAGTGATAAAAAACTGACTGATTCTCTCTCTCTTAAGACTCAGGTCTAGGCCATGTTGGCTTAAGGCCCTTTATACTTATACCTTCTCTCTCTCTCTCTCTCTTTTTCTTTGATTACTCATTGTATTGTTAATTAAAATCTCTATAAA
Source organism: Monodelphis domestica (assembly GCF_027887165.1). Classification (NCBI taxonomy): domain Eukaryota; kingdom Metazoa; phylum Chordata; class Mammalia; order Didelphimorphia; family Didelphidae; genus Monodelphis; species Monodelphis domestica. The sequence goes on from NC_077227.1 coordinate 634,963,293, forward strand.
ACCCAATTGACTTGGGTATATTCATAATTGGAATATATTCCCTGGCAACCACCTTATATTTGATTTAAAAACCAAAACACTGTAGTGAAACATATTTTCTGCGGACACAATTTACTCACCCTCTCTTATATCTATCTCAATTTATACCTTCCACCATTTTAACTCACTACAGTTTACAACATCAACCATTTAAAGTATTACACTAGTCTATTCCTCGTGTCTAGTATTGTTTGATAATAAATTAAAAAACAATATCATTATTACTTGATAGCGCAATAACTTGTTTTTTAAAACTCTAGCAACAGGTTTTATTGGCAGAGCTATCATACCCACATTATGGGTAAATACAGGGCAATTTTCAGAATCTTTATTACTCAGAGATTGCAATAGCTCCCAAAAGAAGGTTTTCCTGTAATTGTCTATTGAGGAATCTTTTAAAATATTCACAATGGTCCTGAGAACTTCTAATAGTTTAGATATTGCTTCTTCCCATCTGTAGATAGTCCTGTGGTTTTGCTACAACCTATAGACAGAAGAGGTCAAGGCTGGGTCTATGGAGAGCAGTCACTGTCATCACTGCTCCCTCTCTTGCTAATGATGATGCAAAACAGTCTCTCTTGACAGCATCTAAATTCACAGAACTTCTCCCTGCTGTGACCACTATACTAGACTTTTCACTTCATGACTTGAACCCAGGAGACAAGGTGTATATTAAGAATTTCCAGCATACTAGATCAACTCAGCCTTCTTGGGAAGGACCATTCCAAATATTGTTAACTACTCCAACATCTATAAAGGCTGGAGAGAAGTACTCTTGGATTCATTGCTCACATGTAAAGAGAGCATTTTCTATTGAGACTGATTGACTATATCCTATCACATGAATTGGAGATAATAATCCATTGACAAGTGGATACTGTTTTTTGAGAACACATCAAATTCCTGATTTTTCCCTTATTTTTTTATTATTGCTTTTCTTTTATTTTGATTAGAATATTTGATTTTTCCCTTTTTCCTCATCTCTTGTACTAAAGGTACATACAATTAATTTTTTTCTCTCTGAAGTAATAAAAGTTTAATATATATATATATATATATACATATATATATGTATATACTTGCTATAATATCAATGCATACCCCAAAGATTTAAACTATGGGAACCTGCCATTTATTGATAAAATGTTATGGGACGGTGATTAATGTTTGTGTCTAATTCTAGGAAATGGGATAAAAACAAGAAGCACAGATTTAACCTGAATAGTGCCAAAAAGAGCACACAGGAAATACTAATGTGGACTCAGGGTTGTGACGCTTGATATATGTTAAGTCATAGAACTTCCTTGTATTTACACTCTTTGTGAAGTACTCATACAAGTACCAAAATTTGACTATCATGCTGGCTCCCTATATCCCTGAGAATGACAAAAAATCAGACCAGGGAATGATGCTTTCCTATCAAAATAGAATTCTAGTTCCTTTCCTTCTTATAGTATGGCAACTTCCTAAAGTCTTGGCTACACACGGGTAAGTGAAATATTACTGCATTCTGTCTTAGAGACTTGTGGGATAGAAATTACTTTAAATTGAACCTGTACAAAGGCCTAATATGAATTCATTCTTGCTTACTCAACATTTTATTTGGTATTTTGATTCTGATTTTGAATTTTTTTTCCTTTTTCTCTTTCTCTTTCTCCCAAAAGTTTACTTTCTTCCATATTGTTCCCTTTATATATTTTTGTTGTTGTTTTGTTTTTTGTTTGTTTTTATTGTTTTTAAATTCTTTTAGTAATTGACTTATACATCCCCATAATTCAACAATGCATCCTGAGCTGAACTGGATGTTTTTTTTTTTTAACACTCACTTCGGGGGGGGGGGGGCGGGATTATATTTGAATAAAAATCCAAGATTTTGAAATTTTTTTTTTGTTTGAGAAAGATCTTCAAGGAAGAAGCTTGCTAACTCCTAAATCCAGAGAATGAACTGTTGCAGAAAGATGCCAGAAAACCTACCTTACATCGAGATCAAGAATGAACCTTGGGGTGTGGTTGATTGAACTGAAGGTTGATAGAACATTTATTTTGAATGAACATTCTTATGCGAAAGGGGACTGCCCCCTAATTGGCTTTGGTGTTCAGGGAGGGGTAATATCTCTGGTATGGAGGGCTTCTCGTGCCCTCCTAGGGCAGCTCACCAACCTCTGACCCCCCACCTGACACCCAGCTCTCACTTGTGGCTCCCAGTAGCTGCTAGCATGCGGCAGCGGCCACATTCCTGGCAACGGTTTTGACAGGCCGGCTAAACCTTGTGAGGGCAGCCATCGGGTCGTCGTGGACCCCTGGTGAACCAGGGCTTTGCTCACCCAGCATGTGAAGACTGCTTCGGCTGAACAGACGGAAGAAACCAACAAGAAGGTTTAACGGCTGAGAGGGCGACGCAGCAAAACACTGTGGAGTGCTCAGGCCGTGTTGGAGCACAAAGGACAACATGGCCATCCAATGCAGCTGAGGAAGTCTCCAGGTGTAACGACTTTTCATGCCACTGGACCCAGCCTTCCAATGCCGAGAGAGTGGGACTGTCTCTGTGCATCGACTTTTCCACTTAAATCTCCTTCACACACAAGTATCTTTGTGCACTCATCTATCCTAACCCCGTCCACCCTCTTCAAGACCTGCAGCGATGGGGGAGTGGCGACACAACAGGTGGAGGTGACCACTGGCAGTTGTAGTCACGATCCTGCACGTAGGCGGCCCACGGACCAGTGGTCGCTCGGCCCTGTGGGCAGCAGGGATGTTTGGCAGCATCCTGGGCGACTGAGCAGCCCTCTCTAGGATAGCACTGCTCACCCTAATCAAGGGAGGAGACTAGAAAAGGTGTCCCAAACATTGCCTGCCCTACAAACACCCGGTCAGCACAGCTCGGCTGGCGGGTCATCCCTTTAAGCAGTCAAAATCAAAGAAAACAAACACAAAGAAACTCCTACTAGGATCATGGAGCATCAGAGCATTACTTGACAGAGAGAATACCCCAAGACCTGAGAGAAGAACAGCTCTAATCAGTAAAGAACTGACGCGATATAACATCGACATCGCAGCCTTAAGTGAAACACGCTTACCAGAAGAGGGATCACTCAGTGAACCCACCACTGGATACACCTTCTTCTGGAAAGGCAGAGCCTCAAATGAAGACAGAATCCACGGTGTTGGCCTGGCCATCAAGACCAGTTTGCTCAAACAGCTGCCAGACTTGCCTGTGGGCATCAGCGAGAGACTCATGAAGATCCGTTTGCCTCTCAGCAAAGACCGGTATGCCACAATCATCAGCGCATATGCCCCAACACTGACCAGCACAGAGGAGACCATCGAGCAGTTCTACTCTGACCTGAGCGCCATCCTGCACTCAGTGCCCACCAATGACAAGCTGATACTACTGGGAGACTTCAATGCCCACGTTGGCCAGGACCATGAAAGATGGAAAGGAGTGCTTGGCAAACACAGCGTGGGCAAAATGAACAACAACGGCCTACTGCTACTCAGCAAATGCTCAGAGTTTGAACTCACCATCACGAACACTGTGTTCAGAAAGGCGAACAAATATAAAACACAGCGAATACCAAGACAGGTATTCTATGGTGAACTGTCAGCTGGACTCAGGAAACAAGGCCGACCAAAGAAAAGACTCAAGGATCAGCTAAAGTCCAACTTGAAGTGGGCAGGCATTACACCAAAGCAACTAGAACTCGCTGCCTCTGACAGAAGCAGCTGGCGAGCCCACATTCACCATGCCGCCACCTCCTCTGAAGAAGATGAGAGACGTCAACGTCTTGCCGCTGCGCGTGAACGCCGACAACAGGCCACAACCACACCTCCCTTAACAACTGGAAGTCCAGGCCCCATGTGCCACAAACTCTGTGCCTCAGTCTTTGGACTTCAAAGCCATATGAGGGTACACCACAGATGAAAACGCACAAAGACAATTGTCATTCTCGGTCACCAAGAGACTACCACCAATGCACCCAGCAAAACATTGGTTTTGTTGTCTGTCTGTCTGTCTGTCTGTCTGTCTTTCCTATTTCCCCCTTATCTCTAACTATTGTAATTTCATAGCTGGTATGTTTATAACACCAATCAGAGAGACTAGTCTTCCTTGGGCCTCAGGGGGATGAATTGTGAGTTTTAAAATTATTCTACCCTAATCAGACCATTCTTTAGAAGATCTGATTTAGCTATTTCCTGATCAATAACAATGGAGATACTTGGAATAACAGAATCAGGTCTTGAAAACTCTACATTCTCCACCCTTCTTAATTTAACAAGATTAGGAAGGTCTGCATCACACTCAAGATTTAATTATCTGAGGAAATGGCCTTCATCAGACATGTGCAAAAAAAGGACAGACCTCTGGGCTGTCCTAAGTCAATCTAAGTCATCATTGGTACAGATGAGATGCAGGAAAGTGATGTAAAACTGTCTATATAAGGCACATCACCCCCTGTCTCTTCCTTTTTCCCCGGAGAGATGACTCTGGTTGGCAGTGTGCTAGGCATTCTGACATCTTGGTGTGGTGGTGGTTATTGTCTGAGTTTGGTGGTGAGTTTTGCCCAGGAGCTGATTTCAGGTTTAGGCATCTTAGCTGAGTCCCTTTGGAGGTCAGGCTGATTCTTCCCTCCTTCATACTCCAAAACCTTATCTCCTAATCTCCCCAGTCAGTACCAGCCAGGCGAGGGGGGAGGAAACCTACTCCTTTCCTTCTTCCTTCTCCTTAATCTCCTCCACTATCAATTAAAACAACATAAAATTTTTAATTAAATCCTTGGTGACAAAAATAATTATTACATTCAGTTTCAGCCATAATTTTACCCTTTACACTGCTGGTCCTTTTTTCTGAGGAGACTGAAGATGTCTTCTGTTCTTTAGCTCTCCAAGTTATTGTAGCATGCTCTTTTTTCTAATTTACCTATATCTATGTATACCTGATCTTTCTGCTCAGATAATTCCTCATGCATTGAGAGGTTTTCATTCTTAAGCCATTTCAGTCATGTCTAACTCTTTGTAACTCTTCTTGGGGTTTCCTTAGTAAAACTACCACAGTGGTTTGCCATTCCTTCCTCCAGCTCATTTTATAGGTGATGAAACTAGAGTGAACTGTGTCTGAAGCTAGATTTGAACCCAGGAAGATGAGTCTTCTTAACTCTAGACTTTACATTCTATTCACTGTATCACAATTTCTTTACTGATGAAGTATGGTCCTTTAAATCTAAAAGAGTATGCTTTTATATTTACATAGGCACTTTAGGATTTACAAAAGCTTTAATAACATTTTATTTCATTTGATCCTTGCATCAAACTCATAGAGGTATGAAAATATTTTGTTTCATTTAGTAGACGAGGAGTTAGTAAGTCTATTATGTATGTAATAGTATGTAACAATGTATAGATGGGGGGAATCTAGGTGGTTCATTGGATTGAGAGCCAGGCCCAAATATGGGAGATTCTGGGTTCAAATCCGGCCTCAGACGTTTCCTAACTGTGTGACTCTGGGAAAGTCACTTAACCCCCATTGCCTAGCCCTTAGCATTCTTCTACATTGGAACCAATACACAGTATTGATTAGGTAAGAGTTTTTAAAAATATATATTTTAAAATGTATAGAGGGGATTGTTTTAATTAAGGAATTATTCAGTCCAGATTACAATTCAGTTATCTCTTCTTTCTTGTCCTTTGTTGTTTCTGTTATATTGTAAAGGAAAGCCTATCTGTAATGGAGCCTCTCTCCTTCTATATGGCCTCTCAGTCTTTTCCATCAGTTTTACCTTATTACCATTCTGATGATCTGATAAAAATCTAGTCTCTTTTGGGTGGTGGCCATTAACAGAACTGATTCACTCATTAGCAATGGTGGTTCTCCATATCCAGGATTTCTAAGACCCTGGTAATCCCTGAAAATCTCTATACTGAATTATTAGGAATCTTGATTTCCACTGGACTGGGTTTTGCCAGTGTGTATAAAACTTCCTTTTGAAGGGATATTGGCATAAAAAAGATTTGCCCCCTATTGTAAGGTTGTTTTCTTTTTTCTTTTTTTTTTTTAGATAAATCACCCACAATCACTGTACTATAGAAAGTAAACCCTGATCCCTAGAACATACTTAACTTACTTAGTGTAGAAGGTCCACTCTGGGGAAGACACAAGGTTCATATCACTTGGACTCCTTCATCACCCTCTTGAAACCAGAGTCCCTTGGGGACAAGTATCTTGGAAGGCACAGCAATAGAGCTGAAGACCTTGAAGCAGAGGGCAAAAATGAACAGACTGAACAAAAAGGAAAAACACACAAACAACTAACTCATACAGAGCCAGTGACCTGCTGAATGGGGTTGGAAGGACATAAGAGCCAAATGCTATTTTTCTTAAAGAAAGAAAAACAATTAACTAGAAAAATGGCTCAGCTAGTCCTTAGGTCTGGTGTCAGAAAATCCTTCTTCCAGCTGTTCTTGCCCTTTTCACTCTTATTACTCTATCGAGCTGGCAGAATGATGGAAGAAAGAGAGGGAGAGGGGGAAAAGGGAGAGGGAAGAAGAAAAAGAGAGGAAAGGTAGGAGAGAGAAAGATGGAGGGAGGGGAAGAGAGGAAGACAGGAGGAGGAAGAAGGGAGGGAGGGGAGAGAGACAGAGAGAGACAGAGAGAGAGACAGAGAGAGAGACAGAGAGAGACAGAGAGAGAGACAGAGAGAGAGAGAGAGAGAGAGAGAATTTCATATCTTCTAGGATTCTTCAAAGCTGTCATGAAGTGAATTCCAGATGAATCTAATACTGCCAGACTACTGTATGTTAATCCTGGAGATAAGCAGGCACATCACAGAAGAAGATCCCAGGGGCCAGCTCTGCTTTCAACTCTGGAGTAAGGTGGGGGCAGGGAGGAGGAGAGATGGGGAAGCAAGGCTCTGCTCTCTGAGTATCTGCCATTCAAATCCATCATTCAAGCGATTAGGAAGGGGTGGGAAAAAATGTTAATAACAATCAGTTGATTGAATGTGGATATTTCTAGAATCCATGCAGCACAAATGGAATCAGATTGGTCTATGAGACATGAAGGCATCTGTCTAAAAGCTACATTTTTGTGTGGAGAGGATATATAATATATAATCTAGAATGATTTGGTTGGTTTGAAGGCAGGGTCCCTCTCTCAAAGTTTACTTTCTGTTAATTATTTCAGACAGTTATTGAATATCCTCTCCAGTATTTTCCATCAGTACCAATCCTACCATCCTCAGATACCTGGCTAAAATGTGCTTTTTTTTCTCCAGGAAGTCTTCCTTAACTATTCAGACCTTTTTGCATCACTCATTTCTTTGAATTCCTACAGTCTTTTACAGTCTGTTACACAATCTCACCCTGGATTATATACTGGTTTTTGTCTTTCACCAGTTGTTTCATGGTTGTAAACCTGATTTCCACAATTTGACCATACAATTCTCAAGGGCAGGAATTATGGCTTCCAATTCCATCCCCATAACTCTCAACAATTCCAATTTTAAGCTACAGGAGTAATTAAGAATGAGGGTCAAGACAGACAAAGACTTCAGAAACAAGAAGATGAATAAACCCCAACTTTCACCAGCATGGGAGAAGAAAACAAGAATCAAAACCAGAAGAGTAGAAGTGTGATGTGGGACCAACAGATCAGGGACAGCAAATGGTCTCAATTGAATAAACAAAAAAATTCAGGACAAGACTGAAGTAATTAAACCCTATCTCCCCCACCTTTTGTTTCATGGAGGCTCCTCATTCTTGCCTGGCTTTTATCAGTTGTAACAATGGACTAGACATCTACATAAATGTTACTTTCAATTTCAATTCCCATTCAACAAACATTTGTGAAATATCTAGTATGTTCAGAACCCCTCACTTCTTTCAAATCCCTCCATCACGCAGTCAATACTGTTATGACAGGATTTGGGGAAGGTACATAGGGAAAACACATAAAGGATAACATTTAAATAGTAATATTTTATTGGAGGTTGAGGAAAGGGTTTTGGGGAGAAGAATGAGGGAGAAGGAGACCTTATCTTTTAAAAACCTTAGTATTGTTCCTAATAATGAACAAACCTATCTGACTACAATACTATTCTAAAGACCAGTCCACCAAAGACCCAGAAATCTTACATTAAACAAGTCCTGACAGGAGGTGGTTGAGATTCAGAGTATGATTGAGGTCTTCCTCTATATTCTCTTTAGTCCAGCTAAAGGAAGTGGGAAGTCTTCTGCTTTCTCTACTATCGTAGGTCTGCCTGTCCAAAGTCCAATGGAGTCCAGGAGAGAGATATGGTTTGCCTGTTAACTCCAACATCAGCTGGGGCTAACTCTCTCTCTCTCTCTCTCTCTCTCTCTCTCTCTCTCTCTCTCTCTCTCTCTCTCTCTCTCTCTCTCTCTCTCTCTCTCTCTCTCTTTCTCTCTCTCTCTCTCTCTCTCTCTCTCTCTCTCTCTCTCTCTCTCTCTCTCTCTCTCTCTCTAACAATTTCAGAACCTACACCCTGTCAGCTCAGAAAAGATTTCTTGGGGTTCTGTGTCTCATGGCCACATGGACATACTTGTCACTCTATTCCCTTGCATTAATTCCCATTGCAACAGTACTTAGTATATGGTGAAGGCTCAAGGAATTCCTCCTCAGTTGAGTGCAGCACAAGTGGTAAAGTTCTGTGTAGGTAAGGTGTTTCTTGGATTCCAAGGATGCCAGTCATAAGCAATACAACTCAACAATCTTCCCCCAAATTTCTATGTACTGATCTAATGAAATCCAAAGTTGGGGGTGATCCTCAATTTTATATAGAAGGGAATTGAATGACTGAGGAAGGCACTGTAATCATCAAGAATTCACAGGCAAGTGGGAAGGGCACCATAGTGGGAATCAAAGGACCCGTATTTCATTTTTTGCCCTGACGTATATTAGCTATGTGGCCTCATACAAGTCACATCTTCCCTAGGCTTCAGTTTTCTCATCTAAAAGAAGTGAACTGGAGTAAATGCCCTTTTAGGTTCCTTTGAGTTCTAAATCAATAATCCAAGGATTCCAGTCTCCTTTATCTATTCTTTCCTTGCTGCAGCTAGAAAAAGATGTCACCACCTCAGTGAGCCATCAAAGCCAACATCATGAAATTCTCCTAACTTCCCATGTCCCTAAGCACTGCTTTTCCAATTACTCTTTCCTGTCTCTGGAACAGTGAATTGAGACTGACTCTGGGAGTTCATTTTTCTTATTACAAATCCTAAAAGGCAGAGGTGCATAATGGAGGCTTTTTGTAGAGGAAGCAAAGTGTCTTGTGAGCATAGATGGCATTTCATATTTATAATTGTGTGTGTGTGGGGAATCCTTGCCAGTAAGACAAACTGGCCCAGAATTCCAATAGTGGGTCCACAATAATGAAGCCAAAGGAGCATTTGATGATTTGGTTCCTGGCTCTATTGCATCTCAAATGCTATCCAAACCAGCAGCATGATACAGGCTTTTATCTAGGTGGTACAATTGCCCCTCAAAACTCAGATCCTGCCAGCTCCATTGAAGGGGGAAAAGAAATAGATGGCTTAAAAGTGCATCAGTCCATTTAAAAAGTAGCACAGGAAATGATAAAAAACCATGATAAGATGGCTCTAGAGACATCGTTCTCTTTCTTTCAAGGAAGTTCAAAAACTAGAGTCAAGAAATATTTTGTCTTGATGGACAAGAAAGCCGAAGGTAGAGAGAAAAAGCCCAGTTCTTTCCCTTGTGGTAATGTCTCTGGGCAAGACATAGCACAGCAAAACTAATCAGAATAAGAGCTGGGCTTTTTTTTCCCCCAAATAAGTGATTCATGGCAGCATCTCTTGTTTCCCAGTGATCTCTCCTAAAGCAGGCTATGGGGGTCACATGGGTGGCATAAGTGCTCAGTAGAGGCAAAGAAAAACAATCCTGTTTTTCCCTGCTTGTCTGGCCAAGGCTTAGCAGCCCTGACTGCCATTTCCCAAGATACCATGACTGCTAGTCTAGCCCAGGAGCAATGTTTCGGAGACCTGCTGGCTACCTTTTCAGCTGTATCCCCCCAAACGTAAAAATCTTAACTTTATCAAAGTATGATAATATTGTGGGTGGCCTCAACCTCTCTTCTCTGGAAGTAGCAATGATTAAGAACATAGCCAGGATATAAACCTAAGTACCTGGGAATTCTAAGTCCCATATTCTTTCTTCTATGCCATGCCTCCCTGGCCCTCCCTGTTCTCTATGGTAATTGTATAAATGGACTCAAAAGATCTTTCAGCTCAGAACATTTTCACCAGTCCTCCCATGCTTATCAACGTTATTCAGAACAATACTGTTTCTAATTGTAATGAGCAGAAGTACTTTGGATGGTGTTTAAAAGTTCAATTGAATTGTTTTTTTTTCTTCCTTGCCAGCAATCTGATTTTCTTTTAGCATGACCTTTTTGTTTTGCATTTTTATTCCATTGTGAGGCTTGAATCCCTTCTTAATCTGCCAGACTAATAAATCATATTGGGTGGATCTATTTACTTTTCTGTCTGTCTGACTGCCTGACTTGTTCTATCAATTTTAAGAAGCTACAGCTACCAAAAAAGTATGAAATATGAAAAAGACTCTATAGCTCAGATCTGTCTCCTTTTTGTATCTTTCCCTTTAAGGAATTTTGAACCCTTAAAAAAAGCTCTAAGTAATTTGATAAAAATATGCATGATAATGTGAAATCATATCCTCTATTTTCAATTCTGATTAATTGTTCCTCAAAATATTCAAGTGATTTATACCTCTATATCTATATGTGGCTGCCACTGAGACCTCCGGGGAGTAGGAATGGATCCAATTTCACCAGGGAGGTGATGTGTGTGTATGTTTGTTTGTTTTTCCTGCAGGATCCCTCTATGGTGATCTCTTTTTAGTATTTTCCACCCAGTCCCCAAAGGGGCAAGCCAGCCCATATAGCTAAGCACTGAATAATCAAAAAGATGCAAATGAAAAACTCAAGGAATCCACATGAGTAGGCCAAACTCTGCCAAATAGCCTGACATACAACTGCCAGTATATGTGAGGAAGGAATCTGACACTGGGATGCAACTAGGAATTTGGATCTTTTTAAGTTTGGAATGCTTTTTTGGTCTAGGGTCTGTGGAAATTTAAATGTAAGCTTCACCCAATTCCAGAAGAAGAGGACGATGATTTGGTGGCTTTTTTGAAGCCCATCTCATCTTCCACAGTGAATTGAATTGGGGGGAAGAGAGGGATAAGGAGCCTCTGACTCATGAAAATAAATCAATCAGTGCAAGGATAGAACATAACACTTCATCCAGGCCTTGGAAACATTAGTCTTGAGGGAATAGATTCTTTTATTTTGCCTGTGTAGACACAGCCTAAATGTAGCAGAATATGCTATTTAATGGATACCATCAATGCAAAATCCTGCTTGGCATCATAAGCCTAAGTGAAATGCTCCAGCACATTAGACTTGAATGATATGCGTGGTATGGTACCTTTTAAGTGTTCCACTACTAACCAAACCAGCAACATCATGCTTTTTTCCTGATGCCTCCTTATTTTCAAACTTATTTTCAAGCTATGATTTAGTATGTCTTGAAATCTAAATGGTACTATGTCCTGGTGTCTATATGCCTAATCAATTGTTTATTACCAGAGTATTCATTTTCCTGTTTCCTTATTTGATAGTGTGATTTATGCAGTGTAATATATAACAACTGACATCACCCGGGCCTCATCTTCCAATAGATTTAATTTGAACACAGGCATGGAATGGCAAGTTGGAACCTGACCATTCACCAACAGAGAAGTTGCTAAAGCAAATTGCTACTAATTTTAGCATGTGCTTAATGCAAGTGGAGCCTATGTTCAGAAAGGGATATATTGCTTTCCTGGGAAATCCTCTTCCACACCAATTATTTTAAGTGTTATTTTGGACTAATTGCCACCCCCTTTCTCTCCTTACCTCTGAACTCCTTTCCCCTCTCTTCTCCATTACCTGGAACACAATTGGCAGCCTTGCATGAATCTCCCTTACACAAAAAAACAATTCACTTTGTGTTCCATTGGAAAAGAAATTCATAGGATTACAAACAAGTGGGTGGCTAATACAGACTAATATTCTCCACAGGCCAGTAAGGAGCAAAGCCCATGTACTAGTTTTAGTGCATGTCATATGGCAAATTGCAAGACTGGGAGGTCAGCAGCAGCAAAACAGGACACATTACATTTTAATAATCACCTACCTTTTCAATAGCATTGGGCTTTCAAATGTCACCTCTCGTTACTGAGAACTAAAATCAAATGGCAAGACTTTTCCCTTCTCTCTCTGAGGAAAGAGCAGCCGACAACTGGTGACAGTTGTTGAAGGGAAAGTACCAATAAATATGAGTTGCATGCTAGAAGCAATTGAGCAAAAGCCAGCTCATCAGCTTCCCAGCATGGCTTTTATTTTATTCTAAATCAGATACTCATTAATGGGGACCATTCTTTGAATCATCATTTTATTTACACTAGAGAAATGCAAGACATATTGTCTGGCAATGGAATGAAGAGGTTCTCTCGCTGTTCATTTGTAGGTATTTTCTTTTGTAGCCTCCTGAATTTTCATTCTAATAGCAAACACCCATACCATATGCTCACAAGTAACAACTTAAAATAGAACTGGAAAGTAAACAATATTTCTTCCATTTTTCCTTCTTTTTTCTTTCTTTCTTTTTATCTTCCTTCCTTCCTTCCTTCCTTCCTTCCTTCCTTCCTTCCTTCCTTCCTTCCTTCCTTCCTTCCTTCCTTCCTTCCTTCCTTCGTCTTTCTTTCTTTCTTTCTTTCTTTCTTTCTTTCTTTCTTTCTTTCTTTCTTTCTTTCTTTCTTTCTTTCTTTCTTTCTTTCTTTCTTTCTTTCTTTCTTTCTTTCTTTCTTTCTTTCTTTCTTTCTTTCTTTCTTTCTTTCTTTCTTTCTTTCTCTCTGTCTCTGTCTCTCTGTCTCTCCCCCACCCCCAACAGGAGACATTTTTTAAAAAAGTTTTCTCCTACCCACTCTAGATGTCAGAACCAAGCTGTATAGAAAACATTGTTCTATTAATGATGAACACAAGTAGAACACTTTTAGTGGACCCTGGGGGAGAGGGAATCATGTCTTTGATATGCATGAAATAGTGACTAGCATTCTGAGGGTGCTCTATCATTATTAAATGATGCTCAAATTAAAACTATAGCCATATCTAGCACCAAACTAATCCATATGCAGTTTCATGAAATCTCACACTTAAAAAAAAAAAACCTTACCTTCTGTCTAAGAATCAATACTGTGAATTGGTTCTAAGGCAGAAGAGTGGTAAGGGCTAGCCAATGGGGGTCAAGTGACTTGCCCAGGGTCACACTGCTAGGAAGTGCCTGAGGTCACATTTGAACCCAGGACCTCCCATCTCTAGGCTTGGCTCTCAATCCACTGAGTCACCCAGTTGCCCCCAATCTTACACCTTTTGAAGCATTAAATTGATGTTGGTACTGAAGTTTAAATGCTTGTTTCAGAAATCCTTTCCCTAGCCTATAGGAATATGGGAAATTAAAGCTAGAAATCATCTTAGAGAATTCATTTAAGAAAGGAGAAAACTGAAGTTGAGTTTAAGGGGCTCTTGCCGAAAACTCAAACAATGGTAGATTTAGAAATTAATCTTGTCTTTGGATGTCAAGTCCAAGACTTGCTTCACTATGTTGCACTGTCTCTTAGTCTGGAAGAGAGTTGACCACTAGAAGATAAGCCCCTAGAATAAATATAGAAAACCAGCAGCAGGAGCATCAGGGTCCTTTTACTGATGTGAAATCTGGAATGAAATAGAGACTTCATTTTGGCATTTAAAACCCTTCTCTACCTAGCTCCAATGCATCTTTCTCAATATTATTCTGCATTATTTGGCTTCAGTCATTCTAAGGGGCAGTCATAATGGACTTATCTTCCAATAACAATATTTTTGAGCAGGCCTTCTACTGTGCCTAGAATATTACTCTGTCTTAGCTTCTTTCAGATCTCCATTTTTAACATTACCTCCTTTCCTGATTTTTCCTCAGCTTCTAGTAGCTTTCTGCCAAAATTATATTATATTATTTATTTATTTAGTTTATATATATATATATATATATATGTACATATATATACACACACGTGTGTGTGTGTACACATATGCAAGTGTGTATGTGCTGGACTTAGAGTCAGTTCAAATTTGGCCATAAATAATTTTTCCACCTATGTGACCCTGAGCAAATCCCTTAACCTCTTTGTCCCAGCTTCATCTTCTATAAAATGCACATGATAATAGCTCCTACCTCTGATGGTTGTTTTGAGGATTAAAAAGATATTAATTGCAAAGCACTTAGTTCACTGTTTAGCGTATTGTAAGATGCTATAGAAATGCTAGCTTTTAGATCCTATGATTTCTTTTAGAGCTTTGGACATTATTACCTATAACAGAGGCATCATTTTTTAAATAATGAATAGGACATTGGACTTGGAATCAAGAAGACACAGTTTTAAAATTGTGTCTTTGTTGTATTACTCTGGGAAAATCATTTAACCATTTTATGCCTCAGTTTCCCCAATTGCTAAATGTGAGAGTCCTTTTCTTTTTTTTTTTTAAATATATTTTATTTGATCATTTCCAAGCATTATTCGTTAAAGACATAGATCATTTTCTTTTCCTCCCCCCCACCCCCCATAGCCGACGCGTAAGTCCACTGGGCATTAGATGTTTTCTTGATTTGAACCCATTGCTTTGTTGATAGTATTTGCATTAGAGTGTTCATTTAAAGTCTATCCTCTGTCATGTCCCCTCAACCTCTGTATTCAGGCAGTTGCTTTTTCTCGGTGTTTCCACTCCCATAGTTTATCCTTTGCTTATGAATGGTGTTTTTTTTCTCCTGGATCCCTGAAAGTTGTTCAGGGACATTACACCGCCCCTAATGGAGAAGTCCATTACGTTCGATTATACCACAGTGTATTAGTCTCTGTGTACAATGTTCTCCTGGTTCTGCTCCTCTCGCTCTGCATCACTTCCTGGAGGTTGTTCCAGTCTCCATGGAACTTCTCCACTTTATTATTCCTTTGAGCACAATAGTATTCCATCACCAACATATACCACAGTTTGTTCAGCCATTCCCCAATTGATGGGCATCCCCTCGTTTTCCAGTTTTGGGCCACCACAAAGAGCGCAGCTATGAATATTTTTGTACAAGTCTTTGTGTCCATTGTCTCTTTGGGGTACAGACCCAGCAGTGCTATGGCTGGGTCAAAGGGTAGATATTCTTTTGTCGCCCTTTGGGCATAGTTCCAAATTGCCCTCCAGAATGGTTGGATCAGTTCACAACTCCACCAGCAATGAATTAATGTCCCTACTTTGCCACATCCCCTCCAGCATTCATTACTTTCCTTTGCTGTTATGTTAGCCAATCTGCTAGGTGTGAGGTGATACCTCAGAGTTGTTTTGATTTGCATCTCTCTGATTATAAGAGATGTGGAACACTTCTTCATGTGCTTGTTAATAGTTTTGATTTCTTTATCTGAGAACTGCCTATCCATTTCCCTTGCCCATTTATCAATTGGAGAATGGCTTGATTTTTTGTACAATTGATTTAGCTCATTATAAATATGAGTAATTAAACCTTTGTCAGAGGTTTCTATGAAGATTTTTTCCCAATTTGTTGTTTCCCTTCTGATTTTAGTTATATTGGTTTTGTTTGTACAAAAGCTTTTTAGTTTGATGTAGTCAAAAGTATTTATTTTACATTTTGTGATTCTTTCTATATCTTGCTTGGTTTTAAAGCCTTTCCCCTCCCAAAGGTCTGACATGTATACTATTCTGTGTTTACCCAATTTACTTATGGTTTCCTTCTTTATGTTTAAGTCACTCACCCATTTTGAATTTATCTTGGTGTAGGGTGTGAGGTGTTGATCTATTCCTAGTCTCTCCCACACTGTCTTCCAATTTTCCCAGCAGTTTTTATCGAATAGTGGATTTTTGTCCCAAAAGCTGGGATCTTTGGGTTTATCGTATACTGTCTTGCTGAGGTCGTTTTCCCCCAGTCTATTCCACTGATCTTCCTTTCTGTTTCTTAGCCAGTACCAAATTGTTTTGATGACTGCTGCTTTGTAATATAGTTTGAGGTCTGGGACTGCAAGGCCCCCATCATATGTGTTTTTTTTCATTATTTCCCTGGATATCCTTGATCTTTTGTTCTTCCAAATGAACTTTGTTATGGTTTTTTCTAAATCAGTGAAGAAGTATTTTGGTAGTTCAATGGGTATGGCAC
Source organism: Monodelphis domestica (assembly GCF_027887165.1). Lineage (NCBI taxonomy): Eukaryota > Metazoa > Chordata > Mammalia > Didelphimorphia > Didelphidae > Monodelphis > Monodelphis domestica. The sequence continues at coordinate 634,979,613 of NC_077227.1, forward strand.
TAAATAGATAAATAAGTTTGGGTAGGATGGTCATTTTTATTATATTGGCTCGTCCTATCCATGAGCAGTTAATGTTTTTCCAATTGTTCAAGTCTAGTTTTAGTTGTGTGGCGAGTGTTTTGTAGTTGTGTTCATATAGTTCCTGTGTTTGTCTTGGGAGATAGATTCCTAGGTATTTTATTTTGTCTAAGGTGATTTTGAATGGGATTTCTCTTTCTAGTTCTTGCTGCTGAGCTGTGTTGGAGATATATAGAAAAGCTGATGATTTATGTGGGTTTATTTTGTATCCTGCAACTTTGCTAAAGTTGTTGATTATTTCAATTAGCTTTTTGGTTGAATCTCTAGGATTCTTTAAGTAGACCATCATGTCATCCGCAAAGAGTGATAACTTGGTCTCCTCCTTGCCTATTCTGATGCCTTCAATTTCTTTATCTTCTCTAATTGCTACTGCTAGTGTTTCTAGTACAATGTCAAATAGTAGAGGTGATAATGGGCATCCTTGTTTCACTCCTGATCTTATTGGGAATGCATCTAGTTTATCCCCATTGCAGATGAGAGTCCTTTTCAATGGATGATAGTTTCACCTGAGGTAAAAAATAATTGAGGAGCAACATAGAAGGCAGTATAAGTAAAGTATTCTTAACCTAAGATGCATAGACAGGAGTCAATTAATAGATTTTAAGACATGCAGGGATAGTTGTGACCTTGAATAAGAAAAATTTCAATAGAATTGTTTTTATTTGTAATCTGATGTATTTTATTTCCTTCATTTGAAAACCTTCTGAAAAGGAGTCCGCAAGTTTCACTAAACTGTCAAAGGGGCCAATACAGAAAAAGTTCAGAACTCCCAGTAAACTGTTTAGAATGTGAGCAGAGGGTGGCTCAGTAGGATTATAGACCAGTGGTGGCTCCAGAGAGGACAATCTAATTCCTAAGTGAAATTGCACCAGCAGTATAGGCCAATAAAGGGCCATGAAGGAGGCACAGAGACAGTGGGACCAGAAGAAGTAAGTGCAGCTCTTTGAATGACTATACCTTGGGAACCTTTGTTCATTGTCCCACATTAGTTATAGCTCTCACTTCTAAAAGGAATTTTTCATAATTGCTTTTTTCTCTCAGCTTGTCATATACTGAGCTGCAGTTGTTCACCCTGTTTTCAGTTTTGCTCACTTATTTTCTACTTTAATGTTAGAAGTAATTTTAGATGGCCCATATTTAAATATATTATATGAAACCTTGACCTGACCAAAAAAACGCAAACAACAAAGAAGTATGTGAGCATAAAAAGGAAAAGCAAAAGAAAACAATTGTTTCCAATATCTTCATATATTTGAGAACAATCATTATACAAATGTTACTTAATGTTCTCGAAATACCTAAAGCTAGTTTCTATACCTGGCTTCTTGTATCTGTTTCCTAATCACTTTAAACTGTCTTATCAAACTAAACAGATGATACATAGGAGTTTGTTTCAAGTTCTCCCTCAGTAAATATTTCTTAAAATATTGTGCAGAAATAGATTCTTAGTCAGAAATTATTCCTCCCACTTCATAGTATTATAGCACACACATTAGAACCTTTTTGTGATAGGAAATCATTTGTTCTAGAATATGATGCAACTTTAAAGTCAGACAACCTGCTTTTAAATTCCAATTCTGCTACTACTTAGGAGGCAGCTAGGTAGTTCAGTGTAGAGAAGAGTGGGTCTGGAGTCAGAAGATTGGATTTTAAATCTGGTCTTAGACATTTACTAGCTGTGTGACCCTGGGTAAGTCACAACTCAATTTGCTTTAGTTTCCTTATCTGTAAAAGGAGCTGGAGAAAGAAATGGCTTTTGCTAAAAACAAACAAACAAAAACAAAAACAAAAAACCCCTCAAAATGGAGTCACAAGGAGTCAGAAAAGACTGAACAATGATGAAGGCTACTATACTGACGTTGTACAAATCTCTTAATCTTCCTGAGCCTCAATTTCTCCATGTATAAAAATGAAAGGATTGTCTTCTAAAGTTCCTTCTGTCTCCATATCTGTGATTTATACTTCAGAGAGAGCTTTGTTTTATTCAGATTCTGAATAGGGATTGTGTACGGACGGTGTTCTAGTATTCTAAGGTTTAAGAGAACATTCCCAAGGTATTTGTGTATCTCAGACCATGTCTGAAAAATCTGTCCTTCCACATTAAAAAAGTGCATGTCTCTATCCATCATAGACTTTGGGTCTTGTTTAAAACACATGAAGCTTGACTTATCACAAATTTAAATACCTGCACGCTATGGAGGGTGGAATTTATTGGAATCAAATACATATGCACTCATAAAAAGTCATATTAAAAGTGTTCCCTGCTATGCCTTCCTACATGTTGTACCCTAGGCAGCTTAGACAGCTGCTTGACTTGCATACCATTAGTCTTGGCTCTTGCTTAAGAAGTATTGAGCTCATTATACCCAATGCTAAGCTATTTTTTAGTAGCTCTGGATCTTTAAGACCCTGAACCTCTTTAAACTGAATAACACAAGCTGAGTAATCCAAATATATCTGAAGGCTACATCCACATAAATAAATGCTCAATAGATATTGATCCATTGATTAGGGTATAAGAAAGACTTGGTCTATCTCTTTCTGGATCCCAGTCCCTCACCTCTTGTTGAGAGCTTAGCGACATCTCTAAGAGGTAGGTTTTATTGGGATTCTCATGACTTTAATCCACAGAGTTGATTTGAAATGCTGATAACTAATAGTCACATTCATCAAGTACAAATGGATATATCCTAGTCCTCGCTTACTTGCAGATGTCCAGGTTTTATCTTCAGAATGTCTCTGCAAGAGGGGATAGGGTTGAAAAAAAATTTTAAGCTAATAATATTTTATATATGATACTGAGTCAATATTACATAAGACAATGATATAAGAAAAATAAGAAGGGGAATTTTGATACAATGTGAAAGCTCCAAAACCTTAGGAGAATATAAACTCCTGAAGGGCAGGATTATTTTTGGTAGCCCTGGTATTCAATGTCATCTCTTGAACATGAGAAACACTTAATAAATGTTTGTTGACTTCACCTGAAATGCAGGACTGATAGAGGTCACATGATGATAGCCATTCAGACAACTATTAATTGCAATAATGACATCCTTAGAGGTATAGTGGGCAGAGGATTTTTCTTCCAGCTACCCAAGAAAGTAGGTAGAGCAAGTTTAATCATCCCCATTTTGCAAATGCTATTACTGAGGTTTAGTGACTTGTTCATAGTCACATATCTAATAAGTGGTAGAACTGAGATTCAAACACACCATTCTTTTTTTTTTTGTGATTTCATTTCTTTACTCATTATAGGCATTATGTATCCACCTTATAGTTTGGTCTGTCGTTAGTTAACTCTGGAAGGAAATATAGGGTGTCAGAAGTCTCTTCCCATTCTATTCTTAAGTGTATCAGAACACAGGATCATTCATTTAGAGCTGGATGGGATTCAAGGACTGATTTGGTCTACTTGGTCTAGTTTTACAAGAGAGATGACCTACCCAAGGTTACACAGGTATTAAAAAGAGGAGTCAGAATTTGAATCCAATTCCTTGGACACAAAATCCATATAACCCCATTTACAATGTCTCACCTGCAAGAGACATTTGCCTTTCCTTTTTATTCCAGGCACTTAGAACAGTGCCTGGCATTTAATAAACGCTTACTGACTGATGATTGATGCATTCTTTCTTCAGACAAAAGCCACATGACCACTTGTTTAAGTGTATTATGCCAGGGTTTCCTTTCAGTTTTAGAATGGACTAAATGGTTGTTCAAAGGTACTTTCAGACCCTAAAATTATGTGATATGGTAAAATGGTCATTCAATCTCTGCCTGAAGGACATCAGCTCTTCTCATCTTATCTGAAATGGTATTCCATTAGTAAAATAAGAGTTCAATCCCTTCAGAATCCAGTGTTCTTTCCAACTATATCATTCTGCTTCAATTTTCTTTGCTTTGCTAGAGGACCAAAAGAGGGTCTCTAAATGTCAAACATCTTATAAATGTTTCACATATCCAAAAGGGTCACAAAAAGGACCAGGTTAAAAAAGAGAAGGATAGGTTGGTGCAAATCTCACTTAGAAAGTGAAATCTTACATATATATGTATGCTGAGTATAGGCAGGGTCATCACCTATTGGAAAGGATGATGTATCAAGAGTATTAAATGTAAATTTAGAGTTTTCCCACATTTTATTAACAAAGAACATAATTTTTATAATGTCTTTTGTTTTGCAAGCTTTCCTCAAAGTAGTTCTTTTTTTTCCTTCTTGACACCCTTACCTTCTGTCTTAGTATCAATTCTAAGACAGAAGAATGGGAAGGGCTAGGCATTTAGGGTTAAGTGACTTTCTCAGGGTCACACAGCTAGGAAATGCCTGAGGCCATATTTGAACCCAACACTTCCCATCTCCAGGTCTGGTTCTCTATCCACTAAGCCAAATCAACAGCCCCTAGTAGTTCTTAACATCAAATAAACACTACTAACTCCCTGAAACCCCCTGGTGAAATGGGGGGAAAGTATTGAGCTAGGAGTTAGGATAACACCTGGATTTTACTTTTGGACAGATTTTAGTCTCTATGGCCTTGTATATATATTTTTAACCTCTCTGGATCTCAAGTTCTCCATCTATAAAATGAGAGTAGAGCTTTTGGAAGAGAGAGATGTTGATTAAACTAAGAGTTCTCGTGAGCTCACCAACTCTGATTTGTGACGCTTCTTTGCAAGCTTTGAGAGCATGAGCACATGTGAGACCTAACAATAACAGTTTGATCTTCAGTCAGGCCCCTTTGATGCCGACATCAATCTTGTTACATCAATTTGACACCCTAACCCATGACTCTCAAAGGCAGTATGTTGACACTGCTAGGAGAAAGTAAGGACAAACAGCAGCAGGGGGTCTGAAAATGGCTTGAACCAGATATTTCTGGGTTGTCAGATGAGAAACATGGGCAGTGTCTGAGGTCTCATCTCAAATTTGAAATGTGGCTCAAATGGGACTTGAGCCACATTTGGTGGTAGAGTGTATGTGGGCACACAAATGAGAAATGGACTGTGAAGATATTATTTTGGCCATGTTATGACATACAAGATAGATAAATGACCCCAAATTTGTTTTATAAAGTACTTCAACAGAGGTCAGGTTCTCTTCTTAAGCTGGTGGCTACTATTGTGAGCCTGACCCACCACAAAAAAAGCATCAGGCAGATTTGTGCTTCAGAAAAAACTGGCCAATCCTGCTCCCCCAACATCCTTACATATTTCTTCTCTGTGTGCTAATTCTTTTGAAGGTGATGGGAGCTCTTTGCATGGAAGATATATGCAGTTCCATGGAGGGAATTGAGATCCTAATTATCTGCAGCTGACAACCTTTCAGGGCCTGTTATAAAAGTAACGTCTGCACTAGGCCCTTAGAGCCCTATATCCCAACTCCAGGGAGTTCAGAGAGAGCAACAAGGAATGATTCCGAGGGGCTGATTTATCAGGGAAGATTAAAAGAGTTACATATATAGCCTGGTTAAACAATGACGAAGGGGGAGCTAGATAATGGTCTAAAGAATGCACAGAGGGCCAAAAATTTGAGATTTATCTATCCTGGTACAAGTTTGAGTACTTGGAAGAATGGAATGAAATGGAGAGAAGGAAAGTTCAGAGTAAATATCAGGGAAACTTTTCTGGTAGATTTATTAGGGAGAAGGGCAACTTTCCAAATGAAGCTTTGAGAGAGCTATCAACTCACCATGGAGGGGAAAGCCAGAATAAAAATGCATGAGCATGCCTTTCTTCATCATTATGGGGATGGCATGGTTTTCTACTTTTAACCTCTCTTTGTAACGTTTTTATGCTGTCCTTAGATACCAGAATCTACTTTATTCTAAGAAAGACCTTAAGAAATCATTTAATTCATGTTTCTTAAATGCTACTCATTCCAGAACCATATCTTTTTATGAAGACAAGAAAGGAGAGAAGAGGACAATGTAAGGGAGGAGAGAAGAGAGGAGAAAATAGAAGGGAGGGGAAAAGAGGAAAGGAGAGGAGAGCCAGAGCCGTATTTAGAGCCCATTTCAGGATCATGTAAGAAATATTCCTGGACATAAGAAGCAAATACCAAAAGAGGATCTTCAAAGTTCATTATTTCCCTACTTTTGCCTTGACTTCACCGAAATCTAAATGGGAAATAGCTGCCAACATGCTGATTATTTGAACAGTGTGATTAATTCTGTTCAGAAATGAATCAAGAGTTCTTTAGTATCTGGATAACTGTAAAATTCTCTGTAATTTTTTGGAGCTGAGTAGACTAGCTCTGACAGTCACACCATCCTAGTCATTCTGAGAATGTTATAACATCCTTCCACTCCTTCAGCCCCTAACCATGTGTTTTCATTAGGAAAACAATGCAATAAGAACCGTTAAGAGCCTTTTCTTTCTTCTAAAACCTATCATTGGTTTTCACTGCTGAAGAGATCTGATTAACTGGTGGACTTATGCTGTTCATGTTTGCACCATCTTCAGAGACAGGCCTTGGAAGCTTACCAGGCAACTGGGCTTAATATCATATCCCACCTTGCAACTTGCCAACCCTAGTGACCAGATGATGACTAGTTTTCCTTTTAGCCCTTGAACCATGAGTTTCTGAGCTCTAACCCTAAATCCTCTCTGGTGTTGTTGGGCTTTATGGGGCAGCTCCATGGCACAAAGCCACAAATGAGTTCACATTCTGAGAGCCAATGTCTCCATTTCCACCTTCCTCCCAACAACTCAGTCTTTGTACCTTCAAGCTTGTTTTGTCTTCTTTCATTTTAAACTAGTTAATTCATTGTTTCTACCAGGATGATATGTTATCTGCAGATTATTTACATTTTCTCCTTTTTTTCTTTTTTAAAGGGGGGGGGGGAGTTAAGTTTAATTGTTTTCATAAAACAAAAAAAAATTCCTTAGTAACTTAGCATGGGCTCGAGAATTCCCAAACCATTCAAAATACTTTAAAGTTCTTTTGGGACATAGCCAGATACTTAATATTGTATTACATTTTATAGTTGTCACTTAATCAAGCTATTTAATATTATAGTACATTTTAAAACTGTCACTTAATCACATTTTCTTGACCCTTTTATGGGAATTAAAGATCACTGTAGATAAAAAATGGCATGCTTTAGTTTAAATAGATTCAGTATGTCCAGTGTGACAGTTACTTCTGAGACATTAAAAGAATTTTCTGTGATTAATGTGACCCACACACGTTAAATGGTGTAATGTTCCATTTCTTCAGCCATTAGCGGAAACAGCATCAGACAGAGGGAGCCAAAATGTATCCAACTGTATGTAAAGCTGGGGGGCTGGGGAGGGGGAGAAAGTCTAAAGATAATGTTGAGCCAGACATGCTGAACTGAGACATGGGTTTCAACTGATTCACTACTTGCTTTTTTTTCCCTGAGCATCTTTTGATGGGGAGTGACACACACACACACACACACACACACACACACACACACACACACAAAACCCTGATGTCTAACCATTCCTCATGGAGTGAATATTCGATTTGCACCAAGAGGCCATCTAAGGGTAGCTTACTTAGAAAGGGAATACATGCATTTTCAGCAGGCAGGTGAGCTGAGTTATTCAGTGCTCATTATAAATGATTGATGAACTCTGGCTCCAATTTTAGAAAAGCTCTCTAAATGGACATTTACTCACAAGAAAAAAAAATCTCCTCACCACCAAAGGTCTGTCCCTGGGACTATTTTGTTTATGGCACTGTGATAGTTCCGGGCAATTAATCCTGAATTGCGTCACTGAAAGATTTTATATTCTTAAGTGTTCACTCATGTAGTTAAAGTAAATTATGTCCTTTCCCAAACATGTTTCAAAGAATCGCACTGGGCTTTACAAATCCTGGTCCCTAAATCCTACTTGTTTGTTTAATTAATCCGAAAATAACGGGTCCCTGCTTTTGTTTCTTAATCACAGATCAGATATACAGTATTTGTTCACAGCTGTGAATAAGAGCAAGTCCCAGTGTGTTTTTCTTGATTGTTTAATAAGAGTTGAATAATACTCTATTTAATCCATCAAGTAGGACATTACAATAACATTGATCTTTTGTTTGACAGCAAATTTGTTTGATAACAGAATAGAGTATAATGTAACCAAATCAGTGTCAGGGATTCATTGCAGGGAATCCAATTAAAAATACTGTACACGCTGGTGAACAATGATCAGGAGGGCAAGGGAACCAAGGCATGACAAGGCACTTTGAGAGAGGGAGCAGGAGGAATGGTGAGAATTAAAAGCCTAGCACTTAGATTGCTCAGACAGCCAGGGATGTACAACTAAAGCACTTTAAAGGCATAGCCTAAAAGCCCTAGGGAGGTCGTCACTTTGGGAAAGGAGGGTCAGCTTCCATCAAGGTCAGAATGGATAGACTGATGGCCCACAGTGTTGTGTCGCTCCATTGCTTCCTCATATGCTCCATTTCATTAGCTTGAAGAGGTCTGATTCTGCAGTCTCTTGTACTCTTAAAATGGCCTTCCAAGACAGCTTGGATTGTATTCTGATCTTGCTGCTTGTCTAATTACACATATCCACTGGTATGTATGACAAAGAAATCAGAAGATGGTAGATATATGTTTGGCTAGGGACTGAGAAGCCATCTGGCCTAACCCTCTCATTTCTCAGAGGAAGAAGCTGAAACCCATTGGAGTTAAGAGATTGACCCAAGTTCTTATGAGTAGGGAGTGACACAAGAGTCAGAGAATCTGGATTTGAATTCTGCCTGTGATTCTTATTATTTTGGGGCCCCTGTGAAAATCATTGAGCTATCTGGGTCTTCGGTTCCCTCATCTGTAAAATGAGATCACTGGACTAAATAGTGCCTCCTTCCAATTTTAGAACTACTATCTTCTCGTTCCTTCAGTTTAGAGACTTCCGAAGCTTAGGCTTCCTGCAGGTGTCCACATAGTCTATTTTTCTATTTATGGATTGGCTTAAAATCATTTCCTCTGTTTCAAAGGTCAAGATAAGAGTGCCCTGAAACCCCTCCACAGATATTGAAATCACATAGCAAAATCATGAAATAGTAGCCAGGGGGATAAGAACAAGCATCAAGCTAATCCCATGATTAGGTTTTACAAAGTGACTCATGGAAATTTCCTGGAGAGTTTAGTGGATCCTCTTTCCACACTCAATGCTCTTAGTCTGGGTTTTTTTCTTTTTCATTGTTAAATTTAACCAGTCAAACTGAATACAACAAATTGTTTTCCTAATGACCAGTTTGGGGACTGAATTTAACATTTCTAATTTTGTAAAAAGTGGTTTGTAGGTACTCAGCATGACTTTCACCATATTGCCTTCTTTGCAAAGAATGTTCTTTGCCCAGGTAGCCACAGAGTAGCTTCAGGAATCATTAACAGGAGCACCCTGAGACTTCCCTTAATCCTGTTTTGGAGAGCTTAGGTATCAAATATGTTGCTAAGGAAACAACCAACCACACCAAACCCTGGTTTCAATGCATCCCCTCTTAGATTTGGATTTGGATTCTTTTTAAAGGTCTCATTTGACAACTCAGTTCTTATTAAAATCTGTGAAAAAATCAGAGATGGGAAAAGCAGCCTAAGTCCTCCCCTGCTGTAATGAACAGAAAGTGACACAGAATGAGGACTCCTGAGTGTTAGTAAATTGGCCAAGTACACTAGAAAGCTCTCTTACCTTATTCCCTTTGCCACCCCTGGCTACAAGAGTTCTGGGGAAAGGGTGGGAGGGGGGAGGGAGGAAAGCAGTTATATTTACATCTAAAGCCAAATTGTCCAAGTCACTGACAGTTGGACTTCATCTCTTCACTGGAGAGAAGGGGATTGGAGAAGATATCCAAAATGACTTCCGTGATCTAAAAAAGTTGAATATTCCTTTGTCTTCCTTCTTTCTCCCCCACATCCTCTTCTCTAGTCTTCCCTGTCTGACATTATTATAATTCTTTACTGGCTTACTATTTGCTGTCTCCTTCCCTATTCTTTTGTTCTCTTCCTAATCTTTCTTTTTGTATTAATGAAGCCCTTTGTAGTTTCTTTTCAAATCTTCAAGTGGATTCCTTTGTGACTAGTGTAGTGTGTGTGTATGTGTGTGTGTATGTGTGTGTTTTGCTTTCAACCTGATAGGGCCTTTTTTATCATGAAAATTATTAATAATTCTCTCCTTTTTGGCTCTGTACCATGGCCTTAAAACATTGCTACTGCAATTCTGATCTGAAACTGCTTTCTCTTGACCCAGATGTATTGGCAAATGACAGACCCCTAGCCAATCTTTTATGGAGAAAGGTCTTAGAGCAAGTGGTAGCTTTTGAAGTGCTTAACCATAGAGTCATAATCTTGATGACAAATGGCCTTTTGCTTTACAGTTATGGCTGGTTGACTATGCATATGGCCAAGAGAGGGCTCCTTAAAGTGGTCAGTGCCTTTTTCTCCCTCTAAAACTCCATCTCAGGCGTCATATCAGCCATTTACTGGTCTTGTTAGAGGGACTGCATTAGACCCTGCAGATCATGGGAGCTCCCTGACCAGCTGCCAGGTTATAAAGCAGAGCGAAGTCCTTCGATCCAAAGACATCAACTTGTCACTGTTGATGATGATCATTCATCTGCACCAGGAATAGCCCATGGTGCTTCGGGGATCGATGCAGAGACCACCACTCTTCAACATTATTGCCACTAATTATTAAGATGAATGCCGTGATTAATGGGAGCCACACTTTTTCACTTTATGCAAATGATTAACTCATGAATATACATGGAGGCAGGGGGGCTTACCAACCTGGTGCCTCGTTTGTGAAGACGTTTCTACTCAGCCTCCTTATTCAGCTGTCACTGTGACCCAGGTGCAACCAGCACAGCTATTTAAAATGAAATTCTAAAAATGAATTGTTGATCAGCAGCCTCAGGCAGCTTTTTGGAAATCCCCTTCTACTAGTGCTCTGCTTTGATTAGGTAAAATTCAATCAAGGCAATAGCCATGGATATTAAAGATGTTGCATTAGCTAGTGGTTCTTTGAGGCAGCACAGGCGAGGCAGACACTACGACCCTGCTATTAACTACCTGTATGATTCGGGATAAGCCACTTACCATCTCTGGGCTTCATTTACCTCAGTGATACAAGAAAAAGAAAAAGCTTGTTTATGGCAGGAATTATACCCTTTTGTGTTATAGGTCCCTTTGGCAGTCTAGGGAAACCTATAGATTCCTTCTTAGAATAACGTTTGTAAATGATTAAAATAAAACGTAGAGAGTCACTAAGGAAATCAGTGATATTCAAGGAGTTGTAAATTTTTTTTTCAAAATTCACCTGTTCTCTGAAATCTATCCCTTGCTGGTCCATAAAGGTTAACCCCCCTGTTTTTGATGTTTTTTAAGCCTTAGAAAAATGGACATTTAAAAATTTTCTATCTATTTTTCCTTTAACAAACTTCTCCTTGGCCTCTCATGACTACCTATTTTATTTGCTTCCATTTTAAGTATCTATCTTCAATCTGTTCATTTCACAAAAAAATTCTTGAGTACCTACTTTCTGTTGTGGTATTGTCTTAGGCTCTGTAATATAAGTTTATAGCCTCCAGAAGCTTACAATCTAGTTAGAAAGCCAGTGCAAGGAGGCAACTAAGTGACTCAAAGGATTGAAAGCCAGGCCTAGAGAAAAGAGGTACAGGATTCAAATTTGAACTCAGACTCTTCCTAGCTGTGACCCTGGGCAAGTTATTTAACCTTCATCACATAGCCCTTAATATTCTTCTGCCTTGAAACATATTTAATATTGATTCTAAGACAAAAAGTAAAGGTTCATTTTTTAAAAGAAAGAAAAGGAGGGAGAATGCTAGTAATAACAAGATGATGTGAAAGAAATGCATGAGATGATCATTAAGAGAATAATTATCTGTATTTGTAAACAAGTGGATTTACTTAGAAAACTCTACAGACTCAGCAAAGAAACTGAGATGATAAACAGAGCTTAAGGACAGTATCAAGATATAAAATAAAGCTAAAAACATTGTCAACAATTCTAGGTAGCAATACAATAATGAAAATGATGGGGGATGGGAATAAAACTCCTTCCAAAGTAATTATAAAATACATGCAATATCTTGTATCAACCTATTGAAATACATTTCAAAACAAATATTTACAAAAATGAAAGAAAATTTAAATCATTGGAGAAATATTTGCTGCATGCATGCATTGAGCTGTACCAATATAATAAAAATAACAATGTCCCTTAATTAAATTTCAGAGTTAATGCTACACTACTCCCACTTCCAGAAATCACTTTTTAGAACTAGGAAAAAAGAGAAACAAAAAGCACCTTAAATCAGGTCTAGAATCTTAAGGGAAATAATGGAAAAAAATAAGAAGAAAGGGGACTTGAACTTTCAGACAACAAACTATAATATAAAGCATTGATAATAAAACCTATTTTTTTGGTCAAAAAACTTTTGACACTTCTGGATTCTCTCATGATTCAGATTCAATGCTACTTTTTTCAGGAGGTCCTAGTGGAGAAGATCTAAAAGGTCTTCTTGGTCCTCTGAGTCTCTTGAGTCTCTCCCATCTGAGGTTACTTTCTTTCTATTTTATATGTATTTTATACGTACCTATCTATATAGTCTCATTCATTAGTAGTACATTCCTTGAATTTGGGGACACTTTTTGTGTTCCTGCATTCTTTTCAATCCTCATATCTGTTGGCACATAATATGTGTTTAATAATTGCAAGTTGATTAATTGGTCCTGTTTTAAAAATGGCAAAACAAATCAGAGGAATAGACAAATAAGAATCAGGGAGAAAAATAACCTCAGCAACTTTGCTTTTATAAACTTTTAGCATATGTCTTAGACTCGATACTATGTATTAGTTCCAAGACAGAAGAGCAGTAAGGACTAGGCAGTGGCAGTTAAGTAACTTGGTAAGTCACACAGCTTGGAAGGGTCTGAGGTAAGATTTGACTTTTCTTTTGAATACTCAACCTAACTATAAGAGGCAACATTGTAAAAATCCTAGAGGAGCATAAAAGGGTTTTTGTCTTTTAAAACTAGGGCTAGAAGATGCATTCTTAAATAAACAAAACATAGAGGAGATCATAAAAGAGGAAACAGACACTTCTGACCATAAAAAATGCAAAAACTTACATAGAGAAAGCCTGTATGCTTAAGAAAGGAAACTCGGTTGAGAAAAAACTTATATCATATATATCTGATATATTAGATACCTAGAAAATTAAAACAGATATATGAAGAAGATTCTTCCGAAGAAAGATATCCTTGTACACAAGAAAGGATTCTTCCTTAAAAGATAAATGATTGAAGGATATAAACAAGATTTGTGAACTTTTTACAACATTATGAAAGACTGTTCCAAATCGCTAATGTGGGAGGAGAGGATGTTGATCAGGAGATCTGTAATCAACTGAGTCCCCCTTCCCCAACCCATCTGATGAAATTACAATATGGTAAGAGGCTTGAGATGGAGACAACCAAGAATTAATGATTTGCTCCCTTTTAGATACTGAGAAGTTAGTAGTGTGAGCATAGTTTTATTCATAATTGAAAAGGGTTCAAAACTGAGAGTAACCCAGGCAGATCTAGCAGAGGGTTTGCATTTTTCATATCTTGAAGAACTAATATAAAGAAAGCATAAAGAAATGTTTAGGAGGTATAAAGGAGCCCCTCAGTGAATTTAATGGGACCAGCCACACTTCTGGTGGTCTTAAGAAGCAAGTTATGAGACGAGAGTCATCTGCAATGATATAGAAGATAGCTAGCTAAGCAGGAAGAACCCTTATTTTGAGAGGTTGTGGTTCTCCAGCATTCAGCCAGTAGAGGGGATTACTCTCTCAGAGACCATCACCAACCCCCATGACCCCCTCCACTATTGATAATGGGACTTTGTAGTAGATCAATTCACCCAGAAGGGGGTGTCATGGCTAATAGAAAAAAAAAACCCAAAAAACAACAAAAAACAAATGGTAAGTCCAAGTTGAGAGGAGCAGTGTAGTTGGCGGAGGGAAATGTTCCATATAGATTCTTCCTAGTGACACAGAGGGACAGTGTGGATATTTGTGGGAGTGGTTGCCCTAAATTAATGTGGGAGAAGTTTTGCAGCTACTATCATTCATTTCATATGCAATTCAGAAAAGGTCTTTGATTTGGAATAATTATGTTTTCTGACTTACTGTTGAAGGTAATCACATTGTTATGCATGAGCTCTAGTTTTAGGAATATAGAAAACAATCTGGAATTATGCAAGAAAAGTCAGAAAACTATTCACACATTTTGATTCAAGGTATATATTTTAAAGATGTAAAAGATACACTTCTGAGTACCAAAACAAATAGCAGAATCTTCTATGGTAGAAAAAACAAACAAGCAAATAATTGGAAATAAAATAAAAACTCATCTATAAAATGGGTACCCATATTGGCTGAATAAATTGTGGAATGGAATATCATTATGCTGGAAGGAACAACAAATATAAAATGAGAAATTCAGAGAAACATGTGAAGTATTGTATGAATGGAAACATTGTAAAATAAGCAGAATTAGGAGAAAAAATTATACAAACTACAGGATATTGTGGTTGCTGGCCTTGTTTAATTTCCTTCGTCCCTCCCTCCCTTCCTTTCTTTCTCCCTTCCTTCCTCCCTCAACTCGTTTCTTTCTTTCTTTCTTTCTTTCTTTCTTTCTTTCTTTCTTTCTTTCTTTCTTTCTTTCTTTCCTTCTTTCTTTCTTTCTTTCCTTCTTTCTTTCTTTCTTTCCTTCTTTCTTTCCTTCTTTCTTTCTTTCTTTCTTTCTTTCTTTCTTTCTTTCTTTCTTTCTTTCTTTCTTTCTTTCTTTCTTTCTTTCTTTCTTTCTTTCTTTCTTTCTTTCTTTCTTTCTTTCTTTCTTTCTTTCTTTCTTTCTTTCTTTCTTTCTTTCTTTCTTTCTCTTTTGCTTTCCCTCTCTCTTTCTTTCTTTCTCTTTTTCTTCCTTCTTTCCTTCTTCCTTCATTCCTTCTTTCCTCCCTCCCCCTCTCTCTGGAAATAAAAAAATTTTTTTTGTCTACATAGGAACTATCCTGCTTGCTTCTATTTATCAGTTTTTTCTCTAGAGATGTACATACACAAGTCATTCCTCAAACAATATTTCTGTTATTATATTTAATATCATATAATTTGACCATTTGTCCATTGGAGAATAGCTATTAGTCTAATATATATTTACTAATTGCTTATATATATATTTATATATATATATGATACCAAACATACAACAGAGAAACCTGATGCAACTTTTCCCCCATTTGATCACTTTTCTTCTTATCCTAGTTTCATATATGTAAATATCTTTTTGTCCAGTGATGCCTTCTTTGGTGTAGGGAGAGAAGGGAGAAAGGGAGATGCCAAGGAATTTTAATGTAACAAAATAAGCAAATTAATTAATACACTTTTAAATGAAGAAGTAAGTCTCAAAAGGACTCCAAGTATTCACAACCATGTGAATAAATGCAACAAATCATTAATAATAAGAGAAATTCAAATCAAAACAACCTTAAGATTTTGCCTCACTTTCTGTACAGTGTCAAAAATGACCACAATCAATGTTGGATTGTGGAAGGAAAAAAATACATTTCTGGTGTAACCATGAAATAGAACAGTCATTTTGAAAAAAAAATTCAAATTGTGCAAAGTCACTAAAATGTCCATGCACTTTGAACCAGAGGCTCTATTATTAGCAATTGATAAAAAGAAAGTCCTCAAGTTCTCCAAAATACTTATTCCAGCATTTTTGTGATGTATAAAAACAGGAGGTAAGTAGACTCCCATTAGTTGATGCAAGACTAAAAAATGTGGTACATGAATGTAAAACAATATTATAAGAAATTACATATATAATAAATACAGAGAAGCATCATAAGATCTATATGAACTGATGCAAAGTGATGAAAGAAGAGAAAAGAAAACAATATATAAAAAACCACAATGTAAATATATATACCAAAAATGTCAAAAGTAAGTATAACAAAAATATATGACCTTGAATGAAGAGAATAGGAGAAGATACCCACAACTCATCCTTTCAGGGAGGTGGGAGGCCCACGGGTGTTACACAATGCACTTTTTTTTGTACTTTTTTATTGTATCAACCAGTTGTGTTGATTCTTTTCCTCCAAAAAATAGTACTTGTCATATGAAATGGCTCTTTGGTAAAGGGAGGAGAAAGATATTTGGGATACCTATGGAGAAGCAAGAAATAGAAAATATCATTAAAGTCTTAAAAAAGAAGAGAGAAGAGCCAGGAAGGGAAGAGAAAGGAGAATGGGAAAGAAGAGTATTCCATCAGTGAGACCTCAATTAGGTCTCTGACTCTTGGATTTTTGAACTATTGTTCTTCCTGCTAACACACTTCCCAAAGTATGATCTACCTTATAGCTGCTCGTGCTTATGTACCAGTTAGATTTCTTCCATGAATTATCATAGCACAGTGAGGCAGGGAATACATTAGTAACTTATGCTACCCCATTCATTTTGAGCTTTATAAACATTTTACTTCACTTACAATTTTGGAAAGATTGCATCATCCCTATTAAAATGATAAGCAAAGCACCATATTTCCATAATGATTTAAAGTTTTATAAAAGTTTTTTTCAATAATTCTATGAGGACAATAATGAAAGTCATATCTCTGTTTTACACATAAGAATGGTGAGACTCAGAGATATCCACATAGCTAAAAACTGAAAGATCCAGCAGTAATATCCAGTTCTTTTTATTCCTTACCGAGTACTGTACTGTCTTTCTATTAAATAAAAAGAAATCAGACAGAAACCTTTTACTGAAATATTTTATAACAAGGACTTGCATTTCAAATGACAACACATACTTTACTTATTCAGTATGTCTATCTTTTATCGCTTCCCCCAAAACAGAGACACAAGCATACCTTGTTATTGGTCCAAAGACAATGTGCTAGGTAAAACAAGATCATAGAGGATGGTTTGTTCCATTGTACATGGATGATCAGTTTAACAATGTTACTGCAAAACTATTTTTGGTTGGGGTAATTTTATGCAAGTTTTGTATGTACTCAAAAAAGGAAAGATAGTAAAACACCACAAAATGTGGATGCCATTGCTAGTTATGAGCAACCAGGAAACTTATTCTTCCAAACAATATCTTCTAAGCTCAAATCTCAAAGTTGAACACATTTTTCTACTGTCCATTGGCATGATTATGAAATTAGGAAAAAGAAAGTAAGAAAAATGACCTCAAGAAAATGAAGTATGGGTAATCAATGTCAAGGCAAAGACAATGAAATAACTAAGAGTGCTGATCAGGCTTTCATAATCAGTAGTTGTTTCTGAAGATACTTCATCTTAGTATTAGTGGTATATTATTCTGCTGTGCAATAAAAGGTCACTCTCAATCCCCTTTTCAATGTGTGTCATGCAATGGATTTTCTTTTATGTAAATGTACCTTTTGATTAAGTATTTGAGAATATGATGAATGGTTTTCTAAGGATCTAATTCTATAGTTTTCACATGGATAACCTCTCTACTGAAGAAACTGAGGCACAGAGAGGAATTATTTGCCCAGAATAACCAAATTCGTTCCCTAACTTCCAGTCCAATATTCTTGCTGTTATTGAATGGTATTTTGAATTCTGGGAAAAGAATGGAGAAGGAATAGACAAGAGAAAAAATGGGAAGCATGAGAAAGAAGAATGGAAATAGAAGACAAGGGAATAGATGGGAAAAGAAACAAAGGCTATTACGGTCTTTTTGTTGCTGCTTTTATTTGGTACATAATTGTTGATAGCCACTAATAAAATATGGAAGGGGAGAAAAGGAGGAGGTGGGAGGAAATATCTTCATAACTCTCAAATTCTGGGGAATCTGATACTCCTAAGTAATAGGAGGACCAGAATATTTCTCTTCCTCACCTCCAAGGATGCCTTTGTATGTGAGGTTTTTTAATCAACAATCTAAAAATCTTCAATTCTTTACTGATAACCAAAGATAGCCCTTTTTGGTGATATTTCTCATTAAAATGTTATAGAAAATTATTTGATCAAAAATGAAATGAATTAATAAATGTACTAAATGGATCCACAGCATTTTCTTAAATGAAAGTTACTTTTAGACCTCTAGCCCAGCTGTAAGAAAATTCCAGAGCCTTCTGGTGATGTAAGCAAATTTATCTTTTCACATAGTGTACAAATTCAGTATATGCATCAATCCAAATTTAGAGAGGTCAATGGCAATCTATAGAATTGTCAAGGGGGAAAAATGCTAAGCAGGACTTCCAAGTGGCTGATCTCTCTAGGAAGAGCAATGAGGCGGATGGGAATGGCAGTAAAAGGGTTGGTTTTTGCTGTCAGAGAAAAAATCCAGATCAAGGGATAGAATATCGTGACTGCTGTGTACAGAGTTGTGCAAAATACCCTGGACCCAGTGAACAGGAACTAATGACAGATGAATGTGCACGAGTAACTGAACACACAGAGAGAAGACACTATCCTGAGGAGAGAAATAGAAGCACTGCTTAAGGATACAGAAAAATGAGGCATTATTGGGAAACATTTAAAACAAAACAAAACAAAATGATCACTTGAATATAAAAGCCAGGAGGCAAATTCTCTTTCCAGAACTGACTGGGAGGAGTCTTTTTTCAGTCACATCTAAAATATAAAAGACTGTTGGGGAGCTAAATAGCACATTGTATAGAGCACCAGGCCTGGAGTTAGTAGGTCTTGGGTTCAAATCGGTTCCCAGAGGTGTCCTAGCTGTGTGACACTGTCCAAATCACTTAAACCAAGTTACAAAACCTTCTGCCTTAGAACCCATATTTAGTATCAATTTGAAGACAGAAGATAAGAGTTAAAATATATGAAAATTAAAAATATAAAAGCCTGGAAGCACATTATTATTATTGGATGTGTTTCATGAGACCTGCCCAGGTTTGCAAAGCTAGAAAAGAAAGTTCATTCCTTAATGCCGAAAATGAGAACTTTGACTGTGTGTGTGTGTGTGTGTGTGTGTGTGTGTGTGTGTGTGTGTGTGTGTGTGTGTGTGTGTGAAGGAAGGAAGGGTGTTAAGGTAGGTGATTTTTCTAATGTTTCTTCCATCAAAATCCCAAACTTGACCTGTACTCCAGTCATGATGAAGGAGGGGGGGAGGAGTTAATTAACAGCATAAATATTAGAGCTGTGTCAATGTTCTGAATGTAAATCACATAAACCCTATAACCTCTAAGGAAGACATGCTGCATCAGGATGCACAGATGTGCAGATGTATGTAAACTACTACCTCTATTTCTGGAAGCTAAAGAAGATCTCATTTGTAAAACACCCTTTCTTAACAGCCCTGCTCTTATCCTACTCTCTGTACTTCAATGGCTGTTTGTCTTGGTGCAAAAACAGTATTTTGGCTAATTGTTTGTTGCTATTCATACCGAATGCCAAATTGATCCTCTTCTTCCTATTTTAAAGGTCATGACAGAGAATTCACAAGGTCTAACTATTCAAAAGAGAACATCCTGGGTCAGTTATTGGACTATATATCCCTATTTTCTCTTCGTGTGGTGATCAAGATATAGATAGAAAATAGAACTCTGATTTCATTCATATAGGTAATTTCCAGGTGAGGAAATTAACTTTATTGATGCAGCTTGGAACCTTCTCTGCAACTTATAGACTTAGAAAGTTTCTTAGAGCAAAGAGAAGTTGTGGCTTATTCAGGGTTTCTTAGTATGTGTTAAATGATGAGACATACAATGGGGATATGATTGGGGATGTAGAAGCTAAAGATCACCCTAGTGAAAGTATCAGTAACATAGAAATAGGTCTTGATCAATGACACATGTAAAACCCAGTGGAATTGCTCCTTGGCTATGGGAGGAGGGTGGGAGGATGGGAGGGAAAGAACATGAATCATGTAATCATGGAAAAATATTCTAAATTAATCAATTAAATAAAATTTTTTTTCAATGAGATGAGACATAAAATGATGTTTTGACCAATGTTACTTTGGGAGGAATCTCTAGGAGTCTCCTTTTTTCCTTAATATATTTTTATTTATTTCATTGAATATTTCCCAATCACAGGTAAAAAATGTAACATTCAATTTAAAGTTACAGTGGTACATTAGTACTCATCATTAATTCATTCCAGAAGGAAGATTGAGTACCAAAAAGGTTGAGTACTAAATGAATTTTTCCCATACGGAGTAATGTAAATTGAATTAATCTATTCCAGACAGCCAGAAAACCCAGATTTTATAAGGCATTATATGCATTGATGGGTTGTATTTTACTAAATAAGCATTAATAATACATAGTCATAAATAAAAAACAATAATTAGATTAAATAAAATCATTTAAACTTAACTTTACTTGCATTGAGAGGAGTTCACGACCTAAGGGGATGGTGGGGAGAAAAATGTTATTGCCTGGAAGAGAAGTTCCTTTCCATAATATCTGAGGGCAACTGCCCTTCTGGAGTTCTTTCTCCTTCTCTTTTCTGTTTCTTATCACCACTGAATTCTGCTTGAGATTCACCAGATGTAAGCTTCACAAGAAACCTGTCCAATGATGGTTGTTTTTATCTGTTTCAAAATTCCTCTACAGTTAGTAGAAAATGGTCTGGTCATTTAGTAAATTTACAATTCTGCTTGTTAAAGCTTTATCAGGGATATATTTTTAGACAAAGTTTTATATTTCCACTTATTTTGCACACATTTCCTTGATTAATAAAATGGGGACATCCTTCTTTGTCTCCTGCTCACCTGAAGAAAATTTCCCTGCTACTAGCTGTTGTTGCTCCCTCTGAAGTTCCCACAGCTCCTCAGTGTTGAGCTCTTTTTTATACTTCTGAACTAACATGTGATCCCTTTGTTTCTATCTAGAGTGAGCATAAACTCCAGTGATCATACCAACAAGTTCTAGCAAGAATGTTGAGCACCAAGCAAACCCATAAAATTTTTTCTCATCAAAATGCATGAAATGCCAAATTTGATTAATTCCAAAAATGTTGAGTTCCATGATTTGACTATATTTTATTTTCAAATGAAAAGTTTTATATTTCTTTTTCAAATTACATGTAAAATAATTTTTAAAATTCATTTTTTTAATTTTATGCTCCAAATTTTATTTTTCCCTCCTTCCCCAACACCATCTTTGAGAAGGCAATCAATAAAAAAGTATACATTTGTGGTCATGCAAAACATATTTCCATTGTGAAAGAAAATACAGACAAAATATCTAAGAAAAATAAAGTTTAGAAGTATGCTTCAATCTGCACTACAAGTTCATCAGCACTCTGCAGGTGAATAGCATTTAAGTCTCTTTGTATAACATTTTATCTGAATTATGTTATTTCAGCTTTAAGACCACCTCATGATATAGGTGCCAGAGGGTACTTTGACAGCCATTCAAGAAATAATGAAAATGATGGTCAGGGAGATTTAGTGACGACTATAGACACACAGTGTTGGAGGTGAGAGTCAGGCTAGTGTCTAATATTCTATCCACAATTTTCAATATTTGATCTCCCCCCTCCCCCAAACACACACACACACACACACACACACACACACACACACACACACACACACACACACTTTAAAACTCCCTTAAATGTGTTTTCTTCCCTCACTAGAACAAAAGGTTACTGAAGTCAGAAACTATCTTTCCCTTTGGTTTTATTTGTTCCATTGTTGAATACAATGTGTGGCATTATAATTAACAAATCTTTTATCTGTATCTTTCTAAATATTTTCCTAAAATCTGTCTAATTTTACTTTCATGGATCCTTTAAACATGGGTCTGATTATCTAGCTTGTGCATTACTTAGTCAATAAACATTTATTAAGTGTCAGGCATTGTGTTAAGTACTGGGGATACAAAGAAAGACCAAAGGCAATGCTTACTTTAAAAAAGCTCACAGTCTAATGAGAGGCCACAAACCAACCCATTATATATATATATATATACAGTGAATTTGAGATAACAAGTGGAAAACAAGAGAGGGACCAGAAAAGGCTTCCTGTAGAATGTGGATATTTTCTGGGACTTGAAGGAAACCAAGAGAAATCAGGAGGCAGAGATGTCTATTTGTTTCCTCTAATTTCCTTTTTTTTTTAAAACTCTTTCTGTCTTAGAACTGATACTAAATATTGGTTCCAAGGCAAAAACGTGGTAAGAGCTAGTTGATTGGGGTTGTGATTTGCACAGGTTCACACAGGTATCTGAGGCCAGATTTGAGCCCAAGACCTCCTGTCTCTAGTCCTGGCCCTCTATAAACTGAACCACTTGTCTGCCCTTTTTAATTTTCTCATGACTGTCATCTGTTTTTGGACATTTGCTGCATATTAATAATCTTCACCCCATCCCCCAAGGATAACCAAAGAAGAAAAATAATTGAATGCAATTCAAAGGAATTAATTTAATGTCTCTAATAAAAGATTTGGTGAGAGATTTTAATAATATCTGATGATAGGTTCTTAAAATACCTCTGGACTAAATGTATCTATTCTATCCTCCTCCATAAGGACCAAGAAGTACATGTTCATTGTAGATTCACTTAGGAATAAATGTATATTCTTTGTGTTATTTCTATAAGAAATTAATGCCAACCATGAATCAGATGGTTTGAAAATTTATGCTACTTCTGACAAAGACTAGAAAATGATGCCCCATGATGTAATGATAGTAGCAGCCACATAACAATTCTAGTCCATAAAAGAAAATAGGGAGGAAAAATATAATTGAAGTGTTTACCACAGTACCCTGTGCATAGTACCCTGTGCTTAATAACTGCCTTTTGACTTGATCATTGAATAGGGAAAATGTTCTCACATTAGTTATACACATAGTCACCATTAAGAACATAATCTAAATTATTTTATTTCTGGAAGACACAATCTTCTTGTTAAAGTAATCCTTTTCAACTTCCTTCCTCTTAAGTCACACACTTCCTTCCCCTCTCCCCCAATCATCCCCAACTTTGGCTTCAAATGTATTAGCTGTGTGATCCTAGGCAGGTCATGTCACCTATATTTGCCTCAGTTTCCTTAAGAGAATAATAGCATCCACCTCCTAGGGTTGTTGTGAGGATTAAATTAGAAAATAATTATAAAATGATTAGCACAATGTCTGGCACATAGTATATTTTCTGTGATTGTTTATTATCATCATTTTCATTTCCCTCTCAAACCACCTGTGGATGGTGGATAGAATGCAAATTTTTTTATCCAAGATATCACAGATTTTGGTGGCAAGATTTGTGATTCAACAGTACAGAAGAACTTTTACTTCTCTGTGGTTTTTTGGTTACTAAGAACATTTACACGAAATAGAATCTTTGGTGCTTGGAAGTCCATCTCCTCCTCTATTCATTACCCATCTGAAATTACAGTTTGCTCTTTATGACATCATACCTGTTTCCATGGCAATGAACTGTTATCTCAAAAACAGAAAATTAAGACCACAACTAAAGAATGAACAAACAGTAGGAGCAGATGAATTCCTAAGCAACAAAGGTCCTGTGTTCATGTAAATATCCCCAGTAATACAACCAGGAAAATATAAATATGAACTATCACTTAAAGAATGGTATACATGATCACTCTACTGAGTGTTTCTCAAAATTTCAAATGGCCTTTTGCATTTCCACGTCTGTAAATCTTACAAAACAATGGAAACAATGGCAAGGCAGCTAAAAGATAATATTAGAAACATTGTCTTATGTTTTCCTCTGCTATTATTGTACTCAAATCCAGCTTCCCTTTGTATACCAGTCCTTGGAAAACATAAAAATTTCACTACTCC
Source organism: Monodelphis domestica (assembly GCF_027887165.1). Lineage (NCBI taxonomy): Eukaryota > Metazoa > Chordata > Mammalia > Didelphimorphia > Didelphidae > Monodelphis > Monodelphis domestica. The sequence goes on from NC_077227.1 coordinate 635,003,480, forward strand.
AAGGTGACTCTGTCTTTAGAAGGAAGCATATAAGCAACCCAAGTAAGAGAATCTTTTTTTTCCCCCTTATTCTCTAGCACAGAGATTTTCCTTGGACCAATCAATCTCTCCAATCATCTATGCACATACATTGTGTATCATGCATCTCATTAATACTGTTGAGAAAGCGGTATAACTCATTTTCTTTTTTGGATGATATCAGAGCAAAATCAATCCCTTCACACCTCTATTTTTTGAGTCTTTTTTTCCCCTCCAGAACCTAGATCAGCATTTGCTTTCTCCATGAAGCCTTTCCTCAGCCCCTCAAAAGTTCATTCTTATGTTGACATAAAATCTACCTACATGAACCTTCGGTCCACATGATATTATTTCCATACTTTGGGACAACATAGAACCTGCTTATTCCCTATTATATGTGAAAGGTTGCTTATGACGGAAGGGGTTGTCTTATTTTAACCCCACTCAGAAAATAACAAAGCTCTCTCACACAATGAGAACATAGTGAATGTTTGTGGAAAATCTTCAAATAATGGAAATTATTTTCATAAGATTTCTTTCTCAACTTTTTCCTCTAGGCTAAAGATTCATACTTCCTTTAATTATTCCTTTTATTGTATCATTCTGGCTATCCTCAGTTATGCTCTAATTTCTCAATGTCTATAAAAAAATTGGTTACACCATTTTTCAAATGCTGTTTAACTACTGAACAACAGTGAGGTTATTATTTGGATTACTATTACTTCCTTGCCTTATTAGCTATCCTTTAATACATGTATATCCTATTTCTCAAACTACAATTATAAGTTTCTAGGGCTCAGGGTCTGTTTCTTTTTACTTTGCATTCCTTGAAGTGCCTAGCAAGATAACTTTTACATAGATGCTCAATATGTGCTCAATAAACCTCCTCCATGAAGACTTCCCTAATACCAATCAGTAACAACTTATACCTTACAAGACCTCACTTAGCATAAAATAATAAAAGAGCCTATTTGTGAATGTCATATCATCCCATTAGGCTATAAACTCCATGAAATCACAAACTATGATTGATCTTGGGAGGGTTTTTCCCTTTATATTTAGCACATTGCTTCAGACACAAGATGCACTTAGTAAATGTTAATTGAATTGTTTCTTGCTGAATACAAAGTTGATGACTTTATGCCCAAGGGATCATCATTCTTTCATCCTTCTTCAGGTCTTTGCTTGTGAAGTCTTTAATGGATTTAATTCAGTGAGTCATGGATCACAACCTGAGAGCCTCTTCCAACAGGCCATCTGCACCCACTAGTGCACATATGGAAAAGGGAGATGGCAATGAATTATGGTCAATAGTGCAAGGATTTTGATATTACAAAGATTCGGTGCATACCAATAGTGTGACTCACAGATATGTGATGTTTCAAGCAATAGGATTTATAAGATCATGGATTTAAAGTTTGAAGAGACATTAGAAAACAACTACTATAAATCCCTCATTTGCTTGCCCAAGGCTCACATCTAGCATATTTAATAGCCAGAAACTAAAGCTAGGTCTTCCTGGCTTCAAGATTGGCACTTTGTTCACTTCACTGTGATGCCTTACCAAGAACTAGTCATATCTTTTCTTTTTTCCTTCTAGATGTTTTGTAAATAGTCCATGCTTCCATATTCCAAATGCGAAGTGAGTTCTGTGCCCATTTTTATGTTGTTGCCCCCATGCAATACCACCAAATCCTAATTTTCTTCTGCATGTTTCTGAGATGGAAATTCTGAAGTGGTAAATAAATGTCCCAAGTTTTGGAGAATAGCAGAACAATTTCTTTTTTTATTTTTTGTTTAGGTGCAGTTGGATTTTTTTAAGCAAAAATAAAATTAACAAGGCAAAAGCAAAAAGAATTATAACATTGCATTTACTCAGCAATAATAAAAATATCATGGTACTCACAATAAGCTGCATCATACTCTTCATATATACACACAACATCAGTTGAGGTGAGTGGGCACACAGAAAAACCTACCAGGGAGTTACATGGACTAAGGATAATCATGTAATTGGGAAAACTCACAAATTTTGTCTCCAAGTATTGATGCCCTTCCTTTCAGGTACATTATCCAGTTGGATTTTTAAAATGTATATATAACATAATATGTAACATAATAGTAATATAATACATTTTATTATAAATATGAAATAAATTATAATAAAAATGCTAATGCAAGTGAAAAAATTCTCACATTAACTATATACAAAAATATCTCATTCTTTTTTCCCTTCCTGCCCCAAGAAAGCAGGTAATTATGATATAGACTTCATATATATTGTCATATAATGCATATTTCCCTTTTCATCATGTTGTAAAACAAGACACATATATACACTAGAGAAAAATTCATGGAGGAAACAAAGTGGAGAATGGCATGCTTCAGTCTACATTTGGACTATGGTGCATTCCTTCTATCATAGTGGATATCTTTTTCATCATGAGTCTCCTAGAGTTGTCCTTCATCTTTGCCTTGTTGATAATACTTGAGTCATTCACAGTTTCTTAAATTTGCTCAAATAGGCTTTGTGGTCTCAAAGCAATGGATCTAGTAAACTTTTCAATTTGGATATATATTTTATTATCTTCTCAGTGAAAATGCCCTCTCTCCCCTTTCAAACTTGGAAACAGACTCAAACTTTTTGACATCAAAATCCTATGTACTACTTCATAATCTCAAAATACACACACCTCTGCTTTCCCCAGTTTTACTCCAAGGTGAAGATGGTGTATTTGGAAGAGGATCTCAGATCTCTGTTCCTCTAACTTTTGGATCCTGGGCTCACTAGAAATTGCTTAATAAATTCATGAGCCTGGAAAACTGCAAAAGGGTAGGAATGTATCTAATATAAAGCCCTTGAAGGTAAGAACTATTCTCTTTTGGTTTTTGTACCTCCAACACCCAACACTATCCTCTCCTGAACTGATTTGATTCACTATAATCACCATCCCCAAACCATTTTCATGTCATCAAACCTTTGTTTATATATGACTATCAGTTTATGCTGAGGTCTAACATATGCTATGTCTTCCCATCTATATTTTCAGTGAAGTGCTGAGGACCCACGTATCATACCATGCAAGTTAATAATAGAGAACAGGCTTGTTTTTTTATCATATTTTAATTAAATTTAAATTTATTTATTTGTCACATTAAAAAAAAAACTAATTTCCTCTCTCCCTCCCATTCACCCACTAGAGAAGACATTATTTGACAAGAGACATGCACATATATATGTGTGTGTGTATATATTTGTATACATGTAAACTATTTATTGCTTACTTCTATTTATCAGTATTTTCTCTGAAAGTGGGCATACACAAATCATTCTTCAAACAATATTTCCATTGCTATTTATAATGTTCTCTTGGTTCTACAATTTCACTCTTTGTAACTTCATATAAGTATTTCTCTATTTTTAAAAAAATAGCTTATTTGCCTTTTGATGGTACAGTATTTCATCATAATTATATGCCCCAATTTGTTTAGGCATTCCCCAATTGATGATTCCCTCACCATGAGTAACCAAAAGCCAAATATTTTAAATATGAAAATATGATGGTCCAGATTAGATTTGGCCATGGTTCCATCAGTTTTTCATACTCATCTATATTGGCTGAACTATAGCAAATGTAGATTTTTTAAGACTTGTGTAAGAATTCAACTTTCTTCTCTATGTAGACAAGCTTTTTATATCATGTCAAATGTGTGGGACAAAGAATCAAGGACAATGTATCAAAGGCATTGAAAGAGTTTATCATGGAAACAACATATTCCATTCAAAAGTATTAATTACATTATGGAACACCCTGTAGAAGCCTATGATGGTAATCCTACTTATTGCTCCCTCTTTCTCTTTAGTGAAAAGCAAGGGTATATATTCTGTCATGCTTGATCTGTGGGTGGCAGCAGAAGATGGGAAAGATACAGCAAGTCACATTGGAAAGAGCTGGCTTTAGAATCAAAAAACCTCACTCAGTTGATCCTACCTCTGACCCATACTACCTTAATGACCTCTAGGCAACTCATTTAACCACCTTGGATTTTAGCAGTTTCTTCATCTACAAAAGTAGGGGTATGGACTAGATGGTCTCTGAAGTTCTTTCAGTTAGAGAGATATAATGCCATATCCTAGATTAATGATGTTAAAATAAAAGAGCAATGGATCCCTGTTGGCAATACATTGGTGTAGAAAACCACATATTCACATCTAAAATTGTGTTATATTTTAATTTATTTTGTTAAACATTTCCCAATTACATTTTAATCTGGTTCAAATCACATTTGAAGTTTTACAGCCTACTACAGCACAGGCTAGAAGTTTGACACCTCTGTCATGGATAATCAGTCAGAAACCAGAAACATTAGAGTAGTCATTAAGGTCGAGTAAGACAAAGGTAGGGGTCAAAAGAAGCTTGAAGCTGTATTGAAGGTCAAAAAGCTAGTAAATCAGGAATCTGAGACAGATAACCAGGAGAGTTTAGCCTGTTCGTTTGAGAAGTATCTAGGAGTCTAGGTAGTAAAGGCAAAAAAACTGAATTAAGTCTGGCAAGAGGAGTAAGAGATCAATTCTGGAAGGCTTTGATCATTTGACTAAGAAATGAGAATTCAAAGGAATCTACTCAAAGTGCTTGATCAGGGGAAAGGGCATGATCAGAGCTCTACACTGAGAATAATACCTTAGCAGTGGTGTGTAGGATATTTTGGAAGGGAATAGAAATCAGTCAATAAGACCAATTAGGAATTTACAAAGGTTTTGGCAAGAAGTAACAAAGGAAAATGCCCAGCAAGATGGTTCAGTGCATGATTCCAAAAGAACTTGGGTCTTAAATATTTATCTTCACCAATACCCCCATTATATTGAAAGGAAAGGAAGGAAGGTAGACAGGCAGGAAGGAAAGAAGGAAAGAAGGAAGGAAGAACACATAAAGTGGAGGAAAAGTTGAATGAAATAGGATCAATGGAAAATAAAGTTCTTAGGGTATAGTGCAAAGTAGCAGAAGTAGCAGAAACAAAAAGTAAAAGAGGAATAAAGCAAAACTCAAGTTGAGGGAGGGGAAGGTTTGAAATTTTATAAACAAAAACAACAACCATGAAACACAGAATTAAGGCCATTTAGGAATCATTAGGAATGAAACTAAAAAAAAATACCCCCCCAAACCCTGCCATTTTTAGGAAATTACTTTACATTTTTCCCATACACAGTATGATCAAGGAACAGATGGAGAGACTTAGCAATCACTGAGTGGAAATGTCAGATTCAACTCATCCAGACACATTCTTAATAAATTCTAGTACTTCATCAAAAGATTTATAACATTGTTGGAAGAAACATGTTTATTATGGAACCCCAATTTCAATGACAGGATTATTCACCCATCATAAGGAAACAACAAAAGGTGGAAGTCAAGAGAAAACAGAGATTTCATCATGGAATCTTCAACCTACTTAAATTATGAATGATGTTTGAACTTAAAATATATTTTGATTATCTGTATTTTTAAGTGTTTCTGTAGGAAACAAAACTTTGGGGAAACTTTCAATATACAATTTAGTTCATGAAAAACCTCCAGATAATTTCTAGAGTGTATTCCAGGCTGGAGCATTTGATCAGCTTTACAATTTTGAATCATTTGAAAGAGATTCCATGATGTATGATTCATTATACATCGTTATTAAAAGCAAAGAAAAATCCAGAGGTGGTTTTATTATCTTCAAAAGATAAGGTAACAAGCTGGGCATAGTAGTATGTCATATATATATATGTGTGTATATATATATATATATGTATGTATGTGTGTGTGTCTCATAGTAGTATGCCTCAAGTCCCTCTCTTCTTGGGGAGATCAAGAGTTGGGAAGTTGGGGAGATTAAAACTGGGGAATACTCTGAGATTGGGAATTTGGAGACACCAATTTGGTGGCTTCTCAAAGAGAATTAAGTCAGTTTGAAAAGTGAAGCAGGCTAAAGATACTATGTCAGTTAGTACTGAGATTGTGCTAGAGAGTGACAACTGCATATCCAGGCTATGTGAGAGAGAGAGCACAAGAGAAGGAGAGATCAAGAAAGACAGAGACAGAGACAAAGACAGACACAGAGAGGAGGAGGAGGGGGAAGAAAAAGATAAGGAGGAAGAAACAGATTTAGTAGGAAGATGATTATACATAAATGTTGTCCAGGGCTTAAAAAAGTTCAAAAGTCTGGAAATATCTTTAATGGTTTGGGGTCAAGCAACAAAATGACATCATAATGATAGAATCACTTCATTTCCCTATCATTGAGGAACAGAGACTTTGACTCAATTAAGAAATTGTGCAGCAGTAAGGTTCTTCTGATTGACAAATAAATTTAAAATTAAAATTTGCTTGGGAGAAATGCAAAATGAGTCAATTAATATTTTTTTAAGAATTAAGGAGAGTTTGAACCAGCATGATGGCACTAAGTATGAAGAGAAAAAGATAAGTATGAGAGACACTGTGGAAATAGATTATACAACCATTGATGCTTAATTGGATATATGATGAGTACAAATTATACCAATCTCAAGGCAGCTGCTAGATGGCCCACTGAAGAAAAGCAGCTGGTTTTGGAAAAAAGGGGGAAAATACTGCCAAAGAGAGTTGATGCATGATGCAAAGCAAGCTACCAGATAAAAGTAAAACGGAAATTCTCATTGCCTTAATGTGCAAGGTAGTAGTAATCCTGCATGGTGCAACTATGGCTCACCTGAGAGCAACCTTGCACACATTTAGAACTTTTTGAAAGATGACAAATAGTTAAGTAAGTTAGTTATCTCTCAAACCCACTGACTTGGTATGATAGGAATCATCCAACTGCTTGGTGGAGGTTGTGCAGTATTTATGCAAACCGCTCAGAAACAGGAAGAGTTATTAAGGCTAAATTTGTTCAATTACTGGGTCAAGTTAAAGACTCAGAAATGTCAGCATTCTATCTCAGCCCTAACCCCAGTAGGAAGGATAATGACTGATCACACATTAGTTTTATAAGCCTGAAATGTGTCCTCATCTTTGGTCAAAACAGCATTATTCCATGGCTGGCCTCTCTAGCAAAAGGGCCTCTGATCTTGGCATGACCTATAAGGTAAGATATAAAACTGTCAGACTATCTTTTGAAACCTCACAAAGATTTTCTGTCTTTTTTTCTGGGTGTTGGGTTTGAAGCAGGTTTCATGTCTGTTTCCTATTTTACTATGAAAGAAGAATAACTCTATGAAAAATATGAGTCTTTGGAAACAAAATCTCAGCTATCCCACTGACTGGGATTTTCTTGCAATTGGAATGTTGCTTTTTAAAATTAAATTTGAGATTCTTTGGAAAGGACTTTCATTATGGTGATCCATCATTCTCAAAGACATTTTGTAAGCAAAAGGAACTCTCCTTTGTAAGGGTATCTTCTCTGGAGGTGGAGAAAAAATTTTCACATCACCAAATTTCAATAGGAAAGCTAGAAAGAGTTTTCACTGAAGGTCAAGGAGAGTTTTAAGAGTCCTATTTTCCATTCTTATCTGGGCAGAGGAACTATTTGAGACTTAGTTGGTGCCTGTAATTTCATTTTCTTTTTCCTACCCTAGAAGTCTCTTATTCATTTCTTCTTTATCCTCTCCCTCCTATGGATCTTTTCTGGTGTGAACATTTATGAGCATATTCATTCATTTGACCAATAACCATTCATTAAGCACTTACTATATATGCCATGCAAGAGGCAGCCTGATGTGGCCAAACTTTATGACCTTGGGGTCAGGTAGACCTGGATCCAAGTAGTCTCTGACACATGCAAGTTCCTTGTTAGATACATACAAGCTATTTTTATGGGCAAGTCACATCACCCTTCAGTGTCTCAGACAGCTCTCCAAGATGGTAAGTAACAGAGGAGTTGATAAATTGGTGTAGGGAGTTTCCACACTTTGATTAATGGAATCACATTTTCAAACTGCACCTCCTCACTGTACCTCAGACTCAAAGTAGGGATTCAGCATATCAATAATATAAAAGAATTATCCAAAAAAAAAAAACACAAAATAATCGAAGTCCAAAATAGAATGGAAAAGCATTAAAGAGGTAGGAGGGCATTTCATGAATAAAGGATACAGTGACAAAAAATTCCCTCAGTAGGAAGGACAATGACTGATCACACATTAGTTTTATAAGCCTGAAATGTGTCCTCATCTTTGGTCAAAACAGCATTATTCTATGGCTGGCCCCTCTAGCAAAAGGGCCTCTGATCTTGGAATGCATGACCTATAAGGTAAGATATAAAACTGTCAGACTATCTTTTGAAATCTTACAAAGATTTTCTGTCTAAGAATGACCATCAAGTGGGACTGGAATAGTCTGTGTGCATGTGTGTGTATATACACATGTATCTATGTGGATACATCATTTTCTTTCCAGACAGTTATATAATGTTTTTTTTTTTCCTTTTCAAAGAATTACATTTTTTTCCAAGAGGGGAAAAGTAAACATATTCCCACAGTTTCTCCCCATTTCCCCTCTACCCCCCCAAAAAAAGCCAATCCACGTTTCACTCTGGCACTTTTATTAAGTTTCTGGAATCCTCTTGAAGTCCTCCTTTGGGACCCATTCCACCTATTTAGCTGGATTTTTTTATCTAGAAGTGACCTTGTGACCAGGAAGCCACCCCTCAGTTGGAGACCCCAGAAATCTCAGTCCGGCTTGTCTACCATGGTGCAGGCAGAGAGAATTTACCTGCAAACACCCCGAGGCTCCCTTCCCGGAATACCCAAGACTGAGCCTGAGGAGCAGAGAGGAGGGGGAGCCCAGGAGTTGATTTCCAAAGCCAGTCCTCTCACTCTACGTGTGAAATTTTGACACAGCTGCAGGCTTGAGGAGCCTGGGTGTGAGTGAGGAGGGGGAGGGAAGCGCGGCGAAGGCCAGATCCTGAGTTCTACAGAGCCCGTGCCATGAAACTTTGGAGACATGAATCACAATTCAGCTCCACGGGTGCTGAGTTGAGGAGTCTCCGTGACCGGCCCCTGCCGAGCCGGGCTGTTAGATGAATAGGAGTCTCTGAGCAGGCCTCGGGTGAATGATGTAACAGTCCCACAGATGGCATTGAAAAGTTATGCTCAGCTTCAATGAGACTCTGAATCATGTGTGCCCCGGGTGATAAAATTCACCCATGAAGTTGAGCAAAATACACATATTCTGATTTTAGATGCATGGGTAATCAAAGATAGCGAAAGCCCTCATGACAATGCGATCCGTTATCAGAAACCAAAAGCAGCTGGTTGGGTTTCTGAACTTTCTACACACAGAAACGCATCTGGTTGCAGTTTGTTGCGAGGGAATAATTTTTTTTTTTTTAAACCGGTTTTGCTCAGCCCAGCAAGCAGAATCCAGCTGGAAGCGCCCTTATCCCAGAGCTCCCTGTTTAAAGTGCCATCTCTGCCTAGTCTTAAGGATCCATTCATAAAAGACAGCTAAAAATAATATAATCTTTCATCGTTGACACGATTTCTGTTCAGTCACAGGGTGAGCTCTTTTGAACCTCAGGAAGCCGTGAAGAGGGAAACCCAAGCAGCCGGGAATGAGGAGGCTGCGAGTTTGCAGTCCGCCAACTCCTGCTGTTGTCCTTCCCAGGGCTGTGCCTGGACACACCATATGTAGGAAGGAGAGAAAAATCATTTTTAATGGATCGTCTCAGAACTGCTTTCTTTTTTTTTTTAAGATGGCACGAAGTTGAAGTATCGACTATAACTTTACATTAATTTCAAAGGCAGGAATATGCCATAATTTATCCCTTTGATTCCACTGACCATCAGCAATTGTATCCATTTTCTGCCTTAGTGTAGAGCACAGTTAAATGATGATATACTTCCTCCCCTTGACTTTTGCTTCCAGCCTGTTTCAGCAGTCTCAACCAGTCACTTCCTGTCTCCCCTGTTCCACTGTCTGGCACTTATTTCAGACAAGTCAATATATTTAAATTATATCTGAACCTGGAGTAATTAATCATAAAGCTTTATGCTTTGTAATGTTTTTTTCCACCTAACTTCTCATTGGCATTCTACTGAATCAAAATTAAAAAGAAAAAGCAATCCACAATGCACTGTGAATGTTATTCGGGTTCCAGGGCTATAGAGACCAGACCTTGCTTAGATCTGCGGCTGCCTGAAGATGACTTCAAAAGCCTTTCCTCTCTCAAGAGTTAAAATAGGAGATTGCATTTCATGAAATTTCAAGAAGACCAAAGGAAAAATCGTGTTAATGGGAATAGGCTTTAGTGTTCAGAAACAACCTATTTGGAAACATAAAAGTCAGGTAAGGTAATGAGCATATCTCATTTTGCAAACAAAGCAGGGGCTCTGAGGATTACTGCTAATGATGCCGTAGGACTGTATTGGATACATGCTCCTTAAGATTGATAGAAGCTTCTTCCAAACTAATTGTGTTCTCCACTAGTTTTAATGGCTGCATTATATCACATGTCCTTTGTGCTCAGTTACATCATTCATATCTAGTCCAAGATTCATACCAATAACCAGTAATGGTGCTTAGGGTCTCTTGAGAATGGAACTGTGTTCAATCTCCCACCTCACAGTGAAATATCTGCAAGTTAGGAAACATCTGAAGCTACCAACTGCAATATTCCAAATTTTAAATAGATGAAGAGTAAAATTCAATAAAATGGAGCAGTAGTCTAATTCCTGGTACACTCTCCCTAGAAACAATGAGTTATCTGAACAGATTTCAGAATTTTAAAGAACCATGACAATCTGGCCCAATTCTGTGAACCAGCAAGGGCTTAGGGTCTGATGGGGAGGGGTCAACCAAAAATCTGGTAAAATTTGAGGCTTTGGCTTTGACCTCCCTTAGCAAAGGCAGAGACATTTGAAGTTTCTTGTCCCCCCCCCCATACTCCCCAAGGCCACAGTTAGGGTAAGGAAATCTTTGGATGAGGTTGATCAAGAGAATAATGATAAAAGATTAAGTTTATATTGTTCTTTTTACTCAGCAATTATATGAAACATGTAGTACAGTTGGGCTCTCCATCATTGGAGGAATAAACTGAGGCATAGAGAGACTATATAAAATGCCCAGATCACACAACATCAGAGTTGTCAGTATTCTAACTTCAGCCGTATGACTCTTTCTAGTACTCCAATCTACCTATTATAAGTATAATAATCATTGTAATTAAAATTATTTCTTTAATTATATATTTATTTATAGAATATATAAACTTACATAATACATAAAATAGTAAATAATATATGATTATATAATATTTCATATAATTATAACTAAAAGTCTTATAAAGGGGTATAAAGTTCCACTGACTGACTTGAGATGAACAGAATGGGAATATCACTTCTGGCAGAGGCAATCAGAATAATCTTCAAGAAGAAAGAGAACTTAATGAAGGTAGATCTTGAAAGATTCAGAGATTTTCAATAGATAACTATGTGAAGTCAACCCATAAACAAAATGGTTTATCTTAACAAAATGGTGACTGCCCTGTCAAGAAGATGTTACATCTTTCTGGGGAATAATTAGTCAAGAATTATTTATTAAGTAGCTCATGTGCCCATGCTGAGGATAGAAAAAAAACAAGGCAAAAAAAACAATCCCTGCTCTCAAGAAGCTTATGATCTAAAGGGAAAGGCAGTATGAAAATAATATGTACAGAGCAAGTTATATAATATCAGGATAGATAAGAAGTATTTAACAAAAAGAAGGCACTAGAATTAAGAGGGTTTGGGAATGGTTCCAATAAAAGAAGTATTTTTAGTTTGGACTTAGAGGAAGCTAGGGAGGTCAGTAGGCTTGGAAGGAAAGCTAGAGAAAATGTCTGCAGTAGAGATGGAATGTCTTGTTTGTAGAGTAGCCAGAAGGCCAGTGTCCCTGGATGGAAGAGTATGTTTGGGGGAGTAAACTCTAAGAAGCTTAGAAAGGAGGGGACTGGATCATGAAGGGTTTTGAATGCTAAACAGAGCATTTTGTATTTGATCTCAGAGGCAATAGGAAAACACTGGAGTTTATTGAATGGGGGAGAGGGAGCTGTGGATGTGTGACACGACTGGACCAATACTTTAGGAAAATAACTAGTGGATGAAAATACAAGGGATTGGAGGTGGGAGAAAATTGAGGCAGGCTGAGCTACTAAAGGCTATTGCAAATGGTCCAATTGTGAGCTTGTTGTGGTGGAAGGGTCAGAGGAGAGAAGGGGGCAGATTCAATATATTTTCCAAAGGGGAAATTTTTGTGAGATATAGTGAGGAATCCAGGATGACTTGTATGAATCCTACATTGGGAATTTAAGGAAAGGTAGGAGGGGGAAACCGTGAATGGGAAAAGATGAGCTCTGTTTTGAACATACTGAGTTTTAAGATGTCTTCTGGACAGTGAGATGTCAGAAAGGCAAGTGGATCTGTGAGATGGAGGTCAGCAGAGATTTGGGGGCAAGATAGGAAGATTTGAGCATTATTAACTTAATGATTGTAATTAAATACATGGGAGCCAATGAGATTACGAAGTGAAGTTGTGTAGCAGAAAAAAAAAAGAGGGCCAAGGTTAGAATGCTTAGGTATACATATGGTTTTATTATATTATATCCTATTTATTCTATTTTGTATATTACATTGTGTTATAATAAATGATATTGTAATATAGTAAAAACATCACATATTATTTATATTATGCTCTTTTTTAAATTAAAATAAAGAACAGGTAGCTATATAAGTCAGTATTGTGGGGAAATGTTTCCTCCTTTAAAGTTTTTTTTTTCTCTTTTAATATACTTTCTCCCTTTATTTGAAGATAAAATTTTTCTTTTTTCTTTTTCTTTTCTTTTTTTGACTTTTAAAAATCTTTATTGAGTCTAGAAATTCCTGGTGAGAAGAGTAGAAGTCACATGCTACTGTAGAATGCAAAGCTATAAGTAGACACCTGGAGACGGGAGAGGCAAGGTACAGATTGAATCCAGAAATAAGAAAAGGCTTTGGTCAGCTATGAGATATCTAGAGGAAAGCTCCATTGTTGGAACAGCTAACCACACTCTGCCCCAAGACAACATACTCCAAAGAGTTACCTAGATAACATCAGGATAAGGATTATTTTTTAAAATTTTATTTAATTAGGTGATTTAGAATAATTTCCCATGGTTACAAAACTCATGTTCCTTCCCTCCCCTTCCCTCACCCCCTTCCCGTATCTGATGCAGAATTCCACTGGGTTTAACATGTGCCATCAATCAAGACCCATTTCTTTATTATTAGTATTTGTACTAGGGTGATCTTTTAGAGTCTACTTTCCAAGTCACAGCCCCACTGACCCATGTGATCAAGTGGTTGTTTTTCTTCTGTGTTTCTTTTCCCACAATTCTTCCTCTGGATGTGGATAATGTTCTTTCTCATATGTCCCTCCAAAAAGTTCTGGATCACTGCATTGCCACTAGTAGAGAAGTCCATTACATTTAAATTTACCACAGTGTATCAGTCTCTGTGTAGGATGTTCTCCTGGTTCTGCTCCTCTCACTCTGCATCAATTCCTGAAGGTCATTCCAGTTCACATGGAATTCCTCCAGTTTATTATTCCTTTGAGCACAATAGTATTCCATCACTAACAGATACCACAATTTGTTCAGCCATTCCTCAATTGGAGGGCATCCCCTCATTTTCCAATTTTTTTTTTTGCCATTACAAACTGTGTGGCTATGAATATTCTTGTACAAGTATTTTTCCTTATTATCTCTTTGGTGTACAAACCCAGCAGTGTTATGGCAGATAGTCTTTTAGTGCCCTTTGGGCATAGATCCAAATTGTCTTTCAGAATGGTTGGATCAATTCATAGCTCCACCAGCAATGCATTAATGTCCCAATTTTGCCACATCCCCTCCAACATTCATTACTTTCCTTTGCTGTCATGTTAGCCAATCTGCTAGGTGTGAGGTGATACCTCAGAGTTGTTTTCATTTGCATCTCTCTGTTTATCAGAGATTTAGAACACTTTTTCATATGTTTATTAATAGTTTTGATTTCTTTATCTGAAAATTATCTATTCATTTCCCTTGCCCATTTATCAACTGGGGAATGGCTTGATTTTTTTGTACAATTGATTTAATTCCTTATAAATTTGAGTGATTAGACATTTGTCAGAGGTTTTTGTTATAAAGATTGTTTCCCAGTTTGTTGCTTCCCTTCCAATTTTGACTGCATTAGATTTTTGTGTGCAAACCCTTTTTAATTTAATGTAATTTAAATTATCTATTTTGCATTTTGTAATTTTTTCTACTTCTTGCTTGGTCGTAAAATCTTTCATTTTCCAAAGATCTGACAAGTATACTATTCTGTGTTCACATAATTTACTTATTGTTTCCTTCTTTATGTTCAAGTCATTAACCCATTCTGAGTTTATCTTGGTATAGGGTGTGAGATGTTGATCTAAACCTAATTGTTCCCATACTGTTTTCCAATTTTTCCAGCAATTTTGGTTGAATAGTAGATTTTTGTCCCCAAAACTGGGACCTTTGGGCTTATCATAGACTGTTTTACTGAGGTCACTTCCCCCAAGTCTATTCCACTGATCCTCCCTTCTGTCTTTTAGCCAGGACCATATGGTTTTGATGATCACTGCTTTATAGTACAGTTTAAGATAAGGTACTGCGAGGCCACCTTCCTTTGCATTTTTTTTTCATTATTCCCCTTGATATTCTTGATCTTTTGTTCTTCCAAATGAACTTTGTTATTGTTTTTTTCTAATTCAGTAAAAAAGTTTTTTGGTAGGTCAATGGGTATGGCACTAAATAAGTAAATTAATTTGGGTAGGATTGTCATTTTTATTATGTTAGCTTGTCCTACCCATGAGCAATTGATATTTTTCCATTTATTTAGATCTAGTTTTAATTGTGTGGAGAGTGTTTTTTACTTGTGTTTATATAGTTCTTGCATTTGTCTTGGCAGATAGATTCCCAGGTATTTGATACTGCCTGTGGTGATTTTAAAGGGAATTTCTTTTTCTAACTCTTGCTGCTGGGATGAGTTGGAAGCATATAGAAATGCTGATGATTTATGTGGGTTTATTTTGTATCCTGCAACTATGCTAAAGTTGCAGTTCCAATAGCTTTTTATTTGATTCTCGAGGATTCCTTAAGTAGACCATCATATCATCGCCAAAGAGTGATAGCTTGGTCTCCTCATTGTCTATTTTAATACCTTCAATTTTTTTCTTCCCTAAT
This sequence comes from Monodelphis domestica, assembly GCF_027887165.1. NCBI lineage: Eukaryota > Metazoa > Chordata > Mammalia > Didelphimorphia > Didelphidae > Monodelphis > Monodelphis domestica. The sequence continues at coordinate 635,018,717 of NC_077227.1, forward strand.
TGCTACTGCAAGTGTTTCTAGTACAATGTTAAATAATAAATGTGATAATGGGCATCCTTGTTTCATTCCTGATCTTATTGGGAATGCTTCTAATTTATCCCAATTGCAGATGATGTTTGCTGATGGTTTTAGATATATACTGTTTAGTATTTTTAGAAAAGGCCCATCTATTCCTATGCTTTCTAATGTTTTCTATAGGAATGAGTTTTGTATTTTGTCAAAGGCTTTTTCTGAATCTATTGAGATTATCATGTGATTTTTTTCTGTTTGCTTGTTGATATGGTCAATTATGTGAATGGTTTACCTAATATTGAACCATCCTTGCATTCCTAGTATAAATCCTACCTGATCAAAATGAATAACATTTATGATGACTTGCTGGAGTCTTTTGGCTAGTATTCTATTTAAGATTTTTGAATTTTTGTTCATTAAGGAAATTGGCCTATAGTTTTCTTTCTCTATTTTTGATCTACCTGGCTTTGGAATCAGTATCATATTTGTGTCATAAAAGGAATTTGGTAGAACTCTTTCTTTGCTTATTATATCAAATAGCTTGTATAATATTGGGATTAGTTGTTCTTTGAATGTTTGATAGAATTCACTTGTGAATCCATCAGGCCCTGGAGATTTTTTCTTAGGGAGTTCTTTGATAGTTTGTTCAATTTCTTTTTCAGATATGAGGTTATTTAAGTATTCTATTTCTTCTTCTGCTAATCTAGACAATTTGTATTTTTGTAAATATTCATCCATATCACTTAGATTGCCATATTTATTGCCATATAATTGGGCAAAATAGTTTTTAATGCTTGCCTTAATTTCCTCTTCATTAGAAGTGAAGTCTTCCCTTTCATTTTGGATACTGTCAATTTGGTTTTTTTCTTTCCTTTTTTTTTATCAGACTGACCAGTACTTTGTCTGTTTTATTTGTTTTTTCAAAGTACCAGCTTATAGTCTTATTTATTAATTCAATAGTTCTTTTATTTTTCATTTTATTAATTTCTCCTTTAATTTTTAGGATCTCTAATTTAGTTTTCATCTGGGGATTTTTATTTGTTCACTTTCTAATTTTTTAATTTGCATGCCCAATTCATTGACCTCTGCCCTCTCTAATTTATTAATATGTGAACTCGAGGATATAAATTTCCCCCTAAGTACTGTTTTAGCTGCATTCCATAGATTTTGAAAGAATGTCTCTTCATTTTCATTTTCTTCAATGAAATTATTAATTGTTTCTATGATTTATTCTTTAACTGATTTTGGAGAATCATATTATTTAATTTCCATTTAATTTGCCTCTCCCTATACCCTTACTAATTATTATTTTTATTGCATTGTACTCTGAAAAGGTTGCATTTATTATTTTTGCTCATTTGCACTTGTTTGCCATGTTTTTATGCCCTAGTACATGGTCAATCTTTGTGAATGTACCATGTACTGCTGAAAAGAAGGTGTATTCCTTTCTGACCCTATTTATTTTCTTCCACATATCTACTAACTAATTTTTCTAATATTTCATTTACTTCTCTTACTTCTTTCTTATTTATTTTTTTGGTTCGATTTATCTAGTTCTGATAGAGAAGGTTCAGGTATCCCACTAGCATAGTTTTCCTGTCTATTTCATCCTTGAGCTCCACTAGTTTCTCCTTTAGAAATTTGGATGCTATGCCATTTAGTGCATACATGTTGAGTACTGATATTTCCTCATTGTCTATACTTCCTTTTATCAGGATGTAATTGCCTTCCCTATCTCTTTTAACTAGATTTATTTTTATTTTGGCTTTGTCAGACATCATGATTGATTCTCCTGCCTTCTTTTTATCAATTGATACCCAATAGATTTTTCACCATCTGCTTACTTTTACCCTATGCATAACTACTTTCCTCATGTGTGTTTCTTGTAGACAACATATGGTAGGATTTTGGTTTCTGATCCCCTCTGCTATTTGCTTCCGCTTTACAGGTGAGTTCATCTCATTCACATTCAAAGTTATGATTACTAATTTCATATTTCCCAACATTTTCATTTTTTTCTTGTTGTCCTGCTCTTTCCTCTTTCATTATTTCCTTCTTCACCAGTATTCTGTTTTTAATCAGTCTCCCAAATCCCCACACTTATTTTACTTTACTTTCCCTCCCCTCCCTTTTTATTCCTCTCTTAATTTTCTTTTGGGTTCTTTTTAAGCTACTCCACACACTCTCTCCCCTTGAATTACTTCCCTCCCCTCTCTCCCTTTCCACCCCTCCCTTTTTATACCCCTTTGGTATTTTTTAAAAGTCTATTAAATTATCTTCCCCCTCTTTCCCTCACCTCTCTTTTTCTCTCCCTTTCCCACTCCCCCTCTTAGTTTTCCCCTCTTGACTTCCCTATAGGGTAAGATAGAGTTCAATTCCCCAATGGGTCTAGATGTTTTTTCCTCTCAGAAATGATTCCACTGAGAATAAGGTTTGAGTATTACCTTTTAGCACTCTCTTCCTCTCCTTCTTATAGTTGTATTCTTCCCCTCCCTCTCCCATGTGCCTTTTTGTGTAGTATAGGTTATCCTAATTTTCTTATTCCTTTAAGTTTTTCTTGATGTCACCCCCTTTATTTTTTCTTCTTTTTTTAATATATGATTTTAAACCACTTAGTACTGTGATTTTAAAATCTCCATCTTGCTTGGTCTAGCACCCAAAATTGTGCACACCCACACTACACGGGCATGTGCTAGTCAATGACAAATCAGAAATAACTAACTGCCCACCTGGGCTGTCCTAAGCCAAGCTTGAGTCACCATTGTGACTTGTGAGGCACATATTTCTGCCCAAGCTCTGTGCCCTATCTCCACATTTCCTCTGCTTCCTGGGGTCCGTAGTCTTGCTGTTCTTACATGCAGGTCTGGCCCCTGAGAACTTAGAAGTTGCCTGGAAGAGGTCTGGGTGTAGAGTGTAAGGGAGGTCTCCCTATAGAGCACTGGAGAAGTTTTAGCCCTAGGGCTTTTTAAGATTCTCTGTGGCTTCTTTGCTGTGAGCTGCCCTCTCTCCCCAAGCTTCGCAACCCCCTATCTCCACATTTCTTCAGCCTCCCAGTGTTCTGAGTCATTTCTCTTAGGGATAAGTCTGTGTTAAACTCAGCCAGCCTCCCTCCTAGAATTTAGAAGTTTGTCCTGTGCTAGTGCTGGCTCTGGAAAGGTCGGTAAAGTGGAGGAGAGGTGGTGAGCTAGCCCCTTGGTGGAGGGTATAAGTTTCACCCCCTTTTAGCATGGAAATGTCCTAACTTTGCCAACCTTCTGTGCTGTGTCCTACCATGGGGCTCCTTTGCTCCTTTGATCTTGGTTTTGTCTATTTGAGGTACTCTGTCTTGATTGGTGGAGAGAAGAAGATCTCTGCTCCTACTCATTAGCCATCTTGACCCTGAAGTCTTTCGTTTTTAAAAGTTATAAAAATTCCAATAAAAAACAGTCATCTGGAGACCTTTATTTTTAACCATTTTAGATGAAACTCTTAATATGCTCATTTGCTTTTTTTATGTGGAAAAACAGATCAGAGGGAGGTGGATAAACATTCTAGAGCAAGGTTACAACATAAACAATGTCACGGAAATGGAAAAGGCCAAGCTTCTTTGTGGGACAATGAGGTGACTGACCTGAAGAGACTAAGGGAGCATGTTGGGAAACTTCAAGGAATAAAATGGAGAAACAAATTATCATAATGAATATATTTCCGATCAATATGCTAAGTAACCATTAAGAATGAAGTTAAAATAAATAAAAGCTATCTTTTAGAAGATAAATTATCATAATCTGTTCAATTAATTTTTAGTCAATGAATACCTTACTAGTTTTCACTGACATTATTTTCAACTACTCAAGCTTTTTTGAGTCAATTAGGTCTACACTAACCAATCATGTTCACTCCTCCCAATGTACAAATCTCTCTTTTTCTTTGTTCTTTCAACATATATATGTATGATATATATGTATTCATATATATGCACACACATTAAACCTACAGATAAAGTATATTCTACATGATTTACATAGCACCATTTGACTCCTTTATTGGACACATTTTCCAGTTGCATCAAAATTTTACATAGCTTTTACATATTTTACAAAATTTTGCCTAGCCTAATACAGAGGCAAAGTAAGCAACCACTTATGTGATGTAGCTTGAGGGACAGTGAGAAGTTTCCCCCTTCTCCTACCTCACTTCCCAAAAGAATCTTCCCCAGTATGACTGAAGCCTCAAATTCTTTAGATACTTTTTTAAGCAATTGCCAAGTCACTCTCCCAAGGGAACCATTATCAAGCATCACGATTTCTAATACAAACAGCCTAAAATACAAAAGTATGGAATTCCACCTATCTTCATCCTTTTATTCCTTTATTCTCACAGTTATCTCAGTAATGGTGTTTTCCATGAGGGGAGAACAGATTAGTCAATGTTTAGGCACTGATGAACTCTGAATGTAGGGACCACACTTATACACACCAGGCCGTCTAACGATCAGAAACAATGATTGTGATTAATTTTGTGTCAACCAGCAATGTAAAAGTAAGACTTGTCATAGATTGATATTCTGATGAATATAGTGCAGAGCTAATCCTCAAGTACCAAGACCCATTATGCAAACAGTGTGGTTTACTGTCTCCTGAGGATTGAAGTTTAAGACAAATAGTTCATGCAGAAGTGGGAATAAAGCATTTTATCAAATGCCAAAAACATTTATGTGTTGTGCATATATTAATGCTTACCTGCCAAGGTTATTGTGATGATGAAATAATATTTGTAAAGTACTTTGAAAACCTTAAAGTACTATATAAATACTAAACCATTATTTTTTAGAATATATTTATAGTGGAAAGCATATTAATATGTTTTATATATTTGTAAAGAAGTATTATATATCATGTAGAAAACTTTATATCTTTCATTCACCTGGTTCTAAACTGAGAGGAGACCATCAAAATTTTTGGATCAGCGTCCCAGGGGCAGTCAGGTTCATTCCATATGAAACTGGTAGGTAAGTTTATACACTGTCTCTCAGTCAACATGATGCTTACATGGTTAAGAATCTTAAGACTTTAGACATGTCTACCATCTGCTCTTAATAGGACCACAGAGCAGCAAACACTCCCTGCATAGATCACCACTGCTAGTTCTCATAATCAATATGGATTGCCACAGATCAATTCCTATAACACATTTCAAATGTTAAGAATTACAACAAAGAGACATACAGATCATCTTTGCCATTGTGAAGTCCATTTTAATTTGCCCATTTATAGATCTAGCATAGTGGAATAGCAGACAGAGGAGACTTGAAGTGAGGTAGAAATTGTGCAAATCTCAGCTCTGAAATTTAATGCGTATGTGACCCTAGACTAGTCAGTCATCCTTTATGTGCCTCAGGCAATTTGCTAGGACTTCTAAGTTTTACATGGGTTGTATTGGTGGAAGGAGTTCCCACATTAGGAGTCTCTCACTCTGACAGAGTCACAATCCTGTCTTATATCCCTCTTTTCACCTATGTAGATTAAGCTGGTCAATGCCTTCACTTGTTGGATTGATCTTTGGGGGCTGTATTAGAAGCAATTAGAGAAGCATTCTTCATGCAAGAGAGCAAAAGAACTTCAGTCTACACCAGGAAAGTGGTTTTCACAATGTTCTTGTTCCAGATAAACTTTGAGAATTGTAAGGGATAAAGCTCTGCTTCCAGTTACTCTTGGTTCCCACTAAAACTCAATTCAAAGAAGAAATTATTTCAAATATATATATATACATATACATGAGTTTATAGGTCTAGGGAGTTATCAAAATGTAAAATCAGATAAACCTGATATAAATATACTATCAACATACAGAATACATTCCATACAGCTGTATTCTTTTTCAGTTAGCTATACCTCTACCTAAAAATGTTAGCTGGAGAAAATTTACTCTGGTAGAGCATCAGAGTAACAATGAGCATCAAAGATTTGAAAAAGCATGTAATTTTTTAGCAGGCCAAATATGTTCTATGGGATTCTTTTTGATACAGGCTGGTCAGACTCTGCCTCTTTAGCCACTCTGGGTAAAGCAAAGAAACACAGTCACCAGTGGTCAAATGTGATTAGTAAGTTCACATACTGCATCCATTCAGTGCTTTTAAGCAAATCTGCTTTTGCTTTGACTTGCATATAATTGGTAGACTTGTACACAAATAGAAATCCCTTTATGTTAGACTGTTGGCTTTGGTAATATGCCAGATTTACTTTGTCCATCTCAGAATTAGTTCTAATCCTAACCATTGTAAATGACTGCAGTCTGAGATTCTGGATAGGAAAGCTCTTCTAGAACCATTTCCTGTGTTGTTACATTTTTCTGGAGCACAAGGAAGAAGACTGAGACCTTGGTGGTAGTGAAGTTGATCAAAACTAGAAAAATTAGGCATGTCAACTGAAAAAAAATTCATTGTAATTTTCCTCTAAGCTAAAATGTTTCATCCCATTTCTATTTTCTTTGACTTATGGATTAAAAAAATTGTATTGCCTCAATTAATCCACTTTGATCCTTTAAGATATTCTCAAATTATTTTTCCATATCTCTATCTATCATGTGTATGTGTATGTATGCTCTGGTATGCTATAAATCACTCATGGTTGAGCCAACACATTAACATCTATGACTTTGCTCCTTGAAATCCCAAGATTTGATGAGCAGACCTCTTAGTACAACTAAGTAAAACATTTTCTACAATGCCATAGACACATAGATACACATGTATGCATGTCTGTATATTATAAGCTATACATACAAAATAGACATACCCATTCTACATGAAGTGTAGTTGTTTTGTTTGGCTGACTCCATGTCGAAAGGAGACAGTGTCATATAAGTATAGTACTGGGCTTAGAATCAGAAAGAGCAAGGATCAATGTTCATTTCTGACATCAGATTACTGTGTGACCCAGGGTAAATGACATAACCTCTCTCAATATCAATTTATTCATCTGTAAAATAAAAGCATCAGTAGGTACAGCATATCACAGAGGTTTATCGAGATAAAATATGATAAAAAATGTATGTTATTGGTGAATATCAAATTGCTAAACAACCTCTATTGTTGCCCTCGTCATTTTCTAGAACTGCAACTCTCACCTTTTTATGAAGATATGTGTATGAATGTATATATATAAATACCAGGCCATATACATGCACATATATAAGAATGCACAAAATATATATTTTATATACCTGACATATAATTCAATATAATGTGATGATTAATATATTATGATACAATATGACATAATATGACATGATGCTGATATGTTAGGCTAAAATAAGAATTTTATTTGCTTGATGATGGTAAAAGTTGTCTTTTTCTTCAATGGTGGGGTAGTAAAAAGGAGAAAAAATAAATTTTGTTAACTAAAAACAAAATTTAATACAAGTTTTTAAATGAATAAAATATTGTGTTTGTAGGAACATTAATATAAAAGAAAACCTTTAAAGCAAATAATTCTAAATATGCAGACATGTTATGAACTTTCCCTCCCTTTTGAGTACACATTTTGGGTCCGCTTTTGGTCTGAGTATTTGCTAGAATCACTTTATTTATCGTCACCTCAACAAAGAGCTTCTACTATTATTATATCAAAAATCATTTCTAGAATTGAGCACTTCCTCCATAGTTGTCTCACGCTAGATTGAAAGCAGTTTTGACATTCAGGGAAACTTCCCAAATAACATAAACTTCATGAGTGAAGGAAAGGAAGATGAAGAAAGGTGACTCATTGGCAAGCCTTTCTTTGTCCCAGCCTCACATGTCTGTCAGAATGGATAGCAATGGATCCATATTTTCCCAGCTGGACATCTGGGCTTTGCAGCTGCCACTGTGGCCCCATATGCTTGTAAATGTCAGTTTCAATCCAGGATTAGGTCAGAAAGAGGAGAAGCAACAGGATTCTATATGGTACCTGTGCCCACCCAATGTGAACCCAAGTGATTCTTAGACTCCCTTCAGACTCCCTATCATAGTCATGTCAATAAAAGCTAAGTGCCAATGCTTTGGAGTTAGGCAACTAAAGTCTATATGGGTTTCTCCCATGACACTGTGCTGGTCCTGTGGAGACTTGTTAATATAATGGCATTTTTTTCTGTATTAAAACTCAAAAACAAGAAGTAATGAATGGCTTTGTGTCTGAGTGGGTCTGACACCATCCTTCATTCCAGATGAGGGGATAAACAAGTAGGGATGGAAAGAATGTGGCAGTGCTGAATAATTCAGTTCTTCTACTTTTGGTTGACCATTCCAGTTATTTTTATAATCATGTGTTTCAAACAGACTGTCATTGGGACTGTATTCAAAACCTTTCCAGCTTGATAGAACCTGCCAGACTTGTACTTTGGGAACTCAAGGTCACCTCCATGTCATGATGGAGACCAAAAAAAAGTCTTTTATCCATAACTTAAGATCATATAAGATTCATTTTGCAATAATTCTCTGGTTATCGATATCCAACAAAGAATAGAACAGGGGGACAGATGCTCTTGATTTTAGATGACATTGTATTATTTCATTGACCCCTAGAACACTGTAGAATTTCCCCATTTCTACAACCATTCCCACACACACACACACACACACACACACACACACACACACAATGGACAAGAAAAACCAAGTGGATGAGGAATGTATATTAACGATGTGTAATTAGATGAGTTCAAATGAACAATGAACTGGACCTAGAGCTTGAGAGTAAAAAAAAAAAGGCTAGTCGGAATCACATTTGAAAAACATCATAAGCTTCCTCCAGCTGCTAAATCAGAGCTTTCTTATACCAATATTCTTTCAGCAGTGCTATACAACTGTGAGTCATGGACCACAGAAGATTCAAAGTAGCAGATAACCCCAAAAAGCAAAGGAAAGGTGTGTGTATCTTTTATGAAAAAATTGGCATAAGAAGTTTGTGTCACTTTACCAATAATAATTTAGAGGCAAGATACAGTATAAAAGACTTCATCAAAGATGTGTATGACTGGGGAAAAAAGATATGGGCCAGCCATGTGGTGAGAGTAAGGGATAACAGATGGGCAGCACTGTTTGCACTAGTATCCATGAAATATTTAAAAACCCAGAGGGAAGCCTTGAGCACGTTGAGTAGATCCTCTGTGGAGGATTTATGAAGGAACATAGGCAAGAATCCCACAGCATGAGAAAGTGTTAACTAGGCGAGGGTCCACACTCATGGAAGGAATACTCATACCAGTGAGATCATGGATCCATCAAAGCATTGAAGTAATTCTTTCAAAACTTATCAAATCTTCTTAAATTGATCTTGTGAACTTTGTACACAACAACAACAACTACTACAACTACTACTACTACTACTACTACTAGCAGTAGTTAACATTTAAATAGTGCTTACTCTGTGCCAGGCATTATACCTTATAATTGCTTTCTTATTTTGTCCTCAGAACAACTTTGGAAGGTAGATAGTATTATTATCTCCATTTTACATAGTAGGAAATAGGCAAATAAGAGGTTAAGTGATTTGCAAAGAATCCCTTTGCTTAAAGAAAGATCTGTATTCAGGTCTTTATGACTCCAGGCCTGGCACTTTATCCACTGTACTATCTAGCTGTCCTAATACCTATAATAATCTATAAAATTAAAAGACTCAATGAAATATCAAGAAAAACATCATAGCAGCTAATGTGTCCTTAACTTATTGGGGTCTCTTTTCTGCTGCATCATCTAGAAATTCCCCTATTATTTGAGAAAGCATTTAGTTGGTTATTATCAAATAGAACATTAATCTTTATCCTGGAACCTTAAAATCCATTAACATTACAAATCAGCCAATAACAATCATTGACGTCCCTATCAAGGGACATGTGCCCTGATCTTAGACTCTGAATTTTAGCATTTTGGTTCTTTCCAGATGTTCAAAGATCCTAGGGCCTCAAAGAGACCTTAGAGTCCATCACATCCAAACTTATTCTTAAATAAGGATTTAAGATAAGATAAGATTTGAACCCAGGTCTTCCCCTGTCTTATCTATTGTACCATAGTGCCTCTCAGTTTTTGAATGAGGAGATACCAAAGCATCTAGTCCATTAAAATAATTTTTTTGGCATAATGTTAACAAGACATCTGCTTGATACAGTGGATTTTTATTGGGTCTGGATCTACACTCATGTCTATATAATAGTTACAGAGCTCTATTAACTAATTTTCCTCCAAACTGATCCGTCATGGTCCAATCAAGAAATGTAATTGGAGCTACTGATACCTCTGGCCCTTTTCCAGTTGTGCTACTGTGTAGACAACCCAGGGCAGATAGGCTAAACTGAAAGTTGACATAGGAAGTGTGAGATTTAAAATGGTTGAGGTCTTAAACTGTAGTGGTTAAAATAGTGGAAGATATAAATTGTGATAGACATAAGAGAGGGTGAGTAAGTTTGACCTCAGAAATATGTTTCACTACAGTGTCTTGAGTTTAAAATCAAATATAAGGTGGTTGCCAGGGAAATATTCCCAATTATTCAAATACCCAAGTCAATTGGGTTTTATAGAGATTTTAATTAACAATACAATGAGTAATCAAAGAAAGAAAGAGAGAGAGTAAGAAAGGAATAAGTATGAAGGGCCTCAAGCCACTATGGCCTAGACCTGAGTCTTAAAAGAGAAATCAGTCAGTTTTTTAACACTCACCATAAGATCTGTCTAAGTAAGGATTTCTAATGGCACCAGGCCAGCAGCATCTCAGCTGCTTTCACCAGCTCCCTCCTCCATCTGAATGTTTCAGAATCAGTCTCCTCAGAATGAGTCTCTCCAATCTGAATGTTTCAGAATGACCTCCCAGCTCTTCCCTGAGCTCTTTATTTTTAAGGGCAAAATCTTCTCTGTCACCTCCCCTAAGTCCTTACATCTACCAATCACTGTAGATGTTTCTAAAGGACCGCCCATTCTTAGTCCACACCTAAGAAGGTGTGGATTTTTGAGTAATTCACACCAGGAAAGCTCTGAGTAAGTTTTCCAGTTCTTTGTTCCCTGTAAATTCACAAGTTGCTTGACCTTTATAGGTACTTAGCTTAAGAAAAGTATGGGTTTAAGTACTTTTCATTGTTCAGAAAAGAGTTTACAACTTTATCTTCCCCTAGGGCAGACCCAAGTAGGTAAAGTAGAATTCTCACATTCCTGCTTTAAGTAGAGTTCATTGCCCAAATGGGGAATGGTCTTAATCCAATCTTATAAAGTAGGGTCTGGGAAATTTTAAGGTTTACAATCCCCCCTGATGATCATTGGGAGACTAGTATCCCCATTGATCATTTAACATAATCATTTTGTAGTTCTAAATGCACTTCTAACTATAGATATACACAATATTCAATTTTCTAAGAGAAATTAGAATAGTGAGGGAGGAAATAGAAAAGAAAAGAAAGCAAAACCAATGTTTTGCTAGGCGCATTGACAGCCAAATTAGGGGCAGTCCCTTTTGGCATAAATGTGTACAACTAAGAATGGGCGGTCCTTTAGAAACATCTACAGTGATTGGTAGATGTAAGGACTTAGGGGAGGTGACAGAGAAGATTTTGCCCTTAAAAATAAGAGCTCAGGGAAGAGCTGGGAGGTCATTCTGAAACATTCAGATTGGAGAGACTCATTCTGAGGAGACTGATTCTGAAACATTCAGATGGAGGAGGGAGCTTGGTGAAAGTAGCTGAGATGCTGCTGGCCTGGTGCCATTAGAAATCCTTACTTAGACAGATCTTATGGTGAGTGTTAAAAAACTGACTGATTTCTCTTTTAAGACTCAGGTCTAGGCCATATTGGCTTGAGGCCCTTCATACTTATTCTTTTCTTACTCTCTCTCCCCTTCTTTGATTACTCACTGTGTTGTTAATTAAAATCTCTATAAAACCCAATTGACTTGGGTATTTGAATAATTGGGAATATTTACCTGGCGACCACCTTATATTTGATTTTAAACCCAAAACACTGTAGTGAAACATGTTTCTGAGGTCAAACTTACTCACCCTCTCTTATATCTATCACAATTTATATCTTCCACTATTTTAACCACTACAGTTTAAGACCTCAACCATTTTAAATCTCACAGAAGATGCCATATCTAAAATAATTTATTAGTCAATAAATAGACAAAATCTAAACCAGATAAGCTTAATAGATATCAAACTTGGCTGTCATGAGGTTCTAGCCTAGGCAATCCTCGCAACAAGCCCAACATAAAACTTGGGGTTTACAGAAAGGAGAAACATGATGCTAAGCAGTAGCTAATGCCAAAAACCAATTTCTTATACTTTGCCATTATACTGAACACAAAGTAGCTTCCTTCCTCTATCTACTACAACTGAAAAGCGTTGTCTCCAACATTTAAGCTAGACAAAGCATACAAGCCTCAGGCTGTTTGGTTCCCACCTCTTAAGCAGAGATATAAGAACTGCCAGTCTTAGAGTTGCTAAAACAAAATTGGACTAATCCCAAATGGTATTCATTTTGGTTGTACCAGTCTTATACCTGGTCTTAAAAGAGCTGGCGCTATTATTATAGTTCAAATGCTGGTTCTATCTAGTACTACCCCGCCAGCTCCCCAGAACTTTAATGCTGATGCTTCTAGGGTAAAAATCAAATTCTTAATCTAGCACTTAAACTTCTAAGTGACACAGCGGATAGAGATAGACCTGGAGTCAGGAAAACCTGAGTTCAAAGCCAGTCTCAGATACCTCCTAGCTGTGTGACCCTGGGCAAACCCCTTGACCCCATTTTCCTCAGTTCTTCATCTATAAAATGAATTGGAGAAGGAAATGGCAAACCACTCTAGCATCTCTCCCAAGAAAACCCAAATTAGGTCACAAAGAGTTGGACATGACTAAAATGATTGAACAACAACAAATTTCCTCATTTATTTCATATTATTCCTCTTCATGCATTATATGTTCCAGTCAATCTAATTTACTCACCATTTACTGAATGTGACAGTCTCTTGCCTTGATACCTTCATATAGGTTGTCCCTCAGGCATTCAATCCTCAAGTCCTCCTATATTTCCTTTAAGGGTTAGCTTGGGTGCCACTTCCTATAAGAAGGCTTCCCTGATCTCTCCAGGTATTAGTGCTATCTCCTTGAATTACCTTATGTTTCCTTATGCCAATAAAATGTAAATTCTTTGAAGAGAAGGACTTTTTAATTTTTGGCATTTCCTTAGCATCTTTCACAACAGCTTGAATGTAGTAGGTGTTTAATAAACATTTGTAAGTTAGTGATAACTCTTCAGGTTTTCCTGAAAAATGCCACTAGTCAGCTAAAGTGTCAGGCACTATATAAAGGCTGAGGGAATCTAAGTGGCACAATGGATAGAGAACCTAGCCTAGAGTCAGGAAAACCTGAGTTCAAACCCAACCTCAGACACATACTAGCTGTGTGACCCTGGACAAGTCACTTAACCCTATTTGCTTCAGTTCATCATCTGTAAAAGTAGCTGGAGAAGAAAATGACAAATTGCATTCCAGTACTAATGACAATAACCCCCCCCCCAAAAAAAAGGAATCATGAAGAACTCAACATAACTGAAACAACTAAACAACAATATACAAGCAGCTAACTGCAGAGATATAAATTAAAGTCTAGGACCCCAAATTCCTGTAGTCTTTATCACAACTATTCTAGAAATAGCATATCCAGGTGCCATGAGATAGTTCTGTTCTGGCGGACTGAAATTAAGCACTAGAATTTGTAGGAGAAAAGAACAACATCATAATAGGGGGATTTTTAAGGTAATCAATGCAAAAGTCTGTATTTATGCTCCAAAAAGCTGTGCTGCTAGAAGGGTGAATAATTGGCCAAATCTTTCCTAAAGTAAGTATCACCACCCCCATGGAACCTAAGCCCACTGTAAAGAGAACATTCCACATGTCCTGCCTCTCTCCTTTTCTCATAGTGATGCAAGCTACAGGATCCCAAACCGAGAGCATAAAACAGTTTCAAGCTTGATGCCTCTTTTCTGGCTTATGTGGCCATGTGTCTCATAGATTTACCTTAAACACTTATCTTTGCTGAAGAGAGTCTGCTTTAGCTGCTTTTAATATTCTTCAGTGTCTGGGGCAGAAATTTTGAGGCCTCATTGAAATTGATTGGCAAATTATTGAGTCAGGTTCCAGGAAGTATCTCAATTCAGTTTCTGGTTCCTTGGATGACTTACTGTAATCTACTAGCTCCTACAATCTTCAACCTCTAACCCAACTTAAGCACCCATTCGGGCTTCTCCAGAGGCAGGGTTGAAGTCAAATTGGGAATAGTACAGAAGAAATACATTTATTAGGTTCTTTGCCTGATGGTATGTGGTCCTGTTGACCCACACGTGAAATATATATGCAGTCATGTGCTTTCAGACACATATAGACAAATTTCTACATTGTCATACAGATACTTTGGTTGAATTTTGTCACCCTCGTTTCTCAGAGAATGATATCGGGGAAAACAAGCTAGGTTCTATTATTTTCCTCTTTCACCTACAAATGGCTTGTGCCAGTTCAGCTGGATGACTGAATAGCAGCTATTAGAGGATGGGATGATGTTAAGATAGGAAGGTCATTCCCTTTCCCACCAAATACACTCCTATTGCCTCCCTGAGGAGCTGCACTGAACCAAAAAGTTGTTTGGGGAAGGACTGAAGTAAACTTTTGACTCTGACTAGGGAAGTGAAGTTAAGCTGGGCTTTGGCTTTCTCACCTTTAGAGCAAATTTGTTTAATTTTCCAAGATGCAGTCAATAAGCTAACTAGAGGTTAGTGGTGGTGGTGGTGGGTTACAGTGGGTATGTAAGGAACATAAAAGGAGAGAAAAAGAGAGGGCAGAGATCTGATGTTTCTTAGTTCTTTAATAACCAGGGCTACCACAGGGAAGAAGGCCTTGGATAAGCAGAACTATAGAAACTAAGCCTTAGGATGGCCACCCAGCAGTCATTCATTTTATATCACCAGAATTCATACTTTAAGAAGTAGTACTGGATCCCTTTTCCATCCCACCCATGAGCAACTGGTGTTTACTTACACTGTTGGAAAAGTCTTGGATTGGAGAGGTCCAAAGTTTGTCCTAGGGTCCTCTAGCAGGAGCTCAGATTAGGTAGAATTCAGATTCCAAAGCAGATGTCCCAGCTAGTACCAAGGTTTTGTGTTTGGTTTTTTTTTTCTTTTAGGAAAAACTAGGTGTGCCTAAGTCTTCTAGGGTATAAATAATTATGCTTATCTAGCATAATGCAAGTTTTCCAAAACACCTAACTGACTCACTGGGACCATTTCAGCCCTAGTCTTCTAGCCAGAAGAAACTACATTGGTTCAAATTATGTGGTAATTCCTTGGAGCTGAGTCTACTCACCCACAGCAGAGAGGGAGGTCAGGATTATTGCCATTTATGTAGTTATATTGATCAAATGAAGCTATCAAATTCAGTGCAGAATCAAGAATTACAAAATTTTGTTAACTCAAAGAACTATGAATCAAATAAAACATGAAATCTCTACTTTCCTTTTGCTTAATCAACATAGGATCCTGAAAATACAATAGGTCTGTCTGCTGAGGAGAGGATGATACAAATTCAGCTGTACCATGAAATTTTACATCAAGGAGACATTCCTGCAAATGAGGGCTGTGTGCTGGAATACTTGATCAAAGGAAATTTTTCAGCAAAGAGTACGTGTCTAATCTCTCTGGGATGGTCTGAGTATAGTTCTGAACATAGGAGAATAAACTAAATGACTTTCCAAGGTCTCCACCCATCCTCTGATTTTCTGATATCCAAGGCATATGTACTAATCCTTTTGTTGCCTCAGCTTCAGCAGAGCTGAACAAAGTTAATGTAAGAATTCATAGAATAGTTTATTCTTACCAGAGAACTCATTGTCCAATGAAGAGTCATGTAATGATCAGGCTCTGGAGAAGAATGGGAGGAAAAGAAAGAGTTGCTTCTCAAATACCAATGCACCTATTGTCTGGGAGCAATGATAATCCAAAGAAACATGCAACATGTAACTTATTTCAAATTGTTTGTTGGGGAAATGCCCAGTTATTGGAGCATTATTATATTATATTATATTATATTGCCTGTACTACTTGCTCATATAAAAATATCCAAGAAATGCAGAATCTATAGCTATCCTAATCATTGTCTATTATTCCAAGACTCGAGGTCTGATATCATGGTTGGGAATTTCTAAAATATTTAAATTTATTTTTATGTTGGGTAGATGTCAGCTCTAACCTACTTTCTAATGCCAATTTTAAATTTTATCATTGTCTTTTTAATATTGTATTCATTTCCAAATATCTCTTTCATCCTTTCCCTTCTTAGCAAGTCATTGATTGTAATAAAAATGTTAAGAGAAAGAAAGCTCTTTAGTAAAATTAATCAACATAGCAATTAAGTCTGGCAGTATAAGCAATATTCTATACCCATAGTTCTGCACTTCTCTAATGAAGGCAAAGAGGTATAGTTCCTCATCTATCCTTTGGGGATAAAAAGTGGTTATTATAATTATAGAGTATTGAGTTTTGTTTTTATTGTTGCTGTATTATTTTCCATTTACATAGTTGTAGCCATTATGTATGTTGTTTTTCTTATTTTGCTTACTTCATTTTGCCTTATTTTACATAATTTTCATTCTTCATTAATTCCTTGACATTCATAACCTTTTATAACTCAACAGCATTCATATATATATACATCAATGCATTGCTCTTTGATATCACAGCAGGTACTACTATGAATATTTTCATAATAATAGAATCTGTCTATAGAACCTAGGACATCATTGGTCACTAGTCAAGCAGTGGAATTTCTGAGTCAAAGTATCCCTCCTTATTTTAAGACTATATGTGATCCAGAGGCTTCTTGGACCATTCATTCCCAATTGTATTATTCCCTTAACTACATAGTATTCTGAAAGAGATATCTGTGGCTGAAAATGATTTTTAAGTACTTCATTTTGTGCCTTTTTCTTTAACTTTAAGAAATCATATTTTGCCAATTTGCCAAAGTGAACTTAGAACTTACAATTTATAAATCTGGCAAAAACTTGTCTCCTACCCTTCTTGTACATAGTATATACAAACTATTTAGAAATATATGATCTTGTAAACTAAAAAAATATCTAACCATAGTTCTTGTTCTCTTCATACCAAATTTCTAAAGTTAAATGTTACAAAATGATTGGAAAATGTATAGAGCATATACTCATCTGATGTACAAATGGAAACTAGAGAGATACTCATTTTCCAGGTGACTTAAGAACAAAAGTTTTTTGCCTGGTACTCTGGGCACAGGAACAGAGGGAGTTCTTCAATGCAATTAAATCCAATAAGTATTTATTATAGGACATTCTGTATATAAAGTGTTATGGTTGGCATAGGGGTTAAAAAAGTGAAAAAAGTCCTTGCCAGGAAGGAATTTATATTTTACTATGGAGGGGAGGATATGATATTTATAAATGAAAGTAAATATATATGATAGTGATGGTGAACCTTTTAGAGACTGAATACCTAAACTACACACTCATATCCCATATGGGCTACCCCTTTACCTCAGACAGGGGAAGGAGGAAGCATTCCTATTGGGCTGCTGGGCAGAGGGGCAGGTGAAGTGAAAAATATCCTCAGGTATGGTGGAGAGGGGGAGGTAAAGTGAAAAATATCCTCAGGTATGGTGGAGAGGGGCAGGGGAGCAGTCTTCTTTGACACACATTCCATAGGTTCACCAACAAGGACATAGTATATATAAGGTCATACAAGGTCATTTCAAAATTAGGAGAGTATGAACAACTGGAATATCATAATATATTCGTTTTAGAGCTGGAAAGTACCTTTGTGGTAATCTACTGTTCATTTTATATCTGAGGAAATCAAGTCTCAAAGAGAATAAGTGACTTGCCCAAGGTCATTTCACCTACTATGTGGCTACGTCAGGAAAAGCTTCATGTAGGAAATGGCACCTGGATTAATATGATATCAAAATCATATGACCTGAGTTTCACCAACAGGATTTTTTTACACAAAGACTTTTTTTTGTTATTGATTGCACAAATGCTGAGATACTGTCGACAATCCATGGAGCCCTTCATCACTTGTGCTGATGCACAGCATTACAAATTTTATCTAATCAACTGACATTTTAAGCAGTGAAGAATTCAACAAGAATAACAATGTGGTGACAATTTAGTCTTTTTCCCCCTTCATAAAAACCCTGTCTTCTATTTGGTCTCGATTCAGGTCAAGACATTTCACTAATTTGCTAGTCATTAAAAAGATATTTTTATACCCAGCCTGTAATATTATACTCTTCAGTGATTATGATAGCTCCCAACAGAATTCCAGACTTGAAAACGAAGGCTGGGTAGCTGAACTGCAATTATGATACTTTAAATAATTCCACAAAAGTAGAACCCCTGTTAAATAATTTATCGTCTTTGATCTTGTCACAGATCTACTGAGTTCTTCACATCACTCAAGCTAAATATTTTCAAACAGAAATGGGATAGGTTAGTTCCCCTTCTGCTATCCCCTCATTGCAGAAAATAAAGACATAAAGATTCCAAATGGGTAGCTTGTTGAGAAGCCGGGGACAGGAGTAATATTCTGTGGAGATTTGTAAAAGGCAGGTTTGACCAGCCAGAGTAAAATGTTTTGTCAAGCATCAGATACTATTCAGTGGTTTTCTGTATCTCTAGAAGCAGAACTAGAAGGACGTTAATGCAGAAGAGAATAAATAAAATTGAGTAAATACACATCTTGGTCTTCATACAAGATATTCTAAAATCCAAACTGCTTGTGTTCCATAAACTATAGCTTCTTTAGCTACAGAACTAGAAATATTCAGTATGCTTTATGATAGACTCGAAATCATTATGCCTCTATTATATACAGGATGGGAAATAAAGGAGAGAAAAAGAGGATGGGTTGGGATTTGCTGTTCAATTCTAGCCTATTCTCTAAAACTGAAGTCAGAGGTGAGCCTTTTTTGCTACCCAGAAGCAATTCTCCTGTAGGAGGGAGTCTGAATCCAAAAGAGCCTCCAGCTCCCTTTACCATTAATAGGACTTGAGTGCTCTTAGAGAGGCAAATTTGCTCTGTTTTAAAGCTATCTATGCCTTTTGCACATGGAAGCAAAGTTATCAAATATACAGTGGTAATTAGCATAGAAACATCCTCTGCTACCTTGGAAGGGGAAATACAAACAGATCAAAAAATATCAGCTCAAGATGAATGGACTTTTTTTTTCTATCCATAGCCTTAATTTCCAAGGAATAACAATTCACATTTACACAGATAGAGGATAAAAGAGGCAGGGCTTGAGTCTCCAGTATCTTTTCACAATTCTTTGCTGCTTTTTCAGTAAGAAGAGAGATAAAAGGTTGGAAAATTACAGAATCCTAGGACCAAGAGGGACCTTGAGACCGTTTAGCCGAGCCCCTTGCCTTAAGGCAGGTGAATACCAAAAATATATATGAAAGAATTATCTACTCTCTTCTTTAAGATGGTCTAGGATGAAAATATTCTTGAGTCTCTATTTTACGTAAGGCCCTTGCACACCAGCTCCATTTTTTCCTTCATATCTATGGAAATCTCTCATGTTTTGATTGAAGTCTATTTCCTCGACTTGGAAACTTCATAGACTTGGAGCACAATTGAAAGTGCTTTTGAGGGAAGTACAATTTATTTAATTCCTAAGCCCCCAAGAGGAAGCAGGGATTTCAAATTTGATATTAGTTCACTCAAATTTTCCAAAGTGATTAGAAAAAGGCAAAGATGGGGGGATTCAGAGGCAAAGGTCCTAGATTCAAATTTCAACTGTGTGATTTTGGGCAAGACATTCTATCTTTTTAAGCATCAGTTTCCTCATCTGTAAAATAATAGAAGTTAGACTAGATGCCTATGGTTATTTATAGCTCCCAACCTCTGCTCCTATTAAAAGAAATCATATAAGTTTAATTGTAAGTGCTGCAACAATATATATATATATATATATATGCATCAAATAATGCCTTCCCTAGTGCAGGGAACAGAAGGAGGGAGGAAGATACCTGGGGACTTTAATGTAACAAATAAACAAAGTTTAAAAAGGCACAGATACAAAATAATTGTAAGGGCTGTATTGCATGGAGTGAAAAAATGAATTAGACAACCAATTCATTTATTCACTGGTAAGCAACTCTGACTAAGGATCATTGTTTTTACCTGAATTTTTGAGATAATTTCAGGTAAAGTAAGTGTTCCTGTTTGCAGAGTTACTCAGATGATTGCAGATGGGTGATAATTGCTTGAAGTGAGAAAATGATAAAAATGCAGGCTATACAATGCTACTTAAATAAGCTTGAAAGAACATGAAAATGGTTACTATATTGCTACAGTGGGAAAAGAGAAAGGGAAAACAGAATTGTTTATTGGGTTATTTTCTTCCTGTGAAACAAATGTTTGGTTGACAGTAGTTGGAAACAAAAACAAGTGGTGGGGAAAGGGGAAAATGCCAGGGAATTCAGAGATAAAGGTGATGGGGCAGAGCATTCCAAGCATGGGAAAAACCAGTGCAAAAGCAATGAGAAGCCAGATGAAGTGCTGAGTCTGAGGACAGCAAGCAGGCCATTATTATTGAACCACTGAAACAGTAGACAACATGATCAGACCTACATTTTAGAGAAATGGCTTTGACAGCTGAATAGAAGAAGCACTGGAGTAGGGAGAATGCTGAGGCACAGAGACCAATAACTGGAATGAGGGAAAAAACCCAGTAAATATCCAAAGGGACCCTAAACCTTACACTGCATAGAGTTCTCCAATAAAAGTGTACCTAGGATAGAAAAACAGATAATCAGTAATGAATACATAAATGGAGAAGTGTGGAGCTGAATGAATAGGAAGGTTCAATCTCACAAGTTTAGACCTGTGGGGAAAATAGCTTAGATCAATCAAAAAAACTTTAAGGACTATGATCAGTGCAAGAACAAGGAAGGAGGAGGCTAGCCACTCAGGACATATGGTATAATGTTAGTAGATGACCAAGAAAACCAAACCACAGTAGTCAATGGTGTGTTTCTATTTCTAACTTTTCTCTCAAGACTAATCTCCAGGATACAATGGGTTAAAAAACATAAGTAAGTGACATTAAGAAACCATCAAATTCCTCTTCAACATGACAGCCCTCCAAATACTTGCAGATGACTATCATGTTCCCTCTGTATTCTGTTCCTTGGTTCCTTCAACCATTCCTCAAATTATTTAGTTTTGAGCCCTTTTACCATATCAATACTCATTCTATGAATATACTTTTTTCCATATTACTCTTTAAATATGACTGCTAGAACAAACCATGTCTAATGAACCTCATTTCATGTTGGGTATATTTTCCATACTAGTAGATCAGGGGATTTTGTGAATATAACATATCTGAATTTAATAAAGCAACTTGACACAGTCTTTCCTGATGTTCTCAGCAACAATATGAAGAAAGGTACTCAAGGGATTATAGGATTTCAATCTAGAGAGGACAATGGGTCCCCCATCTAACTCATCACCCTTGCTTCCTAGCTAAAGAAACTGAAATCAAGAGAGTTTAAGTTACTTACTCAGTGTCACACTGGTAATAAAGAGCTGAATGATAATAAAGTTGATGAATTCATAATTGGTTGAAAACCCACACTCAAAGAATGTTGAATAATAGATTAATGTTATCCTGGAGGAAGTTTTAATGATAATCTTATAGAACAATATTGTGAAGGGATATCCTATAAAATGTGGAACTAGCCCTTTTATCAGTCACTCAGTCAACAAGCATTTACTACACACCTACCATGAGCTAGGCACTGTAATAAGTCCAGAGAATACAAAGAGAGGCAAAAAACAGTTTCTGTTCTCAGAGAGTTTACAGTATAATGGAAGAAAAGATCATGAAAGCATCTATGTACAAACAAGATATAAAAAAAGAGGGCAATTGGGTGGCATAGTAGATAGAGCACCAGGCCTGGAGTTGGGAAGATCTGAGTTAAAATCCTGTCTCAGACACTAAGTAGCTGTACCCTGGATAAGTCACTTAATGCTGTTTGCCTCAGTTTCCCCATCTGTGAAAGGAGCCATAGAAGGAAATGGCAAACTACTCTAGTAACTTTGCCAAAAGATCCCAAATGAGTTACAAAGAATCAGCACAACTGAAACACCTTAAGGCATTAGCAGCAAGACAGAGAAGGAACAGTTTCTCACAATAGGTCATATTTTAGTTGGGACTTCTAAAGAAGTCAGAAAAGACAAGCGATGGAAATGAAGAGGAAGAAAATTCTAGGCATGGAGACCGGGCAGCGAAAATGCTCAGAACAGAACCATGAGATGGAATATCTTGTCTGAGAAACATCGAGGAAGCTGTGTCACTGAATTTTGGAGACAAGAAGATTATGGTATAAGAAAGCTAGAAAGGGAGGAGAAGACCAGGTTATAAAGGACTGAACATGGAAGGCATTTATATTGGATGCTGGAGATGAGAAGAAGCCCTGAGGTTTAGTGATCCAGGCCTGTTATGCAGAAAGAAAGGGTGGATATAATGGGATTCTGCCTGTATCGTGTGTGAAATGTGTGACTTTCCCATTCATGTAGTTTTGAGAAGGGAGGAGTGCCTTCTACATGGGTGGGTTGTTGCAGATGTGACTAAGATGAAATGCAACAATATTAGAACAACCCAATGGTGCCGGTGGCGGGGGCCTCGCCTTAGCTGGGAGAATCTTCAGAAGTAAATTTTGCTGAGCTGGGCAGCAATCCAAGTAGGTGGGAAGGGCACTCCTTAGCTAGACATGCCCCTAGAAATTCAGTATGTCACCACAATATCAATAGAACAGTTTTTTGGATTTAAACAAATCACATTGTTATCTGTCCATAGGCTTTAAATGCAAAGAATAGTTTACTTCATCTCAGAGCCTCTCATTTGTTTGGCATGAAATGAGAATTTGCCTGAATTTGATCCAATGTAAGATACTACTTCCTCTGAAAATCCCATCTCTTGTTCTTCATTCCACTAAAAACCCAGTTTCAATGGCCCCTCCTAAACTGGAAAGAAAATTTTGGGAGGAGAGCAATTTAACTATAATCTCTCAAGATCCCATTACCTCTTAGAGATACAGCAATAGTAGTCATAGTCTATAGGAGGAGCTATTAAAACTGAGGTTATACCACATAATCAGAAAATTCTCCATCCTAAAAGGCATAGGAGAAATTTAGAAGCAAAGTGTTTGCATTTCTTCTAAACAAGCCTTTTTCCTCCTGAAATTGAAATAAAAATGCTTTCTCCTACTTAAGTTGATCCCTTTTTAGCATTTAATTCCAAAATATTAAACAATAAATTAATATGACTAAGAAAAGAAAAGAAACATGAATTCAAGCCATCCAAAAATAATTCTGTCAATAAAATGTATTTCTTTGTAGAGAAAAGGATGACTCAAGTTATGCAAAGAATGGAATATAAAGCTTCCTAATTCAAGTTTTAGTTTGGATATAAATTGCAGCGATGGTAGTTATAGTTGTTAAGTTGTTTCAGCTGTGACTAACTTTTCATGATCCCATTTGGGGTTTTCTTGGCAAAGATACTAAAGTGGTTTGAAATTTCCTTCTACAGCTCATTTTACAGATGAGGAAATTGAGTCAGAGTTAAATGACTTTCCCAGGGTCACACAGCTAGTAAGTATGTAAGGTCAAATTTAAATTCAGATTTTTCTGTCTCCAGGCTTTATTTATTTTGCTCTATCCACTGTACCATCTGGCTGCTCACGTGGTTATATGAGTTCAAATCCTTGCTCTTCATTTACTGTCTGTGCTCTCGTGGGCAAGACATTCATCTTCCTAACTTAAGTTTCCATCTTGCACTAGATGGTATCCAAGGACCCTTCTAACACTAACTCTGTGGTCTAAGATCTGTGACATAATGGAAAAAGGTAGTGGACCTTAAAAGTTCATACATGTAGACTGAATTGGCTCTAACACTTCTGGCTGTTGTCTTGATCAATTTCTCCTGCCTCAGGCTCAGTTCGTCCATCAATGAAATGAAGATCTTCTACCAAAGCCCTACTCAAATACCTCATTATAACATGGATACCACTCATGATTTTCAAGGGCTAGAAAGGCAGAATCCAAACTCTGGGGCACCACTTTGGTGGTGGATTGAATGTCTATTATTTGTGAATCAGTGCAGAATATGATAGCAATAGCTATTCCAAGAAACATTCTAATTCAAGCCATCATTTTCTCTTACCTGAATTGTTTCAAAAGCCTACTAATGAGTTTCCTACCTCAAGATTCTCCCTACTCCAATCTATTTTCCAATATTTGCCAATATAATTTTCTTAAAATATAGGTCTGAGTATATCATACTGATGTTCAATAAATTCTAGTTATCTCCCTATTACCACAAGGATCAAACATAGAGTTTTCTGTTAAGCATTTAAAATTCTTTACAATATAGCCTCTTACCATTTCAGTCCTCCCTCCCTCTCTCTCTTTCTCTCTCTCTCTCTCTCTCTCTCTCTCTCTCTCTCTCTCTCTCTCTCTCTCTCTCTCTCTCTCTCTCTCTCTCTCTCTCTCTCTCTCTCTTTCTCTCTCTCTCTCTCTCTCTCTCTCTCTCTCTCTCTCTCTCTCTCTCTCTCTCTCTCTCTCTCTCCCTCCCTCCCTCTCTCTTTCTCCCTCCCCTATACTTCTTTTTTCTTCCTCCCCCAACCTTTCCCTTTATTTCTTCCTCCATCCCATCCCCACTTCCACTCCATACCTGGCTTTATTCAAGTCTCAAACACCAGAGGAGGGCTTCTTGGTTCACTCTATTCTTTTGAACCTTCCTCTATAAGATTACTTTCCTTCTACTCTACATGTATCTTGTAGGTACTTATTTATTTGCATGTTGTCTCCCCCAATATATGTAAACTCCTTGAAGGCTAGGATCGTTCTTGTGTTTGTTTTGATTTTTTGTATCTCCAGTCTAGTTTTTAGCATAATGCCTGGAAAATATTAAGTGCTTACTAACTGTTTGCTGATTGATTGATTAATTCCAAGATTCTCAATGCCAAAGGCCTGGGCCCTAGGAAATTATTTTGTTGGGCATAGACATTCATAAAACACACTGTAAAGGTTTGAAAAGAGTAGCATCTATGTCTGTAGAGGAGCAGTTATGAATGTGGAGATGGGTACAGAGAGGAAGCATGGCATACTAAGTAAATGGCCTCAAAACCAGGAAGCTCTGAATGCAAATCACTTAGCCTCTCAGAGCCAAAGGCAATTCTGGAAGAAGAAAAATTAAAGAGAAGATGGTAACCTGTGTTAGAGTTAAAGTTTCCTCACATGGGTAACTCCCCAATCCAATAAAGTCACAGATTCAGTCTCTATAACTGTAGTCTAAAAAAAAATGAGGTTAAGGGATGCACTATCCTATCCCTCAGTCCATGCCTTGAGATCTGTGGGGAGAGTTGACTTGCAAAGCACTATAGGAACATTAGCCATTGTTATTGCAGGCTATCTTTTATAGTTGAACCCTTGAAAAATCTTTTATTGCTGTTTTGCTGTTCTAACCAAATTCCAAACTCGTTGAGTATAGGCCAACATCTTAATTTTCTGCATCCCTCATATTAGCACGGTTACCCTAATAGCACTCTGAGCAAGCAAAGTACATAAAGAATTCTCAATATACACTTGTTGATTGATTTATTGATTCAAGTCAATGCCCCAAGCCTCAAAATGTATAAACTGCAATTCCAAAGCACATTTGTGGCTTAATTCTGATGGGCTAATCTCAGCAGAGTGTGATGATAGAGACATTCAGAACTTCCAGGCATCTCATTCAAATTTTCATTGAGAAGAGACGCATTGGGTAGTGGAGAGAGAGGGTCAGAAAGATCTAGGCTCAAGTCTCTGTGAACCTTTGGGAAAATCATTTAACCTCTCAGTGGTCCAGGGAACTTCCAAAGAGACTCTAATTTGCAAGGCAGGTACATTACTAGAAGTTTCATTACTGCAAATTCCCAGTGAAGTCTAAGGTCTGGTCCAAAAAATTCATTCAATTATGCATCCATTTTGTCTTGAAGAGTAGTTCTCAAATTATGGTCCAAGGACCCTTGAGAGTCCTTAATGTCCCTACAGTGGGTCTACAAAGTCAAAATTATTTTCATAATTTATTTTATATTTTCATAATAACTCAAATGCTTTATTATCTGTTCATAATTTGATTCTAATAAATATTAATAGCTATGAGCCCCATAAACAAACAGGGGGGTCCTCAATATTTGAGTATGAAAACAAAAAGTTTGGAAACTGGTGGTCTAGAAAATACTTTCCTGCATTTCCCAATCTCTCCTCTCATTTATTTTTATCTCTTTGCCCATCCACTATCAGCATTCTTGACTGGGTGGTTAACACCTTTCACTGAGCTAACTCTTCAGACTATCACCTCAGTAGAAATGCTGTCCTCAATTGGTAGGATGTGAACTTTAACAATCAATGTTAATGCAGGCTTTGTTTACATCAATAATAGAGAGAATAGAGAAAAACATAAGATATGAGATTTTCTCTTTATGATGAGTTTAGATTCCACATAGTTGTTGATGATAACTAGAGTGGGCTTAAGTCTAGAAGCAGAGCATAATGGAAGAAAAACACTGAATTGTCCAGTGATGACCCCAAAATGTGGCCCAATATTCAGATATTGTCCTTCTTTCCTTGAAATCAAAGGTTCTTTTATGTTGATCACATTAGTAAGTCCTCCATGGCAACTAGAAATGTTGATTCAAAGAGTGGTAAAGCAGAGTATGAAGGTGTCAGACTCAAACAGAAACATCATGCTAGGTGCTTATTGACTAGAAATTAACATTATCTATGATGTGTTTTTATTTATTTTTTGTTAAACATTTGCCAGTTACATTGTATTCGGCTTCCAGCCACTTGAGGCCAGCAGATCAGATTTTGGCATAGGTTGATATAGGCTATGCAAATTTGAGGAACCAGACTAGCCTTTATATCTCTGCACAAAGCTGATTATGTGTCCTTAGGAAAGTGTCTTCTTGACTTCTTTAGATCCAAGTTTCTTCACATGCAAAAGGAAGGCAGTGAACTCCATTGTCCAGTCATTTTGACTCTTCATGATGCCATTTGGAATTTGCTTGATAAAAAAGTAATAGTTTGCCATTTTCTTCTTGAGCACATTTGACAGATGAGGAAACTAAGGCAAACAGGGTTAACTTACTTGCCCAGGGTCACAAAACTAATGTCTAAGGTTGGATTTGAACTGAGGAAGGCCACATTTTCCTGACTCCTGGCCCAGGGTTCTATCCACTCCAACACCTACCTACTTCATTGGAATAGACATTGGACTAGAAAATCTTTAATTTTAGCTCTAAAATTTAAATTGTGATTTTTTCTGAACATACTTCTATGTTTATGAAACACCATTTGTAATAAATGCTTTAAAGTTCCTTATAGCGCTAAGAAGATAAGAATAAATGCTGGATAAAGCCAAGATATTTGTTTGGTTTATTTTAATACACTGACATCAAAATATGAGAAAGGCATTCATGATAAGAAGTTACATAACACTTAGAAAGCATAGTCCTCACAGTATACTTAGAAGTATATAGAGAGGGCATTACCATATCTATTTTACAGATAAAGAAAATTGAACGGAGCAAGTAAATATTGGAGATAGGATTTGAATCCATGTCTCCTAGGTTTTGGCTTTTGTTGTATAATGTTTCCATTCTGAGAGTAAGGTTCAGAATAAAGAAGATTCTGATAGCTTAACTTTTGTAAAGTTTCCATTTATCTCCTTCAAAGATTTGAGCATGAAACAAAAAGCATGAAACAAAACTGGAAAAAATGCATGCATTCCACATTTCAAACTCAACACCATTATTAACTTATTCACCCATTCACCTCCCTTAAAAAAACATAAAATATTAAAGCTAGTTGGGACCTTAAAGATCATCTAATTTGACACTTTCATTTTAAAGATGATAGGAGATTAAGAACTAGAATTTAACTGATTTGTCCAAAGTTAAAAGGGCAATAAACAGGAGAATAAAGGCTCCAACCCTGCTACTCTAATTCCAAATCCAGATTCTTCCAAATACACCACACTATCTATTTGATTTATCATACTACCACACTAAGAAATGCTTTAGAGGTCTTGGGGACTTCCGGTCAAGATGGCGGCTTAGAAGCTGCGAAAGTTCAGACCTCAGAAACCCTTCCTTACCGATCGCAAACTGAGAGCTCCTAGGACACTGAAATTCAAGCTGAACAACAGGACAGACCTGGGGAACCCTCCTCCCGGACCTGGATCAAAAGGTACGGCCCCCCAAAAGCCAAAACCCTAGATCACTCGGATCTAAGGGGCAGGCAGAAGGAAGGTCCCAGGACCGATTTCCCCCCAACCCAGAGTGCTGAGCCCATGGCAGCAGCTGGAATTTCAGGGTCGGCAAAAGGGCCCAAGGGCTGGCTACTTTAAAGGACTCACCTTGAAAGCAACCTGAGCCAGTCTCCAGGACGCCCAACACAGATGGCAGGGAAACATAGAGAGAAGGGGAAAGCCTGTAGCCCCCTGGCTGGGTCCTTCCAACTGAGTCTCAAGGGAGGTTCCAGCTTTAGGGCACCAGCTGAACCCAATCCCATCAGATAAAGAGGATGAAAGACGATCTTCAAAGAAAATCAGACCAGAAGGAAAAAGACGACCAAAAAGCCAGAGATGAAATCCAATCTTTAAGAACCAGAATACAACAACTAGAATCAAGTGACCTCACAAGGCAGCAGGACACTATA
The DNA here is from genome assembly GCF_027887165.1 of Monodelphis domestica. Classification (NCBI taxonomy): domain Eukaryota; kingdom Metazoa; phylum Chordata; class Mammalia; order Didelphimorphia; family Didelphidae; genus Monodelphis; species Monodelphis domestica. Next base: position 635,047,521 of record NC_077227.1, read on the forward strand.
AAACAAAACAACAAGAATGAAAAAATTGAGGAAAATGTGAAGCATCTCATTCACAAAACAGACGATTTAGAAAATCGTTCACGAAGAGACAATTCAAGAATAATTGGACTACCAGAAGACCACGATGAAAGAAAAAGCCTGGACATAATACTAGAGGAAATTATCCAGGAAAACTGTCCTGAGATCCTAGAACAAGAAGAGAAAGTGAAGATTGAAAGAATCCACAGATCACCCCCTGTATTTAATCCCCAACTGACAACACCAAGAAATGTTATAGCCAAATTCAAAAACAATCAGATGAAAGAAAAGATATTACACGCTGCCAAGAAGAAGCCATTCAGATACCATGGAAACAAGGTGAGGTTAACACAGGATCTGGCTGCATCCACACTGAAGGACCAAAAGGCATGGAATACTTAGATATTCCGGAAAGCAAGGGAACTAGGCCTACAACCAATAATAAAATATCCATCAAAACTGACTATATTCTTACAGGGGAAAGTATGGTCATTCAACACAACAGAAGAGTTCCAACCATTCATAAATAAAAGACCAGACCTGAACAGAAAATTTGATGTCCAACCACAGAACTCAAGAGAATCATCAAAAGGTCATTAAAAAAGAGGGGAAAAAAACAAACAAAAAAACAACAAAAATTTTATAAGAGACTCAATAAGTTAAAATGATATGTATCCCTATAAGAAAAGAGGTCATTGGTAGCTCTTAAAAACTGTTGCTATCACCTGAATAGCTAGAAGAATTACACTCAGAGGGAACAGTGACAAACTGTATAGGATGAAAGGACAAGACATAAATAGATATATAGATATATGCATACATAAATACATATACATGTGTATGTATATATATAAATATATATATACATGACTAGAGCTAAAAAAGAAAAGAGGTTATGACTGAAAGAAATGGGAAAAGAAACAAATGGGGGTAAATTTATATGTCACAAAGAATCTCATGGCGGGAGGGGAGAGAACATTGATACACTGGAAGGGTAAAGAGGTTGGAGATAGCAAATACTCAACTCTTATGTACTTTGAAACTGACCCAAAGAGGGAAGAACAACCCAATCCATTGGGGAAGAGAATAGATTTGCACCCTATAGGGGAGTAGAAGGGTAAAAAACGGACTGGCGGGGAGGAAAGCAGTACAAGGGAGGGAGAGGGTGGGGAGGAAATTTTAAAAAGACTACAGGGGAAAATAAGGGAGGCAATAAAAAGGGAGAGGGGTAGAAAGGGAAGTAAAATAAGGGAGGGAATGGGGGGGGTTGCCTATAAGCAAACATTGGTATAGAAGGAAATAGTGAAAGAAGAAATGGCAGGACCAGGAATAGAAATCAAAATGCTGGGAAATACACAGCTAGTAATCACAACTCTAAATATGAATGGAATGAACTCACCCATAAAACGCAAGGGAATAGCAGAGTGGATTAGAATCCAAAACCCTACCATATGCTGTCTGCAAGAAACACACATGGGTAAGGTAGATACACATAGGGTGAAAGTAAGAGGATGGAGCCAAACCTATTGGGCATCAAATGATAAAAAGAAGGCAGGAGTAGCAATCATGATATCGGACAAAGCCAAAGTAAAAATAAATCTAGTTAAAAGAGATAGGGAAGGTAATTACATCCTGATAAAAGGCAGTATAGACAACGAGGAAATATCTGTACTCAATATGTATGCACCATATGGCAGAGCATCCAAATTTTTAAAAGAGAAACTAGAAGAGCTCAAGGATGAAATAGACAGGAAAACTATACTAGTGGGAGATCTGAACCTTCCCCTATCCAAACTAGATATATTAAATAAAAAATAAATAAGAAAGAGGTGAGAGAAGGAAATGAAATCTTAGAAAAATTAGTAGACATATGGAGAAAAATAAATAGGGACAAAAAGGAATACACCTTCTTTTCAGCAGTACATGGTACATTCACAAAAATTGACCATGTACTAGGGCACAAAATCATTGCAAACAAGAGCAAAAGGGCAGAAATAATAAATGGAAACTTCTCAGACCACAGTGCAATAAAAATAATAATTAGTAAGGGTACATGGATAGATAAATCAAAAATTAATTGGAAATTAAACAATATGATTCTCCAAAACCATCTAGTTAAAGAACAAATTGTAGAAACAATTAATATCTTCATTGAAGAAAATGATAATGGTGAGACATCCTTTCAAAACCTATGAGATACAGCCAAAGCAGTACTCAGGGGGAAATTTATATCCTTGAGTTCATATATAAACAAATAAAGAAGGGCAGAGGTCATTGAATTGGGCATGCAAATTAAAAAAACTAGAAAGTGAACAAATTAAAAATCTTCAGATGAAGACTAAATTAGCGATCCTAAAAATCAAAGGAGAAATTAATAAAATTGAAAGTCAAAGAACTATTGATTTAATAAATAAGACTAGAAGCTGGTACTTTGAAAAAACAAATAAAATTGACAAAGTACTAGTTAATCTAATTAAAAAAAGGAAAGAAAAAAACCAAATTGACAGTATCCAAGATGAAAAGGGAGACCTAACCTCTAATGAAGAGGAAATCAAGGCAATCATTAAAAACTGCTATGCCCAATTATATGGCAAAAAATATGGCAATCTAAGTGATCTGGATGAATACTTACAAAAATATAAATTGCCTAGACTAAAAGAAGAAGAAATAAATTACCTAAATAACCCCATATCAGAAAAAGAAATTGAACAAGCCATCAAAGAACTCCCTAAGAAAAAATCCCCAGGTCCAAACGGATTCACAAATGAATTCTATCAAACATTCAAAGAACAGCTAACCCCAATACTATACAAACTATTTGACAGAATAAGCCAAGAAGGAGTTCTACCAAATTCTTTTTACAACATAAACATGGTACTGATCCCAAAGCCAGGCAGGTTAAAAACAGAGAAAGAAAACTATAGGCCAATCTCCTGAATAAATATAGATGCAAAAATCTTAAATAGGATACTAGCAAAAAGACTCCAGCAAGTCATCACAAGGGCTATCCACTACAATCAGGTAGGATTCATTCCAGGAATGCAAGGATGGTTCAATATTAGGAAAACCATCCACATAATTGACCATATAAATAAGCAAACCGACAAAAATCACATGATTGTTTCAATAGATGCAGAAAAAGCCTTTGACAAAATACAACATCCATACCTATTGAAAACATTAGAAAGTATAGTAATAGAATGGCCTTTCCTAAAAATAATAAACAGTATATGCCTAAAACCATCAGCAAACATCATCTGCAATGGGGAAAAACTCAAAGCATTCCCAATAAGATCAGGAGTCAAACAAGGATGCCCATTATCACCTTTATTATTTAATATTGTACTAGAAATACTAACAGTAGTAATTAGAGAAGAAAAAGAAATTGACGGCATTAAAATTGGCAATGAGGAGACCAAGCTATCACTCTTTGCGGATGATATGATGATTTACTTAAAGAATCCTAGGGAATCAACCAAAAAGCTAATCGAAATAATCAACACATTTAGCAAAGTTGCAGGATACAAAATAAACCCACATAAGGCATCAGCATTTCTATATATCTCCATCCCAGTTCAGCAGCAAGAATTAGAAAGAGAAATTCCATTTAAAGTCACCCAAGACAATATAAAATACTTAGGAATCTATCTGCCAAGACAAACACAGGAACTATATGAACACAACTACAAAACACTCTCCACACAATTAAAACTAGATCTAAACAGTTGGAAAAACATTGATTGCTCATGGGTGGGAAGAGCTAACATAATAAAAATGACCATCCTACCCAAACTTATCTATCTATTTAGTGCCATACCCATTGAACTACCAAAAAGCTATTTTACTGAATTAGAGAAAACCATAACAAAGTTCATTAGGAAGAATAAAGGATCAAGGATATCCAGGGAAATAATGGGAAAAAAAATACAAAGTAAGGTAGCCTTGCAGTCCCAGATCTCAAACTATATTACAAAGCAGCAGTCATCAAAACAATTTGGTACTGGCTAAGAGACAGAAAGGAGGATCACTGGAATAGACTTGGGGTAAATGACCTCAGTAAGACAATCTTTGACAAACCCGAAGACCCCAGCTTTTGGGACAAAAATCCAGTATTTGATAAAAACTGCTGGGAAAATTGGAAGACAGTGTGGGAGAGATTAGGTTTGGATCAACACCTCACACCCTACACCAAGATCAACTCAGAATGGACAAATGACTTGAATATAAAGAAGGAAACTATAAGTAAATTAGGTGAACACAGAATAGTATATATGTCAGAACTTTGGGAAGGGAAAGATTTTAAAACCAAGCAAGACTTAGAAAGTCACAAAATGCAAAATACATAATTTTGACTACATAAAATTAAAAAGTTTTTGTACAAACAAAACCAATGTAACTAAAATTAGAAGGAAAGCAACAATCTTTATAACAAAAACCTCTGACAAAGGTCTAATTACTCAAATCTATAAAGAGCTGAACCAGTTGTACAAAAAATCAAGCCATTTTCCAATTGATAAATGGGCAAGGGACATGAATAGGCAATTTTCAGTTAAAGAAATCAAGACTATTAATAAGCACATGGAAAAGTGTTCTAGATCTCTTATAATCAGAGAGATGCAAATCAAAACAACACCTCACACCTTGCAGATTGTTCAACATGACAGCAAAGGAAAGTAATGAATGCTGGAGGGTATGTGGCAAAGTAGGGACATTAATGCATTGCTGGTGGAGTTGTGAATTGATCCAACCATTCTGGAGGGCAATTTGGAACTATGCCCAAAGGGTGATAAAAGACTGTCTGCCCTTTGATCCAGCCATAGCACTGCTGGGTTTGTACCCCAAAGAGATAATAAGGAAAAAGATTTGTACAAGAATATTCATAGCTGCACTCTTTGTGGTGGCCAAGAATTGGAAAATGAGGGGATGCCCTTCAATTGGGGAATGGCTGAATAAATTGTGGTATATGTTGGTGATGGAATACTATTGTGCTAAAAGGAATAATAAAGTGGAAGAATTCCATGGAGACTGGAACAACCTCCAGGAAGTGATGCAGAGTGAGAGGAGCAGAACCAGGAGAACATAGTACACAGAGACTGACACATTGTGGTACACTAGAACGTAATGGACTTCTCCAGTTTACAATGTCCCTGAACAACCTGCAGTGATCTACGAGGAAAAAACAAACAAACAAACAAACTATCCTCAAGCAGAGGACAAACTGAGGGAGTAAAAACACCAAGGAAAAGTAACTGCTTGACTACAGAGATTGAGGAGACAAGATCGAGAGACGCTAACTAAGAGCCCTAATGCAAATACCAACAACAAGGAAATGGGTTCAGAGCAAGGACACATGTGATACCCAGATGAATTGCGCGTCAGCTAGGGAAGGGGTGGGGGGGGGGTTGGGGGGAGGAAAAGAAAATGATCTGTTTCCAATGAACAATGTATGAAAATGACCAAATAAAATAATGTTAAAAAAAAGAAATGCTTTATCAATAAAATTTAATTTCCCAACAAAAAGTAGAATGAGTGAATAAATGGATAGAGAGATAATTAATTGAGATAGGAAGAAGGAAGGAAGAAATGAACAAACTAACGAACAAACAAATGAATGCATGAACAGAGGGAAGGGAGAGAGGGAGGAAGGAAAGAAGGGATGAAGGAAGCAAGGAAGGAAAGAAGGAAGGAAGGAGAGAGATACATATATATATATATATATATATATATATACATACAGATAGATAGATAGATCTTGTATCTTGTGTCCAATCATTGTCTTCACATAAAGTTACCTTTAAATGTAGCTTTCTAAATAATTAGAAAACAGAATCAGGGATTAAGTTTATGAATCAGTAACTGCTCATCTCCTGTCTGTTGGGCTGATTTCTTCTTATTTCTATACCTTACCTTCTTATACAATAAATTATAAAACAATATTTTTTACTAACCCTAACCCTAAGAAACTTTTAAGTGAGGATGAAGAAACATCTTCAGGTGGAGAAGTACTTGGCGTACCTAAACTCAATGTAAAAGTAAATTCAGGATGTCTTATTTCTTTTATATCTGTCATGCTTTTTACCTGACCTTAGGTGAATGGATATCAGAGATGAAACAGAGTTCGTAATCATGTGAGTTACAAAAAAATTTGGGAAGAATAAATCAGAGGTCCAGTAAATGGAGTCTGTAGCAGTCTACTGCTCACCCTTGAAGCTGGGTCATTCCCTAAATACAACCTTCATGACCCAGACAAATTGTGAATCAAGTGAGCAATTATGCCCTGCAAATCAAGGAACTGATTTTTCAATAAGTTATGCCACACTCAAAAGTAAACTGATTGGCAGCTGGGTAGCTCAATGGATTGAGAGCCAGACCTAGAGACAGGAGGTCCAATGTTCAAATTTGGCCCCAAACATTTTCTAGCTGTGTGACCCTGGGCAAGTCACTTAACCCCCATTGCCTAGCCTTACCATTCTTCTGCCCTAGATCCAATACATTATATTGATTCTAAGGTGGAAGGTAAGGGTTTAAAAAAAGAAGAAAAAAGTAAACTGATCAAGATGGTAGAGGAGAATATATTCTCAATAAATATTACTTTTTAAATATTAATTTTAAAAAAGCTAACTGATATTACAGATGGAACCCAAAAGTGAATCACATGATGCAGTCACATTATTTTATTTGTACCTTTAATTTCTATTGAACTAGATCCAATGGCCCTATTTTATATAATTGTAACCCTGAATGGTACAAATTCTTTTTTATTTTATTAATGCATTTTTATTTCCTCAATTATTTCACAATTACATGTAAAAATCTCACAATTACATGTAAAAATCTTTTAAAATAATTTAAAATATTTTTAGTTCCAAACATTCTTCATTCCTTCTATCTATTTTCTCTTCTTGAGAAGGCAAGCAATTTGGTATTGATTATACATAAGAAGTCATGCAAATTATATTTCTAGATTAGTCATGTTTCTAAAGAAAACTGACAAAAAATAAAACAAGAAAAATAAAGTTTAAAAACTATGCTTCATTTTGCACTCAAAGTTCATCAATTTCCTCGATGGAAATGCATAGGATTTTTCTTCATGGATCCTTTGGAATTAGTTTTGATCATTGTCTTTATCTGAGGAGCTAATTATATCAAGCGATGCAGAAAAAGCCTTTGACAAAATACAACATTCATTCCCATTAAAAAACCTAAAAAACAAAGGAATCATTGGAGACTTTCTTATAATGATAAGCATTATTTATTTAAAACTAAGAGTTGCACATTCTTAAATATTATTGTTACACTTCCCAAGTTTTTCTGAAACCATTCTGTCATTTCTTATAGCACAATAGTATCAAATATCATAACTTGTTTGGCCATTCCCCAAATTATGGGCATCCCCTTGATTTCCATTGTTTTGCTACTGCAAAAAAGAAAAAAGAAAAATGCTACTATATCTACTTTTGTACAAATAAGTCTTTTTTTTTCTCCCTTTTTTATTGATCTCTTTGGGATACAGATTTAGTAGGGATGTTTCTGGGTCAAAGAATATGCATGGTTTTGTGGCCTGTGGGTGTAGTTCCAAATTGTTCTCCAAAATGGATAGACTAGTTCACAACTCTGCTAAAAGTGTTCCCAATGTCTATTTCTCCTCCCCCCCCAAATCCTATTCAGCATTCATCATTTCCCTTTTCTGTCCTATTAGTCAGTCTGATAGGTGTGAGGTGTACTTCAGAGTTGTTTTTATTTGCATCTTTCTAATCAGAAGTGATATAGAGCATTTTTATGCAACTATTAATAACTTTGATTTCTTCTTCTGAAAACTGCCTGTTAATTATCTTGGTAATTTATCATTTAGGAAATGGCTCTTGTAAATTTGCTTCAATTCCCTATATATTTGCAAAGTGAGACCTTTCTCAGAAAAAAATCGTTCTGTAAAATTTCTCCCATTTTCCTGTATTCCTTTTAATAGTGGCCTCATTAATTTTGTTTGTGCAAAAGCTTTTTAATTTAATGGAATAAAAATTATCTATATTACTTGTTATGATCTTCTCCACCTCTTGTTTGTTCTTAAATTCCTTCCTTATCCATATATCTTACATTTACATTTTTCTAAGCTCCCCTAATTCATTTATGCTCTTACCACTTATATTTAAATCATTTATCTATTTTGATCTTATGTTGGCATATACTATGCGAGATGTGGGTCTATGCTTGTTTTCTACCAAACTGCTTTCCAGTTTTTCCTGCATTTTTTTCAAATGATAAACCGGTATCTTTGAATTGATTAAAAATTATATTACTGGTGAATTATACTGTTCTACCACTTGATTTCTTAATCAATACCAAATTGTTTTGATAATTACTTCTTTGTAGTGTAGTTTATAATCTAGTATTGCTAGGGTGCATTCATTCATTTTTTTATTGATACCCATGATGCTCTTGATCTTCTGTTCTTCCAGATGAATTTTGTTATTATTTTCTCTAGCTCTATAAAATAATTATTTGGTAGTTTGATTGGTATGGCATTAAATAAATAAATGAAGTTATGTAGAATTATCATTTTTATCAAATTGGTTGATTCTCTAGTGTTCTCTAAGTATACCATAATATAATCTGCAAAGAATGGTAGTTTCATTTCCTACTTTTATTCCTTCAAATTATTTTTCTTTTCTTATTGCTACTGCTAGCATATCCAGTACAATAATGAATTACAGTGGTGATAAGGGTATCCTTACCTCCCCCCTGATCTTATTGGAAAGGCTTCAAGTTTATTAGCATTACAGATGGGGGTAGTATCTCTGGTATGGAGGGCTTGTCGTGCCCTCCTAGGGCAGCTCTCTAGCCTCTGACCCCCACCTGACACCCAGCTCTCACTTGTGGCTTCCAGTAGCTGCTAGCATGCAACAGCGGCCACACCCCGGGCAACGGCTTCAACAGGCTGGCTAAACCTTGTGAGGGTAGCCATCGGGTCATTGACCCCTGGTGAACTAAGACTTTGCTCACCCAGCATGTGAAGACTGCTTCAGCCGAACAGACGGAAGAAACCAATAAGAAGGTTCAACGGCTGAGAGGGCAACGCAGCAAAGCACTGTGGAATGCTTAGGGCATGTTGGAGCACAAAAGACAACAAGGCCATCCAATGCAGCTGAGGAAGTCTCCAGGTGTAACCACCTTTCGTGCCATTGGACCCAGGCTTCCAATGCCGAGAGAGTGGGACTGTCTCTGTGCATCAACTTTTCCACTTAAATCTTCACACACAAGTGTCTTTGTGCAAAATGCACAAAGACAATCATCTTTCTCGGTTACCGAGAGACTACTACTATTTTTAATAATTATATTATTATTATATTATTATTTATTAACAAATAAATAATAATATAATAATAATAAAATCTTTATTTTAAATAGATAATGCTTAAGAAAGTCTCCATTGATTCTTGTGTTTTCTAGGATTTTTAATAAGAATGAATGTTATATTTTGTCAGGTTTTTTCTGCATTTATTGAGATAATTCTATAATTTTGTTGCTTTGTTATTGATATCATCAGTTATATTTATACTTTTCCTAAAATTAACCCAGCCTTGTATTCCTGATATAAATCCAACCAATGTCTTAGCAGATGATCTTTGAGATACATTGCTATAATCTCTTCAAAACTGATTTATTTAAAATTTTTGCACCAAAATTCATTAAGGATATTGGTTACTAGTTTTCTGTGTTTCCAGACTTCCGGTCAAGATGGCGGCTTAGAGAAAGCTAAAGTTCAGATTTCCAGAAAACCTTCCCTACTGATCTCAAACTATAGGCTCCTAGGGCGCCAAAATTCAAAATGATCAACAGCATAGACCCCGGGAGTCCTCCTCCTGGACCTGGACCTGGATCAAAAGGTATGGCCCCCCTCAAAAGCCAGAACCCGAGATCACTTGGACCTAAGGGGTAGGAGTTCAGAGTCCAAGGCTCCCGGAAGCCGTGGCCCCTCCCCCCTCAGAGAGCAGGGTTGTCTGAAACAATAGCAAACCTCAGGGCTGGCAAGACAGCCTCAGGGCCAGCTATTCTGAAGGCAACTTCCAGAAAGCAACCCAACCCAGTCAAGGGGGCACCCAAACAGCAGGGAAACAGAGAGAGCCGGGGGCGAGTGTAACCCCCTGGCCGGATCCTTCCATTCCAGTTCCAGTGAAAGTCACTGCCTTAAGGCATACTCAGTTCAACTCAGGGAAAGCTCACAGAACAGACAATCTGCCCAGGACTAAAGCCTCTGAAAACCAGACAGAGATCAGAAAATCTAATCCTCCCCATTCAGAGATGACAAACTCCATAGAAGCACAGAAGCCCCAAAATCCCAAGAAAAATAAGAAGAAAGGGGTGACTTTGGACACATTCTATGGAGCCAAAATATAAAATACAGAGGAGTAGAAGACGATACACAAGAAAATGCTCTGAAACCTTCCAAAGGAAATGGAAACTCTCCACAAACCCATGAAGAATTTGAATCAGAAATGACCAAAAAGATGGAAGCCTTCTGGGAGGAAAAGTGGGAAATAATGCAAAAGAAATTCATACATCTACAAAACAGGTGTGACCAAACTGAAAAGAAAAACCAGGCTTTAAAGGCCAGAATCAGGCAACTGGAAGACAACGATCGTGTAAAAGAGCAAGAATTAATAAAGCAAAGCCAAAATACCAAGAAATTAGAAGAGAACATAAAATATCTCACTGACAAGGTGACAGATCTGGAAAATAGAGGGAGAAGAGATAATTTAAGAATAATTGGACTTCCAGAAAAGCCAGAAATAAACACCAAACTCGACATCATGATACAAGATATAATCAAAGAAAATTGCCCAGAGATTCTAGAACAAGGGGGTAATACAGCCACTGAAAGAGCTCACAGAACACCTTCTACACTAAACCCCCAAAAGACAACTCCCAGGAATGTAATTGCCAAATTCCAAAGCTCTCAAACAAAAGAAGAAATCCTACAGGAAGCCAGAAAAAGACAATTTAGATATAAAGGAATGCCAATCAAGGTCACACAAGACCTTGCAAGTTCTACTCTGAATGATCGTAAGGCATGGAACATGATCTTCAGAAAGGCAAGAGAGCTGGGTCTTCAACCAAGAATCAGCTACCCAGCAAAACTGACTATATACTTCTAAGGGAAAGTATGGGCATTCAACAAAATAGAAGATTTCCAACTTTTTGCAAAGAAAAGACCAGAGCTCTGTGGAAAGTTTGATACTGAAAAACAAAGAGCAAGGAATACCTGAAAAGGTAAATATTAAGGAAAGGGGAAAGGAGAAAAATGTTATCTTCTTTTTTTATTCAAACTAGTTTTCTGTGTTTGGTCTCCCTGGTTTAGGTATAAAAACCATATATATGTCATTAAAAAGAATTTGGTTGGACTCCTTTTTTACCTATTTGTTTCAAATACTTTGGGGAGTAATTGTTCCTTAAATGTTTTGTAGAATTAACTTGCAAATCCTTCTGGTCCTAGAGACTTTTTCTTAGGAAACTTATTAATGACTTGTTTAATTTCCTTTTTTCTAAGGTAAGAGTTTTTAAATATTCTTTTTCCACTTCTGTTAATCTAGGCAGTTTATATTTTTGAAAATATTCATCCACTTCACTTAGATTGTTAGATTTACTGGTATGTAATTGGACAAAGAAACCTCCTAACAACTGCTTTAATTTTATCTTCATTGGTGGTGCTTTCACTTTTTTGACACTGGTGATATGCTTTTCTTCTTCTTCTTCTATTTTTTTAAAGCACGTTGAAAACCAGCTCCTAGTTTTATTTAGTACTTCAATTTTTAATTTTCAATTATATTAAATTCTACTTTCATTTTTCAAGATTTCCATTTGGTTTAATTTCTTCCTTTTCTCTAGTTTTTTTTTAGTTGAATGTCCAATTCATTAATCTGCCATTTCTCTCTTTTTATTGATCTACATGTTTAAAGATACAGAATTGGAATGTTGTCTCATTGTTGTCATTCTCTTTAATGAAATTATTGATTTTTCTAAGATTCCTTTTTTGACCAATTCATTCTTTAGAATTATATTATTCAGTTCCCAATTAATTTTAATGTACTTCTAAGGCCCTTTATTCAATATAATTTATATGGCAATGTTGTCTAAAAGATGTATTTAATATTTTTGCCTTTCTGAGAGCCAGGCCTAGAGATGGATGGTCCTAGGTTCAAATCTGGCCTCAGACACTTCCCAGCTGTGTGACCCTGGTCAAGTCACTTGACTCCCATTGCCTAGCCCTTACCACTCTTCTGCCTTGGAGCCAATACACGGTATTGACTCCAAGACAGAAGGTAAGGGTTTAAAAAATATATATATCTCTTTCTACATTTTGTTCTGAGATTTTTTGTGCCTTAATAAATGATCAGTTTTTATGAAGGTGCCATTTGCAGCTGAGAAAAATGTATAGTTCTTTCTATTCCCATTCATTTTTCTCCAGAAGTCTATCATAGTTAACTTTTCTAAGATTCTAGTAATTTCTTTGAAATCTTTCTTATTTGTATATGGTTAGATTTATCTAGCAGTGAGAGTGAAAAATTGAGATCCTTCAGTAGCATAGTTTTACTATTTCCTCCTTTAATTCATTTAACTTATCTTTAAGAATTTAAATACTACGTCATTTGCCACATAGATGTTTAGTATTGATATTGCTTCTTTACCTCTGGTTCCTTTGAGCAAGATATAGTTTCTTTGCTCATCCCTTTGAATTAGATCTACTTTTGCTTTTGCTTTGTCTAAGATCATTATTGCTTCCCCTGCCTTTTTTACTTCAGATGAAAAATAATATTCTTCTCCAAGCCCTTATTTTAACTCTGTGTGTTTTCTGTTTGAAGTATATTTCTTCTAAACAATAAATTGTTGTATTCCAATTTTCAACCCATTCTATTAATTGATTCTGTTTTATTAGTGAGTTCATCATATTCACATTCACTATTATGATTACTAACTGCAATTCCTTCTATCCTATTTTCTTCTATTTATCTTATTCTTTATCTAAAGTCTGTTACTACCTTCTTTTATCTGCCTTGCCTTTTATCACCTCTGTCCCCTTTTCATTATCCCCTTTGCCTCCTAATTCCCAGTTGGGTAAGAAAGATTTCTATTTCTCTTCCAATATAAAAGCTCTTCCTTGCATTCTTCTCTTATATGAAGTGATTTTCCTCATTCTTCCTCTCTAGTCTTCCTTCTCCCAGAGTATCCCTTTTTCTTGTCTATCCATTTTTAACATCATCCCAAACCAATCAGTCTTGCTCCTTATTTTGATGTAAAATCCTTTTAACTGCTGAAATAATGATAAGCACTGGCAAACCTTTTAGAGATTGTGTGCCCAAACTGCACCTTTAACATGCCTGTGAGCCCCCTTGCATTCCCCTAGAGAGCAGAGGGAGAAAGTGCTTGCATTGGTTGTTTGGACAGAAGGGAGGGGCATGTAAAAAATGTCCTCAGGTGCAGTGGAGAGGGGGAATGGAGCAACCCCATGGGTCTAGGATAACAATTCAGTTTTCCTTGATAATTTTTAAATATAAGGTGCATTGGCTCTGTCTTTGATCATGTTTTTTAGGCAGTCCAATGATTCTTAAATTATCTTTCCTCTATCTGTTTTCCAAGTCAGCTATTTTTCCTATTAGACACTCTTTTGGCTTTGTTTGATTGTTTCTTGAGATCTTGTGAAGTTATTAGCTTTTACTTGTTCAATTCTAATTTTTAAGAAATGATTTCCTTCAGGGAGCTTTTGTCCCTCATTTTCCATTTGGTCATGACTACTTTTTAAGAAGTTAATTTCTTTGGTATTTTTGTGCCTCTTTTTCTAACCTATTAAATTTATTTTCATACTTTTCTTCCTTTGCTTTTATTTCTTTTTTAACCCTTAACTTCCATCCTAGAAGGCAGAAGAGTGGTAAGGGTTAGGCAATGAGGATTACTTACCAATGAGGAATGACTTACCAAAAGTTATACAGCTAGGAAGTGTCTGAGGTCTGATTTGAATCCAGAACCTTCCATCACCAGGCCTGGCTATCACTAAGCTGCCTAGCTGATTCCTGCTTTTAATTCATTACCTAATTTTTCCTCTCCCACTTATATTTGATTTCATAAATTATTTTTTGGTCTTCTAAGATTGAGGGATGGTGGTGAGCAATTCACACTTTTCTTTGAGGCTTTGCTTGTAGCTATTTTGACTGCATTTTTTTTCTTAACTTATATCTTGATCTTTCCAATCATTAAAGTAGCTTTTATAGTAAAATTTATTTTTTCTTCTTTGCTCACATTTCTACCATATTTCCCAATTTGGAACTTTATGTTAAGTTGGGCTCTGTTCCCAGCATGAGGATGGAGGGACACTGCCTCAAGCTTTAGATTTTTTACACTACTATTTTCAGAGCTAGTTTTTGGAGTTTGGAAGTTTTGATACTTCTGAACTGATGTGATCTGGGGAGAGATATGGTCACTCTTCTCCTGGTCTGTGCTGTGATTCTTACCCAGGAAAAGCTTCTGATCTTTAATTGCAATTGATACTACTGCTTAGAGTCCTTGTCACCTTGATTCTTGGAGTGAAACTTTGTCTTATAATTGATCCATTATGAACAGAAACAAGACTGCCCCTCAGTGATTCTGCTCCTTCTTGACAATGGATCAACTTTGCCCTTGAGCTATGATCTAGAAGGGGGAATAGCTTATGGAGTTGAAAAATAGTACTAGCTCTTGCATCCAGTGCTAGCACAGAAGTCCCCTATAATTTCTTTCTGACTTGAGAGCTCCTGAAGCTGCTCCTGCTTCTGTTACCACCACCCTTTCACATTACTAATATTTCATCCATGTGAGCTTAAGCCTCCATACCACTATCACAGATGTCTCTTTCTGAGCTCTTAAATTGTCTTGGGATAGAAGAATGTTTTACTCTGATCTTTTGTTGGCTCTGCCACTTTAGAATTTGGTTTAAGGTGTTATTTTAAAGTTGTCTGAAGGGGAGTATTGGAAGAGCCCAGTTGAGTGTTTTTTCTACTATGTCATATTGACTCTACCTGCAGACATCCTTTAAAATTCAAAAATATGCAACTACAAGGGATTACTGGCTAATTGGTACTGAAGAACAATAGGTGATTGGTAATCAGGCAATAAACTGCTTAGATGAAAATGGGGGGAGAGATATTAACTGTAATTATATTGGGAAGAATATTATATGGGGACTTGTGAGCATCAGAGTTAGAGAGAGACATCCCTAACCCTCAGGACTATTCCCAGAACCAAGAATAGAAGAAGTAATAGCTAGTTCTGGGGATCCAAACTACAGGGGAATGATATTTGGGAGACTAGTTCTAAGGCCTACAATTTATTACAAGAATAAACCCATCAGGGGCAGCTTGGTGGGTCAGTGGATTGAAAGCCAGGCCCAGAGATGGGAGGTCCTGGTTTCAAATCTTGCCTCAGACTCTTCCTAGCTGTGTGACCCTGGGCAAGTCACTTAACTCTTATTGCCTAGCCCTAACCACCCTTCTGCATTAGAACCATTACACAGTATTGATTCCAAGATGGAAGATGAGGGTTTAAAAAAAGAAGAAATTCATTTAGTGGTCTCAAAGATAATCCTTTAAAGCCACTTCTAAAAAAATAAACAAACTAAAGTAAATGGAAATGTAACAGATTAGCCTTCTCAATAATAGAAAATAATGCATTTATCATTGTGCTCTGATTTCTTAGCATTAAATCAAAATCTCTCCTTACTAGCTCATCCTAGAATTTTATACTTGCTCAGAGTCCAAGTATATTCAGGCTGTCTATTTTCTTCAGTCATCTTTATTGCAATAATAGATATTTTTTAAATTCTCAATATTCAATTCAAGCTAAATGAACAAGTCGATAGATTCTAGTTCTCAGAGTTATTGCTTCTTTTCATAGAATCATAGATTTAGAGCTAAAAGAGACCCAGGAATTGTCTAGCCTCCTCTTTGACTTGCTAAGTTCGCACTGGTAGTAAGTAGTATAGCTAGAATGTGAATCTACATCATTTGAGTTAAAATCTACCATTTTAAAAAATGTACCTCCTTGCTTCTTTCCCCTCATGTGTTGAATAGGAGAGAAAATGCCACATAATATAACAATCATGCTAGAGGAAAAAGCCTGATTTATGTCAGATTTTTCTCCAATCAGACCAAAATAATTTTTATACATGACTCTTTTGGTTTTCTCTTTCCCCTCAGATATTCCCAGTGAGAGCTTCTGGATATTACTTGTTTAAACCATTTTGCACATAATGTTTAATTAGTAATCTAATAGGCCTCCATCTCAGTTATCCTAGCAGCACTTAGTAGCTTTCAACATTTACAAACTGCTTCAATGAGAGAACTCACCAGAAATCATTTTCTGAAAGAGGTTGTATCACTTACACAGAACAGGCATTTTGAATAAAAAGTTCAATAAAAATGCTTAGCGGAGATTTGAACTAGTTTCATAAGAATGGGTTTTCCCATATTCCTTTGAGAGTATATTTTACAGGCTATTGGGTCTCAAAACAACCGTAACATCTATCAACATTGGCTTTGGAAATTAGTGAAAACTATAGAACACGGTATTTTTAAAGTAGTTTCAATAGATGACTGAGCCAATAGGTTTAACATTCTCCCAACATAGCCCACTTAATCTGCTTTTTGCTCTTCTCAGATTGCCCCTCCGTTTCTTCATTCCTCTCATTTTTTTTACATTTGAATTATTATAAGCTATTCTAGATTATCTATACTTCAGCTGACTGAGCTCATTGTCCATCCTTCTTCCGGTCATACTCACATGAGTCAAGAGCAGTTCAAAGATTCAGCAACTCTTAACAATATCCTTACCCCCTTACCCACTCTGAGCTATTCCAATCAGCTCCATTGACATATTTTTTTTCCATAAAAAGAAACCAGCTGAGACATATACCAGGCAGTAAACATTTTATTTCTGAGTAAGCTTAATGGTTCTAATAATCTAGCAGTGTTTTAACTCCTTCTTTCTCTGTGTCTTCATCTCTTTGCATTATCATCCCTCTTTCAGCAAAAAACCAACAGGGAGTTAGGAAACATATTTTTGTAACTGGAAGAGACTTTAAAGGCTCTCTAGTCCAATTTTCCCCACACTAACACTACAGTTAACTAAAAAAAATCTGAGTTAAACATTGAAGACATACCTTTTATTGCTTTTTGGGGGGGATCAAGAATCTAGGATTGGGAGACAGAGAGATGACAACTTGGATTTTGGAGGAGCAAGACACAGGGAATATGGAGAAGTGAAAATAATCTGATTGTTCATTTATAGGTTGTAAAAAGGAAGACACTTCCATAGAAAAAAATTATACCCTTTAACATTACTCCGTGGACTATATTCACACATGAGCTATCAGTTGGGAAATATGATTCTAGTTCATTCTTTCATTTTACATGCCCAACAATGACTTCTTACTTGTCTAAGGTCATACAATTTGTCAATGGCTATGCTAGGACTAGAATTAAGTTCTCCTGAATGTCAGTCACTTATATTGTTAATAAACCAAACTCTAGACTTGCAAAATAAATATATCTTTAGCGAAATAGGAATTTACTTGAAAATATTTTGCACAATAAGATAAAATTCATTTTTGTCAAAATTGTATGTTTCCTCATTCCTATGGAAAACTTCCCTTAGTATATGATTACTATGAGTTGTCTGTTTTAATTAGTTCATTTATTTAGTTAATTTTTTCACTAAGGGAAAAAAAAATTTTCATTGAGGAAAAATGGAATCTTCTGTATCTATACCAGGAACTGTGAGAGATACACAAACATGTTGTCATATATGAGATTCTTTGTATCCAAAGGGATAAAATGCATGAGATTCAGAGAATGACCAAACTTCTGAGTTGGAAGGTACCTCAGTGTCCTTCTAGTCCATTAATAAAGTAACCTCTTGCTTGGCATACAAAAAAAAAGTGTCTATGAAGCTTGTACTTGAAGTATTCTGGTAAATGGAGAATCCAACTACTTCCTAAAGCAATCCATTTCACTTCTAGACAGATCTAAATATTAAAAAGTATTCGTACATGCTGAAGCTAAATCTGCCTGTCTGATGTTCCTATACATTCTTTCTTGTCCTGCCCTGTAGAAAAAATTAGAACAAATCTATTATCAAATATATTTGACAATTACTAACATAGTTGTTGCATAATAATAAAGGACAATGGCCCTAGCATTCTCCAGGCTAGACATTCCTATATCCTTCAAATAATGCTCATATGTTATACTTTTCATTCTTCTCATCATTGTGGTGGCCCCTCCATGAACACAATCCAGCTTTTCAGTGCTCTTCCTAAAATGTGGTTTCCAAACCTAACAGATTCTTCTCCATAAAGGAATCATTATTCCAGATGTGGTCTGACAAGAATATAATACAATGGAACTATGACCTTCCTCTTTCTGAACACTAGGCTTGATGCAGATGGATTATATTAGCTTCTAGGGCTGCTATGCTACAATGTTGACTCATATCAAGTTTGCATTCCATCAAACCCCACAAAAATTGTTGAACCATGCTTCTCTGTTCCCATATTTATGCATTTTGTTTTGTTTGAACTTATAAGGTTTTAATATTTTATGGAATCATAGAATCTTACAGTTGGAAAAGACCTCAGAAGTAATCCAATGCCACACCTGAACATGAATGATTCCCCTCTTCATCATACTTGACAAGGAATCATCCAACTCTAGCTTGAATCCCTTCAATGAGGGTGAAACCAGCAGCTTTGATGACATGGAGGGTCCCCAAGTCTTACTATCTCTCCTGATACCATATTCTAAACCTTTCAGTCTTTGGTATCAACTCTGTCACTCTTCCCTGGACAATACTACCTGGCCTATTATGACAACCTCAGAATCCCTGGGCTTTTGCAATCCACTAATTAGGACTTCTGGTCTTCCATCTAACCTATAGGTTTATCTTTTTATATGTATTATTTCCTTGATATGTTCCTTGAGTGCAGGAACACTAGAATTTTTTTTCTATGCAGATCTCCAGTGCTCAGAACACAGAAAATCCTTAATAAGTTAATATCAGCTTTTTATTATTTATTATTATTAATTCAAGAAATTCTCTCACACTCCCAATATTGAGCTGCAATTTTGTCTCTTCACAACTTCCCTTAATTGCTGCCTGATCTTTCTACTTGGCCCAAATAGAAGACACCTAATTTCTCTTTCACATGACTTCTTTTCAAATTGATCTTGATCCATCTATCCTCCTTTCTTCAAGCCTAAATATCTTAGTTCCTTCATTCAATTCTGATATGAACTTGAGGTTATTTACCACCACAGTTATCCTCCTTTAAGCACTTCAACTTAAGGATATCTCTCCTAAAATTTGGTTTCCAGATCTTAGTAATCCAAATGCCATCCAATTAGATCTGAATACCACAGGACTATCATTTTTCTAGTCTTGGACATTTATAGTTCTGAAGATAGTCTCATATTACATGAATTTTCTTGTCTGCCATATCATTATTGTCTCACACTGAGACTGAAATTCACTAAAACCCTTAATTACTGACCAACATATGATCTGCTACCTATCCATGCCTAATTTATCACTATTAAATTTCCCATTGTCAGCTTCAGCCCATTCTAAATTGTCAAGATTTTTCAGATTCTTATTTTATTATCTAGTATGGTCGTTATTCCTTCTTACCTCTGTGTCAACTGCACAATCGATAAGCATGCCACCTAAGTAATTGATAAAAATGTTAAACAGCAAAGGGCAAAGGACCAACCCTGGACCTCCACTACTAGAGACTTTCTTCTTCACTGATATTTACCCATTAATGACTACTTTGTCTACAGTAATTCTATCAATTCCAAATCATTAAACTTGAGAGTGGTAAGGGCTCTCAGCAGCTATCAAGTCCAAACAAAAGGAATTCCCACTCCAACTTACCTAAAACATGGTCATTTAATTTCTGCTTAAAAACTTCAAAAGAGTAGAAACCTACCACTTCTCAAGGTAGCCCATTCCACTTTTGGAAATGGGGAATTTCCACTTAGGAAATTTTTCCTGTCACAAAACTTTAATATTCCTCTTTTTATCTTCTCTCCCAGTTCTGCTCCTAACTCTCTAGTGTCTTCTGTGTCTGTAGCAGCTAGGTAGTGTTTTGGATAGAGAGTAAGGTCAGGAGTCAGGAAGACTCATCTTCCTGAGTTCAAATCTGATCTGACATAGAGTAAAACTGTATGACCCTGGATAAGTTATTTATCCCAGTTTGCTTCATTTTCCTCATCCTCATCCTCATGAGCTGGAGAAGGATCTGGCAAACCACTACAGTATCTTTGCCCAGAAAACACCAAATGGGGTCACAAAAATCAGATGTGACCAACAAAAACAACCAATATTCTTACCTAAACATATCTATCCTAGCAGCTAGCTCCTCTTCCAATTTTTGAGGTTCTGTCCTGCATTATTTTTTAACACAGAGTGAAGGCCACCCACATTCAAATCTTTCCCAGCTCTGATCTTAACTCTCTAGCCTTTTCTACCCTGCCCCCATAAGAGCTTCCTTCTTTGAGTGGTCTTCCTACATCAAATGGTACGATCCTTGATCGTGAGATCTTTTACTATCTTTACTCGTATCTCTAGTGTTTAATACAAAGCTTGACTCATGTATGGAAATATTTCATAAAAATTTTATCTACATCTTCATCCCCTGCCATGGTTTTGCCCTCTGGGGTCAAATAGAAAACAGCTTGATGTCATTTCCAAACAATAACCCACCAAATTCTGAAGGCAGTTATCATACTTATCCTGCATCTTCTCTTTAAACTAAATATTTAGTTCCTTTAACTAATTCTTATATGAGATGGACTCTACCCTAGTTTCTTTTCTCTATACATTTTTCAGCTTACTAATAGTTTTCTTAAACTATCATGCCCATAACTGAGCATAACACTCCTGATGAAATCTCATGAGAGTAGAGGACAATAGGGCTACTACAACCTTATTCCTAGAAACTATGCTCCTCTTAATGGATCAGAGGAAGACACTAACTTTTTAGGGCACTGATGACTCATACTGAGTATACAAAAACCTCAATTTTTTTTTCAGAAAAAAACTGTTGCCTATGTATAGTTTCCTCATATTTTACCTGCTCTTGTACCTATGTAGGACTTTGTATTTATGCCTTTCAAATTATATCTTAGTAGATTAAACCCAGTATTCTGGCCTGTTGAGACCTTTTCAGAGTCTGACTCTGTCATCCAGTGTTAGTTAAATAACTAACATTTATTAAACTCTTAATATGATTCTGGGACTCTACTAAATGAGAGAATACAAAGATAGACTTCCTCTTAGCTTCATATTTTTTGGAAATTTTATGAGCATGCCATCTGTAATTTTGTGCAAGTCATTGGTAAAATGTCACAACACATGACCAAGAAAAAAAAAACCCCGTCGTACTCCAATTGAGACTTCCAACTATATTGACATGGAATCATTGACAACTACATTTTCAGTCTGGCAATTAAACCACTGATGAGGGCCCAATAACATTATAAAAATGAAATTGTTTATATTTCAATGGACATGAAATGATTAGTCCTCAATGTGAGGGGCATTTCAGAATCATCTTGTGAGTATAGTAAGGCTCATATTTGTGATTGTAGAGAGCAAAATGAAGAGTCATGACATATAATTGACCCATTTAAATTAACTGTTGATGCTAAAAATGCAAAATGGATAAAAAATAGACTTGGAAACCAACTATCACCATTTCCTGGAGAAGTTTATATAAATCAGTTGCTATAAAGAGGAGGCCAAAAGAACTGAGAAGCATTATACCTAATCAAAAACCATTGATATCTGTGCCAAATGAAAAGTATGACAGACAGTGGCAGCACCATTTAGGATATGAAATCATTTAATAAAATCTTACAAAAGATTATGGTAGAAATGTGTGAATGGAATAATTTCATAATACAGGGAAAAGTAGTGGAGAGAAAAAATAAACTTAAAAAATGCTTGAAAAGAAACTAAACTTTAAAAATGTCACCTAAAGTATATTTAAGGATGAAAGTAGAAGGAGGAAAACAGGTAAAAAATGGAACCACTCCATTTGGACTCAAATTTGACATTCTTTGATATGTTACATGAGGAAGCAGAAATGGCAGTAAATTGGAAAAAATGGGAAAAACAACTGTAGTGGTCAAATTACATATAGTTAATGTCCTTAGAAGGATTTTTAGTATATAGCATAGAGGGGAAGTCACTGAATAATTGGAAGAAAAATCTTAAGGTTAATTATATTCCAAAAAAGACAACTAAGAAAATGTTTTCCCTAAAATATATATCATTTTTCAGTATTTAAAAATTATGAGAAAATTCTGCACATCTATCATGGGTGGCACTGATGAAGGGATGAGAAGGCAACAAGTAGTATTTTATCAGTTGTTGATGGTTTTATTTTTATACGCCAGTACACATCTTATCTTTATAATCATAAAATACATAGAATATATATATATATATAATACAAGATTGCACTATGCTAATTTTTTAGTAAAAATTCAATTTACGGGGGCAAAACAATCATAGAGGTTTTCAATTAACAAGGAAATTTGAAGCATGCATCAAAAGTACATGTAGCATAAGAAACTAACTCCTTCCCACTTCTACCTTGCATCTCATGCATTCTCTATCTATAGACAAGGAACTATAAAATAAATTCTGAGACTTTTAATCAAGACAGAATAATATTTTTTATCTCATCATCTAGGACATTCCTAAATTATACTGGAAACTGATGAGAACAAGGGCTAACTTTAGGTTAAGTTTCTTTAGGCTCTACTTATTAACTGGCATGCTGCCAGTCCATAGTCTGAATTTCATCATTTCTTTCCCTCTTCCCTATTTTTCCCAAACTGAATTTTTCCAGAGGTGGAGATGGAGAACATGGGATGTACATAGGAAGAGTGGGTGGGGATTAGTGTAGGAGAATGGAAACGTGTAGGGTTGGGATTTTTGTAATTCTAAAAATATCTTTGTCTTCTCACTTATTATGTGTGATTTTTTTCCCCCAATGGTGTTCTTAGAAATGAATTGAGGGTGCTCAGTTAGAAGAACTACCTTAGGGAGTAAAAGAAAGATCATGATCGTCTTTCTTCATTTTCACAGAGGCCATATTTTCATCAAAACTTAATATTCTAAGAAACAAATCTAAATGATGTCTCTCCCCACTCAAATTTGAAATACTATATGATCTTCAAAAGAGTACACTATATAAAAAGTATTGTGAAGTTGAATTTATTAAACTAGAACATAGTAAATTCTTCATACATTATTTTTGTCTCTGTCTCTCTCCTGTTTGTTTCTTTCCATATATGCATATGTGCATGTGTTTATTAATGTACATGTTTATATGTACATATGTAAGTATGCCCTGTCCCATATAGCTCCAAAGATGAACTTATTTGAAGCATGGTGTTCTATGGACTATAAATAAGATCCTGCTAATACTTAAAGAAAGAAATAGGGTTAGGAGAACAGATATCGTTTCACTAATCCCCAGAAATGGAGTATTTTATTTTGCAAATATTATTCAACAACAGGTAAACCTTGATCAATAATCAGGAAATTAGTGATTTTATCTGTTTTGATTCTTCCATTTTCTACTACATAATTTTTTTTATTGAATATGCTTAAGAAATTAGAGATTCTTAGTATATCCATAGTGTGCTTCTTTTAGAAAAAATTAAAATTTAACCTTCATTACAAAAGATAGGGGTGTATGGGGTGTTCAGGGAGGGGTAGTATCTCTGGTATGGAGGGCTTGTCCCCAGTACCAGTTTGATGATCCTGGTAATCCTTCTGTACAAAGCATTTCCAAAGTGATTCAAATTTATAAGGTAGAAGAGAACCTCTAGTACCAAACGATCCATCCTCACAGACCTTAAAATAGGCTTATAGAAGAAATTCAGGCTTATCTTTTTTTTTTTTTCAAATTAGTAGCCAGAAGTTCAAACCTAAGAAATGTCCCCAAAACCATATCCCCTTATGAAAAAAGAAGAGATGAGAAAAAACATGCATATCCACCAAGAAGATAATGTAAAGACTCAATACAAAATAGTATTAGTGTTGCCAATGTGAGCACCTCAATAAGAAATCGAAAGACAGAGCAAAGTTGAGAGATCATGTTTAGAAAAGTCCAAAATCCAACATGATTTAATAGGACAAACATCTGTAATTCTTTGAAGACCTAAAGCTCATGTTCTAATTAGATCATTGAAGCAACTATAGATATTGTGCCTGGAGACGAAAAGAATCTTGAAAATGGAAAAAGAAGACAATTGCTTTTAAGCATATGATAGGCTTTTATAAGGAAAAGTTTGTGAATGGAGCCATCTCCCCAAATTACACAATGGGGCCTACTAGCTGCATCCCTAAGATCCCAATTACATCATCTAGTGCAGGTTATGTGCCTGACTTTGAACAGGATGTGATTAAAGTGGACCCAGAAGGAGAGAGAGAGGGAAAAAAAAGGTTGAAGACAAGGAAATAGGGGCTTTTTCTGGAGGAACTGGTCAAGTGGAAGGTGGCTGAGGGAGCCATGTGGAGACCAGCCACAAGCGTGGCTAAAAGACTTTTCTCTCTAATTCTCTGCCTCTACCTATCCAACTAAATACTAATAAAACTTATGAAAAATAAAGACCATTGTCCTAAATTTATTTCTGTAACTTAGAACAATGGAGAGAAGTTGGGGAAAAAAAAGTTTAGCCTTAATGTTAGGGAGAAATTATTTCTTAGTAATCAGAGCTATCCAAAAGTGGAATGGGTTTTCTCCAGCAGTAGAAAGTTCTACATTGTTGAAGTAGGCCAAAGCTTAGTGACCACTTGTCAGACTTGTAGAAAAGATTATTTTTTATTATGAGTTGAACCTGATGATCTTTGAGATCTCTTCCAATTTAAATGAGTGAAATTTACATTTAAAGGCAAGCTGGCCTGTAAGTATTATACCAGGGGGTATATATGGAATGAAAAGAGTTGTGTTAAAAAAAAAAGAATCCCCAACTACTATTTATATGCACATATTTAAGCACTCACACATACATTCTGACATATACATTTCAGTATCACACTTTGGGGCTCTTTATTAGATGCTGCTTTGTGTTCCTTGGGTTCAAATATCAGTCTTATGAAGATGAATCTATTTTACATATCCATCCTTCATCTCTCTTCTGAACTCTACCTTCTCATAAATACCTGCTTGTGGGATATTTCTACCTCCATGTTGGAGAGACATTTTGGGCCTTTCATATCCAAAGTTTAATCCATGTTTTCTTTCTTCTGACCAAAGCACATTCCTCTTCTTAACTTCACTATCCTTCTGTTCACTCAGGCTTACAACCTGAGTCTTCCTTGATTCTTCCCTCTTTCTTCCCCTCAAAACCTCTTAAATACTCTACATTCCAGCCAAATTAGTCTATTTATTATTCTCCATAAAAAAAACATTCCACCTCTTGTTTGTAAGTCTTTTGCACACAATGTCTCGCATACTTGGAACACTTTTTCTTTTGTTACTATATCCCCAACTTCTAACACAGTGCCACACTTAGAGTAGGCACTTAATAAATGTTTCTTAAAATTAGTTGAATTGAAATGCAAATTCATTACTTTAGGACTATATGTTTTCTCTTCCCATCTGAATTGTAAATTCTTGGAGGACTCTGCTGATCTTATATTTCTCATTTTGCCCTCTCTGCTCAGAGCACTATGCTATTCATAAGCAATTACAGGACCATTGGTTTAGAGCTGACTTAAAAGGACTGAGCTAAAGAAAATATTCAGTAAATACTTTTGAGTAAATATGTGGTGCTCCAACAATCATTCTGGGGAATAAGATGCTTCAACCCAATAAGACTGAATAAACCTTGACTGCACGGTCTATTTTCCTTCAGTCTTTGGAATACGCCAAATAAACAAACAACAACAGCAACAACAACAAAACCAAAACAGTAAATTAGTTAGGGTTGAAAGTGCCAGCCAGTGTATTTATAGGGTGGTGTGTTTAGTTAAGAAGTAAGCTGAAATTATGCTTTAGGTAATGGTGTGGCTCTTCTATGACTCAAAAATATCATCCAGAGAGTATATACAAGGTGCTTAAATTTAATAAGATATGTACTAGATGTTGACATTTTAAAGAGAACTTGTTTATGAACTTGGTCTATTAAAATAAGATAATTTTTAGAGGAACCCTGATAGAAATATTTGGAAATCAAGGAAGAAAGGATAAAAATTGGAGAAGGGCAAAATTTTCATGATATTGAAAAAATGGAAGGAAATAAAATTTTCAGACAATGGAAGAAAATAAAATTTTCAGAACAATATTGGCTTGGATTCCTAGGAAATTTTAGAAGGAATCATTTTAGAGATTATTGGTGAATATATAGAAAGGAAAGAAGTGATTACAAATAATCAACATGATTTCATCAAGACCAGATCATGCTGAACTAGCTTCATTTCTTTTTCTGATAGAATTATTAAACTTGTAAATGATGGGAATAGTGTAGATTTCATTTATTGAGATTTTATTTTGGCAAGGTTTTTAATAATAATTAGAATTTACTTCATTGTAATATACTTGACAAATATTATATCACTATCCTGACAACAGCCCTGGGAGTTAGGTGCTATTGTTATCCTCATTTTACAGATGAAAAAAGAATTTCAGTGACTTGTTGAGTCAAACAGTTTGCAAACATCTGGGTTCAAATTTGAACTTGGATCTTCTTGTCTTCAGGTCCTATTTCAATGGTTAGACTAGAGTTTGCAAAGCATGCCTTGCTGGGCTGTATCTTGAACTTCTTTTCTCTTCAGAGCACATTATTTCATTCCTTCCTGTAGTTTTTACATAGTTAAGAATAATTTCATGTACTCAAACTTCCTTTCTTAAGATATTTGAAGATCTTTCTATGGTTGCTTATAGATTATCAGTGGAATTGTGAAGCTTAACTATTGTGCACCTTGAAGTTTTCAACAAATTTTAATGTATTTTTCTTCCATTATGGTGTACAGGCTTTTTGATGTCATATTCTTCTATAGACCTTTAATCCATAAATTACATTCCTATATATTTGCTAATGCAAAGGCAATGCTTTCTTTTAACATTATTACTTCTTGCTTCTCTTCCTT
Source organism: Monodelphis domestica (assembly GCF_027887165.1). Classification (NCBI taxonomy): domain Eukaryota; kingdom Metazoa; phylum Chordata; class Mammalia; order Didelphimorphia; family Didelphidae; genus Monodelphis; species Monodelphis domestica. The sequence goes on from NC_077227.1 coordinate 635,074,731, forward strand.
CAAATTATTCTTTATTCCTGTGTATTACATTCCTGGTCAGTTATTCTCTTTTGTTTCTTTAGTGAAAAATCACCATAAATTAATTTTATCTGCCAATAATTTCTACTATGAAGGCATTAGTTAAGATTAAATTCTCTCGAGACTGTGTCTTAATTTACAATTACTTATTAAATAAGTTAAAAGGATCAGAGAAAGATAAAGCCTCTCACCAGATGTGGCTGGCTGTTCCCTTACCAAGCCCCCACAGATTCCCCATGAACACTTTCTCCCTCTGAATTCCTAACCAAAGAGCCCCAATTTCCTCTCTGGACCCAAACTTGGACTTTGAGTGATTTCCCCTTTCCCCAGCTCCACCATCTGGAGGGTTTTGACCTCATTGTGGGCAAGAGACATGTCTTCCAGATGGCAAGAGTCATGTGAGACAAAAGGCAAGTGTCTTCTGGATGCCAGCAAGCCATAGGACCTCTGTTGCCCCCACCCCACCCCAAGACCACATACCTACTTTTCTCCTCCATCATTATTTTTTCCTATCAGTAGATAGGAATTTAATTTTTATACTATATATAATATATATATATATATATATACAAATATACACACATATACACACATATATAATTTAATCAGAGGGTCTGGATAGGTTATACTGCTTAATCCAATCAGGATCAATCCAATCCAATCAAACAGTATCAATATTCTACCTTTAAAATTCAAGACTAAATTCAAGACTGATTTCAAGACTGATCTTAGGGTACCAAGAAAAAGAACAAGGGTACAGGCTAGTGTTAAACTCTCACAAAAATCATAAATTCTACTTTCACCATATTTATTACTCTTTTAAAATACTCAGAAACTTTCTACTGTGGTTCTTTGATTTCTTAGGAATCCATAAAGTCTTCTGTATCAACATATGTTGATCCATTTTATTTTTCTTGCAGTATTTATTCATATATATATATAAATATATATATATATATATATATATATACATAATTCTCTTTTCCATGTCCTGGATATTATTTTTCATTCTGTTAATATTTTTTTCTATTGGTTTTTCTGCTTGTGCCCAAAACTATTGTTCTCTGCCTCCTGAGATCTTTATTAATTTGTCCTTTTATTTTCTTATATTCCTTTGTTATTTCTTTTCTGACTCTCTCCCTTGGAAGGCAATTTCCTCCGGGAGCTGGACCTTACAGCCTTCTCAAACTCCCTTCACAGTGGGCAATTTATGTATCACTAGCCTCAGTCTTGGCTCCAAGTGATTTCTGGGAAGAAATCTGGATGCTGCATGCTGGGCCCTTTCCTTCTAGGTTAATGGAGTGCTGTATAGCCACAATTGCTTGTTCTGTCCAGTTCTCTCTGATTCTCAGTTCCTTGACTGTTGCATATTCTTCCAACCTGAGCAAAAGTCTGCATTTTGATTTACCATTACTGGGAGAAGGAGGGATAGAATTGAGTTCTGCTTACAGAGTATGGTAAGAGGTGGGAGAAGGGATTCTGAGAGAGCAAATTAAGGGATTGGGATCAATCTTTCTGGCTTTTAATTATTTCACTTGTTTCTTTTCATTAGGATTTTTAATGTTTTAGACAATGGAGACAATTGAAATTGCTTTATTTCTGAAACATAATTCCTATTTTGAAGGTATGATTGGAAAAAAAAGTCTAGACATCCATCTTGTTGATCACATGCTTGTCGTTTTAATAAACTCACTGTCCTCTGCCAACATCAGACTTCATCTCTATCATTATGTCTAATTCTGAGTGCCTCAGTTTAAGAATAATATTGACAAACTTGAGTACATAAAAAAGTTAAATAGGATGATTGAAGGGTTTTGAGTCAATACCATTTTTTTTCCTTTTAAACATTCTTTTATTTGGTCATTTTCAAACATTATTCATTAGAAACAAAGATCATTTTCTTTCCCCCGCCCCAACACCCCTCCCATTGGCAATGCGTGATTCCTCTGGTTATCACATGTGTCTTCGATCTGACCTCATTTCCATGTTGTTGGTATTTGCATTAGGGTGTTCATTTAGAGTCTGTCCTCAATCATATCCCCTCCACCCCTGTAGTCAAGTTTTTGCCTTTCCTAGGCGTTTTTATTCCAACCATTTGTCCTCTGTGTGTGGGTAGTGTTTTTTTCTCCTTTATCCCTGCAGGTTGTTCAACGACATTGCAGGGACACTAATGGAAAAGTCCATTACATTTGATTGTACCACAGTGTATCAGTCTCTGTGTACAATGTTCTCCTGGCACTGATCCTTTCACTCTACATCACTTCCTGGAGGTTCCAGTCTCCATGGAATTCTACACTTTATTATTCCTTTTATCATGATACTATTCCATCACCAACATATACCATAATTTGTTCAGCCATTTCCCAATTGAAGGGCATCCCCTCATTTTCCATTTTTTTTGCCAACACTAAGAGCGCAGCTATGAATATTCTTGTACAAGTCTTTTTCCCCATTATCTCTTTGGGGTAAAAACCCAGCAGTGCTATGGCTGGGTCAAAGGGCTGACAGTTTTTATGCCCCTTGGGCATAGTTCCAAATTGCCCTCCAGAATGGTTGGCTCAATTCACAACTCCACCAGCAATGAATTAATGTCCCTACTTTGCCACATCCCCTCCAACATTTATTACTTTCCTTCACTGTCATGTTAGCCAATCTTCTAGGTGTGAGGTGATACCTCAGAGTTGTTTTGAATTGCATCTCTCTGATTATCAAAGATTTAGAACACTTTTTCATGTGCTTATTAATAATTTTGATTTCTTTGGCTGAAAACTGCCTATTCATGTCCCTTGCCCATTTATCAATTGGAGAATGGCTTGATTTTTTTTTGTACAATTGCTTTAGCTCTTTATAAATTTGAGTAATTAGACCTTTGTCATTTTTTTTGTTATGAAGATTGTTTCCCAATTTGTTGCTTCCCTTCTAATTTTGGTTACATTGTTTTTGTTTGTACAAAACCTTTTTAATTTGATGTAATCAAAATTATTTATTTTACATTTTGAGGCTTTTTCTAAGTCTTGCTTGGTTTTAAAATCTTTCTCTCCCCAAAGGTCTGACATATATACTATTCTGTGTTAACCTAATTTATTTATAGTTTCCTTCTTTATGTTCAAGTCATTCACCCATTCTGAGTTTATCTTGGTGTAGGGTGTGAAGTGTTAATCAAAACCTAATCTCTCCCACACTGTCTTCCAGTTTTCCCAGCAGTTTTTATCAAATAGTGGATTTTTGTCCCCAAAGCTGGGGTCTTTGAATTTCTCATAGACTGTCTTGCTGAGGTCACTTACCCCAAGTCTATTCCACTGATCCACCTTTCTGTCTCTTAGCCAGTACCAAATTGTTTTGATGACCACTGCTTTATAATAGAGTTTGAGATCTGGGACTGTATTTTTTCTTCATTATTTCCCTGGATATCCTTGATCCTTTGTTCTTCCAAATGAACTTTGTTATGTTTTTTTCTAAATCAGTAAAAAAAAGTTTTTTGGAAGTTCAATGGGTATGGCACTAAATAGATAAATGAGTTTGGGTAGGATGGTCATTTTTTTTTATATTAGCTCGTCCTACCCATAAGCAGCTAATGTTTTTCCAATTGCTCAAGTCTAGTTTTAGTTGTGTGGAGAGTGTTTTGTAGTTGTGTTCATATAGTTCCTGTGTTTGTCTCGGGAGATAGATTCCTAAGTATTTTATTTTGTCTAAGGTAATTTTGAATGGGATTTTTCTTTCTAATTCTTGCTGCTGAGATGTGTTGGAAATATATAGAAATGCCGATGACTTATGCGGGTTTATTTTGTATCCTGCAACTTTGCTAAAGTTGTTGATTATTTCGACTAGCTTTTTGGTTGATTCTCTAGGATTCTTTAAGTAGACCATCATATCATTTGCAAAGAGTGATAACTTGGTCTCCTCATTGCCTATTTTAATGCCTTCAATTTCTTTTTCTTCCTTATTGCTACTGCTAGTGTTTCTAGTACAATGTTAATTAATAGAGGTGATAATGGGCATCCTTGTTCCACTCCTGATCTTATTGGGAATGCATCTAGTTTATCCCCATTGCAGATGATGTTCACTGATGGTTTTAGATATATACTGTTTATTATTTTTAGGAAAGATCCTTCTATTCCTATACTTTCTGGTGTTTTTAATAGGAATGGGTGTTGTATTTTATTAAAGGCTTTTTCTGCATCTATTGAGATAATCATGTGGTTCTTGTTGGTTTGCTTGTTGATGTGGTCAATTAGGTGGATGGTTTTCCTAATATTGAACCAACCCTGCATTCCTGGTATAAATCCTACTTGATCATAGTGAATGACCCTCCTGATCATTTGCTGGAGTCTTTTTGCTACTATACTGTTTAAGATTTTTGCATCTATGTTCATTAGGGAGATTGGTCTGTAGTTTTCTTTCTCCGTTTTTGACCCACCTGGCTTTGGAATTAGTACCATGTTTGTGTCATAAAAGGAATTTGGTAGAACTCCCTCTTTGCTTATTATATCAAATAGTTTGCATAGTATTGGAGCTAGCTGTTCTTTGAATGTTTGATAGAATTCACTTGTGAATCCATCACGCCTTGGGGATTTTTTTTTAGGGAGTTCTTTGATGGCCTGTTCAATTTCTTTTTTGGATATGGGATTATTTAAAAATTCTATTTCTTCTTCTGTTAGTCTAGGCAATTTATGTTTTTTTTTAAATATTCATCCATATCACCTAGATTGGCATATTTATTGCCATATAATGGGGCAAAAAAGTTTTTAATGACTGCTTTAATTTCCTCTTAATTGGAGGTAAGGTCCCCCTTTTCATCTATGATGCTGTTAATTTGCTTTTCTTCTCTCATTTTTTAAATTAGATTGACCAGTATTTTGTCTATTTTGTTTGTTTTTTCAAAGTACAAGCTTGTAGTCTTATTTATTAGTTCAATAGTTCTATCACTTTCAATTTTATTAATTTCTCCCTTAATTTTTAGGATTTCTAATTTGGTTTTCTTCTGGGAGTTTTTAATTTGTTTGCTTTCAAGTTTTTTGATTTGCATGTCCAATTCATTGATATCTGCCCGCCCTAATTTGTTAATATATGCATCAGGGATATGAATTTTCCTTTGAGTACTGCTTTGGCTGCATCCCATAAGGTTGGAAAGGATGTCTCACCATTGTCATTATCTTCAATGAAATTATTAATTATTTCTATGATTTGTTCTCTAACTAACCATTTTTGGAGTTTCATATTATTTAATTTCCAATTAAATTTTGATTTGGCTCTCCATGTACCCTTACTGATCATTATTTTTATTGCCTTATGAAAAGGTTGCATTAATTATTTCTGCTTTTCTGCATTTGTATGCCATGTTTTTATGACCTAGTATATGGTCAATCTTTGTGAATGTGCCATGTGCTGCTGAAAAGAAGGTGTATTCCTTTTTGTCCCTATTTATTTTTCTCCATATATCTAGTAACTCTATTTTTTCTAAGATTTCATTCACCTCTTTTACCTCTTATTTATTTATTTATTTATTTATTTGATTTATCTAAATTTGAAAGTGGTTGGTTCAGATCTCCCACTTGTATGATTTTATTATCTATTTCCTCCTTCAGTTCTCCTAGTTTCTCCATTAGAAATTTGGGTGCTATACCATTTGGTGCATACATATTGATTAGTGATATTTCCTCATTATCTATAGTCCCTTTTAACAAAATATATTTACCTTCCCTATCCCTTTTAATCAGGTCTATTTTTGCTTTGGCTTTGTCAGATATCATGATTGCAACTCCTGCCTTCTTTCTGTCAGTTGAGGCCTAATAGGTCTTACTCCAACTTTTAATTCTGACCTTGTGAGTATCTACCTGCCTCATGTGTGTTTCTTGAAGACAACATATGGTAGGGTTTTAGATTCTAATCCATTCTACTATTTGTCTATGTTTTATGGGTAAGTTCATCCCATTCATGTTCAGAGTTATGATTGTATTTTGTGAATTCCCCAGCATTTTGATATCCTCCCCTAATTCTGACCTTTCTTTTTTTGCTATAACCTTTTAAACCAGTGGTTTACTTTAAATCAGTCCCCCTAGTCCCCTCCCTTGTTATGCTTCCCTTTCTGGCCCCTCCCTTTTTGTTCCCTTCCACTCCCCCCTTTCCTTCCTCCCTTTTTCTACTCCCAACCCTCAACTCCCCGCCTTAGTTTTCCCTTCTCCCTTACCCTGTTGGATAAGATAGAATTCAAGATTCCAATGGATCTTGATGCTCTTCCCTCTCAGAGTTGATTTCACTGAGAGTAAGGTTTAAGTAATACCAATTAGCACTCTTTTCCTCTCCTTCTTATAAGAGAATTCTCCTCCCCCTTCCCATGTGTATCTTTGTGTGACAAAGATTATTCTATTTAATTTATTTCTATTTCTTCATGTATATCTTGATACCATCCTTTATTCCCCCCTCCCTTTTACTTTCTTTTTGTTTTTTTTACTCCAAATCATTTTAATGCCACAATCTTTCCCTATGAGTGATTCTTCTGATTACTCTGTTAATGCATACAATTTTTGAGAGTTACACATAATATTCCCCCATTTGTTAATATATATATATAATTTGATCTAATTGTAGCCCTTATAGAAGAGTTTGAATAAAAGAAAAAAACATTTTTCACAATTTCCCTTTATTTTATATTTACCTTTTCATGTTTCTCTTGCTCTTTGTGTTTAGATATCAAACTTTCTACTGAGTTCTGGTCTTTTCCTTACAAATTGGAAATCTTCTATTTTATTGAATGCCCACACTTTCCCCTGGAAGGATATAGTCAGTTTTGATGGGGAGCTGATTCTTAGTTGAAGACCCAGTTCTCTTGCCTTTCTGAATATCATCTTCCAGGCTTTGCGGTCTTTTATTGTGACTGCTGCTAGGTCTTGTGTAATCCTTATTGGTGCTCCTTTGTATCTGAAGTTTCTCTTTTTAGCTTCTTGTAAAATTTTCTCCTTAGCTTGGAAGCTCTTGAATTTGACAATTACATTCCTGGGGGTTGTCTTTTGGGGATTTAGTATAGAGGGTGTTCTATGAACCCTTTCAATGTCTATTTTGTCCCCTTGTTTGAGAACATCATGGCAATTCTCTTTGATTATTTCTTGTAGTATGGCATCAAGATTTTTGTTTATCTCTGGTTTTTCAGGTAGACCAAATGATTCTCAAATTGTCTCTCCTTCCTCTGTTTTCCTGGTCTGTCACCTTGTCAGTGAGCTATTTTATGTTTTCTTCTAATTCATTAATTTTTTTTTTTACTTTGCTTTATTAATTCTTGCTGTTTTGCAAGATCATTGTCTTCCAGTTGCTTAATTCTGGTCTTTAAGTACTGGTTTTGCTTTTCAGTTTGGTCTGCCCTGCTGTTTGAGGCTTCCAGCTGTTTCTGCAATTGGGAGTTCTTGTCTATCAGACTGTTGACCTCTCTCTGAATTTTTTCCCATTTTTCTTGCCAGAAGGTTTCTATCTTTTGGATAAGCTTTATTTTGAGTTCTTCCAGAGCTTGTGTACAATTTCCATTTTGGGGGGAAAGGTTTTGATTTTGTTTGAATTTCATCCTCTTTTTCCTCTGTAGCCATGGTTTTCCCTCCATAAAAGTTTTCAATAGTCACTTTTCCTCCTTTCTTCTTCGAGGGTTGATCTTGGTCACTATGAGCCATCCCTTTGGTGGTTTTCCCTTTCCTTTTTAGTCAGAGGTCTGAGTGAGATGGGCGGGTTTTCCATGGATTTAAATGGTGGTGCTTTTGACTCAGGCTGGTTCTTCCAGAGCAGCCTCCACAGTTTGTTAGCATGACCACATGGTCTGTGGTCTATTCTCTCCCATGCGCAGGAGTCTCCTGTGAAACTGCTCTGAGGGGTAGTTCCCTGGTAGTCCTTGTCAGTTCCCATGGACCCTGGTGTGCCCCCCCCCCCACTACAGAGAAGAGTGGAGCTTTTGCCTCAGGCAGTCTCTAGAGTCTCCGCGGCTTTTTCAGTTTGTAAGAGCCCCCGCAGTCTGTACACTCTCCAGTGCACAGGGGTCACCTATGAAACCTCTCTGAGGGATAGTTCCCTGGCAGTCCTAGTTAGATCCCAAGGACCCTGGTGTGCCCCCTCAGTTACTACAGAGATGTTCCTCACTCACCCGCTGTCTTCGGTGAGCTCATTGGTCCCTACTCTGGTTTGGTAGGTGAGGTGGGGGAGGGTAGTTCAGATCACATTTGGGTGTGAGATTTTTCTCCTTTTTATAGTGTAGAAATGCTCAAACCCCATGCACCTTCATTACTGTGCCCTACTGTAGAGTCCCTCCATTCTTCCAAAGATGCTTTTTATGCTCTTTTGAGGTAGTCTATTTCATTGGGCGCTGGGGAGAGGAAGTGATTCTCGTCTAGATTGCAGCTATGTTTACCCGGAAGTCCTCAATACCATATTTAAGGAAGTCCCCTAACACATTTGGAAACTACTTCATGGAGAATTTTTTGAAAACTTGGACAAGGATGGCACAAATAGAAGAGACACAATTTATAATCTGCCTTAGAAAAAAAACCACATTGATAGAATTATGGATCCACCAATGTCCTATATCATTCCTCTATTGAGAAAACTTTAATGATTTGCCACTACCAATAGATAACATTTACATATAAACTCCCTAGTTATTCAAAATTTTCTGCACTCTGACCCAAGTCTACCTTTCTAACTTTATTTCTCACTGTCTCTCCAAATTAATTGTCTGCTCCAACCAGCCTGGTAAATCAGACAAGGGGACTAAAAGTTCCTCATATGCTCATGTACCTGTGACTTTGCTCACAAAATTTCCTAAAATCTCATCTTTCTTGCAATATATCTTTTTTAGGCCCTATCCTTCCTTATTATACCAATCCATACTAATCTCTTTCCTCTCTGATCATCTAAAATATTTATTGTCAATACTCATGTTGACAAACCTATGGCACATGTGCCAGAGTGTGCTGGAGGAGATTGCTCTCTTATCCTATTCCACATACACCTGAGGACATATCTAATATCTGCCCCTCTGCCTAATAGTCCAATGGGGATGCTTTCTCTCTCCCCTGTCTGGGGTAAGGTGGGGGGTAGAGGCTCACATGCATTGTGAGGGTTGCAGTTTGGGCACTGTAAGGATAATTTAGGGTGGTGACCTAATCTAAATTTGATTTTGGTCACCAAGGGATAATACCCAAGTCAGTTTGGAAATAAATGATGGTTTAATCAATATATAGGGATGAAATCAAGGAGAAGAGAGAGGGAAAGGTATAGGATTTCTCCTGCCCGGCCTGTGCCAGGTGAGTTCAAAGTCCTGCACCATGAGGTCTTTGAAGATTAGAGGCTTTTTCTAAGAGGATAGTGTTTGGAAGGAAAAGGAGAGAAAAATCAGCCTAAACTCCAAGAGATCTCAGAGAAGAGTCTCATCTGAACTAGGTTATTAGGCTTCCCCAGTATGGTATCAAGGAATACTCACCGCTAAACCTGGACAATAGCAGCTGCCACGCCAAGATGCTGACACACTCAGCAAGCTGCTTCAAACCACCTCTCTGCCATCAAAGAGGCCGTAGAGAGGAAGTGACGCAAAATATATAGATGCTTTTACATCACTTTCCTGCATCTCACATGTGCCAATGATATCTTAGGTTTGACTTAGGACAGTCCAGGGGTCTGTCAGTTGTTTCTGATCAGTAAGTAAGCAACTATAGCACATGTCTGTCATAAGCCATCCTCCTAAATACTTAATCCTTAAGTATGGGTGTAGACAGTATGGATTTTGTTAGACTAAGTAGGGTGGAGTTATCTAAAGTTCACAGCACTCAGTCTTAAAAGTTTCACCATCACTAGTCTATACCATTATTTGACCCTTGCTATATATTGTTTTTCATTATTAGTTATAGTTTATGTACATATAATTTATTTTCCAGTTATATTAGATTTCACTTGAATGTATTAATTTTGTCTTGCATATGATATATAATATAAATTATGTAAGACATCATGACAGATTAGGTATATAATCTTTGAGAGAAGACCTATATTCAAATTCTATTCTACACTCTAACTAACTTTGAGCCTTAGGAAAGTCAAACAATTTCCTTACTTTTCAATTTCCTCAATTATAAAATAAGGATATATAGCTTAATGAATTCTGAAATCCTTTTCAACTCAAATTCAATGATCTTATGATAACCATAATCAGGAAATCAAGGATGTTGATCTCATGGGACAATTAAGTAGTAGCTTGTTCCAGATGGGAGAACTACCCTTTCTCCCACACTAACATAGTCTATTGTGAACTTGGAAATTACTCCACCCTAAATAGACATACTTTAGGGGAAGATAAAGTTCTAAACTCCTGATTGAATAATGAAGGTACTTAACTCATACCTTATAGTGAAGCTAAAACTTAAGCTAAGTCTATTTCTAATTCTAATACAAAAGGGTGTTATGTACCTATAAAGGTTAAGTCAATTACAAAAAGGTCAAGTAACTAACAAAAGGCAAGCTTAACAAAGAAGTGTGCAGTACCTCAGAAGATATAATCTAACCAGAGAAGGTGAGAACTAAAGAGTGGACAATCCTGGAGAAAATCTAATCAAAGAATGTGAGAACTAAAGAATAGGCAGTCCTGGAAACAGTGTCTACTGTGATTAGTAGATGTGAAAATTTAGGGGAGGTGGCATAAGAGAAAATTTCTTTAAAAGGAGACTAAAAATGTCAGTTCAAGCAATTCAGTTTGGATTGAATTCAGTTCAGAGTACAATTGGATTCAAGAATTGAGTTCAGTTCAGGACTAGAACTCAGCCTGGAGGATCTCACTCAAACAGCTTCCTTGGAGATGGTCTTATGGTGAGTGATAAGACTGACTCCCTTTCCCCTTAGGCTCAGGGAGGCCACTTTGGCCAAGGCCTTTAACTACTTCCTGGCTCAGCCTGAGCCAGAGCAGTTTAAATTAATTCTTCTCTCTCTATCTCTCTCTTCCTTAATTCCTTCTCTCTATATTAATAATTCCCAGCTGACTTGGGTATTTTATTATTTGGGAATTTTCCCTGGCGACCAATTATTTAGATTTCAAGTCACAAAGCTAAAATCATCTTTGCACTATACACAGTACATTAAAGGAGAGAGATTCAGAAGCTACCTTATTTTCCTAAATTAGCCCTTAAACAAAGGTTTTAGAGTTGATCATGTTGGAAGAATGGTAAGTAAGATAGCCAAATGTGACTGCTTTCTGGAAGAGAAATTTTGCTTTAAGAAGTCTGGTTATCAGGATGACTTCCTTTGTGTCCTGGTGAGTGTGTGTGTATGTGTGTGTGTGTGTGTGTGTGTGTGTGTGCATGCATATGCACATGTGGGGAGTAAGGCCTGATGTACATGCATATCATGTATTTGTTTTTGTTATCCTGTGAGTCCCTAGCAAGCGCTTATGGATACAGCTCTTTCACAAGATCTCTAAGGTGTCAGACCTAGAGTTTATGAAGGTTGATAAGTAATGACTGTGTCAAAAGGCTGGCTACAGCTGTTTCCCTGACACGTCCTTCTAAGACCTTTCAGATTCTCTCAGACATCCCCTTGTTAGAGAACACAGGGGCTTGGAAAACAGTAAGTAAGCAACTATAGCACAAATGCTCAAAAAGTGATTGATCATAACATTTTTCTTCCTTTTAGCTCTCCCTTAAAGTCAATACATGCTTCTTTCATGTCAGTACCCTCATGTGGTCTTCTCAACTACCCAAAGCCCCACTTCATGATCCCCTATTAGAATGAAATATCAATCCTGACCTTAAGAACTTCTATCCCATTTCTCCTTCAAAAATTCCAGCTCCTGTGCCCCTTTTTTTGTTAAGACCCATCTTTTTGCTGGGTTATAACAAGTATAATGAGTTATCTCAATTCATAAGCTAATGTTTATGTATCACCTCTTCCAGATAACATCAATACATCAAAGATATGTAATTTCTTTGTTGTGGGAACTCACTCTGGCATAAATCACAGTTTGCCTTTAGCTTGAGCAGATAAGATTTAGGAGTTGCCTGAGGCTCAGAGACTTTAAGTGAATTGCTCCTAGTCTCAAAGCTAGTATCAGAGGCTAGATTTGAACTTAAATCTTCCTAAAGCTAAACCCAATACTCTTACTATGCCATGTAAGGTTCATTGTCACAGAGAAGTGAGGATCTCAATGTTATTCTATATATTCGATATTAGAAAATTTTAATTTATATTTCTTTCACTGTTTTCATTGTCTCCTTTCCACATACTCTATATTCTCGTGGCACTGGCCTTCTTACTTTTCTTTATACAAGATTTCCTTTCCTAGGATGTTTTCACTGGCTGTCCCCCATAACTAGAATTCTCTCCTTCCTCTTCTCCTGGCTTCTCCTGATTCCTTCAAGCCTCAGCTAACATCCCACCATTTTCAAGGTGCCTTTCCTCATCCCCCTTAATACTATTCCCTTCCCTCTCTTGGCTTTCTCCAACTTATTCTTATAAATAAAACGTATGTTCTAATTACATAGTTGTTTGCATACTGTCTTTTCCAAAAGACTGTGTGAGCACCTTAAAAGCTATACTTTTTTTAAAATTTTGCTTCCTTTGCATCTCTTGCACTTGGCACAGTGCCTGGCATATAGTTTGTAACTTTAAAAATGGCTATTGGTGGACATTTAAAACCTGTTTTCATGAGAATTTATAATTTATTTTTTAGATATGCACACAGAACTTCCCTTTTGTCAGATCCTGTTAATTAGCTGCACCTGGCTTTCAAACAACACCGAGGACTAGGTGGAACATGGATTTTACTATTGGCAGGTGGCAGTAGTGGACATATGGGCAGCATTCCACTTGCTTGAGGGTGTCAAAGTGTTAAATCTCTGGGCTAGAAAAAATGAATCAGTAAAAGAAGCCTCTTCAGTGTAGTATGTCAACTGTTGACTGAAATACAAAGGTAGACATATTGCAATAAACACATTGGAACACAGATTTAGGGTACACTCATAACTAGATCTTTGTGCAATATGTCATTGTTTAATGTCTACTCTTTTAATGTCCCTGTAAGAAACAAGGCATCCCCAATGCTTCAGGTACAACGTTAGAAAATCATGCTTCATGTCATCCAGAGGCTCTTATGTTATGTTTCAGATATATTTGGCTGTTGCTCAAATTTTAATTTTTTTCACCTTAGTCCCAGAGGTTTATAGGAACATTCTTAATTCGAGGCACTTCCCTACCCATCTTGGATGGGGAGTCCTAAGATATCTGAACTTTGGAGAAATGTTACCTTCTTTCTTTTTTACCTGAAAATGTCAATTTAAATAGTAGAGCTAGTTCTTTAGTCAAATGGTCCATAACTGACTGTAATGGAGGAATTCTTTTCTGACAAATTTCTGAGGGACACTGACTGAATCCAGCTTCACATGGGGACACGTGATAGATGGCTACATTAAACTCATATCCCCAAACCTATCCCTTTGCTACCTTCTATTTTCTTTGGTTTCAACTGCAGGAGCTCTAGAAAGGCTATGGCCTGGACTAACAGCAGTCACATATAACTAGAATTATAAAGGGAATTCTGGGAAGGGTTAGGCAAGTGATTCACAGCCCATACATACAAATTAGATCATCATAAAGGGATGAAGCTTTTAATATCTCATTCTTTTTCTTCAACAGAACAAAACTTTGAATAGTCAGTGATCTACCTGTGTAGTTGAGCAGGACACGGAAATCTAATGTACTTTGTGTTTTTCCACAATAAAATGGGGTCATGACCTCTTTCATATTGTTATTCAATGTTAGCTTTTTCTCAGTAGGTCTTAATATGATTCCTCAGTTTGGCATGGAGGTGATCTGGGGATTTCTAAAACTCTTTCATTTTTTAAAATTTAAATTTATTTATTTAATTAATTTAGAATATTTTTCCATGGTTTCCCTACAATTTTCCCTCCCCCCTCCCATAGTCAATGAGCAGTTCTGCTGGGTTTTACATGTGTCATTTATCAAGAACTATTTCCATATTTTTGATATTTGCAAAAGAGTGATTGTTTAGAGTCTACATCCCCAATCATATCCCCATTAAACCAAGCGATCAAGCAAATGTTAAACCTCTTTCATTGAAAAACAAGATCAAGAGACCTAGACAAGCTCAATAGACATTGAGGCCAAGCCTCAAAGGAAGGAGTATAATTCAGAGCAAAGAGCAATGACTGGCACCAGACATTGCCCATTTCTGACACCAACCCTGTAACTTGGGGTAAGCAGTCATTTACTATCTTCACAGAGCTTACATTCAATTATATTCTAACATTATATAAATAAGTGCATTCAAGATCTTTACGGTATAGGCTGAAGATGACCTTAGAGAGGAAAGTGCTAGCATCTGGGGCAGTTGCCAGAGGTGGTCCTAGAAAAGCTTCCAGTAGCATTAGAGATGGATCTTAAAGGAAGCCAGAGGTTCTAAGAAACAGAGAAGAGTAAGAACATTCTAGGAATGGAGGCAGTGAGAGCAAAAGTGTAGAGATGAGAGATATAACATGGTGTGGGGAACAGCAAGCAGATCAATAGGGTTGAATCAGAGTGTCACTAGGATCTGCATCCTGACATCACCCATTATCTCATCTCTTATCCTGATTCTGGACTTCAATGACTGAGAAAATGACTGAGAAAGTGAACCTGATGATGTTGTGCAACTCTGCCTTTTGTAAATGCAATTCACTTGCAAGTCAAAACATCACCCATCAAAGCACAGTCTCATTGGTCTTCAAAATGAAGCAAAACAACTATTACTAGGACTAGAACTAGGAGAGGAGTTAGTAAAGGAATAAAATTAGAAACATGAGAAAAGGCCAGACAACAAAGAGCTTCAAATGCCAAACCTCCATCTCATTAGAAGTCTTGATGATGCTAATTTCTTCTTTTCCAGCTCACCCTCCAATCTGCTCCAATTACACACCAATTGGTTGCCTTACCCCACCTCAATGACTAATGGTTTCTTGGAATTTCTACCATGCTGATCACTCTCTTCTGGCTCATTTTCTATTTTGTTTCCACTCTATACCAGTTGCCTTGCCTTAGATTAGGTACCTCTATCCACCAATTTTCCATGTTAGTTTTGTGTGTTATCTCACCCCACTCTGTACTAGAATGTAAGATTTTTGTAAGTAATCTTGTTTGCTTATTTTTATTTCTTTTAAATCTCTACCACTTAGCATATGTAAGTGTTAAAATAGGGGTTTTAACAAAATAAGAGAGCAGCTTTTAATAATTTAATGAGAATTAAAGAGAATTTTAATGAGAAACAAAGTGAGGAGAGCAGGTTAATAAAAAAAAACTTTGATTTAAGAAAGAAGTACAGATATAAAGATAGAAAAGAGGAAAGAGTGATTGATTACTAATCTTATACCCTAATGCTACCTAAAATTCCTAATACTAGCTCTAACCATCTTCTGAGAACAGTTTCTTCTGCCTGGCACACCCAGGTCTAATCTAACCTACTCTATCTATAAATTAATCACTAACTACATAACTCTCTAAAATAATGGACAGCCACCACTCACACACTCCTTCAATCAGTTTTCTATAGTAGCCCAAACTGTTAGTAGCCAACTACTCTCAGACCTCCTGTTCTCTAGAGATTCCAGAGGCAAAAAGCCCTTTAAAGGCTAAAGTCAAAAGCCCTTTCAGTAAACTCAGACCCAACTTTATATTCCAGCAACTAAATGCCAACCCACACTACCAGCAACCAACCCCTAACAACCAACTAACCCCCAGCAGCCAACTTCCCTGCAACTGCCAGACCTTACTGTCATCAACTGACAGCCTGCAACTGATGCTGGCTCAGCAAGGGGCTCCCCCATTCATACTTCTTGTGGGCTGGTTAATCCCTACATATGTCTATGGTAAGAGGACCTCCAGGTCCCCCATTAAATTAGAGAAATTAAAGAATTCCTTTTTACACGTAGTACCTGACACATAGAAAGAGTTTAATATACTCTAAATTCCTTATCTAATCTAATCTTTTTCTCATTTATATTTCATCATGAATAAGAAGATACTTACCAGGACAGGGAACCACTGGAACTTATTAAGTAAGGAGATGACATAGTAAGACCCACACTTTAAGAAAAAACACTTAGGGAGTTATATTGCAAATGAATTGGTGAAGGGGGCATATTTGAGGCAGGAAGAGTGAATTAGAAAGATATAGTAGGAGAGAGGTGAAAATTTTATTACCTCAACTAGGGTGGTGACTATATGAGTAGGAAGAAGGATATAGATATCAATATTGATATATATATATATATATACATATATATACACACATATATATATATATATATATATATATATATAAAGTTAATAGAGTTCTCTGCTGCTGTAGCTAACAACCCAGAGTCACATGGGTGGAGAACTTCTCCCCAAAATTGTGTTAATTTTTTGTAATATTGACTTTTCTAAACAAAATAGAAATGTCTAAATATGTCAGCATTCAAAAGTGTCTGATATTTACCTCAAAATGCGGGACAGCACCCCCTTCAATAAAGAGTCTGTTGGCTCTAGCTTTTAGGGCTTTGTGAAGTCTCCTCTCCTGGTTATTAGGTTTTCAGCTGCAGCTAGAACACTACCTCTGAGGTCAGAGTCTTAGGTATAGATGGACTTCAAATCTTCCCTAGAGATTGTTAAAAGTGAACAAAATTCCACGAGTTAATAATAGCCTATGTTCTATCAATAATTGAGTTTAATAAGCCTTTGTTTTCCCCTTAAGGTTGAATAATCTAGAAACTGATATACTTGCTTTTCTATCAGGTGTGATATGCAAAGTGTTGGGTTCAGATGAGGACCTGGGAGGTAGAATGCAATTGCCTCTTAAATGTTTCAAATACAGGTCCATTATGACAAATAGATTTACACTAACTGCATTTGGAAACTCTAAAATATTCAATTTCCATTGCACTTGATTTTTAAAAAATCTCCAGGCCTAGAGATCATGTTCTATCTCCCAAGCTCAGCTCAGAGGCTAACTCCTCAAAAGCTTTCCCCGATTCCCAACAACTGTTAATGTTCCCCAAATAGAGAGACCTAGGAGAAGTGATCAGAATCACCTAGGAAATAAACAAAGGTATTTATAATTCTTTGCTATCCTATTTCTTGCCACCATAAAGGATAACTTGATACCTCATACATTTATTATTTATTAGTAAAAATTAAAATATACATTTACGTGATTCTATTAAAAGGAGTTATTTTGTCTATCAGTGCAATAGCTCATTAAACATTAAATAAAAAAGAATAGCAGGATAGTAACATCTCATGATTGTTTCTATGTAAACAATTGAAAAAGATGAATCATCATCATCAAAACTCATTCCATATGAATTCTTTTCAAAAGAACTTTAATCTATTCACAAAACAAATTTCTTAGGCACCTGCTATGTGCCATGTGCTGTACTAAGCACTGAGGAAAGTATAGAGATAAATAACATGTTTCTGCCCTCCAGTTTGTTCTTTCAAGGGATGATAAGACATATATATGGATACCTATAGTTCAAGGCAATGTGTAAAGTACATACATTTTTAAAAGGCAACTTGATATATTAAAAAAAAACATGCAAAGTCGGTACATCTGGATTCAAGTCTTACCTCAAAACTTTATTACTCTGAGTATGTCAGAACTTTTCTTCAGTTTCCTATTTGTAAAAAATAATATATGCCATGCCTATGAGATGATAATATGGAAGAAATGTATTATAAATTATTAATCACTATATAAATGTGATTCCTTTGATACTCTGATGAATCAATTCAGTTAGATCAAAGTCAATGAACATTTATTATACATTTACTTTGTACAAGGCAGTATTATAGGCATTAGGGATACAAAGAGAAATATAAAGCAATTTTTTTCTACTAAAGAAACTATGGATGTTTATTCCAACTATACTGATCAGAATCCATCTGAAATTACTCTTGTGTCAGTAAAGCCTGCTCAAATCATATATCCAATTTGCTGGCACCTTTGACATTACATAGGTGCTAATGGAGTAAAAAAAGAGCATCTATTGGTTATCTTTCATTTTTGTTATGTAATTTCCTCTTCTAATCTCTGGCATAGTCTATTCAAATTCACCATGCACCACACCATTCTATTTTGGTGACATACCACTTTGATTCTCTGAAGGCTGCGGTTTTTCATGATTCATAGTCATAGAGTATCACTGGAAGAATATTGTTGCTAAAAAGAGGGATTTTTGCTTCAATGAGAAACTTGGAGTCAATAAAAGAACTTTCATTGCCCAAATGTCATCTCTTCTGCTCTCTTTTTTCTATTCAATTCTGGTGCTAGCTTATTGTTCATCTACAATATCTGTGCAAAATATCTGTACCAATAGTTTAGTTCTATGAGTTATCTTTCTCATTTCATATGAGAGCAGACAAGAAGTACTGGTCATTCATTTGTTTCCTCTTTTTTGAAAACCTAGACCAAATTCTTGAATAGTTATGGACCTCATTAAGAGACTCTTCAGTGTTCTTTCTGGGGCTTTAAGCATTCAACAAAATATCAATGGCCAACAGAAGCATTTGATATCACTATAAGGAATACCCTGATTTGGACCCTCTGATATATATATATATATATATATATATATATATATATATATATATATATAACATCTATTTCAATGACAAACATCTTTGGCAAGCATATATCCCTGGTTTTATACTTCTTTTGATATTAGGAATGAGATGATTAGTGAACAAAATGATCTGTTTTGCTCCAAAGAATCTTATATGATTTTAGTATATGTACAGGAGATTCTTTGTTACAGGATAACTTGTAATGCAACATGCATTGAAACAAATATTTTGGGTTTGGTTTTGTTGTTGTTGTTGTTCTGTTATCAACAAGCAATAAGTACAGTAGGATCTTGTATTCTTTGTACCTTTCATTCAATTATGTGATTGTAGAACATGGTTTCATCAATAGCAGGTCATGTCAAAGTAAGTATATTTCATTTTGACGGGGTTATTAAACTGGTAGCTCTAAAGATAGCATGCCTAGACCTCAGCACAGGGTTTGAAAAAATATCTCCTGCTATTCTTGAGGAAAAGATGGAGTGATAAGAACTAGACAATAGTACAATTAGATGGATTCAGAAATGGTTGAACAACCAGACTCAAAGAGTAGTCATATCACAGAATATGGAAATTCAAAGAAACCTCAATAGACATGTAGTCCAACTCATACACAAAAGGAATTGCCACAATAATCTTCCTGGAAAGTGGTCATCCATCCTCTACTTTGAAACTTCTAAGAAGGGGGGACGTGCCCACTCATTAAGTAACTCATTCCATTTTGGGGCAATTCTAGTACTCTGCCATATTTTACTTGTGAACTTGATTTTTATATCCATGTGAAAGATTTTACATTTATCCCTATTGAATTTTTTCTTATAACTAGCACAAAGTTCCAGGCTGTCAAAGTATTTTTTTTTAGTCCTGAATCTGTCATCCACTGTTAGCTAAACATCTCAGTTATGAGTTATTGGCAAAATTGAAGAGCACATTCATCCAAGTCATTGATAACAATTTTGACAGCACAAGGTCAAGCACAAATCTCTCCCATTTTGACATAGAACCATAAATGGCTACTCTTTGAGGTTCTCAATTCAACAAGTTCTGAGTCCTTTAGACTATATTGTGTATAACATATATCTTTCCATTTTCTCCATAATACTTTGTCAAAAGCCTTGCTGAACTATGACTAAACTTTTCCATGAAATTTCCCTGATGTAAATATGATAGGTAAATAGATAAGCTAGATCAATCAATATATAGACATGAGAGAAAGACCAACACAGATGGATAGATAGATAGAAAGATATATAGATCAAGCTTGTAACAAGCATATACTGTGTCAAGGACATAATCCCTGTGAATATGAATAATAACAACAAAAATTGTTTCTACTCTCATTAATTTACATTTGAATAGGGGAAGACAAAATATAAAAGATAACAAGAAATGAGTGGAAGGTGTTTTCGGTTGGAGGTGAAGTTAAATGTACTGACAGGGTCCTTCAAGAAATAATGAAATGAACAACTTTAGCAAAGTTGAAGGATACAAAATAAACCCACATAAGTCATCAGCATTTCTATATATTTCCAACACATCACAGCAAGTAGAATTAGAAAGAGAAATCCCATTTAAAATCACCCTAGACAATATAAAATACTTAGGAATCTATCTGCTGAGACAAACACAGAAACAATATGAATACAACTACAAAACACTTTCCACACAATTAAAACTAGATCTAAATAATTGGAAACACATTAAGTGCTCATGGGTAGGATGAGCTAACATAGGAAAAGTAACAATCCTACCCAAAATTATTTACTTATTTAGTGCCATACGCATCGAACTACCAAGAAACTTTTTTACTGAATTAGAGAAAACCATAACAAAGTTCATTTGGAAGAACAAAAGATCAAGGATATCCAGGGAAATAAAGAAAAAAAATATGAAGGAAGGTGGCCTAGCAGTACCAGATCTCAAACTATACTATAAAGCAGTGGCCATCAAAACAATTTGGTACTGGCTAAGATATAGAAAGGAGGAAAAGTGGAAGAGACTTGGGGTAAACGACCTCAGCAAGACCGTCTATGATAAACCCCAAAATCCCAGCTTTAGGGACAAAAATCCACTATTTGACAAAAGCTGCTGGGAAAATTGGAAGACAATATGGGAGAGATTGGGTTTGGATCAACATTTCATACCCTACACCAAGATAAACTCAGAATGGGTGAATGACTTGAACATAAAGAAGGAAACTATAAGTAAATTTGGTGAACACAGAATAATATGCTTGTCAGATCTTTGGGAAAGGAAAGATTTTAAGACCAACCAAGAGTTAGAAAAAATGTAAATAAATAATTTTGATTACATTAAATTAAAAAGGTTTTGTACAAACAAAACGAATGCAACCAAAATAAGAAAGGAAGCAATAAATCGGTAAGAAATCTTCATAACAAAAACCTTTGACAAAGGCCTAATTACTCAAATTTATAAAGAGCTAAATCAATTGTATAAAAAAATCAATCCATTCCCCAATTGATAAATGGGCAAGGGACACGAATAGGCAATTTTCAGATAAAGAAATCAAAACTATTAATAAGCACATGAAAAAGTGATCTAAATCTCTTATAATCAGAGAAATGCAAATCAAAACAACTCTGAGGTGCCACCTCACACCCAACAGATTGGCTATCATGACAGCAAAGGAAAGTAATGAATGCTGGAAGGGATGTGACAAAATTGGGACATTAATGCATTGCTGGTAGAGTTGTGAATTGATCCAGCCATTCTGGAGGGCAATTTGGAACTATGCCCAAACGGAGCTAAAAGATTGTCTGCCCTTTGATCCAGCCATAGAATTGCTGGATTTATACCCCAATGAGATAATAAGGAAAAAGACTTATACAAGAATATTCATAGTGGTGCTCTTTGTGGTGGCCAAAAATTGGAAAATGAGGGGATGCCCTCAGATTGGGGAATGGCTAAACAAACTGTGATATGTGTTGGTGATGGAATACTATTGTGCTCAAAGGAATAATAAAGTGGAGGAATTCCATGTGAACTAGAATGACCACCAGGAATTGATGCAGAGTGAAAGGAGCAGAACCAGGAGAACATTGTACACAGAGACAGATACACTGTGGTACAACTAAATGTAATGGATTTCTCTAGTAGTAGCAATGCAATGATCCAGAACAATTCAGAGGTATTTATGAGAAAGAAAGCTATCCACATTCAGAGGAAAAACTTTAGGAAGAGAAACAGAAGAAAAACAACTGCTTGGTCACATGGGTCGATGGGGATATAATTGGGGATATAGACTCTAAATGATCACCCTAGTGCAAACATCAACAAAATGGAAATAGATTTTGATCAAAGACACATATAAAACTCAGTGGAATTGTGCGTCGGCTCCAAGGAAATATATTCTAAATTTATTAATTAAATTTTTCAAAAAAAAAAAAGAATGATCCCAGCCAGTAATTCACCAGTCAGAAGAATAGTTTAATAATCTTGTCAAAAAAGATAATTAGGAAAGTCTGGTATGATCTATAACACCAGAAGCAATCACCCATTCCTTTATAGATATTTCCTAGCCCTTTCTTTACTAATCCACTCTAAAATTTTGACAGAAATCAGTCAAGTACACTGTCCTATAATTTGCATACTTTGTTCTCTTCCTTTTTTTTTTTTAGAAATTGTGTCCACTTTTGCCTTTCTTCATTCTTGTAGTTACCTCTCTTATTTCTCCATGATCTTTCAAAGATCACATCTGGCATTTTTTTCAGGACCCAGAGATTTAGCTCATCTGAACAGGTGACTCAAATTAATCAAGGACAGTTCCCTGCTCTCTTATTCTCCTCTTACTTATCTAGGGTATCAAATCCTTGTTAGTTATTTTTGCTCTGTCTTCTCTCAAGTCAAGTTCATTCTCTTTGGTATGGAAAACAGAAGCAAAACAAAATAGCAGCTCTTCTTTCTATTGTCAGTTATCCTATCCATGTGCAAACAAGCTACCTTCTTTGAATCTCCTCTATCTTCACATAGTTTCAAAAAATAATGCCTTTTTGTAATCTTTAGCTTCTCTTCTCTGTTGAAGCTCATGCTGTATTTTTAGCATTTCTGACACTTAAAAAATATGGTGCCACAGTTCTATATATATATATTTTTTTCTTTTTCTATTAGCTTTGTTTCCATCTTCTGGATCTTTCTTTCTAAATCCTAAATTGGTTAGTGACATCCCTATGCAACTACTGGCTTCTTTTGACAAAATTCATCTTTCCTCATCATATGTTTGGAATTTCATTGTTGAGCTTCCCCCATCCCTACTGGGTTGATTTCTCTTTAAGCATTTTATATCATGAAATTTTACTTATCTTTCATTTGAACCCATAGAAATTATTTTTCTTAATAGTGAGGCTGTATGTTAGACTATATACCCAGACATCTTTTCTGTCACAAACTTCAGGATATAATTTTCACTGTCCTCTCCTCAAAGATTCCTATCATTTTAAGTATGTGATCTTTCTAATAATAATTTCTGTGCCTCTACTTTTTCATTCTTGAAAATGTTCCTCAGTGAATTTAGTTCTCTTTTCTTGAGGAGGAACTACATATCAGTCTTTAAGTTCAAATCATTCACCTGGTATTTTTCTTTCCATACCTATCTGTGTGATATTTTCCCCTTCTCCGTCATCCTAACATGTGTACTCTTGTCTCTCCTCTACCTCAAATCTACCCAGTAATGAAACCTTGTTTCTTTTTCCCTTTTTAGAACAGAAACCTGGACAGTCATTAATTATAGTAGTAGGTGATTTTAGGAAAAGGTCCTCAGTGGAATATCCCAGAAATCTATACTTTGCCCTGTGTTGCCTAGCATTTTATCAGAGATTTGGGATAAGAGGCATCCTTATCAATTTTTCAAATGACTCAAAGCTAAGACCCTAGCATCAGAGTTACAACTCAAAAAGATCTTCACATGAATAAAATTGGGTGAATCTACTAAAACAAAATTCAGTAAAAATAAATGTAAAGCGATTATGGGCTTAGGAAATAAACTTCTTAGGGGAAATGGGAAGAGCATAGAGAGCAGTTCATCTGAAAAAAAAATCTAGGAATTTTAGTAAACAGCAAATTCAATCAGTTAATATAAGGATTATACAGAAACCAAAAAGTGTAATGCAATCTTGGACTTCATTAAAAGATGAATAACAGGATTGTTGATGAATAACAGTGGACTGAGAGCCAGGTCTAGAGATAGGATGTCCTGGGTGCAAATCTGTCCTCGGAGATTTCCTAGCTGTGTAATCCTGGACAAGTCATTTAACTCCCATTGCCTTC
The DNA here is from genome assembly GCF_027887165.1 of Monodelphis domestica. NCBI lineage: Eukaryota > Metazoa > Chordata > Mammalia > Didelphimorphia > Didelphidae > Monodelphis > Monodelphis domestica. Next base: position 635,098,638 of record NC_077227.1, read on the forward strand.
CTTATCATTCTTCTGCCTTGGAACTGATGCAAAATATTGATTCTAAAGCAGAAGGTAAGGTGTTGTTTTTTGTTTTAAGAGATGAATAGCAGGAATGGAGAGATTTTGTTTTTGTTATATTCTTCCCTGGTCAGACCATATATAGGCACTCATTTCCTTACCTTTTCTCATACTGTTATTTTTACATAAAAGCCTCATCTTTGTGTATAAAAATCCTACTGAATCTGAAAGGTCCTTTTCTCTTGCCTTTTGCTCCATGGAACCTTCCTTGATTACATTGGACAAAGCTTTTATCTCTCCTCCAATTGGTATGTTATTGTAAACTCCTGTTATATATCTTATTATAATAATTAAGCATAGATGTAACCTTCAGAAGTATCATCCTTGAAAGCCTCCTTGGGATTTGGAACTAATTCTGTGTTCTTGAAATCTATGGCAGTGGAATGCAAGCTTTGGCAGGGTCTACCAAGATGACAAGTTTTCAAGTATAAGCCTAGTAATAGAGTATGTCTGTCATCTAAGGAATAAACTAACTACATTTGGGGAGAAAGATAAATGAATATGACATGAGATGGTGACTATTTAGGCCACAGGAACTCATATAAATTTTATATTATTAGAGCCATTCTAATCTCAGTTTAAATAAGAATACTTTATATACTGGATCCTTAATTGTTAAAATGATAATTTTGTGGGAGTCTGAGTCTTCCCAGGATTCTAACCTCCTACACATTCCAGAATCAAAAGCCAAAAGCAAATCCAAATCCAAAACCAAAAGCAAAAATAGAGAGACAGAAATTTAACATAAAAAACTAAAGTAGAAATTTACAAAGGATAAAGCCTGAGTGTTTGCCTCAAGGAGCAGAATTATAGTTAAATCTTGAGGTTGAATCTGAAAATCCATATTTGATGCATGAGCAGAAATGGAAACTCAGAGAAATTAAGTGACACGTTCAAATTACTTTATGTAATAATAATAAAAAAAGAATTGGAACCCAAGTCTCCTAAAGGAATTTTCTAAGCTTTGCTCACTCTACCCTGACTCACAAAATTGTCTGTCACTTTCATCATTTGCTATATTGCTTTATTGATATTTGTGCATTTGCCACACAACATACACACACTAAATTGGAAGCATCCTTAGGACAGGGACAGTGACTTTTCTAAACTTTATGCCTCTTCAAGCACCTTAGTATATAATAGGCAGCTAAATGACACAGTGGATGGAGGACTGTGAGCCTGGAGTTAGGAAGACCTGGGTTTAAATGTAGTAATTATTATTATAGTCTAGCACATTAAGACCAAGAGCAGCAGCACTGTTCCATCTCTCCCACAACCCCAAGATTTCTGGTCCTGCTTCCCTTCTAGCCATAATTCTAGGAATTCTGGGAATCTCCATATCCTGTGGAGATATAGATCAGCAACTGTTGCTATGGAGTGCTGGATCCCACTTCTATAGCAAACAGAGAGGCTAAGGACTGGGGAAAGGAGGTTGCAAACACTAAAACACTGTCAAATGGCGCAACATAAGAAATAGATAGGATTTAATTAGTGCAAAATTGCATTAAGAGGATGCATTTAAATCTGCTTTGCTACTCTACACTCTAAGGACCACTGGACCATGGTTTCTGACTTGCAACTGAAACCTCCCATACATGATGTCTCCCCTGGTTAGAATTTGTGCTCCTTGAGATCAGGGACTTTGTATTCCTGGACAAAGTAAATGCTTAATAAATGCTTTTCCATCAATTCATTCATTAATAAATGTCTCTTGAATTTAATCCAGTTTTTAATACTTTCTTAATCTACAGTCATGTTCAGGGAAAACTGATCCTCAAAAGGATGTCTCAGGAGTCTGAATTATCCTCAGCCAGCCAGAACAATTCAATTATTTTCAATGTACTTCACTCACCTAAGTCAGCTTAGCAGGCTAAAAAACATTAAAGAAAGCTATTCAATAACTACTGGGAAGAAAGGAGGTTTTTGGTTAACCTTTAGTTAAATTATCTTGGACACTGCATGGTCCAGGCATTTTGGTTAATCGATATTTTGTCATATTATGTCGTTCTTTCATGGGATTATGCAGAGAAGATATAATGGTCTTACTAACCAAAGTACCTTTCTAGGCAAATGATAACATTCTGACTTACCTCATGAAGCATTGTGGGTCATCTAGAAAATTACAAGCAAGTAATAGAAAGTTTAATAGTTATACTTAGCATCACATCCACATTTAGGAATTAGTCCTTCATGTGTATGAAGGGTAGTGAGCTGGCATATTAGAGTACTGGGTTTGGAGTTAGGAAGATCATGATTCAAATTCTGGCCTTGGATACTTACTATCTGTGTGACCCTGGGCAAATCCCTTAACCCTATTTGCCTCAGTTTCCTCAACTGTAAGATGAGCTAGAGAAAGAAATGGCAAACAACTCCAGTATCTTTGCCAAGAAAACCCCCAAATGGGGTCATTAAGAGGCAGACAAAACTGAAAAAAAAAAAAAACTAAACAACAACCACCTTTATGTGTATAAATTTTTATTATTCACTGTTGTTACCTAACACCATTTCACACTAGACAATCCCATCAAACTAGGAAAAAGGTTCTGCCTCTCCCCAGGCCATTTTTCAGTTAAACAAAGTACACTGAAACATAAAACATGACTTCTGACTCAATCAAATCTTGCTAAAATAGTAACAAGGAAGTCTGCCCAGAGAAAATGTGAATTCTCCCATTTCTTATAGAAACTTTTCATTTGTTTCATCATGTTAAAAATCACTAACTGACTTTTTTGTTTGCAGTAGAGAATAAGCAACTTATTAGTTGTGTTTTATTGGCTATTTCTCTAAAGGATTCTCACTATAATACCTCAAGTTCTGAAATTAACATCTTGCTTCTAAATCATCATTTCTTCCATAATAGTTATGAATAAATAATACATGTACTGTACAAGTAAACTTTAAAATTAGAGAGAGAAAAGAACAATAGTTACCATTTTCTTTATTAAATGATGTTATATGCATGCACAAGTATGGTTCTTGCCAATAGCTAAAAATTAGAAAGAAAACTGAATTAAAAGCAAGATCTATATTCTAACCCTGAGACTTGGCATTAATTATTTGTGTGATGGTGTACAAGTCACTGCTGTGAGCTCTTGTTTCCTCATGCTTAAAAGGAAAGGTTGAATTAAATGTTATCTGAGGTCTGTTTCAACTCTAAAATTCTACTGTTCTTTAATTTTCTTTTGGAATATTTTATTATAACAAAAACTGGATAGAGGTTTGGTGGGTAAGGAAAAGTCAAAAAAGCAGATTGAGTTCAGAATTATAGAATTTCAGGGTAGGAAAGTAATGCAGGGGCCATCTCATGCTTTCCATATCAGAACAAGAAATTTATTATATGCCTGAGAAGTGGTTCCCAACCTTTGATTGAAAAGTTTCAATGAAGGAGAACCACCACTACTTCTCAAGGAGGTGATAACTCTAATTGAAACAAAGTTTGTTTTTTAATTTCATGTAATATATAATTACATTGCTTTGCAATTTCTCTTTAGTGCTCCTAGTTCTACCCCCTGGACCAAATAAAACAGGTTTAATCCCTCTTCTTTCTGCATGACAAATGTTCAAATACCTGATGATCACTATCAGCCACCCATCTCCACCAAATTTTTTCCCCAAGTGAAATGTGTCCAGATCTTTCACTTGATCCTGATTGAATGTAATCTTTTTTCATCTTCTGGTCACCAACTTCTGTATACCTCCAATTTATCAGTGTCCCTTCTAAAAGTGTCACCTAGACCTGAAAACAAAGCAGAAGGATCATCTCTATAATACTATTATTGCAGCCTGAAATGTCCTTAACATTTTAAAATGTCAAATCATGTTATTTACTTACATTCACCTGGAAGTCCAATAAAACCACTCATTTCCTGCCCTCTTCTGTCCTCTCATTTCTTCTCCCCTTCTTTTCCTATCCTTTCATCTTCTCTCTCCCCTATGTTGTGCAATCAAAATGGACAAAGTAACACAGTTGTCTCATCTCAGAGCAACTTTTCAAACCCTTGAAAAATCTTCAATTCTCCTTAGGTTTCTATGTCAAAATATTCTCATGGGTTCTTATAACCATTTTCCTCCCTTGGTTCTTCTCTTGCTTAAAGGAGAGCTTCAGGATCATCAGTTATCTATCTTTTGCAGTAAAGTTTCCCAGTTGTTTACAATGAAATTCATAGTCTAAAATTCTGTTTCAGACTCTCAATGTTTATGACCTAATTTTTTTTTGTTTTACCCACTTTACTTAAAAATAGTTATATATATATGTATATATATGAGTCAAAAATCTCCATAATGCTCTGTAGTTGTGTCCAACACAGTTCTCAAAATTTATTGCCAATAAAACTGTTTATGTAAACTCAGTTTTCAACATTAAAAAATTGAATTTTGAATTCTTTCCTCATTTGATTTTACATGTGTACTCATGTAAAATGTAAGGAAACTCAAGGAAAAAATTAAGAAAGTAAAAAAAAAATCTTGCTTTGCTCTAGATTCAGATTTCATCAGTTCCTTCTCAGGAAATAGATGACAGTTTTTATCATGGTTTCTTTGAGATTGTTTTGGATCATGGTGTTGCTGAGAACAGCTAAATAATTCATAGTTGTTCACTGTACAATATTGCTGACAATGTGTACAATGTTCTTCTGGTTCTGCTGATTTCACTTTGTTTCAGTTTGTGTAAATCTTTCCAGGTTTTTCTGAGCTCCTTCTGCTCATCATTTCTTACAGGTCAATATATGCTATTACATTCATATACTACAACTTATTTCAGCCATTTCCCATTTGATGGGTATTCCTTCACTTTTCAATTCTTTGACCTCATAAAAAGAGCTAAGTATTTGTGTACATATAGGCCCTTCCCTGTTTTATTTTTTATCTCTCTGGGATACAAACCTAGTAATAGTATTGCTGGGTCAAAGGATATGTACTATTTTATAGCCCTTTGTGCACAGGAAGAGATTGCTATCCAGAATGTGTAAATCAATTCACAACTCTTCCAACCATACATTTGTGTTTCAATTTTCCCACATTCCTTCCAAGTTTTGTAATTTTTTTTCTTTTCTGTCATAATAGCCAATTTGAGAGGTATATGATGGCATCTCAGAGTTGTTTAAATTTGCATTTCTTTAATTAATAGTGATTTAGAGCATTTTATTGCATGACTATATCAAGCTTCAATTACTTTGAGAACTACCTGTTCATATTCATATCTTTTGACCATTTGTCAATTGGGAAATAACTTGTATACTTACACATTTGACTCATTTCACGATGTATTTGAAAAATGAGGCCATCGTTAGAGAGACTTGTAAAAAAATTTTGCATCATTATGATTACTATATATTACTCTCCACCCAGTTTCTCCATGTTTAGTTTCTGATCACCACATCCACAATCTAGCTTATACATGTATTATCATTCAAAACATTATTCCATATTATTCATTTTTTGAATAATCTTATGAAGCCAAAATCCTAAAACATATATCCAAATAAACAAGTAGTAATAAATCATATCCTTCCATCTACATTCTTACTCCAACAGTTATTTCTGTGAAGATGAATAGATTCTTTTCTATAAGTCCCTTAGAATTGTTCTGGATGAAGTACTGCTATTAGTAGCTAAGTCTATCATATTTGATTGTTCCACAATTTTGCTGTTTCTGTGTACAATATTTTCCTGGTTCTGCTTGTTTTACTCTGCATTAGTTGATGTAGGTCTTTCTAATTCTTTCTGAAATCATCCTGTTCATCATTACTTTTAGCACAATATTACTCCAGCAACATCATATACCACAATTTGTTCAGCCCTTCCGCAACTGACAGATACCATATAGTTTCCAATTCTTTGCCACCATGAATATTTTTGTAAAAATAGATCCTTTCCCATTTTTTCCCTTTGGGATACAGACCTAGTAGTGGTATTACTGGATTAAAGTATATGTATTGTTTTATAGCCTTTTGAGCATAATTCTTTTTTGTTTGTTTGTTTGTTTTAATTTATTAAATTAATTAATTTAAAATATTTTCCATGGTTACATGAATCATGTTCTTTCTCTCCCCTCTGCCCAGCCCCCTCCTGTAGCCAAGGAGCAATTCCACTGGATTTTACAAGTGCCTTTGGGCATGTTTCTAAATCAACTTTTAGATCATCTGGATCAGTTCACAGCTCCACCAGAATTATATTAGTATTCCATTTTTGCCACATCCACTCCATCATTTATCATTTTCTTTTACTGTCATATTGGCCAAACTGATAGGTGTGAAGTGGTAGTTCAGAGTTGTTTTAATTTGCATTTTTCTAATCAGGAGGGATTTAGAACATTTTTTCATATGATTATTGATAGCTTTAATTTCTTCATTTAAAAATTGCCTCTTCATGTCCTTTGACCATTTTATCAATTGGCTAATTACTTGGATTCTCATGAATTTGACTTAGTTCTTTATATATTTGAGAAATGATACTTTTATCAGAGAAATTTGTTATTAAAATTTTTTTCCACAGTTGCTTGCTTCTCTTCTAATTTTGGTTGTATTGGTTTTGTTTATAAAAAAAAGCCTCTTTAATTTAATATAATCAAAATTATTTATTTTAAATCTTATAATATTCTCTATTTCTTGTTTGGTCATAAATTCTTCTCTTCTCTGTAGATCTGTCAGGTAAACTATTCTATGTTCCCTTAATTTACTTATAATATCATGCTTTATATTTAAATCATATACCTTTTTTTTGACCTGATCTTGGTAATAGATATGAGATATTGATCTAAATATAATTTTTGCCATACTATTTTTCCAGTTTCCCAAGCAGTCTTTGCCAAATATTGAGTTCTTATCCCAAAAGTGAGGGTTTTTCGGTTTATCAAACACTAGATTGCTGAGGCCATTTACTCCTAATCTATTCAATTGATCCATTCTTCTATTTCTTAGCCAGTACCGGATTTTTTAATGATTACTGCTTTATAGTATAGTTTCAAATCTGGTACTGCTAGACTATCATCCTTCACATTTTTTCATTCGTTTACTTAACATTCTTGACATTTGGTTCTTTCAAATAAATTTTTTTCATTATTTTTTTCTAGTTCTACAAAATGTTTTTTTTTGGTAGTTTGATTGGTATTGAACCAAATAAATAAACTAATTTAGGTAGGATAGTAATTTTTACTATATTAGCTCAGCCTATCCATGAGCAATTAATGTTTTTCCAATTGTTTATATCTAACTTTATTTGTGGGGAAAGTGTGCTGTAGTTGTGTTCAAATATTCCTGTATTTGTCTAGGCCAATAGATTTCCAAGTATTTTATATTGTCCAGGGAGATTTTAAATGGAGTCTCTTTCTCTAACTCCTACTGATGAGCTTTGTTGGAAATATATAGAAATGCTGATGATGTATGTGAGTTTATTTTGTATCCTACAACTTTGCTAAAGTTATTATTTCAAATAGGTTTTAGTTGATTTTTAAAATATAACATAATATCATCCACAAAGAGTGACAGTTTACTTTCCTTATTGCCTACTTTAATTCCTTCAATTTATTTTTCTTTTCTAATTGCTAAAGCTAACATTTCTACTATAATATTAAATAATAGTGGTGATATTGGGCATCCTTGCTTCACTCCTAATCTTGTTGGGAAGGCTCCTAACTTATTATCATTACAGATAATTGTTGCTGGTGGCTTTAAATAAATACTACTTATTATTTTAAGGAAAAGCCTTTTTATTCCTATGCTTTCTAGTGTTTTAATTTTTTAAACCCTTACCTTCCATCTTAGAATCAATACTATATATTGGTTCCAAGGCAGAAGAGTGATAAGGGCTAGGCTTAAGTGATTTGGGAGGTTAAGTGATTTGTCCAGGATCACACAGTTAGGAAGGGTCTAGTGTTTTCAATAGGAATTGTGTTATATTTTTTCAAAGGCTTTTTCTTCATGTGAATTCTTTTAGTTTGATTATTGATTATGGTCAATTATACTGATAATTTTCCCAATATTAAATCAGCTTTGCATTTCTTGTATAAATCCTACTTGGTCATAGTAATAATATTTGTCATACATTCCTGGGTCACTTTGCAAGTATTTTATTAAAGATTTTTGCATTGATATTCATTAAGGAAATTGGTCTGCAATTTTATTACTCTGTTTTTTATCTATTTGGCATAGGTATATGCACTATATTCAGGTTATAAAAAGTATTTAGTATGACTCCCACTTTGATTATTTTGCCAACTAGTATGTAGAGTTTGGGGATTAATTATTGTTTAAATGTATGATAGAATTCACTTGTGAATCCATCTGGTCCAGGAACTTTTTCTTAGGGAGTTCATGGATGGCTTACTCAATTTATTTTTTGGAGATGGGATTATTGAAGTGTTCTATTTCCTCTTTTGTTAATCTAAACAATTTATATTTTTATAAATATTCATCCATTTCAACTAAATTATCAGATTTGTTGCCATATAATTGGGAAAAATAACTCCTAGAAATTGCTTTAATTTCCTTTTCATGAGAGATAAAATCACTCTTTTCATTTTTGATACTGTTAATTTCATTTTAAAAGCAAATTAATCAATACTCTCATTTGTTTTTTTTTTCATAGAACCATCTCTTAGACTTATTTATTAGTTTAATAGTTCTTTAACTCTCAATTTTATTTAATTCTCCTTTGATTTTTAGGATTTCCAATTTAGTTTTTAATGGGGATTTAAAATTTCTTTTTCTAGTGTTTATTTAGTTGCATGCCCAATTCACTGATTTGCTTCTTTCTATTTTGATTTATTGATAAGCATTCAGTTGTATAAATTTTCTATTATGTAATGCTTTGACTGTATCCTTATTTTGATATGTTGTCTCCTCATTGTCATTCTCTTCAAAGAAATCAGTGATTGTTTCTTTGATTTGTTCTTTAACCCACCAGTTTTAAAGAATTAGATTATTTAGTTTCCAATTAATTTTTAGATTGCCTTTCCATGAACTCTTATTGATATGATCTGAAAAAAGTTGCATTTATTATTTCTGCTATTCTACATTCAGTTGTGAAGTTTTTATACCATAGTACATGGTGTATTTTTGTATATTTATCATAGGGTACAAAAAAGAAGATATGTTCATTTTTATCCCAATTCAATTTTCTACAGATATCTATTAAATACAACTTTTCTAAAAATTCATTCACTTCTTTTATTTCTTTCATATTTATTTTTTGGGTCAATTTATCTAGTTCTGATAGGGAAAGGTTGAAGTACCCCACTAGTACATTTTTACTGTCTATTTGCCATTTACCTCCTTTAGTTTCTCCTTTAAAAATCTGGATGCTATACCATTAGGTGCATATTGTTAAGTATTAATATTTCTTCATTGTTTATGCTACCTTTTATCAAGGTGAAATCAATTTCCTTATCATTTTTAATCAAATCTATTTTTTAGTTTAATCTGAGATTATTATTGCTCATCCTGCTTTGTTTGTCAAAGCTGAATAGATTCTGCTCCAACCTCTTACCTTTACTCTGTGTGTGTCTACCTGCCTCAAATGTGTTCTGTAATAATTAAAATTAATAATATTTCTACCCAGATATATATTTTATAAAGTTTAGTTGGAAGATAGATAGACAATGTTCCTATAAGTAACCTGATCACATAGTGCCTAGACTGCCAGTCTCTTCCTCATTTCCCCTCACCTGCCTGCTCTGTCTCTTCTCCTTATGGTTCTCTCATTGGTCCTCTCATTGGTCTCCCCCGATTCTGCCCCAAACCTTAACTTTTATTTACGTACAGAATGTACACCAACACAACCCTGGCACAACACAACTGTGGTATGTCAGGAATGTTTGATAGACAGGTAAAGTTACTGAGGAGGGGGAGGGGATGAGCTTCCTTGACACAATTCCTTGTGAACAATATATGGTAGTATTATGGTTTTTATTCTACTCTACTCTCTGCTTGTTTTATGGACAAGTTTATCCCATTTATATTCAGTTATGATTACCATCTGTGTATTCCCCTCCATATTGATTTCCTCTTTTAATCTTGTCCTTTCTCCTTTCACTGTTTCCCTATACACCAGTGTTTTGCTTTTAATCATTCCCCCTATTTCCCCTCTGTTAAATTACTTCCCTCCCCACTACCTTTTTTATTATTCCCCTTCTACTTATCTATAAGGTAAGATAAGATTCTATACCCCAATAGATCTGACAGTTCTTTCATATCTGAGTCAATTCCAACAAGAGTAAAGTTTAAGTATTACTCACCACCACAATCACCCTCCCCTCCACTGTAATAGTTTCCCTCCCCCTGTGTCTCTTTATGTGATATGATCTATTTCTTGTAGTGAAATCCTTTTTTTTTTCACTCTTAGTTTATTTGGGATGGGTTTTTTTTTGCATATCATCCTAAATAGTTTACAATCACACCTGTTTTCTATGTATACTTCTTCTATTATGATAATGATCAGAATTTTTAAGAGTTATAGATATCACCTTTCCACATAGGAATATAAAGAATTTGACCTTATTGAAGCCCTTATTTTTTTCTCTTTCTTATTTACCTTTTTTATACTTCTTTTGAATTTTGTATTTGAACATAAAATTTTATGTTTGTCAAATATTTTCTTCAAGAATGCTTGGAAATCTTCAATTTTATTAAATGATCATATTTTCCCCTGAAAAAATATAGACAGTTTTGATGAATAAGTAATTCTTGGTTGAAAACCCAGTTCCCTTGCCTTCTGAAATATCATATTTCAAACCTTCCCATCCTTCAACGTGGAAACTGCCAAATGTTGCATAATCCTGACTAGGGCTCCATGATATTTGAATTGTTTCTTTCTGGCTGGTTGCAGTATTTTTTTCTTCCTGGCTTGGGAGCTCTTGAACTTGGCTATAACATTCCTGGGAGTTGTTATTTGGGGATTTACAGCAAGAGATGATCTGTGAATTCTTTCAATTTCTATTTTATCCTTTTTTTCAAGAATATCAAAGCTATATTAAGAATATCAAGGAATATCAACAGGGTGGTTTTCTTTGCTATTTCTTTTAATTTTAATCTTCATAATCAGGGTATACTTAATTATAATCTTCACAGATGTCTAGACTTTTTTTTAATATCATGACTTTCAGATAGTCCACTAATTCTTAAATTGTCTCTCCTGGACCTATTTTCCATATCAGTTGTTTCTTCAATGAGATAATTCATATTTTCTTCTATCTTTTCATTCTTTTGATTTTGTTTTATTGTTTCTTGATGTCTCATGAAGTTGTTAGCTTCTATTTGCTCAGTTCTAATTTTTAAAGAATGAATTTCTTCTATGACCTTTTGATCCTTGTATTAAAAAAAGATAAAAGGGGGAAGTTTTTGTGCCCAATGGAAGGGAAGCTTTTACTTTTGGTATGGAGAGGGGGAAGAAGAGCAGAACCCCCTTCTCAAAGTGGGGTTCAGTGGAGACAGAAGATGTAATGGTCTGATTCAGAGAGAAGAGAGGGGGTTTGAAGATTTTCCCCCTTCTTCCTTCCCTCCTTAGCTAAAGCTGCTCTCCCCAATTTGCTCTTGTCCCTCTTGTCTCCCCTCCACTACTCAAGACCAAAAGGTCTCCCCTTGATTCATTCACTCACACTCAGCTTGGGGAACAGATGACTTTTAATGTTAACTCAATCAGGTAATACAAAAGGAAATAACAGGCAGGGAAGGATGGTAAAAGGAAAGTGGGGAAGGGATCCCTTTCTCTATCTAAACTTTTTCCCCTTCCTCCTTGAATTTGGGGGGAACTCAGGCCTTGGCAGCCTGAGCCTCCTGAGAGAAAGTCAGGTTGACTCACCCCTGGGCAATAGGAGCTGAGGTAAAGTCTGCTCAGTTTCTCTTCAGAAAGTCCCTTCAATTGAAAAGTGTTTGGGGGGGGAGATTTCCAGTCACCAGCAGGAAAAATGGGTAACCCTCAGGAGAAAGTATTTTTCCCACCTTCTCTCTTCGGCTTCTCAAGACCAAGAGACCCTCACTGCTCTACCAGCCAGAGTATTCTCTCCTCAGGATCCACTCCTGGTGGCCCTCCCCCATTGAGGTGATCAATTTCACATACTCTTAAGCCTGGCACTTTTTCCTAGTGCCAGCCTCTGTCATATCCTTCTTTTCCATTTGGTCCATTCTACTTTTAATTCTACTTTTCTTTATTGCATTTTTAGCCTCTTTTTCCAGTATGTCAATTCTGTTTTTTAAAAAAAATCTCTTTTCTTCATTGGATGATTTCTCTCTTTTTCCAGCTGAACAATTTTGCTTTTTAAACTGTTTTTTGCATTACTTTCATTTCTTTCCTCCCATTTTTCTTCCACCTGTACTACTTGATTTTTAAATTTCTTTTTGAATTCCTCCAGTGCCTGAGAGAAGTTGCCATTTTTCTTTGAAGTTTTGCATGTGGTTGCTTGGATCTCATCATCCCCTACTGACTGTGCCTTGCTTTTTGTCTTTATGGAAATTTTCTGTGGTTTGATGTTTCTTTTTCTGTTTGTTCATTTTTCCAGTCTTTTTTTTTTTTGCCTGTGGACTGGGAATTCTCAAAGCTGCTGATTCTGTCTCTTCTGCTGATTGTTTGCAGACTCAGATCTATTTTGCTGTAGGGCTAAGGGTTTCACCACAACACAGTCAGTGCCACAGACTTCTGGGCCTCACTGTAGGCTGGTGCCAGGGCCTGAGAATCCCAGGGGTGGATCCAGGGTATGCGGTCTCTGTTTTTGGTGTGGGCAAGGTCTTGGGATCCCAAAATTGACCTATGTCCAGTCTCAGGAACTGGTATAGTAGGTGTGGAGGTGGTCAGCTAGTACTCCTCTGTGTGCAGGATTACTTCTTATTCCTCCTTATCCCATGAAAAATCAACTCTCTCTGCCAACCTTTCAATTTGTATTCACCAGGAGAATCCCCTCATCATGTCTTGCTATTGGTTTTTTACTCCAGTCAATTTTTAAAGATTGGTTTGGAAGGTTTGTCCAAGAAGATTCAGAATTTGCTGCTATTTAGCTACCATCTTGGGTCCTGATAATTTCTTGAAAGACAATGTCTAACCTCCTTTTTTTATAATGACTTTCAGGTAGTCCAGTAATTTGTAGATTATCTTTCCTGGATTTATTTTCTAAGACAATCATTTTTCCACTGAGATATTTCACTTTTTCTTCTATTTTTTCATTCTTTTGATTTTGTCTGATCTTTTCTTGATGAATCATAAAGTCATTACTTTCCACTTGCCCAATTCTAGTTTTTAAAACATGATTTTCTTGAGTGAGTTTTTGTGCCTCCTTTTCCATTTGGTCATTTTTTCTTTTCAAAGAGTTCTTTTCCTCAGTGAATTTTTGTACCTGTTTTTCCATATGATCAATTCTGCCTTTCAAGAAGTTCTTCTCTTCAGTACATTTTTGTATATATTTTTTTTTCCATTTGGCCAATCTTGCTTTTTTAAAAAGTTCTTATCTTCATTGGATTTTTATGCCTCTTTTATCAATTGTCCTATTCTGTTTTTTTAATATATTAATTTCTTTGGTATCTTCTATACCTTCAGAATTAAGGGAGCAGCTCAAAAAGGATTTTAAAAATCAAATAAGAAAGGCAGAAAAAAATGGTGAAATGAATGTGATACAGAGAAATCATGAAAAAAGTCAAAAGCTTGGTAAGGAAGGCACTTTCTTAATTTTTTTTCTATTTGAGTTTCCTTCCACAAAAGGATTAATATGAAAAAATATTTTCATGATCACACATGTAAAATATATAGGAGATTGCTTACAATCTTAATGGGTTTGGAAGGTAGGGGGAAGGGAAGGTGAGAATTCAAAAGACAATATTTTTTTGAAAACTGTGAAAACTGTTTTTACATGAACTTGGAGAAAAATAAAATAAATCTGATTTAAAGCAAAGCCATCCTCACAATATATTATCATCACTTTTTGATTTAGAAAAGGATCTCAAGATATCCTTGGCTTAAACTCATTACTTAAAGATTTATCACAATTTTTAATTGAAGAACTGAGCCCTAGATGAGTGAATTAATTCATCCAAAGTCATACAACTAGTAAGTAGTGGAGGATGGTGAGTGTAAGAATAAGTCTTATAAAGCTAAATCCCAGACATTTCTCAGAATAGAAACATAGATTTTTCTTAACTTGGATACAAAATTCTTGAAGGTTTACAGTAGCTAATCTCTTAAAAATTTTAGTTTCTGCCATTCTGGAAGGCAACTTGGAGCTATACCCAAAGGGCACTAAAAGTCTGTCTGCCCTCTGATCTAGCCATCGCACTGCTGGGTTTATACTCCAAAGAGATAATAAGGGAAAAAAGACTTATACAAGAATATTCATAGCTGTGCTCTTTGTGGTGGCAAAAAAATTGGAAAATGAGGGGATGCCCTCAAATTGGGGAATGGCTAAATAAATTGTGGTAAGTGTTGGTGATGGAATACTATTGTGCTCAAAGGAATAATGAACTGGAAGAATTCCATGTAAACTGGAGTGACCTCCAGGAATTGATGCAGAATGAAAGGAGCAGAACCAGGAGAACATTGTACACAGAGACTGATACACTGTGGCACAATCAAATGTAATAAACTTCTCTAGTAGTAGCAATGCAATGATCTAGAACAATTTGGAGGGATTTATGAGAAAGAATGCTATCCACATTCAGAGGGAAAACTGTAGGAACAGAAAAACAGAAGAAAAACAACTGCTTGATCACATGGGTTGATGGGGGTATGATTGGAGATATAGATTCTAAATGATCACCCAAGTGTAAATATAACAATATGGAAATAGGTTTTGGTCAAGGACACATGTAAAACCCAGTGAAATTGTGCATCGGTTATGGGAGGGGCTTAGGGGAGGGGAGGGAAAGAACATGACTCTTATAACCAAGGAAAAATATTCTAAATTGACTAAATAAATTTAAAAAAATTTAGTTTCTTTCAAATCTCAGCTTATCCTCTCTTCCTCCATGAGGTTTTTCCTGATCCCCACAATTGCTACTACCATCTCCCCCAAATTACTTTGTGTGTATTTTGTATTTATTTTTGTTTAGTTAGATATGTAGATCCCATCTTCTCTGACAGAATGGAAACTCTTTTAGGTCAGAGATTGTTTAATTTTTTTCTTCATATCCTTAGTACTAAGCATAGTACCTGATACATACTGAACCCATAATAAAATATTTGCTGATTGTTCAATTTAACTCTGGGGGTTTCATCCAGTCAATAATATTTGAGGCTATGATGGGCTAGAACCTTTGATTAAACATAACTAAGGCTTCTGGAGCAGTTTATGCAGCTTCCCCCCCCCCCCCCCGCCAAAAAAAGAAAGGATAGGGTTTTCAAAAGAAGTCAGCATGGCCACTTGTTAGGAATAGGATAGAGAAGATTTTCAGTCAGGGTTTGGTTTGGATTATGTAACTTCTGAAATCCCTCCTAGCCCTGAAATTCTATGATTCTTACAAGAGTTTAAATGTATATAAGACAATAGCATTAGGGCCACAGAATTCATTTATTCATTCAATATTTAAGTGCAAGATCCAATGCTAGATGCCAGGAATATACAAAGATGAACAAGATGTGAAACTCACAATAAAGTGTATAATCAATTAGAAGATATAGAACATGTACACAAATGACTCTAATGTGAAGGAGCCTGTGAAAGTGTATTAAGAAATAAAGTACAACAGGAGTACAGAAGTCAACATATTAATATAGAAAAGTAATACAGAGGTGAGGCAAGAAATTATAAATTAAAGTAATATAGAGATAGAGAAAATATGTATATATGATTTGAAAATTCTAAAAAGTTGTCACAAAAAGGATTTCTTTCATCCACTTGCTGAACAATGAAAAGAAAAGCTCTGGAAGAGGAAATGTTCTTCTATCTTAGAGAAAATGATTTTTTAAAAATAAAAATATTTCTATTTTCTTAGTTTTTTCTTTCTTCTTATTTCATTATTTCATTTCATGTTCTTTCCCCTTCCTTTCATTTCTTTTTTTCTATCTCCTTTCCTCCATGTTTCCTTCTTTTTTCTCTCATTGATATTTTCCCTTTTTTGTCTCTGCTGCTTTTTTTCTTCCCTCCTTCCTTCACTCTTTTTTCTTTTTTCTTACTTTTTTACATTTTATTCTTTTTCATTTCTCTTCTCCCTTTTCTTTTTCATTCATTATTTGTCTCCTCCCTTTTCCCCTTTATCTATGTTCCTTCTTTTCATCCTTATTTCCCTTTGTTCTCTCTTTGTTTTCTTTCTTTTTTCTCTCCTCTTCTCTTTTTTTCCCTCCCCCTCCTCACTAAATTGTTGGGTAAGTAGTTGAAAAATAACTGGAGTTAGTCAACAGAATACAAGTTGAAACCTGCCTTCCAACAGTCTTTACCTCAAGACTCATCTTTTAAAGCTGTAATGGCATTTTTTTCTTCAGTGGAAGCTGACTCCTTGATCTTGACTGTGTCTTCTGCATTCACCAATTTCAATATTTGTGCATTTAGCTCCCTGCCCCACCCAGACATGAATGCAGCTCCTTCCTACTTAGCTAGGCATTAGACTTACAGAAGACCAGGTGTACAAAATCTCTAAATACCTCAACCTCATTGAGTGGCGGGTATCACTCTACTCCTTAGAACCCTTTGTACACACATCCTTTGGCATGATTTATGGTCCTAATTAGATCCCAGTGGCAGGATTCTGTCAGCTAACAATGCATATCCTAATCACCTTTTCTTCATACAAATGATTTCCTTAACTTCGCATGCATAACTTAGCAGCCTTTATTTTTAAAACTCATGTTAACAGCTTTCCTGTGGCAACCAGTAGGGGTGCTATGATAAGAATCTAATTTGCTGTAAAAATGACTCATTTGTCAAATAAGCATTAAAATAATTGTTCCCCTTTTGACTGTTACCCTGCTGTTTCCAGTCATTTTCCAAAACTAAATTATTTACTCATTTGAAAGTTCAGCTGTGCATATTTTAATTGATATTCTCTCATAGGACTCATATTGTTAATGACAATAATTAACCCGAAAAGGCTGCTAAATAATTATGCTGAGAAGATATGAAGTATTTGCACAGAAAGTGAAATCAGCATTTGAAAAACTATCAAAATGTAAAACTTTCATATTTTATGGTAAAGCACAGTAATAGTTCATAATCAAATTAAAGATGAAAAGGAGAGATGTAAATGATATTCTTTGATGCAGAATACTTTATTTTCTTAATGCAGGAAAGTAGCCCATCTAGCAAGATTATTCTCTCTTTCTAGGAAGTTTCTAATATTAATTTTCTAGTTAGCAATAGAAAAGATTCTTCTCACTTAGAAAGCTAAAAGCCTCTTAATAATAATGACTTGTTCTTATTCCTCACCTTTCAGAGAGACAAATGTTGAGCTCAACAAGTTGCACACACCAATCCAAAAAGAGATAATCACTAAGACATTACTCAACTGCCCTGGAAACTCATCATAGAGTTTGAAAGCTGGAAGAGAACTTAAAGTTCTCTTTTAGTTTATGTTCTCAATTAGTTTAATTTCTATCTCAGCAAGAATCTTTTCTACAAAAGTAGTCTCCTAGCCTTTCCTTGAAGATATCCAATGAGAAGAAATCTACTCTGACCCAAGGTGACCTATTCTAATTCTTAGGAAGTTTTTTGTTACATCAAGCCATAATCTGCCTCTTGCTGTATCCATCTCATACTCCTAGTTTTGCTCTCTGGGACCAAGTGGAACTAATCTATTTCTTTATGTACATGACAACTTCTCAGATTCTTAAGGCTCCCTCCCATGTAACTGGGGAGAAAAAAAGGTAAAATAATTTTTAAAAAGACTTTCCTTGCAATATATTATCATACCTTTTTGAGTTAGAAAAGGATCTCAAGAGATCCTCTGATTTAGCCCCTTGATTAAAGATTCATCACTATTTCTTAATTGAAGAACTGAGTCCTAGGAAAGTGAATTAATTTGTCTAAAGTGGTAGAGGATAATAAGTTTTATAAAGAAAACAAACTCCCAGACATTTCTCAGACTAGAAACATCAATTATTCCTAACTTGGTTAAAAAACTCTTTAAGGTCTACACTAGTTCATTTCTTTTTTTTTTTTTAACTCTTACCTTCTGTCTTGGAATCAATACTGTGTATTGGTTCCAAGGCAAAAGAGTGGTAAGGGCCAGACAATGAGGGTTAAGTGACTTGTCCAGGGTCACACAGCTAGGAAGTATCTGAGGTCATATTTGAACCTAGGACCTCTTGTTTCTAGGCCTGGCTCTCAATCCACTGAACTACCCAGCTGCCCCCACTAGTTCATTTCTTAGAATTTTTAGTTTCTTTCAAAGTTTAGCTCTATTTCCTCATCCAGTCTCTGTCAATCTTTTCTTATTCCAATTGAAATGTGTCAAATTCCTTAAACTAATCCTGAGTTGTATCCTCCCCCATTAAATGTAAGCTCCTTGAGGGCAGAGAATATCACACTTTTTATATTAGTATACACAGAACTCTACAAAGCCTAGAAGACAATAAATATCTTTAAAGACTTTTATTCCTATTAAATAAATATATACATATAATTTTATTCCTATTACATATTATCTCATTGGATGTCTTCAAACATTCTAGTCTGTCAAGACTTATTTGGACCTACTTTCTTTCAACCAATATACCAATAATTTCTTTAAGCTTCATATAATTTGAAAATATGATAAGCATGTTATTTATCATTTTCTATAATTCACTGATAAAAATGATAATCTATTCAAGGCCTATCATCATTCACTAGAAGCTACCTTCTAGGCTGATATAGAACCATTGTTAATTATACTTTAGGCACTGTCATTCAAATAGAAGATGCTATAAGAAGTTTCTGATCCTGTTCAGTAATAAGGAACAATCATCCCCATCTACTTTTCAGGACACCCAACAGAGGAGGAAACCCTGAGCTAGCTGTTGAGTTCTCTTTGGCTCTGAGAGAACCAGCTGTCCCCTTTAGCTCCTCTCCTATTGTGGGTAGAAATCCTAGTTTAATTTGGTTTAAAGATATTGAAGATTTACCCAATCATCATTTTCATCATGCTCCTCCTATTTTTATGTCCCTCTATTGATTCCCTTGCAAAGCATATTGTATTATATTTTAATCAGAATATTAGAGCTGCAAAAAAGTATGTAAAATTGATGTGCCCAATATGAACATCTTCCTCAGAACACAATACTTTTGAGACCAGCTAGAAACATGCTATTTTGCAAGTAACGAAAAAACAATAATAAGAAAAAGGATATGTTCATCCTAGAGCTTTTTGTCTCATAGAAAAAAATAACAAAGGAGTTGTATCCAGTACTTTGATATGTCTCAAAAACTCAGAGCATTTCTCCTGACATTATATCAGAGTGGGCTCCTAAGGCAGACTGATTGACTACTCCACTGGCATTAGGATAGCAATCATACATTGTTCCTGCTGTTGTTAGCTGTTGCTTGCTGCTGCTTGCCAGTCTGAAATTCCTATTAAGTATGTCCATAGAAACTTTGCCTCATCTCACTTATACCAAGTATAAGTAAACAGGTTCCAATTATGTTGTAACTTAGTAATAAATCTATTATATATAACAGAAAGAGGATCTGCTATGATTTGGCACCAATATTGTCCTCATTTACCTCTTGAAAACACCATGCAATCGCTAAGGGCAATACTTGGGATCCTTTCTCATTTCCTACCCAAACCTTCTTCTTCCTTGCTCATTGTCATAGATAACCACCTAAACTGAGTTTGACTTCTACTCAGGCAGAAAGAAAAGATTATCTGGACAAGGAAGAGCTCTCTACACAATCTGTAAACTAACAGCCATTTCTATATTTTTTCTAATCCTCAGAAGATTAATAGTATGAGAGATTTTACAAAATGCCTTATTAAATTTGAGCATATTATATCTACAGTACTCCTCTGATATAGCAGTCTAGTAACCCTAATAAAAAGTAAATAAGGGAGACAACATAGAGGGAGCATCCCAGTCAAATTCTCCCAATTATCATCTCCAAATAACTTTAAAATAATGTGTCAAATTGAATTCTGAAGTAACTTAGCCAGAAAAGGTCAGGTAAAGCATTTTTCCATCCCAAGACATTTTTTTTCAATCCCAAGAAATAGGTGATTAGAAGCATTGGTCTGTGAAATAAAGGCCAGCCCAGAGGACATGGGTCAGTGGCAGTAGCTTTAAGAGATCTCATTAGAGATTAGGATTGAGCAAATGGTGAGAAAGAGATGATAGGGGACCTTGAGCTGACTTTGGGTATAGAACTGGGAAGTGTTTGGAAATT
The DNA here is from genome assembly GCF_027887165.1 of Monodelphis domestica. NCBI lineage: Eukaryota > Metazoa > Chordata > Mammalia > Didelphimorphia > Didelphidae > Monodelphis > Monodelphis domestica. Next base: position 635,118,964 of record NC_077227.1, read on the forward strand.
CAATTGCCCAATATGGTTCTAGGTTGTAATTCCAGGGCAGAGAGGAATGATTGTGGCTTCAGGGTATCAAGAGCCTTTGTATCAGTTCCAGGACAGAGAGGAGAGCTGGTCCTTGTAGTTTCAGGAGATCAAGGGCCCTTCCATGGTAAAGATCAGAACACAGACCAGGAGTGCAGTGATCAGATCTTTCCTCAGATCACATCACTTTGGATGCATTGTACACTTATAGATGCTATTTTCTCTTTGAAAACAAGATCTTAATTACATCTAAAGCTTGCAGCACTGCTTGCCCACTCTGAAGTGATAAGAACAATGTTGTCCTAAAGGTGCAAGTTAAAAAATAGATTGGAAAAATAGGTAAATAACCATAAAAAAAACTTGACCACAAAAAGCTACTATGGTGACAGAGAAGATCAAGATGAAAACTCAGAAAGCAACAACACAAAAACAGCTATAAGCAAGCCTCAAATAAAAAACTGCAAGTTGGTAATAAACTCAACAAGAATCCTTACTAAGTTAAAGAAAGATATAATAATGCTAAAGGAAAATCTGAGACAAGAAATAAGAGTGATGCAAGAAAATTGTGAAAAGAGAATAAATTTCCTTGTAACAGAGAAAGCAAAATACTAAAGAAAATAACACATTAAAAAAACTATTGGTCAAATGATAAAAGAAGCACAAAAACTCACTGAAGAAAAAGTTTCTTCAAAACCAAATTGGCCAGATGGGAGAAGAGGTACAAAACTCAGCGAAGAATATAGTTGTTGTTGTTTTTTAAGTCACAAGTGATTGTAAAGAAGCTAATGACTATATGGCATCAAGAAACAATAAAACAAAAACAGAAGAATGAAAATGTAGAAGAAAATATGAAATACCTTGGAGAAAATAGTTGACTTGGAAATAGATTGAAGAGAGTATTAATTATTTTACTACCTGAAAGCCATTATAAAAAAAACCTAGACATCATATTTCAAAAAATTGCAAAGGAAAATTGTCCCGTTATCTTATAACCAAAGGATAAAATAGAAATTGGATCTCTTCCTGATAGAAATCTTAAACTGAAAACTATGAGAAATATTATGACCAAATTCCAGAGCTCCAAAGTCAAGAGGAAAATGTTTCAAGTAGTAAGAAAGAAACTATTCAAATATCATGGAGCCATAGTAAGGATCATAAAGGATTTATCAGCTTCCATGTTAAGGGAGTACAGGCCTTAGAATATAATATTCTAGAAGGCAAAGAAATTAAGAATACAACTAGAAATAAACTATCAAGTAAAACTGTATATAATCCTTCAGGGATAAAAAGCTAGATACTTAATGAAATAAAGAACTTCAAGCATTTCTGATGAAAAGATAAGAGCTGAATAGAAAATCTGACTCTCAAATACAAGACTACATAGACAGAGAGCAAGGGGGAAAGTCAATTATATTGAGATCATCTCAAAAAAATTGAAAGAATGAGAAAAAGGAATCCAGTTGGAGTAGGGAAAAGAAGAGGAAGAATGGAGGAAATTATCTCACATAAAAGAGATATGCTAGGAAGAGAGCTTTCTAGGGGAGGGGGAAATGGAAATGGGTAGCAGGCAATGTCTGAATTTAATTCATAAGAATTGGATCAAAGAAGGAAGAATATATATGCCAACTCAGTTGGGTATAGAAATCTGTCTTCTCCAACAGGGAAGTAGAAGATATATAAAGAGATAAAAGAAAAAAATGGAGGGCAAATTAAAGAAAGTATTGGTGAGAAGCAAAGCAGATTTTTGAGGAGAGAGGGTAAAAATGTAGAGGGAAGGAAAAATGGGGAAAATGTTGTTCATCCTTCAATCATATTACAAGGTGAAGTCCTGACCTGTTCATGAATTGGATTTAAGTAAGTTAAATGGAATACTATTGTGCTATAAGAAATGAAGAACAGGATGTTTCAGTCACAATAAGTTTACCATAAAGCTTTTCTGGCTCTTGATGATCACAATTTCCTTTTCTGGGTGGTCACTCACCATTCTTTAAGGAATGAACTCAAGAATTTCAACAGGGCCAAAAGTCCAGCTAACTAGTCCATATTTGGTGAACCCCATTTTCTCTTCCCTTTCTTAAAAACAGGAACATTTCCTCTTTTCCTTTTCAAATTATTACAATATTTCAGAAATTTTCCTTGACAATTCAAAGAATAAGATATAGATCATCTGGACCCAATAACTTAAATGCATGAAGATTATGATGATGAATTCTAAGGACCATGACTGATGACTTACATGATGATATTCACCAGTAATGGTGAATTGGTGAATGTTGGTGAATATTCACCAGCTCTTACTTCCAAGGTAAGCAGGGTCAGGGTAACAAGCCACTTACCACAGGAACTGAGTCAGCCTGAAAACAATAACTTTTATTGGTCTTCTAAAGAAGAACCCCATCCTGGCAAGGCAATTTTTTTGCCAATGCCCAGTAATGCTAGATACAAAGCATCAATGAAAGAGACAAGGACAATTCATGTGGGAATGGTCACAGATTCTGAAGTCTTTTCCAGGTCTTAATTTTGTGGATACCTTCTGGGCAAAATGGCAAAGTTAAAGGTAAGTAAAACCTTTGCCATTTCATCTTTCTGCTCCTCATGTTTCATCTTAAACAGGTGACAGAACTGAAAGTAGCATAATAATGCTACACTAATACTAATGAAAACACTTTGTATTTATATAGCACTAATCACTCCTGCTTGCAGGTGCAAAGACTAATGCTAATGGGAGGCAGAGGAATAACTTAGGAATACATGGCCATGCTTTCTAACAACAAATATCATTGAGTGGGGACGATATCACACCCTTTGAAGTCCAAATGAAATGAGACAATTACTTGCTTATACCTCTTTGAAGCCCAAAGAGCTAGGGATAACTATAGGTGAGAATCAAAGCTTTAGTTTTAAAACAATCTGGCATCAGGTGTCTATTTCTTAAGATGATTTTTTCCCTTAGACTCCACCTCTTGTTTCCAAGCTTTTGTACTATCTGCCTCCTAGAAAGTATTCCCTCACCACCTTCATTTCTTAGAATCTCTTTTTTATTTAAAGACTCAGCGTCCTTTCTCGTAAGTCCCTTAGGATTGTCCTGGATCACTGCATTGCTACTAGTAGAGAAGTCCGTTACACTCCATTGTACCACAGTGTGTCAGTCTCTGTGTACTACATTCTCCTGGTTCTGCTCCTCTCACTCTGCATCAATTCCTGGAGGTCATTCCAGTCCCCATGGAATTCCTCCACTTTATTATTCCTTTGAGTACAGTAGTATTCCATCACCAATAGATACCACAATTTGTTCAGCCATTCCCTGAGCTATTTTTTTTTTAATTTCTGTAAGGTGCTTTGGATTTTTTCCAAGCTTTTCTGTCCATCTAACTATAGCTCCCATAATACCTGAGTCTAGGGAGTTATCATTCATTGAAAGAACCTATGACAAGGATCTATATCCCCTGTGAGAGAGATTGTGTCAGGAGACTCAGAATAATAGAAGAATCATAGACTGCTTAGAAGTAAAAAAAAAAAGTTGGTCACTATACATTAATAAGAACCTGCTCTCTGTAACAGGCACTGTACTAAACATTGGGTATACAAATACAAATTATATTAAAAAAAAGGCAAATCTTTCCCCTTAAGTAGTTTACAATCTTATGGGAGAAAACAATAAGGGTGCAGGGATGACACGGTGGCATAATAAATAATTCCAAAAGAGTTAAAAAACAATGCATATGGTGGGAAATGTATGCTCTTGGAAGGGTCTGCTAGTTTGGACTAAATGGAGTTCTGAAATATTAGAGATATCTGCTTACTGGGAGCTCCCAGTAGAGTGGAAAGAGAATGGAATGACTATGGAATCAGTGGATCTGAGTTTGAATCCCTTAACACCTGTGGAACTCAAGCAAGTCACTTATCCTTCTTAGGTCTCAGTTTCCTCACCCATAAAATGAAGAAATTAGACTAGATGACTTCTAAGGTTTCTTTTAGTTCTAAATCTCTGATCCTTTGACAGGAGGGCTAAAGTTAGACAGCCTTGTTTCTAATATGCTCCACATTGCACCCAATAATCTCTGGGAATGTTAGAGGGGAAGGAAAAGAAAATGGCAAACAACTACAGTAAAATACTCTATAGTCACACTCAGGCTTTCCAATCTCCACTCCAAGCAACTGGGGAAGAAGGTAGGGAATACCTGGGAATAAAATTTCCAGGAAGATTCATACTACTAGTGGAGAAATGAGAAATAATCTCTCATGGTATCAGTTACAATGAGAATAAACCAGTTTCCCATTTCAATCAACAGATCATAGACTTAGAAATAGAAGGACCTCGAAGGTCAAGTCTTATTATAAAATAAAAATAAGGGTTGCTAAACCATACAAAAGGAATCCTGTGGAATGCATACTGATTGAGAAAGTCACATGTTCATATTATCTATGTTGTATTGCATTATTATTTTTGTTCCATATTTCCCAATTATATTTCAATGTAGTGAGTGTTGTAGGTTGAAAACTACCCATGGGCAGTGGGTTTAACACTTTTGATTGAGACTTACACCACTATTTTACACATAAGGAAATGGATCAAGAAAGATTGTAACTTACCCAATGTCATCTCGATAGTAAAAAGATCATGAATTGAACCCAAGTCTTCAGAATACAAATCTAGTACTCTTTCCATTGTATCTTACTGACATTCAACAGCCAAGACAAAAGCTGCTTTGTGGCAGGATGGTTCTGATTTGCTTCCCAAACCATGGCAGTTCAGAATTCTGCTTTTTCAGTTTTGAATTCCTGGGTAATAATATTGAAGACTCACCCACATAATTCTTCCTGATTTCCCAGAAGTTTATTACTTTCTCAAAACTTTGTATCCAGGCCCACAGTCCTCTGAGAAAAAAATGAAATCCTAAAAGTTTCTCCAAATGAATGATCTCTCCTTGGACTTGGGCGCTATGTCAGATATAGTTGGAGGGATATATTCCTATTACAATTTCATTCCATAACTCATCCCCACCCTCTTTGACTCACAAACATCTGTTAGAAATATGCTATCAAGGTTGCCATCTCTTCTACTTCCACAACATCATTCATATCACTTTCCTTCTCCTTTCTCATATTACCATGGCCTCATCACCTTTCACCTATACTACCGTGCTAATTGATAGTCCCTCCCCTTTGCAATATCTTCCAGAAAGCTGCCAAAATTAGCTTTCTAAGAAACAGGTCTGACCATGTCGCTCTAGCTCTCAAAGCAAACTTAGCCACTTCGATGACTTTCTCTTGTAAACAGAATTTTAAAAAATCATAAGTTTTGTTTAATGCCCATCATTATCTGGCTCCAACTTATTTTTAAACCCTATTTCACATGACTTCTTTCCCTTCATGCATCTATGTTCCAGCCAAATCAGATTTCCTAAAGGTGGTGTACATGTCCTACTTCAGTCCATTTGTACAGGTTATCTCCCATGTATGGAATGCCCTACTCCTTCATCTCTAGATTTTCAGAATCCCTATTTTTCTTCAAAGCTAAGCTTAGGTACCTCTACTCTATGAAGCTATTCCTCATCCATTTAGATGGTCCACTAACTTTAAATTTATTAGAGGACTTTGAATCTCTCCTTTGTCTCATGTGTTCTATTGTAGCCACCACCATCTCTCCAAACACACACATACACACCCACCCACCCAACTCACACAGACACACACACACTACCACCACCACCACCACCACAATCACAACTACCTCTATAATAAAACTCACTGAGGGCAAAAATTACTTCATTTTTTTTTTACTTTGCAATCTACCACTTAATAGAGTATCTTGAACATAGTAAACATTTAGTAAATTTTTGTAGAGTTAGATTACTTTGTATTTTGTTTGAAAAGCAACAACATATTAGTTTTTAAATTTTATTTTTTCAGTTACACATAGAAATGATTTTGGCAATTGTTTTCTGACATTTTTGTGTTCAAATTTTCTCCTTCCCTCCTTTTACTTTCCTCCTGAGGGAGTAAATATCCTTATACAATTATACCACTGCTTTATTTTGATTTATATTTTCATATTTCTCATGTCATGACAGAATTTTTAAAAATTCATGAAGGAAATAAAGTGGTAGCATGCATTGACCTGCAATCACATTCCAGAATCCCTATTTTTCTTCAAGGCTAAGCTTAGGTAGCTTCTTTGGCTGAGGATAGCATTTTTCATCATGGGTGCCTTGTGTATAACTTGCTTTGCTTATAATAGTTTAGTCCTTTACAGTTGATTATAGAATAATATTTCTGTTACTGTATGAACTCAGATATACTATATATACACACTGATATACATCTCTTGGCTCTTCTCACTTCATTTTGCATCAGTTCACATAAGTGATTTCTAGGTTTTTCTAAATTGATATTGTTCATTTTTTATGGTACAGTAGTGTTCCATTACAACTATATACCACAACTTGTCCATCCATTCCCCAAATGATGGACTACCCCTCAGGTTCCAATTCTTAACCACTACAAAAAGAACTACTAAAATATCTTTGTGCAGGTATGTCTTTTTCACTTATCTCTATTATCTTTGGGATACAAATCTAATAGTGGTATTGCTGGGACAAAGGATATGCAGAGTTTTATAGCCTTTTGAGCATTGCTTCATATTGTTCTCCAGAATGATTATATCAGTTCAGAGTTCGTCCAACAGTATATCAGTGTCCTGTTTTTCCACAGCTGCTCCAACATTTATCACTTTCCTTTTTGGTCATGTTAGCCAATCAGATAGGTGTGAGGTTGTATCTCAGAGCTATTTTAATTTGCTTTTCTCTAATCAATAGTGATTTGTAGCAGTTTTTCATATAACTACAGATTTAATTTCTTCCTTTGAGAACTGCCAGTTCATATCTTTTGACTTTTCAACTGGGAAAATACTTGTATTCTTATAAATTTAGAAAATTATTTTAGTTGTTCTCAGGAAAGTGACTATAATTTTTGGCAGGAAAAATCTTTGAAACTGGTATGAAAATCTCCCTGAACTATTTGCATATCCCAAGTCACAATAAAAGCCCAGACCCTACCTACTGGAAAAAATTAAGTAGTCTGGCATTAATGTTAAGTAGCCACTAAGGTAGATATTGTAAAACACAAATAGTGAACATCCTCTTAATTTCTTGGTTCTAGTAATATCAAAAAAATTATACATATAATTAGTTGTCTAGAACAGACTGATTTGTGGTCATATACCTAAGTCATGACAAAGCCCAAACTAGATACCAGGTCTCCAGATTCCCAGTTCAGTGCTTTTTTCATCAAGATTAAGCATTACCTGGATTTATCAAAATCAAGAGAATTTTAATTAGTCACTGTTGAGATTAGAGAGGATTTGGACTTTAGCCATTTTGGAGTTCTTCCTAGTTTGAAAGTGACTTTTGAACATTGAAAAGAAATGAATGAGATTTAATATCATATTACTTGAGTTTTAACTTTGCAATATAGGTAGCTCCTTTCCAGTTTTGATATCTAAATTTCTGACTATATTTCACAGCCATTTAGACCTATGGCTTTCACCTCAGAATATTGTCTCTAGTCTTTATTGTTAAATCCTTATCTGTGGTTCTCTAAACATTTCTTATCTTTTCTAGCTATTGTGACTCCATGAACCCTAGATGCCCTTAAACCACCCACATTGGATAATAATGGATAAATATGTTTCTGTTATTTAGGAAACAATAAATCCCTTAGCCTTAGAGGATCCATGTGTATAATTGTTCTCTCATTTCATTCCACCCCATCAACCTAGAGGATCTGATGTTCCTTCTTACCCCCCAACCTTGACAATTTGATCACAACATTCTCTGCCGAAGAAAGAGTCTAGATTTCATTCTATAGGTAGAGCCATTAACAAAGGATTACTGGGGACTCTTCAGTTCTAGTTTCCCTATGAACATCAAGGACAAGCAGGAGTGAGATTTAAGAAGTCTGAATGGTGGAAAGTAGTCAATTTCTTTCTTTTTTTTTTTAAGAGCTGACAATATTTTTATAGGTAAGCTTGAAAATGAGTAGTTTGATTACAAAAGTACTGATGTACTAACAGCATATTTGGATTTCAGATAATTATACAGAAATGCACATAATTCAAATACTTGCAGTTCAGGAAACCTTACCCCCCCCCCATGAAAATATAAAAATGGTAATCTGAGACACAAAATATCTATTTTTTTTTACTAAAAACTGTATAAACAGATAAAATAAGCATAAAAACACAACTTTAGAATTTGAGATTAACTATATAAAAATAGTCACTTTTTCTTACAAAGGTACCATTCATCACTTCACAAAATATTTTCTACATGAATAATTGTTTTTAAATTGTGTTATTTTTTAAATCGATATGCCCTACATTAGATTTTGATTAGAAAAACCCTCTTGAAAAAATACTTTGGTATGTATCTTGAGCTGATTTTTTAAAATCCTCTAAAATAATTTTAGGGGCTTGTAAACATCTTTCTATTAAAGCACAGTAGAAAAAGCAATGCATATCAGTTGCATATAGAATCAGGACATGATTTTATTATGATCCATTCAGAGAAAGTTACCATACCCCAAAAGCAAAATCAATACTATTTTTTTAAAGTTTCAAATGTTTATATTTTTCTTTCCACTCTACTAAAATATTTCTATAAAATGATTGGAATACTTTAAAAGTTTCATTTTCAGGTTGTGTGGCTTGGACATCTTGAAGGACAAAATCTGAAAAGCAATTATGCCCTGGTTTTTTGCTAAACCTCTTTGCAAAGAAAACATTTTTTTAAAAGATAATTTTAAAGACTTGAGCAAAGTACACATAATTTTATACACTTTACAAAATATTAGCTTTTTTTTTAAATGTGCAGTTTAGAATATTGGCAAACATATTTACATAAACAATAGAAAAGGGGCAAATTTCAGAACCCAGTAAGTAATGAAAATCTATACCAATAAAATGTAAATTTAAAAAACAAAAACCCCATCAACCTTCCATTAATGAATCATCTCAGTTGAAAATTTTGCTGACAATTATTACTATCTGGGGAATTCAAATTGTTGAAAATTCATGGTCTGTTTTATCAGGTACCATTGTTACTGTTAATTCTAATAGAGGTTCCAGTTGTGCCAGGAGTTGCTTGAAGTCCACTTATTTCCATTAGGTAAAAGTAGTCAATTTCAATTACATAGTTCATGCTTTCCCATCACTGCCTCCAAAACTACACAGCAGCAATTCAGGACCTTCACATAACTTTTGTCATTCCTCAAAGGTTGTGAGAGGGCCTTCCTGCACAATTTCAGTCATATGAAGCTAGTCTGATGGTCAACTGCCTATTTGTATAAAAGAGAGATCAACTAAATATTGACAAATCAAATTCCATCCAAATATCTGAATTCCCAACTCTGTCCCTATCCCATAAGGATGAGTTCCTTAGTCTACTGTTTCCTGTACACACTGACACAAGGGGAGAACTTTGAATCAAGAAATCAAGGACCCATAAGAAAGAGAAAACATGAAGTGATCTGAATAATCTACTAATTGGAGAATCATTTCTTACATAACCTAGAAAAGCTTTCCTGAGTTCATAGCAAAGTTCTTGCATGAACACATTGAGATCCTCTGGTGAACAGAACTTCGTCCTGGTTATATTATGAGTGTCTAGTCTATCATCTTTATTAATCACTCATTGCTGTACAAAGAGCTAAATAAGGCAAGATATGAATAGAGAGGGATGCTAAAAATAAAAGAAGAGAAAGTGGTTACTAGTGCTTAGCTTATCACCTAAGGAGACATTACAATGGCTTAAAGCTATTTACTAAGCAACTTGTTATCAATTATAAATGAAAAGAGAGAAACCTAGTCACCTAAGTCCTCAGCGGGTTCAAGGGAAATGACCAGTTCAATGCAACTTAATTAACATTTAAGAAATGTATACTAAGTGCTAAGCACTGAGCTGGCCTTTAGGAATATCAGTACTAAAAAAGAAAAAAAAAAGAAAAAGTCACTGCCTTCAAGGAATGTACCTCATAATAAGGGATATGTTGCACTTGCGGGTAGTACAGTGGATATGATGCTGAGCCTGGAATAAGGAAAACTCATCTTCCTGCTTCCAAATCTGGCCACAGACAATAGCTGTGTAACCCTGGGCAGGTCACTCGACCCTGTTTGCCTCAGTTTTCTCATCTGTAAAATCAGCTGGAGAAAGAAAGGGCAAACCATTCTAGTAACTCTTCCAAGAAAACTCCAAAAGGCATCACAAAGAGTTGTTCATAGAAGAAAAATGACTCAACAACAAGAGATATAGCATGCATATAAACATGTACACATAAGGAGAACTAGTCAGAGAGAAAAGAGAAGCTTACTAAAACTTCAGGCAGCACTAGAGATGAACCTCAAGGAAAAAGAATGATGCCGAGAAGTGGAGATGGGAAGGAAAGGGGAAAAATATGCACAAATATTCAGAGGGAAAAGGTAGAGAGCTGAATTCATAGAACAGCTAGAAGTTCATGTTTAGCTGAAATGTGGAATTTGTGAGGGGAGTAGAATAAATAAAACCTGGAAATGGAGGTGAGATCGAGAATGTAGAGGGTTTTTAATGCTTAAGCTCAGCAGCCTGAAGTTTATCCTATAGGAAGTAAGAGCCACAGAAGGATTGTGGGCAGATGAGTAACATGGTCAGCCATGTCAGAAATATTATCTTTGCAGATGGATTAGAAAAGTAAGAGCTTAGAAGCAAGGAGTCCTCTTAGGAGACTGTTGGAGTACTCCAGGTGGGAGGAGATAAGTGGCTGTATAAGGAGAGAGGAATCTAATTGAAGTCTGTATGAGATAATTATTAAAGGCTTCCTACAAGTGAGTCTTAAATCACATATACCAATTTATAAGATCATAGATGTGGAGTTAGAAGAGACCATGAAAGTCATCCAGTTAGCTGTCCTTCATTTTATAGGATGAACGAACTGAGGTCTGGGGTAAGGGATTTACCTAAGGCCATTAAGGTAATTACCAACACAGGCTTTAAATCTGTTCTCTGATGCCACAGAAAGTGTTCACTCTGAACCTGGCATTAGAAGGCCTCAATTTGGATCTCCATTTCTTTGCTTAGTCTCTATGTGACCTTCAGGAAAATAATTACCCACCTCAGTTTCTTCATCTGTAAAGTGGGGAATTGAGCTAGTTGTTTTCCAAGCTGCCTCCCAGCTCCAATTGTCTATGACCATGAAATGGTCACCATTTTAGTGGGTGGTTCTGCAACAGTGATGGCAAACCTTTTAGAGATGGAGTGCTGGGCCCCACCCCCACAGACCATGTGCTGTGCCCCTCCTATCCATGAGAGCTGAGCACACCCCCATACCCACTTACTCCACACAGGGGAGGAAGGAAGTGCTCCCATTGGGCTGCTGGGTGGAGGGGTGGGGGAAGTGAGGAATGTCCTCAGCTAGTGTAGAGAAGGGGAAGGGGAGGGTCCTGAGTTTTCAGAACCCATCTAGCTCTGGTTTCTGTGAGTTACCCCACTTTTATCTCCTGTGTGCTCCCATTGGCTGCTGGGCAGAGGGGAGGAAGATGTGAAAAAATGTCATCAGGCATGATGGAGAGGGGAATGGGTCTCTCCAATAACAAACTCTTGAGGGGGGTAGTAGTGAATCCACAGAGAACACCCTGCATGCCATCTCTGGCACCCATGACATAGGTTCACCATCACTGTTCCACAGCATCATTAAATTGCAGTCACCACCCTCTGAGGCCCCCAGAAGTTTTCACTGAGGGAAGTAGAATGTCAATGACACTGTGAAGGTATAGCACCCCAAGTAGAGTCACTTGGGCAGGAAGCCACATGATAGAGAGAAGAGAGAATGGCAGGGGAATGCCCAAGATTGGCTACTTTCCAACTTCCTCCTGCTATTTTGGGGGTTTTATAATTCATGTGCACTAGGTAGAGTATGGTTCCAGCAAGCAGCTCTTTTGGAATATGCTTTGTAGCAGTTGACTTTGAAAATCAATCTCCCAAGCTGCTTTGCAAGAGCAGAGGAGTCAGAAGCCATTTGTCCATTCAGACCAACTTAGCTGGGGTTTGGTCCATGGAAGCAGCCCAGATACTGGAGCAGAGATAAGGGCTAGAGCAGGAGGAAGAGAAACAATCTCCAAATCTTGAACCCTACAGTTATTGAGAATCCTATTAGTCAATGAATGGGGTAGCGATAACTTTTCTCTCTTGACTCTCCCCCAAAATCCCTTGAGCTAGTATCTTAGACATATATCCTAATTTCATCTTCATGATCTGAATGGGTGGTGTAGGAATGGCCTCCTACCATCCCCAAAAGCATCTGGCAATAAAGTCAGTCAATCAATAAGCACTTATTAAGTGCCCTCTATAAACTACACACTATGGTAGGTGCTGAAATGAAATAGAATGTAGCCTCAAGAGAATTATATTCTAAGAGAGAACATGTGTACATAAATGAGTGCCTACTAAATAAATGAGGTAAATTGATGGGCTCGAGAGAAAATGGAAATGTCTAGTATCTAAGGATAGATTTCTACCTGAAAGACTTTCAGGTAGAAGGTATTGCTTGCACAGGGTTTTGAAAGAAATAAGGGATTCTAAAAGGCAGAGGTGAGATGAGGGGCCATCAAGAATACAGCTATCAAGAATAGCCAAGGGTTGGAATGCATTGTGTAAGGAATAACAACAAAGATACTTGGACTGGGCAATGGATTGTAGGAAAGGAAGCAATATACAAGATTGGGAAGGTATGTTTGTGCCAAGCTATAAAGGGTTTTAAAAGCTAAACAGGAAAGCTTATATTTGATCCTAGAGGCAACAGGGATCCACTGTTATTCATTGAATGGGAGAATGGCATGTTCAGAACTGTGCTTCAGGAAAATCACTGTGGCAACAGTATGTAGGATGAATTAGGATGGAGAGAAACTTGAAGCAGGGAGTCCAACTTGAAGGCCATTGCCATAGTTCATATGAGAAAAGATGAGGGCATGAATTAAGGTGCTATCAAGGAGAAGGAGGTTTGATCAAGTTTTCCCCCAAAGAGATCATCGCTTGTGGGCATGCTTAACAGTTTCCCTAGCATTCTCTCTTTGTTCTTTAAATTATAATAGTCATAGTATGTTGACTGAATGGATCCAATGAGTACAGTATGTTACCATAAGAGGGGCATGGGGTATTCAGAGAGGACTAGTACCTCTGGTGTGAGGGCTTGCCAAACCTTTTTCAGGACTCTTCATCCACCTTTGGTGTCCGCTTCTTACCCAACTCTCATTTGTGGTTCCAAGAAGTTATGTAACATGCTCAGTGATCACATCCTGGTAAAACTGTCCTGTCAGACAGGCTAAAAAAGGTTAAATAGACACTTCCCAGCTGTGTGACCCTGGGCAAGTCACTTAACCCCCATTGCCTAGCCCTTACCACTCTTCTGCCTTGGAGCCAATACACAGTATTGACTCCAAGATGGAAAGTAAGGGTTTTTTAAAAAATAAACAAACAAACAAACAAACAAACAAATAAATAAATGAATGAATAAACAAACAAACAAACAAACAAACAAATAAATAAATAAATAAATAAACAGATAAATAAATAAATAAATAAATGAATAAATAAATAAATAAATAAATAAATGAATGAATGAATGAATGAATGAATGAATAAATAAATAAATAAAAGGTTAAATATATCTGACAGGCTTCAAACTCACAGGTGAGTAGAAAGATAATTATCCCAAACATGTGCAGACTTCCCCCAGCATAATAGATGGGACTAATTCATTCCAAAGGCCCCAAAGGTAGCTAAAGTAAATGTAGAGTTCTTCAAGCTTCATCAGACATTGAAAACATTAAGACCATCCGTGGCCATCACCTTTTATCCTGACTCTTGTTTTGCCATTGGACCTTGATGGCTGTGGGAAAGAGAGTAAGACTAATGACTTTGTGCAACTCTGGATCACTTACATCCAATTCAGGAGCAAGTCAAGACCATGGGATATAATTGGTCCTTTTTGAAAACAATGAACACCTATAAAGGAGTCAGACCAGATGTAGCATCGGGGTCGTTACAGATATATGCAAAATGGATTAGAGAAATGAGAGCTTAGAAGCAAGAAGTTCACTTAGGAGGATGCTAACAGTAGCCCAGGAGGAAGGAAATGAGCATGTGAGCTAAAGTTGTGACTGTGTAAGAAGGGAGGAGTCTTGCCTATTATCCATTTGTGATACTTTGCCTAATGACATTATATCATCACCCATCAGAATCCTGAGCCTGACCTACAAGGATGTACACTATTTACCTGAATGGACACTGATGGTGGGAAGCATTTTTAGGCTAGATGCCCTCTAGTTAGCTGATAGGATTCTGTAGCCTTTTAGAAAGTATCTCACGCACTGATACAACTACTGGACTGATAGAACTACTGAAATGCCTCATGTCACCACTGGGAGCAGGGTGGAGCCTGTTCCCAGGATGCTGACACTAAGGTATTCAGCAATATTTTCACAACCCCTCTCCCAAATTATCCTGGCCATATTATATGAGAGAAAATTGTACATATTTATCCTTTTAGGAAAAAATGTTCTTGAAACTGAGAAAAGCACCACTTAGTTGGATATTTAGAACCCCCCATAATCTGGTTCCCATCTACATTTCCAGTCTTATTTCCCATTACTCACTTTAGCCCATTTTTCTTTGCACAGCCTTTTAGTTGTTCCATGAACATGATATTCCTTTTCCTGCTTTCATTCATTTTCAAAGATGGTCATCCAAAACTAGAAAGCACTACCTTTTTTACCTTTGCTCCCTATCATCCCAGTTTCCTCCACAGCTTAGCTTAGGTACCCTTTTGTATGGAAAGTATTTCCTTAGTCCCTGCTCCCTAGTTCTGTTCTCTCTCCCTTGAAATAATTTTCATGTAGTTGCACTTATTTTTCTATGCCTGTATTGAATTCTCTCAATAGAATAAAAGTCTCTTGAGGACAGGGTTTTTGTTTTCTTCTTGTATCCTTTGTGCCTAGCATAGGGTTTTGGTTAGGGAGTGCTGAATGAATTGAATTGAATTGAGATGGGTGAATTGAAGATAATCTGTCCAGAGAAGAAGAATTGACTTGAAAGCTCATCACTACAGACATAAAGTCCATAGGTTAATATGGGGAATAATTTCAAGGTGGTGAAGTGACATTTGCCCTCAAACTCTCTGACTTCAGAAACTAATTTTTCCTTTTTCAAATCATTCTTTTGTAAAGTGTCTCACCACCAGTCATCACACATGGTATACATACACTATTTACCAAAAGGGAAACTCTTCTGATTACCAAACCTATTTTTACAAATGTCCCTAAAGCAAGTGCAAAATATCATTGGCCTCGGATTGCTCTTGGATCTCACTGGTCATTAAGACAGCATCCACAAATTTAGTGAGAACAGTAAACACTAGAGTTTAAGTAACTCAGTACGAATATTTTCCTTGAGCTCTGAAACTTTTTCAACAAACAACAACAATTGTGATCGTTATAACCTTCCAGAGGTTAACAGCCTGCAGGTGGTCTAGCAAAGCTGAAAAGCAAATCCGACAGCTGCTTGATTATAAACTGTTGATTCTTCTGGTGATCTTGGGAAAATTTCCTACAGAAATGGAGTCTTCTTTTAAAAATCCCCAAAGAAACAACACATAAATGTCAAAATGATGAAAATAAGGAAGTGTGTCATAGACTAAGCATTTTAATGTCCTTTCTGGCCCCACTAAGGCATGTACTCTGAACTGATGACATTTGATGGCCTTGATTCTTAAAAAGGCATGTCCAGCATGAACTTTTATGGCCTAAATAAAACTCAAAAATGGTTACTTTCTATGGAATAGGCAATGTGTCCCAGCCAGATGTTCTGGGGGTTCGTATTTCTGAAGACCAAACCCAGCTTGCCATTTTACCTAAATTCTCAGATGTACAACCAAAAGAGAATGCATTAAGCCAGACCCTCGAGCCTGCTTTTCCGGTCTATTGGTACAGAATGGGGATGCCTATGAAATGTCTGTAAAAACTTAGGATCATTCTGTGGCCTGGACAAAGTGTTTACAGGTTGGTAGGTGAAAATATTCTACCTGCATTAATTTATTTTATTTTATTTTAATAATAAGTTATTTATTATCATTTAAATATTTATTAACTTTATTTATTAATGATAACTAAAGTAATTAGTTACTTTAAGCAAGGTACTGTACTAAGTCCTCTGGACACAAAGAAAGGCAAAAGTATGACACTTGCCCTCAAGAACTTTGTGTTCTACTAATGGATGCAACATGTAAAAATTGTACATTCATGATGCACATAATGCAAATGGAAAAGAATCTTAGAGCAGTAATTCTTTTTTATGTTTAATATATTATATTTTCCCAATTACATATAAAAATTTTTAAATATTATTAAAATGTTTTTGAGTTTCAAATTCTCTCCCTATCTCCCTCTCCTCCACCCTCCTTGAGAAGATAAATAATTTCCTATAGGTTATATATGTGCAGTTGTGCAAAACATATTTCCATATTAGTCATGTTGTGAAAGAAAAATAGAAACAAAAAAAACATTAAAAATTAAGAAAGTTTAAAAATTTGCTTTCATCTCCACTCAGACTTTATTAGTTCTCTCTCTGGAGATGGAAAGCATTTTTTTATCATAAGTCCTTCATAATTGTCTTGGATTATTGTATAGCTGAGAAGAGCCAAGTCATTCACAGCTGATTATCATTATAATATTACTGTTACTTTGTATAATAGTCTCTTGGTTCTGCTCATTTCACTTTGCATTATTCATATAAGTCTTTCCAGGTTTTTCTGAAATCATCTTGCTCATCATTTCTTACAGCACAATGACATTCCATCACAATCACATACCACAACTTCTTCAGCCATTCCCCAATTGATGACCATCCCCTCAGTTTCCAATTTTTTGCCAATATAAAAAGAGCTACAACAAATCTTTTTGTACACACAGGCCCTTTTCTTTTTCCTTTTCCTTTTTTTTCCTTTAGTATCTAGACCTAATAGTGATATTATAGAGGAGAGATTCGTATCAATTTTTGTATCATGGACCCCTTTGGTAGTCTGTATACTCCCTTGGAAGCCCATATGTCCTTCTCAGCATGAAGTTTTTACATGCACAAAATAATATGCAAAGGATTAAAAAAAGTAAGTTGGTTATGCTGAAATATTCATCTATTTTGTAAGGTTTATGAACAGATCAAAAACTCTTATCTTTGAGGGAAGAGACAAGTTGCAGAGGAAGGGAGGAAGGGAAGAATAATGTGGGAAGGCCTCCTTAAGAAGGTAGTATTTGAGTTAAGTCTTAAAGGAAGCCAAGGAATTCAGGAAGTAGAGATGAGGAAAGAGTATATTCCAAGCATGTCAAACAGCCAGTGCAAATGTACAGGCAGGAGATTAAGTGTTGGGTGAGCAACACCAAGTAAGACAGGGTAGCTGAATCAGAGTGCATTGAAGAATATAAATGTAGAAAAAACTGGAGAGCTGGAAAGTGGTCAGGTTGTAAAAGGTTTGAAACAACAAACAGGACTTTATATTTATTTCCAAGAGATAATAGGGAGCTACTAGAGTTTTTTGAGCATGGGGGTGATATGGTCAGATCTGTGCTTTGGGAAGATCACTTTGGCATCTAAATAAGAAATATAGAAGAAGAGTGAATTAGGATATTAATAGCTATATCGGTCTAGTAAATTTGTCACCCAAAAAGCAATGTCCTAGAGGAAAGAGAAATTCATGACTTGGTAGGAAACACTTCTGTACCATCTTGTTCTTCTGTTGTTTTTCAGTTATTTCAGTGACATCTAACTTTTTGTCACACCATCTCTATTCTGATCACCAAGGAAAAAGAAATAGCAAGTCCATTCCCTCTTTAGAAGACTGGAAAAGAAGGGACTAGTCTAAGGACAGACAGGAACCCAATTAGAGCCAAATCATTAGCTTCAGTTAAAGGAGATGGAGATGAAGATGTCTGTAGGTTTAATAAAATAAGGGAAAATATCCCAACAAATCTATTGAAGAAACTTGAAGGCTTTTCACAGCAATCACAGCAAAAGCACAATGATTTACAGTTATGGACAAGGTTGGAACATGGCTGCTTTCCAGTGTGTCTCCTGGTAAGGAAATCATAAGAATCAAAAGTTAGATTAAACCAAGTAACAATTGGCCACCCAGAAAAGTCAGTGAGAATTGATGCTTATTTTTATCTCATTTTTATATTTCTTTATTTTCGCTAACATTTATTCTTCTCTAAATGCTATTATGTAAACAAAATTAGAACTTAGATTATTATGTGCCAAAATCTTCTTAAGAGAACATTTGAAGCAGGTTATCTATGGCATCTCTGCCACCCAGTGGTCACGACTGGATTTGTAGGCATAGAGATCCTAGAGGGTGGGGTTTAGGAATTCTAGTCCTAACAATGACAGGCATTACAGGATTTAAACTTTTAAAAATTATTTTTCTTTTTATTATTATTTTATTATTTATTCATTTAAATGTATTATTTATTTTTACTTTTCTTACATATCAGTCATTCTTTTTTTTTCATTCCCCTTCAACTCTACCCACCATCCACTCTGCCTTTATCTTTGCTGCTCAATTTATCTTTGCTGCCACATGTTCCAGCATTTCTATCACCTATCTTCCATGAGTTCCTCCAATTAGAAACTCTGCCAAAGGTTATGTCTTTGTAGGTTGTGCTTCATTGAGTTTTAGGAGTGATCTAGTAAAGCAAATGGGCATATTCTACCTAGGAAAAGCTGTGGATTAGAGTCATATAAAATGAAAAGATGTAGAGGGATTAATAGACTCTACTGGTGTATATTTACACCCATGAGCTCACAGGGTTGTTAAAAATATTGACATAAGCATTAAGCTTCCCAAGAGCCATATCTTAATTTTGTTGGTATCTCCTTTGCTTGCTGGACCCCATCCTGAGGGGACCTAGATAATGAGTTGATTTTGTGAATGGAAAGAAATATAGATTACATGAAAAGGTCCTGAACCCTGGTTCTTATCCCGTGTGTGCTGGTAGCAATCCAAAGTTATTATAGTTGGATTGTAGATTCCATAATTATTTGAACTGAATTCATGGGTTTTGGCCAATTCCAGCTCAAATGAGGTCACTTAAATGATAACATTATTACTTTTGACCAGGCCTAGAGATGAAATTACTCTTTAAGGAAGAGATAGTCTTTCTACTTCAGGTTCACTTTGTAAATGGAGAATGATTGTCAGCTGAATGACTGAAGAAACGTTTTGCCTTTGAGAAGCAGTACAGTAGTGTGTGCACTGTCTTTAAAGTTAGGAACTTGGGTTCTAGTACTGACTGGCATTTCTTACCCCTATTATTCTGAGCCTGGTACTTAACATTTCTGTTTCTCAGTTTCCTCACTTGTAAAATGTAAACAACAATAGAATCAGAGAGTGAGAGCTGGAAGGGACCTCAGATGCTATCTGATCATCTCATTTTATGGATGGGTTTGAGAGGTTGAGACTAACTCAAGATCTCCAAGGTACACTCAGAGGTGGATTTTTATTTTAACCTAGGTCATCTGATTCCAAAGCCAGAGCTCTTTCTATTGTGCTGCGCTGGAACAACCAGCTTCACAAGTTTGAGTTAAAAAAAAAACAAAAACAAAAACAAAAACATCCTGTAAACTAAAGAACTGTATCCAGGGAAATTATTGTTTAGTGAAAAATTCAATGTTTTTCAACTTTAAAATAATTACACACCTTGATTTAAATAATAAACAAGCATCCATATGTTGAAAGAAGATAAAAAAAAGCCTAGATGCAGAATCAAAACCTCAGTTTTCTCATCTATCAAATGAGATTAGCAATACACAATATCCACAATACAGGATAATTATAAAGAAAACTTGCTATAAATGTAAGCTCTTATTTTTAACACACACACAAAAAAAACTCTTACTACAGAAAGTAAAAATGAGTCCCACCGGATTTTTCTACTGCGATCAGAGGTTATCTGTATTAGATTATACCGAGTTGTTCTGTAATCCAATGGCCTGCAGAGAAGGGTGTATGTCAGGCTAGAGTAATGCTTTGGGCTCTCTGCTCATTTACCAGTGTCATCAAGTCTCACTCGTTTGAGAAATAAACTCTTATCAAGGCCATAGCCCCACAGTAGCCCTGGGAGAAGGTGGGGGAAGACGAGACTTTTCCACAGAATGGAGAACTCACAATTTTTCTGTGTGTAACCAGCCAGAGAGCTGTGGAAAAGCATTGGCCTTTCAGAAACCTGACCCAGGCTCCAGCTTCCCATCCCTACTGAACGTTTGCCAGTAAATAAATACAAGTCTGTTGTCAGGGTGTTTCATAGTGACTAACCCTTTCAATGGCCTGTCGCCTGCCATTGCTCTGTGAGGCAATTTCCCCAGAGTTGAAATCCATTCTAGGGAGCCCTGGAAGCTGTAAAGCCTTTCCAAGACTCTAGTGCCCTGCCCCAGGATAAAGGGAATCACCATGGGAGAAGAGCTGCTGCCCACAAGCTGGATAAAGTTTAAAAAAAAATACAACAACAACAGCATGGAGACAAAGGTTAACAATTCAGAGTTCAGCCAAACAACTGAATCTAAACACATAGAACCATGGATTCTTGGTGCTGGAAGAGTTCTTAGAGATTTGGTCCAAATCCTTCCATTTCCAGAGAAGACTGAGGCCCAGATAGGGAGACTGACTTACCCAAAGACACATAGCTACTTAGCAGCAGAGCTAAGACTAGAAATAGTCTTCTGTTGCCCAGTAAAACCAATGTAGGTATACTGAGTCCATTGTTACTCCAATCACACACATTATAGATGTATATGAAACAATCATTTTGCAAACTGCATAGGTCTACTATTTATATGAAGTCATTTAACTTAATTACAGATAATTTAGGCTACAGATGGGAACAAGATACATTAAGAATCTTGATTTTGAAAACTGTTCTAAAATAGCTTTTCAAAACTAGGAGGCAAATTGTCTTTCCAAATGGAAATGGATGTGTGGCAGAGTGAAGCCTTAAAGTTATTAGCATCTTTCACCGAGGCCCC
Source organism: Monodelphis domestica (assembly GCF_027887165.1). Taxonomy (NCBI): domain Eukaryota; kingdom Metazoa; phylum Chordata; class Mammalia; order Didelphimorphia; family Didelphidae; genus Monodelphis; species Monodelphis domestica. Next base: position 635,140,077 of record NC_077227.1, read on the forward strand.
ATCTATTTCCCTTGTCATTTACACGATGTACAGTCTTTAATTTCAGCTCGATGATCAAAGAGATGAAACTTGAGCAGTTCACCATTAAAATCAATGGCTGTGCTTGGCACAAGAAACAGAAGGGACGTGATCACTGCCTCTCACCTAAAGCAAGGAAGACGGGATTCTTTAACACAGCACACAGTACAGCTTCCAAGAAAAATCCTGGCACAGGTTGTAAGGCAAAAATTTGAAGGAATACCACAACACACACACACACACACACACACACACACACACACACACACACACACACACAAATACACATACACACAAGCAAAAAAAATTCAACCTCTCCCATCCTGATCCATGTTACCTGCAAAGTCTGCATTGCAGAATGCAATGCCAGAAAGGCTGTTTTTAGGAACACTGAGTATCAGATTTCATAATTTGATTTAAATCAATTATCCCATCCCTCTCTGGAACATTCACGAGTTCCAAAAATACAAAATGTAAATGGAACCAGCTGCAGCAAAGAGTCTTTCGCCAGGATGGATTTCACTCAACTTAATCAGCCCCCTTTTCGTAACACATTATTATTGTCATCCAGCAAACTCGGAAAACACTTTGAATGCCCTGGGAGATACCTGAAAGGTAACTAATTAAAGGAGGAAAAAAACCATAAGAACCAAATTATCTGCATTCTGGCTCGCCTTACCCTGAAATATTAGGATGAATTAATTTACTCCTTTGGAGACAGACTGGGAAACTGAGGTAGTTATTGGCAGTCATCAAAAAAATTAATTTATGGATATTTACTAAGTCACTTTGACTTATCCTATCACAAGGTTCATTGGCATGGAGGTCTGCCATGCTGGGTGTGATGAGCAGTTGTGAAAGGCTTGCTTATGTGTGTGTGTATGCATGTAGTTAACACTCTCAGCCTCATGGTCTGCCAAACAGATTGTATGTGTATATTTTGGCTCCTTCCAATTGAAACCCTCCTTTTAATTGATTTAAAATGATTATTCAATTAAAATAATTATTCTAATCAAATATCATCACTGTCTCTGGCAGGTTCCATGGGGACCTGTGCCTTGGGTGTTATTTTAGTGTACCCTTCATTTGTCTCCTCTGCTTTCTTTGGCTATCTGGAATTTTGGAAAATGTGATGTCACTGGGTAATAGCCGTGCCCCTCCAGCTCTTTCCATCCTGCACCAAAGGAAAGAGGAAAACAAACCAGCTGAGAGAAACATAGCTTAGCAAACTCTAGCAGGTCAAGTCCAAGAATTTAGTTGGAAAAGAACTTTCTGAGCCTGTACTGACTTCTCATCTCAAATATGGATAATTGACACAATCCTAGGCCACAGTGGAGCATAGCTCTAGATCTAAAATGCTCTAGAACTAAACTTCAGAGGCCATGTAGTACAAGTGTATCACTTTAAAGGTGATGAACTAAAGCCCAATGAGGGCTTCAAAGCCCAAAGTTACCCCAGTGGTAAACATCAGAGGTGGAATTTTAACTTGAGTCCTCTGATTCCAGTCAGTATTCTTCCCATTATTCTGCAGTACAAGGGGGCTTCTATTGAATGTGTCATCATGCATGACTATGGCAAAAGGCTGGACAATGGGCACTGGGTTGCACTAAGACAATAAGCCAAGAATGGAATGATAATCACTCAGTTCTTTGATCAATTTTCTTATCTCCCCACTTAGCACAGAGTCTGGTGTATGCAATAAATGCTTGTTGACTGTTTCTTTCATCACAGTCATACCCATACCATAATAAATAAGAACATCAATAATACAAAAAGATGTCGATTTCATATAGCTCCTGTAAATTCAGAAAGGATTTTCATACCCATTAGCTTATTGTATGCTTACATCAGGGTAGGTGGGACAACTATTAAGATTAAGAAAGCAAAATTATGAGGGGAAAAAAGTCAGAATACAATGCTGTGATTCATATAAGTATTTCAAAGATATTATTTGGGGATGAAGGAGGTGTGGACCTGTATGGTAGCTACCAAACTGCCAGGGTGGAAACTTGGTCATAAAATCAGTCATCGCTAATACAGAACAACTCATCTTTATTGGCACTGAGACATTAAATCTCGCCCACCGTCACATAGTCAGAACATGTAAGGCAGAGGACCTATGTATGTCTTCCTGACTCCAAAGTCATCTCTTGCAAAAAGCTGCCTCTCTTATTTCATTCCACTTTGCACAAATTAAAAAGCACAACTACATATAGACCTTTACCTCTTTTTATGCTGTTTTTCATTGGAAATCAGAGTCCAGATGTAACCGTGAATGAGCGGCAGTTTCTATAGCTCCATGAAACTTCTTGCATCACCAACAAACCTGAATCCAAATGTGACCTCATGCATTACATAAACCAATAGATATCCAAGTATGCCAGAATAGTGTTAAGGATGTAACCTATGCTAGCTAAAGGAACTTGAGTTTTGTGATCTCATATGAACATGGGCAGAGGTAACAACCTATTTATCCCTTAGTTTCCTCTTATATAAAGAGGGAATAAAAATACATGTCACTCAAATGTTGCTCATGGGAAAGCATGATATAAAACATAAAGTAATATGTATATACATAATGCACATGTATGTTATATATGCAAATGTATGGATATATGCATGAATGTAAAACAATATTTATCTCAAATTTAGAGTCTTGAAGTCTCTTACAGTAGAAAAGCTTAATATAATTAGGGTTTAGTTAAAACTAATTAATAACTATATTTAATCAAAATCTAGTCAAATTTAGTCATTAGGTACCTGGAAGAAACCAAAATTCTCCAGCCTGAGGAAACCTCTAAAGATGAACTTATTTTGCATTCTTCATTTATTGATTCATTCTTTTTGTGCTGTTGGGGTACATTTAACAGACACTGATACTTCAATGAATATTTTCTCTCACCTATGGTACTACAATCTACCTACATTTTCACATCTTAACTCTGATTCTATGAAACGTTTTTGATTGACACTCAACTAGGGAAGCTAAATATCTCCCTGGTCATCTTTGATAGTAACTTCCTAGAATTTGTTTTGGTTCTCTTCTTTCTAGACAAAAGCTCTTTGTCCTGTGCCAAATATGAAAGGCAAAATAAGAGCTGTGCTCTTACACCTCCTCTCTGTAGTTGGTTATCATGATCCCATTTACCCCAAACAATAAGCCTATCTTTAATGCTTTCCTTTTCTTCAATGATGCAAAAACAAATAAACACCATTTTTGTTATTGTTTTTAGCCCCTTTGGGGCTATCCACTAAATGAGAAAGCATGGAAGATATTTTCTGATTAGATTGTTAAAAGACATAAAGCCCTGGAAACTGAGCATTGACTCTTCAGCTAATTAGGAAAGCAAAGGAAGCAAATTCCAATGATCATGATTTCTTCCTATGACACTTCTGGGCTAATGATACTCACAACTTTCCTCTGAGATAGATAGTACAAGTATTTTTATTCTTGATTTACAGATGAGGAAGCTGAAATTTATTAAAGTTAAATGACTTAACCAGTATCACAAAAAGTATTAGAGGAAGCATTTCAACCTTAGTCTCTTCTGATTCCAAGTACTGAGCTCATTTCAAAAGGTACTTAAATTACTTTCTCAATGTTTCTATTTCCTTTAAAATTACATGGAGTGGTAGACTATGTTCCTGTTATTGGAGGACAAACCAAATTAAATGCAGAGAGATTCATTATTGATACATTATCCAAAGTAACTCATCAACAGTACCTACTAAGAAAGGGAGGGGTTGGGATTTGTATAGATGGAGTAACATCAACAATAAAATTATCAAGTCAACAAACATTTATTAAATGTTTATTTTTTCATCGTAAAGAGTGGGGTTTAGAATAAGTCTAGAATCATAAGGCATGGATATAAAGCTAGATATATGTTTAAGTAAATAATTTGTGTTTCTTATAAGCCATGTGCTATGCAAAGTTCTGGGAATTAAATTATAAGCAGAAAGACAACCCCTGCCCTTGAGGAGGTTAAAATCTAAGGAAATAAGACAGCATATAAAAATTAAAAACAATTTTAAATAATTAAAAAAAAACAGAAAATAGGAGGCATTAGATAAATGAAGGTACATGGTTGGGTGGGAGATGGGTAATGTAGAGAAAGTCTGAAAGTGAGAAGTCTATCAATTGGGAAATAGTTGAACAAGTTGTGGTATATGATTGTAATGGAATACTATTGTACCCTAGAAAATGATGAACAATATGATCACAAAACAACTCTGGAAAAACTTATATGAAGTGATGCAAAGTGAAGCAAACAGAACCAGGAGAACATTGTATACAGTTATAACAATAATGTATGATTATCAGCTGTGAATGACTTCACTACTATCAATAGGGCAAGGATTCAAAAAACGCCAAAAAAATAAAAAAATAAAAAAGAAGAATTTTCACCACCATACAGAGAATGATAGAGTTCAAATACAGTTTGAAATATGCCATTCTTTATTTTCTCCAGGAATTTTTCTCTAGTGTAAGCAATATGTGTCTTCTTTCACAACATGACAAATGTGGAAATATGTATTACGTGATAATATAGGTACAGCCTATATCATATTGCCTGCCTTCTTGGGAAAGAGGAAGGGGGGAGAGGTATTGCAAAATATCAGAAAATTAGTATTAAAAATTATACTGAGATGTAATCTGGAAACAAATATTACTTCATTTGGTCTTTACAACAACCCTGTGAAAGGTGTTTTTGCCTCTATTTTATAGTAAAAAAAAATGAGCCAAGTAGAAGTAAAGTGACTTGTCCAGGGTCATAAAAACAGACCTATTCTTGGTCTGAAGACTGATTTAAATTCAGGTCTTCCTAAAAAGGCTGTTAACCTTAGAGGACCCAAGGTTTAAATCCTACCTCTGGCACTTAATACCTTTGTAGTTTTACAAAAGTGACTTGATTCTCTGAGACTTCAGTTTCCCTCTTTACAAAAGGATAGGGTTCAACTAGAAGCTTCTAAGGTCCTTGCTAGTTTCCCTTTATGAGTTGTCTTCCTCCATTAGAATGTAAGCTCTGTGAGGGTAGGGAATTTTTTTCTTTTTGCTTCTATATTCTTAGGTAGCATAATGGATAGAGCACTGAGTTTGGAATCAAGCAGATTCATCTTCATGACTTCAAATCTAGCCTCAGATACTTAATAGCTGTATGACTTTTAGACAAGTCACTTAACCCTGTTTGCCAAGAAAACTGCAAAAGGAGTCATGAAGAGTTAGAAATTACTGAACACCAACAAAGCCTTTAGGATAGTAGCTGGTACATACTAAGCACTTAACAAATTCTTAGTTTAATTTTATGTCTCTAGCTCTATGTCTATAATTTGTGATCCAAGATTATTCCAAACTCCACTCATTACATTGAAGTGGTAATAAGTTCTCTTCAATTATTGGATTCAATTAAACTAAAAAGGCCATTATTAAATGGCTTCTATATGAACAATTAGGCCCTGTGATTAAAAAACAGAAAAAATAGCATTCCTACTGTCAAAGTCCTTATGACCTAGTTGAAGAGATAAGACCAGGATCAGTTAAACATTTATTAACTAGTTGCTATGTGCAAGGCATCATGCTAAGTAATAAGTATACAGAGACTAAGGGTTGAAAGTTCTTGCCTTCAAGAAGCCTATATTTGGCTGGTGAGACAATATGCACATATGTAGATTTTTGTAAAAAATATTTTAAATAGATAAAAGGGAATGAGGAGATGCTTTCATCTGGGGGTATAAAGACAGCCCTTCAATATTTGTTTCTTGAATGAAACTAGAGATTCTAAGAGGTAGAAATAAGTGGGTAGAACATTGTAAACATGATTAAATATGTGAAATTAAGTGAGGAGTTGAAGATTAGTCCAAGGTTAGGAATCTGAGGGATTGAAAGTATTGTAATATCTTTGAAAGAAATAGGGAAGATTGGAAGTGGAATGAGTTTGAGCTTGAGATGCCTATCATCTCATTTTATTTCATTTTTTTTTAAACCCTTACCTTCTGTCTTGGAGTCAATACTGTATATTGAGCAGTAAGGGATAGGCAATGGGGGTCAAGTGACTTGCCCAAGTTCACACAGCTGGGAAGTGTCTGAGGCCAGATTTGAATTTGGGACCTCCCATCTCTAGGCCCGGCTCTCAATCCACTGAGCTATCCAGCTGCCCCTCATATTTCATTTCTGATCAGTAGTCATTCTCCTCCTCTCAAAGCCATCATCTCCCACTCTCTCCTCATTTCCTTTAGACTCTGACATAGAAGAGGCTATTATATTTCAAAGTCTAAACATATATATCTATATGTGTGCTTGATAGTATCTCCACATGTCTTCTACAGAGGTTTCCATCCTCAATCATCTCCTTGCTCTTTTGACATTTTTTTACCAGTTCCTTCTCTACTGCCTTCAGACATGTCCAAGTCTCTTCCAACTTAAGCAAAAAATAATCCATCAAACTCTACCATCCTGTCAACCCACCACCTTATTTCTTTCTTCCCTATATCAGTCAAAATCTTTGAAAATCTGTCTATAAACATTGCTCTTCCACTTCCTCTATTTTCAATCACTCCTCAATCATTGGCCATCTGGTGTGTGTGTGTGTGTGTGTGTATGTGTGTGTTTACCTCATCACTCAATTAAAACTGCTCTGCAAAGTTATCAATGATCTCTTAATTGCCAGACCTCTTGTTTTTTTCTCAGTCCACATCCGCTTTGACTTATCTGCTGAATTTGACACTGCTGACTTCCCTCTCCTCCTACATACCCTTTACTCTCTCTAAATGATCACCCTAGAACAAATATTGATAATATGGAAATAGGTCTTGATCAATGACACATGTAAAACCCAGTAGAATTGCTCAATGGCTACAGGAGGGGGGAGCTGGGAGGTGGGGGTAAATCATGTAACCATGGGAAAATATTCTAAATTAATTAATTAAAAATTTTTAAAAATATATATTTTCTCTTCTTTGAATTATCATGGCACCAATCTCTTTTGTTTTTCCCTTTAGATATTTGACTGCTCCTTCTCAGCCTCCTCAGCTGACTTTTTAATGGTAGATATTCCCTAAGATTCTGTTCCAGGTCTTCTCTTATCTCTCTCTATTAAATCTCTTGGTAACTGAATTAGCTCCCAAATGTTTAACTATTGTTCCTATGCAGATGATGTAATATATTTATATACACATATATGTGTGTGGTTATATATATATACATATATATGTATATCTCTAACTCCAATCTCTCTCAGATTTAAAACGTGCCTTACTAATTGCCTCTTGGACATTTCAAATTGGATATCCTGGGGACAGTTCACATTCAATACATCCAAAACAGACCTTATCTTTACCTCCATAAACCCTTCTCTCTTTCAATTTTTCTATTTCTGTTGGAAGAGCAACATGATCCCAGTTTCTCAAATTTATGACCTTCCCATTATCCTTCCTCATACCGAATATCCAACCAATTGCTGGATATTGCCATTTCTACTACCATGACATGTCTTATATCTTCCTCCTTTTCTACACTCACACAGCTACCACATTTGTTCATTTCCTCATCACTTCCTGATAGATTATTGCAATACTCATCACTAGTCTCTCAGCCTCAGAGTTCTCACCATTCTAGTGTATCCTGTATACTGCTGCTAAAAGAATTTTCATTAAGCACAGATATAATCATATCACTCCTGTAATTAATTATTCAACTCCAATATTTCTCTATTACTTTTAGGATAAAATTAAAACATTTCACCTTTGAAAACCTCCACAACTTATCTTTCTGGCTCAATTGGACATTATTCCCATTCCAACTCCCTATATTCCATGATCTAACACAACTCCTGATCTCCTGTCTCCATAATTTTCTTTTCTTTTTTTTAAACCCTTACCTTTCATCTTAGAATCAATACTATGTATTGGTTCCAAGGCAGAGGAGTGATAAGGACTAGGCAATTGGGGTTAAGTAACTTGCCCAGGATCACACTTCAAAGATGTGTCTCAAGTCAGATTTAAAGCTAGCACCTCCCATCTCCAGGACTACCTCTCTATCCACTGAGCCACCTAGCTGCCCCCTCTGGGCTTTTTCAATAGTTGTCTCCCATGTCTAGAATGCATTCCCTCATCACCATTGCTTCATAGCCTCTCTCTTCCTTCATGATTCAGCTCAAGCACCACTTTATCCATAAATCCTTCTTGACCTCTCTTCATCCTCCCTCCCAAACTACCTTATGTTTAACTACTTTGCATTTATTCATTAGATATTTATTTTCTTTATACTTATATATGTACTTCTTGCTTCATCCCCTTCTGATTCTTTACCAACTGAAAAATACCCTCTATTACAACTGCCCATTAGAATTCCAGCTCATAGTGCTCTACATCTCTTATAATCAGAGAGATGCAAATCAAAACAACTCTGAGGTATCACCTCACACCTAGCAGATTGGCTAACATGACAGCTATGGAAAGTAATAATTGCTGGAGGGGATGTGGCAAAGTAGGGACATTAATGCATTGCTGGTGGAGTTGTGAATTGATCCAGCCATTCTGGAGGGCAATTTGGAACTATGCCCAAAGGGTGATAAAAGACTGTCTGCCCTTTGATTCAGCCATAGCACTGCTGGGTTTGTACCCCAAAGAGATAATAAGGAAAAAGACTTGTACAAGAATATTCATAGCTGCACTCTTTGTGGTGGCCAAAAATTGGAAAACGAGGGGATGCCCATCAATTGGGGAATAGCTGAACAAATTGTGGTATATGTTGGTGATGGAATACTATTGTGCTAAAAGGAATAATAAAGTGGAGGAATTCCATGGAGACTGGAACAACCTCCAGGAAGTGATGCAGAGTGAAAGGAGCAGAACCAGGAAAACATTGTACACAGAGACTGATACATTGTGGTACAATCAAAAGTGATGGACTTCTCCATTAGTGGCAATGCAATGTCCCTGAACAATCTGCAGGGATCTAAAAAATACTATTCACAAGCAGAGGATAAACTATGGGAGTAAAAACACCAATGAAAAGCAACTGCTTGACTACAGGGGTTGAGGGGATATGACTGAGGAGAGACTCTAAATAAAACACTCTAATGCAAATACCAACAACAGGGAAATGGGTTCGAGTCAAGAACACATGTGATAACCAGTGGAATCTTGCGTCGGCCATGGGAGAGGGAAAGGTGGGGGGGGGGGGAAGGGAGGAAAAGAAAATGATCTTTGTTTCCAGTGAATAATGTTTGGAAATGACCGAATAAAATAATGTTTAAAATTAAAAAAAAAGAATTCCAGCTCATTACATATAAGAATTTTTACATTCTTTATGTTTGTTTCGCAGTGCTTAGATCAGTGCCTGGCTCATAGTTGGCGCTTAACAAATGTTTGGTAATTGTATTACTTGATTATGGGGGAAAAATTAATCTGTGTTCATGTGGAGGGTAGCCACATTGATTAAGAAATTAAATGTTTTGGTATATACAAAGAGGGGAGGCAAAATTTCACCAAGTATTTAGAAAGCACTTACTACATATCAGGAACTGTGCTAAGCACTAGAGATAAAAATATAAGCAAAAAGAAAGAATATTCCTGTTTTCAAAGAATTTTGATTCTAAAGGGGAACAATCTACAAAAGAGAGGTGAAAATGAGGAAATGAAGAAGTAGGTAGTGTGAATTTTAAAACTACTCCACCCTACTCAGACAGGTACTTTAGAAGATCTGATCTAGCTATTTCCTGATTAGTAACAATGGAGATACTTGGTCTAACAGAATCAAGTCTTGGGAAATCTACATTTCTCCACCCTATTTAGTTTAACAAGTTCAGGAATACCTGTACCATACTCAAGGATTAAGTATCTAAGAAAATGGCCTTCAATAGACATGTGCAGAAACAGCGGACAGACCCCTAGGCTGTCCTAAGTCAAGCTAAGCTAACATTGGTACAGATGAGATACAGGAAAGTGACATAAAACCATCTATATAGGGCACGTCACTTCCTCTCTTCAGCCTCTTTTCCCAGAGAGGAGTCTCTAGCTGGCAGCATGCTAAGCATTCTGACATTTTGGCATAGTGATAGCTGTTTGTCTGGGTTTGGGTGGTGAGTTTGCCCTTGAGCTAATTCAGGTTCAGGCATCTTGCCTGAGCCCTCCTGGAGTTCAGGCTGATTCCTTCCTCTTTTACTCTCCAAGACCTTATCTTCTAAAGCCTCTAATCTTCTACATCCTTTCCTTCTCTCTTCTTCTTAAATTTCTTTCCACTATATTAATTAAATCACCATAAATTTCCAGACTGACTAGGGTAAATTTTTTTTGTTATTTGGTACATCCATGGCAACCAATAATTAATATAGTTTAAGCCACAACACTAAAAGTATCCTTTACAGTAGTCAACTGAAGACATTGTGAATCTGGAGGTTCAGAAGCATGGCTAATAAGGCAATAAAGCATGGGTATCCTAGACCTGTCCCAAAAGTAGGGACCCCATGGAAGCAGCTCAGTAATTGTTAAAGGAGACTATCATGGAAGAGGGAAGTTCCAGGATGAGGAGATAATAAATTCATGGTGTGAAGTTCTGAAAAACAGAAACACAACCAGGAAACACGATGGAATGAAAGAGAAAAGAACATTTTGGCAACCATTGGATAGTATGAGGACTCAGGGGAAAAAACTATTCCTGTAATCACTTTTTCTATTACTGGCCCCAACAAAGTCTCCAAATTGGAAGAGAAATGAGGTACAATTCTTAGTCTAACTCATATCTAAGCAATAATCTCTTCTATAATATCTCCAACAAGTTGTCAACCACCACTGAAAAACTTTCACTGATGGGGCATTTAGTACCTCTCAAGGCAACCCATTCTACTCCTGAGAGGATCTAATTTTTTACTTTGTTACTTCTGTAATATTTATTGGGAAGGGAAAAGGGACTTGGAAAACATGGGGATAATCGGGGGTTTGTATGGGGTAATGAGGAGTTAAGGGGAGAGAGGGAATATTGCTTGGTGAGGCAAGGGATGGAGATGCCCCCTGCTGAGAGGAAACAGCAGGGGTCCAATAAGGACAGTTTGTCTTTGAATGACTGAAACTGAAGTTCAGCTCCCTCTATGACCAGAAAAGATAGTCCACTTATCTGACTGCAAATTCAAATAATATAACGTTTAATAATCCAGTTGGAATTGGAGTTTTTCCTTAGCTTCAGAGTATAGGGCCAGGCCCTAGAGGCTGGCGGAGGGTTTGTCCCACTCCCATCTACTCTCCTTGTTCTAATTCAGAATCTTAGCAATAGACAGAAAGCAAACAAGAACAATTCTAACCTTTAGAAGCCTGTGTCTTTGGGCTGAACCAAGAAGAGCATGCCACTAGACTGGGCTGAACAAGCTCCTCTCTCCTCCAACACCAGGATCCCAGTCTTCCCCTGGCCGGAAGGCAATGCTAGTCACAAGACCCAACTGCCACTCCCAATTGGCCCTTCCCCCACACAAACTATTAGTCTAGTTTCCTTTCCACACATCTCTGTGTGGACTCCATCCGTTTCTCCTTGTTCTGCTCTCTAGAACAAAGAATAAGTCAAATCTTAAAGAGAGTCATCATGCTCCTCCCTTTACTACTTCTTCTCTTTCAGCTTAGCATCCCCAATACCTTCAAACAATCCTGTCCATCTATGTCATTGTCTGCACCAGATATATGCATATCTCAACTAGATTAAAATATAATTGGTAAATATTTAACAAAATAAACAAATAAAAATGCAATAAAACATAGATAATATTAATATGTGGTTTTCTTTGTCAATATGTCTCTGCAGGGATCCTATTGCAAGAAATAAAATTTAGGACTCTGGTCCTTAATTTCCATAAAGTTTATTAGTATTTACTTGACTAGAAGTAGAGGCAGAGAATTATAGAAAAAAGAAACCTATTCAAACTAGACATGTGAGTGCTCTCCACATGGCTCTCTCAGTAACCTTCCAGTTGGACAGTTCCTGTAGAAAAGATACCCTACTTCCTTCACTTGAACCTTTTTTTCCTCCCTCTTACCTTCCAGGTCAACTTCAATCATGTTTGGTTCAGACTCAGTCACATAACCCGCATGAGATGATGTAACAAGAATCAAAGGGATGCAGATAAGACTCCATGCATGATCCTGGGTGAGGGTTCCCTTCAGGCACTATCATATGGTTTAGTAGCCCCCCCTTTCTACTTGAGTTTTGTCTTCATCAGTTGTAACAATGTCAAAGGGAATAAGGATGAAGATAGAACTATAGGTTAGTCCACTAGAGATATTCCTCCCTTCTTCACGAGACATTGATTCTTTTCCAAAATACATTATAAAAATAAGATTAGAAATACCTTTTTTTAATGCTGGATGAAAAATATTGTCTATAGTCATATGGTTTTGCTGGAGACTAAAGATCATATATATTCCCTGATAAAGAGAAGTCCCTCCTACCAATGTGGATTGGGGTGACTCAAAATAAATATGCCTCTTACCTTTCCTTATGACTTTTGCCTGTTTTATATGAGTACATGATGCAAAGAAATACACAAATACATACACATAGAACACAACTACATTATCCCTGTACACACTCATGGCATTGGACCATGCATCTTCATGCCTCAGGCTATCCATCTATCAGTGAGGCCTTGAATTCTAAAGAGTATATGTGAACTGGCTGAGATTTCCAGGGAGAGTAATGATGCTAATACTTCAACATGAAAACTTTCCATCTTGTCTCAAAGGCAAACCATAAGGCAATATCATTTATTTTCAGCCACCTTTGGCCATCTCAAGGTCTCTTCCACTTCTATTTTGAGAGCCATTCTATTACTTTGACTAGAAATACTATATTCAATTTGAAAATATTCTCACCCTGAATCACCAGCTCCATCAAAAAAACTGTTTTCAAGTTTTGGATAGTGTTTATGTGGAATTTTTGTTCTGTTCACATAGAAATCAAGAAACGTTTTATTACTTTGTCCCTCAAAACTGAGAGGCTATTTTTTACCCATTCTCTTCTCAGAAAAAGACTCTTGAGTACTCCTTGTCTGTTGAAATAATCAGAGTGAAGCTAAATACTGAACCCACAAAATCTCCCTCTTTCCTCTCCAGGCCTTAAATCCAACCTTGGAAGCTTCAGTAATCTACAAGATTCACTACTGCCAAGTTGCTATTCAACATGCCACCACCACACAGACACAAATTTTTTTTTTTCCAGTAGAAAGGTACAATGAAGTTTCATGCAGGTGTTTTCATTGGTATATTTGGAAGGAAAATGGTATACCTATAGGGAAAACTCTGCCAACCCAAACATGTGATTCAGGGTTCAAGGTCAGGGGAGGAAAAGAACTGGGATATAATCTCCCCTCTGATATTGCTTTTGTTTCTCCATCTCCTTTACTAAGAACATATTCCCCAACTTTGGCAGACTTCACCCCTCTCCTTCAAAATCACCCATGTGTATGAATGGTGACCACGAGAACAAGAAATATAATGGAAACTGTTCTGTCTGACAATAGTTGTAAAGCTCTTCGGGCAGTACCTGGCACAAATGTAAGAAGTATATAAATGTTAGCTATTATATTCTCTCTTGGACTTCTAGTTAGGAGAAGGAAATAATCAGAGAGTGGCTGAGACATTTTATAAATGTTGATTGTTGGAGTGTACCCAAGCCCCCTATGCCCACCTTATTGCCAAGTCTCTGTCTGGCTCACTTGCCTATCCTGTGGAAGTGACCAATTTCAGGGAGGGCCAACTGTAGGCAAAGTTATGAAATATGCAAAACCTCCACTTTGTGTGCCCTCATACTGTATCCTGACTGTATCCAGGAGACCCCTCCTGGATCAGGACTCCCTGATAATCTGTCCAAAAATACCCATGCTTTTAAGCTAATCTGAAAACTAATATGTGCTGATAACATATGTTTATGGTTAAGCATTACCTTACACCCTTACCTCAGGTAACACTTTCAATTTAATGAGTGGCTCTAGGGCAGAAATCTCTGGTACCAATTAAACAGGTTGCAGGGTGGGGAAAGGAAGATTTTGGATTACTTAGGTCATCTTAGATGTCTTAAATGAAACTAAGTGACTAGGACTGCCTATGAAAATCTGTAGATGCCAAGAACCAAAAGCATGATGGTACCCTACCCCCCCCAAAGCAAGAAATTGAAAATAGAGACAAATCTGGGTCATATTAACTAACACACTTGCTAATAAGACTTATTAATTAATGTCTATACAATCAAAATCATGTACAATCTCATCCTCCCCAAACTTGGAAGAAAACATACAAATAAGCACATGCACTGTAAGTTAGGTAATTGGACTCCATAATGGCCAAAGGTGATGAAAAAATATGTGGGAGTCAGTTGTGGAAGGCTTCATAAAGAAGTGGTTTCTAAAGTGTTTTCACATTTATAACCTTACTTGAACTTTTTTTTTTCCCTTATAAGATATTTACACGGGACTCTCATTTTTTTCTTAAAGGTTTTTACATACAATACCAATATCTACAGATTTGGAATGATTTACTCAAGAAAATTCCATGATTCCATATTCCATAAATTAGAGCACATGCTAGATAAGTCTATCTTGCTGCAGAGCCTATACACACATTTATTTTTTTCTTTTTTAAATTTTATTTAATTGATTAATTTAGAGTATTTTTCCAGGATTACAAAAATCATATTCTTTCCCTCCCCTCCCCCAACCCCTCTCAGAGCTGACAAGCAATTCCATTGGGTTTTACATGTGTCATTGGTCAACACCTATTTCCAGATCATTGATATTTGCACTAAGGTTATCATCTAGGGTTTATATCCCCAATTATATCCCCATCGACCCATTTGACCAAGCAGTTGTTTTTCTTCTATGTTTCTAATCCCACAGACCTTCCTCTGAATGTGGATAGTGTTCTTTCTCAAAAGTCCTTCAGAACTGTCCTGGATCACTGCATTGATACTCATAGAGAAATCCATTACATTTGATTTTACCACAGTATATAAGTCTCTATGTACAATGTTTTCCGGGTTCTGCTCATTTCACTCTGCATCAATTCCTGGAGGTAATTCCACTTCACATGGAATTGCTATAGTTCATTGTTTCTTTGAACACAACGGTATTCCATCACCAACATATACCACAATTTGTTCAGCCATTCCTCAATTGAAGGGCATCCCCTCATTTTCCAATTTTTGGCCACCACAAAGAGTACAGCTATGAATATTCTTGTACAGGTCTTTGTCCTTATTATCTCTTTTGGGGTATAAACCTTGCAGTGCTATGGCTGGATCAAATGGCAGACAATCTTTTAGTGCCCTTTGGGCATAGTTCCAAATTGCCCTTCAGGATGATTGGATCAATTCACAACTCCACCAGCAATCCATTAATGTCCCAACTTTGCCACATACCCTCCAGCATTCATTACTTTCCTTTGCTGTCATGCTAGACAGTCTCCTAGGTGTGAGGTGATACCTCAGAGTTGTTTTGATTTGCATCTCTTTGTTTATCAGAGATTTAGAACACTTTTTTCATGGGCTTATTAATAGTTTTGATTTCTTTATCTGAAAATTGCCTATTCATGTCCCTTGCACACTTGTCAATTGGGGAATGGGCTGATTTTTTGTACAATTGATTTAGCTATTTAGCTATATATTTAGATATTAGCTATTTGAGTAATTTAACCTTTGTCAGAAGTTTTTGTTATAAAGATGTTTTCCCAATTTGTTTCTTCCCATCTAATTTTAGTTCCATTTGTTTTGTTTGTACAAAAACTTTTTAATTTAATGTAATCAAATTACTTATTTTGCATTTTGTAATTTCTTCTAACTCTTGCTTGTTCTTAAAATCTTTCATTTCCCAATGATCTGACAAGTATACTATTCTGTGTTCACCTAATTTATTTATAGTTTTGTTCTTTATATTCAAGTTGTTTACCCATTCTGAGTTTATCTTGTTGATTGAAACCTAATCTCTCCCATACTGTTTTCCAATTTTCCCAGCAATTTTTTGTCAAATAGTTGATTTTTGCCCTCAAAGCTGGGATCTTTGAGTTTATCATAAACTGTCTTGCTGAGGTCACTTATCCCAAATCTCTTCCACTGATCCTCCCTTCTATCTCTTAGCCAGTACCATATTGTTTTGATGACCATTACTTTATAGTATAGTTTGAGATCTGGTACTGCCAGTTCATCTTCCTTCACATTTTTTCAATATTTTCCTTAATTGTCTTGATTTTTTGTTCTTCCAAATGAACTTTGTTCAGTTTTTTTCTAATTCAGTAAAAATGTTTCTGGGTAGTTCAATGGGTATGGCACTAAATAAGTAAATTAGTTTGGGTAGGATTGTCATTTTTATTATGTTAACTTGTCCTACCCATGAGCAATTAATATTTTCCAATTATTTAGATCTAGTTTTAATTGTGTGGATAGTGCTTTGTAGTTGTGTTCATATAGTTTCTCTGTTTGTCTCAGCAGATAGATTCCTAAGTATTTTCAATTGTCTAGGGTGATTTAAAATGGAATTTCTCTTTCTAACTCTTACTGCTGAGATGTGTTGGGAAAATATAGAAATGCTGGTGATTTATGTGGGTTTATTTTGTAACCTACAACTTTGCTAAAGTTGTTGATAATTTCCACTAGGTTTTTGGTGGATTCTCTAGGATTCTTTAAGTAGACCATCATATCATCTGCAAAGAGTGATAGCTTGGTCTCCTCATTGCCAATTTTAATACCTCCAATTTCTTTTTCTTCTCTTATTTCTACTGCTAGTGTTTCTAGTACAATGTTAAATAATAGAGGTGATAATGAGCATCCTTGTTTGACTCCTGATCTTATTAGGAATGCATCTAGTTTATCCTCATTGCAGATGATGTTGGCTGATGGTTTTAGAGAAATACTGTTTATTTTTCCTAGAAAAGGCCCTTCTATTCCTATTCTTTCTAGTGTTTTCAATAAGAATGAGTATTGTATTTTGTCAAAGGCTTGTTCTGCATCTATTGAGATAATCATGTGATTTTTGTTGGTTTGCTTATTGATATGGTCAATTATGTGCATGGTTTTCTTAATATTAAATCATCCTTGCATTCCTGGTATTCTTTTTAAAATGTTTGCATCTAGGTTCATTAAGGTGATTGGTCTATAGTTTTCTTTCTCTGTTTTCGACCTGCCTGGCTTTGGATTCAGTACCATATTTGTGTCATAAAGAGAATTTGGTAGAACTTCTTTGCTTATTCTTTCAACTAGTTTGTATAGTATTGGGATTAATTGTTCTTTGAATGTTTGATAGAATTCACTTGTGAATCCATCAGGCTCTTTGGGATTTTTTTCTTGGGGAATTCTTTGATGGTTTGTTTAATTTTGTTACTTGATTCAGGATTATTTAAGTATTCTATTTCTTCTGTTAATCTAGGCAATTTATACTTTTGTAAATATTCATCCATATCACCAAGATTGTCATATTTATTGCCATATACTTGGGGAAAATAGTTTTTAATGATTGCCTTAATTTCCCCTTCATTAGAGGTGAGGTCTCCCTTTTCATCTTTGTTACTGTTAATTTGGTTTTCTTCTTTCCTTTTTTATTAAATTGACCAATATTTTGTCTATTTTATTTGTTTTTTCAAAATACCAGCTTCTAATGTTATTTGTTAATTCAATAGTTCTTTCACATTTGATTTTAGTAATTTCTCCTTTAATTTTTAGGATCTCTAATTTAGTTTTCAACTGGGTATTTTTAATGTGTTCCCTTTCAAGTTTTTTGATTTGCACGCCCAATTCTTTGACCTCTGCCCTCCCTAATTTGTTAATATATGAGCTTAAGGTTATAAATTTCCCCCTGAGTACTGCTTTGGCTGCATCCCATAGATTTTGAAAGGATGTCTCATCGTTGTCATTTTCCTCAATGAAATTATTGTTTCTATGATATGTTCTTTAAATAACCAGTTTTGGAGAATCATATTATTTAATTTCCAATTAATTTTTATTTGGCTCTCCATGTACCCTTACTAATTAATATTTTATTGCATTATGATCTGAAAAGGTTGCATTTATTATTTCTGCTTTTATGCATTTGTTTGCCATGTTTTTATGCCCTAGTACATGGTCAATCTTTGTGAATGTACCATGTGCTGCTGAAAAGAAAGTGTATTCCTTTTGTCCCTATTTATTTTTCTCCACATAGCTATTAACTCTAATTTTTCTAAGATTTCATTCACATCTCTTATCTCTTTCTTATTTATTTTTTGGTTTTATTTATCTAGATCTGATAGAGGAATGTTCAGGTCTTCCACTAGTATAGTTTTACTATCTATTTCCTCCTTTAACTTCACTAGTTTCTCCTTTAGAAATTTGGATGCTATACCATTTGGTGCATACATGTTGATTACTGATATTTCCTCATTGTCTATACTGCCTTTTATCAGAATATAATTGCCTTCCCTATCTCTTTTAATGAAATTTATTTTTACTTTGTCTTTGTCAGATATCATGATTGCAACTCCTGCCTTCTTTTTCCAGTTTAGGCCCAATAGATTTTGCTTTAATCTTTGATCCTTATTCTATAAGTGTCTACCTGCCTCATGTGTGTTTCGTATAGACAACATATGATGGAATTTTGGTTTCTAATATCCTCTGCTATTTGCTTTTGTTTTATGGATGAGTTCATTCCATTCACATTCAGAGTTATGATAACCACCTCTATTTCCCAGAATTTTGATATCCTCTCCTAGTTCTGCCCTTTCTTCTTTCACTGTATCTTTTTAAACCAATGGTTGGTTTTTAATCAGTCCCTCTAATCCTTACCCTTATTTTACTTCCCTTTCTGCACCCTTCCTTTTTGTTACCTTCTTATTTTTTTAGTGTCTATTAAATTCCCTCCTCCCCCTTTCCCTCATTTGTTGTACTTCCTGCCCCATTTCCTGCCTTAGTTTTCCCCTTCTCACTTTCCCTAGAGGGTAACTTTGAATTCTATACCCCAATGGATCTATATGCTCTTCCCTCTCAGAATTTATTTCAATAAGAGTAAGGTTTAAGTATTTACTATTAGCACTCTCTTCCTCTCCTTCTTATAATAGTATTCTTCCCCTCCCCTTCCCATGTGCTTCTTTGTGTGATATCGATTATCCTATTTATCTTATTTCTTCACATTTCTCTAGGTGCCATCTTCTTTTCCCCCTCCCTTTTCCTTTTTTTTGCTTATCATCTTAGACCACTTATTACCCTAATCTTTATCTATGATTTTTCTAGTTATTATAATAGTGAATGTAATTTTTGAGAGTTACAAATAACATTTTCCCTTATAGTAATATAAATATTTTGCTCTTATTGAATCCCTTAGAGAAGAAAATTTAAATAAAAAAAATTTTCCCCCTTTCCTCTTTCTTTCTTATTTACCTTTACATGTTTCTCTTGATCTTTGTGTTTGGATATAAAACTTTCTGCTTAGTTTTGGTTTATTCTTTACAAATACTTGGAAATCTTCTATTTTGTTGAATGATCATACTTTCCCCTGGAAGTATATAGTCAATTTTGATGGGTAGGTGATTCTTGGTCGAAGACCCAATTCTCTTGCCTTTATGGATATCATATTCCAAGCCTTGTGATCCTTTAGTGTGGAAGCTGTCAGATCTTGTGTGATCCTGCTTCATGCTCCTTGATATCTGAATTGTCTCTTTTGGGCTTCTTGTAAATTTTTTTCCTTAGCTTGGAAGCTCTTAAATTTGGTACATTCCTGGGAGTTTTCTTTTGAGAATTTAATGTAGAGAGTGATCTATAAACTATTTCAATGTTTGTTTTGCCCTCTTGTTCAAGACAGGGCAGTTTTCTTGGATAATTTATTGTAGTATGATGTCAAGGTTTCTGTTTATTTCTGGGTTTTCAGGTGGAACAATAATTCTCAAATTGTCTCTTCTAGACCTGTTTTCTTGGTCAGTTATGTTCCCAGTGAGATATTTCATGTTTCCTTCTATTTTGTCAATCTTTTGATTTTGCTTTATTATCTTGCTGTTTAGTGAAGTCATTCGCTTCTAATTGCCTAATTCTGATCTTTAAAGACTGGTTTTCCAGTATAATCTTTTGATTTTTCTTTTTAGTTTTGTCTATCCTGCTTTTCATGGCTTCCAGATGTTTAATTTTGGTCTCTAATTTATTTATCATTTCATTTTATTTCTGGTCCTCTTTCTCCAATTGGGAGTTCCTGTATTTTAAATTGTTATTTTCTTTTTTAAACTATTTTCCACTTTTCTTGCCAATATTCTTTCATCTTTTTCATAAACTCTGATTTAAATTCTTAAAGAGTTTGTGGCCAATTTCCATTTTTTGGAAGGTTTGGATGCCTTTATTTGTTTGTCCTCTTCTGCCATTTACTCTATAGTCTATATTTTTCCTCCATAAAAATTATCCAGGATCAAAATCTCCTTGTTCTTCTTGGTATTGGGAAGTTGTTTTTCCTAGGTATTTTTTGCCTCACTATGCTAGTTTTTCCTTCCCTTTCCAGTCAGAAGTTTGAGTGAGGAGGGTAGGCTCTCTGTGTATGGAGCTAAGGATCTAGGTTTTTGACTGAGGCTATCTCTCGAGTCTTTGAAGCTTCTATTGTTTGCAACATTTCTCTGAGCTATCTCCATGACTAAGGTCGGAGCTCTTCTGCCTGTTGGGATCTCAAGTCTATCTGCTCTCAGGCGTAGGTCTTTGGTACAGTGACTTCATTCTTCTGGCACCACTAAGTCCCAACTGCTTACTGCTATTTTGCTAACCTTAGCATGTAGTTGATATTTTCCTTATCTCTTTTGTCTTCTCATGATGTCCTTACTCTTTCCTCTATAGGTACAGTGCATCTCCTTGGAGGTATATACTAGAGAGCTCTTTTGGCCTGTTCTCCACAGTTTAGCTCAATTCCGCAGTTAGAGTTTCTGGACTTTTTTTTTTGCCATCCAGGTTGCTCTGATTAGACTTTGATAGAAATGAGTTCTATTTCTTACAGCCTCTTAAAATTATTTATTTTCTCCTCATCCAATACTGAGCCAAATACCTGGAATATAGGATTAATTTAATAAATATTTGTGAAATATGATGTAATGATCTAAGCTGTTAACTCCCATCTTATTAGCATAGGATTCTTTTGATATATCTTTGAAATTTCTTTCCCAGTTTTCCTTTTAGGGGATACCTTTATCCTTTATGGAATTTCAGAATTTTCGAGATTAAAGGGACTTTAGAGATCATCTAATCCGAGAACTTCATTAATTATTCATTAAAAATCATTAAATAGCTACTATGTGCTGAACACTATGCTAGGTACTAAGGGAAACATTAAAATGACATAAAACACAATCATTACCATTGTGAAATATATTGTCTAGTGTGTAGGAAGAGGAGGGAGTGTGATATATATACACAAATAATTATTATCCAGAATAATTAATCATTACAAACAAAGTAGTAGATGAAATCTGGGTTAAGAAAGGGAAGGGGAAATTCTTGCTGACTCAGAAAGAAGAATCAAAAAACAGCTTTAGAGAAACTAGTCTTAGAGAAGTGAAGTAATTGACCACTCACTAATTTAATGGCAAGAGCCAGGACTAGAACATGGTTTCATTTTTCTTTCTTCAACAGCCTGCTAATTCAAGACTAGCCACATTTGTCTTAGACACTAGGATACTTTTCTATTCAAGTCATCCATGGACCTCAGTAAAGGGCTCACCAACTCCTTAATCTACTCCCTTTAACCCCGAAGCCTAAACTTTACCTCATTGCTAAAAGTTAATGCTTCAACCTGGTTTCAGCCTAATCATAGTTTGTACTCCATGCCTCTTATCCATTGCCTCATCAAAATCCTTAAAAGAAGACAGTGGCTAACACTTCTATATATCTAGAAATAACAAAATAAGATAACATATACCATGGGGTTAAAAAATTCTTAGGTAAGACATAAAAAAAGACTTCCTGATTAGGGGCTTATTTTCAAACTTAGAAATTAGGAGCTATGAGAAGCTTTGGGATCTTTCTTGAATTTGAGAGGCAGGAGGAGATGTTTTTTAATGGAAAAAAGATAATCATCTTTCTGGGATAACACAGGTGGTGAGGTGAGATGACCTTTTGAGGTTATCCCTGTTCCTCTCCACCCCTTTACAGTCTCTCAGGGAAATGGAACAATGGCATCCCCAGCATTTCTTTCTATGTAGAGACATAGCATTCCGACAAACATCTGGAGCTACAGTCTGACTGCCCTTTTTCAAACATCTGGGGAGAGAAGATCAGTTTAAAAGGCCTTAGAGATGAGCCAGAAAATTGGTTGTGGCGTCTATCAAAACATATATTTCTTATTCTCAACATTTAAATGACTCACACATCACAAAGGTAAATGTGTTCCTGGGTGAATCTCATTCCCCTCCAAATGGTACCTCAAGAATCCCAATTCAACAATCCCTTACTTCTACATTTTCAGTAATACCTTTTTCATAATAATTCACAGTCATATGATACTTTAAGGTTTACCTCAAATCTCCTTTCCCCCAGTACATTACAAATACAACAATCCTAGCCTTTCCTTTTTTTATTCATATACTCACCTTTGACATATACTGGGTGTGTGATGCTAGACACATATCTTAACTTCTCAGTGGTCGAGAAAATACTAATACTACAGTTGCAGGAAAGGGGCCAACTTGCCCTTGTAAAGGAAGTTTCCTAACCTGAGAGTTCTCTGCACCAATGAAATCAGAAGTCCAGTCCCTATCTGGCTTCAGCTATTTGAGTCTGTCAAAATGTTATCTTCATTTTACAAACTAGGAAACCAAGATTCAGAGAATTTAAGTGACTTCATCAAGGTAAATACTTGAGTCAGGACTTGAACCCAGGTGTTTGAATTGGTTACAGTATGAATGCACTTAGTCCTATAGTATATTGCCTCTTGCTGCTACTATAGATGCCCCTTTTCTCCAATTTTGATGTCTTAGCATCTGTTCTGTTTTACTCTAGCCCAAGCAACCAAATAGAAATTTGTTCAATTGTGTCTGACTCTTTGGATTCCATTTGGGGTTTTCTTGACAAAGATACTGAAGTGGCTTACCATTTCTTTCTCTAGCCCATTTTAAAGATGAGGAACCTGAAATGAATAATATTTATAAGATGACTTGCTCAGGATCACAAAGCTAGTAAATGTCTGAAGCCAGATTTGAATTCATCAAGATGAGTCTTCCTGATTCTAAGCCCAGTATTCTTATCTACTGCACCACCCTACTTGAGGTAAGTCTAATTTCGGTTATTTTGACTGATGGGTTTATATTGTATGATAACCAAAAGCACCTAATTGGCTGCAAAACTAGAAGAAACAATGAGTCAGGGGGGTACTGAGTCTAACTCATGTGAGTATCCAAAAGTGAAGATTCATCTCTGATCCACCTTTTTCTTTACAAGTTTTGAAAAGGCAGAACTACTTTTAATGAGTTCAAGATGTGGGTTAGGGAGGGCTAGCAACTCTGTTTACCACTTAGCAATGGTGTCTATGAATATATAAGTGCCATTTTTTAAAAATTTAAGGTAACCAAGGCCACTGTTCCTACCCAATTGACATTCCTGCCTTCAATATGGCTCTTTTTAGCATACCCCCTCTATAGCCTTGCCTTTCTACATATAATCATTGATAATCTTTAGGAAATGAATATTATGTAATGGAAGTTATAGGAGATTTGGGAAGTTGTAAGATACAGAAGTCCCATCAGAGAAGTTGCAGTAACAATTGGAACTGCACCAAAGGGAAAGTAACTAAAAGTAGATATAGAAAAACAGTTACCCAAGAATGGTAGCAGCTTCATGGAGCCTAATCCATATGTCAAAGTGGAATGTAGTTTGTAAACTTTAGAAAGTAATTCATCCTCTGCCCTGCAGAGAAATATACTAAAAGAAATTTCATCAGAACTCCATGAGGAAAGAAAAGGATTTCCAATGCTAAGAGTGGAAAATGAGCTTTTGCCTATGTATTCTCTGTAAAAATTTCTCAATGCCATTGTACTTTAAGCTTGAGGCTGGTCTACACATGAACTATTAGTTATGTTAGTGGGTTTGGGAAAGGGAGATAGCAATATTTGTACCAATTGTTTTAACTATGCCTTCTGAGTAAATCCCTTTTCTAAAAGGTAATAGAATTAACTACTTGGTTATTGATAGGAAGTATACTGGTAGGGGCTCAAGGACAACAGTACTAGAACTACTCCCCCTCACAGTTACCCAAAGAATCCTGTAAGTACCCAGTTGCCCCACTGGGACACCAAATTTGAAATCTAAGTCAATATAATGGAGTAACAACATAAAGCTATACCTGCATTCCCCTTCTGTTACCGCCAGTGAAGTTATTTGCCATACTCTATCAACCTACATTTTCTGACCCTTTTGTATTTTTTTTAAAACGTTACTCCTCTTTTATTTATCAATTTATTTCCTTTTGAGAGGGTCTATGAACCCCATGCTGTAAGACATTATTTTACCCTGCCTTCACTCAAATACCTTGTCACATTAAGTTCTCCCATCCACTAAATATGGAGATGCAGAGTGGTCACAATGAGAGAGAGAGAGGCAGTGTGATTAAAAAAAAACTGCATTTCAACTTAAGGGATCTGTGTTGGATCTTGACTAGTTATTACTTTTATGAACTTGTGAAAAATCGCATAACATCTCAGAGCCTCAGTTTCCTCATATGTAAAATGAAGAACTTGAAATTCTTAATTTCTAAACCAATTGTCCTCTAGATCCAATATTAAGAATCTGCATTCACATATTTTAGCATTTTTCTCATATTTTCTCACATTTTTCTCTTTGCATTGTTTTAAAGAGAAAATATGACATCTAGTCAGAAACATTTTCTTTTGATTGAGATACAGGATCCCAGATTATTCATCTGTAAAGGAAGAAGGTTGGACATTAATGTCTTTCAACTTTTTCTTTTTAATAAATTCAATAATTTTAATAAATTTGAGTTCTGAAATTTTCCCTCCCTTTTGTCTTGCTCCTCCTCCATTGAGAAGCAAACAATATTATATCAATTATACATGGGAAATCAGGCAAAATATTTCCATATGAGGCATGTTGCAAAAAGAAAAGTAAGAAAAACAAAGTGAAAAAAACATGTTTCAATCTGCACTCAGACTTCATTCATTCTCTCTCTGAAGGTAGATAGCATCATGAGACCTTCAGAATTTTCTTGAATTATTTATTATCTTGATCAGAGTAGCTAAGTTTTTTTACAATTGACTACCATAATATTGCTGTTAGTGTATACAATGTTCTAGTTCTTCTTACTTCACTCTGCATCAGTTCATATAAGTCTTTTCAGGGTTTTGTTCCCGGAAATCATTCAGCTCATCTTTTCTTATAGTGCAATAGTATTCCAGTGAAATAATATTTGACAACCTGTTCATTCATTCCCTAATTGATTGACATACTCTCAGTTTCTAATTTTTTGCTGATAAGAATTTCTATGAATATTTTTGTACTTTTTTTAGGTCATTTTCCTTTTCCTCTCCCAAGTTTTACTATGAAATTACTTTTTATTTTCACTTTTGGAATATTAAATTATTTCTCTTAATAGTCACTTGTTTTCTATTCCTGTGCCTCTACTACCTCATCAGGCTTTGTGAGAAGGTTCCTTAAAAAAAAAGTCTTATAATCAGTGTCTAGTAGTGTTACCTGACTCCAGTTTTTAATACACGTTGTCTAACCTTTGGAAAAAAGAAAAAAAAAACATTGTTAACACTTCTCAATGTGCTGCTCATGTCACATTTGTCCCAAAGGCCTCTGGAAACAGCAGCCAAAGTTTCACTCAGGCAAACTTCAAAGCCTTAAGTGCTCAGCAGCAAAGCTGTCAGACCCAGAGGCATTTACTCTCTACAGTAAGTTGTCATTCCCAGCTCCTTGAGCTGTGTTGTCTACTATTGGGCCATTCTTTTCCTTATCCTTAAATGTGTTACCCTGGCATCACCCCTACATCCTTGCTCTTATCTTTAACTTTTGTTGGCCTTAGAAAAATTTCATGAGAAACGCCATCATATGCCATTTTTACCTCTATTACCATCTTAGTTGATCCAATTAATACATCACACTGGGGAAGCTAAGTGGCACAGCATGTAGCATGCCAGCTCTAAAGTCAGGAAAACTCATCTTCCTGAGTTCAAATCTAGCCTCAGAAACTTATTAGCTGTAATAACTCGGGACAAATCTTTCAACTCATTTGCCTCAGTTTCTTCATCTATGAAATGAGCCGAAGAAGGAAATGATAAATTGATCCATTATCTTTGCCAAGAAAACTTCAAATGGGGTTTTAAAGAGTCAAACACAACTAAATAACAATAAAGACATATCACTCATCTCCATTAGCATGTCTTCTACTTGACCCCTCAGAGAGCAAGAATCATAGATTTAGAGTTGGAAGGAATTTTCATAGCAATCAAGTCTGATCCTCTCATTTTTTTTAGACAAAGAAATTGATGCTGAAAAATTAAAATAACTTACCCAAATTCCTATAAATAGTTGAACAGAAATTCAATTCATGGCATCTATCTCCAAATCCAGGTGATGGGTAGAGACTGTCTATTTTTTTTCTTTATCTCATCTTTCTTCCCTCCTTTACAGATCCTGTCATTGAAGTGAAATATTTGTTACTTTGTGACATCTGACATGAAACAGGCAATATTGTTAAAAATGTCTATAATTCTACTATAGACAATAATTTGTCTTCTATGAAATTCCATACCTCTCAAAGGACTATTACTATTCCCATATTTGTTTGTTTGTTTGTTTGTTTGTTTATCTATTAAAGCCTTGCATTCTATCTTAGTAACAAGTCTAAAATAGAAGAACAAAGGCTGGGCATTTGGAGGAAAGTGATTTGTCCAGGTCACATAGCTAGGAAATGTCTGAGACTATATTTGGGCCCTGGTCTTCCTAACTGATGTGCCTGGTACTCTATCTTACTGCACCACCTAACTGCCCCTTACCTTATTTATTTTTGGATTTCCAGTGTTTCTACTCCAATTTCCTCAAGTCCCGAGTTATTACAGCTAATAAGTTTCTGAGGCTAGATTTGAACTCAGGAAGCCCCCTCCCCCCCAATCTGTTATCTCTGTTTATTGCCCCTGTATCTTGGAATGTCTACTTAATTGTTTAAAAGTCTTTGAATTTAATTTATCCTTGAACTATATTTTTTGATATCTTTCTTAAATCTTGAACAGTGATCAAAAGTTTCATAATCTATCTAGGTCTATTCTTCCACTGATATAATCTTAGGTCCTTATAGAAATATTGTAAAGAGCTCTGACTTCATGCGATATGAGGAGCTTCCAATATGAAAACTCTCTCCTTTAAGGAAGAACCTGATAGAAACAATATATGATTTGGTAGAGGCACATAACTGTTAAGGAATTTGCCCCAGATAACAAAACTAGTAACAGAGGTAGGATAGAACCCAGACCTGCTTGACTCTAAATCCAAAAATTTATTCCTTCTGTTATGCTGCATTATCATATCAGTCTTTTCATATTTTCCTGTTTCAATAACTTCTTCCATAAGCCTGTCAGTTTTTTTTCAGCGTTTGAGAAATTAACATGTGCTATTTGATCAGAAAAGGTGGTATCTTTCACTCTACACGCCACAACCCCTCTTCTTTGCATATACATCCTGATTCTTCCCTTGTTTATATGCATGTTCCTGGCTATTTGAATTTTATCAAAATAAGCATCTTTCAATCTGCATTCTGATGGACTGATTCTAAATACTAGGGTTGTAGATACTTCCAGCCCTATCCCCTCGTCCCAAGGTAGATTGGAAATCCTCTTTAAAACCTCAGACATTTTTATGCAAGAGGAAAACATATCTTTAATTTCTTTTTTCCTTTTACCTCTTTAGGAGATCATATGTATTCTATGATCTTCTTTCTCTAACCCATGGCAATTCACATTCATGATCACACATCTTCTGACCCAGATCTCATATCTTTTGAATATCTACATTATGTGTGTTAAACAAAAGTCCTACCACATATGGCTCTCTTCTGTAATAAGTTTCTCTTTTAGCAGTGAGCTTTTTTCTTGTACTAAAACACATCCAATTCCTCTTCTGTCTTAGCCCCGTAGGCTGCATCTCTCACCTTTTGCATTCTTATGCTATTTGTATTACATATTCTAATACTGATTTGAGCCTTCTCCATATTTGAGCAATTTTATTTAATCCTTAGGATTCTGTTGAATTTCCTGGATTTAATTCTCTTCTTTGCCCTTCAGACTTCTGTTCCTATATTTGCCCTACTTAAAGTAATATGTTACTTTACTGCTCTTATATGCTTCCTTCTGGTAAAACTCGAATCCCATCTATACTGTTCTCTTCCATTAATTTTTTTTTTAAAACCTTACCTTCCATTTTAGAATCAATACTGTGTATTGGTTCTAAGGCAGAAGAGTGGTAAGGGCTAGGCAATGGGAGTCAAGTGACTTGCCCAGGGTCATATACTTAGGAAGTGTCTGAGGCCAGATTTGAACCCAGGAACTCTCATCTCTAGGCCTGATTCTCAGTCCACTGAGCCACCCAGCTGCCCCCTCTCCCATTAATTTTCTCTGAAGGCTTTGATTCCACTTTTTCTCCTCCTCTATGGACTAAAAGTAGAGGCCAATCTCTTCTTATTTTTTAACCCCTATCTATTAGGACCAGTAAGTATTGGTTCCAAGGCAGAAGAGAGGTAAGGGCTAGGCAATAAGGATTAAGTGACTCAACCAGCTAGAAAGTATCTGAGACTGATTTGAACCCAGAACCTTCCATCTTCAAGCTTTGCTTTGTATACCTGGAGCTGCCTAGCTCTCCCTTAGCCACCAAGCTATCCCAGCCTATATCTTCTGAAACTATTCTGCTTGGTATTTCCATTTTTGCCAAGCTATCTCTTTCCTATTGCTTTCTTTCTTCCTGTTTCATTTATCTCTAGACATTTTAGCTTTTTTTCTTTTCACCACCAATTGAAGATCTTAATTTTTCCCCAAGTCTTCATCTTATCACTTTCTTGTGCTTCTTTTAGTGTCCCAAGAACTACATTTCACCTGTTCTGTCTGCCTCTATAATCTGGAGTCCTGAAGCAGTCCCAATGTTCTCCTCCTCTTTATGAGAGAATGTCCTTGTTCTCTTTTACAGGTACATCCCTTTCCAAAAAAAGATATGGTAAACCTTGGCACTGCTATGTACTTGTTCTAAACATCTGAAGTCCATTTCTTGACTGTGTAAATATATAACTATGTATGTTCATAAGAAAATATATTTAAAAACATATGTGAATATATATGCATATGTGTGTAGGTAATGTGGGTGGATTTGGGGTTTCACAGGTGATAGGAACCTCTCTCTGGCAAAGCAAACCCACACCTGTACTGTAGTTTATAGCCTCAGAGCAGGTGCTCTTAACCTTTGTGGTCAGAGAATACATGGACAGTCAAGTTAAGTCAAGTGAATGATCATTTATGAGGCATTTTGTGTGTGCTAGGCACTATGCTAAGGACTAGGAAGACAAATACAAGCAGAAAGAGAAAGAGTAGATGCCTCCATGAAGCTTACATTCTACTGGTAGATAGAGAACACATAAAAAGAAGCTGAAAAGACGTGGTTGCATGAATCTTTACAATAGGACTTGGCTGCTGTTTGTCCTTCATTTTCTTTTCTTTGCAAAACTCCTACCACTTCTTATAGAATCAATACTGAGTATTGGTTCCAAGGTAAAAAAGCAGTAAGGGCTAGGCAATCGGGGTTAAGTGACTTGCCCAGGGCCATCCAGCTAGGAAGTATCTGAGGTCACACTTGAACCCAGAACCTCCTATCTTTAAGCCAGGTTCTTTATTCACTGAACCACCTAGCTGCCCTTGACCTTCATTTTCATTTTTAAACCCTTACCTTCTGTCTTAGAATCAATATTTTGTATTGGTTCCAAGGCAGACGAGTGGTAAGGGCTAGCCAATGGGGGTTAAGGGACTTGCACAGGGTCACACAGCTAGGAAGTGTCTGAGGCCAGATTTGAAGCCAAGACCTCCCATCTCTAGGCCTGAAATCTCAATTTACTGAGCCACCCAGCTGCCCCTAATTTGTCCTTCATTTTCAAGAAGGACCAGTAACATCGTGAGAGCATGGGAAAGATTGGATTTCAGTGAGGCAAAGTTACACAAAGTTATCAGCCTCACTCTTTCAGAGTCATTGAAGGTGAGTGGGAAGACAAAAGTCAGGGTGACTGGCAATGGTGTGGAATAAAGTATATATGACCATGGTGTATTCAATGTGTAACCAAGTTCTAGGTACTCCAAAATGCCTACTTCAGCTATCTTTATGACCATTGGAATGAATTGTTCTCATTTATCCATTCCACCAAGAGAAGGTGCTTGGGGGTAGACACCCCTTTAACTCATTGATGGGTTCAAGGTCTATCAATTACATTTAACCTGTTTTATCCACTGAAAAAAAATTTTATCAGGGTATGGCCACTGTACATACTACAGCATCTTTGAGCCATAGGTGAGCATTGGGTGAGAGGTGGACACCACACTTAATGAATAGCTTTGAAAAGGGTTCAGTAAGCCCTCACACAAGTGGTGCTAATCTTCCCTGAGCAGAGACATGCTAGAGAAAATCCAAATAAGAATGAAGATAAGTTTGGTCTGGGATTGTAGGAATTAAATTTTAATGGTTTGACTAAAATATATGAGAATATAAATAATGTTGTGGTTGCCAGTTTAAAATATTATGGCTCAAAGTCAAAATGACTTTTAGTAGCTTTTATTTACAAAAGAGGTGGCAAGAGTGAAAGTAGAGAAATACAAAAAGGAATAGAAAAGATGTCTAGCCTATCACACTAAATATTGCTCCAGTGCTCAACTCAGTCAGGCACAACTTGTTAACCCTCTCAGCTGAAGTTAAATTCTCTCCAGAAGTCAGGAAAAGAAAGCCAGCTATTCACTCACCTAAGTTCCCTCCAAGAGGCAGGTCAAGATGACTCAAGCTGAAGATGATTCCTGAAACCCACTCTTCTTGAAGCCAACTTCCTTTTTGAAGCCAACTCCCCAACCCCAGAAATTAAGGGCCTTTTATTGTACCTTCTTGTCCCTTCCCCTCTTCACAGAGCCAATCACAGCTTCCAAATTGTCCAACACTGCCCAGGGAGAGGAGTGTCTTGTGGCATCCACTTCTCACCTCTAAAGGTGTTAATTTTTATTATAGGCCTCTGAAGGTGTAAACTTTTTTATCATGGGATTCACACCTTTCTGACTGATTGGCTTAAAAGAGTAGAGCTCTCTTTACTTAGTGGTTAGCTAGGTACTAATTAGGGGTACTAAAAAGAAAGAGTTGACGAGGTGTTAACTCAAAGTACACAAGGGGAATAAAAAATTCCCTTTTACAAGTGTTAACATAGACAAGGAGAATAAAGAATTCCCTTTCATAGATCTTTCCTTAAAATAGAGAACTTGGAACAAACCAGGCAATCAGAAAAAGGGGTCTCCTGATCAGAGTGTACTTCCTATGTGAGAAAGCCAGGAGTAAAGTTAACTTCCAGGGTGATGAAGTAAATAAAGTCTAGAGTATTGCAAATAAAGCCTGAAGAGGAATGACATTTAGTGAAGTCTATTGACTCCTTCCCAAAAGGTTTTTAAATAATATAAAATGAAATACATAGGATTTAAAAAGAAGCCAATTGTATTAAAATACAGTTTTCAAAATATTTTTAAGATGAGTTAATGGACCTCAGATTGACAACCCTTGTCTTAAAGAATTTCCTGGAGAAAGTGAAAGATTCTATGACTTGTCCAGGAAGAGGAATTGGATGCAATTCCTCCTGATTTAAAGACTGATTTTCTATCCATTTTAAGACACTGATTATAATTTCTTGAACTAGATCTATGTACATCATTTACTATGCCTTATAACTACCAGAACCTGCCACCATTCCTACAAAAGTAATAACATATTTATGAAGCAAGTGTGACAAAACAGAGAGTAAGTCTTAGTATTAGAAATACTTCTCAAATCTCTCCTCTTATATCTCCTGGCTGTATAACTCCGGGTTTGTCACTCAATCTCTGTCTTCTAGTCAACTCTTTTAAGTCTATAAATTGCAGAACAAATATTGCATTGCTAAGAGTCATATGACCATTAATCCCTATGCCAATGAAATACCAATCTCATTGATGAATATATCTATATATACATATATGTAAATATACATTTGAATATGCATATAGCTATATGCATACATATATGTGTATACACACATTGACATATGTGTACATATATAGATACTGCCTTATTTTAACCTGAAAATAACAGTTCAAAGGAGGTTCATTCAGATTCAATCATTTTTCACTTGTGTCCAACTTATCATGACCCCATTTGGGTTTTATTGGCAAAAATAATGGAGTGGTCTGCCATATGCTTCATGAGATCATTTTATAGATGAGAAAATTGAGGCAAATAGGGTTAAGTGGCAAGCCAAGGGTTAGATGGCTAATAAGTGTCTGAGGTCATATTTGAACCCAGGGAGAAGAGTCTTTCTAACTCCAATCTTGGCACTCGATCCACTACACCACGTAGCTGCCCCTGTGAAGAAGGTACAACAGGTATTACTACCCTCCTATTAGAGAAAAGGAAATGAATTGCTCACCCAGCTAGTCAGTCAGTCAACTAACATTTAAGTGCTTATTCTGTGTTAAGAGCAATGCTAAGACCTGAAGATGCAAAGAAAGGGAAAAACATGGTTCTTGTCACAATCTAACTAAAATAGCACATTAAATTGTTACACATGCAAAATATGGAGTGTAATATGTCCAGGAAGCAGTAAGGAGACCAGTATTATTGGATTATAAACCTAGGTGGCACCTAGTGCACAGAGCACTTGACTAGAGTCAAGAAGACCTTCATTCAAATCTAGCCTCAGACATGTATTAGTTGGGCAAGTCACTTAAAAATCTTTTCCTTATTTTTGTCATTTGTAAAATTAAAAAAAATAATAGCACCTTTCTCCAGGTATCTTATGAGAATCAAAAATGAAAATAATTTTAAAGCACTTATGAGAAAGCCCAAGCACTATAAACATCTCAACTATTATTATGATGATGATGATGATGATGATGATGATGATGATGATGATGATGATGATGTGTAAGGGAGTAAAATATAAAGAGATAAAAAGAAGAGGCCAGATTGTGAAGGATTTTAAAAGCCAAAGAGAAGATTTAATGCCTTTAATGCCTCCTGGAACTAGTGAGTATCAGCAGCAAGCTCTAACCCCATATTTTCCCTTCTCAAAGGCCCACTCTCTCTACTACAGTACTCAGGGAGTAGCTAATATAAGCCCTTTCTTGCCAATATTCAGTTACCATGTGTAAAGTGGATTCCCACTGGCTGCTCCATTCCCAGAAGAAATGTGCAAAGTCTTCAGCCTTGATCTGTTTCAGGCTGATTCAGTTGGTAGTCAAGAAACCTTTATTAAGCTCCTACTATTTGCTAGGTATTCTGCCAAACACTTGGATTACCAAGAAAGGTAAACAACAATCTTTGTTCTCAAGGGGCAGACTTACAACCTTTCTAGTTTTCTTAACATTCATTCTCCCCTAGTTTCTCTGATGATTTAAAACTCACATTAAATTTACTTCTAAAGCTTTGGTTTGTTGCAAGTCTATCTCCCAGGTTTGCCTGAACCAATAATTAGACACCCTGCCATAACAATTCTTACTGAGCAGCTGTTCTTAGCCCTTCTGAAATGAACCCAATCAAGAACTAAGAAATCTTGATGGGGAGGAGGAAGAGAAGGAGAAGAAGAAAAGAAATGTCTTAACTTATTTGAAGGATTATCATGGGAGAAAGGGGTTCCATTTGTTCTGCTTGGCTTCAGAAGGTGGAATTAAGAACAATGGATAGAATTTGCAAGGACATATTTTGGTTCTAGGTGGGTGGGTGGGAATCCTTTCTAATACCACAGAACTAACAAGGAATAAAATGGGCTACCTCAGGAGCCCTGGGACCTCCCTCACTAAAGATCTTTGAACAAATCCTGAAAGACTTCTTCTGCGGTCTATTGTAGCACATCCTTCTTTGGACACAGATTGGTTACTAAAGTCCTTTTCAAACTCAGATTTGGTCAACGTCCCTTTCCTTTGACATTCCATACATCTGCTGTCTTTCTTCTTTATAGATGAATCCTCAAACTGCCCAAATATGTATGGCAATGATTCCTTGAAAGCCAGTTCTATGTCTTTGTGAACTTTTTAATAGCTAATTAAATACCCCAGAGCTACAAATTTGTGGCAGAAGCCCACCCCACAACAAATCATTTGATTCTCAGAGATTGCATCCCAAGCAAGAGACTACTCAGAACAGTCTTCCTTGGTGAGATCATTCTCTCCTTGTGCCAGCTGAGATGTCACTTGCTCCCAAGTTGAAGAACACATTTACTCTTGTATATTTTCTCATCTACTCTGATATGTATACCTTCTCTATTTTCTATTTATTGTTTAATTGGGAAATTTTACTTTTACTTAATTAATTTTTTTACTTTTACTTAAATCTAATATTATCTTTTGGATAACCATGTTGTGGTGGGAGGGATATAAGCTAGTTCAGAGCAAGTTATCCATTGCCTTCCTTTTGAAGTGGTCAAAAGACCACTTTCATTTTAAACATGTAAAAGAGAGCATCATATCCCTACGTCACAAACATTTAAGATATAGTCATTTTTCAAAAACATGAATTGCTTACATTTATACAGACTGGCAAAGCATTTTACATATGTTATTTCATTTGACCTTCATAAAATATTGCAAGTCAGGTGCTATTATTACCCCATTTTACAGATAAAGAACCTAAAGGTGAAGTGAAGTGATTGGCCTAGAGTCAGTGTCTGAAACAGGATTCAAACTTCCTTTTTCCTGAAACCAAGTCCAATACTCTATCTACTATGCCAACCAGGTACTTCTAACCTAGCACCTTTCTTGGAAATGAGGGAGTAAAAGAGCAAATTATTAGTCATTTTGTCCAAGATATTGCCTGTCCCTTTCTGGCTAGTTTACTGGTGGTTCAGCCATGGCCTTCCTACTATTTTACAAAGGCAGAAATTGCATCCACCTTTGGAGACAGAACAGGCTAGACAGATTCCAGATAATATGTATCTAATATATGTCTTCAATGAGGGCTATTCCAGGTACCTACTAAACAGGGTGTTTAGTAGGTACACTGTTACATGAGCCAATCTATGTTTCAACAGTGGTGATGCAATTATTTTTTCTTTTCCTTCTTTCTTCATCTATTTTTATGGAAAACAACATACACAAATTAGAAATATCAATTC
The DNA here is from genome assembly GCF_027887165.1 of Monodelphis domestica. Taxonomy (NCBI): domain Eukaryota; kingdom Metazoa; phylum Chordata; class Mammalia; order Didelphimorphia; family Didelphidae; genus Monodelphis; species Monodelphis domestica. The sequence continues at coordinate 635,175,422 of NC_077227.1, forward strand.
TCTTTGACCTCAGCATCACCTACAAATGTTCCAACTCCATCATCATTAACTAGGAAAATCTTCTATTGCATCTTAATCTCCTGTCCTTCCAGCTCTCCCTGTGCCCCACCTCTCCTAAACCATCCTTACTGCAATGTCTGCCATTCTACTCCTCCTAGTTTTTTCAGACTAACACCTCTACTCTAGCCTCATTTTCCTTTTCTTTAAAAAAAAAACATCCACCCTTCCACCCTTTAATTAACTAGTTCAATTTTATCCCGTCTTCAACAAATAAATTCATTGCTCCTTTAACTGCTCCCTCTCATCCCTTTCAAATTCTCAAATCTGTGTTAGTCTCACAATAATGTAGGCTAGGAAATTGAGTGTTGAACTTGGAGGTAGAGAGACCCGAGTTCAAATCATCCTCCCTCAAATAATTACTAGTTATATGATCCATGGCAAATTGCTTAGCATCTTTCAGCTTCAGTTTCCTAATCTACAAAATAGGGATAATACTTCATACAGCTGTTTTGAAGATTGGAAAAGATAACATTAAAAGAATTTTGAAAGCCTTACTTAGCTATATTAGAAATCTTAGAAAGTTAGCATTCTTCTTCTTCTCTCCAGTTATCATAAGTCACAGCCAAGCTAAACAGATCCTCCACAAATCTATATTACCCAACCTCAACTTTGCTCTCATTGCTACATACCAATCTTTTCATTCTTCTTTGATAGATTTCCCATCCTAAACCCACTCGCTGCTATTCATGCCACCAAACTACCACATTCCCCCTGCCTCTCATGAGAGGATCTTTCCTTGGATTTCACTAACTAGATTGAGACCATATATTCCAAACTCCCTCTCTTCAGCAGTTCTATCCTTCACATTACTTTTGCATTATCCTCCACCTTTTCTTCTGTTGCTCCAGTCTGAGGATATGGTGCCTTTTCGTTTACACAACTCATCTACTTGTGCCCTTAATTCCAACTCCTCCTATAGGATCAGAAATATCCTATCAATTCCCCTTGCTCTAATTTTTCATCTTTCCTCATCCATTTCCTGTTGCCTTCAAATATGCCCAGATCTTCCCTTCATTGAGCCTACCATTTCTTAAAGCTACTGTTCTGTATCCCTCCAACTTTGTATAAACAAATTCTTCGAAAAATATTTCTTTACTGCATGTTCCACTTTCTCATTTCCCACTCATTTGCCAAACTCTTACAATCTGGTTTCCACCTCCCACCCCAATGCTTCTTACTGAAGCTGTTCTTCTCTTTATGGTTACCAGTTATCTTGTTACTGCCCAACCCAATGACCTGCTCTTTTCTCATTCTTGCTGTCTATTCTGCAATATGTAATACTGTTGACTGTTTCCTTCTTATGGATACTTTTTCTCCCCCTCAGTTTTCATGACACTCCCCTGATATTGTTCTCTTCTTGCTTGTCTGACTAATCCTTCTGGATCTTCTTTTCAGAATTATCATCCTTGTATCTAGGTATCTTGTTCATTTTCCCTTCATCCTCTCTTCTCTAATTTTGAGCCTGCCAGAACTTCCCTGCCTACTCTCCATGGCCATGGTGTTTTCCTGTCATTCGCCCCTCCCTTGCATGGGAAAATAGGCAGGTAGGTGGACAGAAGCCTGAATTTGGAGTGAAGAAGACATGAGATCAAATTCTGTCCCTGACACACAAACTAGCTATATGACTTCAGGTAAATCACTTAATCTCTGCCAGCTTCAGTCCCTTCACCTGCAAAATAGGTATAATGCACCTAGTTCACCAAGTTGTTAAGAAGATCAAATGAGATAATCTAGCATGATTACTTTATAAACCTTAAAGCACTATATACATGCTAGCTACTTATCTTCATGATCATCTTTGCTATTATGATAAGTGATTTTTTAATATTATTAAAATTAACTAAAGTAAATTTCTCTTGATGCTTGAAATTATAAGTTAAGTCGGGCAGCTGCTATCCCTATTTCAGAGAGGCAATGTGATCTAACAGAAAGATCCCTGAACAACAAAACAGAAAACCTAGATTCAAATTGTGCTGATCTGTTCTCCTTACCAGTTGTATGCTCGTGGGCAAGTTGCTTCATTTTTCTGAGGTTGTTTTCCCATGTAAAATGAAGACAAGATTCATTCTTGTGGAATATCATTGTAATGCTGCCTGTAAATGCCTGTATAATAAATGTAGGTGATGATTACATGCCAGATGAGAAAACTGAGGCATGGAGAAATGGAATGACTGGACCCAGTATTCTAGAGCAAATTAGTGGCAGGACAAGACCTAAATCAAGGCCACCTGCCTGCAATTCCCTTGCATTTGTTGTTGCATCATGCTGAAGTCTGTGGAGTAACTTTCACAGCAGGCACCCTACACTGAGGGGAAGTTAGAGTTGACCCTGCCAAGAGTAGAAAGCAAGGGACAATGGGCTTAGAATTCCCAACATCTAAAAGCAAAGATGATACACTCCCAACTACTTTCTTTTTATATCCTCATTACTCTCACTTGTCATTTCCTATGCTTGGTCTATTCTTCCCTCAACATCTCTCTCTCTCTCTCTCTCTCTCTCTCTCTCTCTCTCTCTCTCACATAGTCTATCTGGAGCTGCTTTTGATTATTGCTAGATTATCTAGTCTAAATATTAAATATTTAAAAGGTGTATAAATCATCAAGATGAGAAACAGCCACTGGAGCTTGGAGGAGCAGCAGCTGCCTGGCCTCCTGCTGCCCTACTCTCCTTCCCCAGCCTTCAGCCTTCCCAGGCCTTTTATTCTTCAGCAAGTCAACTATACAGGTTCTGGGATGCCCTGCAGTCTTAAACGAGCTCCACTTTTAAAGGGAAGCCAGGCTTTCAAAAGCTGGGAGTGAAGGATATGAGGGGGCAAGAGGGCTCACATGTTGTTTTTGGGTTGCGTTTTATCATCGTTTTATGACTTCATGTACACAGCCCCAAGCATTCTGGCAGGGGGCAACCTATAAATGAAATGTGTTGGGATTTTATGCATATTACAAGGCTGCGTAAAAATGTAAACGTGCCTTAGCCAGAGAACTCTTTGTACTAACCATTCCACAGTACAGCTTCCATGGGCAGCAATTAGAAAGACACGTGTGTAGACTCAGAGAGTCACGTCAGTGGCTGCCTTCTCTTCACAGATGGCTGACCACCCAGGAAAGAGAATTCCCAGATACCCAGTTAAGCTTCATGTTCTGTCATCAGCAATAGGGAACTGGCCTTGCCTGTTCTGCTTGGGGTCGTACTATGGGGTCAAGGGCCTATTTGTCTAGGGGACAACACTCTATGGAAGTTCCTAGGAAATGATTCATCACATATAGAAACACTTCACAATGACCGTTCCAGACTTACTCTCTTGGTCTCCTACTTTGAGGATAGGTCAGGAAATAGGTGAGGCCATGAATCTGAGAACATTATATCTGACACTGAGAAACTATCAAGAATGCCCATATATATGTCCCAGCCCTAGAGGAGCTTGTACTCCAAAGGGATAAGGGAGGATACATATATAATATGATATAAAATATTATCATGGGCAAAAACAAGGACATATCTTCTTTCCTGGAACTATTTTCATTCTGTCATTTCTGTCTCATTCATCTCTTTGTGGCCCCATTTGGAGTTTTTCTGGAAAAAATACTGGAGTGGTTTGCTATTTCCTTCTCCAGCTTATTTGACAAATGAGGAAACTGAGACAAACAGGGTTAAGTGACTTGTCCAGAGTCACACAACTAATAAGTGTCAGAGACCAGATTTGAACCCATGAAGATGAATCTTCCTGACTCCAAGCCAGGCATTCTATCCTCAAACCACCTAGTTGAACTTATGAAATTATCTATCTATCTATCTATCTATCTATCTATCTATCTATCTATCTATCTATCTCTTTATCTATCTCTTTATCTATCTATCTCTTTATCTATCTATCTCTTTATCTATCTATCTCTTTATCTATCTATCTCTTTATCTATCTATCTCTTTATCTATCTATCTATCTATCTATCTATCTATCTATCTATCCATCCATCTATATATCCATCTATCTATCTATCTATCCATCCATCTATATATCCATCTATCTATCTATCTATCTATCCATCCATCCATCTATCTATCTATCTATCTATCTATCTCTATACATTTATCTATCTTTATCTAGCTATATCTTTCTATCCATCTATCTACCTATCCATCTCTCTATATCTATCTATCTTTCTCTATATCTATCATCTGTCTATCTATCCATCTATATCTGTATCTATATAACTACCTGCACATATATATTATTAATAGATATATATATGCATATAACTATGTAACTATGAATCTGGTTCCAAGTTACTTCTTCAAAGCTTCCTTTGAAGGGGATGTGACCTCACCAATTTATGTATTTTATTGACTGATGCTGATCCCAGGGGCAGATTCCTACCTTCTCATTCTTGCAATTCTTTTATGTATGCTTCTATTGACTCTCTAAAGAGAAACTACCCTACAAACTAGAAACTTCTGTTTGTTCTTGGGCAGGTGGATGATATAGTGGATAAAGTGCTGGACCTGGAGTCAGAAGGAACTGAATTCTTAATTGTCCTCAGACATTTCCTAGCCGTGTGACTCTGGGCAAGTCACTTAACCTCTGAATGGCTTGGTTTCCTAAACAGTAAAAGGGAGATAATAATACAACCTACTTCCCAGGTTGCTTGTGAGAATCAATTGAGATAATGTTTGTAAAGCACTTAGTTCAGTATCTGGTATATAGTAGACACTTCACAAAATTTTGATTTCTTTCTTCTTTTGACATTTTATGGGTATAATCACAGCATTTAAGCTATTGTATTTCATTCTCACCACCTGTATGGCCCACCTACTTCTCTGACCATAAATATTCTAAATGATATTACTTATATGACTTCTTGTGGACACACCAACAGAAGTAATGTGCCTAGCTTATTTTCAATCACTATCTATTACATTTGTTCACCTGCAATTTTTCTCATAAACAATCAATTGTTAATCCACAGAGGAAAAAACAAGTGGATAAAAATGCCTTTTGCTTATGTTATTGTAAATACAGATTGATGAGCAAGTAACTGGGTTCATTCATATTTATTTTCATTAGAGTTGATATATATATATTGCTTTGAGATTTGTAAAACATTTTACATGTAATATTTATTTTGATCCTCAAAACACCTTATTTCAGCAAGTACTTTAGTTATAATTAATGACATTATACATAGGAACCTCAGGGTCAAAGAAGAAATGGGACTTGCCCATGGTCACATGATTAATAAACATCAGAGGCAGCAGTGTATCAAGTACTGCCCCAACCCAATCCATCAATACCTGTATCTTGGAAAGACATTGAATAGAGACAATGACTTTGTCCCAAGCTGAATCTAAGCAGAGGAGTGGGATGAACCCAGTTGGAGAAATTCTTAGGTATTCTCAACAATGCCATGATGCTTCCTGACACAAAAATTCATGTATTTTAACATCAACAATATCCCCCAAATGCTATATGGCTATAAATCTTAAGACACCACTGTCTCAGAAGAATCAAAATAATAATTGGCCTTCAGGGAAATGGAGAACGGTATACTGGATTTAAGTGGGCTGCAGAATATTATCAGATGACTTGCATTAAAATTTTATCAAGGAAGCCATCTGATTAGCATTGGAGGTAGACTAGTCAATAAATTAAGAAGGGAGGAATCCTTTGTTTTAAATTTATTCCAATTCCTCATTTTATTAACTGAGAGAGAGAGAGAGAGAGAGAGAGAGAGAGAGAGAGAGAGAGAGAGAGAGAGAGAGAGAGAAAGAGAGAGAGAGAGAGAGAGAGTTCATAAGTGCAACTAGGTAGTGCTTGGGTAGGGTGCCAGGCTTGGAGTCAAGAAGACTCTTCTTCATCTGTCCTTAGACATTTAGTAGTAGTGTGACCCTAGACAACTCATTCCACCCCATTTACCTCAGTTTCTTCAGCTGTAAAATGAGCTGGAGAAGGAAACGACAAACCACTGTAGCACATAATATATATGCTATATATTAACATTACATATATATGTATGTATTATCTGGTTTCTTTGATATAGTACATTCCTAGTGTGTAAATCTTATCCATTGAAATATATCAGCAAATTCCTACCATAAAGTATAGTCAGAGAGTTGCCTGGAGCATTGTGAGGTTAAGTAAATTGCAAATGTCAGAGTCAATACATGTTAAAGACAGGACTTGAACACAGGTCTCTCTCTACAATTCAAACATCTCTAGAACTCGATTTCTTTCAAAGCTTATACGTTATCTACTATAACAATATCACATTATCTCTCTCTTTTGTAAATTTAATTTGTCCCTTCAACTCTGCCCATTAAGGATTTTTTAAAAAATTGCCCAGTATATATCTATAGGTCTGGCAAAAACAAATTTCATGTTAGCCATAATCAAGAATGTACATGCTTTCTTACATTTTATTTTTAATTTTTTAGAGTTTTATTGATGTGTTCTGCTTTTATATTATGAACATTTATAGGCAACATCATGAGAGATCTATTGTAGTGAAGTAGCATAGCTAATTAATAATACAATAACCTTATCTGGAAGTGTAATAAATATTTTACAAATGTAGCACCCACTCCTTTCTTTTTAAAATTAACAAAAACCTATTTTATCTGCCTACAACCCTCTTTTTCATTGAGAAAAAAAAGAAAGAAATTATTGTTATAAATAAATATTCAAGTAAAACAAATTACCTCAATAGCTGTCTACAAAAATATGTCATATTCCATACCTTGTATTATCTATCAAATCTGCAATATCTCTTATAATGGAACTTAAGTTCTATCATTATTACTCTGAAATAATAAATGGCCATTTTTTGTTGATCATAATAATTCTTATACTTTTCAAAGTTGTTTTCTTTTACTTTTGAAAAGTTTATAAAAGCTTCCAACAATGTTCATTTTTATAATATTGATTAAAAACATTGATCTTTATGTTGATTAGAATTCTAGTCTTTTAAAGTTATTTTTCTCTATTATTATTTATATTTCATTTCAGTTTCTTCTGAAATTATCCATGCTATCATAATATTAAATTAGAACCAATAATATACCAGTTATTCTCAATAATATAGGGAAAGCATTCCTCTAGGCTCCTTTTATAAGAAAAAAAAGTGGCCCTAATACCTAAATGAGTCTATAAGCCAATATTTTTAGAGATTATTGCTTTTTTAAAAATTTGAATAAAATCCTTTTGTACAGACTACAAAAATTCATTCAACAAATCATTCACTACTGCTTAAGAGGAACTTATGCAAAGGAGACAAGGATGGTTCAACATTAGGAAAACAATCAACATGATTAATGGCATTAACTACTAAAACATCCAAAACCATATGAATATCTTAATAGATTCAGAAAACTCCTTTGTCAAAGTGCTAAACCCCTTGCTAGAAATCCTGCAAAGTACAGGCATACCTTTTTTGATTTAAAAAAAGCAACTTTCTAAGACAAAAGCAAGCATCATGTGCAATGAGGATATAGAAGGCCCTTTCCCAATAAAAATAGGAATAAGACAAAGTTGCCCACTTTCTCTACTCTTTCTGGACATTGTTTTAGAAATCATATCAATAACAAAAAGAAGAAAAAGAAGTTAAAGCTATAAAGATAGGGAAAGAGAAAATAAAGTTATCTCTATAGAAAAGATACCAATCAAGATAACTAATAACTTCATCAAAGTTGCAGATTACAAAATAAACCCTAAAAACCGACTGAATTTCTAATACAATAGATTCCAATAGGCAACCAAAGAAAAACATTTCTTTCAGAATAACAAGAAAATATTTAAAATATTTGGGGATCAATCTACCCAAGTGTAAATTCTTAGATAGGTTCAACTACAAAGTGTTCCATAAAGAAATACAGAACAACAATGTCCATGACTAAGTTATGTCAATGTAATAATAATATAAAAGTTTATTTAAAGTTTTAATATGATACTAATCAAACTAGCAAAGAGATCTTTAATTAACTTGAAAAAGTAATAATAAAATTTATGTGGAGAAATTTTAAAATATGCTATCAAAATAAATAAAAATTTTAAAGGTTGAGAGGAATAGGAAATAGCACTTCTAAAGCTCAGACTATATTGTAAAATAGCAGATCAGGTGTTCAAAAAAAAGTAGAGAAGTGGATCAATGAAAAAGACAAGAAAATCAGAAACAATTCAACTCAGTAATTCAGAATTTTAGAAATCTGAAAATATGTATTCAGGGTAAAAAAAATCTCCTTATTTGATTTTTTTTAAACTGCTGGGGAAAACTAGAAAGGAGCCTGGTAAAAATTAGGCTTAGATTACTATCTTCTGACACTTTCCACAATACATTCAAAATGAATGTGTCCTTAATATTCAAAATCAAACCATAAAATAATAGAAAATAGACCATATGTCTTTTATATCTATGGGTAAAAGATGTATTCTTAGACAAGATGTAGTGGAAATTTCAAAAGATAAAATAATTTTGATTACATATAATCAAAAAGTTTCTGTGCAACATTAGTTGAGAAAAGTCATTAAATGGGGGGAAGAACTCTTTCAAATTTCTCAGATAAGAGATTGGAAAATAAAATATATAAACAATAACATATCACATATTATATTATATTACATAGTTATAAGATCATTTTGTTATGTTATGTCATGCCATGTCACATTATATCAGAGTGTGTATATGTGGAGAGAGGAAGAAAAAATCAATACCTATAATCTATATGACTAAAAGCCATTCTCCAGTAGATAAGTGGTCATAGGATATGAACACATAGTTCTTAAAAGAAAAATGACACACTATTAATAACTACATGAAAGAATGCTTCAAATCACTAATAATAAGATAAACATAACTCAATATAATCCAAAATTTTATCTTGCACAGAGTAAATTAACAAAGGTCACAAAAGATGAGAATGGTCAATAGTGGAGAGGATGTTAGTTAGTCAATAAGCACTTATTAATTACCTATTATGTGACACACTGGGTTAAAGTCTTAAAAATATAAAATGAGGGAAATGACAGCTCCTACCCTCAATTTTGTAATTTTGTAGTTTGTAATCTAAGGGGGAAGAAAACAAACACATATGTGAAAACAAGCCATATACAGGATAAATTAATAATTAAAAAAGAGAAGACACTAGGATTATGAGGTGTTGGGAAAAACTATCTAGAAGATGAGATTTCATTTGGAACTTCAAGAGTCCCTGGAAGCCAGGAGGCAGAGGTGAGGAGATTATTTCAGGGATGGGAGACAGACAAAGAAATGCCCAGAGCCAAGAGATAGAGTATCTTGTTTGTGGAACAGCAAGGGGGCCATTATTACTGAATCAAAGAGTATGAAGTAAGTAAGTATGAAGTAGTAAGATGTAAGAAGATTGGAAAGTTGTATGGGGAGAAACCATTCATTTCATTATTTTCTCATAATATAAGAGTATTCCATTGCATTAACATACATAATCCATTTTGGCATTCCCAAATAGATGTACATCTCTTGTTTCCAAATCTTTGCTGCCACAAAAAGGGCTGCTATGAATATTTATAGAGGTCCATCCAGTGGTCTCTCTAAGGATCCAAGATCTCTCTGCACAGATGTGACAGAATGGTCAGAATAAGGAAATGAAGCACACTGTTCATTCAACCTATATGTGCAGGCATCACACACAATGCTCTGCCATAATACTATGGTTCATTTATTATATAGGTTTTTTGGTACATGCTTCTTTGACACACAATCAATCTTTAATGTGTGTGACATTCTACAATTTGATTGGATGTTATCAAATCACCCAAACAACACTCTGATGATGTTACTACAACAAAGAATTCTGTGATCATTTACTAGGTTTCTACAACATGTGATAGATATAATTAATGTGAATAAAGCTATCTGTAGGTTAGTACTCCAAGCTTGACCTGCTGAGAGGATCATTGTGCTTTTGGTCAGTTTTTACTATCAATCATAATTACTTGGGAGATGAACAACAAAACATCTTTGTATCTAGGTGTGAGGACTTAAAGCAGACCAGTTTGGGGGTTTTCCTCAATTTACAAGTTCTGTTTTTCTTGTGTTACTTTGAAGTGCCTAGTAATGCTGCTTGCTTGGCTTCTGTTTAAACAAATTCATTGGAATGTGGTAACTGTAGGAAAAGATTCATTATAGTACTCAAGCTTTTGGCCAGTGTTTATTGTATGTCATTGGTGTATGACTTGTGCTTGAGAAAGGGTCATGGGCAGTAATCTTTGGGCTTTGATTCTGTAATTGCAATCTTTTCTGGGTAATAACCTAGGAGGCTTAAAGTGGGATATATATTTATTGATCCTAGAAGTATTTGCTCTCATATTATTTCTCCTGTATTGGGGAGAGAATAATAATCATAACAAGTCCATTAGTGGGGAAAATTTGGGGAGAGAAGTCACAAAGGGGAATCAGTAAGGGGCATTCATTTTGGGGTCTGCTTTGCAGACCTCATTTCCTCACACTGTGACCTTTTCAGCCAGTCCAGGTATGATGGCCTCTGGCAAATATTTCTATGCATTTTCCTCTTTCTTTGATCTTACTGGGGATATAGATTTAAGAGAAGGATTGCTGGATGAAAGTATGCACAATTTTAAAGTTTTTAGAGCAGACTTCTGAATTTCTGTCCAGAATACTTGATTACTTCACAGTTCCAACATGCTGCACTTTTTGTAGGAATAAGGACCTACATATGAAATAGGTACCTATCAATTTGGGTAACATCTAAGTAAATTATGGTATATTAATTAAGAATATTACTGTGTTATAAAAAATAACCAATATGGAACTATAAAGATGCATGGGAAAACTTCTATGAAATGATGCAGAATGAAGTAAAAAGCGTCAAGAAAACAATGACTATAGCAATTCCCACTTCACAGAATGCCATATTTCTAGTGGCCCTAAAATGTCCCCCTGTACTCCACAACCCTGCTTTTCAGTTTTCTTTTATGTGTGTCTTCTCATGTTACTTTGTAAGCTTCGTGAGGGCAGAAACTCTTTGATCTTATTGGTGATATATATTTCATTTGCCTCATGTTGTATTCCTTGCACTTAGCACAGTGTCTGGCAATAGTAAATGTTTAATAAATGCTTGTTAAATAGATTTGAAATTAATATTTCATTACTGAGTGCCTAAAATATTGATGGTGTTTTCATTGACCAAAGATCTTCCAATTTCATAGTTCTTTGTCTTTATAATATTATTATTGTGTGATTTATTCTCCTCATTCTGTTCATTTTAGTTCTCATCAATTTATAAATATCTTCAAGAATTGCTTTTTTTTATAATATTGATGCTATAGTATAAATTGTTCTTGAGGTTCTGCTTACTTAACTTAGACTGAGTTCATAAGTCTACAGGTCTTTGAAATTACCTCTTTTCTTATAAGACAATAGTATTCTGTCACATTCATATTCTACAGTTTATTCATTCATCCCTCAACTGATGACATTCCTTTAGTTTTAAGTTGTTTTTCTTATTGCCACAGAAAAGAGCTGCTCTAAATATTTTTGCATATATTGTTTGTTACATGGAATGACTCTCAGTGAGGTGGAAAGAGGATGGGTACTGGGAGATAAAAAGGTGAGATAAAAACAAGAGACATCAATTAAATATATTTTTAAAAGAAGAGAAGCAATAAAAAGGGAAGGAATTAAAGATATTTGACAGAAAAATAAGTCAGGTCTTGGAGAAATAAATGAGAAAAGGGGCATAAGATTGGGAGAAATGTGTATTCTTCTTTTGAATCTGGAAAAAAAGAAGGATAATTGTTTTGCTTATTTTCAATGAATATTTGCCAAAACATGTGTAACTTGGATTATATGTATTAAGGCTAAAGGCAAAACTAGGTCTGAGTTAACAAAAAGGAATTCATTAATTAGTTTGTTATGAGGACTTATTAGATTAATAAAACCTTTGCCTTGTTGAAAACTTTAAATATATGCTCTGATTACTCATATTTGAAAGATTATAGAAAATAATGGAGGTACCAGAAAACTGGAGAAGAGTAAATGCCTCTCTTTTCCGAAAAAAAGTAAGAGATTTCAGAAGAAAAATTTCAAAACATTTTTACAGTCATATGAAAAAATTCTCTGTCACTATTAATTAGAGAATTACAAATTAAAACAACTCTGAGGCACCACTTTGTACCTACCTGAAATAACAAATGCTAGAGAGGATGCAGAAAAATAGATACATTAATAAACTGTTTGTGTAGTTGAGGACTGGTTCACTCATTCTGGAAAACAATTTGGAAGTATGCCTAAAGCTTTAAAACTTTAAAACTCTCACTCAAAAATACCATTATTTAGTTTATAACTCAAAAAGATCAAAGGAGGGTGGAGTCAAGTTGGCAGAGTAGAAGCAGGGAAGCTTGACACCATCATGAGAATATTCTCCTATTAATCTTAAAATAATGCCACAAAATCTATATAGGAGTGAAAGGACCAATAGAAGAGAGAGAGTAAAGCCACTTTCATACAGAGAACAACTTGCTTTTGAACCTGGGTCCAAGTCAGCATCCAGACCTGAAACCCTGCCTGGGCCAACAACTGTGGAACCCATTGCAGATCCTGTAATGTTGAAGTCTGGGTTGCAGTCTGTGTTGAAGTCTAGAATTTGAGTCCTGGGCAGTCTGTACTATACAGCCTGATATGTATGGGCCCAGAGAAAGGCCAGGAGTCCCAGTACAGGCTTGTGATGAAGATCTGAATGCCAGTTTGGGACAGTCAGTAGATCCAGAGCTGGACCTTCGATCCCCAGTAGGGGCAGTCCCCAGGGTTCTGACTTGTGGGAGCCTGGCTGACCCTTGCCAAACATCAAGAAGGAGCCCAAGGGCAGGGTAGTCTGACCTGATCAATTCCATAGTGAGAACAAAAGCCCACACTCAGACCTGAGGAAAGAATTTGAGCCATCATCAACATCAGAGGGTGATTGAATCAGCAGTGTGGCTCTCAGATGTCCCAGCCCACAGGACATCATACCACCTTAGAAGAACTAAAACTTGCAAAAATCCAGAAATAAGGCTAAGAGTTGCATCAAGGAAGATCTGAAGTTTAAAAGAGTTTTCTATTCTCCTGGAGAACAGAATCTATCTTTAAAATAAAAGTAAAAGTCAAGAAGGCTGGGGAAAATGACCAAACACCAAAAAACAAAACATAGCATCTAACTATAGAAAAGTTTTATGGAAACAAAGAGCCAGGCACAGACATAGAAGGGGACAGTGAAAGTAAAACAAATACATGCAAAACTCCAAAGAAAAATATGAGTAGGACTCAGATTCTAGAAGAGCTCAAAAGAATTTCAAAAATCAATTAAGAGATTCAGAAGAAAAAATGGGAAGAGAAATGTAAGCAATGCAAGAAGAAATAGGCCAAATGAAAAAGGAAGCTCAAAAGCTTGTGGGAGAAAATAATTCCTTAAAAATTATAATTCAGCAAGTAGAAGCTAATGATTTCATGAATCATCAAGGAAAAAATCAAAAGAAGAAAAAAGAAGAAAATATGAAATATTTCATTGAAAAAAATTAATCACCCGAAAAATAAATCCAGGAGCAACAATTTAAGAATTACTCAAATTTACAGAGAGCTAAGTCAAAAAAAAAAGTCATTCCCCAGTTGGCAAATAGTCAAAGGATATAAACAAGCAATTTTCAGATGAAGAAATTAAAAAAAAAATCAATAATCATTTGAAAAATGTTTAAATCACTCTTGATTAGAGAAATGCAAATTAAAACAATACTGAGGTATCCCTTCATACCTATCAGACTGGCAAATAAGATAGTAAAGCAAATTGATAAATATTGGTAAAAGGAAAGTGGGATGTGATAAAATTGGGACACTAATGCATTGGTGGTGGAGTTGTGAAGTGATCTAACAATTGTGGAGGGCAATCTGGATTTATGGCCAAAAGGCTATAAAATTGTGCATACCTTTTTGTCTGGTTATATCACTACTGGGTCTGTATAAAGAGATAATAAAAAGAGGGAAAGGACCTAATTGTACAAAAATATTTATGGCAGCTCTTTTTGTAGTGGCAAAGAAATGGAAATTGAGGAGATGCCAACCAATTGTGGAATGGCAGAACAAATTGTGGTACATGTTGGTGATGGAATACAATTGTGCTATAAGAAATGATAAGCAAAATGATGTCAGAAAAATCTGGAAAGATCTGCAGAAACTGATGCAAAGTAAAATCAACAGAACTAGGCGAACATTGTACACAATAATAGCAACAGTGTATGATGATTATCCGTGAAAACTTGGCTACATTCAGCAATGCATTGATCTGGGACAATTCTGAAGGACTTATAATGGGGAATGTTCTCCTCCTCCAGAGAAAGACCTGTTGGAGTTATCTTTTACATCAGTGAATTTATGGTTTTATTTTGGGATTTAGATTATATATGAATTTGCTCTTACAATGATCAATATGGACGTGTGTTTTGCATGACAAAAATAAAATTAAAAAAAATAATAAAAAGATCAAAGGAAAAAAGACACATGTAAAATATTTATTATGGCTCTTTTGTAGTTGCAAAGAATTTGAAATTGAAGGTATGCTCATCGATTGGGGAATGACTGAACAGTTTGTGGCATACGATTTTGATAAAATAATACTATGCTATAATAAATGACAATGGGGTAGTATTGAAAAAATATGGCAAGACCTGTATGAACTGATACAAAGTGAAGTTAGAAGAACCATTTTATACAGTAACAGCAATATTGTAATGATGATCAGCTGCAAAAGTCTTGGCTATAATCTCAGATAGTTATAAATGACTCATGATGAAAAAAATGCTATTTAGCTCTAGAGAGAACTAATGAGGTCTGAATGCAAATTCAAGTATAATTTTCTTGCTTTATTTTTTGTTGGGTTTGTGTGTGTGACATGACTATTATGAAAATGTTTTGCCTAATTTCACATGCATAATTAATCAATATCATTTTGCTTGATTTCTCAGAGGGTGGGAGAAGTATGAGAAGGAAAGAAAATTTAGAACTCAAAATTTTAAAAGAATATAAAATAAGTAACATTTTATAAAGGAAAAAAAGAACACAATTTGGAAACTATAGGCTAATTATCATATTCTTTAGAAGACAGGAGATGAATATCCAAAAAGAGAAGATTACAAAGAACAAATATGGCTTCATCAAAAATCCATCTTGCTAAACTAACTTCATTTCCTTTTTGGACAATATCATTTGAATGATAGATGGTAACAAATGTGGGAGATATAGATGAAATAGAAAAACCCTTTTGAGAATGTTTAGAAAACCTTTTGACAAATTATTTCATGTTGTTCTTGTGGGGAAGTTAAAATGGATGACTTAGCAGATAATTCAATCAAATTATTTCAAAGACCTAATTAAACAACCAGAATTAAAAAGTAGTGGCTAATAGTTCAATGTTAACATATCAGATGGTCTCCAGTGCAGCAACTCGGGAATTTATGCTAGGTCTTGTGTTGCTTTTAATTTTACTTAGTTAAAAGCTCCTCAAATGTTCATGTAGTACAAAGTTAGATGAGATGGTTAAAAAATGGGTGACAGTCAGGAATTGAAAGTATCTTAATTAATTAGAGGACTGAGTTCAACCAAATAAAATTCAATAGAGATAAATGTAAAGTCTTACAGTTGAATATTTAAAAAATATATATATATATACATAAAATGGGAGAGGTATGGGGAAATAGTAGTTGTTCTGAAAAAAAACTTTAAGGTTCAACATGGATCAACATTTAAATATAATATTTTAAAAAACTAATTTGGTCTGTGTTTTTGGTCTGTGTTAACAGCGACAAAACTTTCAAGAATAGACAGAGGACAATGCTACTGTCCTCTGCCCTCATTAGACCTCATCTGAAATGCTGATTTCAGTTCTAAGGAAAGTAATTTTAGATATACATTGATCCACTTAGAGAGTGTCTAAAGAAGGGTAACCAGAAGAAGGGCAAGTCTATGACAAATTTGAATCAGTTGAAAGAATTGGACAAGAAAGTAAAATTAGGAACAAGGGCAGACGCCATAAAGATACAAAATTAGGATCCATATTAGGAAAAACTTCCCAATTATTAGAATTATAGAAAAGTGGAATGACCAATCTCCATAGGTAGTAAATCTCCCTCTTCTAGGATATTCTCAAGGAAAGAATAGAAAATAAATCATCAGGTATAGTGGGGATTTTTATGCATACATTAGTTATATATTAGGGGAATAGCTGGCCTTTGAAATCCCTACCAACTCTTAAAATCTAAGAGTATGTGAAATTATTGAGTAGATTCCTTTAAGAAATGAAATATAAATGTAATCCATGAATTCTCACATTATCAACAAATATTGACTCTGAACCTATAAGTATAAGATACCTTTTCCTTAATACTGGGAAGAATACAAAGAATTATAAGAAATGATCCTTCTCCCTAGGTAACTTAAAAATCTAATGTGGAGGTAAGACACAAATGAATAGAAAAACAATTATTAAAGCAAGTTCTTTTTTCACATACTTTCTTAATGACACATAGTACTAACTGAATTCAATGGAGACATAAAATCAATTTTTTTAATGTAGAAGGCTAAACACGACCCTCCACAATATATGTGCTAATAATTACTCCCCTCTTTAGTACATTAGTGTGTTCTTTTATTAATAAAAGGAATATTTTATATGAAACCATGATTTTTTATTTCACAAGGCCTGATTATTTAAAAGTATATTAAAATTTTGCACATTTCTCTCAAAACTGTCCTGCATGTCTCTGCTTCCTTCTGAACTTCCTTTTTTGTCTCCAATGCATTTAATTTTTTAATTTTTAATTTTTAACATGCTGATACATTTTTAATCATTGTTTTCTGACATTTTAGTTATCTATATTCTTTCTCCATCCTACTCCTTACCCCACCACTCTCCCCAAGGAAGCAGGTAAAAAACACTATATAGTTGTACATGTGTTATCATAAAATACATATTTCCATGTTCATAATGTAAAAGAAGATGCATATTACTTACATTAGAGGAAAATTTATAGATGAAATAAAATGAAGAATGCTTTGCTTCACTCTGCCTTCAAACTCTTTCATTTCCTTCTATGGGGATGGATAGCCTTTTTCATCATGAGTCCCTTGAAGTTGTCCCAGATCCTTGCATGGCTGATAATAGTTAATTCATTCACAGTTGATAATTGCACATTATTACTGTCACTTTGTACAATATTCTCCTGGTTCTTTTCTACATTTTAAAAAATGTTACAATATCCATCTCTTTTATCATTACTGTTGCTAAACCCCTCTTCTGCATATTCTTCCCTGTCCCAAAAAATAACCAAGAGAAACAAAGGAGGAAGAAAACCCGTTACAAATTAAGCATGTCAAAAAATGAATCAATAAAGTGGATGTGTCCAAAAATATAAGTATCTGTGTCTTATGTGTTTCACCTCTCTGTCAATAGACAGGTAAGTGACATGCTTCATCATAAGTCCTCTGCAGACATAGCTGGTCATTGCTTTGATCATAATTCTTAAGACTTTTAAAGTTGTTTATTTTTACAATGTCATTGTCCTTGGCTACCTAAGATAACCTTAAATTATAGTTCTTTTGCTTTATCTCCCATATTACAGACTCCTTCAGGACCAATAAATTGTAGTTCTTGAAACTACTTCTTCCCTATTATTATCCTCACTTTTAACTCCCATCTTCCCTATTCTTACTGGTTTTCCTATTAAGTTTGATGTAT
Organism: Monodelphis domestica; assembly: GCF_027887165.1. NCBI lineage: Eukaryota > Metazoa > Chordata > Mammalia > Didelphimorphia > Didelphidae > Monodelphis > Monodelphis domestica. Next base: position 635,193,224 of record NC_077227.1, read on the forward strand.
TTCTATCCCTTTCTTACACATTTATGTATTCTTTTTTTGTCATGTATTCTAAATGTGAGAAGTAGCAAGTTTGACCCTATCCTTCATACCCTAGTGACTTCCTCCTTTAACCTCTCTTCTCTTTCCCCTCTATAAACCCTCAAATAGAACAAGCTACAAATTCTCTCAATAACCTCTGAAGACAAAGAATTGAAGGGACATTTGTTTCTTCTCTCTCTATTAGAATGTTAGCACTACATCATTATAAAGCTCCTGATTATTCAAAGTAATTTACCTTTCTAGGTATTTATGAGCTCTTATGTTTGTATTTCACAGTTCCTACTCAGCTTTGGTCTTTTCATCATAAATGCCTGAAATTCTTCTATTCAATTAATAATACATTTCCATCTGTAGGATTCTACTCAGATTTACAGGAAAAGTAATTCTTAGTTATAACCCTATAGTTTTTGCCTCTGGGAATATTGCTATTTATTTTCCTAATTCTTTCCTCAAGAGCTTTCATTTTATTTAATTTTTATTCTTGATTCATGTCTTCTAGATGGGGCCATTGTATAAAACCCACTTTTCCCTTTGTCTTTGCTTAGAATTGTTTAGAAATTTAATTTTCAATAATTCTTTATCCTAGATTGCAGTCTTTTATTTATTCATCTCTTTCATTTTATTTCCTGAACAGTTGATTTGTGCCAGAGCCCAGGCTATGCCCCCCACCTATGTTTTTGGGTGGCATGTGAAACCATCCTTAGTCTCATCCAAAACCCCAGGTTATTATATTGGCCTCTCCTTCCCAGTGTTTAAAACTCTGCCCCCTCCTTTAAACTTAGAGATTCAGAACTCTATATCTTCGGGTATCTATCTGATGTCTCAGGACAAAGACTTTGGGACCTCAGAGGCCAATGCCTTGTGCAGTATGGGTCTGATACAGTATCACTTCACTTGTCTCATTAGCTACTGTTCTACTCAACACTATGCTTGTTCCTGACCACTGTCATTCTCTGGGCTTTCCAACATCTGGTGTTTTCTGACGACTTGGGCCCTTGTGATCACCCTGGAAATCAGGAGAACCTTTAGCTCTTTGCTGCCAACAGACAGAGCATTGCAGATGACATTTGTCAATGGCAATCTCTGATATTGCTAGGAAGCTAACCAATATTAGTTCTAAAGTTATCATTGCTAGGATGATATTTTTGTGCAGTTGGGGGAAAGATGCCCTTTTCTTCACTCTCTGAGTAGAGGAAATCGCTTATTGTACTTTGTCATTGAATTTCCTGATCATATTCTACTTAGTGTGAATTTAAAGAGTTGCTGTAGTAGGTATATGAGAACTAAGAAGACTGCCTCCCATTCAATAGCCATATTAAACAGAAGTATCAGTGTGTTTGTTCTTTTAATGCTATTTAAATATAACATACATGTGCAGATAGAGTCACACTTAGGCTAGACATCCTGGTCAAAGAACAATTCTTAGATCTGAGGTCCCAACTTCCCCTGTACAATAATTTTCCAGAGGAAAGAAGTATTAAAATAATTGCTCCATTTGACTGTCAACTGCCTCCACCTGCTATCTGGAAAGTGCTCTTTCTGCCACCCATTCCCCCATCCTCCACATACTTTTAGAATCCTCCTGTTGAACAGAGGAAGATTATGGGAATGATTGGAAAGGTCTTGTTTCCCTTAACCTCTAAACTGTCAGGGAGCAGGTGTTGGTTGTTATCATATTTGTAGATGTGCTGATGGAATTTTGGTGCTTTGTATAAAATCAATAAAAATAATATAAATAAATGGACCAAAACAATACATATTAAGGGTTCTATGGAAAAAAAGCCATTTTGGAACTGTTCCTTATACATAGGATGGAAAGGTGTGGAATATTCTCCATTGGTTCACCATTTCCATCCCCTTCATTTACCATTATTTTTTTCCTTGCAAGTTAGAGCTGACTCCCCATCCTAAGAGAACAGAGGCTATCAAGTTAAATGATGTCCCTGATAGCTCTGTGGATCAATAGGCATATAGGCCCATTCTTCATCTGAGGTCTGTCAGGGACCAAATTATAAACAGTGCATGAAAACCACCTACAGAATTTACTGCCCCTGTGTCATCAGCCTTTGCATGAGGCCAGTGCTCCTGAATTCATTTCTTGAAAGCTTTAACTAAGAGTCTGATACAGATTTTTCTACCTTTTCCCATGTAGCTATGAGGCAATTAGACAAAGTCTCTTTATTTCCATATTATAAAGTGAGTTCCCCTTGTTTTCCAGAAAAATTCCTTAGTCTTGTTTCCTTAAGTAGGATAGAATTCAACTTCTAAGGACTTCAAAAGGTATCCATTTGGTGGTAGAGAAAATTACAATGGTCTGAGGAAACCAATAAAGAGTGGACCATTTCTATTTTTGAATCCATTCAAGAATCTGAATAATATCAATCTGTAGGAATGACTAGAAGACAGAAGGTTCCTTTCCAAGTTTTAGTTCTGAGTAAGCTGATTCATGTCTCTCTGTCTCAGTTTTTCCCCTCTTTGAAATTCCACTACACTGATCTACTTCTTGGGTAGGTCTGGAGATAAGTAAAGTAATAGATGTGGGAGCATTCTATACTTTTAGAGACAATAGTGCTATATAAATCCACAGTTATTACTGTCAAATTTCTATTTCTCAAATTGATCTTGTCTCAAACCACTTTGTAACAAAATGGATATGAACCAAGTGCATTCCAATGGATGATTGGTGACCTTAATAATCTCCTGGTTATCAAAGAAAGAAATGACCAGAAAAAAGAAACAGACCATTTACATAATAGGAGTGAAGCATAGCTGATGGACAGTCTGCCAATTATTCCATTTTAGACCCTTCACTTGAAGTGGCATTCATCACTTCTTGCCTGGACTATTACAACAACCTTCTAAAGGCTCTCCTTTTTTCTAATGTTTTTCTTTATTCAATCTATCTTTATGCAGTCTCAAATAAATATTTCTAAATCTGACCATTTTATATCTCTAATTTAAAAAATTTAAGAGTGACTTCTTATAATATAAATTATTTTAAGACCCCCTCATTATTTGACTTCTGACTACCTTTCCAGTCTTATTTCATATTCTTACCTTCATGAATAGACCACTTTTAAATAGTATCCTTGCATTGTTAAAAGACTGAGAGGAAGGTCCCCAGCTGGATTCCCTTTGGCAGATTTATGGGAGTATATGGACATTAGTGGCTCAAGTTGGGCAAACATGAATGGATTACAAATTGCATTATTGAAGGGAGTGCCCATGTCAGTAATATACCAGATTCATTGGTATACTAGAAGATTCAAAGTACTGCAATTTGAATTAATGAGTATCACATTTGCCCTTAAAGTAATGAAGATGATTTTCCTGTGGGACGGTAGAATTTGTATAATTATTTTATAATGAAACACTATATGTACCTAGTACCCAGATCTTTAAAGTGGTTAATTAATCTATGTAGACCATTGTGCTCACCAAGATGATGATAGGTTTTATTTTAATTACAATTATTACAATCTTCAAATTCATGTCAATGCTTTTAGAGGACATATGTGTTAAATGTCTTCCCTGAACATTTTCTTGGGGTATTTCTACTTAGTAGATAGACCTATAACTAAACCAATAAGAACTACTATTTTTAAAAGAGTATATTGTCCCAGTTGACCAAATTTAATGAGCTGATACTATAGTTGGCTTAAGTCAAATTATACTTTACCATAGTTTGGCCCCAATGCATTTTGAAAGGACTTTTCCAACACACATGAATTCATGCTCAATGATACCTTCTATTCCATTTTCTAACACAATTAAGGGATAATTATTAATGTGTCATCTTGGTGACAAGGTCAGTATAATCCACAGAGAATGTACTTCAGTTATGAACACTACTATCATTCATATATATAGATACACTCAAGTTTACCAACTCATTTTGTCTTCATCAGACATGATTGTTTTTGAGGGGCCAATTATTCTATCCCAGCCTCCTCTCTTCACTTAAAGTGTCACCCATAACAATTTACTTGAATTATTATATTAGCCTTCTAAAATATTTGGTCTCCTTACTTCTACTCCTCCCTCTGATCTGTCCTTCACATAATCCCAAATTAAGGTAATATGCCCCAGAAGTGTCATTTTAAGCTTTTGTAACTTCATACTGCTCTGAGATTACATTCTCTGTGTATACCTATGCTTAACAAAGTTTCTCTTCTATTTACAAAATATTAGTGATCCCCTAAAGTATAAAATCCACATCCTGACATGGAGTTCCTCCATCATCTGGCTCCCAATTATCTTTCCAACCTTATGTCATGTCATATTCCTGCCTTTCACAAATTCTCCCTTCCTTTCAAATTGGCCTACTAGCTATTACTCCAATAGGACATTCCATCTGCTACCAGTATACCTGTGTAAAAATGTCTTCCATTGCCTAAAATATACTATCTTTTCATGTAACTCTTAGAATCTCTAGTTTCATTCAAAGATCATCTCAGATGCCATATCCAATGAGAAGACTTCCCTGATTCTCCTAGATGGCAGTGGTCTCTCCCGATTTAAATTATTTTGTGCTTATGGAAATATGTTTTGTATGATCACATGATCACATAGGACTCAAATTTCTTGCCATATCAGAGAGAAGGTAAAAAACAGAGGGAAGGTGATAATTTGAATCTTATAACTTTGGGAAATAAATGCTTAAAATGTTATTACATGTAAATGGGGAAAATGAAATATTTAAAATAAACAAATAATCTTATGTTTTATGTCCTTGCATTAATGGGGTATCCTCCTTCCTTCCCAAATTGTAAGTTCCTCAAGGAAGGCATAATTTTGGTTTTATCTTTGTGTTTATGGCATTTAACATCATGCTTTGTAGGTACTTAATAAATAATTATTAAATTGATTTGAATCTGACTCCAATTAGGCCATATGTTTAGTTAAACTACTATAAAACCATAATTCATGGTCTTGCTCATTTCTATCACAAAACTTGTGGTTAAAGTATTATGAAATATTATCCATGGCTATTGGGTTTATATTTGCAGGCTTCAGTAGGGTAAAGCCATTGTCATATATTATGATCAATTCTCATGAATTATATCATAGCTTCCTGTAAAAGCCATAGCTTCATCTGATTATTTGAGTACAAGACAAATTTAAGGTTCTGATTTATTCCTCATCTGTGAAATAGAAGCATTATCTTCATTACAACTTTCAAACAGAATAAATTTGTTCCTGACATTCTGACTATATAACATGACTTCTAGGTACCAGTCAGGACATTTTATACCAATATCCTAAACACATAGTAGAACATATGAAACGCCCTGATCTGCATGCTCATACATGAGAAAAGTGTTAAAGTTTTCAACACTTCGTCTTATATAAAGTCCACCATCACTCTACTAATTCCACAATCAAATATAAAATCTACTGCCCTGAACAGACCAAAGAAAGAGCAAAAGGACTAATCTCCATCCCCTGATTCCTAACATTTGTACTTTTTATCCTTCATATCTGGAGTGTTCTTCCTCCACTCTACCTCCTGGTTTCTTTGGCTTCTTTCTAGACTCATGTCAAATCCCACCTTCTGTAGAGGATCCTTTCCAATTGAGTCCTTCCTTCCTTTCCCTCTGAGATTACTTTTCCTTTATATTATAAAACCTTAAATGTATGTGGTTACTTACATTTTTCTGCACATAAGACTCTGAACTTCTCAAGAGGAGGAAAGGTGGTTTGTTTGTTTCTTTGTGGCTTTCTTTGCATCACTAGTACTTAGTACAATGTATGACAAATAGAAAACAATAAATACTTGATGTGACATGTCCAGGATGAGTTAAGCCTTACAGTTTTTATGCAATTAATAAAGCTATTAGTTGTCATCTACATCCTAGGTCATTTTCTCTTCTATCTCTTGTTCACTTTTTACCCTTTAAACTAAGACCTGCAATAAAATCAACATAATCACCATCTTTGAGACTTCACAGATGATAAATCCTTTCCCTAACCACCAAACTCCCAGATATACTATCTCTCCCATTATAATGTAGTCTCCATGAGGGCAGGAGCCTTCTTACTTTTTTATTTTAATCCCCAGGGCCTGACATGCAATAAATGTGGAATGAGGGTTTTAATTCATTCTTTTCATGTCATTATTGACAATATTTTCTTTAAATAATCTTCTAATTCTTACAGGAAGCCCAGATGCCAAAAGTCTTCTCAGTATGTTCAGTATTCCAATGATTGGATCTTTTCTAACTATAAACCATCCATTCCAAGAGAATGTCTTTACACCATTTGAACTGGCTTGTATTTATCTACAAGTTATATTTTTACATTATCACAACAGTTCCTTGTTCTGTTTAAAAGTCTTTGATCCTTGCTTTAAACTTGGTGGAGAGCTTTTTGAGTCATCCATGGAAAACAAATAGCAGATGAGGTACTATTTGTCCTGATGTCTTATCTTAAATCTAAAGACAATGCCTTTTAGTTAATAACAATCCTTAATGAATTTAGAGTGACAATAGACTAAGCAAGTATTCCGGAAATGGTCTCTACTTTGTAAGTATAGCCTTTAATTTGAAGGTACTTTCCCCAGTTAAAGTCTGTAATAAGGCATTATAATATCCCCCCCCCCCAACAAATAAATCAGGGACCCATCTAAAGAGTCTCTAGTCAACACAAAAGTAGAATAAATGTGAATCCCAAATAATTATGAAGAAAAGGCAGTTTTGTAGCAGGGAAGAAGGTATCGGATTTGAAGTAAAAGGATCTGGTTCTGTTGTTTACTAGTCCTCAGTTTTCTTTTCTGTAAATGAAAAGTTAGACTAGAGGATCCTTTATGGATTTTTCTAGCTCCCCATCTTTGACCTATGAGCTTATGATACTGAAGACATAGATAGCACATGGTCTATTAAGCCTCTGAGTACTTTGAAGCAGCCAAATCACAGGCAATCAATTGACCTGACCATATAGCATTCCACATCAAAGATAATTGAAAATACTCCCAAACTGTATACCAAAATCCAAGCTCATGCTCCAAAGAAGAGTATCCTCTTCTCCAATAAATCACAGAACAACAGCATTCAGGGTTAGAAAGGACTTTGGTCACCATTTAGTCTAACCCATACCTGAAAAAGAATCTCCAGTACAAAATGTTTAATGAGTATATCATGCTATTCTCATGGAAAAAAATGGAGGTATGTGGACCAGATGACAATACAATTAATATGATTCAGAACAGATTGAGTGACTGAACTCAAATAACAGTCACAAATGTTTCTATGTGCCCTCAGAAGGCAGTTGCCAATGGAGTGCCTCAGGGATCTATGCTGTTAATAGTGTTTAATAATTTTATTAATGGTTTAAATAAAGGGATGGATGATATCTTTTGAATGCCACAAAGGTAAGTGGCATAACTAACATACTGCATGAAATAGATTCAAAAAACATCTCTATGGTCTAGAAAATTGTGATATTATCAGATAAAATTGAGGATAAATATAAAGTTTTGTGCTTGGGTACTAGAAATTAGTCTGTCCACTCAGCTCCTGGCAGTTCTTGCATTGTTTTCTATAAGCAGACTCTTTTGTTATCTCCTGTGTTTTCTGCATCCAACTCCATCTTTGCTTATTTTATTCTCTTAATTCTTTTGTTTCTGTTTCTGTTTTCTGTCCCAACTACCTTACCCTCACTCAAATGAAAACAAAAAGAAAAAAAACTGTTACAAATACACATAGTGGAAGAAAACAAATTCCCACATGAGGTTTATCTAAAATGTTTATTTCATTCTTCATTTACAGTCTTTAAAATCCTACTTTGGTATTCTTCCCATTGAATTATATGCCTTCTATCTTCTCTTCTTCACTGACTTTTAATACTAGAAATAAGTCACATAATCAATGAATTTCTCTCTAAGTTAGGATGCCAAATTAAAAAAATCCACCTTTTGATTAAGTATAGCCCTCAATAATTCTTAAATGATCTTCCTATAGTCCCCAAAATGTTTTTAAATTTTTAATTTCTTAGTTATAACATTTAACACTAGGAAAGGAATTGTGCAGATTAACTAATGGATCGCAGTTTACTACAACCCCATTATTTCAGTCAGCTATCTCCCTTCAAACAGGTGCTCTTGACTCATTTATCTAAGCTTTGGTTCTTTCTCAGGTCTTCAGAAAAGGCAATATCTCTTCTTAACATTTTTAATCTTAAGGGTTATTTTCTCTCATATTGATTTTATCAGTTTCCTTTCACAAATGTTCTTTTATGCCTCTTTCTACCAAAAAATGTTAACATATGAAAGAGGAAATACCTATATTTAATTTAGGAAAGTCATTTTTCAGGAATATGGGAAATGAACTGGAGAAGGGAGAGACATGCATGAGAAAGACCAATTGGAGACAATTGCAACAGAACAAAAATAAGTGATGAAGTCCTGAACTAGGAGAGTAGTCATACAAGAGGAGTCAAGGGGATGGATGCAACTGATGTCCCAGAGTTAGTCAATAAGTCCTTAACACTTGGCAAGTTACTGGATTTGCAGGGTGAATGAGAAGAGTTAATGATGACTATAGTGTTTTAAACCTAGGCAATTGGTACTCTTGACAGAAAGTGGGATATTTAGAGAAAAGATTGCTTAATGGACAAAATAGCATGAAAAAAGGACTGTATCCCATCATATTTGATATAGATAAGAAAGAGAACTGAATTTGGAATCAAAGGATATGAGATCTCTATGACATTTGGCAAGTGAGTTCATATCTCTACCTCTAGTTTTCTCTTCTGTAAAATAAATGTGTCAAATTAAATGTTCTTCAGTCTTTTCAGGTTTAAATACTATGACCAATTTTCTATGACCTATCTGTGAAAGATAGCTCTTCCAAAGGGGAAAGAAAAGATTCAGATTTGGTAGTGATGCAAAAAATAATACCCACTATCAATGGACCATTTTTTATGTTGGAGTAGTTTCAGTGAAAAGGTAACATCTTGTATATGGAATCATTCCCAAGAATGATTTCCAAAGAGTTAGAATCACTTCCAAAAATCTCTGGTAGTCAGATCCATGGTACAAAGAATATTATTGGGTGTCCTTTTAAATGACAGAAAGATTTACTAAAGGCAAAATCAAGGGCATATAGTATCTGTCCTCAATCATGGAAGTGCAGGGAGAAAATGTGTTTTGCATACCATGTGTCCTTTAGTCCCAGTAGAGTGCCTGAAGACGCTCCAGTGGTTTATTCAACAGAATTGAGGAGTCTAGAAAGCACCTTGTGCAAGTTGAAGTGACCATGTCTTAGATTGCAAAGGTATTATAGTCTCAGTCAAAAAGTTATTAGATGATATATATGTATATAGTGCTGTGTCACTATAATCTGACAATGCTTTAAGAAAAGAGCCAGCAGTGAGATTTATGCTTCTACAGCTTGGTGTGTGTGTGCATAAGATAATAGTCAATATGAAAAATCACTATTAAATGACTTTTTAAATTGTGGTTCTTTGTTGTATTATCTTTTCTGACCATCATCTTGATATCATAATTAGCTTTTATTTACAAATAATTTTCTATTTTACAAAAGAGGCATCATGACATAGTGGAGAGAGAGGACCAGCCCCCTGGTCAAAAAGGCCTGGGATCTTAGATATGTACTGTCTGTGTGACCCTAGGAAAGTCACAATATTTCAGTGCTCTGAGAAGGAAGGAAGGAAGGAAGGAAGGAAGGAAGGAAGGAAGGAAGGAAGGAAGGAAGGAAGGAAGGAAGGAAGGAAGGAAGGAAGGAAGGAAGGAAGGAAGGAAGGAAATACCTATCAAGCACCTATTTAATAGACACCGCTAAAACCTTAACAAATATTATCTCATTTTCCTCATATCAATGACCCTGTGAGATAAGGGGTATTATTATCCCAGTTTTCAAATTTATGTAACTGAGGTGAACAGAGGTAAAGGGAATTTTTCATGGTCACAGAGTTAGTAAGTTTCTGAGGCCAGTGTTGAACTTAGGTCTTCCTGACTTTAAGTTTTAAGTCCAGCTTCTAGGTAAATCTCTAAGATTTAAATTGTAAAAAAAAAAAAAAAAGATAAATGAGATATATTGGTAGAAAGAATCTTCTCGCTGAGAGTTTCTATAGCAATGCAATCAGAGTGCTTGTCCAAATATACAAGTTTATGAAGAACTTTCCCTATGTGCCCCATGAGATTAGAAATTCAAGTATTTCTCTCCCCACTTTAATAGCTGAGGACACTGAGGTTCATAGAGGTGACTTGACTTGACTATGGTTCCCAAAATAGTTAATATTGGAGCAAAGATTTGATCTTTGGTCTACATTCTCCAAGTCCAACATTTCTTTCTAAGTTTCCTTAAGGACCTCTTATTGACTACATTTTAGAGAGAATTCTTTCTCCTTGCTTTGTTGAACTAGACAGCAACTGACAGAGGTCTTTTGTAATATGAAAATTCTGTCAAAAATATTCCAGTGATGTGAGGAAATCTTGGCTCCAAATGGCTGCCAATCATTTGTATATTCCAGGTAAAGATATTAATTGGCTGTGCTTAATTGGATTTGAAAATATGCTCTTATCTCCTTGTGAAAGTCAAAATGTTCCTGTCTCTGTAATCTAGTTCTTTCTCACTTCCACTTTGTACAATCCTTAGTTACCTTCAAAGCAAAGTTCAGATGTTTCCTCCTTTCCTGGTCTTTCAGTTATTATCATTCAATTCTTTTGCATGTACTTTGTACAGACTGAATTTCTATAATAGAATGTAAGTTTCTGAGAGCAGAGATTTTTTTTTATGTGGGTGTGTATCCTCAGCACCCAGGACAGTGCTTTGCCCATATCAGAGCTTAACTGAATCTGTGATGAGTTGCCTAGAGACAGATGTTTGGAGAAGTTATGAGTCAGCATTTATTTCTGACATTGGCAAGTTTGGGGGGACCATATAGTTAAAATGCCATGTGCTATTGGGAGCATCTTGGACTAGATATTTTGCAAGTCAGAACCTGATACTTTCCAAAGAATACTGATTTGGATTGCTTCAATGTCTTCTGTTCAGATAAGTGACAATTCCATGATTCATCTGGCAAAGTTTGTTGCTTGACAACCATATTGCTTCAATGAGACAATAGCCAGAGCTTCACAAGACATCTAAACCAAATTATGACACTAATTAAACCATAGAAACTTTCTAAAAATGGCTAATTTATTTGCCTTTCTGTTAAAGGCCCCAAAACATCTCCTTTGGTTTTCCTGACTCATTCCTAACTTATATTGTTCCTGTCCTTGATTTTTCTTATACTTCTGTTAAATTTTTGAGCATTGAGTTAATTTTTCATGCTGGGTGGCAATTATCTCTCAATTTATCTTCACTTAAGTCACTCAGTATAAGGGCAATAATTAACTGAGCAATTTTATTGTTTAGCTTGTTTTATCTGTGTCTATTTTTATATTGCATCAGCCTGTTCAGGTCTCTTCAAAGCTTGTTGTTTTTCTACATTTCATCCTATTTGCTTGCTCATCAACATGCTGAAGGATATTTGGTGTTTATTTTTCAAGTAGCAAATGGCAAGAAAAACCCTATACCTATTCCAGTTCTATCATTTTGATTAGATTTTGAGGCAGTGTTGAATCTAACAGAAGCCAGAATAAAACCTATGATTTTCAAGTTGTAGGTCTTTGAAATGCTACATCAATCAAATAAGTGCCTCCAAATATATCTACTGCACATTAAGTAGTATTTCACTGAAAACAATTATTGCTCTTCATGGTTGTCATGAAAATTATGGATAGATCTTATTTTACTTTTTGTTCTTCAAGGGGGTATATCTCTATCTCCATCACTATTATAACCATTAGAGGCAATGTTCTGTCTTATCCAAGTTTGAGGTCAAAGAGTGCAATCTCATCTAAAATTAGCTTGTAGTGTGTTAATAAGTGTAATAGCTCTTCATTGCACCAGACTGGAAGGGAAATCTTCTTAATCAGTTATTCAGCACAAGCCATGCATCCTTAGGATACAAATTGATGCCTCTTCTAAAAAAAGTTAGATAATCTTTTAAAGAGTGTCTTGAGCAGAATATTTATCTGGATATCAATAACAAAAGCTGGCTCCTATAATCTTCCTTCTGGACTCTGTTGTTAGGCTACCTTTTACAGGAAGACTTTCAAAGGCTCCCTGATTCTCAGTGTTATCTCCCCTCCTCAAAACCTACTTTGTTTACTTCTCCATTACATGTTGTATGCTTTCAGTTGATGATAGATAGATAGATAGATAGATAGATAGATAGATAGATAGATAGATAGATAGATAGATACATGGATAGAGAAAGATAGACAGAAAGACAAAGATAGATAGAAAGATAGATATAGACAGATAGATGATATTAATCCTTTATTATGTTCCAAAACTGTACTAAGTGCTAGAGATACAAAAAGCTAGAAAACAGGTTGGCCCCTCCTCTCAAGGAATATACTCTTATATATATATATATGTATATGTATATATATATATGTATGTATACTCTTATTGGGGAAGATAAAACATAAAGGAGAGATGGAATGGAGAAAGAAGTAAAGGAGGAGACATGGGAAGGGAAGGGGGCTCCCATTCTGGGGCAAAGAAGTTGGTGTTGAGGTGGAGAAGACCAGAGAGTGGGAAGAAAGTAAAGTGGACATACTGAGTAGGGGCTCCTCAAAATATAATAATATCTAATAACAGCTAACATTTATACAATGCTAATTATCAATCAGGCACTGTGCTAAGCTTTATTATTATCTCAGTTGGACTTAACAAAAATCTCAGGTGTTAAATGCTATAAGTATCCCCATTTTACAGATGAGGAATTGTGGCAAACAGAGTTTAATGACTTGCTTAGAGTAACACAGCTACTAAGTATCTGAGGCTGGATGGGAACTCAGGTCTTCCACAGTCCAGGCCCAGCATTCTATCCACTGAGCCATTTAACTATTTCTAAATGTCATTCTTAGGCAGAGACACTGCTCAAAATAGAATCATACTTTGATGCATGGAGACTGTTTGGGGAGTTTTATTTGTATTCCTGGGGCATAACACAATATCTTGTATATAGTATTCACCTAATAAATGCTTATTTGATTGGTTCTCTTGATTCATTATCAATAGGAACCTCTTCAGGTTCTTATTTTTGTTGACCTTTCAATGCTCTGGAACCCATCATGTTACCCCATTCATTTTAGGTTTTAATAATCAAGTTTTTCTTCTTCCCAAATTGATCCTTTTTGTCTTCTTTTGTTGTTATCATGGTGTCAATATAACGACAAAAATATGGATACCTTGTTGGTCTGTATTCAGTTGATCTAGATGTCACAGTTCCCAATGATAAGGTCTCAAAATAACTGTCCATTACTCTTATTTTTCATTTTATTTCTCCATTTAATGCACCTTTAGGCAATCACACTCTGTTGGCTGACCAACTTCCATCAGCAAGAATGCTTAGAATGGTCACAGCTCATTGATCTTGGGTGTTCCTTAAATGTATGGTTCCAGACCATCAGGTTGGACTTGTCTCCTGGCTGGCCATATCATAAGGCTGCCCCATTCATCTCTCTGCCACTTCACCTCTAATTCTCTTTTTTCCTGACATGGCAATTATGATCTCCATTAGGAGAACTTTGGTGGAAGATCAGAGCCCTGCAAACTGAGTATGCCCCAGCTTGAGTAATAGGGATAATGACATTGGGTTGGGTTGGAGAGGCTCTTAATTATAATCATTTTATTTTGATGGCTTAGGGTAATAGCATGGACAAAAGCAAAGTATCCTATAATCATCTACTGCTGCGCTTTTTTTTTTTAGTTCTTCTGGATCTCTGAGTTGCCTCCTGAAATATCACCTTCTGAAATAAAGCCAGTGTATCTGGAATGTCTTCTTGCTAAAGAAAGATCAAACAATCAATCAATCAGCAAGCAACAATGCTGCACTCCTACACAAAAAGGCTAAAATGAGTCATAGGCAAATGAGATATAAATACAAAAGTAAAACCATACTGAACTTTATGAGCTGACATTCTATCAGATGAACAACTATTCCCACTGTGACACAATGCCAGTTATGATAGAATTTCCAAAGAATTACTATTCATAAAAAAGGAGTTGCCAAAATTGAAGGGTTTGTGGGTACTTACCTATTTAAATGTTTTTAATGCTTTGATGGCAGAGATAAGATTGCTTTAAGTTTATAGCTATTATGCCTATTGTCATTAATAATTATGGGTGATGCCAGATCACAGATTCCTCATATCACTGATTATGCCACAAACAGGGCCTACCATAACACTGGGGACACCCATTGTCATGTCATTTGGACCAATGGCCCAAATCACAAAGCAGTCATCTAACATTCCTCTAGCTAGTATTTAACCCCAGTAATGTTAGTTACCTCCCCATAAGCCCCTGGGAATGTGGTTTCATCTCATGCTATGTTTCCAAGGAACCAATTCAAGGTGGTGGGAAGATATTCTCTATACCATCTGAGGAGGCCATGCCAAAACCCACTAAATCAGTGTTAGAGCAGGATATTTGGGCTGTGATTTTTTTCTTCTTCCTCAGGCTAATTTTAGTTGATATTTCTAACAAGTATTAAAAAAATTGTGAGTGAATCTTATTTCATTTTTATTTCCTTAAGAGGGATATTCCGGTATTGTCCTCCTTGACTCCCTAGTTCTTAAACTACATGAATCTGATGAAGTTTCTTTAAGTATTTAATACAGAAGGTGAGGGTGGAGTGTTTGGGGTAGATGACCTCTGAGGTCTCTACAAGCTCTAAATCTATGATTTTATTATCTTTCTCATAATCTACATTTTTTTTGCTCCTTGTGACTCAGAAAAGCTTTCAGTTCAGTGACAAAGAACGAATATGGAATATTTGCCTTGGAATCAGGAAAACCTGAGTTCAAATCCTGCCTAAGATTTACTAGCTGTGTGAATCTAGCTGTCCCTTAATCTTTGCTTACCTCATTTTTCCTCATCTGTAAAATTAGTATAATAATTGTACCTACCTCCTAGGGTTCTTGTGAGGACCAAATTAATTATCTAGTGCTTAGCACAGTGACTGGTACATAGTAGACACTATATAAAAGTTAGCTGTCATTATTATTATTGTTGTTGTTGTTGTTGGGGTGGTAGTGAGGATTAAATGAGATAACACACATAAACTGCTTCACAAGCATTGAAACACTATATATGCTATCACTACAATTCTTTGATGTTCTTTTCTTTTTTTTTAAGACTTGATCTCCCTATCTCTCCCTGACTAGAAGTGCAAGAATTATATTTAAAGATCTAGTCCTATTTCAACTGACACTGAAGCTTTTTTCTTTTTTAACCTGATATTTTCTGACTTGAACCTACTTTCCCTTTCTTGGTCAATCTGCTGTCCTTCCATTCCTGGGGTCTCACCATATTAAGGCTGACCTTAGTGTAGGCACTTGTTCTGCTTATCCCATTGCAACTCAGACGTCCTGAGTTCAATAGGTCCACCAGCCTTAGATTCCCCTGCAGCAGGGATAACAGTGTGTGCCACCATGTCCAACTTTGATCTCATTATTAGTAGCCAGAGGCAGCATGGTTTAGTGCAGGGGTCTCCAAAATGAGGTCTTAACCTAACTCCAAGAGACCTGTGATCAACTATTCTGAGGTTACATCTCAACCTCTCCACAACTGCCATCTCTACAATCACACATTCCCTTAGCAAACAGCATTTTCCCACAAAGCCCCTTTCCTCTGCTATGCAAGCTACCAACCCTGACCCTTCTGAGTCTGATGCCAGCCTCTCAGGGCAAGAATAATTTAATCAATGCCAAAGCATCCACAGTACTAGGGGCAACTGGAAAACTTTGTCCTCCGCCCTCCATCAGGAGACCCCAGAAGAAGCCTCAACTGTTCCTTTAGAGGCAGGCTCCACTCTGTTCTGCCCTGGCAACTCCATTTTCATTTTAGGTGGAACAAAGGGAGTCACATAGGAGTAACAAGCACTGGTGTGTTGTGATCTTTCCTTGAAGTTATTACAATATCTTTTTTAACCCTCACCAGATGCCAAAGCATAGGATATCCTGCTCAGCAGCCATAAATTCCATTTCAAGCCCTTTATAAATATTTGCATTGCTTTCCATTTAAAGGCAGCTTTCAATCAAGTAGACACTAATAAACGTTGAACTAGCTTTCCATTTTTAAAAAGTAGTAGACATAATACACTTTCAAGTTTATTAGGCATTATTAACATTTTCTCAAGAAAAACTCAATCCCCAATTCAATTCTCTTCATTCTGTCTGTCCAGGG
This sequence comes from Monodelphis domestica, assembly GCF_027887165.1. NCBI lineage: Eukaryota > Metazoa > Chordata > Mammalia > Didelphimorphia > Didelphidae > Monodelphis > Monodelphis domestica. The sequence goes on from NC_077227.1 coordinate 635,209,534, forward strand.
CACCTCCATTCTTCTAGCCAGTCATTCAGGTTCACAACATCAAGGTTATCTTCAGCTCCTCACTCTTAGTCACTTCACATATCTAATCAATTGCCAAATCTTGCCATTTTTCTTCTACCACCACAATACCTCTCCCATTTCTCTCCTTCTCTCTACTCATACAACCTGCACCTTGTTTTAGTCCTTCAACACATCTTGCCTGGACTTTATTGTCTACCTCCAGTTCTCCCCTCTCTAAGTTATCCTCCCCATAAATGCCAACACAGTTTTCCTAAAGTCCAGTTCTAACAATGTCACTCCCCAGATCAATAAATTCCAATGGCCTCCTATCAAATATTCCATCTTTATCTCATTCTTTTCTAATGTATATTTTAAAATAAATTTTATAATATCAATAACTGGTATAATATTGCATAGGTACAATTTATAAATCATTTTACTCATATTTAGGATGAAATCTCAAAACTTTTTTTTAATGATGGAGTCTATAATGCCAGTATAGGCCACTGGCATTGGATAACAAGCTGGTCTTAGAGTTAGAAGACGTGGCCCAAAGAGATAATACAGAAAAAGACTTGTACAAGAATATTCATAGCTGCCCTCTTTGTGGTGGAAAAATAAATGGGAAAATGAGAGGATGCCCCTCAATTGGGGAATGGCTGAACAAATTGTGGTATCTGATGCTGGCAGAATATTTTGTGCTCAAAGGAATAATAAACTGGAGGAATTCCATGTGAACTGGAACAACCTCCAGGAATTGATGCAGAGTGAAATGACCAGAACCAAGAGAACATTATACACAGAGACTGATATACTTTGGCACAATTGAACGCAATGGACTTCTCTACTAGCAGCAATGCAATGATCCATCACAATTCTGAGGGACATATGAAAAAGAATACTATCTACATGCAGAGGAAGAACTGTGGGAATAGAGACACAGAAGAAAAACAATTACTTGATCACATGGGTTGATGGGGTTATGACTAGGGATACGGACTCTAAATGATCACTTAGTGCAAATATCAATAATAGGGAAATGGGTCTTGATCAATGATACATGTAAAACCCAGTGAAATTGCTTGTCAGCTATGGGAGGGGGTGGAAGGGGAAGGGAGGGAAAGAACATGAATCTTGTAACCATGGGAAAATATCCTAAATTAATTAATTAAATAACCCCCTCCCAAAGGAAGACCTGGGTTCAAATTCTGATGAAGCCATGGGCAAGTCAACAAGTGAAAATAATGAAGTCTTATAACCTCATAGTATTTATACTGTCTACCACAGAAATATGCAAAGGGAAATGTTTCATAAGCCTTGCAAATGCAGTATGGGCTCTAGGGCTTTTATCCTAACTTCTACTCAAACTTGTAAGTTGGATCCCCAGAGCCTGGCTGCTATATCTCCCCCTCAGGATTCTATGGATACCATTGAAGAGTTGAGGAGAGATTGTCTTTCCAGTCTATTTCAGGGCTATGTTATATTTGCAGTTTGATGCATTTATTGATTTTCTTTTTTATTGTTTACATTTACTAATTATTATAGTGCTTATTTACCCTGTTTTTCTTGTCTTGATTATTTTCCATCACTTCTAAGAATCTCTTGCAGGCTTCTCTTTGTTCATCATATTCATTGTGTTTTGTAGCACAAAAATACTCCATAACATCCCAGTACTACAATTTATTTAGCTATTTATCATTTGGTGGACATCTATTTCTACCCACAATCCCAGTTCTTTGCTTAAAAAGTACTGTTATAAATATTTTGGTGTATGTGGGAACTTTGTATTAATTGTTGACCTCCTTGGGGTATTTACCTAGCAATGGGATCTCCAGAAGAAAGAATATGAACATTTTAGTCACTTTCTTAGCTTGATTCCAAATTGCTTTCTAGAATATTTGACTCCAACAACATTGCATTATTGTTCCTCTCTTTTCCTCCACCCAAATAAGGTCTCTTAAAAAAAAAAGGCAGTCTGTTTCATAGAGCAGATGGGTTGGAGATGGTTGCTATAGAAACAATTGAATGTAAATTTTATTTTTCACAACACCCTGCTAAGATATTGATCAGAAAGGAGGAAGAAACCAGAACTCAAAGAGAATAAGACAAAAAAAATACAACAGAGATTTAGCTAGCAGGAAAACTGATGATTAGTGGCAAAATACTCTTGAAAGGATTTCACAGACAAATATTATTATATCAGAGGGAGATCATACCACTACATAACTGTTTCTTCTTCCTGTTTTACCATGAGATAATAAAGGAGACAAAAAAGTCAGAGAGTAAGTGGCAGCCTTCTAGCTTACCAGGAATGCTAGGAAGGTCAAGTAGGCTATTCTTCTTATTAGCTATGCTACCCTAAGCAGAATGGATAGATGATCAATCAATCAGTCATTTATTAAACACCTATTAGGTCTGGGGATCTGAAGCAAGCATAGGGGATACAAAGAAAAGAATAAAAATCTCTGCTTTATAGAATCTTGCTTGCCCTATTGAACAGGATGCATCTTATACATATAAAAATAGAATGAAAATACACCCATGTCAAGAGGGAGGCAAAAGCAGAACATGAAGAGCACACAGGCAGGAAAGGTTTCATGTAGAAGATGGTACCTGAAATGAATTTCAAAGGAAAGGAGGCATTCTAGTAAATGGAGGTGATATTACAGATATGGGAGTGGAAACACAGAGACTGCAGGCAAAATGACATGTGTGACAAACAGCAAGTAGGTTAGCTTGGCTCACCCATATGAAGAGAAAGAATGTCTAATAAAGGCCATACCAGGAAGAGCTTTAAATACGAAATCGATTAGATTTGATCAGAGAGGCAGTAAGTAACCACTAAAGTTTACTGAGCAAGGAGTGAGACATGGCCCAATCTGTTCTTCATGAAAGTCACTTTGGTGATCATTGGGGAAGATAGATAAAAGAATGGAAAAACCAAAGAGATTGAAATCAATGATAATTGTCTTTCAGTAACTCAAGAGGAAAGTGAGGAGGACCTAAACTCATAGCTATGAGTAAAGAGAAGGGCACAATCTCTCAATAGCTATCTTAGAATATGTATGGACACCAGTAGAGATGGTCTAACAAAGAAAGATTAGACTTGTATTCTGCTTGTCCCTAGATGACAAGACTAGGTAGAAATTCTCCAAAGAGACAAATTTAGCTTTAATTTAAGGCGAGGTCTTCCTTAAACTTGAGACTTCCCAAAAGTGGAATGGGACAGACTGGATGGGTAGTGGATTCTCCCTCCCTGGAGGTCCAATGAGAGGATGACAGCATGTTGGGTATGTATTAGGAAGGATTCTTTTGCAAGCGTGAGTTGGACAAGATAGTCTCTGAAATCCTTTCCAACTATGAAATTTTGAGAATCTGAAATTATGAAAATGACCTCAGGACAGGCTCTGACAAATAGCTGTTTTTCTTTAGCAACTCCATTTCTATAACCCCTCCTGCAACTTTCTAAAAGCCCCTCTGATGTTCTAGATTGTCATGATGCCTCTTAATTACCTGAAGTTTTTCAGGGTGGTACCTTATTCTGGCCTGCCCACCTCCAGAATTGTGCTTTCTTCCATCAAAGCTCCAGATTTTAAATATCTCAGCTAGTTATTAGACAAGACAACTTTCTAGTAGGGTGATTCATAATAAAATGTACATGACTATGTATTTAAATCTCCTAGACAAATTTGTGTTTTAATAGAATATCTTACTAATTCAATTTCATTTTTAATTAGTGACCTATAAGAAATGAGTAAAGGAGGGCCCATGTCCCCCCCAAAGCAAGCCATGACCATCTCTATTCCCATTTTGCCCTGCCATTCTATGCTAGCAAGAGAAGGACAATGAAACATGCAAACTTAAAGGGTTCCCCTTCATCTTGAGTAGTTCCATTTGCAAGAGGGAAAAATTGTTGCACATACAAAAAAGGATGGGTCAACTCTAAGCAAAATTTGAAAATAGACCAAGTTTCACAAATTTTAGAATAGAAAGGGACCTCATAGGCTTTGTAGTTTGATTTGTTAGCATCCTCCTCCTCCAAATATTCTATTAATACTAATAGTTCACAATTATAAAGTACTTTAAAGTATACAAAGTGCTTGATACATACAACAATATCTTTTTATTTTACAATATTTTCTTTTACAATATTTGATCCTCACAACAACCCTGTGAGACAGATTGCTACTATTATCCCCATTTTACACATAAGGAAAGAGACTAAGAAAATAAGTGATTTTCCCTAGGTTATACAGCTAGCAAGTATCTGAAGTGGGAATTGAATCTTAATCTATTTATTGTATACAACTTGTTATCTAGTTTCTTATTGAAAGGAATTCCTCTTTTTCATGTGCTGGTCCATTCTATTTTATAGAAAGCTAAAATTATTTGGAAATGTTTTGTGACACTCAATCCAAATTTGTATCTGAAATTTCTACCCACTACTCCTGATTCTCAGTCCAAACATAATAAGATCCTTTCTTTCCTCTCTTCTGCATGACATCCATTTAAATTTCTGAAGATAACTATCCTATTTCCCCTAATTTTCTCTTTTCTAGGCTAAATATTCCAAGTTCCTTTCCTCTATCTTGATAGGATATAGGCTCAAAATTCTTGATTATCCATTTCCCCTTCTTTGGATACTTTCCTCCTTATTGATATTCTTCCTAAATCATATTTCCCAGAACTAAATATAGTACCCAGATGTAGTCTAACAGCAGAAGAAAAGAGACTATCTTCTTATTCCAGAAGTTCTATCTGCTCTAATAAAGACCAGGATGGCATTAGCCTTTTTGGCTACCAAATCATCCTATTGGAATGTTCAGTGGAGGGGTAGAGGAGGGGGAGGTGATGATGATGTTATGAAGAAATAACCCTGTGATAAAAGTCAAATGATATACAGGCTAAAGATATGTGTTCAGGAGGAGACCTTATAGAGTACCCAACTAGTTCTCTCCACAACCCAGGAATTTGTCTTAAAATTATCATTTTTGTTTATCTGGGGGGGGGGGAAATCAACACTTCTTCAAATGTGAAACAATATCCTTTGGGGGCAATAGAGATCTGCTTGATCTTACAAACAGCTGGTAGACCAAAAACTGTGGTAGTAAGTGAACAATTCAGTTCTTTTTGTGAACAAAAAGCAGCACATAAAATGTTACCACCACTATCAACTGGGTATCTCTTTAGATGTTCTGACTTTAGTTTACCTTTTTAATTAATAGATAATGGAATCTCTACCTCAAATGGGCTTTATAATGACTTTTATTATCATGTCATATTATAATAATTAAAACAGCACACCCATTCTCCCCAATAGAAAAGGAGAGTTGATTTATGCTACCAAAATCTGCCATTCCTGACTGAGGGTTGGGTAGCCATTTCCTTTACACATGGCTGCTCACCACCTCCACCTCCTTCCCTGTAAGTAAAGGGGACTTGATGACTCCTACTGACTCCTTGATAGCATCATGAATGTGTCATTTGTTTCTGTGCTAACACTGTTTGAAAGAATCTGATCCTACCATCCCAGTGTCACAATGACTTTCCCCCACACTATGCTCCAACCCCAATTTTGTTTTCTTTCTTTTTAAGTTGTCTTTCCAATGGTAAGACATTGACTTTACTGACTAAATCTCTCTATTGCTCTCTGTGTCTGTCTCTGTGTGTCTCCTCATCTATCTCTATATCTGTCTGTCTGTCTGTCTCTCTCACACACATGTGCACACGTGCACACACACACACACACTCACTAAGGATGGCTCCATCTGGCGACAATTAACTCAGAGGGGTCAAGGATCAACCTTTGGTTCTGCCATCCCCAGGCTTTTTTACTTTAGTAAAATTACTTAATATTTCTGTGCTTCAATTCCTCCACCTGTAAATTAGACTTATTCCCAGAGTTTTGGTAGCTTTCCTCACTTGGTGGCCCTTTGGGGGATTTTTTTTTCCTTGTTAAAAACAGTTACAAATAGCTATTACTTGTGAAAGCCATAGCTGTAAATTTCAGAACCAGCTTTATATAGGTAGCTAATTAAAGGAAGGAGAAGTAAAAAATGGTGCCAACTCACATTTTGGAATAAACAGGACAGATATTCAGCAGGCAAAATGAGTCTTAAGCACTCCCAGCCTCCTTTTCCTTGACCCTTCCCTCTCTCCCTGGTGCCCCTTCACCCTATTGCCCTCACTTCTCTGAGAATCTGTTTTCTGGGGGGGGAAATCTCATAGCATTCATTTACACCTTACTGTGAGTTAAGTCACTGAGTTTCCTTTTCCAGGGGGAGGGAGTTTTAAGATTGAGCTCAACTTATACTGTATTAGAAGATTGTGAATAGCAAATGTAAGGTAGAGAGGGTATTTGAAGAAGAGGAAATATATCTCCCTATTGCCATTTTTCAGTTGTTTGAGTTGTGCTCTTCATGACTTTATTTGGAATTTCCTTGGCAAAGGTATGGAATATTTTGCCACTTCCTTCTCCACCTCATTCTACAGATGAAAGTCTGAGGCAAACAGGGTTAAGTGACTTGCTCAGAGTCACACAGCTAGTAAGTGCCTAAGGATAGATTTGAAATCAAATCTTCCTGACCCCAAATCTACTGCTTTATCCACTTACTGTACTACCTAGCTGCCTCCATAGATCTCTCTAGTGGTTTGATATTAGACCATGAAGTAACTATTTATTCTGCTTCACATAGACCCACCCTTACTCCTAGTATACACTTCATGTAGATTCATTACTCCAAATAAGTGTGCTCTCTTTCTCTAGTATCCTTGTTCAGACTGTCTCCCTCTTCTAGTCTTTTATCTCCTTTTCCCTTGCTCCTTTCCCTAGTCTTAATTCCTATTTGTCTTACATGGGAGCATAGGGAACTTGGTGGTCACCCAGCCCAAACCCCTCCTTCTATAATGAGGGAGCATACTCAGAGACAGTGAGTGATTTACCCAGTCATACAGAACTAGGATTTGAACCAAGCACACTGATTGCAAATCCATGACTCTCCATTGCCACTCTTTCCCAAACCTTCTCTCCTTCATGTGGCCCACAAACAGAAGCAAACTGATAAGTATTTGTTGATCTATTGATCAAACCATAGAATGTTTAATTGGAAGAGGTCTTCAAAATTATCTTTTTAACCCTCCTCAAGTTACAAATGAGGCATTTGAAGCCAAGAGGATGATAAGACTTTGTGAAGGTCACTCCACTGATAGTGCTTGTGTTAGAACCCAGGTCTTATGTTTTTCAGCCTAGATCCCTATTCCACAGCTGCTCTAGATAGATGTCTCTGTTCTAGACCAACAGCAAAGCCACAACCCAAGGCCAAGAGCAAAACCTTCTCTCTGCACCAAATTTGAATTTGGCACTCACTGTATTCCATTTCTGATTCTAAACATGTGTAGGGAATTTTGTGGCAGAAGTGACCCAATGACAACCTCCTCCTTCTTTGTTTTCTCCCCAGCCACCCAGGCTGAGATGACTGGCAGATTCTAATAGTACCAAAGGCAACTTCCTAGGAGAAGAATTTGTACAGTTGTTATAGGAAAAAAAGCAGAACAATAACAACAACAACAACAACAAAACAACAACAGCTCCATACTGTTTTTCCTGGTGGTCCTCATTCACTGCACCCTGGGCATATCCTTAGATCACCCACCCCAAAGGGATGAAACTCTACTAGTTTGCTATTCTTAGGTCCCTCAAAATCCCTCTTAGTTTTCAAAAGAAAAAATAACTGAGAAAAGTGGCAGGGCTGAGCTGTAGGGGGAAGGAAATGAGAAAAAGTGATCTAATATATAACAGAGGCAGAAACCTCGATGACGTCCATCTCAACCACAGTAAAACAATGGTGTGAGATGGAGCCAGCTGTCTTGCCAGGATCATGCATCTATTTGGCATCCCTTCCCCTCTAGTCAATAAAGTATTTCAGTAAATAAAAGAATGAAGCATCAGAAAGCTTCTATGAATAATGGAAGAGGACATTCTTGTACTAATGCAACCAAATGATGTCAACTATCATTTCATTCACATTCATGAGGCAGCTAAGTGGCATAATGGCTAGAGAACTGGACAGGAAGCCCTGAATTCAAATCTGACATCAGATACTTAGTAGTTGGGCGACCCTGGGAAAGAAAGTCAATTAATCCCTGTCTTCTTCATTTTCTTTATCAGAAAAATGGGTGTAATATCTATCCTATCACTTATCTCCAAGAGTTGTGAGAATCAAAATGAGATAATATTTATAAAGTGCCTTGCAAACTTTAAAGTGTTATTTAAATGCTAGTTATTTTTATCATTCATTATTTCCATTCTTAGGAAAGTAGAACTAGAGGAGAGCTTGCGGTTCATCCAGTCCAAATCTTTCATTTTATAGGTAAAGTAATTGATTCTGAGAGATTGAATAGAATAGTCAAAGTTACATGGCTCATTAATAGCACTGACTAGACTTCCAGTCTTAAGCTCAGGTCTCCGTATCACTCCCCTCCCTGCCATCAGCCCAGGCAAGTGACCTTTTCCTCATATATTGTCATCACTCCTCTCTCCCACAGAAAACAATAAAAAAAAACATGTAAACATACAAGAAAAATAATCTCTTTGAAAAAAAATTTTGTGTGAGTTTATACCTGTGAAGCAGACAGAGAGAAACAGAGGCAGAGAGAAAGTAGTCAGGCATTCATAGGAGAACTTAGCTGATAATATAATTTCCATGCTAATATTCAAAAGCAATCTTTTAAGGTTATTAATTCAGTCGTCAAGACAACGCAAGCATAAAATCAGGAGAAGAAATCCCAAAGCAATACAGGTATAACAGCCAGAGGACATAGGGGATATGGGTGGTGATGTTTTCCCCCTCAAGTTTATCTGAAGAAGCTAGGACAGGATGGAGACATATCCCTCTGATAACAAAAGCCTGGGCTCACCCTGTATCATGGAAGTTGTACAAAGGAAAAGTATTAAACTTAGTATGCTGCAGGCCAGAGTGATCCGAAGTACTAATTCTATTCATATGTCCCTTGATAACTGGGTTGGGGGAAGGAATCCAAAGGCAAAGTAGGCTTCATTTTAATAGAGCTGAGGTTTGTGTGCATGTCTAATCATGGGATCAGCAAATTACATGCCTGGTGCATGGACGGTATGACCTTAGTGGGATTTTGTAATAATTGAGTGTATTTGGGAGGAATGTTAAGTACTGAAAATAGACAAAATGGAGGCCAAGCTAAGAAGTCTTTGCTCTGAATAGATCAGTAGAAGTAAAGACTGACATTTTCTGATCATCTCCTAAGCTTGCAGCACCATCCTTGGCACTAAGAAAGAATAAAATATAAATTCCTAAAATATAATTCAATTAGAATCCTCATCAAACAACTCTTTTCATCAATGGGAAGCCTCTCAGAGGAAAGTCTTAGTGACTATTTGGGGGCAGAGAGTAAAACTTTTCTTTCTGAGGGATGTAGCCTAGAAACACTGAAGGAAAAAAGCTAGTGTGGACCTTTAAAATTTAATGAAGGATGATCTTCCCCCAAAGGAGTGATTAACATGTTCATAGCCTTCTCTTCAGAGTTCTCAGTACGGAGCATATGCCCCCAAAAAATTAAAGGCAGAAAGAAAAGTTCCATAAAAACCAAAATAGTCATTCTAGACTTTTCATAGTAGTAGTAAATAACCAGGAAAAATATACATGCTCATCAGCTCAAGAAATCAGAGAATAATAGGATTTCAGAATTAGTACTTACTGTCCAGAGAGAATGTGTGATTTTGTGGCTAAAATGCTAAGCTTGAAGACAAGAAGAAAACTATCCAAATCCCACCTCTGATATTCCCTAGTTGTATGTCCTTGAACAAGTCACTTACTTCTAAGAGACTCACTTTCCTCATCTGTAAAATGGTGCCAACAATCCCTATAATACCAATTTCACAGTGGGTTTGTCATGCTCTAAGTAATGGAGGTAAAGAACTTTGTAGACTTTGAAGCTCTGTATAAATTAAGTCAGTTGTTATCTTTATCAGAAGCTTCTGCAGACAGTCTTTGCACTCAAAGAATTCATAGTTTAGTGGAATAACTAGGATCTCTATCAATAGATAGTAGTTCCAGGGCAATCTGTGATAGCAGATTGGCAAATATAGGTGTTGTAATGATGTTCCGCTCATGATGGTCTACTGGCTTCCATTTGGGAACTCTCCAGAAAAGAGTTATTTGATGAAGATTCTAGTTGAATAATATTTTAGGGAAACATTCTTTCTTAGTGCCAAGGAAGGTGCTCCAACCTTAGGAGGTGATCAGAACTCTCCAGGAGCAGCTGGTCAGTAACCATCTCTAATCCTGGTCAGACATGGACCCAGGTCTTCTGCCCACTGCCCATACCACTATCATTCCTGGTGAGTGACCTTTCCATCAAAACATGCCCCTATTCCTCTCTCTTGTAGAAAACAGCAACACACATAAGAAAGAAAAATCTAATAGAGAGAAAATTGTGTGTACACAGGAGACAGCAGATCATTGAAGGGGAAGAGAATAAGCATTTATATTGTACCTACTATGTACTATGCACTGCCCTAAGAGCTGTAAAAAATATCATCTCATTTAGTCCTCACAACAACCCTGGGAGGGAGGGCTGTTATTATCCCCATTTTACAGTTGAGAAAACTGAAGCAAAGAGAGGTTGGGTTACTTGCCCAGTTCATATCTGAAACCAGATTTGAACTTATATCTTCCTGACTCTGGACCAATTGAAATGAACAGAAGTGGGAAACAGGTGAATCTGTATCATCTGGGTCTTTCTCCCTCTTCCCCTCATCATCCTTGACCTCACACTCATCCCTTTTACATTCTCAGCACTTTTTCATTCTATAAAAGTACAAATGATTAATGTTTTGAAACTTTATCCATTCCAATAGTATTTGCATTATTTTACAAAAATCAATGAATGCTACTTGAAGTCTAGTAAATGAGAGTCTTAATGTAAGAGGCTGAATGAAGTTCTAAAAGTACAGAGGTGTTCGGAGTGTCAGAGCCTTTCTGGGTCCTTGAAATCCTAACAGCAGTGGCAGCAGCCTCTGGCCCCGTGTGTAAGAAAGTCAACACCTGTTCCTTGGGACTCTCCCTAGCCAGACCTTTAACTCTAAATTCCTGCTCCAGACCTCATCTGCAATGACTTTTTTGATCCCTTGAGTGGTCTAACAAGCATTTGGATCCTGATTTGACCTACAATTTCCCCTGGAGGATACCTTTCATGGGAGTGTAGTGAGATTCAGAGGCTAGGCAGGGACCAATATACTCAAAAGAGATTGCCCGCTACAGGGTAAAAAATGATGAAAGCTTAAAAGGTAAGGACTGGGGGAAGTAGGGGAGTAACCAACAATATGAAATGATCCTAAATTCCTGTCTCATTTTTTCTTGTCTTTAATATATAAGCTGGAACCTTTTGTGATGAAAGGACTCTGTTCCCTAATCCATTACCTGAGGTTTAGTTTCTCATTATGCCTGGATGGCCAGTTCAATTAATAATTACCATGAGTAGAGAACAAAGTGATAATTAATAGTTATTATTTAGTGCTATTGCCATATATTAAACTCCTAATTATGGAAGAATGAGGGCACACCCAGAAGGAACTATGAATTCTAGGAGTCAAGTGAGACTGTGTACCTTCCCTTTCTTAGGGATCCTCTGAGTTCTCTTTCCATAGTCTAATATTCTTTATCATTGAGAAGAAATGAATTTCCATTCTTTCCAAACCCCTAAATGAAATTGAAGAAGAGAAGAGTGATAAGAGAAACACATTTACCTTCAGATGATGCCCTTTCAGGTCACCAAATAACTCTATAGACTGTGTTCCCACCACTAACTTTAAGGCCTAGAATAACCTTCTATGGTTCTCTGACTTCTGTCTGTGCTTTCAGAAAATAAATAACCCCTGTTGTAACTAGAAAGGGCTGCTGGGGCTTTGACCCCAAGAAAATTTATTTTTAAATAGTTTTATTGTTTCCTTTTGTTTTGTTTTTGTGCTAGCCATTTCCTCAACATTCCAACCATCCCATTCTAACCAGTACTGAACCATTCCTTCTAACCAAAACCATTTAAGCCAAACAATGTAGTAACCTCATTTGACAGTATACACTTTTGACAAACCGAAAGATCCATGCTCTGGGAAGAATTCCCTATTCAACAAAAAACTGCTGGGAAAACTAGAAAACAGTTTGGTAGAAACCAGGCGCAGACCAGCATTTCATGCCAAAAACCAAGGTAAAGTCAAAATGGGTACATGATATAGAAATAAAAGGTGATACCATGAACAAATTAGGGGAGCATGCAAAAGTTTACCTGCCAAATCTATGGATAAGTGAAGTCTTTATGTTCAAACAAGACATAGAAGACATTACCATATGTAAAATAGGTAACTCTGGTTACAATAAATTAAGAAGGGTTTGCATAAACAAAACCAATATAACTAAAATTAGAAGGGAAACAAACTGGAGGGGGAAAAAATTTACAGCAACTGTCCCTGACCTCATTTCACAAATATTTAGAAAACGGAGTTGTGTTTATAATACAAAGCATTCTTCAATTGACAAGTCATTAAGTGATATGAATAGCCAATGCTCAGTTGAAGAAATTAAAACTATCACTTGTCATAGGAACTAATGTTCTAAATTATCATTAATTAGAGAAATACAAATTAAAATAACTTTAAGTTACCACCTCACACTTATCAGGCTGGCTAATATGAAAGAAAGAAAGGAAAGAAACAAAGAAACAAAAAGAAGGAAGGAAGGAAGGAAGGAAGGAAGGAAGGAAGGAAGGAAGGAAGGAAGGAAGGAAGGAAGGAAGGAAGGAAGGAAGGAAGGAAGGAAGGAAAGGAAGGAAGGAAGGAAGGAAGGAAGGAAGGAAGGAAGGAAGGAAGGAAGGAAGGAAGGAAGGAAGGAAGGAAGGAAGGAAGGAAGGAAGGAAGGAAGGAAGGAAGGAAGGAAGGAAAAAATGTTGGAGGGGATGTGAAAAAATTAGGACACAAGACATTGTTTCTTTAAACACACACACACACACACACACACACACACACACACAACCTTCACCTTCCATCTTAGAATCAATGTGCCAAGGCAGAAGAGCGGTGAAGGTTAGGCAATGAAGATTAAGTGACTTGCCCAGGGTTAAACAGGTAAGAAATGTCTGAGGTCATATTTGAATCCAAGACCTCCTGCCTCCAGGTCTGGCTCTCAATTCAATGAATCACCTAGCTGCCTCTACTATTACACTGTTGGTGGAGCTGTGAACAAATACAATCATTCTGGAGATTAATTTGGAACCATGTCCAAAGGGCCATAAAACTGTGCATAATCTTTGGCTCAGCAATGCCACAACTAGGTCTGTGTCCCAAAGATATTAAATCTATTTGTACAAAAATATTTATAGTTGTTCTTTTGGGGGGGGAGGGGTTAAGTAAAATATTATAAGGATATCCATCAAATGGGGAATTACTGAACAAGCTGTGGTATAAGCTTGTAATGGAGTACTATTGTTCCATAAGAAATAGCAAAGAAGATGATCATTAAAAAAAAATCTGGAAAGACATATGAAGTGATACAAAGTGAAATGAGCAGCACCAGGAGAACATTGAACACAGTAACAATGGTACCATATGACAATCAATTGTGAATGACTTAACTATTATCAACAAGGCAAAGATCCAGGTCAACTCCAAGGGACTCATGATGAAAAACGATGTCTAGTGCCATAGAAGAAACTGATGGAGGCTGAGTATAGATTGAAGCATACCATTCTTTGCCTTATTCCCCCATGATTTTTTCTCTAGTGTAAGCAATGTCTTCTTTCACAACATGATGAATATGATAACACGTGTACAACCTATATTGTATTACCTGCTATCTTAATGGATGAGTGAGGATTAAGAGGGAACAAGAGAGCATCAATCTCAAAATGTCAGAAAATTATTAGTAAAAATTGAATTGATATATAATCTTGAAAATTTTAAATATAGAGGGATACCTATACTTTTGTTTATACTTTTTCTTGGTTCTAAAAATGTCCTCCTCCCACTAACTCTGCATCCCTCATTTCACCAGCCATCAAAATCCAACCCATTTAAGACAATTAGTACAAATGTGTCTTATTCTCATTTTAAGAGGCAGCTGGGTGACATAGCCTTGGAATTAGGGAAACCTGAGTTTGAATCCTGCCTCAGATGACTACTAGCTATGTGACCTTGTGCCAGTCATGATTTCTGTCTACCTTGGCTTCCTTGTCTATAAAATGGGGATGATAATAGCACCTACTTTATAGGACAATTATAAAGCTTAAATAAGTCAGCATGTTATCTTAGCAAAGTGCCTGGTACATAGTATATGTTTAATAAATATTTATTGATTGATTGATGTAAAGTGGATTGCAAACCTTAAGCTCAATATAAAAACTCTCTCTATATATAAAAGCTCTCTATAAAGGCAAGTTTTATAATTACTGCATCATAAGCTTTATAAAAACAAGAATTCTGAGTTATATAAACTTTATATCCTACTCTCCTACTAACCACTAGTATATAAAAACACATTCATATTTATATTCAGAGATGTTATCAATATAGATGTTAAAACATCTAATTTTATCATTTCATCAGTCTGGGGAATTCCTCTTATAGACATTCCCTTCCCCAGTGCAGATCAGAACCTCATCTGGAACCTATGGTCTTAGAGAGCACCAAGCATCCTGAAGTTAAATAACTTACCCACAAATCAGGCACCTAACTAGCAGGTATCAGAGGAAGGATTTGCACTTCACACCTACAGTTTTCCTGACAGCAAGGCCACCCTTCTACTCTCTGCCGCAAACTGAAGATGTTCAATAGATTTTTGATTACTTTAATAAGATAATAAAAAGATACACCAGAGAAGAGGTCTTATTTATATTCACTAATACTGTAGCTCATTTTCTCAATGAATCAGTTTCTTCCTCCAACTTAAGTCTCCAGTCTGCAGTATTTGAAGTTTTGTCATGCCTACATTCATGGGTATATTTGATATTTTTAATAACCTGGAAAAGCATTCCTGTTTGAATATAGTGTCTTCATAAGATCCTAGAGCACTTTAAAATTTTAATAATACAGGTTGTGGTTATGTGAGGAAAAAAATCTAAAAATGGCATTTAAAAACAAATGTATTGAGGTTTTAAAAGTACAGAGTCTGGACTGAAGAGCCCAGGCAGAAGGGGAAATGGAGAGAATTTCTGCCACTTGCCTATTTCATTAAACAATATAGGATAGAAATTGAAATTTTAAAAGAATGGAGAAGGGATTGTAAATGTCCCTATTTTTTATTTTTATTTTAGCTTGGAAAGTGCTAAAGACAAGCTCTCAATTGAGTGGTCTTTGAAGGAAAGTATCTACTCTAGAACCTTTGATTTGATCTTTATGCTTTAACGCCAGCTCCTTTAAGAAAATTCCAGTTTCCTACCCCCCAAGGAAATGCAATGTACCTAGAAAGCATGTGAAGCAAGAGTGACACACAGTGGCCAGACTCAGAAATTACATTAGCCTTACCCTGTCTTGGCTTCCCAGGCTCTCTCCTGTTGGAGACCTGTGAAATGGGAAGCATTTCTAAACGGTGTCCATGCTCTTCACCTAGTAAACTTCTTTATGCTGGGTTTTCTATGCAGATTTCCAAACATGATCCTGTTCATTTCCATTTTGGGGGGTCCAAATCTCTGATTCAACAGAAAGAGCTGCCAAAGTCACTTTTATTATCCTCTGTGTTGTAAAAGATTCTCTTCCTGTCAGAGAAGTCATTGGTTTTTAATGTCTGTACTCAAGTAGGAATCAAAAGCCCCTTCACTGTAGGCCCATAAAGGGAGCATTTTCCAGGGCTTTCCTTCTCTCACAATTTTAGATCCAGTTAATGGGAGTACCACATGCATATCCAGAAAGGAATATCTCTCTCTGTGTATGGAACATGTTGCAAATTCCAGGTCTAACTAATCATTCTGGTTTTCCATTTCTGTTTCCACATATCCACATGCTAGTGGATAAGCATGAGTTCTGAATACATTAGGTTATTTTTATTTTTCCCAGCTATATATTCCAGGCAAAAGGACAAAATTCACATTATTTGATCCCATGCTAAGAACTAGAAGAGACCAAAAGAATTACTTGCCTAAGTGTTTTTTTTTTTCAGAATATGGCTACTTGGTTAGGTCTCTGAACAGTTTTATCATGATAAAGTTATAATTTTCCAGATATTAAATGAGAATTTGGATTTTTCCTTTATCCCTTCTGAGGCAAGAACCAGAAGACCTGTCAGAGATCCCCCAAAGCAGTAGCCCTTATAACTTCACCCCCAAGTGATTCTTTTATTGTTTCTACTTTTCTTCCCTCTTAAACCATTTAAAAACAAACAAACAAACAAACAAAAGACAACTTTTCCTGGCTCTTCTTTACTTCGTCTCCACACTGAGAAATCAATCACACAAACAAACGAGAGGAAGAGGCCAGTTACTAAATCCATATCTTACTCAAGTAAGTTTCCCTGTTCCATTTCTCATTTTAAATTATGAAAGACTTTTTAGGGTTGAGAAGAGGAAAGGAAAGACACTAGAGTAAAGGGCCATTGCTGACAAACTGCTGAAATGCTAAAATCATAAGTAAGTTGATGAATAACTTTTTCCAATACCAAAGGCAAGGGAGGTCAGAGAATGAGGGAAGTGGAGGGGCAGGATGGGAGAGAGGAGACTAGTTGACATCACTGTTTTCCTCTGTAAATGCTAAACCTTTGGAGTTTTGTGTTGGTTTTTAAAATCATTTTCTCTCTTTCTTCTCCCTGATGGCCACGTAATCTGCACTCTAGGGAAGCCAGACACCAGACAAGTCAGCTATTCTGAAAATGCACAAACAAAAGAGCCCTCTTGGCAGTGAGAACCACATGAAAGTTCCCCGAATAGCTCCTCCTCACACTCGGACATGTTTTTCCAAGTGAGTAAGGCTGGTATGAGGATAGAAGAGAATTGGGCAAATGTGTCCAGTTAGAATTCATTAAAAGAACTAGAGCAACAAGACTGGAAAGGGATCAGGGAATAACCCTGACCAATGACAGCTCTGCTAATGGTTCCCAGCTATTCAAGGGCACATGAGTGATACCCATTAAATGCACGTGTAAGACATGGTGTGAGTTCTCTGTGTGCATCCAATGAAGACTAAACCCTTAATTTATTTCACATGCATTACACTCCTCTGCCTGGCATTCTAGCTTTAGCAAAGTTATGCCTTAAAAGGTTATACCAAACAGACTCAATGTGTAGGACAAGAGTGGAAACAGTTGACTTCCTCCAGTTATGACAAACATGTTTGGAGCTGCTCTTCTCAAAGACTGCTGGTTGGTAGAGAAATGATATAGCCATATTGAACTATATGGCCATATTGGTAGCATCCTCAAAGCAATAAGAACTTACTTTCAACCAAGTCCTAATTTAGGCATTATGGAAGATACAATAAAGGATAAAGAATATAGACTTTTCCCTCAATGTTTTACCCAAACGTGGGGGTTTTTGAGGGCTACTAAATGTATAAAAAGAGATGTGACTCGATTGGTAGAGAGAATACCAAGTATGATATTGCATATGTGCTTAAGGTACTTATCCAGTTCTTTCCAAACCTCCCAGGTGCTCCTATGGGTGGCGGACAGTCTAGGAAGGAGAAAAAAAATGGAATAGTAGATATTCATAGGAAGCTTACTCCAACATGTATCTGGACTTTCTCAAAATTCTAGAGATTATTATTCTTTGGTAAAATCTCCATTCTGAGAACCTGTGTACTGTGTTCTCATTTGAGAGTGGCTATTATTTGTTAATTACAAAAGTCTAAAGGATAAACATGTTGAGAGAACAAAAATGTCAAAATAACAGAAAATAAATGCTAAAAAATTGTATTTTGTTTAATCTAGAAAAAATAAAAATATTTTTTAAAATTTATCAAAAATAATAAAAATAAATATGTTAGAGCAATAGAGAGGATAGCAACTATGTCTACAGTTTATTTTATACAACACTTGAACAGAGCACCATAAACAATTAGGAGTTGAAGGGTGATGATGATTATTACAAAAGTCTCAGTCATTCCTCTTTCCCAGAGAAAGGGAAAACTAAATCAAAACATTTAGAGAATGATAGCCACTTATTATGCCTCAGACTGGGGGCCCTCTAATGCATTAAGTACCAGACAAAATGTGGTTCATTTTCCCTGAATGTCATGAGGGCTTCTGACAAATTAAAAAATCAGTCTCAGATTCTCTTCAGGCTAAGAATAGGCTGAATATAGAAAGGAACAAGAAAATTATTCAGCCATATTAACCAATCAATCAATAAACATTTATTTACCACCTACTATGTATTGAATACTGTGCTAGGCACTAGAAGAGATACAAAGTTTAGATAAAGCATTTTCCCTGCCCTTATCTTCTCTAGTAGAGGGACATGAAACCAAACCATAGAGCTATCCATAAAACACAATAATAAATGATAAATTAATTAGAGTGCTGAAAAACAAAGCATGAAAAGTTTAAAGGGGAAAGTCTTTACTAATAGAATCATGTTTCCTGAATCCAGAGCCAAAGTGTTCTTTCTATTATTCCATCTGTTCCCATGGTCTTTTGACTAGCTTTCAACTAACTATATAGCATTGGTTAATTCAACTCAAAAACATTTAGGTACCTTCTATGTATTCTGCCAGTTCTGAACCAAATACAAAATTTAGAAGAAAAAAAAAAACAGCTAAGTGGTACAATGGATAGAGTGCCAGGCCTGGAGTTAGGAAAACTCATCTTTTTGAGTTCAAATCTGGCCTGAGACACTAGCTAGCTGTGTAACTGTGGATAAGTCATTTAACTGTGTTTGCCTCAGTTTCCTCATCTATAAAATGAACTGGAGAAGGAAATGGCAATCTACTCTAGTATCTTTTCCAAGAAAACCCCAACTGGGGCCATGAAGAGTTGGACAAGACTGAACAACAATAACAACAAAACTGATAGCTTAATAGGAAGAATCTCTCCAAATGTTGGTTTCTCATAAACTGACCTCTTTCAAAGTAGAAAAGGAACATGGCTAATAGATGATGGTCCCTTGATAAAACAACACAGGGAAGAAGAATACATTATTGATGGAAATTATCAGTTCTCACATCCAGGTTGAACTCTACACTCATGCTACTGTTTTGGTCCTGTGAAGCCAAATTTTCCTGTGCCCCTTCGTGTATCACAGTACTATTTCTGACTATCTAGATGCTCAAGGATCAACATGAAGGCTCTGCTTTGGTGTTTCACAATCTGTAGATTTAGCAAAATAGTACAATAGAGTCTTGAGCTCATAATTATGGAATCTAAATTCAAACTATGTTCTGACTCTTTCTATCTATGGAACCTTTGGCCTCAGTTTCCCCATCTGTAAAATGAAGGAGTTGGACTAGATGATATTTAAGGTTCCTATCAGCTCTAGACCTATGATTCTACAATTCTGGCTTGAAAGCCTCCTTTCAAACTTCTGGTTTTGACTTTAAATTGGTGCTTTCCTGATCTCAATTAATCTCTACTCTCATTCCTTATAGTTGACAGCTCTCCAGAATTGCCCACTAACGACTAGCACAACTCTATACAGCTGAGTTAAAACCTTGTTTTTATGCCCCCTTTGGTGGGACAAGATAATATTCTGTTATGAATTATGGCAATTTACTTTCCCCAAATTATTATAATTTCCCCAAGTTTTAAGAAGTATTAATAATGCAGTATTTTGGTGCATATATATCATATTTTCAAATAGCTAGCATTATATATAATGTATATACACATACTACATATGTAAATATATTTCTTTTGCATAATAGTTTTTGTTCTTATTCAGTCAGTTTTCATTTGTGTCCAACTCTTCATGACCCCATTTGGGGTTTTCTTGGTAAATATACCAAGGTGGTTTGCCATGTTCTTCTCCAGTTCACTTTACAGAAAAAAAAAAATGAGGCAAATAGAGTTAAGTGATTTGCCTAGGGCCACACCACTAATAAGTATCTGGGACAAGATTTGAACTCAGGAATGTTCAGTTCCATCCAAAGAACTGAAACTTTAGCAATGTATTTAATCACTTACAAACATAATTCTACAAACCAAGATAAACCCTTTGTGACATATTAAATTTATTAAATTTTAATAATTTTTCAATTAAAATTTTAAACTTCAGGGTTGGAGTTAAGGAAAGTGTACATCATAGTAGTTATACTAGTTTCATATGGAGAAAACCTAAGATCAGGCCCAGTGGTAGCCATCAAAAATGGGCCTGGAATTTGAGAAGCAAGAATGGACTTGCTAACTGAAAAGTCATGTGTATTTTTAACAGTCTCTGTATAAATCATGAGGAGAGATCTCTAACTCTACAATGATGTCTACATTCCTAAGAGAAGCCATAGTTGAAGACATTGATGCAGGAGAGAATGACGCAAAAACTATTTAATCAAATGGAACAAAAATATTATTTTTGCCTATTTTCTAAGCAATAAAAAACATTGCTGGGGCATATTAATATGCTTAAATCAGTCAAATGTCAAAGACTTACAATTTCATCAGTGTAGGTACTCCTTCTACTTTAGAAAGTAAAGCACAGTATATCTAAAGCTTCTAGTCTGAGAATGTTGCTTGACTATCAGATATGTTCTTTGATTTGACCAAGGTCACATAATTGATAAATGTCAGAGATAGGACATGAACCCAAGTCTTCTTAACACCAAGTCCAGCACAACACACTGCACTTCTCCAGGGCTTTTTATCTAGAAGTATGTTGTTATCGTTGAGACATTTTCAGTCATGTCCAGCTCTTTATGACTCC
Source organism: Monodelphis domestica (assembly GCF_027887165.1). Taxonomy (NCBI): domain Eukaryota; kingdom Metazoa; phylum Chordata; class Mammalia; order Didelphimorphia; family Didelphidae; genus Monodelphis; species Monodelphis domestica. The sequence continues at coordinate 635,230,393 of NC_077227.1, forward strand.
GCTTGGAGTTTTCTTGGCAGAGATATTGGAGTGGTTTGCCGTTTTCTTCTCCAACTCATTTCACGGTCATTTCACAGATGAGGAAATTTAGGCAAATGGGGTGAAGCGACTTGCCCAGAGTCACACAGCTATTAAGTGTCTGAAGTCAGATCTGAATTCAGGAAGATGGGTCTTCCTTAGTCTAGGCTCAGCCATTCTATCCACTGTACCACCTAGCTGCTGCTATCTAGAAGTGTGGCATCATATTTTTGAGGTAAAAAGTATCCTTAAAGGTTATCTATTCTAACTTCTTTATAGTGCGAATTAGAAAAAGAGTCTCAGAAAAGGAAAATTATTTGTCCAATGTTTACTCATAGAAGGTTTGGAATAGAGTTCCTGACTTCCAGCCTCTAGGACAGTGCTTTTTCTACTACCATATATACATATGTACATATATACACACACAAATATATATATACACATATATATGTATACACATATATATGTATATATGTATACACACATAAAATATGTGTATATATGTACCTGTGGGTATACATAGATACATAAATAAATAATTTTCCTTTTCTGAGTCTCTTTTTTCAAATATATGTATGTATGTATGTATGTATGTATGTATGTATATACACATATGGGCAGCTAGATGGAACAGTACATAGAGTACCAAGTCTAGAGTCAGGAAGACTTGTCTTCTTAAATTCAAATCCAGCCTCAGACTTACTAGCTGTTATGACCCTGGGCAAGTCACTTAACCCTGTTTACCTCGATTTTTTTTCATCTGTAAAATGAGCTGAAGAAGGAAATGACAAATTCCTCCCGTATCTTTGCCAAGAAAATTCCAAAATGAGTCATGAAAAATTGAACACAACTGAGAAATGACTGAACAATACCAAATATATATATATATATACACATATTTACATATGCATATATCTATTGTGCATGTATGTATATGGATAGACATATAATATATGTACTTCATCTCATTTGTTCCCATTTGATAAATGATAAAAAATATAAGGTACAGAAACTATATGATTCAACCCTAAATCAAATAATTTCAACATAGGACACCTTCCATCCTAGTACTCTTTCCTCTACAATGACAGTTTCCTAAAAGGTATGTTCCCTTAAGGGTTATATTCCCAGAAAGCCAGACAATAAGTATTTATGAAGCATTTACTGTGTGCAAAACAATGGAAACCAGATATTGCAAAATTATAAAGACTAAGCTTGGCCCCAAAGAGGAGATATTCAAAGATACCCCCTCCTTCTCCTTGCAGAGGTGGGGGTTCATAGGTATAGAACATTACATATAACATTTTTTTTCTTTGTGATAATAGGTGTTAATGATTTTTTCTCTTCTATTTTTTTAATTCTTAGTTATAAGGGATCTAGGAAATCTAAAAACAAAGCATATATATGTGCATATATAATATTTTTTTAAGATTTATGAGCCCAAATATTGGTATTGGCCGCATTTTACTCATTAATCTATTCAGTCTCTTAAATCTAATGCCTAGCTATAAGATTATAACGTTAATCCAGCTTCTTTTAAAACTCTCAGGAAATAGAAGTCATAGGTACTTTAATACCTTATCTTGCCTGGAATCTTTCTTGTCTCTCTTTCTCTGATGATACTCTGGAAGCACCATATCACCAATAACAATAATCATTGCTAACTTTTATAATATACTTATTATGTGCTTTATATTGTACCTATTAGGGGCCAGACACTATGCTAAATGCTTGGCAATGATTATTATTTCATTTGGTCCTCACAACAGGAGTCATGGGAGGTAGGTGCTATTATTTTACATATGAGGAAACTAAGGCAAATAGAGGTGGAGCAACTTGTCTATAATTGCGCAGCTATTAAGTATATCAGGTCAAATTTGAACTAAGGTCTTCCTGACCCCAGACCCAACATTCTATCTGATGGGTTGAGTTGTCCCAAGAATGCACAAAAAGTGAATTTCCCCACATAACAAAGAAAGGTTCAACAGACTTCAAAGTGTCTTTAGCTTTTATGTCTGTAAAGCTCTGTCCCTTGGGGAGGTGGGGGGTGGGATGACCTTAATCAATTTTCAATCCTCTAGGTCTCAAGGTACTTGGGCAGCAGAGTGCTAATGAATGTTTAACAACCAGCTTTCAGGGGGAAAAAAACTTAAAAAGGGTACCCACTATACACTAGTAAGGTTAATTTGTATTAGTAACTTTTCTCCATCCCCTTCTTAAGGCCAGAGAAACAATGTATCAAGCCATGATTTGTAACAGTGGCCGATTTCCAAGGTGTAAAAGCTTAAATCAGCTCTGGCTCATGGACTAGACCACCCTTCCCTTAAACCAGGTGACACAGTTCTCCTTTTGGAAAATGAGGCTTACCTCTGTGCTCTACCTCTGTAGAAAAATACAGAGAGAAAAGAACACAAGAAATCCCAGGAAAGGCCTGAGAAAAAGGTAAGACTGAATTTCTAGAGCCCAAGTGACAGTCAGCTTCCTGAAGGACACACCTAAGACGTCCCTCTCTCGCCCCTTCTCTCGCCCTTCGGCCTCCTACTTTGCCAAGCAGGGAGCGATCCGATTTCCAATCCCCCTTCCAGTTCCTCGGCCTGATTCCAAGGCTGGCTTTCCCAGCTGGGAGCCCTCCCCATTTGTGCCAGCCCTTTCTTTTGTCTTCACTTTCTTCCATTTGGCTTAATAAAGCCAGCTTTTGGCATATTAAAACTTAATTTGTTTAAGGACAAACAGTTGGAGGCCTCCTTCTCCAGGGTCGGAGTGACAGATCACACGATGAGAGTAAAAGCTTTGGGGGCCCGCAGATTTGGCAGATCTCTGTCTCTGAGGAGAGACAAGTGTGTTAGAAGCTCATTGTCATGTTTCCAAAAGGCATTTCCCAGAGCTCCAAGGTGGAGCTGTTTACCAATACCGTGATCTCTCCCCAGATGCAGTTGCTACCGCAGCTAATTAAGAGAACAATTAAGACTAAGGCAATCAGTCAAGTACACAGATCCGAGTCATTTTCCTGACTCTCTGATGCTGTGCTGTCTCCCAGAGGGCTGAACCTTATTCACTCATTCAGAAAATGACAGGAAGAAGCTATTCAATATCTGAAAACCATAAAAACGCAATCACACTGTTCTCGAGCCGAGGCGCTCACCAGAGACCGGCACCAAGCAACTTTAGAAACTTGCCGGGGCCCCTGAATTCACACACTCACAAATAAGAAGATTAATCAAAACCAGCTCAGATCAAAATTTAATTATGAGGCAGGAATGGCGAAAGCCTGTGTCTGCAAGCCCCTACCTTTTTTTTTTTTGCTTTTTGCTTTATGATTGATCAATATTACTCAACATCAGCCGAATGCATGACAAAGTCCATGGGGTGTCTTTAGAAAGGAAGTAACAGATTAAATATTGAGCTAAACAATTTAATCTCCGCCTGAAAAGGTTTTTAGATATTTGTAAAGGTAAATCCTATTAGAGTGGAAAAGTCCCCATGTGCTGGGGTTATAGAGCCTCCTTGGGAGGTGTTCAGAAACACAGACCTATAATGCCTAAATGAAAACCTCCCTCACTCTATAATACAACTAATAGGTAATGAAAGAAGAAGAAAAAAAGGCATTTTCCCTTAGATGAGGGAAAAACACCAATTTAGAGTTGGGAAGCTTAATACTGAGTTCTTTAGCATTTTCTGAATCTCTCACTGTTGCTGGGTGTCTATATGCAGCAAATATTTGCCTAAACCATGATTATTTCTCTTCCCATGGAGCTAGATATGAGATCTGACATCTTTGAGAAGCAGAGAGAGGAATTAACGGACAAATTAATTAATAAATAATTAGTAAGTACCTCCTCTATCCAAGGGAAAGGTTGGAAGGTGAATGCACACTCAAAAAACTCTGAGGAAATCAAGGCAATCACATTGTCTCTTCAGTAGTGGCTTTTCAGCTAAGAGAACAAAGAATGTGTTCAGTGTATAGACATGTTGATTTAGAGACATATGATACTCTCCCCAGCTAGCAAAGATTCCATGCAAACCCATTCAAAAATATACAACGTACTTATGTATATTTATACATATAAATAGACACATGCATAGACAAAGAGTGTGTGCCTGAGTGTGTGCTTGCCTGTGAGAGTCAGTACATGCTATCTTTTTCCGTATCCGTATATATAAAACTTCTGTGTCTAATGGTTTATTTCAGCCATTGTCCTTTACAGATAACAACAAAGACTGCCCACATCCATGTAAGGCTAAAGAAATGAACAGGTCAGCTATTTGTCAGCTGTGGCAGGTGCCCAAATCAATGTCACAGATGAGCTGGTGTTCTCCAGGCAGGCCATTAGTGGTGTACTTCCTTCCAGTGAGTTCATCTGAAGACTGGACAGTTCTTCATTTGAGGTCACGGGATGGAATGAGTCCACTCCTAAGAAATTTCTATTTTGTGCTCCATCAACCTTATTTACAAAGACTATTTGATACTAAGAGTTAGAATAACCAGAATTCTGCCTTTTATGTTTGCTTTGTTTCTAAAGCTCTGAAAGATGTGTACATATGCCTGCATTTGCTCTAAAGTAATCTTTTTCTCATGACTTCTTGATGTTGGAAGTCCACAGGGAACTTTCACACTCCTATAAGCATCCCATCACTGACAATTGAACTACAACAAAGCCGTGGACTCTAAGGACACATCATTTCAGTTCCCAGATACCAATGGAGTATCTTTTTTAAAGATGGCTGACATGCTCTAGTTTTCTGTCAAGAGGAAACCCTTGGTTTATGTGAGCATCAGTCACAGTGACAGATCAAATTTGATTTATTCCTTACTGTCTCCTAGTTCTAGCTTTCTGGTCCTTTTTCTCATTGTATATGTCTACCCTCCCAGAACCAGAGACTACAACTGCTTGCCATGGATTCCCTCTTCTCTTACTCTATGGAAGGAAGTCTTTGATAATACTTACAGAGTAACATATTGATTTTAAAGAAATCATTAATGAAAACCAATCAAACCTAAGACATTGTAGCTTCCTTCTCTAGAGAAAAAAATCAGTCAAAAAATTTCTTATGTACTTACTACCCCCCAAATCTATTCCTATTTGAATATTTTTATAGATGATGCCTTTAAAAAAATAGAAACCCCATCACCTATGAGTTCCAGGATCTGAAAAAAAAAAGATCTATTCCTTGTAGGTGGAAAACCAAACTCATCTAGAATCCATTGCTCAGTTCTCTATTGTGGTCCAAAAGGAAAGAAAGAGCTCAAGGCCTCTTTTAATTTGCCAAATCTGAAAAATGTTTCATTGAATAGAAATTGCAGGAATTTGAGAGTGAAAGGGGGTGGCTTGGAGAAGGGTAGCAGAAGAGAAGGTGGTAGTTTTCAGATGCTGTATTGTCCCTGGGTAATTCAAAATGATTTTATAATGAATTTTTCCAGGCCATTAGTCCAAAATGTTTTCCAGTACCTTTGCCTATTTTGAAGAGCAAAAAGAAATTAAAGAGACAATCACTGAATTTAGAAAGACAGTTCATGCTTCTACAAGTCTCCCTTTCAGTTTCATAATTTAGCAGATGGATTTTTATCAAAAGGACTGCTTTAATTTATTATATATATATATGTATATATATATACCTACAAATATCATTAATAAGTTATAATATTCTTTAAAATACTTTTAGAAATTGGGAGTCTTGATTAAAAAAATACAATCAGTTGACCAGTGGGTTTAGAACCTTCTTTCTTTGCAATACTCAAAAAATGTCACATAATATTTTATTAAAGAAGGAAAGTAGTTTTCATTTATATTGTATTCATATCTACTAAAAACCAGACATGGAAAGCCAAATTGACCTATATACTTTATATTCTTCATCAAAAGCTTCACAGCTTATCTACCTACTATTATATTCTATTTAATTAAATAAACATTTATTAAGCACCTACTATAAGCATCTAGTTCCTGGAGTTGAAACCAAGCAGAACTGTAGATGGATAATGAAGTGAGTTGGAACTTAAAAGTCTACCCTCTATAAAGGAAGGCTTTGGAAAGAGTTTAGTATTCCACCTACCTGTCCTTCCATTAAAGGAGAGAAGAGATTGAAGAAGGAGGAAAAGAGCTGAGTATCCAAGGCTGAGTTAGCAGCATGGTAATGAGATTACAAGGGATCAGTTTAATCTGGGAGGGGCATCTTGTTCCTATGGTAAGAAAAAACTAAATTAAACCAGAAAGTTATACCTAGAAGGATTTGGGAAGTAGAAGTCCTAAAATGGTGAACTAATTAATTAATTAATGTTTTATTGATTAGAAAGAAATGCCTCACATTAATTATCCATTAGTAGAGCTATGGATTGGTTTAAAATCATCCTGAAAGGCAATTTGGAATGATTCAAATTAAGTGACTAAAATATCCATATCTTTTGAACCAGAGGTTTCACTGCTATGCACATAATACCTCGCAGGTATGTGCTAATGCTTAGCACAGATCTTGGCTTATAGTAGTAGTAGTGGTAGTCTCTCGGTGTCCAAGAATGACGATTGTCTTTGTGCATTATCATCTATTGATGTACCCTCATGTGGCTTTGGAGTCCAAAGGCTGAGGCGCACAGTGTGTGGCACATGGGGCATGGGACGCCAGTTGTTACGGGAGGTGTGGTTGTGGTCTGGTGTCGGCATTCACGCGCAGCGCCAAGACGTCGACGTCGCTCATCTTCAAAGGTGGTGGCAGCATGGTGAATGTGGGTTCGCCAGCTGCTTCTGTCAGAGGCAGCGAGTTCTAGTTGCTTTGGTGTGATGCCAGCCCACTTCAAGTTGGACTTTAGCTGATCCTTGAATCTTTTCTTTGGTCGGCCTTGTTTCCTGAGTCCAGCTGACAGTTCACCATAGAATACCTGCCTTGGTATTCCCTGTGGGTCCATGCGGATGACGTGTCCAGACCATCGTAGCTGGGTTCTGAGGACCATGACTTTGATGCTGGTGGAGTTGGCTCTGTCGAGGACTTCCTGGTTGGTGATTCTGTCCTGCCATCGGATCCTCATGATTGACCAGAGGGAGCATTGGTGGAATTGCTCCAGCTGCTTCATGTGCTTCCTGTAGAGTGTCCATGTCTCACAACCTTACAGGAGCGAGCTGAGGACCACTGCCTTATACACTTTGAGCTTCGTCACAGTGCTTACACCACTGTGTTGGAGGACTTTGGAGCGCAGCCGCCCGAGTGCCTGGCTGGCCTTTTGGTTCCTGGCATTGATCTCATGGTCTAGGGACCTGCCCAGGTGCTGCCCAGGCACTTGAAAGTGTTGACGTTAGAAAGCTGCGCACCGTCAATTGTAATGCACAGCTGGTTCTTTGACCTCCCTGGTGCAGGTTGGAACAGCACCTCTGTTTTGCTGAGGCTGATAGTCAGGCCAAACAGTTTTGTTGCGGTGGAGAACCTGTCCACAATGGTTTGGAGATGATTTTCTTGGTGGGCCATGAAAGAACAGTCATCTGCAAAGAGAGCTTCCAGGATGAGTCTCTCTGTTGTCTTTGTTTTTGCAGTCAGGCGGTGAAGGTCTAATAGTGAGCCATCCAGTCGATCTTTGATGTAGATGCCCAGGTCTAGATCCATCACAGCATGTCATAATACTTGGGTGAAGGATAGGTTGAATAGTACCGGAGCAAGGACACAGCCTTGTTTCACGCCATTGGAGATGTTGAAGCAATCTGAAGTCTCTCCACCAGATAGGACTTCCCCTGTCATGTTAACATGAAAGAGCTGGATCAGTTTGACAAATTTTGCTGGGCAACCGAAGATCACCCACAATGCATCCCTGCTCACTGTGTCGAACGCCTTTGTCAGGTCTATGAAGACAATGTAGAGACTTAGGTTCTGCTCAAGGCATTTTTCCTGCATTTGCCTCACCATGAAGACCATGTCGATGGTGCTACAATCTGGTCAGAAGCCACATTGTGATTCAGGCAGGTTCTGCTCTGAAACAGATGATAGGAGTCTGTTGAGTATAACACAGGCGAGGATCTTTCCAGCAGTGGAGAGTAGTGAGATGCCTCTGTAGTTGTCACAGGCTGCTTGTGAGCCTTTGTTCTTCTATAGGGCTATGATGGAGGCATCTCTGAGTTCTGGGGGCATGTCTTCCTCTTCCCATATGCTGGTCAGCACTATGTGGAATGCCTGGAGTGCCTTTCCATTTAAGGCCTTGTACACCTCAGTTGGGATCCCGTCTTTACCAGGTGCCTTGCCTGCACTCATTTGTTTAATGGATTTTTGGACTTCCTCTATTGAAGAAGGGACATCAAGTTGTTCAATGGAGCAGTTTTGGGGTATCTGGTCAAGGGCGCTTTGGTTGACTGAAGAAGGTCGGTTGAGAAGCTGACTGAAGTGTTCTTTCCACCTGTTGCTGATGCCTTTTTTATCTTTTATGAGAGTGTCACCATCAGAGGATAGCAAGGGAGTGGTGCTGGGTTTTAATGGCCCATAGACAGTCTTGAGAGCACTGAAAAATTGTAGTTTTTCATATCAGCAAAACGCTGGATTTCTTCTGCATTTTTTTCCCACCATTGGTCTTGCATCTTCTCTGTCCTTTTTAGGAGCAGAGTTTGGGTTATTTTGCCACTCCATGAAGGCTTTGTTCTTTTTGCTCAATAGGTCTTCAATAGCAGTGTTGTTCTCGTTGTTGCGTTGTTTGGGGCCTAGGACTGCCTTTGATGTTTCCTTCACTGCGTCTCTGAACTGGTTCCATTTCTCGGTTGAGCTTCCAGTGAGTGGTCCCTTGGCAGACAACTTGTCGTCCAGGCAGAACTGGAATGTTTGCAAATAAGATGGATCTCTAAGACTACTCACATTGTAAAATGTGCGAACTGTCTGGGCGCGTTTTGGATGGCGAGGAGCAATGCGCATTTGAAGAGTCACTCTAACCAATAGGTGGTCTGTCCAGCATTCAGCTCTTCTCATGGCTCTGGTGATCTTTACATCCTGGATGTCTCGCCGGCGTACAATGATGTAGTCAATGAGATGCCACTGTTTTGATCGTGGGTGCATCCACATTGTTTTATATTGTTCGCCATTCTTAACACAGTGTTCGTGATGGTGAGTTCGAACTCTGAGCATTTGCTGAGTAGCAGTAGGCCGTTGTTGTTCATTTTGCCCACGCCATGTTTGCTGAGCACTCCTTTCCATCTTTTATGGTCCTGGCCAACGCGGGCATTGAAGTCTCCCAGTAGGTGCTTAATAAATATTGATTGATTGATTGAATGTCATTGACAAAAAATAAAGGTGTTTTGTTCATCAAAATATTTAGAAAATTCCTAAAAGATAATTAAATATTCTCAAGCCATAAGAACAACAAATATGATGAACTCTGAGAATCATGGAAATATTCCTGAGAACTGATACAAACTGAAATAAGGATAGGAAAAGAGAAAACATAATTATTGTAAGAAAGTAAATGAAAAAATAAAACCAACACAAAGTACCTAGAAATTAATATAACAAATTTACAAAGGACAAATGACCCCAAAGAAGAAACAGGAGATGCAGAGATACATTCTCCAACTTCTTTGTAAAGATTCAGGGTCAATGGGAATATTGATGTATTTTCTGATTTTTTTTAAATATATTGATTAATTTTTTCTTCTTCCTCTTCATTTTTTGAAAAGATTATTATATTGAGCAATTCTCTGGGAAGGAGGAGGGAAAGAGATACATGAAAAAATTTAGGCAATATTAAAATAAAAGATTCTTCCACTTACTGCTTTGAAGAGGTGGGTTATCCATGGATAGGGAACATAAGAATTTTTTTCAGTGTATGACTGGTTTTGCTGAAAATTTCTCCCTAATTAAAAAAAAAAATTATCAAAGATAATGGTTTTCTGAGAGGTGGCATTATATACTGAGAACTGTTGATGATGTTAGATAATAATAAAAATCCGTTTTGTTAAAAAAACAATATCTAGTCATTTCAATTACTTCATCACAAAGTTCTATTCTGAAAGTTATAACTTTCAAACAAAACTCAACTTCAGGTTAGCCAATAAAGCAGTTTTTCTCTCTACCCTTAATACTTAAAAATTGTCTTTCCATTTTTCCTAAACTTCATTATTCTAAATGTTCTCTGAAAAAGCAAAATACAAAGTGGTGAATGGTGTGTGTAAAGTATTAGGCATGTGGTTTGAATCTCATCATACCCCCCACTCCACATGGATTTCTTGGGTGTTGAGCTCTCCCATTGTCTTCATGACTCTCTATATCCAGGGGAGATCTCAGGGTGTGTGGTGTGTGTGTGTGTGTGCATGTATGTTTGTCAGTATGCCCACACATGTATGAGGGATAGAGAAGGGGGAAAGCATAGAAATGAATTTGGGATACAAAGAGAAAGAAAGTGTTCTACTCTACAAAAATCTGGCTTTACGGTACAGTGAGATATGGAATATGGTAGTTTCTGAGGAATTAAAAATTAATATCACATAGTGAACAATACAAAGTTACATGGTAAGTGTGAGCAGGCTGCAATATGTAACCAAAGAGAACTTCTAAAAAAAAGGAGTAAACGATGTCAATCAGGGTATTGTTTCATAAGTAGAGAAGATAGGATGAGTAGAAGTGAGGAAAGACAAGTGACCAGCCAGGGACCTATTGGTATCCTTGTAATTTTCAGAAAAAAATAGAGATAATCTCTATCATGGGAAGTAAAAGTTGTAAAAATTAGTCATGAATGGATGGTTTGTGATTTATAAAACTGAAAGGAACACCCAAATCAGTGAGATCCCAGATCCATCTGAATAGCTAAGTGTTGAGTAAGATGTGTCCAGAAGCAACTATAAAGCAAAACAAAAACAACATCAACAAAAACTTATGAAAAACAGTTCCTGCTCTCAAGACACTGACAGTTCAATTTAAGAAAAGATCATTGATATAATTGCTTCGGTATCCTTGAGCAAGTCCCTTAACATTGTTGTGTCTCACATTCCTTATGCTCAAAACAACCAGTTTGGATTTGATGACCCCTGAAGTCCCCTCAGGCTCAAAGACTATAATTCTTGGAACCTTGATTTTGAAAAGCAAGTAATTTCAAGTGAAAACACAAAGTTATTAAAATAATTTATAACAATTACCTTTTAAATGATATGGCAAATAATAATGACTCAAAAGATTGTGTTATGTGATTATAATGGGATACTATTGAGCTATAAGAAATAACAAACAAGATGATCACAAAAAAAAACTGGAAAGATTTATGTGAAGTGATGCAAAGTGAAGTTGGCAGAACCAGGAGAACCTTGTACATAGTAACAATAATATATGATGATCAGCTGTTAATTATTTAATTATTATCAACAATGCAAGGATCCAGTAGAAGTCCAAGGAACTCATGATGAAAAAGAATACCTGAACTTCCAGGTAAACATGGCAGCAGTCTGATGCAGGACTCTTCCTCTCCTCAGCACCTACTAATATAGACTACCTAAAAAGACCAAAAAAACACAAATTCACATGAATAAAGGCACTCTACAGTAGGATGCAGTGCTATCAAATTTAAATGAATCAAATCAAAAAATAAATAAGAAAGAGGTAAGAGATGTGAATAGAATCCTAGAAAAATTAGAGTTAATAGACATATGGAGAAAAATAGATAGGGACAAAAAGGAATACACTTTCTTTACAGCAACACATGGTACATTCACAAAGATTGACAATGTACTAGGGAATAAAACATGGCAAACAAATGCAGAAAAGCAGAAATAATGAATGCAACCTTTTCAGATCATAACGCAATAAAAATAATCAGTAAGGGTACATGGAGAGCCAAATCAAAAATCAATTCAAAATTAAATACTATGATTCTTCAAAACCAGTTAGTTAAAGAACAAATCAGAGAAACAATGAACATTTGCATTGATGAAAATGATAATGATGAGACATCCTCTCAAAATCTATGGGATTCAGCCAAAGCAGTACTCAGGGGGAAATTTATATCCTTGAGTTCATATATTAACAAATTAGGGAGGGCAGAGGTCAATGATTTGGACATGCAAATCAAAAACCTTGAAACAAAAACCTCCAGAAGAAAACTAAAAGAGATATCCAAAAAATGATGGGAGAAATTAATGAAATCAAAAGTGAAAGAACTATTGAACTAATAAATAAGACTAGAAGCTGGTATTTTGAAAAAACAAACAAAATAGACAAAGTACTGGTCAATCTAATTTAAAAAAAGGAAAGAAGAAAACCAAATTAATAGTATCAAAGATGAAAAGGGAGACCTCAACTCCAATGAAGAGGAAATTAAGGCAATCATTAAAAACTATTTTGCCCAATTATATGGCAATAAATATGGCAATCTAGCTGATATGGGTGAATATTTACAAAAATATAAATTGGCCAGATTAACAGAAGAAGAAATAGAATTCTTAAATAATCCCATATCAGAAAAAGAAATTGAACAAGCCTTCTAAGAACTCCCTAAGAAAAAATCACCAGGGCCTGATGGATTCACAAGTGAATTCTAGCAAACATTCAAAGAACAGCTAATCACAATACTATACAAACTATTTGACATAATAAGCAGAGGGAGTTCTACCAAATTCCTTTTATGACATAAATATGGTACTGATTCCAAAGCCAGGCAGTCAAAAACAGAGAAAGAAAACTATAGACCAATCTCCTTAATGAACATATATGCAAAAATCTCAAATAGGATACTAGCAAAAAGACTCCAGCAAGTCATCACGAAGGTTATTCACTATGATCAGGTGGGATTTATACCAGGAATGCAAGTATGGTTCAATATTGGGAAAACCATCCACATAATTGACCATGTCAACAAGTAAACCAACAAAAATCACATGATTATCTCAATAGACATAGGAAAAGCCTTTGACAAAATACAACACTCATTCCTATTGAAAACACTAGAAAGCATAGGAATAGAAGGGTCTTTCCTAAAAATAATAAACAATATCTATCTAAAACCATCAACCAACATCATATGCAATGGGGATAAACTAGATGCATTCCCAGTAAGATCAGGAGTGAAACAAGGATGTCCATTGTCACCTCTATTGTTTAATATTGTCCTAGAAACACTAGCAGTAGTAATTAGAGAAGAAAAAGAATTAGAAGGTATTAAAATAGGCAATGAGGAGATCAAGCTATCACTCTTTGCAGGTGATATGATGGTCTACTTAAAGAATACTAGAGGATCAACTAAAAAGCTAGTAGAAATAATTAACAATTTTATCTAAATTGTAGGATACAAAATAAACCCACATAATTCATCAGCAATTCTATATGTCTCCAACACATCTCAGCAACAATATTTAGAAAGTAAAATTCCATTTAAAATCACCCTAGACAATATAAAATACTTAGGAATCTATCTGCCGAGACAAACACAGGAACTATATGAACACAACTACAAAACACTTTCCACATGATTAAAACTAGGTCTAAACAATTGGAAAAACATTAACTGCTCATGGGTAGGATGAGCTAACATAATAAAAATGTCCATCCTACTCACACTTATCTGCTTATTTAGTGCCATACCTATTGAACTACCAAAAAACTTTTTTACTGAATTAGAAAAAAAAAAACATAACAAGTTCATTTGAAAGAACAAAAGATCAAGAATATCCAGGGAAATATTGAAAAAAATGCAAAGGATGGTGGCCTTTTAGTACCAGATCTCTAACTATACTATAAAGCAGTGGTCATCAAAAGGTACTGGCTAAGAGGCAGAAAGGAGGATCAGTGAAATAGACTTGGGGTAAGTGACCTCAGCAAGACAGTCTATGATAAGCCCAAAGATCCCATCTTTTGGGACCAAAATCCACTATTTGATAAAAATTGCTGGGAAAATTGGAAGACAAAGTGGGAGAGATTAGGTTTGGATCAACATCTCACACCCTACACCAAGATAAACTCAGAATGGGTAAATGACTTGAACTTGAAGAAGGAAAGTATAAGTAAATTAGGTGAACACAGAATAGTATACATGTCAGACCTTTGAGATAGGAAAGATTTTAAAACCAAGCAAGAGTTAGAAAAAATCACAAAATATAAAATACATAATTTTGATTACATCAAATTAAAAAGGTTTTCTACCCCCCAAAAATGTAACCAAAATTAGAAACAAAGTAACAAAGTGGAAACAATCTTCATAACAAAAACCTCTGACAAAGTTCTAGTTACTCAATTTTACAAGGAGCTAAACCAATTGTACCAAAAAAAACAAGACATTCTCCTATTGATAAATGGACAAAGGACATGAATAGGCAATTTTCAGTTAAAGAAATCAAAATTGTTAATAAGCACATGAAAAAGTGTTCTAAATCTCTTATAATTAGAGAGATGCAAATGAAAACAACGCTGAGGTATCACCTTATAGCTAGAAGATTGGCTAACCTGACAGGAATAGAAAGTAGTGAATGCTGGAGGGGATGTGGCAAAGTTGGGACATTATTGTGTTGCTGGTAGAGTTGTGAATAGATCCAACCATTCTGGAGGGCAATTTGGAACTATGCCCAAAGGGCGATAAAAGACTGTCTGCCCTTTGATCCAGCCATAGTACTGTTGGGTTTGTACCCCAAAGGGATAATAAGGAAAAAAACTTGTACAAGAATATTCATAGCTGCACTCTTTGTGGTAGCAAAAAATTGGAAAATGAGGGGATGCCCTTCAATTGGTGAATGGCTGAACAAATTGTGGTATATTCTGGTGATGGAATACTATTGTGCTCAAAGGAATAATAAAGTGGAGGAATTCCATGGGGACTGGAAAAACCTCCAGGAAGTGATGTAGAGTGTAAGGAGTAGAACCAGGAGAACATTGTACACAGAGACTGATACACTGTGGCAAAATCGAATGTAATGGACTTCTCCATTAGTGGCAATGCAGTGATCCTGAACAACCCGGAGGGATCTACAAGAAAGAACATCATCCACATTCAGAGGAAAAACTGTGGGAGTAGAAATACTGAAGAAAAACAACTGCTTGATTACATGGGTCAAGAGGATATGATTGGGGATATAGTCCCTAAATGGACATCCTAGTGCAAACATCAATAACATGTAAATAATGTAAATAGGTTCTGATCAAGGTCACATGTAATACCCAGCAGAATTGCACATTGGCTATGGGATGGGTAGGGGGAGGGGAGGAAGGAATAGAGTATGATGTTTGTAATCAAGGAATAATGTTTGAAATTGACCAAATTTTAAAAAAAGAAATAAAAAAAGAATATCTATAAGTCAGAGAAGTAACAGACAGAGTCTAAATGCAGATTGAAGCATACCATTCTTCTCTTTATTTCCTCCATGAATTTTTATCCAGTCTAAGTGGCATGTGTCTTATTTCATAAGGCAATGTTCAAGTAAATATGTGTTATATGATAATATTTGCACAAGTTCTTTTTTTGCTGTGAGCCATCAAAGCCACACTGTTTGATATGGTCACAGGTGGAAACTAAAGCAGCCTCCAGGAAGGATGGAAACATCCACTCAGACCCCCTCTAGGTGACTTCTCTCACTAATATCCCTTATTATTGGTATTGCTATGATTATTATTCGCTCCCTATCCCAAGAAAAATAGATGAGAGCAAAATGCCTGCAGGGTTAATACAAATGTCCCACTTTATCCCCCCATAATCTTACCAAAAGATCCTACTTTCAAAATTAAACCTAAGGATTCTTATGTACCTCCCTTAAATGAGACCCCTCTCTTCAAGTATAAAACTCCTAACAAAACTGCACTTGTATTCCCCAACTCTATGTACAGGCCAAGGACAACAGGTATATTAATTACCTTTCAGGGAGAGGCTGGCATGTTCTTCTTCTCTGATTTGTTTTGCTGACTGAAGCCTAGGTAATCTGTTTTGGAAACTTTAGTGAAACATTAGAAAATGAAAGCCTGATGTTGGAAAAATACTTAAAAAACAGGGTCATGTTGATTAATGTAGACTTGACAACAATGTTGTGTGTTGATTGTCTCCTTAGAAATTTGATTTATTGTGTATTTAATTAAAGTAACAAATAATTATTCTTGGCTTAACTGCATGTTTGAGCCTCACAGGTTAATGGGGAACTGACCCCTAGCCATGCTGCCTGTGACAAGTAAACATTTATCTTTTGTAAAGCTTCATATCTACTGTTAGGATCTATAGAAACATAGTATGTAGGATAATCATAGAATGTTGATTTAATTATTTGTTAAACATTAATGCATGATTTATCCAATTATCTGTAAGTAAACATGTATATTGAGAAATGAAACTGTGTGCCAAGGAGATATGTAACCATTGAAGTTATAAAATAAAGACAAGACTGAAAGAAGGCTCGGCAGTTCTCTTTTGATGCCTGACTGCAGGTTGAAGCTTTTAACTGTCTGCTCATCCATTTCTTCTCCACCAATGACATCACACCCAGCCAGAAGACCCCCAACGCTGTTGAGGGGAGGCCCCCACAGCACTTTTCATGGAAGGGGAGAGGAGTGAGAAAGGGGAAAAAGAAAAAGAATGAAACAGATTTTTGGATATAACTAATGTGAGAATTTGTTTCTTTTGAATAAGCGTATTTATTATAACATCCCATATTTATGACAAATTATATGTATTATATTATTGATATGTTACATGTTATATTATATATATATATATACATAAATAAATAGTAATAAAAATGTTATGGTAAATAACATTCCCAGTCACTAAAACCCATAGAAGTAGGTATTTTAATTTCTACTGCTTTTATTTTGTATGGGAGACTGTACTTTAGAAGATTTGATTTAGCTATTTCCTTATTATAACAATGGAGATACTTGGTCTAACAAGAATCAGGAATGTCTTGGGAACTTTACATTACTCCACCCATACTTAGATATACTTTAGGGGAAGATAAAATTGTAAACTCCTGATTGAACGATGAAGGTACTTAACTCATACCTTATAGTGAAGCTAGAACCTTAAACTGTCTATTTTTAGATCTAATACAAAAAGCTGTTAAGTGCCTGTAAAGGTTAAATTAATCACAAAAAGGTCAAGCAACTCACAAAAGGTAAGCTTAACAAAGAAGTGTGAAGTACCTCAGAAGATATAATCTAACCAGAGAAGGTGAGAACTAAGAATGGGCCTTTAGGCTCATGGAGGTCACTTTGGCCAAGGCCTTTAACTACTTCCTGGCTCAGCCTGAACCAGAGCAGTTTAAATTAACTCTCTCTCTCTCTCTCTCTCTCTCTCTCTCTCTCTCTCTCTCTCTCTCTCTCTCTCTCTCTTTCCTTTCCTTAATCCCTTCATTTATATTAATTAAATCTCCACAATTCCCAGTTGACTTGGGTATTTTATTACTTGGGAATCATCCCTGGTGACCAATTATTTAGATTTAAGTCAAAACACTAAAATTATCTTTACAGTAGAAAAGTAGTGATTAAGTAATTTACCCAGGGATACACAACCAAATGTAGTAGAATTGGAACTCAAACTCAGGACTTTTGACTCTGAATCTAGTGTTATTCATATTGTGCCATACAGATAAAATGAACTATGATTTGTTAGCACTAAATAATGAAAGCAGGCCATATGGTATTTTGTAAAATGTTCAGGTTGTATTACAAAACTCAGTAAATGTTAATTGACTCTCCAAAAAGATTTCTCCCATTATTGTGTGTGTGTGCGCACACATGCACACACACACACACACACACACACACACATATATATAGCCCCGATAGACAAATATAGAAATAAGAAGCCTCTTCCAAGAGTAAGAAATTATGGAAATGAAATTTGAAAGAGAGCTTTTGGCCCCTTCAAACCTGAGGACCACAGGGCAAACTGTCCTCTTTGGTGTTATATTAATAGTTGTCTGAGTTTATGACATCTCTTGGGTCTGCTTGGGACCTTCTAAACCTTTGGTCCATGATGACCCTTTGGCTTCCCATAGTTTAGTATTATCATCTTCCCTCCTATATTCACTAGAAATTGCCTAATCTGTCTTATCTTTTCACAGGCCAGGTCTCTTGTAAAAGATAAATAAGATTTAATCTGACAGATAAAAACATATGGTATTATACAGGGAGAGACTGAGGAAAGAGGCCTAGATATTCTCTTATATTCTAGATAACATGTGCAATTTAACATAGGACTTATGGGGAGAGGGCCATCATCTTCTTTGTCCATTCTAATGAATCCCAAAGTATAGACTGAGGGTCACCAGGGATCACAGTTATTGCAAGTGGGCAAAGGATTCCTAAGTGTATCATGGATCATTATTTTGATCTTTATTCAGATCCATCAAAATATACAAAGTACTAATATAAATAAATGAGAGTACTTTCTTTAGACAATAAACAAGGTCTCAGACACTAATCAATTAGCAAATATTTATAAAACACCTACAATATGCCAGGCGGTGTGCTAGGCATAGGAGCTACACGTTTTCAGTCTAGATTTGTGATTGCACCAGTACAGTGAGATTTCCTGGTGTGGAAACACACTCTACCCAATGAAGATTGGCATACACACATATAATACATATATACATGTATACACATATACATTTACCATGTATATATGAAGAAATAGAAATGTGAGTGAAGAGAGAGGATATAATAGAGTCAGTCTTAGAGTCAGAAAGAAGACCTGGGTTCAAGTGTCATCTTTGACACATATTTTCTCTGTGACGCAAAGAAAGTCACTTAGCCTTTTCCTGCCCAAGGAGTAGTAGTAGTAGTAGTAGTAGTAGTAGTAGTAGTAGTAGTAGTGGTGGTGGTGGTGGTGGTGGTGGTGGTGGTGGTAGTGGTAGTGGTGGTGGTAGTAGTAGTGATAGTAGTAGTAGTAGTAGTAGTAGTAGTAGTAGTAGTCGTAGTAATTTAGTAATTAGCATTTATATAATATTTAACATTTGCAAATTGCTGTATTAATAGATATATACATAATGTATTTCTATATTCACAGAGTTTTATAGAGAGAGAAATAAGGTTTGCAAAGCTCTGTATATATATAGAACACTATATCTGTATCTGTAAATATATTGCTTTATAAATCATAAAATGCTATGCAAATGCATTATTGTTGTTGATATATACACACAGTGCTTTACATGCCCTAAAACTTTATATAAATGGTAGTTATTAGTAATAATATTGAACTTGTAATATGAAAAGGCTAATGACTTGCTTAGAGTTCCATAGGAAGTAGATATCAGGGATGGGACTTGGACCCAGGGCTCTGTCTCTGAAGTTGGGTACCTCTCCCCTCCCACTCATGTGTATTGCTATTGCTTTTGAATGTACCTAGATATGGATATTTGATATGGATAAAATATCAATTCACTTCAAAGTGTTTCTGAATTTAGAGTAAATTTTGGTCATCGTGCATTTTCTTAATCAATGCTAATCCAACAACAACAAAATTATGGAATTTGTGATTTCTTTTTATGTTGAGGAGCAACATAAAACGCAAGAAATAACCACTCTTTTAGCCTAAAACAATCATTCTCACTGAGGGACAGTCATGCCACACAGCAACACAATGGATCCAGAAGACCTTTGCCCCCCACTAACTGCATGGAGAAAGCTACTTACTCTGCCCGCCCGGCATAAAAGCATTCCATAAGCTTCCAACAAACTGAGAGATTCAATGAAGTTCTTTTAATCCCTTTGGTTTTCATACTACAGCATCTGGGAAGCACCTCAGCCTGCAGAGTCAACCACATCTGACGACAGACATCTCTTGAGAATAGTGTGCATGGTGCACATAAATCGTCAGATTGCTCTTATTTCTGGTTGGGATGTAAATATCAAAGATACACACACATACACACACACACACACACACACACAGCCATCCCTTCTACACACACATAAATTGTCTCTGTATTTCAACATTTCTGTTTCTAACCTCAGGCAGGCTCTGAAAGCACAGAGCTACATAAAATAAGATTGGCTAAACTGTTGTTTATTTATATATTTGAGAGGTTTTTAAAAACCCAGATGCTGTGCCTCTGGGTACATGTACCAAACACCTAGGTGACAATTAAACTTTAACTTGAGGCCACTGGCATAGAGTTACTGAAATAGTGGAGAAGCAGGGCTGGGTAGCTCTCCATAACCAGCATAAGATAAGACTTGCAGACTCTTGGAAACTATAGGATTCACTCCAAAGGCATAAATGGGAAGTTTTGCACCTGGTAGAAGAATTAGAAAAGATGCCATCAGTTGAGCAGACCTGGGAGTGTGTAGGAAATTGGGATGGGAAGAGTGAAAAGAATGAGGCTGGATACTCCCCCATAGTATGAAAGGAGACAGACCCCTGGGACAAAGCTAGGAGGCAAGGGTGGAGGAAACATTGATTCAGCCTGATGACTGGTAGCTTCTTTTCACTGATCATTCTTTGGTTTACTAACAAACACACAGCGGACATGAAGCCCCAATGTTTCTAGTTGCTGAAGGGATTGTAAATGTAGCTACTGCCCTCTCAGATTGACTTATTCTGAATTTTGTGCAAAGGAGAAATCTCTGTCCCACCCCAGTAATACTTCTGGTTCATTGCCTTCCCCATTGGCTACATGGTTCATACACAATGTTGCAAAAATATTAGAGAAGGGGGAAGATAGGTAGTTCAGTGGATTGGCCCAGAGATGGGAGTTCCTGGGTTCAAATCTAGCCTCAGACTCTTCCAACTGCATGAGTCTGGAAAAGTAATTTAACTCCAATTAACCATCCCTTATTGCTCTTCTGCCTTGGGATTTTCCAAGATGGAAGATAAGTGTTTTTTTTTGGTGGGGGAGTGGGGAGCGACATTGGATATAGTTGTTTAAGAAAAAGTGGTTTTTTTTTTTCTTGGTTAGTTTTTTTAAAATACACAATTAGACAATTTATAGTTCCTTCTTAGCCTTCCCCATACTTTGCAGTCTTACAGAAATAATAAATCTCTCTACTATAAATAGTCATATTACCCATAAAACAAGAACTACTGTATTTAGGTTAGGGTGCTGTATTTCATTTAGTCGGTGTCTGTTATTGCTCAGTCATTTCAATCAAATCTCACTCATCCTGACCCCATTTGGGAATTTCTTGGCAAAGATACTAAGTGGTTTGCCATTTCATTTCCAAGTAGAGGAAAATGAGGCAAACAGGGTTAAGTGACTTGCCCAGGGTCACATAGCTAGTTAGTGCCAGAGACCAGTTTTTAAGCCAACTCCAGGCCCAGCACTCTATCCACCATGTCACCTAGCCACCCTAAAGCTGTGTCTACATCTGTAGATGTAACTAACTGACCAGTGGCAAATTGATTATTAGTTGATTCAAATTTTCAAAGGAATTATGAATATATAGAACATTTCGAGTTTTTTTTTTTTCAACCCCTCTCATTTTCCTTGCTTTGCTGTATTGGGGACAAATTGCAGAGGCTAAAAATGTCAGATTTCTTGTATTACAGTTGCCTCAATGGAACTGGAACTAAGGTATTACCATAATAATGAGACATATCTGTGACCTGATTAACATCATCACAATACCTGACATAAAGGATTGAAATTTTGTGAAAAGGTTTGAAACTTTGTATACACTAAGCCGCAACAATCCCATGAGGTATGAACTGCTTAAATTCTTGTTGCCTCTTCTCCCAGTTAAAGAAATTTAAGAACACAGAGATAGTAAGCACTGGAGGAAAGATCCCAATCTAAGTTCTATGTTCTTTTCATTATGCCGTGCTGCCTCATAAGAAAAAATTTAACAGTGCTTTAAGGTTTATGAGGCATTTTACATATATTATCTCATTTGATTTTCATAACCCTGTGAGATTTTGTTCAGTAGAACAAAATACTACCTTCCAGGTAGTGTCAAGAACTTTCAGGATTCTTAGGAAGCTAGAACAATAGAAATAATCCTATTCAATGACCTTCTGATAATTAACATCAGGCAAGGAATAAACCTCGGAGATGTACAAAGCCATTCCCCATTGTGACAGTCAAAATTCGGAGCATAGTCCAGGTCAAGGAGCAATTCCCTGTGGATGGTGAAGTGTCTGTAGCTGAATGCCATTGTGCTGGTTTCACTAAAACTGGAGATATTGTCGTATCTCTGGAAAAATATCTGTAATTACTCAAAGGATTTTGACCTATTCATCCACACAAGAAAAGCCAGATGGATGAAATATACTACCTAGATTTCAACATGCTTTTGGATGGACACCCCGCAGAGTTTATCCAAAAGTCTTCATCTCTAGGATAGACCATACATATGGGCAATGAATTGAGCCCAGAATTGAAAATATGAAGATAGAAAACTGGGTTGGTGTCAGGAAATTACAAAGCTCTTTTATTGATCACAAACTTCCCATAAAAACAAAGACCCATTTTATTCAGTACCAGGTAGCATAGACTGTGGGGTAGTGCTCCCAACGCTTATTGGCATTGGTCAGGTTTCTATCTATAGGAGCTACTATATCTGTCCCAAACCTTTTTAGGGATAGTCATGAGGCATATGAGGCTAATATCATATTGCATAAATGCACATTCATGTGCTTCTCTCCCTATCTACACTGATTATCAGTGGAATCAATTCACTCCTACTTGTGTGTAACTGAAGTGTGATAATTGAACATATCCTGTCCTGTAACACAATGTCTTTATCTTTCATTCTGTATTTGTCAGATACTGCCTTGTATTGTTATTTATCTCTTTATGTGAATGAGTTCTTATTCTCCTACCATATTTCAAGCTTTTTGAAATGGAAGCTACGTCTTTTATGTATCATAACCTACACGGTGTTTGGCATGAAGTAAGAGCTTGAATATTCCACAAATTAAATTAATGTTACTCTTCCCATCATACAAGGAATAAATAAGTTAGACAAAATAAAACTAATAATATGGATTCCATTGTCCACAATAGTTAATGCTTTGGAAATATAACTTAATATAAAAGACTCTGCACTCCATTTTTCATCAAGCTGTATGTAGAGACTGCTAGGTGAGTTAGTGGATAAATAACCAGGGTTGGAGACAAGAGGTCCTGGGTTTAAATCTGACTTCAGATACATTCTAGTTGTATGACCCTAGACAAGTTACTTAATCCCAATTGCCTAGTTCTTACTGTTCTGCTTTGGAATCAATATTCAGTATCAATTTTAAGAAAGAAAGAGTTTTTGTTTTTGTTAAAAGTGTATGTAAGATCATAGCAAAGTAATAATACTCAGATGAAACTATGATTGAGTGAAGAAATTCTAGATCATAAGAAGTTTGCAAAGTGCTATAAGATCTTTGCAAAAGTCTGGTCTAAATAATAAAGACTTGGTCAGCAGAGATAGAAGGCTCACTAGAGGAACAGAAGAAAAGTCAGCCAGGTAGAGAAAATATGGAACATGGACCTAACCGTGGTGTCTCAAAGTACCTCAAAGAGTGATAGCTTGGTCTCCTCATTGCCCATTTTAATACCTTCTATTTCTTTTTCTTCTCTAATTGCTACTGCTAGTGTTTCTAGAACAATGTTAAATAATAGAGGTGATAATGGGCATCCTTGTTTCACTCCTGATCTTATTGGGAATGCATCTAGTTTATCCCCATTACAGATGATGTTGGCTGATGCTTTTAGAGAAATGCTGCTTATTAGTTTTAGGAAAGGATCTTCTATTCCTATACTTTCTAGTGTTTTCAGTAGGACTGAGTGTTGTATTTTGTCAAAGGCTTTTCCTATGTCTATTGAGATAATCATGTGACTTTTGTTGCTTTGCTTGTTGATATGGTCAATTATGTGGATGGTTTTCCTAATATTGAACCAGCCCTGCATTCCTGGTGTGAATCCTACTTAGTCATAGTGAATGACCCTCCTGATCACTTGCTGGAGTCTTTTTGCTAGTATCCTATTTGAGATTTTTGCATATATGTTCATTAAGGAGATTGGTCTGTAGTTTTCTTTCTCTGTTTTTGACCTGCCTGGCTTTGGAATCAATACCATATTTGTGTCATAAAAGGAATTTGGTATTACTCCCTCTTTGCTTATTATGTCAAATAGTTTGTATAATATTTGGATTAGTTTTTCTTTGAATGTTTGCTAGAATTCACTTGTGAATCCATCAGGCCCTGGTGATTTTTTCTTAGGGAGTTCTTTGATGGCTTGTTCAATTTCTTTTTCTGATATAGGATTATTTAAGAATTCTATTTCTTCTTCTGTTAATCTGGCCAATTTATATTTTTATATATTCATCCATATCACCTAGATTGCCATATTGGTTGCCATATAATTGGACAAAATAGTTTTTAATGATTGCCTTGATTTCCTCTTCATTGTAGGTTAGGTCTCCCTTTTCATCTATGATGTTAATTTGGTTTTCTTCTTTCCTTTTTAAAATTAGATTGATCTGTACTTTGACTATTTTGTTTATTTTTTTTTCAAAATACCAGCTTCTAGTCTTATTTATTAGTTCAATAGTTCTTTCACTTTTGATTTTATTAATTTCTCCCTTAATTTTAGCAACTCTAATTTAGTTTTCATCTGGGGATTTTTGATTTGTTCACTTTCAAGTTTTTTGATTTGCATGTCCAATTCATTGACCTCTGCCCTCCCGAATTTGTTAATATATGAGCTCAAAGATATAAATTTCCCCCTGAGTATTGCTTTGACTACATCCCATAGATTTTGAAAGGATGTCTTATCATTGTCATTTTCTTCAATGAAATTGTTAATTGTGTCTATGATTTGTTCTCTAACTGATTTTGGAGAATCATATTATTTAATTTCCAATTAATTTTGATTTGACTTTCCATGTATCCTTACTGATTATTTTTATTGCATTATGATCTGAAAAGGTTGCAGTCATTATTTTTGCTTTTCTGCATTTATTTGACATGTTTTTATGCCCTACTACAGGTTCAATCTTTGTGAATGTACTATGTGCTGCTGTAAAGAAAGTGTATTCCTTTTTGTCCCTATTTTTCTCCATATATCTATTAACTTAAGTTTTTCTAAGATTTAATTCTTACTTCTTTCTTATTTATTTCTTATTTGATATATCTAAATTTTATAGTGTTAAGTTCAAGTCTCTGACTAGTATAGTTTTACTATCTATTTTCTCCTTCAACTCCACCAGTTTCTCCTTTAGAAATTTGGATGCTATATCATTTGTTGCAGACTTGTTGATTACTGATATTTCCTCATTGTCTAACCTGCCTTTTATCAGGATGTAGTTGCCTTTCCTATCCCTCTTAATCAGATCTATTTTTACTTTGGCTTTGTCAGATATCATGATTACAGCTCCTGCCTTCTTTCTATCAGTTGAGGCCCAATAGGTTTTGCTCCAACCTTTAATTCTAACCCTGTGAGTGTCTAACTGCCTCAAGTGTGATTCTTGTAGACAACATATGGTACAATTTTGATTTCTAATCCACTCTTCTATTTGTTTTTGTTTTATGGGTGAGTTCATCCCATTCACATTCAAAGTTATGATTGCCACTTGTGTATTCCCCAGCATTTTGATATCCTCTCCTAGTTCTGTCCTTTCTTCTTTTGCTATATACTTTTAAACCAGTGGTTTGCTTTTAATCAGTCCCCCTAATCCCAACCGTTAATAAGTTGCCCTTTCTGCCCCCTCCCTTTTTGTTCCCTTCTTATTTTTTCAGGGTCCTTTAAGTTCCCTCCCCCCCTCTCTTTCTCTTCCCTTCCTTTTTGTACTCCCTGCTCCCCTACTCTCCTTACTTTTCCCTTCTTATTTTCCCTGTATGGTAAGATAGAATTCAATACCTCAATGGATCTAGATGCTCTTCCTTCTCAGAATAGATTTCACTGAGAATAAGGTTTAAGTACTACCTATTAGCACTCTATTCCTCCCCTTCTTATGAGAGCATTATTCCCCTCCCCTTCCCAGGTATATCTTTGTGTGATAAAGATTATCCTATTTATTTTATTTCTTCAAGTATCTCTTGGTGCCAACTTTGATTCCTCCATCCCTTTTTCTTTTTCTTTTTTGCATATCATCTTATAGCACTTATTACCCCAATCTCTTCCTGTGAATGATTCTTCTAATTACTATAATAGTGAATATAATTTTGAGAGTTACAAATAACATTTTCCCCATATGCTAATAGAAATAATTTGATATTATTGAAGTCCTTAAAGAAGAAAGTTTGAAAAAAAAACATTTTTCCCCATTTCCCTCTCTTTCTTATTTACCTTTTCATGTTTCTCTTGATCTTTGTGTTTGGATATCAAACTTTCTACTTAGTTCTGGTCTTTTCTTTACATATACTTGGAAATCTTCTCTTTTGTTGAATGGCCACATTTTCCTCTGGAAGTATATAGTCAGTTTTGATGGATAGGTGATTGTTGATTAAACACCCAATTCTCTTGCCTTTCTGAACATCATATTCTAAGCCTTGAGGTCCTTTAGTGTGGAAGCTGAAGTACTGATTGGTACTCATTGATATCTGAATTGTCTTTTTTTTTTTTTGGCTTCTTGTAAAATTTTCTCCTTAGCTTGGAAGCTCTTCAATTTGGCAATCACATTCCTGAGAGTTGTCTTGTGAGGATTTAGTGTAGAGGGTGTTCTATGAACTCTTTCAATGTCTATTTTACTCCTTGTTCAAGAATATCAGGGCAGGGGCGGAGTCAAGATGGCAGCTTAGCAAGCAGCAAAAGTTCAGACCTCATGGAAGACCCTTCCTTACTGATACAGACTGAATGCTCCTAGGGCACTGAAATTCAATCTGAACAACAGGACAGAAATGGGGAACCCTCCTTCTGAACTCAAATCAAAAGGTATGCCCCCCAAAAGCCAGAATCAGAGAATACTCAGGGCTAAGGGGAAAGCAGAGCAAAGGTCCCAGGACCCCTACCCCCCCAACCCAGAGGGCTGAGCCCCCAGAAGCAGCAGGAACCTCTGAGCAGGCAAAGGTGCTGGTTTGCAGGGTCTACCTTGGGAGCAGCGGGGCGCAGGACTCGGAGCATCCAGCTTGGACAGTGGGGAGGAAGCTAGGGAGAAATGGGCCGTGGCTGGGTCCCTCCATCGGGCTCCAGTCTCACCCTTGCCTCGGGCACATCCAGACAAATCCAGTTGAACTAATGCCATCAGAACTCCTCAGAGTTTAGGAAGGCGGGCAAAGGCACTTGTGGACAGCTGAGAAGCAGCTGGAGAGAACTGGAGAGAGCCTGGGTGGCCCAGCCTTCCAGGAGTCTTCAGAGCCTCAGTGCTTCATACCACATACATCCCAACCCAATTGAACTCAATCCAATCAAAAGCCTCCAGAGGACAGGGAAGCTAACATTCCTCCCCTAGAGACTGTAACAAGAGATCTGACAAAGCTCCAAGAGGGGAGACTGAGATCCCCAAAACCAAAACAAAATGAGAGGAGCAAGAGCACAGCCAAATACAGGGAGCAAAGAAGGGGTAAACTTGAGCAAACAACAGAAAAAGAAGAAAAAAATTACAATAAACAGCTTCTGCAAAGGTAATGAGCAAAGAGCGAATGAAACAGAGGGGGAGAACCCAGCAAAGGAAAAATCAGAAATCCCAGCGAATTGGATACAGGCTTTGGAAGAACTCAAAATGCAATTCAAAACACAATTAAGAGAGGCTGAAGACAATTGGAAAAATAACTTAAAAACTAAGATAAGTCATCTGGAAACAGAAAATAGTGTCTTGAAACCCAAAATCAACCAAATGGAAAATGAGGCAAAGGAGATGAAAGATGAGGTGAAGAAGATGAAGGATGACCTCCAAAGAAAATCCGACCAAAAGGAAAAGGACGACCAAAAAACTAAGGATGAAATCCAGTCTTTAAGAACCAGAATACAACTTGAATCGAGTGACCTCATAAGGCAGCAAGACACTATAAAACAAAACCAAAAGAATGAAAAAAAATGAGAAAAATATGAAGCATCTCATTCACAAAACAGAGGATTTAGAAAATTGTTCAAGGAGAGACAATTTAAGAATTATTGGCCTACCAGAAGACCATGAAAAAAGAAAAAGCCTGGACACTATATTACAGGAAATTACTAAAGAAAACTGCACTGAAATCCTTGAACAAGAAGGAAAAGTGGAGATTGATAGAATCCACAGATCACCTCCTGTACTTAATCCCCAACTGACAACACCCAGGAATGTTATAGCCAAATTCAAGAACTATCAGACCAAAGAAAAGATATTACAAGCTGCCAAGAAGAAGTCATTCAGATACCAAGGAACCACAGTGAGGATAACTCAGAATCTGGCTGCATCCACACTGAAAAAAAGAAAGACATGGAATACAATATTCCGGAAAGCAAGGGAACTAGGTCTACAACCAAGAATCAACTACCCAGCAAAACTGACTATATTCTTACAGGGGAAAGTATGGTCATTCAACAAAATAGAAGAATTTCAAGAATTTGTAAGAAAAGACCAGACCTGAACAGAAAATTTGATGTCCAAGCACAGAACTCAAGAGAATCATCAAAAGGTAATTAAAAAGAGGGGAAAAAAGAAAAACAAAAAAAAATTTTAAGAAACTCAATAAGTTAAAATGATATGTATCCCTATAAGAAAAGAGGTCATTAGTAACTCTTAAAAACTGTTGTTATTAGCTGGGAAGCAAAAAGAAATATACTTAGAGGGAACAGCAACAAACTGTATAGGACGAAAGGACAAAACATAAATAGGTATATAGATATAAGCATGCAAAAATACATACGCATGAGTATGCATATATATATATATATATATATATATATATATAACTAGAGCTTAAAATAGGTTAATATTAAAAGAAATGGGAAAAGAAACAAATGGGGGTAAATTTATATGTCATAAAGAAGCTCATGGTGGGAGGGGGGAGAACATCAATACACTGGAAGGGTAAAGAGGTCAGAGACAGGAAATACTCAACTTTTATGTGCTTTGAAAGTGACTCAAAGAGGGAAAAACAATCCAATCCATTGGGGGCAGAGAATAGATTTGCACCCTATAGGGGAGTAGGAGGGTAACAAACAGTCTGGTGGGGAGGGAAGCAGTACAATAAAGGGAGGGAGCGGGGGGTTAATTTTAGAAAGACTACAGGGAAATAAGGGGGGATAAATAGGGGAGGGGGTAGAAAAGGAAGTAAAATAAGGGTGGGAACAAGGGGGACTGTTCAAAAGCAAACATTGGTGTAGAAGGAAATAGTGAAAGAAGAAAAGGCAGGTAAAGGAGCAGAAACCAATATGCTGGGAAATACACAGCTAGTAATCATAACTCTGAATGTGAATGGAATGAACGAACTCACCCATAAAACGCAGAGTAGATTAGAGTCCAAAACCCTAACATATGCTTTATACAAGAAACACATTTGAGAAAGGTAGATACGCACAGGGAGAAAGTAAGAGGGTGGAGCCAAATCTATTGGGCATCAACTGACAAAAAGAAGGCAGGAGTCGCAATCATGATATCCGACAAAGCCAAAGTAAAAATAAATCTAGTTAAAAGAGATAGGGAAGGTAATTACATCCTGATAAAAGGCAGTATAGACAGTGAGGAAATATCTGTACTCAACATGTATGCACCAAATGGCATAGCATCCAAATTTCTAAAGGAGAAACTAGAGGAACTCAAAGACAAAATAGATAGAAAAACTATACTAGTGGGAGATCTGAACCTTCCTCTATCCAAACTAGATAAATCAAACCAAAAAATAAATAAGAAAGAGGTAAGAGAAGTGAATGAAATCTTAGAAAAATTAGAGTTAGTAGACATGCGGAGAAAAATAAATAGGGACAAAAAGGAATATACCTTCTTTTCTGCAGCACATGGTACATTTACAAAAATTGACCATGTATTAGGGCACAAAACATTGCAAATAAGTGCAAAAGAGCAGAAATAATAAATGCAACTTTCTCAGATCACAATGCAATGAAAATAATAATTAGTAAGGGAACATGGGGAGGTAAATCGAAAATTAATTGGAAATTAAACAATACTATTCTCCAAAACCAGTTACTTAAAGAACAAATCATAGAAACAATAACTTCATTGAAGAAAATGACAATGATGAGACATCCTTTCAAAACCTATGGGATGCAGCCAAAGCAGTACTCAGGGAGAAACTTATATCCTTGAGTTCATATATTAACAATTTAAGAAGGGCAGAGGTCAATGAATTGGGCATGCACATTAAAAAATTAGAAAGTGAACAAATTAAAAATCCTCAGATGAAGACTAAATTAGAAATCCTAAAACTCAAAGGAGAAATTAATAAAATTGAAAGTCAAATAACTATTGATTTAATAAATAAGACTAGAAGCTGGTACTTTGAAAAAACAAATAAAATAGACAAAGTACTAGTCAGTCTAATAAAAAAAGGAAAGAAATAAACCAAATTGACAGTATCCAAGATGAAAAAGGAGACCTCACCTCTAATGAAGAGGAAATTAAGGCAATCATTAAAAACTACCATGCCCAATTATATGGCAACAAATATGGCAATCTAGGTAATATGGATGAATACTTACAAAAATATAAATTTCCTAGACTAAAAGAGGAAGAAATAAATTACCTTAACAACCCCATTTCAGAAAAAGAAATTGAACAAACCATCAAAGAACTCCCTAAGAAAAAATCCCCAGGTCCAGATGGATTCACAAGTGAATTCTAGCAAACATTCAAAGAACAACGAATCCCAATATTAAACAAACTATTTGACAGAATAGGCCAAAAATGAGTTCTACCAAATTCATTCTACGACACAAACATGGTACTGATCCCAAAGCCAGGCAGGTCAAAAACAGAGAAAGAAAACTATAGACCAATCTCCCTAATGAATATAGATGCAAAAATCCTAAATAGGATACTAGAAAAAAGACTCCAGCAAGTCATCACAAGAGTCATCCACTATGACCAGGCAGGATTCATACCAGGAATGCAAGGATGGTTCAATATTAGGAAAACCATCCACATAATTGACCATATTAACAAGCAAACTGACAAAAATCACATGATTATCTCAATAGATGGAGATGCAGATGCAGAAAAAGCCTTTGATAAAATACAACACCCATTCCTATTGAAAACACTAGAAAGTATAGGAATAGAAGGGCCTTTCCTAAAAATAATAAACAGTATATATCTAAAACCATCAGCAAACATCGTCTGCAATGGGGATAAACTAGAAGCCTTTCCAATAAGATCAGGAGTAAAACAAGGATGCCCATTATCACCTCTTTTATTTAACATTGTACTAGAAACACTAGCAGTAGCAATTAGAGAAGAAAAAGAAATTGAAGGTATTAAAATTGGCAATGAGGAGACCAAGCTATCACTCTTTGCAGATGATATGATGGTTTACTTAAGGAATTCTAGAGAATCAACCAAAAAGTTACTCAAAATAATCAACAACTTTAGCAAAGTAGCAGGATACAAAATAAACCCGCATAAGTCATCAGCATTTCTATATATCTCTAACCCATTTCAGCAGCAAGAATTAGAAAGCAAAATACCATTCGAAATTATAAACCTTAAAATTTCTTAGACTTATGAATGTTGGAAAATTCCCCATTGGGAAATTTCATACTTGAAAAAATGTTCTACTGATAGTAAGAACTCTATTGGAATGTGAAACTCCTTGGCATGGGAGGATCCTTCTCCTCCCTACTTAAGACTACTTTAGGACAGAAACCTTTTGCTAAACAATGGAAAGGGCTTTGACCTATGCTTAAGCATAGAACAGGAAGTTCTTTGAGTCATGATTGATTTTAGAATTGATACAATAGAGATACTTGGAATGACAGAACCAGGTCTTGGAACTTACAATCTCCACCCTACTCAGAGTAACAGGATTTAGGAAGGGCTGCAGCAAAGATCAAAATTTAATTATTTGAGAATATTACCTTCAACAGACATGTGCAAAGGAAACAGACCTCTGGGTGGTCCTGGGTTAAGCTAGAGCCACCATTGGCACAGGGGGGTCATCGACAGTGATTGGAGATGTGAGAACTGAGGGGAGGGGACTTAGATGGTTGCCTTAAAGATAGCGGGGTCTGAGGACAGGAGGAGGAGGTTTTGCTATGAGAGGTTTTGCTCTGAAGGAGTCTGAGAGGAGAGAGGTCCTGGAGGGAGAGCTCCTGGAGAGATCTGAGAGGAGGACTTGCTCTGAAGGAGGCTGGAGGTGGAGGCCCCTGAGACAGTTTCTCCATTTTGGTCTCGTGAGTGATAGGGACTGATCTCTTTTCTTTGTCTCAGCTATCTAAGGGCTTAGGCCTTTGGCCCAGCCTAAGCAGAAGGGGTATTTAAGCCCTATTCCCTTCTCCCCCCACCTCTCTCTCTCTCTCTCTCTCTCTCTCTCTCTCTCTCTCTCTCTCTCTCTCTCTCTCTCTCTCTCTCTTTCTCTCTAATACCTTTCTTCCTCCTGTTTGTAATTAAAAACTCCATAAAAGGTTGACTGCTGACTTGAGTTTTCATTTAGGAATTACATAGCTGAATTCCTTGGCGACCTTAAATTAATATATATCAGTCTTTTAAAGTGATTTCCATATCACAAAATCATCCTAGACAATATAAAATACTTAGGAATCTATCTGCCGAGACAAACACAGGAACTATATGAACACAACTACAAAACACTTTCCACACAGCTAAAACTAGATCTAAACAATTGGAAAAACATTGATTGCTCATGGGTTGGATGAGCTAACATAGTAAAAATGACAATCCTACCCAAATTAATTTACTTATTTAGTGCCATACCCATTGAACTACCAAAAAACTTCTTTACTGAATTAGAAAAAAACCATAACTAAGTTCATTTGGAAGAACAAAAGATCAAGGATATCCAGGGAAATCATGAAAAAAAAATGAAAAGGAAGGAGGACTTGCAGTCCCAGATCTCAAACTATACTATAAAGCAGTGGTTATCAAAATAATTTGGTACTGGCTAAGAGACAGAAAGGAGGATCAGTGGAATAGACTGGGGGCAAGCAACCTCAGCAAGACAGTATATGACAAACCCAAAGACCTCAGCTTTTGGGACAAAAATCCACTATTTCATAAAAACTGCTGGGAAAATTGGAAGACAGTATGGGAGAGATTAGGTTTGGATCAACACCTCACACCCTACACCAAGATAAATTCAAAATGGGTGAATGACTTGAACATAAAGAAGGAAACTATAAGTAAATTAGGTGAACACAGAATAGTATACATGTCAGACCTTTGGGAAGGGAAACACTTTAAAACCAAGCAAGACTTAGAATGTCACAAAATGTAAAATAAATAATTTTGACTACATCAAATTAAAAAGGTTTTGTACAAACAAAACCAATGTAACTAAAATCAGAAAAATTGGGAAACAATCTTCATAAAAACCTCTGACAAAGGTTTAATTACTCAAATTTACAAAGATCTAAATCAATTGTACAAAAAATCAAGCCATTCTCCAATTGATAAATGGGCAAGGGACATGAACAGGCAGTTCTCAGTCAAAGATATCATAACTATTAATAAGCACATGAAAAAGTGTTCTACATCTCTTATAATCAGAGAGATACAAATCAAAACAACTCTGAGGTATCACCTCACACCTAGAAGATTGGCTAATATAACAGCTATGGAAAGTAATGAATGCCAGAGGGGCTGTGGCAAAGTAGGGACACTAATTCATTGCTGGTGGAGTTGTGAATTAATCCAACCATTCTGGAGGGAAATTAGGAACTATGCCCAAAGGGTGATAAAAGACTGTCTGCCCTTTGATCCAGCCATAGCACTACTGGGCTTGTACCCCAAAGAGATAATAAGGAAAAAGACTTGTACAAGAGTATTCATAGCTGTACTCTTTGTGGTGGCCAAAAATTGGAAAATGAGGGGATGCCCTTCAATTGGGGAATGGCTGAACAAATTGTGGTATATGTTGGTGATGGAATACTATTGTGCTAAAAGGAATAATAAAGTGGAGGAATTCCATGGAGACTAGAACAACCTCCAGGAATTGATGCAGAGTGAAAGGAGCAGAACCAGGAAAACATTGTACACAGAGACTGATACATTGTGGTACAATCGAAGGTAATGGACTTTTCCATTAGTGGCAATGCAGTGTCCCTGAACAATCTGCAGGGATCTAAAAAACACTATCCACAAGCAGAAGATAAACTGTGGGAGTAAAAATACCAATGAAAAGCAACTGCTTGACTACAGGGGTGGAGGGGATATGACTGAGGAGAGACTCTAAATGAAAACTCTAATGCAAATACCAACAACATGGAAATGGGTTTGAATGAAGAACACATGTGATACCCAGTGGAATTGTGCGTGGGGTATGGGAGAGGTGGTGGGAGGGAGGTGAGGGAAGAAAAGAAAATGATCTTTGTTTCCAATGAATAATATTTGGAAATGACCAAATAAAAATAAAAAAAAAAGAACATCAGGGCAGTTTTCTTGGATAATTTCTTGTAGAATGATGTTAAGATTTCTGTTTATTTCTGGCTTTTCAGGTAGACCAATGCTTCTCAAATTGTCTCTTTGTGCTCTGTTTTCCTGATCTGTCATCTTTTCAGTGAGGTATTTTATGTTTTCTTCTGTTTTTTAAATATAGTCTTTTGACTTTGCTTCATTAATTCTTGCTGTTTTGCAAGATCATTGACTTCCAATTGCCTAATTCTGGTCTTTAAGGACTGGTTTTCCTTTTCAGTTTGGTCTATCCTACTTTTCATGGCTTCCAGCTGTTTTTACACTTGGAAGTTGTTGTCCTTTAAGCAGTTATTTTCTTTTTGAACTACTTCCAACTTTTCTTGCCAGAAGGCTTCCATCTTTTTGATAAGCTCCAATTTAAATTCTTCAAGAGCTTGTGGACAATTTCCATTTTGGGGGGAAGGTTTTGGTGCATTTATTTGTATTTCCTCTTCTATTTCCTCTGTAGCCTGGGTTTTTCTGCTGTAAAAATTATCTGGGATCAACCACTTCTTTTTGTTTTTCTTGCTGTTGGGAAGTTGTTGTTTCTGGGCACTGTATACCATTACTGTGGTGGTTTTTCTTTCCCTTTCCAGTTAGAAATCTGAGTGAGATGGGCAGGCTCTCTGTGTATGGAGCTAAGGAGCAAGGATTTTGACTAAGGCCAGCTCTCAAGTCTCTGCAGCTTCCACTGTTTGCTGCCCCCTCTCTGTGCTATTTCCCTGCTGGAGCCCACCATCTGCACTCCTCAGCCTGCTGGGGCCTCAGGTCCAGCTGCTGTCAGGGGTAGGTTCTTAGTGGTCTCAGTCAGATGCCAAGGACCCAAAGGTGCCCCTCAATTGCTCCAGAGTTTCCCCTTGCTCACTCACTTATTCTAATGCATGCTGACTCTGACTCTGGCTCTGTAGGTGGAGTGGGGAAGTGTGGATCAGCTTGCATTTTTGTGGAAGCTTTTTCACCCGCTTATGATGTGGAAATGCCAAAATCCCATGTACCTCCAATGCTGTGTCCTACTGTAGAGTCCCTTTGTTCATATGAATTTGGGTTTTTTTTTTCTTTTTTTGGCTTTTTGAGATAGTCTGTATCAGTAGGTGGTGAGGAGAGGAAGAGTCCTGCATTTAGACTGCCACCATGTTTACCCAGCAGGGTGATCTTTTAATACCAAAATAATCATATACCTGTAGAAACAGGTGATAAATCATATGTTTTTCTTCTATGTTTCTACTGCCATAGTTCTTTCTCTGGATGTGGATAGCATTTTTTCTCATGAATTTCTGGGGATTGTCCTTGACCATTGCATTGCTATTAGTATCAGAATCTATTACATTTGATTTGCCACAATGCTTCAGTTACTGTGTACAATGTTCCCTTGGTTCTGATCATTTCACTCTGAATCAGTTCATGGAGGTCTTTCCAGTTCATATAGAAATCCTCCAGTTCATCACTTCCTTATAGCACAGTAGTATTCCATCACCATCAGATACCACAATTTGTTCAGCCATTCCCTAATCAAAGGGCATCCCCTCATTTTCCAAATTTTTGCCACCACAAAAAGCTCAACTATATTTTTGTACAAATATTTTTCATTGTTATCTCTCTGTGGTACAAACTCAGTAGTGGTATAGCTGGATCAAAGGGTCTTTTAAAGCCTCAAGGAGCAATTCTTACTTTATCTGATTTCACTATTTACTTTGCTGTGTTTTTGAAGTACTTATCATTTATCTTACTATTCTGAGACATTATTATAGAGTTTGGACTGATCAGAGAGATGAGCCACATACTAGTTGTAAGGCCACTGGAACATCATAACTTTTCAGTACCCAAAAGATGTTATACTAATACATTCACAATTCCAGACCAAAAGAACAAATTTTTGACTTACTATTAATTTGATTCTTTCCACTTTGGGGTTCATATATCATCTGATATTATCTGGCATAGAGTTCTATTACTGTGTACCTAAGTTCTGATTTTGAATAGAAGATAAGCCAAAGATCATTATGAACCTGGTTCTTTCTATGCAAGATTCTACAAAGAACAACTCATATTTATGTAAAATTTTTGTATTAATATCAACTTCTGATTTCATTGGTGTGGAGAATTCCTAGTAAAGAAGATTTAGTACCTATACTAATTTTCTACCTTTACTGCAACTTGAGATCTTAGAGAATTGCCTGAGGTTAACCCAGAGGTTAAATGACTTGCCCAAGATCTCAAAGGCAGTATTTGTCAAAGGCAACTCTTGAACCCAGATATTCCTAACTGAGGTCAGCTCACTATCCATTAAGCGGAACTGTCTTTAACAGCAAAACTAGTTTACAAAATGCTTTAACAGTAACCCTGAGAAGTTGGTAATGTCAAAACTATAATTAATTTTTAGTTAAGGGAAATAAGGCTCACAAAAGTGAAATTATTTGCCTGCCACAGCTTATAAGTGATAAAATGCTCTCTGGAACCTATCTCTTACTATTTGAAATTCAGTGTTTATTCTGCCACTACTTCTTTCCTTAGACTTTAGAGCCCTAAAGTAATCAAGTAATGTTTTACTAAACTATAGCACTATCCCTTGAGAGAGAAGAGACATGTATTCATTCTAAATAACATTAGGGTTTTAATCCCTGATATAGTTGGGGAATTCTAAATTGAGCTAGGTACTCGTTCAATAAATCTTGAACCTTTACTTGTTACATCCTTAGTAAATTAACAAAATGCTTGGAGAGTGGTCAAATGAGAGAAGGAAGAAGAATCAAGAAAGAAGAGGCCATTCATTCATTTACTACTAGTTTCCTAGTCTTCAGGACCCCGACTTACTGTCATTAAATGCGAGGTGGTTGAAGTGTTATCTTTTCATTAATAAAATGACTGAAAATGATGAGAAGGAGAGAAAGTTTTCTAGATTGAAAATCCATTCAAGGGCTGATGGAAAAAGAATTTGGACAACAAAGCAATATGTTAACACTTTCTCTTTGTAAGTACACAGGAGGGCTGAGTGGTACCCACACCAATTTCCAAACCTTAGTTCTGGGAAATAGTACTATATAATCATAAAATTACACTGGAGAAAAGATTTAATTATCATTTTCACCTTTCCAACACCTTTAACAAAATGATGCTTAAAGGCTTTGCAAGCAAGAATATTCCACTTAAAGTGATAACATGCAACAATAATGATGAAAGGAAGATAAACTAGCAGGTAAGGGATTTTATGGGGGCTTAAGATCAGTCACTTTATTCAAAGATATTACAAATAACTGCCGATGAAGGAGTTTCCAGACTGACTTCCAGGGAGGAAGCTGTTGGAGGAAAATAAATGGTTGCTTCTCCCTAAGAAGGAGCTCTTCATTATCTTGAGACTTTGAGCTAATGATAGGTGCTGGTTACCATAATCACAGGCATTGGTCACAAGGTAAGAAGCACATCTTCATACAATTTTATTTCCACTGTAAATCATCACAAGTCCAGCATAAGCACTGTTATGGGCCCCCAAGGCATAGCTAGGATGAGGTAAGGGCCACTGAAAAAGCAGATAGCCTTTATCTATTCTCTAAGGGTGGACAACACAGGATGACAACATCCGCTTGAAAAGAATTATATGTCACCAAGTGAGAGTCTAGATATAAACATTAAATGGCCTGTCCAATTTGCTCACTTGAGTTTTTATTCATTTAAGATGGTGATATCAAAAAGGTCCTAGCTACTGTAATTCCTTGATCTCTCTGCCCTCGTTGATGTCTGCTTTCTTACCTTTAGCCTCAGCAGCAATTCTCCCTCAAACAATAATTCGCCTTAAGCAAAACGCTCCAGAGTAGCTGATATGAGTTTAGAAAGTTTCCACTCATGAAAGAAGGGATACATGACACTTAGATTAGTTTTGGGCTAGTTTAGAAAGCCAAGAATTACCTTTTCCTAGTTTTTCAATGGAGTATCTTCTAATCATATCATTTAGGTCAAAATGTTTAGGCAGTCAAGGTCAATTGAATTGAGCACTTTAAATATTTCTTCAGCTGAAGTTTATGTACTCATCTTTCCTTGGGAATTGGGGTGAGCACCCTCTCAAGGACAACTAAAACCAGACGGTCAAGTCATTTTTCAAATTCATTCAAAATTTGCTTCCTGATATCCAGTTTTTTGAAGAAGGAAATACAAAATCCACATAGCCAGGACTGGACTGAGTTGTACATGATACATGGAAATGAAGAATCTTCCTCCTTCAGGCTGTTTTATCATCCAGAGGACTGACTGAACTGCAAAGTAGTGCCCAAGGACTCTTGACAGACTATTTGTTGGTGGGGGGAGGGGTTGCATGTCTAAAATATACTGTTAGTAAGGAACAACTCAGGACTTGCCACAAACTTCTTTGACATTTCAGTGATTAGAAACTTTTGCCAGTTGGGCAAATTTTAATCCTTCTATATATTCTTATACAGATTCTTTTTCACATTCTTTCTTAAGACTTCCATAGAGAATATAGCCAAAACAATGAAAGTCTTTCCCTAAAAATTTCCTAGAATCCAGGATATAAAGGCTATACATTTGGTGGATGAATGGAGGATAGATTGGAGCAGGAAGAAATGAAGCTGTTTGGTCCACCAACAGGCTATTACAGGAGTCTAGGCATCAGGAAATGAGGGCAGAATGTGTATCTCTACTAGAGTAGTATTAGAAGAGAATAGACAAATTCTAGAGATGTTGCAAGAGTTAAATCAAGAGGCTTTGGCAACAGACTAAATATGAGAGTGAGAGATGATAAGTAATCAAAGACATTGTGAGTCTAAGGGATTGGAAGGATGGTATACAATAGTTGAGAGGGGAAGAGAGTTTAAGGGAAGATGAGTTCAGTTTTGGACATGTTACATTTAAGATATTTACTAGACAGACAAGATGTCTGAAAAACAGTTAAGGATCTTAGATTGGAGGTCAGCAGAGAGGTTAGGGTAGGATGAGTAGATTGGAGAATCACAGACATAGAGAAAGGCCTTGTAACATTCCACATCTGTAGTGGGTGCACACACACACACACACATACACACACACACACACACACACACTTACTTACAACCTCTATTTTTAATTATTTTTTAAATGAATAGAAATCTATTTTCTCTTCCTCCCTTCTCCTAGCCCATTAAAGAAAAAAAATTATTCCTTATAACAAATATGAAGTCAAGTAAAATAAATGCCATCATTTGCTGTTCACAAAAACAGCATGTGTATATATATGTATACATATATATAAATATGTCTCATTATGTACCCTCAATCTAGCTCCTTTTTGATCATAGTTCTTACAGTGTTTAACATTGTTTTTATAGTGTTACTATTATTACATGAATTGTTTTCTCTGGTCCTATTCATTTCATTCTTCATCAGTTCATAAAATTCTTCATAATTGTACATTTTATATTAAAATTACAGCATAAATTGTTCTTCTGGTGCTCCTAGCTTCACTTTCCATCAGTTCATATTAAATCTTTTCATGTCTCTTTGAAATCATCTATTTATATGTTTCTTATAACATAATAGTATTCCATTATATTTCTATGCCACAACTAATTCAGCCATTCTTTAATTGATGATATCCCCTTTGTATTCTATGTTTTGCCATCATGGAAACATTTGCTTCATTACTTCATTTTAATAGTTAAAGGAATTGTAGAGGATTGAACCCAGGCTTCCAATGCCGAGAGAGTGGGACTGTCTCTGTGCAACAGCTTTTCCACTTAAATCTCCTTCACACACAAGTGTCTTTGTGCACACTCATCTATACACCAAATGCACAAAGACAATCGTCATCCTCGGTTACCAAGAGACTACTACTAACTAAAGAGGATTGAAGAAGTACAGGGGATAAGGAAGGTTTTGTAACAGGGAATGGAGGAGTTGAAAGAATAAAGGGAATATGGAAGCTGGTGAGGTAAAAGGAGAGATGCCCCCTGCTGAGTGGTTATCTTTGAAAAATGAGGTTCTCAGAAATGGGCCAATTATGATAGTCTGAGTGTTCTCTATTGATTGATGCTGAAGATACCACAGGCACAGACCCTCCTGAGGGACAAGCCTCCCCTGAACCAAGGTCACCCAGCAGGGGTCCAATAAGGACCATTTACAGTTGAATGGCTATCCTTAGGTTCTGCTCCCTCTGTGTAATGTTCCCCTGAAATGATAGTTCTCCTCTTATCTGACTGTGGGTTAGTTAATCAAGATGAATTTAACAACAAGTTTGGATTAGTAAGGTATCAGGGTAGAGGGAATTGGGATTTCCCTAGATTGGGTTTGAGTCTCTCTCTGTTTTTGAGCTAAGGCCAGGCCTTACAGACTGGTGGAGGATATCTTTTATTCCTGTCTATGCTAATCTATGCTAGCTTTCTTAAATTCAAAGTCTTTAACAGTAGACAGCAAGAGGAAGAAAAAGTTCTGACTTTCAGAGCTGGTTGGGCCTCTCTCTTCAGGCTAGTGCTCCTAAAGACCAGCCTTACAGTTCAAATCACTCCCCTTATATCCTTTTGTTCAATGACACAATCACAGGAATGCAGATAGAGCACACTGTTGGGGAAAATCCAGGAATCGAGGTACTTCTATCCTGAGACAGGGAGAGAGTGTTCCTTCCAGTCTGAGGGCCAGGAAAGAGAGAGTGTAACCCTCAAAAGCAACTGTCACTCTCCAACTCTTCTCTCTCCCCCATCAACTGTCATTGCTGTCCATCACCCTTCACTCTAAAATTCCAACTGCTGTCTGTTTCACCTCAGTGGCTGAAAGTCAAAGCTAGATTCAGTTTTCCTTTCCACAATCATCCCCTTTTTTTTGTTGTGACCCTCCCAAGGTCACTTATTTTTATTATACTTATCAAGCTATTAAACTAATTTCTAACTACTCCCCTCAAAATAATAAACTTCTCTCAATTACTCTATCTCTATTCTATGCTAATCATATCTACTCTAAGGAATTCTTTGCAGGAAAGTTTGGGTAAGTGTAGTTTTAGGGTTTTACAATAAACTCAGTACAATAAATGTTTGAACAAAACCATTACAAAGAAATTTGAATCTTAATACTAATACTATTTACTCTTGCTAAGTTAAACTAATACAAACATTTCCCTATTTTATTTATCTATAATTATTTGCAAACTATTTTATGTATGTATATATTTCCATTAAATATAATTTCAGCATCAGGTTTACAATAAACAATTAAAAATTTACTAGCTATCTGCAAATGTAGTTTAAGTCTATTCCTAAGTATAACTATCTAAGCTATGCTTAACTTAACTTACTCCTAATTTATTCCCTACTTATTATAACTATTCTCTAAGTCCGTAGTCTAATATATAGCCTAATCTTATATACAATGTATATACATTCTATATTACATATTTACAGACCCTATCACTATGTTATTAATGTAATTATAGTATACAAATTATTTACAGAGGTTACTTACATATAATATAATAATATATATTGTTTCCACATCCTGTTAGTCAAATAGAAAGATCTATCTTTCTTTTTGTCTAAGAAGACCTTATGGAACTAACTATATACATATTTACATTGTGCATAAATGCAATTTAAGACACTCATTTATTTACACAAGGTCTCCAAATATATTCCAGTTTGTGATTTATGTTTTGTGTCTAGTAGTTTTGTGTTGAATGGACACATCACGTATCTTCAGATTTCCACTTCTCATGTTGACTGATGGCTCTATTCTTTTTTCCAAGTTATATAGTGTTGCACACTATTTCTCTAATATGTCAAATTAATTTTGTTTTATGCTTTTGCCACACTCAGTCTTACATATAAGTCAGACCTCTTCTTATATAAACAAATTTACAAAGTTCAAAGTCTTAGCTGTCCATTTCAGCTTTTTCTCTTTGTTTTTTTTTCTTTCTGGCAGTTTCTCTTGATGCTTTTCCTCTGGAAAGCTTTAAAATATTTTCCTCTGGCCTAGAAAGGTGTGTTCTTCTTGTCACTGTGGCATGCTTGACTCCTGGGATGCCATTGTCTCAAACATTATGTGGCACTATTCCTTCTTTGTGATATACTTTTTGATGTTAATCTGTTTCTGTTTTCATTTCTCAGCACTATCTTTTGTGTAACTATCTTCTCCTTCTATGTCTGTTACAGTGATCTTGGGTTTTTGGGTTTTATGTGCAAACAGTGGAACCATGAGTCTTTCCCTGCAAATTTTATAGCTGTTGATGTAGTAAGCAATACTTCATGTGGTTCAATCCATTTTTTGTCAGTAGCCAATTTTCTATTAAAAATTTTTATGTATACTTGTTTCCTGGTTTGATGTTGTGCAAATTGTAATCCAGGAGTACTGTTTGTTGTATCAAGTCCATTTCATGCAACTCTGTTCTTCTTGTTTGTAAAACTTGTATATATTTTGTTAATTGACAGTCTCCTCTTTATGTTGTGATTTGACTGTCTTCAGGAGGTGTTTTTAAAAACAGATTTAGTTGCCCCTATATCAAAAAGAGCTGGGTAAATTTCATTACCCACTTTTATCATGACTCTTAGTTCAGTGTTCTCATTTTTTTTTTGGCATACTTGGACCATAGGTGCTTGTATTTCTATTTTGCTCATATCCCAGTTTTGTTCTTTAGTTACAGCATTTTCTTGTTCCTTCGAACATTCATTTTGCAATCCATCATCAGTTTGCAATGGAATTACATTACCATGGAGACTTAAAGATGG
The DNA here is from genome assembly GCF_027887165.1 of Monodelphis domestica. Classification (NCBI taxonomy): domain Eukaryota; kingdom Metazoa; phylum Chordata; class Mammalia; order Didelphimorphia; family Didelphidae; genus Monodelphis; species Monodelphis domestica. Next base: position 635,273,454 of record NC_077227.1, read on the forward strand.
TGTAATAATATTGGTCTTTGCCCTTTCCTGTGCAGTTGCTATTGGTTGGAATTTGTTCACATAAGGATTTAAGGTTGACATTTCCATTATATCATTGATATTTTCTTTTGTAATATCATCCCTTTTTTCGGTGTCATTGTCTCTAGGAGGTCTGCTAATTTGAATATTCTGTTTATTGCATTTACCTCCTCATTGGATCATTCTGTTGTTTGTTTATGTGTTTCAATTAATTAAGTTGCAGTTTGTTTAGAGTCTCTAGAACCCTCTACTATTTGTGTCTCATAAGGTTCTGTTTTGGGTTTTGCTATTTGTTCTGTACTTTCTTATCTAAAGTATATTTTTTCCTTTCTGCTAAGTTATTTTTGTCTTCTACTGAGAAATGTTGCAATTCACTGTTTCTTGGATCTATTTTTTATGTTCTTTGCTTTTAAAGTTATAATGTCCTAATAAGTTTAAGGTTTTTTTTGTTACAGACTTTTGCCAGATCTCTTTCTCTTTCTTTATATCTTGTTCCACTGTTCCAAATTTTTTTTCTCTCTAATCTCTCTAACATCATTATCAAATTGGATTTCTTTCTCTATATGCTCTTTAGTTTTGTTTTTTGCTTCTGGACCTCCAAATTCTATTTGCATGCAGTCTTTTCCCCTTTCATTTTCCTCATTTCTCTTTCCCTTTTCCCTTTTTGATGTTACCCCATGCACCTGGCTTCATAATTGACTTAGCTTAGCAGCACCTGAAACTACTTGCAAATAATATGGTTTTGCCCCCTTGTTGGATGAATTTCTCCATGGCTTCTAAATTTGGTGCTTGCAATGAATTTTTGCAATTACAATTGCAACATTTTGTACTTGTTTGTGTATTGTTGCTGCTATACTTTATGTTGCTTTTCCAGGACCTCTTTTTGTTGTTAGCTTGGACTAATTGTGCCTTTAAATAGCAATCATGAACTATGAGGCCCAATTTCCCACATAGGAAACATTTGGGTACATTTCTCCCTTGATTGTTTTGTGTGTAATTTCTTATGGATCTATATGACTGCAGAGTGGCTAGATTTTTTATTTCCTCAATTTCTTTTTGTTTAATTGTGCTACTTGCCTCCTTGAGCTTGGTTTTAAGCTCTTTTATTGTTTCATCCTTTTTGTTTAGGATTCTTTATAACCTGTGAATATGTAAGTTGTAGTTTTTCTTAAATCTTTCAGACTTAGCATTTCCCAGTCTGGGAATTGTAGTTAAAATATGATCTAATAGGTGCTTTACTGCCTTTCACAAGTTGTCTCCTTATGTGTTGGAGATTTTGTTCATTTAAATTTTCAAATCCAAGCACGTCCTCTGCTACTTCTATCACTCTATCGAGGAACTTTGATGGATGTTCCCCACTTTCCTGCCTCAATTTCTCAAATTGTCCCCAAGTACCTGCACTTTTTGAAAAACTTTTCATTGCCTCTAATAGATCTGCTCTGACCTTTTTTTAGATAACATAGATTTGCATTATTAGATAACTCTAAGTCTGTTCCTTCCTCTGGCCATGATGTTAAATTTGGATTATTTCTGGTTTCATCAATGCATTGTTGCTTTTCACTTTTTGAAAATAATTATGAGAGGAGATTTTCCGTGTCCTGGAAATTTTAATCATAAAGCCTAATTGCTCTTTTAAAGTCTTTCAAGCAGCACACAGACTCTGAATACCAGGAAGGCATCCTTTTATTCAGACTTTCAAGGTCTGCTGCTATAAATGGCTTATGCATTTTAATATGAATTATGCCACTGTCTGGTTGTAAACTTGTTTGATATCTTAGTGACAATATTGTTATCACACCTTCATCCCCATCTGTCTTTTCTTGTTCAGTTACATTGTTATTTTTAGGTGTGTCTTGTTGTGTATTAATAACTTTGCAACTTTGTTTCTCCTCAGTTAGTTGCTTAACCATTTGCTTTAGTTGTGTCATCTCCTCCCTCATGACTAAAATCATCACTGCCATTTCTTTCTTTTGCTTTTTTCCAATAAATTAGATGCCCACATTTTTTCAGGGCATAGCATAATTGGATTGTGAAGAAAAATGCTCTAGCATATATGGGAACAAATGAAATCAAGTGATCTAAACTAATGTTCAGCCATTGAAAGCTTTCATAGATATTAAGCAGAAAATAAATATAATCTAGAATCATTACAAAAAATGAGATGTAAACCATATAAAAGAAATGTCCTATCAAGGCTAGATAACCCATGTCAAGTAATAGTTTCTTTGCTGTCTTGTATCTTGAAAAGCCTTTTGCAAAGGAAAAAAAATGTTTTAAGTCTGGCCCATTAAGAGTTGCCTCCTGGGGCAGCTGGGTAGCTCAGTGGATTGAGAACCAGGTCTAGATATGGGAGGTCCTAGGTTCAAATCTGAACTCAGACATTTCCCAGCTGTGTGTCCCTGGGCAAGTCACTTAATCTCCATTGCCTAGCCCTTACCACTCTTCTTTCTTGAAACCAATACAAGTATTGATTCCAAGACAGAAGGTGAGGGTGTTTTTTTAAAAATAATAGTTTCCTCCTCCCTTCTGAAGGAGTGGTTTCTTATTTGCTGTAGTATTGCTAGGCAGATTAATTGCACTCAACACTGCTCTCAATGGCCATTTTCCACATCATACTACTTAGCAACTTTTTGTATATAATTCTAAATTATTATCCAAGATGGTTGGTACCATTCATAGGTACACCAACAACAGTACATTTAAAATGCCTATTTTCCAATGGACCTTCCAACATTTGTCATTTTCTTTTTTGTCATCTTTGCCAATCTGATGAGTGTGAGGTAGAATTTCAGAATAGCTTTAAATTTTTGTTTCTCAAATTAGTAGTAATTTGAAACACATTTTAACATGGTTATAAGTAGAATTTTCCTATATTCTCCTATAATTGTCAATCCATCTCCATTTTCTATCATACATGCTCCTGAAAACACCTTTTTCCCACTTCTCACATGTAAGTCATCATTGGTGATATACTGTAGTCCAAGCCTATCTGCTCCATATCTCTCTCCCTGTTCACTGGGACATTTGAATTTTTAATCTGAGATCATGGAGTTCCATGGTTCATAGCCACATGGCATCACTGGGGAAATAATGGTGGTAAAAATAGGAACTTCAAATTATTGGTGGGGGCAGCTGGGTGGCTCAGTGGATTGAGGGTCAGGCCTAGAGACTGGAGGTTCTAGGTTCAAATGTGGCCTCAGACAGGCTTCCCAGCTGTGTGACCCTGGGCAAGTCACTTAACCCCCATTGCCTAGCCCTTACCACTCTTCTGCTTTGGAGCCAATACACAGTATTGACTCCAAGATGGAAGGTAAGGGTTTAAAATAAATAAAAATTTTAAGAAGTTATTGGAACATCATAGATAATTCATCAATATGAATAATCTGCTTGGGAACATGTTTTGTTGGTTTGCACATTTCAGTCAGTCAAAACCCTGAAGGAACTATGACATTTTATGTCTCCCAGGGACTCTAGGGGAAAGGGAAGTGTTCCACTGAAGTTCTGGAAGGAATGACTGAGTCACAGGAACTAAAGACATATTAATTCTGATTCATGGTATTAAAAATTCAATTCTATTGCAACTACAAGGAGTAATGCAAGGAAATAGATCAGTGAGAAGTAGTTAGGTGGCATAGCAGATAGATCACTAGTCCTAGATTCAGGAAGATGAGTGCAAATCCAGCAATTCACTTACCAGCTATGTGATTCTCAGCAAGATGTCTAACCTAAGCTTCTCATCTGTAAAATGGATATGATAATAGCATCTCCCTCCCAGTATTTATGTGAGGAGTTAATAAGTTAGTATGTGCAAAATCATTTGCAAACCTTAAAGAACTATAAACAAGTTAGCAACTATTGTTATTATAATTGCCAATATGCACAGTTTAACAAAATAAAAAAATGTCTAAATGACTCATATTTCTAACAAATTATCCATACATAAGTTAATTCATCTCCTAACTAAAAGAAAACAAAAGCCTCTGAAGTAACAGCATCTTACAAAACCTTTTATGAAATACTGTTTAGAACAGAATGAAAAGGATGAATCCTAAAAGTCAAATCTAAAAGTTCTGCCAGGCCCTGGATAGGAAAGCAAGTGGGTCAGGCATTTTTGCATAACTGTAGGGGCACTGAATGTCTTGCTTGATACACTGATAGTCATTCATTTGGGATAGAAAGTTTCACATCAGAATACTTGTATTATGAGTTAGAAAACAGTATGGGGAAAAATTAGGTCTAGATCAACATCTCACATCCTATATCAAGATAAATTCAAAACAAGTAAATGACTTAAATATAGGGAATGAAAACATGAATCAATTAGGTGAACATCGAATAGTATACCTGTCAGATCTGTGGAAAAGGAAGAAATCTAAAATTACAAAATCTAAAATGAATGATTTTGATTACATCAAATTAAAAAGGTTTTATACAAACAAAACTAATGTAACCAAAATTAGAAGGAAAACAACAAACTGGGGGAAATCTTTATAATAAAACTTGCTGAAAAAGTTTTAATTTACCAAATATATATGGGACTAAGTCAAATTTACAAAAAAAAAAAATCAAGCCATTCCCCAATCAACAAATGGTCAAGGGATATGGATATGAATAGGCAGTTCTCAGATGAAGAAATCAAAACTATCAATAACCATATGAAAAAGTATTCTAAATCCCTCCTTATTAGAGAAATGCAAATAAAAATAACTCTGAAGTATGACCTTACACCTAGCAGATTGGCCAATATGGCAGCAAAGGAAATTGATAAATGTTGGAGGGGATGTGGCAAAATTAAGACACTAATACACTGCTGGTGGAATGGTGAATTAATCCAACCATTCTGGATGGCAATTTGGAACTATGCCCAAAGGGCTTTAAAACATTGCCTGCCTTTTGATCCAGCCACACCACTGCTGGGTTTGTACCACAAAGAGATAATAAGGGGGAAAAAAACTTGTACAAAAATAATTATAGCCACACTCTTTGAAGTGGCAAAAATTTGGAAAATGGGGGGGGGTTCCATAGATGAGGGAATGGCTGACCAAATTGTGACATCTGATGGTGAAAGAATACTACTGTTCTGAAAGGAATGATGAATTAGAGGATTTATATGTGAACTGCTCCAGGAATTGATGCAGAGCAAAAGGAGCAAAACCAGGAGAACACTATACACAGAGACTGATACATTATGGCACAATCAAATGTAATAGATTTTCTTACTAGCAGCAGTGCAATGATCCAGGACAATCCAGAGGAATTTATGATAAAGAATGTTATCCACATTCAGAGAAAGAACTGGGGGAGTAGAAATACAGAAGAAAACTATATCATTGATCACATACTTTGATGAGGATATTATTGGGGTATTGGCATTAAAAGATCACTCTATTGCAAATATAAATGGTATGTAACTAGATTTTGAACATGTATAACCCAGTGGAACTGCTTGTCAGCTCTGAGAGCAGGGAGGGAAGAGGGATAGGAAAAATCGTGAATCTTGGAATCATGGAAAAACATACAAATAAATAAATTATTTTTATTAAAAAAGGATATTTCTTTTATATATTAAAATTGGGAGAGTGATCAAGCAGAGAATGTGCAGGAGAAAGGGGCTGGTGCAATAGACAGTTTTCTTTGAATGGAGTCAAGGTCAGAATTCATATTCATCCTCAGACACTAATTGTGTGACTTCAACTATAAAATGGGCATAGTCATTAATACCTTGCCTCCCTGGATTGTTGTGAGGATCAAGTGAGCTAATATCTATAAAGCACCTAGCACAGTGCCTTGCATATAGTAGACTCTATAGTAGTGCTAACTATTATTGTTGTTGTTAAATGGAGAGGAAGAACATGTTCTTTGCTTTAAGAAGCAGAAAACATACTGGCAAACTTTGGTGACTTGCCTGCAACCAAAACCAAAATATTTCCTTTTTTAATGGATCCTACATTTTCTCATTTTCTCTGAAATCTTTTGATGACTTCATCAGAGATGCTTCAAGAAAAAGGACTGTTTTGCTTAGAATCACATTGGGTGATGCCACCAAATATCCTAAAACCAGCCAAAAGCTCAAACAGCTATACTCTAGCTATAGAGTAGAAGCAGAAAAGGGTGGGGATTAATCAGTTGTGAGACTAGCCCAAAACAGGAAGAAATTCAAATTCCTTCAACCTGTCATTACATTGTCTTAAAGTTAAATTTCTTATATTCTACCATGCAATTCATTAATTAGTTACACCTCAACAGGGGAAGTATTGCATAGCTGAATATATGCAAACTAGCAGTATTATTTTAGATCCAAGTGGCATTAGGTTTGAGCTTCAACGTTCTCACACTCATCACATCTCCTTCCCAAAATGTCAAATATATAGAAAATCAGCAACTGTCAAAGGCAAATCAACTTGGATGGAGCCTATTCCGAGACTAGCATGTCAATAATGTTTATATACCTTCTTAAACCACATAGTCTAATTACCTCTGATTATATATTTAAGGAAACTTCCAGGCACTGTAAATACTGCAAATATATATATATATATATATATATATATATATATATATATATATATATATACACACACACACACACACACACACACACACATTTTTTTTCTCCTTTTGAAAGGAATCAGGAGTTCCCTAATACAACAAAGTTCCCAGTCTTGGCCACTGATCTCTAGGCCAACACGTTCCTGTGGAATCAAGTAAGGGCAAAAAATTGTGATTACTGAGCAACGTCATCTTTTTTTCCTTTACCTAGTTCACTTTTCAAAGTCTCTTCTCAAAAAGTCTCAAACCTGGAAGTTAATGATTTTCATAAAGTCGCGCATCTAGCCTAGCAAGGGCATGTGTGGTAGAAAAAGCAATGGGTATTGTTTTGTCATTAGCTATTGCTAGGATCTTAAACACATCCCATAAGCTTTCTGTTTCATTTTTCTTTTCTATGTATAGAAAGAATAGGACTATCTTAGCTCTTTTCATCCTTTATAGTTCAAATACTCTGATTCTCTGATACAACAAGCTCTAATCAAGAATAGTGTATTAACTAAGCTTTCCTTTGGAGTCAAATATGGTTCTTTTCTTGGTACAAAGTAATCTCTGAAATTATTTTATAGATATCTTATTTGATACTCCCAATATTCCTGTGAGTTAAATTTTATTGTTATGCCCCAAGATGAGAAACTGAGTCTGACAGATTAAATGACTTGCCAGCTCCACATAGCTAGAAAATGTCTGAAGAAGGATTTGAACTTAGTTTTCATGACGATAAGTACAACACCATATCCACTGAACCACCTAACTGCCCATCTTAACCCCAAAGGCCCATTTTTATATAGTTGTGGTGTATTTTTTTACTTTCTTAGATGGCTTTTCAGTGAGCTCCAGGGAATTCCTGCCACATAGAACATCGTCTATTTCTCCCTGTGTTCCTGTCACTGTAGTACCAGAGTCAAATGGATGAAATTCCCACATGACACACTTGAAACCATTTCAGTTTGGATTTTTATTTCTAGAAAAGATGGAAGACACAAAATAGCTCAGTAAAAAAGGTCACATTTTAGAGTTGTTTTATTCCCTAGAGACTCACTAGGTTGAAAGAAGAGTCTCTAGGACCAGTCCAGAATAGCTAGAGATGGTTGGGAGCAAAAGATAAAATCAAAATGCCCTCAAAAGCACATTATCTTTGTATTCAAAGACTAACTTTTTTCTTATTTAGGGCAAACTGAAAATAGCCATGAGTCAACAGTTCTTAAATTGAATGCTGACAGAATGGAGAGTAGTATTCTTCGTACCTACAGCTCTTGCTCCCAAAATGTTTGCCATTTTAATTGGCAAATTAATGCAGATGGAGAAGTAATCAATAATGACCAATCATCTATCCATAGATCATGGTAATATAGAATTAAAAGAGACCTTAGATGTCACCGAATCCCACTTCTCATCTCTTCTACAATATCCCTGACATCTCTCCTCTGCTCCAATGCACCTAAAGATGGGAAGACAGCTCTTTAATGAGGCAGCCCATACCCCTTTGAAATAATAGCAATTATTAGGAATTTCTTGTTATATTGAAACAAATTTCTTGAAATTTCTACATATTGGTTGTAGTTTTTCTCTTTGAGAAAAGAAAGATTAAGTCTTTCTCTGTGTCATATCTTTCAGATATCTGAAGACAGTTCACAGGTTTGTCTACTCTTTTCTTTTGAAAGATAAACATCCCTAGTTCCTTTCACCATTTGCAGTAGAAAGTGATTTCAATACCCTCTAAAAATCCTACCTGGGTCCACTTGAACAGTCTACACTTAGTAAATGTTCCATATAGAAGTATAATAAGTAAAACTGGGCAGTTACTTGGTGTAATGGATAGAGTGCTAGACCTATAATCAAGAAGTCAAATTCATGAGTTCAAATCTGACCTCAGACACTTACTAGCTGTGTCACCCTAGGCAAGTCATTTTTACTCTGTTTGCCTTGTTTGCATCAGCTATAAAATGAGCTATAGAAGGAAATGGCAAACCACTCCAACATCTTTATTAAGAAAGCCCCCAATGAGATCATAAAGAGTTGGCTATGCCTGAACAATGAAAGAAAATATAGCTATAAAACAGAACATCACTGTGGAAGGATTTATATGTCAAATAAAAGATTTTTACCTCATCCTATAGAAAATAGGAGACATTATAGTTTTCTAATCAGGTGGGTGACATAATAAGAGTATTGTTTTAAGAAAATTATTCTGGTATCCTTGGATTAGAATGTATATGGTATAGCTATAATAAGCAAAGAGTATTCACAGGATAACTCAACATTGACCACTTGAATGTGAAATCCAACATTCAGAGAAAACATTTGTAAAAATAGGAATCTAAAAAAAATAGAAAATTTCCCAAGTTTCAATAAAATGTGAAGAATTCCAAGTATGTAGGGAGGTTGAAATCTTAAATTGGTAGAAAGAATCCATAGTCATGAAATGAAAGTTCCTTGAACTATTTACTATTTTCTTCAAGTGAAGAAGGGACTAAGGAAAAAAAAGAATGTTTCCATCATCTAACACTATATAAAAATCTGATCATTAAACACATATCAAAAGAATTCTACCAAAAATATCACCTTCAGATAAGTCCATCTATGTTGAAATAAGCTGCCTATGTGAACATGAGAAAATCTTTTGAATTAATACCATCTTTTCTGATAGGCCCAGAATGATGGCATGGTTCTAGGAAATGATGGCATGGTTCTAGATCAGCTAGCACTGATCTCTTTGTTACGTGTGATTGATCACAAACAGAATCAGCAGCATTACTTGTGAAAGCCTCCTTTCTTCAGTCCTATTTTCTGTCCCTCTTTTTCTGCCTCTGCCTTCCTACAAGGCAACAGGTCTCTGACTTCTGGCCTCTGCCCTGGGAAATACCTTGCTTGGTACAAACGTATTTGGGCCAGAGAACAGAAAATTATTCTATTCTATTTAATTCCCTTGAATGTTAACTCCTCTGAATTGTCAGATTCCAGCCAATCCCTGGTTGACCTTTTCATCTGCTCTCAAGATTATAGTCAAAACTCTAGGAAGCTGATGACACTCCTGCTTTATATAAACCATAACTCAGAGAGATTTTCTAGCAAAGAGGGAGGAGGGAAAGAATTAATGGAGACACATTGCATATTGTGGTAGACCAATGACTCAGCTGGAGGCAAGGTGACAGAAAAGACATCATTAAGGACAGAAGAGTAAGTGGAGCATCTGGTCTTAATATGTGAAATCAATAAATAAGCATTTATTAAGTACCTACTATGTGCCAAGTATTGTGCTGAAGTCCAGAGATACAAAAAGAAGTCAAAGACAGTCCCTGCCTTTAAGGAACTTACAATCTAATTAGAGAAAAGAAATTAAATGTGTATATATTTGTATATATGTATATACCAAACTATGTATAGAATAAATAGGAAATAATGAAGAGAGAAGTGATGCTAGAATTGAGGGGTTTACAAAAGTTTCCTGTAGAATATGGAATTTTGGCTGAGACTTTAGGGAAGCCAGGGAAGGCAGGAAGTAGAGAACTGAGGAAGGAGAGTATTCCAGGCATGGGAGACAGTGGGAGGAAAGTCCTGAAACTAAAAGATAGAAGGGCTCGTTTATGGAACAGCCAGGTGGCTAGTATCACTGGATCAAAGAGTTTGTGTTGGGGAATAAAATGTAGAAAAATGGGAAAGATAGGAGAGGACTAGGTTTTGAAGATGTTAAATGTTAGGATTTTGTATTTGATGCTGAAGGTGACAGATAACTATTGGTGTTTCATTAAGCAAAAAAGATGACACAGTAGGATCAACACTTTAGGAAAAATGACTTTGGTGTCTGAATACAGGATGGATTGGAGTTGTTTGGTTAAATAGATAAACCGGTTAATTAATAGATAGAAAATCAAGAATGCCACATGAATAGCCACCAAAAAAGTGTCTAGTCAATGCTTTGAGAGTCACAGGAGTTTCTTCCCATTCTAGTCCTTAATTAAATATTCCATCATTCCACTAGCCAAGAATAAGCAACCAAGAACAATTATAATCTTATAATGAGTATATGTACTAGGAAGTCACTGGGCAGGGTTCCATTTAAGTGTTCATCATTTGACAGAACTGGAAGCAGAAAGGCAAAATTTGGAGCCAGAACTTAACGTTTCTCAAATGACTTAATTGAATCAGTGTTGGCGGACATAAAGTAGGAACACTAACAGAAAATACTATGGTCATGAATAGGAAAGATTTAGTACTGTCTACTCACTCCTGGTACAAGTTGATAGCTAACAACTGAGTCTCAGCATTAAGGAGCCTGGATTTGGGGTATTCTTATGAACTTGTTATGGGGAAATTGGATTTGAGAAAAGTTGTGGGTACATGACCTATGTGATAATTGTTCTAATAAGTATTGATTTTCAACTTCTTTTCATTTATATCTTTGGTCATGAGTAGAGAAACTATATAAAGTCAAACTATGTCATTTGAAAAAAATGCCAGTTTTGGAGCCAGAAGATCTTGTTTCAAATCCAGGCTCTTCTACTTATTATTTATGTGATTCTGAGGGAATAAGTTGCTTCTCTGGGCCTCAGATTCTTGTAAAATGAGTAAGTTGGACTAGATAGCTTCTAAGTTCCCTTTGAGTTCTAATTCCGTGACCCTATAATTTTATACAATATAGGAAAACAGGCAGTAAGGCAGTTTCCTATTGGGTTAATAACTCCAGTAAAGATTCTGATTCAATTAATTCCCAGTACCCACACTCCCTAAATAAATTCAAAGATTGGCCACCACTCACAAAGAGGGGGAGCCAGGGAACACAATCAGCTATTTTGTCAGAACTATAAAAAAAAAAATCAACAGTTTTTCTGAGAGCTCTTTCTTGTTGAGTGGACTGAACAACCACAATGGAGAGTGTGGGATTGCTCATTGCCTGCTTCTCATTGTGAATAGGATCATGTTTGTGGTCATCAACCCTCCTTGGTGGTTAAATTTGTGAACACTGTAATTAAAAAAAAAAGGAAAAAGTCAGATGTTCAAACAGCAAGTGTCTGCTGAATCCATACAATGAAATCAGTCCTAAATTGAATAATGGATAATTTGGATAATAAAAGAGTATTCCACAACAGTAACCATGCCTTCTTTTAAAAAGCTGTATTTGAAGAAGTTTTATTATAATGAGACATCATGAATAGTGAGGAAAAGTACTAGCTTTAGAAGACCTAGAATTAAATCATGACTTTGTTACTTTTGAGCAGTATGACATTGGGAAACTCACTTCACCTTATTTCATCTTGTGGCAGTCTCTTTGGCTGACGTTTTCCTCTGGCAAGGGACTTTTCCCATCTAGAGGGACAGAGAAACCATTCCTTCTTGCTTCCTCCAGCTGTCTCCTGTCCTGATTTGCCTGGAAGAATAAGAGATAAACATCATTTCATCAGCTCCCCTCACCAATCCCCTACCTGAACTGCCTAACATCCTTCAAGGTCTCCACCTTGAGTTCAAACTCCTAGTGATGGTAATAACCCATGTGAACTCATCCATCAGTGAGTAATAAAACCCTACCTGTTCATTTTTCCTCCATCCCAGTGATCCTAAATGCCACTTGTTCGTCATCTATTCTCTACTACCTGGCTCCTTGTTCCCATTCCCTCAATCCAAACAACTACCTCCATTCACAACATTCCATTCTAAAGCAACCTACCCTTTTTACTATGCTCTCTGGAATACTTGCTCCATAGGGAACAAACTAGTTGCCTTAAATATTTTTTCTTTTCAACTCCTTTAATCTTCTGGCTTTTACTGTGGCCTGGCTTTTTCCTAAAAACACAGCTTCCCTTTCCAATACTGGCTACATTTTCACTCATCTACACACACACACACAAACACACACACACACACACACACACACACACACACACTCCCTCCCTCATTGGTTGAGATAGAGTTGGAATACTCCTTGTTTCTCATTGCTACTTCCAAACTTACTTCTACCACTGTCTTTAAGTAACCTTTCCCTCCTTTAAGATTCACCCAGTCCTTCATTCTATCTACTCAACCCAATAAAATTTCTGGTAAATGTTGCTGTTAAATATTGACTTATTTTCAACCCTATCCTCAACTCATATTATTGATTCCTTCAACCAAAATGTGGGATTTTTACATTTCACTATGTGATCTCATTAAACACATTCTTCTAACATGTAAAAATATTTTTGATCATGAATACATTGTATGCATGACATTATCTATCCCACTCAATTTTGCATCTTCTTCAAATGTGATAAATGTGTCAAATGTGTCATATAAGTAATTCATAGAAATATTAATGGCTGAACAAGTTGTGATATATAATTGTAATGAAATACTATTGTGGCAGAAGAAATGATGAACAGAATGATCACAAAAAACCTGGAAAGATTTATATGAAGTGGTATAAAATGAAGTGACCAGAACCAGAGGAACACTGTACACAGTAATCACAACAATGTATTGTGATCAATTTTTAATGAGACTATTTTCAATAAAGCAATGGTCCAGGACAACTCCAAGGGACTTATCATGGAAAAGGATATCCACTGCCATGGAACAGAAGGAACAGAATCTAAACTCAGATTGAAACATACCATTCTTTACTTTATTTCCTCCATGATTTTTTTCTAGTGTGAGTAATGTGTCTCTGGTTACACATGATGAATAAGGAAGTATGCATTATATAAGAATATATGTATACCTATATATTACCTGCCTTCTTGAGGAGGGGAGAGGAGTGGGATGGAAGGAGAAGAAAAAAAGAACAAAGTATAGATTTTTGGACATAGCTAATATGAGAATTCTTTTCTCTTAGGTAAGCATTTATTATAATTTATTACATATTTATTTATAACAAAAAAGAATTCTGTTTTCCTAAGGAATGTGTTAATAGAGTAAGATGAGAAAGTTCCCAGAGTGAACTATATACTGCAAAAGAATTACTTTATTTTACCTTTTCTCTCAATAAAGGACACAGATTCCTATTATATGTTCCTTTAAAAATATATTATAACATATTTAATAAGCTATGTAATGTGATTTCCCTGCTGTTAGAAAGAAAAAAGGAAGGAAGGAAGGAAGGAAGGAAAGAAGGAAGGAAGGAAAGAAGGAAGGAAGGAAGGAAGGAAGGAAGGAAGGAAGGAAGGAAGGAAGGAAGGAAGGAAGGAAGGAAGGAAGGAAGGAAGGAAGGAAGGAAGGAAGGAAGGAAGGAAGGAAGGAAGGAAAGGATAAAAAGAAAGAAAGGATAAATACAGAAAAAAAAACTACCAGAGACCTCCACTACATTGACATAAACATACACCTATTTCTCCCTCTATCCTCAACTAATATCTGTTGTCAATTGTAGTTTCTGAGTGGTTCACACTCTTTTCTAGGTAGGGCCTAACTTAAGTCAGTCCCCAGGAGCTGATTCAATAATGAAACAAAGTGAGACAGCAAGTTATTAAATAGTTAAAAAAAAAAAAAAAAGATTTACTTAGCCAAAGCAAGAGAATTCAAGGATAGACATTGAAGACATCTTGAAAACCTCTCTGCTCAAGACTACTTTCTACTCAGACAATGAGGAAGTAATATCAACAGGCTAAGTTCTTAGTCCCTTGAACAAAACAAAACTCAAGGAATATGTAAATTAAAGCAAAACTAATGCTTTTAACTTAATGCTAACCAGCAATGAAATATTGCTCCTATCACACCCATTTTCAAAGCATTGGTGAAACAAGACAATAAAATAAGAACTGAGGCTGATTGTGGCTTGAATATGAGTTTCCTATCATAAAATTCAGACTGAAAGAAAGTAGGGAAAGCCATCAGACCATATAGGTATGATTGAAATAACATCCCTTATGAATATGAAGAGGAAGTGATGAAAATAGATTTAAGGATTCAGCTCTGTTAGAGCACCTGAAGAACTATGGACAGAGGTCCATACTATTGTACAGGAGACAATAATAAAAATACATCCCAAAGAAAAAGACTAAGAAAGCAAAATGCCTGAGTGATGAAACCTTACAAATAGCTGAGAAAAGAGGGAAAGTCATATATAAAGGAGAAAGGGAAAGCTATACCCATCTGAATGAAAAATTCCAAAGATTAGCAAGGATAGAGAAGAAAAATTTTATTACATTAAAAAAATCAAAGAAATAGAAAACAATCATAAAATAGGAAAGACAAGACATGTCTTAAAGATGTCAATGGAATATTTCATGTAAAAAGAGGCATAATACCCAAAGGGCATTAAAAGACTGCCTGCTCTTTGATCCAGACATACTAGTTCTGGATTTATATCCCAAAGACATAATAAGGAAAAAGACTTGTACAAAATATTTATAGCCACCCTCTTTGTGGTGACAAAAAATTGGAAAATGAGGGGATGCCCTTCAATTGGGGAATGGCTGAACAAATTGTGGTATCTGTTGGTGACGAAATACTATTGTGCTCAAAGAAATAATAAACTGGAGGAATTCCATGGGAACTGGAACAACCTCCAGGAATTGATGCAGAGTGAAAGGAGCAGAATGAGGAGAACCTTATACAAAAAGACAGATACACTGTGGCACAACCAAATAAAATAGACTTCTCTACTAGCAGCAATGCAATGATCCAGGACAATTCTGAGGGACTTATAAGAAAGAACACTATCCACATCCAGAGAAAGACCTATGGAAGTAGAAATACAGAATAAAAACAACTGCTTGATCACATGATTTCATGGAGATATGACTGGGGATATAGACTCTAAACAATCACCCTAGTGCAATAATATGGAAACAGGTCTTGAACAATGACACATGTAAAATCCAATGAAATTGCTCATTGGCTACAGAAGGGGATGGGAGGAGGGAAGGGAAAGAACATAATTCATGTAACCATGGAAAAAACATTCTAAATTAATTAAACAAATGAGCTTTAAAAATTTGGCATAATAGAAGCCAAAAATGGTAGGAAATTTAACAGAAATAGAAAAGATTAAAAAGATATATCAAGAAAATACCAAAATATATAAGAAAGATCTTAACTACTGAAAAGCATGATGGTATGGTTACTGATCTAGATCAAGACAGCCTGGAAAATTAAGTCAAATGGACCTTAGAAATTATCTCTAACAGCAGGCTAGTTGAAGTGACAAAATTCCAGTTGAGCTATTTAAAATCCTACAGATAATGCTGTTTAAGTGCTCTACTCAACATGCCAGAAAATTTGGAAAACTCAAGAGTTCCACTAGATTGGAAAAGATCAAGTTTTGTCCTAATCCAAAAAAAGGGTCAAAATAATGTTTGTCAAAATGGCTAGCCATAAAGACTCTATCACTGCATTCATCACAAAAACACTCTTGCCATTTTCATCAACTTCATAGTGCTTCAAAACAGCAA
The DNA here is from genome assembly GCF_027887165.1 of Monodelphis domestica. Lineage (NCBI taxonomy): Eukaryota > Metazoa > Chordata > Mammalia > Didelphimorphia > Didelphidae > Monodelphis > Monodelphis domestica. The sequence goes on from NC_077227.1 coordinate 635,289,380, forward strand.
TCTTAACCTTTCTCTTAGGTTTGTTCTTTTTTGAGAATGATGTAAGACTTCTTTCTCTTCTCAGCATCACCCCAAAGCCTCAAAACAAGATGAAGCATAGACACCTTCAGAATGTTGCAGTCAAATAAAATATGCCCATTTTCCAATTGCTTGCCAACAAAAATCAATCTTTGTTAACTGGGATAATTGACAACAAAGTTATGCTTAAAATTCTGCAAGCAAGGCTTCAACAATCTGTGAACTGAGAATTACCAGAAAAGGAGGCTGGTTTTCAAAAAGGGAGAAGAACTTGAAACCAAATTATCAAAATTTGCTGAATTATGGAGAAAGCAAAGAATTTTTTTTTAATTTACTTCTGTTACATTGACTACCCTAAGGCATTTGACAGTGTCAACCATAACAAAATGTGTAAAGTTTACAAAGATAAGAGTACCAGATCATCTTATTTGACTCCTAAAGAACATGTATGTGAAAAAGGAGTAAGAAAAGGCTGTATATTGTCACCTTATTCATTTATCTTATATGCAAAGTACATCATGTGAAATGTCAGGCCTGTTGAATCAAAAATTGAAATTAAGGCTCCTCTGATAAATATCAAGTCTCAAATATGCAGATGATACGACCCTGATGGTAGAAACTGAATAAGAATTCAGAAGTCTCTTGATGAAGGTGAAAGAGCTGGCTTTTCTTTTATAAAAGCTGGCTTAGAGATAAACATCAAAAAACTACGATCATGGCAACTGATCCCATCACTTCCTGAAATATAGAGGGAGAAGAAATGGAAACAATTCATATTCTTGGGCTCAATGATCTTTGTAGATGGTGACTGCAATCATGAAATCAAGATACTCCTTGGAAGGAAAGCTAAGTTAAATCTAGACAGAATACTAAAAAGCTGACATTTCCATACTGACAAAGGTTTTTCTAGTAACTATGTATGGCTATGAGAGTTGGTTGAGTGCCTAAGAATAGATGCTTTTTGTTTTGTTTTGTTTTTTGAGAGTTGAAGTAGGTTTATATTGTGTTGATGACCTTAATGATGCCCCTAACTTCATGGTTCTTCATCTTTCTCTTCTCTTTCCTTATTTCAGCTTGACAGCAGCATAACCATATATTAAGCCTCATTTTCACCTAGGAATACTCCATCTTCAAGTCTCTGAAAATAATTTTCTCTCCTTTCATCTACTAAATTACTTTTCTTTTTTTTTCATCAAAAAAAACTTATTTCTTTTTTTCTTGTTTATCCCTGGTTTATTCTTTGATTTAATTGATTAAGTTAATGCAAAGTGCAGGTAAGCTTCACTAATACATGAATGAGGAAACTGAGTCTGCGGGGAAAAAAAGGCTTTCTTTTTACCCCCAGAGGATACATAGTGGAACTCAAGCCTAGAGTTTAGGTTTTTTGACTCTCATTAAGTACTACTAGGTTTGGCCACCCAGCAAAAATCTTTCCTAGACCAGGAAAATATGAATAGTTAGATGTTGTTGATGATGATGTTGTTGATGATGATGTTGATGATGATGCAGGTGATGTTATTGATGATAATGTTGATGATGTCGATAATGACTGAATTTGGAGTTGGAGGCTTTCCTTCCATTTGAACATTTCTGACACTTCCCAATATAATGATTAAAATTTTCTTAGAGACTGTCTCCAACCTCTTTCATCCTTCCATTGCATTGACCTTCTCCACTCCTCCTCCCATGCACTTCTTTATGAAATTTAAAATTACCCCATTTTATTTCTTTTCCCATTTCTTAGTATTATCCTCTTTTTAACCCTAGTTTTTAATATATGTATATATTTTTGATATTTCATCCTATACAGTTTGTCACTGTTCCCTCTAAGTATTTACTTCTAGCTACCCTGATGATGACAATTTTTAAGAGTTACCTATATCATCTTTTCTTATAGGAATCCAAATCATTTGAACTTATTGGGTTCCTTAAAAAAGTTTTTTTGTTTGTTTCCCTTTCTTAATTACCTTTTGGTGATTCTCTTGGGTTCTGTGTTTAGGCATCAAATTTTCTGTTTAAGTTAGGTCTTTTCTTTATGAATGCTTCGAAGTGTGGAAAGGAAAATTGAATCAAGCTCTGGACTTGCTGCCACTGAGGTGGGGCAAATAGCAGTTGAAAGGTTAGAGTGAAATTGATAAACAGCAATTACTGTTGGTGGGGGGAAGGGCAAGTTGGGAAGTGACAGTTGTTCACAAAAGGGCTTTCTCTTTCCTGGCCCTCAGACTGGAACGAGCACTCTTTCCCTGTCTCTGGATAGAACTACCTCTATTCCTGGATTTTCCCAACTGTATGTTCTTCCTGGATTCCTGTGATCATGTCATCAAACAAAAAGATTTAAGGAGAGTGGTTTGAACTATAGAGCTGGTCTTTAGGGGTCAGCCAGAAGAGACAGGCCCAACCAGCTCTGAAATTCAGAACAATTTCTTCCTCTAGCTGTCTACTGCTAAAGACTTTGAACTTATGAAAACTAGCATATAAGAAGACTATCATTTCAGGGGGACATAGAGGTAACTGAACCTAAGGACAGCCATTCAACCATAAAGAGTATTTATCAGACCCCTGCCCAGCAACCTTGGTCTCGGGGAGACTTGTCTCTCAGAGGGGTCCATGCTTACCTGCTCTGGGGTATCTTCAATATCAATCAATGGAGAAGATATCCCCTCAGGCTATCATAGGTGGCCCATTTCTCGGGGACCCCGTTTTTCAAAAATAGACTCTCAGAAGGGGGTATCTCTCTCCTTTTACCTCACCAGCAGCCATATTCCCTCTGTCCCTTCAATTCCTCCATTCCCTGTTGCAAAACCTTTAACTATTACAGAAGTCTTCTATTTTAATAAGTGATCATTTTTTCCCCTGCAATAATATAGTTAATTTTCCTGGATAGTTGATTCTTGGTTGTAGATCCAATTCCCTTGCTTTCTAGAACTTTATCTTCCATGCCTTTTGGTCCTTAAGTGTGGATGCAGCTAGGTCCTGTGTTATCCTAACTGTGGTTCCATACTATCTGAATGGTTTCTTCTTAGCAACTTATAGTATCTTTTCCTTGGTCTGGTAGTTCTTCAATTTAGCTATAATATTACTGGGTGTGGTCAATTGGAGATTAAATGCAGGAGGTGGTCTGTGGATTCTTTCCATCTCCACTTTTTCTTCTTGTTCAAAAATACCAGGGAAGTTTTCTTGGATAATTTCCTATAGAATTATGTCTAGACAGTATGGAAGAGATTAGGAATAGATCAACACCTCACAACCTACACCAAGATAAATTCAAAATGGGTGAATGACTTAAACATAAAGAAGGAAACCATAAGTAAATTGGGTAAACACAGAATAGTATACATGTCAGACCTTTGGGAAGGGAAAGACTTTAAAACCAAGTAAGACATAGAAAGAACCACAAAATGTAAAATAAATAATTTTGACTACATCAAATTAAAAAGCTTTTGTACAAACAAAACCAATGTAACTAAAATCAGAAGGGAAACAACAAATTGGGGAAAAAATCTTCATAGAAACCTCTGACAAAGGTTTAATTACTCAAATTTATAAAGATCTAAATCAATTGTACAAAAAATCAAGCCATTCTCCAATTGATAAATGGGCAAGGGACATGGATAGGCAGTTCTCAGATAAAGAAATCAAAACTATTAATAAGCACATGAAAAAGTGTTCTAAATCTCATATAATCAGAGAGATGCAAATCAAAACAACTATGAGGTATCACCTCACACCAAGCAGACTGGCTAGTATGCTAGCAAAGGAAAGTAATGAATGCTGGAGGGGATGTGGCAAAGTAGGGACATTAATTCATTGCTGGTGGAGTTGTGAACTGATCCAACCATTCTGGAGGGCAATTTGGAACTATGCCCAAAGGGTGACAAAAGAATGTCTATCCTCTGATCCAGCTATAGCACTGCTGGGTCTGTACCCCAAAGAGATAATGGACAAAAAGACTTGTACAAAAATATTCATAGCTGCGCTCTTTGTGGTGGCCCAAAACTGGAAAACGAGGGGATGCCCATCAATTGGGGAATGGCTGAGCAAATTGTGGTATATGTTGGTGATGGAATACTATTGTGCTAAAAGGAATAATAAAGTGGAGGAATTCCATGGAGACTGGAACAACCTCCAGGAAATGATGCAGAGCGAGAGCAGAACCAGGAGAACATTGTACACAGAGACTAATACACTGTGGTAGAATCAAATGTAAGGGACTTCTCCATTAGTAGTGGTGTAATATCCCTGAACAATCTGCAGGGATCTAGGAGAAAAAACACTATGCATAAGCAAAGGATAAACTATGAGAATAGAAACACTGAGGAAAAGCAACTGCCTGACTACAGCGGTTGAGGGGACATGACAGAGGAGAGACTCTAAATGAAACTCTAATGCAAATATTAACAACATGGAAATGGGTTCGAATCAAGAACACATGTGACACCCAGTGGAACCACGCATTGGCTATGGAGGGTGGGGGAGAGGAAAAGAAAATGATCTTTGTCTTTAATGAATAATGCTTGGAAATGATCAAATAAAATATTATTTAAAAAAAGAATTATGTCTAGGCTTTTTCTTTCGTCATGATTTTCTGGTAGTCCAATAATTCTTTTTTTTAATTTTATAATATTTTATTTGATAATTTCCAAGCATTATTCATTAAAGACAAAGATCATTTTCTTTTCCTTCCCCCTACCCCCCATAGCCGATGCGTGATTCCACTGGGTGTCACATGTGTTCTTGATTCGAACCCATTGCCATGTTGTTAATATTTGCATTAGAGTTTCATTTAGAGTCTCTTCTCTGTCATGTCCCCTCAACCACTGTAGTCAGGCAGTTGCTTTTCCTCGGTGTTTCTACTCCCACAGTTTGTCCTCTGCTTATGAATAGTGTTTTTTTCTCCTAGATCCCTGCAGATTGCTCAGGGACATTACACCACCACTAATGGAGAAGTCCATTACGTTTGATTATACCACAGTGCATTAGTCTCTGTGTATAATTTTCTCCTGGTTCTGCTCCTCTCGCTTTGCATTATTTCCTGGAGGTTGTTCCAGTCTCCATGGAATTCCTCCACTTTATTATTCCTTTTAGCACAATAGTAATCCATCACCAACATATACCACAATTTGCTCAGCCATTCCCCAATTGATGGGCATCCCCTCGTTTTCCAGTTTTGGGCCACCACAAAGAGCGCAGCTATGAATATTTTTGTACAAGTCTTTTTGTCCATTATCTCTTTGGGGTACAGACCCAGCAGTGCTATAGCTGGATCAAAGGGCAGACAGTCTTTTATCACCCTTTGGGCATAGTTCCAAATTGCCCTCCAGAATGGTTGGATTAATTCACAACTCCACCAGCAATGAATTAGTGTCCCTACTTTGCCACATCCCCTCCAGCATTCATTACTTTCCTTTGCTATCATGTTAGCCAATCTGCTTGGTGTGAGGTGATACCTCATAGTTGTTTTGATTTGCATCTCTCTGATTATATGAGATTTAGAACACTTTTTCATGTGCTTATTAATAGTTTTGATTTCTTTATCTGAAAACTGCCTATCCATGTCCCTTGCCCATTTATCAATTGGAGAATGGCTTGGTTTTTTGTACATTTGATTTAGATCTTTATAAATTTGAGTAATTAAACCTTTGTCAGAGGTTTCTATGAAGATTTTTCCCAATTTGTTGTTTTCCTTCTGATTTTAGTTAAATTGGTTTTATTTGTACAAAAGCTTTTTAATTTGATGTAGTCAAAATTATTTATTTTACATTTTGTGATTCTTTATATGTCTTGCTTGGTTTTAAAGTCTTTCCCTTCCCAAAGGTCTGACATGTATACTATTCTGTGTTTACCCAATTTACTTATGGTTTCCTTCTTTATGTTTAAGTCATTCACCCATTTTGAATTTATCTTGGTATAGGGTGTGAGGTGTTGATCAATTCCTAATCTCTCCCACACTGTCTTTCAATTTTCCCAGCAGTTTTTATCGAATAGTGGATCTTTGTCGCAAAAGCAGGGATCTTTGGCCTTATCGTATACTGTCTTGCTGGGGTCGCTTGCCCCCAGTCTATTCCACTGATCCTCCTTTCTGTCTCCTAGCCAGTACCAAATTGTTTTGATAACCACTGCTTTATAGTATAGTTTGAGATCTGGGACTGCAAGTCCTCCTTCCTTTGCATTTTTTTTTCATTATCCCCCTGGATATCCTTGATCTTTTGTTATTCCAAATGAACTTTGTCATGGTTTTTTCTAAATCAGTAAAGAATTTTTTTGGGGAGTTCAATGGGTATGGCACTAAATAGATAAATAAGTTTGAGTAGGATGGTCATTTTTATTATATTGGCTCATCCTATCCATGAGCAGTTAATGTTTTTCCAATTGCTCAAGTCTAGTTTTAGTTGTATGGAGAGTGTTTTGTAGTTGTGTTCATATAGTTCCTGTGTTTGTCTCAGGAGATAGATTCCTAGGTATTTTATTTTATCTAAGGTGATTTTGAATGGGATTTCTCATTCTAGTTTTTGCTGCTGAGCTGTGTTGGAGATATATAGAAATGCTGATGACTTATGTGGGTTTATTCTGTATCCTGCAACTTTGCTAAAGTAGTTGATTATTTCAATTAGCTTTTTGGTTGAATCTCTAGGATTCTTTAAGTAGACCATCATGTCATCTGCAAAGAGTGATAACTTGGTCTCCTCCTTGCCTATTTTGATGCCTTCAATTTCTTTTTCTTCTCTAATTGCTACTGCTAGTGTTTCTAGTACAATGTCAAATAGTAGAGGTGATAATGGGCATCCTTGTTTCACTCCTGATTTTATTGGGAATGCATCTAGTTTATCCCCATTGCAAATGATATTAGCTGATGGTTTTAGATATATACTGTTTATTATTTTTAGGAACGGCCCTTCTATTCCTATGCTTTCTAGTGTTTTTAATAGGAATGGGTGTTGTATTTTATCAAAGGCTTTTTCTGCATCTATTGAGATAATCATGTGGTCCTTGTTGGTTTGCTTGTTGATGTGGTCAATTATGTGGATGGTTTTCCTAATATTGAACCAGCCCTGCATTCCTGGTATAAATCCTACTTGATCATGGTGGATGACCCTTCTGATCACTTGCTGGAGTCTTTTTGCTAGTATCCTGTTTAAGATTTTTGCATCTATATTCATTAAGGAGATTGGTCTATAGTTTTCTTTCTCTGTTTTTGACCTGCCTTGTTTTGGAATCAGTACCATGTTTGTGTCATAAAAGGAGTTTCATAGAACTCCCTCTTTGCTTATTATGTCAAATAGTTTGTATAGTATTGGGATTAACTGTTCTCTGAATGTTTGATAGAATTCACAGGTGAATCCATCAGGCCCTGGGGATTTTTTCTTAGGAAGTTCTTTGATGGCTTGTTGAATTTCATTTTCTGATATGGGATTATTTAAGAATTCCACTTCTTCTTCTGTTAGTCTAGGCAGTTTATATTTTTGTATATATTCATCCATATCACCTAAATTGATGTATTTATTGCCATATAATTGAGCAAAGTAATTTTTAATGATTGCCTTAATTTCCTCTTCATCAGAGGTGATGTCCCCCTTTTCATCTTTTATGCTGTTAATTTGCTTTTCTTCCTTCCTTTTTTTAATTAGATTGACCAGTATTTTGTCTATTTTGTTTGTTTTTTCAAAATACCAGCTTCTTGTCTTATTTATCAAATCAATAGTTCTATCACTTTCAATTTTATTAATTTCTCCCTTAAATTTTAGGATTTCTAGCTTGGTTTTCTGCTGGGGGGTTTTAATTTGATCGCTTTCGAGTTTTTTTATTTGCATTTCCAAATGATTGATCTCTGCTCTCCCTAGTTTGTTAATATATGCACTCAGGGATATGAATTTACCTCTGATTACCGCTTTGGCTGCATCCCAAAAGGTTTGAAAGGATGTCTCGCCATTGTCACTTTCCTCAATGAAATTACTAATTGTTTCTATGATTTCTTCTCTAACTAAATGATTTTGGAGTATCATATTGTTTAATTTCCAATTAGTTTTTGATTTGGTTTTCCATGTACCATTACTGATCATTATTTTTATTGCCTTGTGATCTGAAAAGGCTGCATTTATTATTTCTGCTTTTCTGCATTTCTGTACCATGTTTCTGTGACCTAATGTAGGGTCAATCTTTGTGAATGTGCCATGTGGTGCTGAGAAGAAGGTGTATTCCTTCTTCTGTATTCTGCGATTCGTCTACGTTTTGTGGGTGAGTTCATCCCATTCACGTTCAAAGTTATGACTGTCACTTGTGGACTCCCTGGCATTTTTATATCCTTCCCTAATTCTAACCTTTCTTCTTCAGCTCTACCTTTTAGTCCAATGATTTACTTTAAATCAGTCCCCCTTGTCCCCTCCCTTGATATGTTTCCCTTTCTAGTCCTTCCCTTTTTGTTCCCTCCCCTCCCCCTCTTCTTCCCTCCCTTTTTTGTATTCCCTCCCCCTTATCCCCCTTGGTTTCCCCTTCTCCCTTCCCTTATTGGGTAAGATAGAATTCAAGATCCCAATGGATCTGGATGTTCTTCCCTCTCAGAGTTGATTTCCCTGAGAGTAAGGTTTAAGTAAAAACTCTCTTCCTTTCCTTCTTATAGGAGTTTTCTTCCCCTTCCCTTCCCGTGTGAATCTTTGTGTGAGAAAGATTATTCTATTTGATCTTTCTTTCCCCCTATTTACACATTACATTTTCCCCACATGTTAGTATACATAGATTGATATAAATGTAGTCCTTATAGAAGAGAGTTTGAGTAAAAGAAAAAGATAACATTTTTCTCCTTTTCCTTTTCCTTCATATTTACCTTTTCAGGTATTCCATGCTCTTTGTTTTTCAATATCAAACTTTCCACAGAGCTCTGGTCTTTTCTTTGCAAAAAGCTGGAAATCTTCTATTTTTTTGAATGCCCATACTTTCCCTTGGAAGTATATAGTCAGTTTTGATGGATAGCTGATTCTTGGTTGAAGGCCCAGCTCTCTTGCCTTTCTGAAAATCATGTTCCATGCCTCATGATCATTCAGAGTGGAACTTGCAAGGTCTTGTGTGACCCTGATTGGCATTTGTTTATATCTAAATTGTCTTTTTCTGGCTTCTTGTAGGATTTTTTGTTTTGCTTGAAAGCTTTGGAATTTGGCAATTACATTCCTGGGAGTTGTCTTTTGGGGGTTTAGTGTAGAGGGTGTTCTGTGAGCTCTGTCAGTGGCTGTATTGCCCTCTTGTTCTAGGATCTCTGGGCAATTTTCTTTGATTATATCTTGTATTACGATGTCGAGTTGGCTGTTTATTTCTGGCTTTTCTGATATTCCAATTATTCCTAAATTGTCTCTTCTCCCTCTATTTTCCAAGTCTGTCACCTTGTCAGTGAGATATTTTATGTTCTCTTCTAATTTCTTGGTCTTTTGGCTTTGCTTTATTAGTTCTTGCTCATTGTCTTCAAGTTGCCTAATTCTGACCTTTAAAGCCTGGTTTTCCTTTTCACTTTGGTCAAACTGGTTTTGTAGATGTATGAATTTCTTTTGCATTATTTCCCACTTTTCCTCCCAGAAGGCTTCCATCTTTTTGATCCTTTCTGAATCAAATTCTTCATGGGTTTGTGGAGAGTTTCCATTTCCTTTGGAAGGTTTCAGAGCATTTGCTTGTGTTTCCTATTCTATCTCCTCTGTATTTTGTATTTTTGCTCCATAAAATGTGTCCAAAGTCACCCCCTTCTTCTTGTTTTTCTTGGAATTTTGGGGCTTTTGTGCTTCTGTGGAGTTTGCCATCTCTATCTGAGTGGGGAGGACTAGCTTTTCTTATCTGTGTCTGGTGTTCAGAGGTTTTAGCCCCAGGCAGATTGTCCATTCTATGCAGTTGTTGTTCTGTCTTCCCAGGGAAGCCTGGAATTGCTGGTGTTTCCATGTTACTGCCCTCCTCAGCTCCCTCCCGATGCTTCTCCGTTGCCTTACTTCCATGCTCTGAGCCTGGCTTGGCCCTTTCCGAGGAGTGTTTGTTTCTGTGCCTTGGCCAGCCAGAGGAGCCAGCACTCTGAGGGGGGAGGGGCTGTAGCTTCCAGGAGCTCTGGGGGCTCCTGATAGGATTAACTTTCCCTGGGTTGAACTGAGTATGCCCTGAGGCAGGGACCTTCTGTGAGACTCGGATGGAAGGATCCAGCCAGGGGGTTACAAGCTCCCCCCTTCTCTCTCTGTTTCCCTGCTGTCTGTGTTGGGTGCCCCCTCGTCTGAGTCAGGTTGTTTTCAGGAAGTGGTCTTCAGAATAGCTGGCCCTGAGGCTCTGAGTTTCCCTCTGCTGCCTTGGACTTGGCGCTCTGGGTTGGGGGGGGGATGGGTCCTGGGACCTTCCTTCTGCCTACCCCTTAGGTCCGAGTGATCTCGGGTTCTGGCTCAGGAGGGGGTGGGGCATACCTTTTGATCCAGGTCCAGGAGGAGGATTCCCGGGGTCTATGCAGTTGTTCGTTTTGAATTTCGGTGCCCTGGGAGCATATAGTTTGAGTTTGGTAGGGAAGATCTGAACTTTAGCTTTCTCTAAGCCGCCATCTTGACCAGAAGTCATTCCAATAATTCTTAAATTGTATCTTCTGGATCTATTTTCCAGATCTGTAATTTCATCAATGAGGTGTTTCATATTTTCCTCAGTTTTTTCATTCTTTTGATTTCTTTTTATAGACTCTTGCTGCCTTGTGCAGTCATTTGATTCTAGTTGCTAGATTCTAATTTTTAAAGACTGAATTTTATTCCTGGATTTTTGGTCATCCTTCTCCTTCTGGCATGTTTTTCTTTGTAAGTCTTCTTTCACTTTCTTTGCCTCATTTCCAAGCTGATCAATTCTGGCTTTAAGACCCTATTTTCTTATTTTATTTCATGTGCCTTTGTTTCAGATGACTTATTTTGTTTTTAAGTTATTTTCCTAATTGTCTTCAGTCTCTCTTAATTGTTTTTTGAATTGTGTTTGAGTTCTTCCAAAGCCTGAGTCCAATTTGCTAGAATTTCTGTGTTTTTCCTTGGTTTTCTTTGGTCCTCCTCTGTTCCATTTGCTCTTTGTTCATTACCTGGATAGAAGTTGTCAATTGTAATTTTTTTCTTTTTCTGTTGCTTACTCATATTTTTTCCTTCTTTCCCTCCTATGATTAATTGTAATCTTGCTCCTCTGATTATTTGCTGGATCTATTGGTTTGGGCTATTCTGTACTGAAGGGACTTCTCTGCTCTGCTGATTGACTAGATTCTAGATGCTTTTGAATTGTGGTGCTGGGGAAGATTTGGGCATCATGAAGGTGAAATCAATTGATACTTGAAAAAATTAATTCAGACTAACAACAACAAGGCTAAAAGAAGCTTAACTGATTTGGCCACATAATGAGAAGGACCCATTGGAAAAGCTCCTTCTGTTGGGAAATAGTAAAGACAAAAGGATAAGGAGTATACAGCTGGACAGGTCAGTGGATTGAGAGTCAGGTCTAGAGATGGGAGGTCCCAGGTTCAAATTTGGCCTCAGACACTTCCTGGCTGTGTGACCTTGGGCTTAACCACTTAACCCCCATTGCCTAGCACTTACCACTCTTCTGCTTTGGAAATGATACTTAGTATTGTTTCTAAGGCATAAGGTAAAGATTTTTAAAAAAGGAGAGAGGGACAGCAGAAGATGAGATGGTTAAATAGTATCATGGACCCTATTTGGACATGGACAACCTGAGCTTGGACAGTCTTTGGAAGATAATATAGAAGGCCCTGAAGCATTATATTCCATGGGGTCACAAAGAGCTGGGTACAATGAATAACCAAACAACAACAAAGATAAGGGCACTAGGTATTGTGGACAAGAAAACAAATGCAATGAGGTAGGAATGAGATGGGATAACTTCCATAAGCAATCTGGGAAACTCACATGTTATCAGACCTTTTGGCTGAGTTTCCTGGGCAAGAAGTCACTATGCTCCATTGCCCACTTCAATCTTGAGCCCAAATCACTGAGCAAATGTTGGAATGAAAAACTGACAAGAGAACTAAAAAATCACCTTCTCCAAACACCTTGATTCTCTTAGGTTCCACATAAAAATAACTATTATTCACAGTAACTCATTTAGTCCTCACAATAACCCACTGAGTTAGGTACAGATGTTAATATTTTGCCCATTTTACAGATAAGGAATCTGAAGCTCAGAGAAGTTAAATGATATTTCTAGGGTCACATAGCTAAAATGCTAGAAATTTGAATTGAGCTAACAGGTTTCTGTTATTAAGATGGATAAAATGAACTGTCTTTTTGTCTACCTCAGGACAAAGAAGAATCTGAAACTGGAAGAAAAAGGATTGAGCTCTTCAAAAGGTAGACAATGTACAAACAAAGATATATTAATGGAAAGATATTTACCAAGCTTTGGAAGACCCTTACCAATAAATTGCTGTGCAAGGTCCAGGCCTCATTTATGGAAGAAGAACATTGTTTTGGTTCCCAACATGTCTCTTCTTGAAGTTTGACACTAAAGAGGGCAACAGAAAAAGATATTTTCACAAACTTGCCTTTGTAAAAGGAGGTGACCCTCTGTCCTGTTCATTAAAAGGGCCCTTAACTAAATCCGGCTGTGTGCCAACCAATTGACATGGCGGTTACCTAATCTGGTCCTTCAGATAGGCTAGGGAAGAGTATAATGACCAGAAGGAAAAACAAAGGTCTCTCATCCAGAACTGGAATGGAGCTTTTCCCCTCTTAGCCCAGACCCCAAGCCAGCATTTAACCCCTTTGCCTTATCTTCCCTTTCTCACTGGTGATTTCCCTAGGATAAATTAGTGCTTGCAGAATCTGGTGGGATGCTCTTCCTACACAAATGGGGAAAACACAGAGCTCTTCACAAACTGATTGCAATCTCTCTGGCCATCTTCCATCCTGTCTGCTCAGGGATGAATCTATTGTAGAAGCAGGTGAAAGTCTATTGGCCCCTCTCCTTCTCCTTCTTGTGGTCCCAAGAGAGGAGCTACTTGTGCAGGACCTTCAATGCTTGCCCCATATCTCTGACTAGAGCTTGATTTTAAGATGTGATGTAACCGAGACAGCAGCAAGCAGCCCCCCAAATTAAAACCAAACCAAACCAAAATCAAATGGGAGTCAGGTCCAAAATTACAAAGAAGTAACATCATCCCTGGGTAGAAAATGAAGGCAACCTGAGAGAACCTGCTGTTTTTCTGTACCAGAAAGTGCTAGGGAAAGGATGGTTGGCACTTCACACTGCTTTCGTTTGCATTGCTCATGGGTAAAGAGAAAGATAACAACACTGTTTTGAACATTTGGACGTTTTGTTACCAGAGAGAGCTATAGAAAGTCTGAATTCTCTGACTGCAATGGGAAAAAAAGGAAGCACTTAACTGTAATTTACTGTCTGTTCATCACCAGAGGCATATCTCTGTAAGGTGAAGAGCTCTGGTCATCTTTTTTAAAATCAAGGCAAAATGGTTAGAAAAAAAGATATAAACAGAGTTTTAAGAGAAAAAAAAAACTCTTAGAAAGAGAGGTTTGAGGAATTTCACCCAGAGGCCCTATTTCCAGCCTCCAGCCTAGTGCTGAGAGGCTGGGCCTCATTTTCTGAAACAGCAGGAACTCCAAAACCTGGCAAGGCAATGTGCCCATACCCCACCACCCCTGCCTCAGGGAGTATGTTTTGCCTCTCCACTTTTTTCCCTTAGCCAATATATAGCTTTCACAAGTATGGGTTGTCTTCTCCATCCATTTCCAATCTCCCCTATTTCTCTTGTATCCCACTTTTCTCTACCCCATCACCTAGGGCAGGATTCTGTACAGTAAAAAATTCTAACAACTTATCTTGACCAGAAGGGAGTTTGTTATTGTAGAATGAACACTAGATTTGGAGTCAGAAAACTTGAGTTCAAATTCTAATTTTGCCACTTCTTACCAGTGCAGGAAAGTCACTTCTTCCCCTGAGATTTAGTTTTCTCATCTGTCAAATAGAAAGGGGATAGATTAAATGATCTCTAAGGTACCTTCTAGTTCTAAATCTCATAATTCTTTATGATTCTATATATTTCCTTCCCCCTTTCCATGTACTCATCCACCCCAGGCAGTCTCTAGCCAATGTTTAAGTACTTCAGTAAGAAAAATAGCTTAATTCCTGAAAGGTAATGATATTTACTTCTTGTTATAAATTAAGTATTAAGGATATTGCCATTTATTAAAAACAGCACAAGTTTTATAAAGAGCTTCCCTTTCAAACTTTTGAAGCAAGCATTATTATATTAATTTTACAGAGAAGTAAACTGAGTTTCATACAAGTAATTTGTCCAATGACACAGCTAAAAGGTACTGAAATTAAGCTTATGATCCCAAGTCTTCTTAATTCTAAAGTAATGTTCTTTCTATTACATCATATTATATCCCTCAAATAGATGACTATTATTGTTATTATTGAGTCATTTCAGTAGTACTCAACTTCATAACCCCATTAGGGGTTTTCTTGGCAGACACTAGAGTGATTTGCTGTTTCTTTCTCGATCTCATTTGACAGATAAGAAAACTGAGGCAAATGGGATTCATTGAATTGCCCAGGGTCACACAGGTAGGAAGTGTCTGAGGTCAGATTCGCACTCAGGAAGATGAGTCTTCCTGACTCCAGGATTGACACTCTATCCACCACACCACCTACTTGTCTCATGGCTATTATAGCAAACAACAATTGGGCCAATGACAATAATTATGAAACTGAATAAATCAAAGTAATAAGAGTAACTTCTAGACCCACAAGTATTATGTGCTACTGTTACAAATGTGGAAAAGACACACAAAAATCTTTCCCAAAAATAAATAGAGGTCTTCAAAGTTTATACAAAAGAGTGAAAATTAAGCCACAAAAAAGATCAATAACAGATACAGGGTCACTTGAACAATAACCGAATTGTTACTGTGCTCAACACAATGTTTCAAGTCAGCTTGAAGTGTAAACTTTACTTAAGTGGGAAAGAAAATATGTCAACAGGCCTAAAGGAATTGCTAAACATCCATCTCATCAATCACATGATTATGCTGTGGAAAAAGCCAAAGAGGGAGTGGTCAGACAGTAGATACTCAAAGTCACATCTTTAGTTTTCAAAGTTATAAAACATGTATAATTAAGTATATTTAATGTAAAAATCCATTTTTTTCCAGACCTGTAATTTTATTCATTAAAGGAGCTACTACTAAGGAACTTCTTCTGTCAATGAAGACCAATCATTATCTTTTCTGTAAGTGACAGTCTTTGAGAGTGACCCAGGGCACTGTGGTTAAATGACCTGCTCAGGCTCATATGACTGGTATGTACCAGATTGATATGGCTAGATGATACAGTGGATAGAGCTGGACCTGGGGTCAGGAAGACTCAATTTTCATTTGCCTCAGTTTGCTCATCTGCATAATGGGGATAATAATAGCTGCTATCTCTCAGGGTACTTGTGAGGATCAAATGAGATATTAATTGTAAAATGCTTAGCACAGTGCCTCACACATAGTAAGTACTATATGGATGTTAGCTATTCTTAATCCAAGGGTAGAACCATGATTTTCCTGATATTAGGAACAGGTCCCTCCCTACTTATTAAGCCATATTAATCCTCATTCTGAGAAACTCTTATGTTTGAAAAATAAATGTATACAAATTTAAGTTCATAGAATTGTGGGGGATTCAAATGATAACTTTTGGGGAATTTTTTTTTTTGTAGAACAATTATTTCCTTATTGTCTTACCCTCAGTGAAAAGAAAGGTGAAGATTTGCTCAACTTAGAACTCTAAAACTAATGATCCCTTAAAAATTGAAGGAAAAAACCCAAAACTTCCCTTTGGGTTTCATCTTTTAAACAAACACATTGGATTCTGTTTCAAAAATATCAGTTAAAGCCAATAAGTTGCTTTTCTGGAATAATCGCCACATTCTAGCAAGATGCTAGAACAGGAATGTCAGTGTCAAAGCAATAGCTGTAAACATGACATTGTGCTTTACAGTTAATTGAGCACTTTATAAGCATTGTGTCATTTGAGTCTCACCAAAACTCCATGAAATAAGGGGGGGGGGGGGAAGACATTATTATATTCCTTTTACAGGTAAGGAAACTGAGGATTAGATAAGGTAAATGACTTCTCCAAAGTCACATGGCTAATGGTTGATGATGAAAAATAGCTCCAGTCCGTTGGAAGAGTAGTGAGAGACTGATGGTGTAGAATGAAATATGCATTTTAGAAATGACCAGTGTATTGGTTTTTCCTTAACCAAACATATCTCTTATAAGGGAAGGCTTCCACTACAGGAGAGAGGAAGGGAAGAGAAGAGAGGTTATGGGAAGTATTAAGAAGAAAAAACAAAACTCCTGTGCTATTGAAATTAAATCTGTTTATTTTGCCCTCTTTTTCTCTTTCTCATCACTATCTACCAAACACCAGGATACTCATGTACTTTCTTTGAAGGAGAAAGTAGACTGAAATAATCCATACTTTTTCCACACATCCCTTTCTATTGCTCTCGGTAATTCCAACACTCATATGCATGACCCTTCACTCCTTTCCAGTCTACACTACCATATCCCAGAAACCTCTTCATCCTGGAAGATCACTCCAGCCCAGGAATTCACATGTTGAATATATCTTCCATCACTGCCACTCTATCTTTAATTGGATAACTTCTTCCCAAACCTCCACATAGGAAGGGTACCCAGGGCAGTGATATCTCATATCTCTCCAGGTTATACTCCTGAATCTGTTGAACTTTCTCTACCATGCCTCCATAAAGGGTGGTTGGTGTGCCCTTTCTGTCCCCTTCCTTCCTTTTATATATGGTCTTCCTCCATTAGAATATTAGTTCCTTAAGGGAAGGGACTATCTCTTTTTTTTACTTATAATTATATCCCCAGAACTTAGAATAGCGTCTGGCACATATGTGCTAGCACATATATGCTAATAAATGGTTTTTTTAACTGATCTTGACTTTTAAAGATTGCATTTCTACTTGAGATAACTAGGTGGCACAATGGCTAGAACTCCAGGCCTGGAATCAGAAAGATCTGAGTTCAAAATCAGCCTCAGATACTTACAAGCTATGTTATTCTCAGAGAATCATTTAACCTCTAATTACCTGAATGTCCTGCAAAATGGGGTTAATAACAGCACCTACCTCCCAGAATTATTGGAAGGATCAAGTGAGATAATAATAATAAAGCACTTAGCACAGTACCTGGAACATAGAAAGCACTATATAAATGTTAACTATTATCATTGTTATTATTTTCAGCCACCTATCAGCAGATAAGTAAATAGATAGGGAGAGAGAGAGAGAGAGAGAGAGATAAATAAATGGGTAGATAGATAGATAGATAGATAGATAGATGGATAGATGGATGGATGGATGATGGATGATGGACGGATAGATGGATGGGATGGAGAGAGCATTTATTACTTTTTGTCAGACATTGTGCTAATCATCCAAGATATAAAATAGTGGGTTCCTCCTTTCAAGAGACTTATATCCTAATGGAGAGAAGACAACATAGAAAGGGAAGATGGAAGAGGGAAAGATCACCCTTCAGGGTCAAGGCAGCAAGTATATAGGTAGGACAGGCCAGAGAGAGAGAGCTGAGAAGGGAGTAGAATGGTAGAGACGACATCTACTACATAAATTCTTATCTTGTCTACTAGAATGGTTAATGAGGATTCTCCTGAAATTGTCAAAAAGAACTACCTTTATAAACCCCAGGTTCAATCCTTGGAGCAAGGATGTCCTTGGCAGGAAAGGGGAGTCTTTAGTCTGGCCAGATACACAGCCAGGAGCTGAATCTCTGCACAATAACCTTGTCACTGACTAATTCCCCTGGAGTCTATTTGCCCTAATTCTGGGCTACTTAACCTCCAAAAGCCCTGACAAATGACACTTCTTCAACCATTCCCCTGAGAGCACACACACACATGCACACATACACACACATACGCACATACACACACATGCATAGAGGAAATATGGAAATATGACCTGGACATCTAAAATAGAAGGAAGTAACAAGGAGAAACTAATATATTCATATGCCATCCTATAAGATAATTCATAATCATAGGTCACATTTATATAGCAAAATGCTTTACATTTTATCTCATTTTATCCTAACAAACCTTTGGAGTTGATGCTATTACTATCCCTATTTTACATATAATCAACCTGAGGCTGTGAGAGGTTCAGTAAGTTGCCCAGAGTCACAGAAGTAGTAAATATCTAAGGGAGGATTTGAATTCAGGTCTTCCAGATTCCAGGTTGAATTACTCTCTATACTATACTGCTAGGTGCAGTTGTTTTCCAATTGTTTGGTATCACAGAATTTTAATTGAAATTTTAGATGGAATATTGGAATATAGATGGAATATAGATGAAACATCTATAAAGTACTTATGATAGTGCCTGGCACATGGAAGACTATGTAAAATACTAGCTATGAGCTAGTGTTACCAACCAGAATCACACAAACCCAAAAAGGAATTCCGAAAAGGAATACCCAATAAGTGGTCATCCAGCTTCTGCTCTAATACATCCAAAGAGAAAACTCACCACCTCTTGAAGAAACCCAATCAACATAGCAATAATTCTTAGGAAGGTTTTTTTTCCTGATATTAAAACTCAATGTGCCTTTTTGCAACTTCCACACATTGCTCCAAAGTTCTGTCCTCTGGGCGAGACTGCAATCATATTCTTCCCCTGGAATCATCTCCTTCAAAGGATTCTTATGAACCTTGGGTTCAAGGTTCTTCACCATTCTGGTCAATCTCCTCTGGACATTCTTTGGCCTATCAATGTCCTTCATAAATTGTGATTTATATCTCCAAGAACTGGAGACAATATTCCAGGTGAAGTCTGACTAAAACAATACAAAGAGGATCTACCACCTTCTTGTTCTCAGAAGTTCTCCCTCTCAAAGCAGCCCAAGATCACATTAGATTTTATGGCTGTCATATTGGACTGCTTGGTTTTTATTGTTTAGTCATTTTTCAGTCATGTCTGACTCTTTGTGACCCCATTTGGAGTTTTCCTGGCAAAGATCCTGGAGTGATTTGCCATTTCCTTCTCCAGCTCATTGTACAGATGATGCAGACATACAGATGAGACAAATAGGGTTAAGCACCTTGACAAGGTCACACAGCTATTAAGTATCTGAAACTGGATTTGAACTCGAGGAAAATGAGACTTCCTGACTGCAGGTCTGTCACACTGTACCACTTAGCTGCCTCATTGTACTGTGTAGATCCATAACAAATTACACTTATCTCTCAGGATTGTTGTGAGGATCAAATAAGATGATAGTTGTAAAACACTTAACCCAGTGTTTGGCACATACTGACCACTATATAAATTATTGTCATCATCATCATTATTATTATAACTTCCAAAATTTTCTTTAGACAACTATTGTTGCCATTTTTTTTAGTTGTCTCCAACTCTAGACATACTAAATGAGCACCGAGCTGCCCTTGATGCACTCATATCATCTGGCTCAGAGGAAATATTATCTTTGCTACTGAAAGAATGTTGTTCGGTCATTTCAGTCATGTCTTACTCTTGATGATCCCATTTGGGGGGTTTCTTGGAAAAGATACTAGAGTGGTTTACCATTTCCTTCTCCAGCTCATCTGACAAATGAGGAAACTGAAGCAAACAGAGTTAAGTAAGTGACTTGTCCAGGGTCACATAGGAAGTATCTGAGGCCACATTTGAACTCATGAAGATGAGTCTCTTGGCATCAGGTCCAGCATACTACCTACTTACTACACCAGATAGCTGCCCCTTTTTAGACAAATAATATCTAATTCTGCCTCCCCCATCTTGTATTTATGAAGCTGATTTTTGAACCCAAGTATAAGACTTTATATTTGTTCCTATTTAATTCCATTTTAGAAGAGTTGGCCAGTGTTCTAACCCAAGAAGATCTTTTTGGATCCTGACTCCTTTCCAATATGTCTGTTACCACTTGTGTCTTTATGGCATCTACACATATGATAAGCATACTTTCTATTGCTTTAGCAAGTCACTGATAAAAGTATTAAGCAACAGAGAGCCAAAAATAGATCTCTAAGGATTGCTCTAAAGAGCTTCTGAAAAGATGACATCTAACCATGAAGACATTCTTTACCATTCAACGAATGCCAAATCATCTCTTTCCATCTTTCCCCATATGAATAGTATGAGATATTCCATCAAATTCTTTGCTAAAATCCAAGTTAAATATCAGCAGTGATATTTTGATCTATTCTTCATTTACCAATTTAGAGGGGCAGCTCAAAGAGTAAGATTAGTCCTAGTATAATCTGCCCTTGATAAAACTACTGGCTCTTTATGTTCACTAAGCATCTCATTAATGACTCATTCTACAATTATGCCTGCCCTTAAAGTCAAACTAATTGTTCTGTAGTTTTCAGGCTCTATTCTCTTCTCTTTTTTGAAATTCAAGACATTTGTCTTTATCAGATCCTGTACCCTTGCTCCTATTTTCCAGTCTTTCAACTCCTATTGATTCTTGTTCATCATTAACATCCATCCATTCTCAGGGGACAGTGAGGTGGCTTAGTAGAGGGCCAATCCTGAAATCAGAACAATTCATTTTTACTGATTTCAAATCAGACTAATTAGCTATTTTAGTCTGGGCATGTCATTTAACCCTGATTGCCTCAGTTTCCCCATCTGTCAGATGAGCTAGAGTCAGAAATATCAAACCACTCCAGTCTCTTTGCCAAGAAAACTCAAAATGAGGTCATAAAGAGTAAGACATAACTGAAATGACTGAACAACATTCTTTAAGTAGCAAAGGAAATAGTTCCTCTGAGCCAGGTGATTTGAGTGCATCAAGGACAACTCGGTACTCATTTAGTATGTCTTTATTCCTATTGGGTATGACCTCCCTGCTAGCCATTTTTGTTCCAGTCATCTCTGATCCAAAGGTCATTTTCCTTTGGAGAGAAAACAAACACAAACTACAAATTGAGTAGCTCAGCCTTTTCTCTGTTGTCAGTAATCATCCTCCTAGGCAACCAAAGCAATGATTCAACCCCTTCTTTGATTCTCCCCTTCCCCAACATAGCTTAAAAAAAAAATCCCTTCTCTTAACTAACAATTCTTTTTGTTGTCCTTCACTTTCTTTGCCAGATTCAGCTCATTTTGAGCTTTAGCACCCTGCTGCTATTTTAAAAATACCTTGTCACACAAATATTCATTCTGTTACCTGCCCTTGATCCCATATTCTACACATACTTTACACATCCTCTATTTTAATCTAAGTTGTTTGGTGAGTTCCCTAAGGGCACATCTTCTCAGACAACTCCCGCTTTTCCTCTTTATTAGAATTGTTTTCTATTTTGCCTTTAGATGTTCATTTTTGAGAGTTTCCCTCCCTCCCTCCTCTGGCTAACTTCTCCCATAAAAATTTAGTTCATAGTCAGTCAACTATCATTTATTAAGCACCTCTTATGTGCCAGGCACTGTGCTAACTGCTAGGCCTATGAGGTAAGGCAAAAACAGTCCCAAATATCAGGGAATTCACAGTCTAATAAGAAAAACAACATAGAAATAACATGAACAAAATATATACAGCATAAATTGTAGAATATCTTAGAGGTAAGGCACTAATATTAAGAAGAGCTGGGACTTTAGCTAAGATTTGAAAGAAGCCAGGAAAGGTAGAAGATGGGCATAGAAACCTACTGATCTTTTCTATGACATTTTAAAAATCTGATATGTGTCAGAATATCCTGTTTTCTTAGTTTCTCTCTAGAGCCAACTGGGGCTCAGTGATTAACAGCACTGGGCATGGAGTCAAGAAGACCTGAATTTGGATCTGGCCTCAGACACTTCCTAGATGATTGACCCTGGACAAGTCACTTAACCTCTGATTGCCTGACAAAAGGAGGAGGAAATAGCAAACCACTCTATTATTCTTGCCAAAAAATCCCCAGGGATAAGTAATGGCTCCTGGGGTCATGAAGAACCAAATATGACTGAACAACTGAACAACATCATAAACTCTAAGAGATAATGGTCACTTCCACTCAGCAGTCCCATCGTTTTCACCCTAGTGGTCCATTCTTCTCTCTTAATAAAAATTATATACAGAAGGAATTCCCCTTGTCCAATTTCCCATTTTTTGAAAAGCAGAATTTCCATTCATATAAGTAAAAAAAACTATTTTTTAAACCTATTAGTTGATCTACTTTTATCAGAGAGTTCTAAAAGACATATAGAGAGATGCAGTCTCCTATCATAACTATATCATGCCACTAGCCCAGGTTCGTGATCTGTCAACAAACTCTTTACCTATTTCTTCTTTCTGTCTCAGTAGTCTGTCACAAGGTTTTTGAGACAGTTGATTGTCATACCTTTTCTAATAGTGATGATAGAATTGATTTAATTTCTGCTCCCAAAAGAAAATGTGGAAAGTAGAAGGAGGAAAGAGTCGCCAGAATTCTGTCTATCCCCATCTGATTGCTGTATTTCCTCACAGGTACACTTTCTTAATATACATTGCTATTTCATCCCCTTTTATATACCTTTTTCCTTTGAATAAACTGTACTCATCCTGAGCTAGAGTCCAATTTTGTATTTCATACTCCAAATCTCAGAGATACCTATGGGATCAAATTGGCCTTCTGACATTAGGATGCATGGTTCATCTTGTTTATTACATAAACTTGGGACTTTTATGAATAGGCATAAGGAGAGGTAGAATTTTTTACTGGCCCTTTTATTTTGATTTTGTCTCCTATGAATTTCTGAATGTCTTAACTGTTATTTTTATTCCTTCATTGTATCTATGATTTTAAAACCCTTTTGACAAAATTTTCAGGATACTAGGCAAATATATTCTTATCAATCTATGTTATGTGCCAAGAAATTCCTGTCTAGGAGTCAGGAGTCATTCCATGATTTTTATGCCAGGTCATGAATTTCAAATCCAATTCTCATACATCTTCTCAATTGGCATTTCAATTCCATATACACTTTTGTCTTCTTCATCCCTTGCCTTCAATAAGCATCTGTGAAAAAAAACAAAATCTGTGGAATGAGATACGGTGGAAAAGAAAAAAAAAGAAAACAAACTTGTGTTCAAATCTGGTGTATGATGTTTAGCCCCATATGACTTTGAGTTATTCACTTATTCACCTTCCCCCCACCCCTAAGCCTCATTTTCCTCATCTGTAAAATGAAGGAGTAGGAATAGATAGCTTCAGAAATCCCTCCCAGTTTAAGAAATATCTATAGTTTTAGGTCCTTAGTTTCTTGATCAACTGTATAATATTGCGCAACTTCTTCAGTTGCATCTACAAGAAGCATTTTTTGCCCACATGAATCATCAGAGGTGATTATTCATCTGTTTTGATGAGTTTTGGAAGTTTCCCTGTTATGTCTAGAACACATACTCCAGAACCCACTAGATTTCTATTGTTGTAATCAATTCAACAAAGAGTATCTAATTGTATACCACTGATCAGAAAGTCATCAACTACCATTCTCCTTTCTCTTACCCTTTCTGCTTGATCTTTTTATTTTATCATTCCTTGGAGGAGAAGACAAGAGATATCTTCAGAACAATCAGCCTCCTCTTCTTCAGGAGAAGACTCAATTTTGTTGGTGATCTTGTTTTTCCTCTGTAAGGGTTAAATTAGGAGTTTTGACAAAATAAGAGAGCAGCTTTTACTAATTTAAGTTTTAATAAGAATATAGTAGAGTTGTAAATTAATATAATCCCTTTAAGCCAGAGAAAATTTCTAGCAGCTTTTAACAATTAACTGTTTAGTTTTAATTAAAATAAAGATAGTGAAAGAATATAGTAAAATGAATATTGTGAAGGAGAGAAATATAGGAAAGAGGTAGAGAATGAAAATTTCCTAATGTCTATACTAGTTAACCTATAACTCCCTATCACTCCCTATAATTACTACCTAAAATTGCCTATATCTACCTATAACTGTCTATAACTACCACTAATAACAACCATCCCACAAAGTTCCAACCCAATCCAGCCCCATAAAAAACAACCCAATCAGTGTTTAATCCAATCCCTGTTAGGTCTGTTAACAAAGAACAGCCACCTTCCAAAAAGTTCAAGAAAGGAAAAAAAAAACCTAACAGCCCAAACCAAAAGTCAAAAACCCCTCTCAGTAAGCTCAGGCCTACCTTTTATATTTCAGCAACTAAATTCCAGCCACCAACCCAACTCACCATCAGAAACCAACTTCCCTGCAACTGCCAGCCCTAAGTGTCATGACCAACTGACTCTCCCTTTTTAAACCGTTTTCCTACCTTACTTCCTGTCTCTATGGTTTCTACTTCCTGTCACTATGGGCTGGTAAATCTCTATTCATGTCTATGGTAAGAGGATCTCCAGATCCCCTGTTAAATTTAAAAAGGCATAAAGAATTCCTTTTTACACCTCCAAGTATACAATTGCTCTTTTATGACTTGTCTGAGTCTTTATTACATTCTTGAACTCTCCACACTTCTAACAAGGGTAGATCTTTCCTCTCCCACTTCAGATACTTTATTTTCTCACCAAAGTCCCAATTCCATTATTGTAAGAATATTTCAAACTGCCTGGCAACCTAAATGATAGAAAATAATTCCCAGAATCTTTCACTTTTTATTTAAAGAAATTGACCAGTCTATACTTAGAATACAAACAATAATCATTTGTGATAGAAATAGTAGCATCAAACATGCAATGCAAGTTGATGCAAAATGTCTCTTTTTTGGTACAACAATTAATACTATCACTTAATTTTATTGAATGACTAATGGGTATTTACATCTCACTACCTAAGCAGCCCCTTTCAGTCTTGTATCACCTTTTAACAACTTGAACTCTATATCAAACATCCTACTAGAATAATCTTTAGTCTACTATCCCAAAATCTATCCAGGAACTGACATAATATGCAAAATTAAGAACCATTCCCTGACATACAAGCAATCAAAAGATAGGAACAAATAGTTCAAAAGATGAAACACAAATGATCAATGCCCTGAAAAGTTCTAAATCATTAATAATCAAAGAATTGAAATTACCCTAGAGTAACACTCCCAACAGGTACCTGATGCTCCAATCTTATGAAACTCATTCACCAAGTATGACCTGGCATTTCCAGCCTCCTTGTTTTTGCTAAAGTTATTCCCTCCCCCCTGCCCCCGCCCCGAGTGTTATTCCTCTAGTCTCTGCCTGTCTAAACCCTATCCTGTCTATAAGGCCAACCTCAAAAACCTTCCATGATTTCTCCACATCAGGAAAGGACTCCCCTCTGAGCTTCCATAGCACATTTTATACATCTATTTTACTGCATGTATCACCTGTATTGTGGTTATTTGTATATATGCCTTTATCTCCCCTACTAAATTCAGCAGCTCCTTGAGGATAGGACTTTACCTTATTCATATACTTCTCTCCTGTGGTCCCTAGAATTGCCAGGAAACAAGTATGTATTGGGTGCTTACTATGTGTCAGATGCTGTGCTATAAATTAAACATAGTAAATTCTCACTAAATATATTGAATTAAAAATGAATGTACAGATGAGTGGATGGATTTAAAAGAAAAGGCAGAACTATCTTTGCATTTTAAAAACCTTATCAGAACTTGACATGATGTTGGTTCCTTTCAGCTCCTGTGCTGAGCATAGTCATATTATTCTTCTTCCCAATCAGAAACAGAAAAACCACAGATAAGAAAACAATCATGTATAGTTATGTCTTCATAAGTTTATATTTTCTTTCATGTGAATCAATGGTTCAGCTTGTATAGATTTTGACAGCAAATTTTTTTAAACAAAGAGCAGAGAACCTTAGCCAGCTTCCTTGGCTCAAAAACCTGCTTCTCCCCTCCAAGCAGCAGTGAGAAGGCAGAGGAAATAGAATGAAAAAAGAAGGCATCCATAGAATGTGGTTTTCTTTCATCTGGCTTTTCATTCATTTCTTCATGCTGACCAATATGACAGCAGGAGAGTGTTTAACCGATGACTTAAATAGCTTTCTCTCCACTTATTATTCAGGAAATCACCTAGGCTAAGCTCTCCATGTTCTCACTGTATTTGAGTATAATTCATACACACACACAACAGCCATTTAAACTGCCATTGCTTGGTCTGAATGGACTGTTGGCTCTGATACTGAGAAACTATTCCTTGGATGAGATATCAATAGAGCAAGGAAATTGTCTCTGTCTCTGGGACTGTTACCAGGGCTTCCTCCTTTCAAGGCTAGCAGCAGACATACTATAAAAAACATTTCTCTGTGCTCCCTTCATTGTTTCTTCACATTAGAAACAAGGAACTGCAAAAGAACATTCATTATTTGTATTTGGCAAGAAGGGCGATAGCCAGAACTCAGCTTCAATAGGCATGGAACTGACTAAGGGTCTAAAAGACTTGGGAGCTATATATTAAATTCATAATATATATGGGCTCCATTTATATCAATATATGTTGTCAAAAGCCTCAATTACAATTCATGTCAAGATTAGCTAGCCAGTCTAAGCAATATAAAATGTTCAGGGAATGCTTAATTTTGGAATAAGAAACCAAATTTTGGGGGGAAATTCCTTGTCAGGAACAAGTATTATTTGGGACCACCCAAGTGTCAAGATAAATCTCTCTAAGCCCAGTCAATGAGTAAATGGTCCTCATACTCTAAAGAGTTAGCATTAGCAAACCTTTATATCTAATGATAAATTTAGCCTTGTGAATTGGCAATAAAACTCAAACTTTTAAATATTAGTCAACAAGTTCAGAAAGCACTGTGGAGTTAGGAGACTTCATTTTACTCCTGGTGAAACTGTTAACCAGCTAGATGACGTTGGGCAAGCAACAAAATCTCTCTTAGGATCTATGATTATATTTCATCATATGTGTAAGTTACCATGTGCCTTGAAAAATAACTCCTTAGCATCATGATCAAGTACCCCATTAAAGCTTCAATATACTGTATCTTATCCCCAGCATTATTTGATATGATACACAACATATGTGACCAGAAGTATCATTACATAAAGAAACTATGACCTTAAAGTGTTATTCACAAGGGACTTGATGACAGGTCTATATGAGGGAGTAAGGATGAAGGAAGAAAAAGATGGGAATAAGCATTTATAAAGCATTTTTTAAAGTGCCATGTACTGTGCTAGTATCAAATAGTATCTCGTTTATAGACAACATCTGGGAAGATTCTCTTCATTGTTTCTTGAAATATGATATCCAGGCTCTTTTTGTGGTAGTTCATTACTTTTGGTTATTCCATTGGTTTTTGATTTATATCTCCTTGGACTGTTGTCCAGGTAAATTGATGTTTACATAAGATTTATCATGTCTTCTTTTTTCAGTCTTTGACTTAGTTTTAATTTTTCTTGTTGTTTCATAAAACCTAACTTCTGCCTGGTATGTCTAATTTTTAGTGTTAGACAATGTTGTTCACCCCTTGGACTAAGCTACTAATTTTCCTTCTAAGACTCGTTTCTTTTCCAGTTTTTTGTCTAGAGTTCTCATTTCATTTATAATATCATGCTTAACTCTTTTAAAAATATGTTTTACTTCATTTCTTCCAGTAATTTTAGTTGATCTTGTGTACAAGCTATGCTATCTTTTGAATCTTTGTTCTTATGTGTCTCTCTCTCTTTTTTTTTAGTATACTCATTCTTCCAGCTTTATATCCTAAATTGAGACTTTGTGTCAGAAGCATACTTCAAGGGGAAATATTGAGGTTTTAAGTTGTTCTGCTGTATTATTCTGGGTCCTGTGGCTATGTTCTCTAAGTACTGAGTTTGGTATTTTTCAAGAATCTTGGTGACTAGCTTGCCAAGAAGCAAAAACCTTGCAATATACCCTAAATAGTCTGATCTAGGTCACAGTACAACTAGGTAGAGAAATGATAGACAGTTACAGGGCATGTTCCCATTCAGTCCATTGAAAGACTCTCCAGATTCAGAGTCAGAGCCATTTGTTGACCTCTGTTCTACAACACTTGCCTTGATCACTTCCCCAAGGTTATAATCCAAACTCTATAACTTTCTAGCTATAGGATCAATGATAATTCACCCCTCCATGTCTCATTATAATCACTAATAAAATAGAGATTATATTTATTTTATTATGCTCTTCACTAGAACATTAGGAGGATATAAGAAAATTCCATTCAGCAATTACTTATTGTATATTATGTGCAAGATGATGAGGACTCAAAGACACAAATGAAATAATCTGCCTTCAAAGAATATAGTTATTATCTCTTTGCTCAAAGACTAGATAGTCTACTTGGTTTCTTACCATTTTTCTTTGGTATACTACCTTTGGACCTCTACTGCTTCTATTACCAAAATAACAGTATATTTATAGATGACACATACATACTTTTTTTTATTTTCTGAAATGCCTTCTGGATAAACTCTATTATTTTATTGAAGTTGGTTTTACCCTTTGATTATAGGGCTAGAGGGTGGATTACATAATTCCTCCCAAAGCCTTCCTTTATAGAGGAAAGAAATTTGATGTTTTCTGCTCACTCTACTCTGTATCTGCTACTCTGCCTGATTTCAACTCTCCAGAGCAAGATGCTCCTTAGTCTTCCCCAACAAACCTCTATATTCCTGACTTCTAAATGGGAATGAGTGGAGATGGAGAGATCTGAAACAGAAAATAAAATAAAATTCAATGGAAAATTTTTTAAAGAAAATATTCAGAGTTAGGAGATGGAATGTATCAGAGAGAAAATGGTGACTGATGACATTAAAGAATGTAGAAAGATCAGGAAGGATAAGGATTGAGAAAAAGACTTGACAATAAGAGATCATTGATAATTTTGGGAGAGAATAGTTTCGGGTGAATGATGAGGTCTGAAGTCAAAATGCTGTTGAAAGTAAGAGGAAAAGTGAAGAAATCTTTTGTAAATGACCTCCTCAAGGAATTTAATCACAAAAGGGAAGAAATGTGAGACAATATCTTGTGGGAATATATAGATCAAATAAGGGCATATTTGTAGACAACAGGGAAGCAGTCAGTAAATAGGAAGTATGCAATTAAAATTAATGAAAAAGTTAAGATCATAGCAGAGGGGACAATCAGCTGGAGAACATGGGATGAAATTGGGTCACTTGTACATGTAGAGGCATTTTCTTTGGGAAGGAAAAGAATTTCTTCTGGTAAGTCAGGAATGAAGGAGGAAGAAGTAGCAGAAGGCTTGTAAGTATTGTGAAGTAAAGAACAAAGAAGGACTTCTCAGAAAATGTCCTCAATTTTTGCAGTAAAATATGAAGCAAGATTCTGAGTGATGGGAATTTCAAGGAGTGGTGAAAAGGTTTGGAAAACCTGCTGCAGTGAGTTTTGTAGTAAGTCAATTAAGGATTGCCTTACTACAGTAAGGGACCAGTTGAGGTTACATAACATTTGTAGTGGATTCAATCAGCTTGGTATTGTGCATTTATGGTTGATGGCAAGATCAAGGCTATGGCTATTTCTGAATGTAAGTGAGTTGGCATGGTAGAGTAGGTCATGGAAATTGAAGAACTAGAAGAAGGATGTTTGAGGGAAAATCAATGTTCTTTAGTATGAATACAAAAGTTGGGGAGGAAAGACTATGACCCAAGTACCAAAATGTGTTGATGAAGAAAGAAGGGTATCCTCAAAGTCAGTAAACAACCACTAGAATCTTGATAAATATTGACTGACCTCAAAAAAGAGAGTTACTGAATGATAGTTTTAGAGGGAGAGTCCAGACATGGTAATGGGGAGCAAGGAGTATTTGAATTCTCCCACCACAACCAGCAATTTGGAGAGAATAAGTTAAAACATGGTCAAGAAGAGTGCTCGGGAGGGAGCCAGGTCTTGTCTTGATGAGTGCAAGATAAGAGGAAGCAAGAAATAAAAAAGGTTCAAGGTGAACATTAGTTTATGACCTCTAGAATACACATTCCAGAGAGATTAGAGGAAGGGATGGCCAGCTTTATAGTAAGGAACATTGATGGACTTGGGTTAATGAAGATGGGAATAAGGGAGTGGTCAATGGAAAACAAAGAACAAAGTTTAAACAATAGCAGTTGAGGGTTCTGAACTACTGTGATAAGGAAAGAATGACAAGGCAGGAGTATATTAGTTATTGAGGAACAAGTTGAGGGAGGTCATCATTGTCCATAAGGGTTCAACCTAGAAGTGGAGATATCTGAGCGACTCAGAACTGGAGTCCCAGTAAGCAATATGCAGCTGGAAGTGAAAGGGGTAGAAGGAAGGGGGTCTAGTAGGAAGCAAATCAAATGCTAAGGAGTTAGAAATGTCTAGAAAGAATAACTAAAGGGTGATAGACTCAGGGAGATCAGAAAGTCCTCCCAAGCAGGTACAAATAAAGCAATTATCATGGAGGTTAGGTAGCTAGAGAAAGTCTCTGGAACATGATGAATGGTATGGATACTTGGGGGCAATAGGAAGTCTTCCTAACAAAGTACCAACCTTATGAACTAGTGGCAGAAAAGGATGATTTTCTGGTTTACTCATTCATCATGCCTTCCCCTACCAGCCCCACATACTCTGGGAGGATATGCAACCCAAGCCATTAGTGTATGTTCTGGTAAACACTTGGGAATGTTCTTACTTCTATAGTCTCCACAAGCATACTCTGGCCCCTGCCTTCACCCCATAATTCTTTGGCTGGCAACAGGTAGCAGAGTTTGGCTCTACCCTGAGGAGAAGAAAAAGGTACAGCAATGAATAAGGATACTTTTAGGGGTGGCAACATTCTGTGCTAGTACTCAGCCAGAAAACTAAAGAATGAAGGGAAATAAAGTCAGGTGCCAATATGTATGGGAGAAGTGGAGTAGAGCCACATGATGCTGCACCAGACCAGAAGGAAAGGGGACTAGCATATATCTCATCTTGGTGAGAGAAGTAACTTGGAGCTGAAGCTAAGATTAATGAGTTCTCCCTCAAGGGAAAGTAAAACATCTTTGAGGTACAAACCCCAAAGGATCTATGACTCAAAGGAAAGGGGTCAGAAAATGAGAGATAGTGAGCTGTCACTTTGAGTGGAAACAGTAAATTCCTGAACCTGGGACAAAGTTGAGATTCCTTTTAGGTGCACATTCCATGAAATACATCATTAAAAAAGAAAGGATTCAGAAAGTGGGGGGGGGTAGGGAAATAGAAAGAAGAAAGACTGAAATCACCAAATATCTCAAAGGAAAGAGAACTCTGCTATAAATTAGAGTACAAGCAGACAGATCAACAGGAAAGATATTGATGGAAGATGGCTACCAAGACTTCTAAGCAAGTGAAAAATATCTCTAAATAATGTGCAAATACAAAGAAAACTAAACCAATAACTGACTAGGCAGAGGACCCTGGGAATTCCCACAAGAAATTGGAAAGACAGAAGAATTTTCCCAAATAGCTCAAAAAAGAAACAAGTATCTTGAATCAGGGTTAAAAGAGAACACATATGTGCCCTGCCCAGCAGAAATAGAGAGCAGAACAGAAAAATTCAAGTCCATGACAATGTGTGTCCAGTCATTTTAGTTGTGTCCAACTCTTTTTTGAGCTTCTTTGGAATGTTCTTGGCATTGTCTCTACAAAGAAGAGAAAGAACAACTAATTGGGAATACAAATATACCAAAGCAAAAGACAGTCTGGAAGAGAATGGAAATGCATTAATATTAAAAGAGCATATGATCCCTGTGCAAGTAAATGCATTGAACTGAAAGTCAGGGATATCTAAAGACAGCTTAAAGATGACTGCTATTGTTAAATTTGTGAACCCTCTTGGAGTTTTCCTGACATCTCTGGAATAGTTTGCCATTTCCTTCTTCAGCTCATTTTACAAATGAGGAAATGAGGGAAACAGGATTAAGTGCCTTGCCCAGGGTCACACAGTTATG
The DNA here is from genome assembly GCF_027887165.1 of Monodelphis domestica. Taxonomy (NCBI): domain Eukaryota; kingdom Metazoa; phylum Chordata; class Mammalia; order Didelphimorphia; family Didelphidae; genus Monodelphis; species Monodelphis domestica. The sequence continues at coordinate 635,321,304 of NC_077227.1, forward strand.
AAGTATCTGAGGCCAAATTTGAACTTGGGGAAATGAGTCTTCCTGACTCAAGGCTCAGCACACTATCCACTAGACCACCTAAATGGATGATAGGCCTCCCAGAATACTCTAAGAAATCAAAGAAAACTCAACAACATAATACAGAAATAATACAAGAAACTGTCCAGAACTTCTGATTACAGAAAAGAAAATGCTGGTTAAATAATCTACAAATGACCTCCAGGTAAAACAGTGAATTGTACAAATGAATAGTACACTGGGCTTGAAATCAAGAAGACCTGAGTTCAAATCTAGCCTCTAATACTCACTAGCTAGAGGGCCCCTGGGAAAATTACTTGATTTCTGTTTGCCTCATTTTCCCCAATTATAAAAAGGAAATAATAACACCTACTTCTCAGGACTCATTAGCATAGTACCTACCAAAGAGTAGGTGCTATGTAAATGTTCTTCCTCTTCCCTCCTCCAGAAAGATACCCTATAATATCTGCAAGATTTTCTAGTGCTTACATTTTATAATTTCACTGACAACAAATTGTGAAACTGATCAGGTGAAAGACTTTCAAATGTAAAGGAAAGGCAGTTCAAATAATGCAAAACAATTCAAATAATACAATACATTCTTTATCCACCAGAAACCAGTAGGGAAAGGAATTTCATTTCCTAAAAGAAAAAAGTTCAAGATGAAATCCAAAATGGCATTATCTTGCCAACCTGAGGCTAATCATCAACAAAAAACAAACCACAAACATTCAATAAAAATAAGCCATTGGAGCATTCCTACAAAGATCCATTGACCCATTGACTCTTCTATCTTAATGGTCAGTAAAGGCATTGCTTCATCATCCCTCACAGTCCTCTCAATTGTGAGTCCCTAATAATCAACCAGAAATCTTTTTCATTCCAAAGCACCCAAGCACAGAGTTGGCTTATTTGATCAGTCATAATCAAGCAGGAAACTTCTGTGCAAACTCCATGCAACTCTCAGTTACATGTATTTATGTGTCTGTACATATATGCGATGTGTATTCTATACATGTATATAAAATATAGTTTATATACACACGTGTATCTAGATATATATCATACTTTCATATCACCTTCCTCTATAGAACACAACCTCCATGAAGACAGATAATTTACTTCTTTTTCTTTGTATCCCCAGCCCTTATCACAATTAGTGGCACATAATAAATGCTTATTGAATCATATGTCAATACAACACACACATGTAGAATATTGTAATAGTGGAGTAATGAGTTTAGAAAAAAGAGGATCAAGAACCAATCCCTCCTACAATACTTCCTAGCTGTATACAGGACATTAGAAAGGTTGTTTATGTACCTCAGACAGCTCCCTAGCACTTAGCTTCCAAGTTATGGACAGGTGCTGGTGAAAGGGGTTCTTACATAGGAAACTTTCTTCTCTACTGAAATCACATCATACTTGCATGCATATTATACACAGCTTCAGCATCCAAACCACTAAGGAATATTACATGATCTTTTTTTCTAAATGTACTATTCACTGCTTTACAAGCTGCCTCCTGGAGGTCATTTATAGATTTCTCAACTAGCATTTCCTTTTCTGTAATCAGAAGTTCTTAACTTGTATTATTTCTGTATTACGGCATTAACATTTCTTTGACTTCTCATGTTGTTCTGGGAGGTCTGTCATTCAGTGAGGTGGCCTCATGTGCTGAGCCTTGAGTCAGGAAGATTCATTTTCCTAAGTTCAAATTTGGCCTCAGATGCTTCATAGCTGTGTGACCCTGAGCAAGGCACTTAATCTTGTTTCCCTCAGTTTCCTCATCTGTGAAATGAGCTGGAGAAGGAAAAGGCAAACCACTCCAGATCTTTTCTAAGAATTGTTTAGTACTGTTTGAGACCTCAGTATGAATCACCACTGAGCATTTCCCTAGTAGTAGAATTGCTTGTTTGTGTGTGTGTGTGTGTGTGTGTGTGTGTGTGTGTGTGTGTGTGTGTGTGTGCTTCTGTGTATGTCTTCCTTTAGAATTGCAAAACTGGGAAGTGATGATTCTGGGAAACGATTCTTTTTCCGGTGGCACTGTTCTGTTAAGTGTATTTCTCAGACTCAGTTATTTTATCACACTTCCCTCAGGACTCTGCCCTTAGCTTGGCTTCCAAGTAGAAGCAGCAATAAAACTCACTTTTTTACTTCAACTTTAAAATGCCAGCATATTTCAGGCATTCTATTCCTCTGTGAGGCTGAGAGAGGAAAGAAAGAGAGTGCCTGGGGGAGGGGAATGGAGAGGAGAAGAAATAAGGGGAAAAGGAGGAAGAAGAATAAGTAAGTTGAATTTAAAAATGAGAGAAAGGAAAGGCGGAAAGAAAAGGCAAAGGAGAAATAGAAAGAAGAAAGGGAAACAAAAGGGAGCAAGGAAGAGAGAGATGAAAGAAATAGCTGAAGCAATACACTCGTGAATGATGATTTCTCTTGGAATGAAAAAACAATTTGATCAAAGCTAACAAATCAACAAGTTACAGTTTCAGGGCCTTTTGCCCTTGTACCTTACATATCATCCAGTAAGAGTTTCTGTCACATCACAAAACATCATGTATTTTGTAAACAAATGTAAAGAAATCGACACCATTTGCAAGTGATGACTTTCCAGAAGAGCTCTTGACCAAGTTCAATGCTTGGAGTTATCTCTAAGAGTGCTGAGGTAAGCTGATGGGAAATGAAGAGAAGAAACCACCTATATTTACACTGGTGTTCCTATCCTAAATGCAGTCTGCTTGGATACTGTTTTGCAGAGAGAAACATGGAGACCTATTATAAGCACAGTTTTAAAACCCTAGCAAAGCCGAACCCAAGTCACTGCAAAGTTATAGGCAAAGTTACTGGGAAACAGAAGCTCCTTCAAAATACCAAGCAGTTATTCAAGGCTCTCATGACAACTCCTATTAAGTCTCCTGTTCATCCCAGTGGTGTTTTGAAGGCACTGGTAGGTACTTAGATACACATTGCCATACTGACTTATGGGGAAAGCACACACCAAGAATTAAAATAATTTCTCAAGACCAGAACAAGTCCTATAATTCAGAAACATCAATGAAAGGCAAGCCAGAGTTTCCCCTGACCATTTACTTATAATTAAGACCCTCTGATGCGTTATGAGTATTAAATATTGACAAATTTAATGCTTCTCTTTTAACCCATAACCTCATTCAGATTTGTATAAGCCCACAAGGAAGAATATGAGGAAAATTTAAAATTATCACTATTTCTAGCTGACCAAACCTAACAATTAATATCTGGTTCTCTCTCTCTCTCTCTCTCTCTCTCTCTCTCTCTCTCTCTCTCTCTCTCTCTCTCTCTCTCTCTCTCTCTCTCTCTCTCTCTCTCTCTCTTTCTTTCTCTCTCTCTCCCCCTCCATTTTCTGCCTTTCTCCCCCCTTCACTTTCCCTCCCTCCATCCCTCTCCCTTTTCTCTCAGAACTAGAGTGCTCTCTTCAGCTTGTTAAGTTTAGCTCACTCCCACTGATAATTCACTAGAGATCATAATTTATGGACAATTGAAGCTGCAGAAACATCTCTTAGAAGGAATCGAGCACATCCATAGCAACAATTCTTCAGGGGAATATTAATCCCCGGCTTTATGTAGTGCTAAGTGTACAATAGTAATCAGAGCTTGAGTAGAAGCTGCTAATCATTGAGGGAAAAGGCTGTATAAAGAATTCATAATGGAATTAGCCTGCGGCAAACAAAGAAAGACAAAATTAAATCAGCCATCAAATTGCACCAAGGAATTTTAATTTACAGGTTAATGTAGGATTATGTAACTAATCACAGCTAACATTTTCAATGAACAACCAATAAAATTCTGCTCTTTTCCCCCCCTCTCATCTTACTAATGGTATTCCAATAACATGCTTTTATTACCCTCTAATATGTTAGGAATGATTTTCAAAAATTCCAAAAATCTTCTAATTGGCAGAATCAACGGATAACAGCAGCTTTCAAGTAATCAGTCCAAGTGCCAAGCTGGATGATAGATGGCTGAGCCCAGTCCAACCCATTGAAGTTCCCAAGAACGCACATAAAATGGATTTACCTGACCATGGATCAGCTCTCAAGTAGATGCCTGGCTCTCATAACATTCAGGGAGCCAAGCGGGTACAAAAGAAACTAAATTAAATATGTGAAACTAATTTGGAGTACTAAGTGTATCAGCTAATTCTAAATAAAACCACTGCTATAGATTTATATGTCAATATCACAGGAAAAAAACAGTGACGTATGCACAAAGGATAGCTTTAACAGAGCTTTGTGGTTTATAAATGTGAACATCAAAAATAAAAAGAAAGAAAAGAAATCAGGTTTCTAGGATAAAAAGTTGATTAGCATTTCCCAAGAGACCAAAGGGGGGGGGGGAGATATGTTGTCTCCTCCCTGGTTACATCTTCATATCAATCTGTGCATGACAAAGACAGAGACCCCTCCACACAGTTTGAAAAATTATTTGAAACCCCCTGTTCCACAAATATAAGTATATAAAAAGACAGCATAACTCTTTGCACATTGGCAAGGGGAAAACTCCAAAATTATGCCATACGCTTAAAAAGACATCAGTTTAATCAAAAAGATCTTTTCCCAACATATGGCAGAAGGAAAATTTTTATAAATGGGGTAAAGATTATGTTCATAAGCTTTACTTCACATGGGAAGAATGCTGGGAAGAAAGGCAATGGCATTCTTCCTGCATATGTTTTTCTTGTTGAGAACAATGTGGGAAAGTCTCATTTTCCTTTAATCTAAATGTTCATTTTATGGAAGCAGCAACATTCGGCCCAGTTATTAGCAAAGGAGTTTTGTTGCTTTATAAAGTCTAATTTTAAGATGCGTACTTCCAAAAAAACATTATGGTGTCAATTGTACTACCCTTCAGCAATCCTGTAATAACTTTATTCAACCATTTCTAATTATAATTATATTTTCAATTCCTTTTAGCTATAGAAACTCTTTATCAATCAGAGCACAAGACAGAAAATTACTTTATTACAGCTACAGCTCGTTAGTCAGAGTGCTCTTAATGAAGCAGCCTCATAATCAGATGAAAATCATGCTGAAGAAAACTTGCATCATTAGTCTGGGCCTTAATTACCAAGAAATATAGTCACTAACAATGATATTCCATTTCATGATATGGTGCATGCACCTTCTACACTAGTTGCAATTAATAATTCCACAGACTGCTACAGAATCTTTCTATTTATTCATAACAATGGAGGGGGAAAAATTCTAAATTTAATTGAGCGGCTCAGATTGAGCTCTCTCTCCCTCTCTCTCTTTCAGATTAAAATGTCACAAGGCTAATATTCTATCTTACAATAATTCATCATTTTAATTACATATTTTATGTATGTGAAATGTCTTTTTCCTCTTTATAGTTGAGGTTGACATTTGGGGGGACACATGTAGGAAAAAGGTATCGCCTGTTGTGAAGGTGGCTGCTCCGACCCCCCAAGACCACGGCTCACAGGCAGGTGGAGGATATTTTTTTAATGTCCCTGTCATTGAACTCAATCCACATTGCAATAAGCTGCCAACATGAGCATGAGACATTCATTTAAATTAATGCCTTCTTTTCTGATAGGCCTGGATTGGTGGCATGGAGAGAATTCTAGGAGACAAGGGCTATGTCACTGGTTCTTTGTTAAGTGTGATTGATCACAAACAGAATCAGCAACTTTCCTTTGTGAGAGTCCCCTTTCTTTAGCACCATTTCCTTTCACTCTTTCTCTGCCTCCCTCCCCCATCAAGCTTTACTAAAAACTCTGGTCTCCACCCTTAAAAATACTTTGACATAGAATTACCTTGGGCTATGGAGTAGAGGGCATGGGTTCCCTCTGATTAGTGGAAAGACTACTGGATGGAGAATCAGAGAGCCAAGGTATGGATTCTGGTTTTTTACTACCTGTGTGGCTTTGGGCAAATTACAACCATCATTCTGAGCCTCCGTTTATCTATAAAACAAAAGGCTTGGACAATAAAACTAGATCAACTCTAAGGTCCTTTCCAGCTCTATATTTACACCCTATGAACTCTTCAGCATCCTTCTTGACCTGTTCTCAAGTAGAATAGAGGTATAATATAGGAATTATATCACATCTAAATGCTTAATAAGTGTATATCTCATTCATCTCCCCAAACCACTATATAGTGTCATCCCTTGACTAAGAAGAGGTCTCCAAGGTAGACTATGGGGTTAACATTCAGATAAGTCACCATGTGACCTCCAAACCTCAGTCAGTCTTTAGCTTTCTGCCTCACAGAGCCTTCCATCTTAACTACTAACAAATAATGCATTGCAGCAAGGAGCCTTTATCTTTCCCCCTTGATTCTATGAGTCTCTCTGGTGGAAATACTTAGAAGAATTCAAAACTATTAGGAGAATAAGCAGTAAGAGAACCTTAATATCCACAAACTGAACTAACAAAAGTTGAATTCCTTAAAACCATATTAAACGTTAAAAAAGTACTTAACACGAGTCTATGTCCATTTTCTATATAAGCCAAAGACATTTAGTTCTACCTTAAAGCTCCTTAGCTTTGAATTATTAAATATTTACTGAACACTGACCCATTTTTGAGTAGACTTGTGGAAATATTCTTCCTACCCTAGTTTGGACACAAACACACAAGAATGTGGGCATAAGCATCCAGATTTGATTATCTAATTGATGTTAGGGAAATGATGGAACAATGGAAATGATGGAGAAGGAAATGGCAAACCATCCCAGTATCTTTGCCAAGAAAACCCCAGTGGGGTCATGTAGAGTTAGACATGACTGAAAACAACTGAACAACAACAACAACAATGATGAAATAGTTTTTACATCTTTTCTTTCTTTTCATACCACTAAGGCTTTGGGGAGAATAGTTATAAGTGGGATAGGGAGCACTGGATTTGTAGAAAATTGAGCTTAAGAGAGGAATTTGAGAGATGAAAGCCAATTGGCCTAATGGACAAGAAATCCTGAAATGATTTCTACCAGAGAGAATGTTAAAGAACAATGCTCAGAATTAAAGAGCATAGAAAGGGAACAATTGAAAGATGCACCTGGATAGAGAAAGAGCATGATGGAGAAGGAGCAGGAAGTAAGAGATATTTGAGATCAACAGTCAAGGGACAAGGGCATTAATCAGAACCATGTTGAGCAAATTTTCATAGGAAGAATGTTTGGCATTTTTGTCAACCAAATATTACTAAAAAGCAGCTTAGAATCAGAAATGATCTCCAAAGACAATTGGTTTGCTCAGCCTAGCCCAATGCCCTCAGAAACAGCTGCAAGGGAGCCAGGCAAGAGTTAAAAGGAACCAGCTGAGTTTCTATGTTCTCCCATTAATTCAATGTCAGGAAAAGATATCAGCATTATTTTCCTTGCCTTCAATCATTCCTTAATGTTTCCTCCTAATAGCACTTCTTTTAAGTATAGTAGTCACTTCAGGTATTTCTATCTGGCAGTGGCTGGTCTCTGAGACAGAATACTCTCTTGATGGAACATTGGTCCATTCTCATGAGGAACTGCGTATATTCTGACATTCCTTCACTCTGTATTTGGCACTGCCTGTGGCCAAAGACCATATATAGAAAACTGAGAAGAGGAAAGTGAAAACAGCACTGGAATTGGAGTTTCAAGTCTCAAACAATAACTTTTTGAATCCTAGTTATATGATTTAGAAACCTAGAACATATTTTACCTCTCTTGGCCTCAGTTTCTTCATCTATAAAAGGACTACAGTGTCTCTTAAAATCTTTTCCTGATCAACTACTTAAGAATCAAATGGAATTTATTCCCATTAGTGTATCTGAGGTACTTCCTAAACCACTGAGTTTTTAACATATTGTGTCTGAAGGGAAAAAAAAGAAAAGAAAAAAGAATAAGCAAGTAAATTGGCAAGCCTAGTTTGTTCTGGAAACAGGTTCAAGGACTTAATGTCTAAGTCTATTTTTAAGGTCTATTTATTATCTGCAACTAAATTTATCATTTGAGAGACCTGCAACCTACATTCAACTGAACAGTTTCCCTGCCACAGCCTGTTTTGAACATAGGGAAGAATGGTTTCTCGTGGTACCATTTTAATATCACTAGGCATGGTGTGGCTCATGAATCAGCACTGGCAGCCTCTGATGAAGGAATGTGCCTGTTGGCTTTTCCAGCTGGAGAACTGGTTCTTTTCCAATGAAGAAGCATGTACAGAGCATGCTGTTGCAGGGCCAAATGTTCCCACAGGAAAGGCCATCTGTGACATATGTAACCCTAATTCCCTCCCCTTTCCACACCACACAATACCACCCACACATATACATATACCTGCACATGCATACACACAAATTTGCCTGCTCATACTGGGCAAAGAAGAACATGACATCACACACATAATATATCTCCATGCTTCTTTGGTTCAGAAAGCTCAGTCTATTTGAATGTCCCCACTCAGGTCACCAGGTCTGTAGACTAAACTGATCAGGGTTTCTAAAGCTGTTTGTGCTAGTACTGAGTGAATCATTTATAAGATTTTGGAGGGAACTAAGAAAATCAACATCTTTGTTCTCTTATCTCACTGAATCAATCCAACTCAACAAGAATTTAAGTGCTCTGTCCTAGGTGCTGGGGATAAAAAGAAAAAAGAAAAAGCAGACCCTATCCTCAAGGAATATGTATTTAACTGGGAGATGGAAGAGGTCAACATCAACACAGATAAATAGACAATTCAAGGTCCCCTCTCCCATGGGCACTGCTGAAACCCAGGTTCAAGACATTTTAGGGGTTTGTCTCAGCAACCACTCAAAATCAGGGTTCATGAGCCCCCACCAATATGTGTGGTTAATTTTTTTAATCATTAACCAAACAATGCATATTTCAAAGCAAAAGATATTTCATTAAACAGCATAACATGATAAGTGATACCATGCATACAGGGGTGCGCTCTCATGAAGTTACCATCACATCAGTGGAAAACAGAATAAAGAGGACACCCACATAAGTAAAATGTGTGACCAGGATATATACATGTTAAGGCAATTCACTCTCAATGTCCCCAAAATGTCATCAGACAAGCTGCTTTCTAACTTAGCTGGCATCCACTACTGTTCTGTTCTCTGACATGCTGTCACTGGATGCCTCTGCTGATACCACCTCTCTTTACTGGGTGTCATTGCTTCTGCTGCTATTGCTACCATCTGCTGGTCATCAGCTACTATGCATCCTCTTCCTCTCTAAAAGCAGGAGGGGGTGCCAGCTCTTTTGCTTGATAGCCCCAGAAATCATCTTTAGTTCTTCTATGATATATACCCTAGCCAGCTGCACCCAACCAGCAAACTAAGCCCAACCAGCTAGCATTGTCAAGGCTGATTTTTTAACTGCCTTCTCTCCTCTGCAGTGTCTTATGATTCCTTGAGTTTAACTCTTATCTGAATTAAGGTCAGAAAATTGCTTTTAAGTTTTATAATGCCTCTGGCCCAAGCAAATCATTCTCAGGGGCTCCACTTAGGAAAACTGCAGAGGAGCTGTGGAAGCTATGGTAAGGAGATTTTTCAATCCCTTCCCCCAACATCATGCCAATGCAAATCAACTTGGGGATAAATTGAAAGGCCAGCTGGCCTCCACCCTATTTCCTTTGTTCTACATTCCTGTCTTTGTTAAGCATTACAGCAAGCTCAAAAATCACTGGTCTCTTTATAAGTAAATACAATATAATTCGAGGAGGGAAGAGATCACTAACAATTGGAAGGAAAGGGATGAAAAAAGACTGAGCCAGAGTTGGCACCAGTGTTGAACCCTCTAGGAAACAAAGAATTCTTTTTTTTAGGTCCTCTAACTTTATTTCTTTTAAAGAATTTGTCATCCTTTTTTAATTTTTAAATTTATTTACTTATTTGTTTCTTACATTAACATTCACAAATATGTCCCCTCCTTCCCTACCCCCAATAGAGAAGCCATCATTTGTCCAAAAGATATATGTATATATAAAACTACATGTTGCTTATTTCTATTTATCAATTCTTTCTCTGAAAGATAAGGTATTCTTCAAATAATATTTCTGTTGCTATATATAATGTTCCCTTGGTTCTTCTCATTTCACTCTTCATAATTTCATTTAAATCTTTATATATGTTTTTATTTTCCTGCTCAAGTACCAGGAGAACAATGTATATGGTAACAGAAATATTATATGGTGATCAACTGTGAAGCACTAAACCATTACCAGCAAAGTACCACCAGAGATTCTTGATGAAAATGCTAAAATCCACAGCCAAAAAAGGAATTGTTCAAATCTGAGTGTAGATCAAAGCATACCCATCTTCCACTGTATTTCTTTCATGAGATTTCTATTGTATGTGTGATATGTCTTCTATCATGACATGAGCAATATGTTAATATGTATTACATGAAAGTACAGATATAACCTACATCAAACTGCTTACCCCCTGGTTTGGGGGGAGGGGAAGAAATTTGAATTTTAATATGTCAAAAACAAAATGTCTAAAGAACCTATGTATTCTAAAACATTGATAACAACCCTTTTTGTGGAAGTAAAGGTATGAGGTGAGACTGAGTTTGGGAAATAGTAAGTACATCAGTTGTGCTGGAAAGCCCATATTAGGTGAAATAAGTATAGGAAAAAAAAAAGGTTGGAGCCAGACTATCAGTCACTCAAAGTAAAAAATCCTATTTACTTATTTTATTTTTATATTTAAAACATTTCCGACATGGAAAGTCCTCTGGGAACATGTAAAAATTGATCAAAAGCCATCATGAAACAGAACCAAGATGACAAGCCCATCCCAACTCATCCTAATGCTTTTCAAATGCTGTTCTTTCCCCAGGGGAAGGATTTACTCTAAGGGAGGTTCTCAGAATCCTGAAAAGTGTTTGACTTATGCCAGCACATAGAATTTGCTATGACCTCTCCGTCAAGTCTGTAAGACAGAACAGAAGAAATGGGTCTAGATATATCCCATATTATATCAATTTTTTTTTCACTTTTGCAGAGTGCCTTTAATTTCTGGAGCACTAGAGCATGTGTGATCTCATTAGATCTTGTGAAAACACCCTAGGATTTGTGTTCAACTCTCATCTCTCTCTTTCACTACCATGACATCTCTTGGTCCCTCAGTTTTCTCATCTGTAAAATGAGACCACTGGATCAGAAAATCTCTAAAACCCTTTCTAGCTCTGAAATCTGTGATTTACACCACTCTGTGAGGTAGGAAAGGGCAACTATCATTCTCCAAATATTTTAATTATGAACAAATGAACTCAGAAAATCTAAATAACCTACCAAAGGTCACAGAGCTCTGATATAGGCAGTAGGACCAGTACCCAGTTTTTCTGACTCCCAGATACTTCCTACTACAACCACAATCCCCCTAATATGCCTCTAATTAAACTCTCTAAACCAACTGTTTCTCTGTATCTAATTAAAAGATTATAGTTCTTTATGGATAGAGTACAAAAAGCTTGATAAAAACAGTGTTTAAAGTTTCTCTCTGTGGCAATCTTTGCTGACCCACTTTCCAGAATGATCCCCAGTTTATCCATGTCTCCTAAATCCTAGCTTAGATTTTTGAGTTAATGATTGGTTCTAATGATTTATAGCAGCCTTGACCCATAACTCCCTCCATTTCCAATAGTCTAGTGGTTCTCAACCTTTCTAATGCTGTGACCCCGCAATACAGTTCCTCATGTTGCAGTGACCCCAAACCAAAAAATTATTTTGGTGGATATTTCAAAACTAATTTTGCTACAGTTATGATTCGGAATGTAAATACCTGATATGCATTATGTATTCTCATTGCTACAAATTGAGAGGTTGAGAATCGCTGCAATAGGCCAATCTTACCTTTCTGATAATGACCTGCCATTGAGAACCCAACCTTGCCCTTGTTCTCCTTAGCCACTGCCCAGGCCTTTGACAAGGATCTGTACACATACTTCACCTAGGAACACAGTGATTTCACACTGGCAGAGCAAGAAGTGAGGATCTATCACAATAAACCTGAGATGTGAGTGCTATTATATCCCCATTTTACTGTTGAGGAAACTGAATCAAATACAAGTAATGTGACTTGCTCAAGATCACACTTCTAATTAGTATTGGAGCTCACATTTGAATTGAGGCTTTCTTGACTTCTGCCCAGTACTCTATCCATTGCATCTTCAGCTGAAAGAAGAAAAAAAAAATGTCAGTGATTATTCTAGTGGCATACTGGATAGAAAAAGAGAAGAGGAGGAAGCATAAGTTAGGTAGATTATTTATTTGGTTCTGCATATGGGGAGTTTGGGCTAAAGTTGAGAAACAAGAGGAAAGATGTTCAATCATGCACTTAAAAATATGGGACAGGGGCAGCTGGGTGGTTCGGTAGATTGAGAGTCAGGCTTAGAGGCAGGAAGTTAATCTGGCCTCAGATACTTCATATATATGCTTGACCCTGGGCAAGTCACTTAACCTTTATTGCCTAACCCTTACCACTATTCAGCCTTAAAACCAATATACAGTATTGATTCTAAGATGGAAGGTAAGGGTTTAAAATGTATAAATGATTGGAGTCTATAGATCAGGGTAGAACCAACATAATGGTGACTTTTGAAGCCATGGGCATTATCTATATCACTCCTCTTCACAATACTTCACCCTTCATTGCTTTGTTCTTAACTCTTGTGTACCATTGGCCAAAGCAAGGTTCTTAAATCCGGAAAATCTTCTGAGCATGGTGCTTTCAGAAAGTCCACATCTATGTAACTGTCTTACCAGAGAATTGCGGGTTGGGGGAAAATGTTACCTCTTTACTTTTTCATCATTTACCTGTTCATAGCTACCTTTCTATGACGTGACCACTTGGACACTCAAATACCAGAGCCTATTTTTAACCTGCTCTTGTTGGTTTGGAGTTAAGGGATGGAGAACGAGAAGAAGAATCTTACAAAGAATAAGAGTTATAAAAGCTTTGCCCACTTTAGGATAAAATGTGTTTTTTCTCTCCAAAAGCATAACTATTTTGGGTGAAGGCATCAGCTAAGCCTGAAGCTGGCAGTGATGGATACGATAGTTGCTGTTGAGGTGTAAGAGCAGCTGAGAACATGTTGAATTCAGTGAATCAGAGAAATAACAGTGGATTTACTAAACTGACTGAGATTTCGTGTGCAGTAAAGAGCTAACCAAGGACATTTTAACTTAGAAATTGAAGTTTCTATTCAAAATAGAAGCTCTATTCATTAAGGAACTTTTGTGGACAGATTCTGGGACAGAAAGAAGCAGTGAAGTTTATAGCTGCTGAGTTGTGTTTCCCTGGCACCAAGGTTTTCTTTATTCAGGGGATTCCCTGCTAGGTTTCCATGAGTGTATATATAGCCACTCTTCCCTACAAATACTCACTGCATTTGTGGGAGAGTGTGTCCCAAGTGTATATGTGAGCAGTGATAGATAGATAGATAGATAGATAGATAGATAGATAGATAGATAGATAGCAGATATTATTCCTACATTTGCCTTATGTGAGTGCCTCCAATATTATTATTATCGTTATTGCTTTCACTACATTGATAGCAATTAGTTATATTCAGCATCTAATGTGTCATAGCAAGAAGCTAGTCCTTTGTAATGAGAAGCACATTAATGAGGGTTCAAGAACTATAGTGATAAGCAGGAGGAAAGTAGTCTCCCACCACAGTATGATCCCTAGGTTCCTAAGAGATTTGGACTCCAGACACATAGTGGCCCAACTTCTCTGGGAACTTAAAACTAAAAATGTGAGAGTAGGATAGGGCAAGTGAGTCAAACCAGAGAATTAGTGTGAAGGTCCCCACTAGGGACATATCACTTCATGTGCTACATAAATATATGCAGAATGAATATAAAGAGAATAGATTTAAATAAATAGAAGGGAGAATTAGCATTTGTGGGAATCCAGAAAGGTTTCCCTGTAGCAGCTGGTATTTGAAGAGAATCTTGGAGGAAGAGAGGAACTCTTTGAGAAGGAAGTGAGGGGGAAAGAGTACATTACAAACAAGGAGGATGACCAGAACAAAGGTTCAGAGACAGGAGGAGTGTCATGTGTGAGGATCAGAGAGAAGGCTACTTTGGCTAGACCATAGATATAGTAGCAACTTGAGTAGCAGACAGGATAACAGAGATGATATGCCCTTTATCCTGTTCCCACATAATATTGATTTTTGCTGCAAGATCTCTATATTTAGAAAGGGTGCATTCCACATAGCTGATCGAGGATGAATATATCGTATGGCAACATCTATTAAAAATGTTCTTAAGTTTTGATGAATCAATATTATGTCTGGACAATTGTGGGCAACAGTTCAATCTGTGATAATGCTCCATTTCCAGTATGACTTAGTGGTTGAGTTCTCACAAGTCCTTGGAGCTCTGTGTTTCTAACATGAGGAATTTGTCACCCATCATTCTACAAAAGATCACAATTTTCTGAAGCAGAATCGTCATTACCAGGCCATATCTTACTAGGAACTTAAGTGCTAAGTTTTTGCAAGTGTTACACAAGTTCTAGCATTTCTTTTCATAATATGCATTGATCATTAAATCTGAGATACCTTACTCTAAGCCTTCTAAAATTCCAGTAGTGATGATTTGGTGCTTCATTACCACCATAAACTCTCATTTGCATAAATAAATCCAAATGTTAATCATTTGTTCAATGCTTCATTGTCTCTCAAGTTCATTCAGATTTTGCCAATGAATAAACTTTTTTATTTCATTCTTGGTTTTTAGGCATTTTATAGGCTCCTTCTGGAGGTAGATAGCACAATAAATAGAGCAGTAGACCTGAAGTCAGGAAGACCTGAGATAGCCTTAGACCCTCACTAGCTGTGTGATCCTAAGCCTTCTTCAATTTCCTCATTTGTAATATTGAGATAATAATAGCATCTGTCTAACAGGATAAAAAGTTGTGAGCATAAATGAGATAACATGTATAAAGTTCTGTGCAAGTCTGTAACAAGCACTATGTAAATGCTAGTTAGAAAATGAAATTTTCTAAAATTTTGGTTCTATTTTAAAAGTGTGTACTTGTTTTTGAGTTTTCCTATTACTCAGTAAAAATTATATTGCTCATTCAAAAAATTTCTAAAGGTTTTTTTTTTTTACCTATTTATCCTTTGTTTCAGGAATGTCTATCAATCCTTTTCCTGATATGTGGTAAAGAAATGTTAATCTTTCTGTAGCTATTTCAGGACAATAGGCTCTGTGGTTTGTTAATATCATATAGATTTTTGTTAAGATATTTCCCAGGTCTATTCTGGTCTCTTTTGCAGTTCCCAAAGTGTAAATTGACTACTTGTGTGTGTTAATTGCTTTAAACATGTTCTTTCCATTTAACTTTGATTTCATGATGCCAGTAAGTCTCTTAACATATTTAGAGACAACTTTCTTCTTATTATATGTTCAGTGCATCTTACCTGGAAAAATCCAAGATATTTGTAAATGTCACCTTCATCCAATTTGACCTCAAGCTTCAAGCTCCAAGCCTTGATTCCATAGCTCTCCTTGGTATATATTACAAATTTTACACTTATGGGTTCCAAATGACATTCTGATATAACTGGGCAAAGATTCCATGAGATGAAGGAATTGTCTTAATGTGTTTTTCAGTAGAGCCATATAGCTTGATGTCTTCCATGTGCATCAAGAAATTAATGAGATGTTTTGGTTTGTCCCCCTCTTTAATTTTGAAGCCATACTTCGTTCTATTTAGGAGGAATGCTATTGGATTTAGGCTAGGAAGAACTATAATGGGTTCTAACTATCTCCCTGAAAAATGCCACATTTTATACCAATTGTTCTTGACATTATTGTGTGGGTAACATGTTTTAAATAGAGAGCAATTTTCCATGTGGACATCAAATACTCACATGTTTTCACTATACTTGGGTCTATTTTATATATTTTCATTTAATGAATAAGCCACAAGTGTGGAACTGAATCAAAGAACTTGAGATAACCAATAAAGGCCATATAGGTACTCTAACATTTTGAGGCAACTTGTTAGATAGTTATGAAATTTAAAATAAATTAATCTTGACAGCCTGGAAATTTCAAGCACACTTTCTTTTTTCTCTTTTCAACCAACATATTGTTTTCTTGTGTTTATAGATAGTTTAGTGATAACAAACTAGGAATGTTTTGTATAAACTACAGAAACACATAATGTCCCCATATTTGGAGGAATCACTGGTGTCTTCATCTTTTGGTAGCAAATATGCTTGCAGTTTAAAGAAAGACTTGATCAGTAATCTATGTGCCACTGTGAATAAGCCAATTATTATGCAGTTTATTAGGCCTCACTGCTTTCTAGTTTTTTTCTTTTTTGAATTTTCTTCTATTTCTTTCCCAATCATTTTCCAAAAATATAAATAAAATATAATAAATATAATTTTTAAAAATTAAATTACATTTTAAAAGTTTCCAACATTTTTCAAAGAATATTGAGTTTCAAATTCTCTTCCTCCCTCCTTTCCCTTCAAATCCCTACTTCCCTTGAGATGATAGCAGTCTCATGTGGATTTTACAGGCAATCATGCAATATATTTTTCCAAAGTAATATTTTTGTGGAAGGAAATGAATAAAAAGATTAAGAAAGAAAGTGAAAAAAGTTTCCATTTGGTCTGGGTTTAGACTCCATCATTTCTTTCTCTGGAAGAAGGTGGCATTTTTTTTTATCATGAGTACTCCTTTGGGATTGTATTAGATCATTGTATTGCTGAGAATAGTGAAGTTATTCACAGTTGTTATTCATACAGTATTGCTGTTACTGTTACTGGGTATAATGTTCTTCTGGTTTTGCTTATTTCACTCTGCTTCAGTTCATATAAGTTTTTCCAGATTTTTCTGAACTCTTCCTACTCACTATTATAGCACAATAGTATTCCATTAAAATAATATTCTGTTATGATTAAAAAACTCTTGGAGATTCCATATGAATTTATAATCTATCAGTAAAATTTGGAGAAAGAGAAAGAGAGGGGAGGGTCTCCCTAACTAAGAAAAGTCTTCAAGCCATAGTCTGCTTTCTTCAGCTCCAGCTCCCTGCTACCCAAGCCACTAAAAGCAAGCAGCTGCTTGCCAAGATCACCCAGTCATATAATGTTAGCAATGTCAGCCAAGGAGAAAGAAGAGCTCTGTTCCCAGAAGGAAAAAGAGCACTTCTTGCTTCTCCTTGCTGATTAATAAAGCTAGTCTTTTCACACCTGTTTGGAGTCTCTAATTGGACAGGCTTTACTTCAATCTGTGTCCCCAGTCCTAAATTTCAGATGTGTCACCCATACTGATCAGGACCTAATTGTCCCATGGCAATTCAGTCACATGACTCACTGGCATCCTGCCTAATGTGGTGAGTCTGCTGGAATATGAGGTATGCTTTATATTTTATTCACACAATACTATATAACTTACTCAGTCATCATCTAATTGATGGATATCCCCTCATTTTCCAATACTTTGTCCCAACAAAAATTTGCTTTAAATATTTTTACGCATATAGGTACTTCCCTTTTTGTTTTTTTATCCCTTTGGGATACAAACCTATTGATGGTATTGCTGGCTCAAAGGGTATGTTCTGTTTTATAGCCCTTATGGTATATGTCCAAACTGAGCTCCAGAATGATTGAATCACTTCACAACTTCCCCAACAATGCATTCATGTCCCAGTTTTCCCATATCCCCTCCAAGTTTTGTCATTTTTCCTTTCTTCCATAAAAGCCAATCTGATAGGTGTGAGATAGTACCTCAAAGTTGTTTTAATTTGCATTTCTCTAATTAATAGTGATTCAGAGGATTTTTATATGATTATAGAGAACATTAAACATTTTCTCTGAGAACTGTCTATTTATAACCTTTGATCATTCAGCATTAAGGGATGACTTGTATTTATATACATTTGACTCATTGCTACATGTATTTGAGAAATGAGGCCTTTATTATTATTAGGGTGATTTGTAAACATTTTTGCATCATTATGTTTATTATGTATTACTTTCCATCCTTTCCCCCCTATTTAGTTTCTGCCCATTATCTTCTCTACTTTGCCCTCTTTTCTATCAGCCCTTCTCTCCTTCCCTTATTCCCTTCCCCTCCAGCTTTCCTGTAGGGTAAGCTAAATTTCTATACTCACTTGACTGGTTATGTTCTTTCCTCTTTAAGTCAGTTTTGATAAGTAGAGTTCATATGCTCTCCTTCACACCTCCCCTATTTTCCCCTCTGTAAAAGCTCTTTCATGCCTCTTTTATGTGGGATAACTTACTTCATTTTATTTTTCTCTTCAACCTTCTACTAATGTATTATTCTTTTTCATGTTTTAGTTTTGTTTTATTTTTATATCATCTCAACATATTCAACTCACACCCTTGCCTTCTGTCTATGTATACTCCTTCTAACTGCCCTAATGATGAATCATCTTATGAGTTGCAAGAATCATCTTCCCATTTGATATGTAAACAGTTCAATCTTATTGAATGTCTTTTGATTTCTCTTTCCTGTTTACCTTTTTATGCTTCTCTTGAATCTTTTATTTGAGAGTCAAATTTTCCATGCAGCTCTTATCTTTTCACCAGGAATGTTTGGAAGTTCTCTATTTGATTAAATGCCCACTTTTCCCTGGAGTATGATGGTCAGTTTTGCTAGGTTAGTGATTATTAGTTGAGGCCCTAACTCCTTTGCCCTCTGAAATATCATATTCCAGATCCTCCAGTACTTTAATGTAGAAGCTGCTAAATTTTGTGTTATCTTGACTGTAGCTCCACAATATTTGAAGTGTTTCTTTTTTACTATTTGCACATTTCTCTTGACCTGGGAGTTCTGGGGATTTGGCTATAACACTCCTTGGAATTATCCTTTTGGAATCTCTTTCAGGAGGTAATGGGTAGATTCTTTCAATTTCTATTTTGCCCTCTGGTTCTAGAATGTCAAGGCAATTTTCCTTGATAATTTCTCGAAAGGTTCTGTCTAAGCTCTTTTTTTGATCATAGCTTTCAGGTAGTTCAATAATTCTTAGATTATCTCTCCTGAAATTATTTCCTAGTTCAACTGCTTTTCCAATGAAATATTTCACATTTTTCTTCTATTTCTTCATTCTTTGGACTTGATGGTTTCTTGATGTCTCCTGGAGTCATTAGCTTCCACTTGCCCAATTTAATTTTTAAGACATGATTTTCTTGAATGAGCTTTTGTACCTCCTTTTCCATTTGGCCAGTCCTACTTTTGAAAGAGTTCTTTTCCTCATGGAATTTTTGCATCCCTCTTTATAAATGGACAAATTTGCCTTTTAAGAAGTTTGCTCCGATACATTTTTGTATACCTTTTTATATTTAACCAATTCTATTTTTTAAGAAGTTCTTCATTTCATTGGGTTTTTTATACCTTTTTTTTTTATCAATTGGCCTATTCTGGTTTTTAAGCTATTAATTTCTTCAATATTTTTGTGCCTCCTTTAACAAGTTGTTGACTCTTTTTTTCATGACTTTACTGTATCATTCTCATTTCCTTTCCCAATTTTTCTTCTACTTCTCTTATTTGATTTTTTAAAATCCTTTTTGAGCTCTTCCATTCAATCTTTTTGGGCTTCTGAACAATTCATATTTTTTCTTGGAGGCTTTGGAGGCAGCAGTATTGACTTTGTTGTCTTCTGAGTTTATGTTTTGGCCTTCCTTGTTCCCAAAATAAATTTCTATATTGAGTTTCTTTTTGTTGTTGTTTGATAATTTTCCACTTTTTATTTTTTCTAATCTTAAAAAAAAAAACTCTCAAAATTGAACTCTGTAACTATGGTGAAGGTCACATTATTCCAAGCTTTAGATGATTTGTGCAGTTGCCTTCAGAGCTTATCTGGGGATCTATCTGCTTTCAGTTCTTCTAAGATCGAATTATGTAAGTAGAGGTGTGTTTAATACTCTTGTAGCCTGTCTTCTGATCTGTGAATAACCACAAATACTCTCTTCCACCTTGGAACTGCTCTGCTGGTCTTTGGTCTACTGTGGCCTCAAACATGGGTATGTGATAGTGTTCCTCCTCACCCTGAGATTGCACTCCCATCATTTTTGTATCTTGGATCTGTTTATGGGCGATGAGACCAGAGTCTTGGACCCAGGACCAGGAAAGGAACCCCTGTAATCTTCTGTGAGATGTTGTCCAACCCCCCCTTTATCCTCTGTGGCTGAGAGTTTTAGAAGTCTTTGCTGCTTTTCAGGGGTGCTCTATATGAATTTCTGTAGGCAAGCCTATTTGGCATACTGCTTTGCACTCCACTTTCATCTCAGTGCAATAAATGTTTTGTGCCAGTCTTCTAAATTGCTTAGAGCTGAAAAAGAATTTCACCTTGTCTTTTTATTAATTAATTTATTTAATTTAGAATATTTTCCTTAGATACATAATTCATATTCTTACCTCCCCTTCTCCTTCCCCCCTCCCATAACCAACAAGCAATTCAAATAGGTTTTACATGTATCATTGATCAAGATGTATTTCCATTTTATTAATATTTGCAATGGAATTATTATTTAGTCTCCATCCCCAATCATATCCCCATTGAATTCTATGATCAAGGAAATGTTTTTCTTCTGCATTGCTATTCCCACAGTTCTTCCACTGAATGTGGATAGCTTTCTTTCTCAAAGGTCTCTCAGAATTGTCCTGGATCATTGCACTGTTGCTAGTAGAGAAGTCCATTACTTTCAATTGTACCACAGGGTATCAGTCTTTGTGTACATTTTCCTGGTTCTGCTTCTTTCTCTCTGCATCAATTCTGGAGGTCATTCCAGTTCACATGGAATTCCTCCAGTTCATTATCCCTTCCAGAACAATAGTATTCCATCACTAACAGATACCACAATTTGTTCATCCATTCCCCAATCGAAGGGCATCCCCTCATTTTCCAATTTTTTTGCCACCACAAATAGTATGGTTATAAATACTTTTGTACAAGTCTTTTTCCTTATGATCTCTTTGGGTAAATGGTATGGCTGGATCAAAGGGTAGGTAGTCATTTAAAGCCTTTGGGCATAATTCAATATTGCCTTCCAGAATGGTTGGATCAATTCACAACTCCACCAGCAATGCATTAGTGTCCCAACTTTGCCATATCCTCTCCAACATTTATTACTTTCCTTTGCTGTCATATTAGCCAATCTGCTAGTTATTAGGTGGTCCCTCCAAGTTGTTTTGATTTGCATTTGTCTAATTATAAGAGATTCAGAACCCTTTTTCATGTACTTATTGATAGTTTTGATTTCTTTATCAGAAAATTGCCTATTCATATTGCATGCCCATTTATCATTTGGGGAATGGCCTAATTTTTTGTACAATTGATTTAGTTCCTTATATGTTTGAGAAATTAGACCTTTATCAGATGTTTTTGTTATAAAGATTTCCCCCAGTTTGTTGCTTCTTTTCTAATTTTGGTTGCATTAGTTTTGTTTGTATAAAACTATTTAATTTAATGTAACCAAAATTATTCGTTTTACATTTTGTCCTATTTTCTGTTTCTTACTTGGTCTTAAACTTTTTCCTTTCCCATAGATCTGACAGGTACATTATTCTATTTTCATCTAATTTACTTATAATTTCCTTCTTTATATTTAAGTCATTTACCCATTCTGAATTTATCTTGGAATAGGGTTTGAGATATTGATCTAGACCTAATCTCTCCCATGCTATTTTCCAATTTTCCCATCAGTTTTTGTTGAACATTGGGTTCTTGTCTTTAAAGCAGGAATATTTGGGTTTGTTGTATACTATCTTGATGAGGACATTTACCCCAAGTCTATTCCATTGATCCTCCCTTCTATCTAGCCAGTATGATATTGTTTTGATGACTACTGTTTTATAGTACAATTTAAGATCTGGTACTGCTAGGTCCCCATCATTAATTTTTTTATTATTTCCCTTGATATTCTTGATCTTTTGTTCTTCCAAATTAACTTTGTTATAATTTTTTCTAATTCAATAAAACAGTTTTTTGCAAGTTTGATAGGTATGATAGTGAATAAGTAAATTAATTTGGGTAAGACTTTCATTTTTATTATGTTAGTTCATCCTACCCATGAGCAATTAATGTTTTTCAAATTATATATATATATATATATAACCAGAAACTTTTCAAATCCTACTTCTTCAAGGACTATCTCTTTTTTCTGATTTCTTTGCTTCTTTTTTTTAAACCCATAACTTTTGTATTAGACTCAATACTGTGTATTGATTCAAATCAGAAGAATGGTAAAAATTAGGCAATGGGGTTAAGTAACTTGTCCAGGTTCACACAGCTAGGAAGTGTATGAGACCAGATTTGAACCCTGGAGCTTTTGTCTCTAGGCCTACCTCTTAGTCCACTGAGCCCCTGAGCCTATCCTATCCCCTGATTTCTTTGTTTTTTAAGCTTTTATTGTAAAGTTTTTGATCACTGTTTAAATGTGTATATTGTTCTTTATGCTACAGTGATTCTTTGTATCAAATTAACCCTTTGAATTGTTACTCAGTTGTTTTTTTCAATTGAAAAGAATATTTTTTTCATATATTATATATACTTTTGTTTTATAGATTCTACTCTGAATGTTCTTTGGTTGTTGCCTTTTGTTGGGTGATAGCATTCAAATTAACCGCTATTGTTCTAATATTCCAATGCCTTTTTTCAGATCTTCAATGGCTCTCTCAAATAAATTCTCCCATGATGGTGCTTGACCCTTATCCTTAGAGGTATTTGTAGAAGACACCATCTTTCCTCTTATAGTTTTTGCTGTGGCAATGGCTGCTATGTATATTCTGTCTGCAAGTCCTGAAAATTTTTGACATGTTTTCTCAAATGTTGTTAGAGAATATATTCATTCATGATGATCAGGGCCAATGCCATCTTGTTCTATTTTGGCTTAATTTGTTAACCTAGATCCATTCCACCAAATCCAAAAGATGAAATTCAAATCAAAGTATATCCATCTCCTTTTAAAAATCATTTAAGGTGTCAGAGCCAAGCTGGCAAAGAAGCAGCACAGAAATCTAGGACCACTCTGAGAATCCTCTCAAACCAACCTCAAATATGTTTAAAATAGCACCTCAAGACAAATACAGCATCAGAGAACCAAAAGGGAATGGAGGGAAGTAAATCTCCTATAGAAAACAACTTGGGAGACAGGAAGAGAGGTCTATTTCCCTGGGGTGAGAGAAGTACAAGAAATAAAACTACACAGAGAGGAAAGCAAGCTGCCCATCCCTTATTTATTTGTTCAAGCTTCCAAACTTGGGCAAAAGCCAACTTTGAGATACCAGAACCCTGCTTAAGTCAATAACGGAGCACCCAACACCCACCCAAATAAAATCCCAAGCCCTGAAACAAGCCTGCAGTAAGATCCCAAGTCAGTGACATTTAGCCTATTTTAGTATGTGGTGAAGTCCCAGACCCCAGGATAAGGTAATTCACAGTGCTCTGAGTCATTCAAGTCCTTGGTAGTCCCTAAAGGAGACTGAATCAGCAGCAGGATGTGGCTTTCAGAGCTCTCAGCCTATAGACAATCAACCACCTTGAAAGAACTAAAATTTTCAAAAGACTATATCTAGAGCAGAGGGCAGAAGGGTGGAAAAATTAAAATTTAAGAGAATGACCCTCAGAACAGAGTCTCCCTCTAAAATAAAAGTAAAAAGTTTTCAAAAAGCTGGGGAAATGAGCAAACAGTTAAAAAAAAACAATTAGCCATAGAAAAATTATATGGAGAAAAAGAAAAGCAAGACACAGACTCAATAGAGGAAAGTGAGATCAAATCAGTCAAATGCAAAACTTCAAAGAAAAATGGGAATTGTTCTCAGACTTTTGAAGAACTTGGAAAAGAAATTCAAAAATCAGATAGGAGAGGCAGAAGAAAAATGGGGGGATAGAAATAAAATTAAAGCAGAAAAAATAACAGCTAAAAACAGAATTAGTCAAATGAAAAAAGCAGCACAAAAATACAATAAAGAAAAAAGTTCAATAAAAAGTAGAATTAACTAGCTGGAAAAGGAGGTTCAAAAGCTCATGGAAGAAAAATATTGTTTAATGATTAGAATTGTACAAATAGAAACCAATGAATTCACCAGACATCAAGAAATAAAAACACAAAATTAAAAGAATGAAAAAATAGAAGGAAATATGAAATATTTCATTAAAAAAACAACTGACTTGAAAAAAAGATCCAAGAGAGAAAGCCTAAGAATTATTTATCTACCAGAAAGTCATGATTTTTAAAAGACAAAATATTACAAGAAATTATTAAAGAAAATTGTCCTGATATTCTTCAACAGAAAGTAAAATAGAAATTGGAAAAAAAAAAAAACACAGATCACCTACTGAAATAAATCCCCAAATGACAACTCCCAGAACTATTGTAGCTAAATTCAAGAGTTTTTCCAATTGTTTAGATCTCATTTCAATTGTGTGTAGAGTGTTTTGTAGTTGTGTTCATATAGTTCCTGTGTTTGTCTCAGCAGATAGATTCCTATGTATTTTATGCTGTCTAGGGCGATTTTAAATGGAATTTCTCTTTCCAATTCTTGCTGCTGAGATGTATTGGAATTATACAGAAATGCTGATGGCTTATGTGGGTTTATTTTGTATCCTGCTACTTTGCTAAAGTTGTTTATTATTTCAACTAGCTTTTTAGTTGTTTTTTTAGGATTCTTTAAGTAGACCATCATATTATCTGCAAAGAGTGATAGCTTGGTCTCCTCATTGTCTATTTTAATACCTTCAATTTTTTTCCCTAATTGTTATTGCTAGTGTTTCTAGTACAATGTTAAATAATAGAGGAGATAATGGGCATCCTTATTTCACTCCTGATCTTATTGGGAAGCCTTCTAGTTTATCCCCATTGCAGATGATGTTTGCTGATGTTTTTAGATATATACTGTTTATTATTTTTAGGAAAGGCCCTTCTATTCCTATACTTTCTAGTGTTTTCAATAGGAATGAGTGTTGTATTTTGTCAAAGGCTTTTTCTGCATCTATTAAGATAATCATATTATTTTTGTCAGTTTGCTTGTTAATATGGTCAATTATGTGGATGGTTTTCCTTATATTGAACCATCCTTTCATTCCTGGTATAAATTCTACATGGTCATAATAAATAACCCTCATGATCACTTGCTGGAGTATTTTTGTTAGCATCCTATTTAAGATTTTTGCATCTATGTTCATTAAGGCAATTGGTCTGTAGTTGTCTTTCTCTGCTTTTGACCTGCTGGGCTTTGGAATCAGTGCCATATTTGTTTTGTAAAAGGAATTTGGTTAAAAAAAAAGGAATTTGGTAGAACTCCTTCTTTGCTTATTATGTCAAATAATTTGTATAATATTGGGATAAATTGTTCTTTAAATGCTTGATAGAATTCATTATTGAGTCCATCTGGCCCTGGGGATTTTTTCTTTGGGAATTTTTTGATGGCTTGTTCAATTTCTTTTTCTGATATAGAATTATTTAAAAATTCTATTTCTTCTTCTGTTAATGTAGGCAATTTATATTTTTGTAAGTATTCATCCATATCACCTAGATTGCCATATTTATTGCCATATATGCCCATTGGGCATAATACTTTTTAATGATTGCCTTAATTTCCTCTTCATTGGAGGTGAGGTCTCCCTTTTCATCTTGGATACTGTTAATTTGTTTTTCTTCTTTCCTTTTTTAACTAGATTGACCAGTACTTTGACTATTTTATTTGTTTTTTCAAAGTACCAGCTTCTAGTCTTATTGATTAAATCAATAGTTCTTTTACTTTCAATTTTATTCATTTAGGATCTCTAATTTATTTAATTTGTCCACTTTCTAGTATTTTTTTAATTTGCATGCCCAATTCATTGACCTCTGCCCTCCCTAATTTATTAATATATGAATTCAAGGATATAAATTTCCTCCTGAGTACTACTTTGACTGCATCCCATAGATTTTGAAAGGATGTATCATCATTGTCATTTTCTTCAATGAAATTATTAATTGTTTCTATGATTTGTTCCTTAACCTATTTTGGAGAATCATATTTTTTAATTTCCAATTAATTTTTGATTTGCCTCTCCATGTACCCTCACTATTTATTACTTTCACTGCAGAAAAAGCTTTTGACAAAATACAACACCCATTCCTAGTAAAAACATTAGAAATCCTAAGAATAAAAGGGCCCTTCCACAAAATAATAAGTAGTATTTATTTAAAATCATTAACAAATATCATCTGCAATGGGGATAAGTTAGAAGTCTTCCCAATAAGATCAGGAGTGAAGCAAGGAGGTCCACTATCACCACTATTATTTACTACTGTACTAGAAATACTAGATTTAGCAATTAGAAAAGAAAGAAGAAGTTGAAGAGACTAAAGTAGGCAATGAAGAAACTAAACTATCACTCTTTGCAGATGGTATGATGGTATATTTGAAGAATCAAGGGAAATCAACTAAAAAGCTAGTGGAAATAATAAATTTAGCAAAGTGGCAGGATACAAAATAAACACCTATAAATCATGAGCATTTCTATATATTTCCAACAAAACTCAGCAGCAAGAGTGAGAAAGAGAAACTCCATTTAAAAATCACTCTAGACAATATAAAATATTTAGGAATCTATTTGCCAAGACAAACTTAGGAATTATATGAATACAACTACAAAACACTTTTTACACAAATAAAACTAGATCTAAACAATAGGAAAAACATTAATTGCTCACAGGTAGGGTGAGCTAATAGAATAAAAATGACAATCTTACCCAAATTAATTTACTTATTCAGTTCCATACCTATCAAACTGCCAAAAAACTTTTTATAGAATGAGAAAAAAATTGTAACAAAATTCATCTGGAAGAACAAAAGATGAAGACTGTCAAGGGAACTAATGAAAAAAAAATTGTGAAGGATGTGGGCATAGCAGTACCAGATCTTAAACTGCACTATAAAGCAATGATCATCAAAACAATCTGATACTGGCTAAGAGACAAAAGGGTGGATAAATGCAAACGATGGGGTAAATGATCTCAGGAAGCTAATATTTGATAAACCCCAAAAATCCAAGCTTTGGGGTTAAGAATCCACTATTTTACAAAAATTGCTGAGAAAATTAGAAAATAGTATGGGAAAAATTAGGCTTGCATCAGCATCTTACATCCTATACCTAGATAAAGTGAAAATGGAAAAAAAATTATTTAAATATAAAGAGGAAGAGTATAAGTAAATTAGGGGAACATAAAATACTGTGCCTGTCAGATCTATGGAAAAGGGAAGAATTTAAGACCAAGTGAGAGGTAGAGAATATTACAAGATATAAAATGAATAATTTTTATTATATTAAAATTAAGAAGGCATTTTACAAACAAAACCAATGAAAACAAAATTAGAAGGGAAGCAACAAACTGGGGGGAAATTTTTATAACAAAATTCTCTGATAAAGATCTAATTTCTCAAATATATAAGGAACCAAGTCAAATGCACAAGAAATCAAGCCATTCTCCAATTGACAAATATTCAAGGGATATGAATAGGCAGTTCTCAGATGAAGAAATCAAAACTATCAATAATCACATGAAAAAGTGTTCTAAATCCCTCCTGATTAGAGAAAAGTAAATCAAAACAACTATGAGGTACCACCTCACACATAGCAGATTGGCCAATTTGACAGTAAAGGAAAATAATAGATGTTGGAAGGGATATGGCAAAATTGGGAAACTAATGCATTGCTGGTAGAGTTGTGAATTGATCCAACCATTCTGGAAGACAATTTGGAATTATACTCAAAGAACTTTAAAAGAATGCATGACTTTTGATCCAACAATACCACTACTAAATTTGTACCCTAAAGACATAAAAAAAGGTTTGTAAAAATATTTATAGCCATACTCTTTGTGGTGGCAAAAAAAAAAATGGAAATTGAGGGGATGTCCCTCATTTGGAGAATGGCTTAACATATTGTGGTATGTGATGGTGATGGAATATCATTGTTCTATAAGAAATGATGAACTGTTTAACTTTGATAAAAACTGGTAAGACCTCCATGAACTGATGTAGAGTGAAATGAACAGGACCAGGAGAACTTTTTACACAGTAACTGGAATATTATGGGACGATCAAATGAAATAGACTTTGCTACTAATAAAATACAATGATCCAGGACAATCCTGAGGAACTTATGAGAAAGAACGCTATCTACGTTGAGAGAAAGAATTGTGGGAGTAGAAAAGCAGAAGAAAAACAAATTATTTATCACTTGTTTATATGGGCATATGATTTGGGGTTTTGGTTTTAAAAGACTATTACAAAAATGGGTAATATGGAAATAGGTATTGAATGATAATACATGTATAACCCAGTGGAATTGCTTGTCAGCTCTGGTAGCAGGGAGAGAAGGGAGGAAGGAGAAAAGATGAATCATGTAACCCTGGGGAAATACTTTAAAATAAATATATTTTTAAATATTTTAAAAATTAAAAAAGGAAATAGTAAAACTTTACTAGTGGAAGACCTCAATCTTCCCCCTCAGAAGTAGATTAATATAACCAAAAGTAAACAAGAAAAAGATAAAGAGGGGGCAGCTGGGTAGCTCAGTGGATTGAGAGCCAGTCTTAGAGACAGGAGGTCCTAGGTTCAAATCTGGCCTCAGACACTTCCCAGCTGTGTGACCCTGGGCAAGTCACTTGACCCCCATTGCCTAGCCCTTACCACTCTTCTGCCTTGGAGCCAATACACAGTATTGACGGAAGGTAAGGCTTTAAAAAAAATAAAGAAAGAGAATAAAATTATTAAAAGGTTACATTTAATAACTCTCTGGAGATAACTGAATGGGGATAAAAAGGGATACATCTTCTTTTCAGCAATACATGGCTACTACACAAAAACTAACCATGTACTAGGGCATCAAATCTTCACCACCAAATGCATAAAAGGAGAATTAATAAATTTATCCTCTTTAGATCATAACTCATTACAATTATAATAAGGATTTATGGAAATGCAAATTAAAAATTAATTGGAAACTAAGTAATCTAATTCTAAAAAGGGGGTTGGTTAAAAAATAAATTATAGAAACAATCAGTGATTTCATTAAAGAGAATGGCAATGAGGAGACCTATCAAAATTTATGGGCTACACCCAAAACAATAGTTAGGGAAAATTTTGTATCACTGAATGATACTGTCAATAAAAGAGAGAAAGCTAATCAATGAATTGGGCATGCAACTAAAAAAATTAGGAAAAGGAAAAATTAAAAATCCCCATTTAATGACTAAATTGGAAATTTAAAATCAAAAGCAAAGGAGAAATTAAGAAAATTGAAAGTAAGAGAACTTTTGAACTCATAAATTCTTAAATAATCCCATTCCAAAAATAAATTGATCAAGCCATCAATCAACTCCCTAAGAAAAAAATACCAAGGACCAGATAGATTCACAAGTAAATTCTATCAAACATTTAAAAAACAATTAATTCCAATGTTCTATAAACTATTTAGCAAAATAGGCAAAGAAGGAGTCCTACCAAATCCTTTTTATAACACAAATATGGTGCTGATACCTAAGTCAGGAAGACTAAAAACAGAGAAGGAAAATTACATACCAATTTCCTTAATGAATATCAATGCAAAAATCTTAAATAAAATACTGGTAAAGAGAATACAGCAATACAATAAAAGGATTATTCATTATGACCAGTTAAGATTTATACCAGAAATGCAAGGCTGGTTTAACATTATGAAAACTGTCAGCATAATTGATCGTATCAATAACCAACCTAAGAGAAATCATATGATTATCTCGAAGCATACAGAAAAAGGCCTTTGACAAAATACAATATCCCTTCCTAGTAAAAATGCTATCTAAAACCATCAGAAAGTATCATCTGCAATGGGGATAAATTAGAAATCTTCCCAATAAATGAAGCAAAGATTCCCATTTTCAACACTATTATTTAATATTATACTAGAAATGTTAGTTTTAACAATAAAAGAAGAAAAAGAAATTAAAGGAGTTAAAAGTAAACAATGAATAAACCAAACTATCATTCTTTGCAGATGATATGATGGTATACTTAAGAGAATTCTAGAGAACTAAAAATCTAGTGAAAATAATTAATAATTTTAGCAAATTTTCAGGATGCAAAATAAGCCTACATAAATCATCAGCATTTCTATATGTTACCAACAAAGTTCAGTCACAATATAGAAAGAGAAATTCCATTTAAAATAACTCTAGACAATATAAAATACTGGGGGATCTATTCACCAAGACAAACCCAATAATTATATGAACACAATTACAAAACACTGCGCACAAGTAAAATTAGGAATAAACAATTAGAAAAACAATAACTACTCATGGGAAGGCCAAAACAATATAATAAAAATGACAATTCTACCTAAATTAATTTACTTATTTAGTGCCATACCAATCAAACTCCCAAAAAACTATTTTATAGGACTAGAAAATAAAATAAAATTCATCTGGAGGAACAAAAGATCAGGAGAATTAATGAGAAAAAAAAAACTGAAGGATGGTGACTTAGCATTATGATATCGCAAGCTGTACTATAAAGCAATAATCATCAAAACTATCTGATACATCTTAAGAAATAAAACTGGTAGATCAATGGAATGGATTAGGAATAGATAAATTTAGTAATCTAGGGTTTGATAAACTCAAAGATCCTAGTTTTGGGAATAAGAACTCACTATTTGACAAAAAGTGCTGGGAAAATTAGAAAAGAGTATTGTGAAAATAGGTATAAACCAATATCTCATACCCTATATAAATTTATCGGATAAAGTTCTTGTTTCTCAAATGTATAGAGAACTCAGTCAAATTCATGAGAATATGTCATTTCCCAATTGATAAATGGTCAAAGGATACGAATAAGTAATTTTCAGATGAAGAAATCAAAGCTATCAATAATCATAGGAAAAATGTTCTAAATCTCTCTTGATTAGAGAAATGCAAATTAAAACAACTCTGAAGTACCACCTCATACCTATTAGATTGGCCAATATGAAAGTAAAGTGATAAATGTTGGAAGGGCTGTGGCAAAATTAGGACACTAATACATTTCTGGTGGAGTTGTGAACTGATACAACCATTCTGGAGGGCAATTTGGAATTATGCTCAAAGGTCTATAAAACAATGGATATACTTTGACCCAGTAATACCACTAATTTTATATCCTGAAGAGATCAAAAAAAGGGAAAAGACCTACTTGTAGAAAAATACTTATAGCTGCTCTTGGGGTGGGAAAGAATTGGAAATTGAAGGGATATCTATAAAGCGAGGAATGCCAAACAAATTGTGGTATATGATGGTGATGGAATATCATTGTGCTATAAGAAATGATGAACAGGATGATTTCACAAAGAGCTAGAAACCTACATGAACTGATGCAGAGTGAAATAAAAAGAACAAGCTGAATGTTATACACAATAACAGCAATATGGTGGAATAATCAACTATGATAGACTTAGCTACTCTCAGCAGCATGATGATACAGATTAATTCTGAGGGGTTTATGATAAAGAATGATGTCCACCTCTAGAGAAAGAACTGTTGAAGTCAGAATAGAGATCAAAGCATATGATTTTTCATTGAATTTCTTTCTATTTTATTTTGGGACTCTGGTTTTAACATCATTAAAATTTTACAAAAAAATGAATAATATGGAAATATATTTTGCATGATAATACATGTATGATACAGATCGAATTGCTTGCCAGCTCTGGGAGGGGGGAAGGAAGGGAGGAAGAGAGACAATTTGAATCATGTCACTTTGGAAAACTTATGTGGAAAATTGTTATCACATGTAATTGGTGAAAAAAATATTTATAAAAGTAAATAAAAGTTATTTGAGACATTTGTGTTGTATTAAACATCTGTCTCGTTTTTAGATATAATTTCTGGAGTTTTGTCTAATGACTATTTTTAGTAATCTCAGGTTCTTGAATTTTTCCCTCATCATATTTTAGGACCTTCCCAAATTTCATCTTTATTTGATTTTATCCTGTCCCAATCATCAATACCTTATTGTATGACTTAGAGGTAAGAGTACCCTTAGCAAAAAGCAATATAAAGTCCTTTCCTATAATTGATAAGATTGGTATCTAATTTTTATATGATCACTTCTTGGCATGATCTGAGAGTATTCAAGTCTTCAATAAATTTCACATAAACACATGTATTGCCTGCTTCAGTAGTCAGTGTTTTCTGCCCTAAAGTATTTTCAAAAAGTGAGGAATCAACATTTCTGGTGTTTTTTCCAATAAATATTGCCTTCTTGTGGTACTAGAACATGGAGGGTTACCACTTGTCCCCATATTATCCCTATTAAACTGATCATTACATTTCCAGTAAAGACCACCTACAATTCTATGAATTAATCAATTAATTATTCAGTAAGCACTTAGTATGAGTCAATCACTTTGCTACATGGTGGGGATAAAATGGAAAAGAAAAAACTCCTGCCTTTAAGGTGCTTACATTCTAATAGAAAAAAAAATAACTATCTCTCTCTATCCATCTATCTATCTATCTATCTATCTATCTATCTATCTATCTATCTATCTATATATATATATATATATATATGGTTATATTCAAGATAAATACAGAGGAGATATAAGATAGAAGCTTATCCAAAAGGACATAGCAATAAACATCTGGAGGACCAGGAAAGGCTTCTTGGAGGAGGTGGTACTTAGGTGAGTTCTTTTTTAAAATAAATTTTATTAATATGTTTTGTTCATGCATTGTTCATTTCCCTTGTATCCTTTTTCCTTCCTCCTCCTCAAGTGACATCCCATAAGCAAAAGTGTTTTTTTTTAAAGAAAAAGAAATGACAGGTTTTTTTAGTTCAGTAAAACTGATTTATATTTTTAAAAATCTGCCATATTCGGGGTTTCACACTTATTGATTTCTCATTCATTTTCAATTGTTTTGAAGTTGGGGTTCTTTCCACTTACATTTTTAGAGTCATCATGTAAAGTGTTTTCCTGATTCTGCTTCCTTACATGATTTCATGCAATTTTTTCCTTGTTATTTCTATATTCATCACATTTGTCATTGCTTATAGCATAATGATATACCATTACATTCACATGCCACAATTTACTTTGTTATTGTTATCGTTCAGTTGTTTCAGTAATGTCTGATTCTTTGTGACCTCATTTGGGTTTTCTTGGCAAAGATACTGAAGTGGTTTCCTATTCCCTACTCTAGCTCATTTTATATATGAAGAAACTGAGTCAAAGAGGATTAAGTGAGTTGTGCAAGGTCACATAGCTAACAAATGTCTGAAGCCAAATTTCAGCTTGGGTCTTCCTGACTCCAAGCCCAACATTCTATCCATTAAGTCACCTAGATGCCTCCAATCACCTAACTAGATGTATTTTAGCATTTTGGAGAGAAATACTCCCCTCTCTATACTGACTACATGATCTGGATAACATAATGTCTTAGGGGTTCACACTTTAACAAAGATTTCCCTGTGACACAGATCAGACCAGCTGCTAAAAGCTTTTGCTTCTCTTTTAATAGAAAAATAATTCAGTTGTACATTTGAATGTCTACCTCCCCAGAGTCAGTCCTGGTCTTAGCAACACAGGAAAGGAAATAACACTGGACCTTTGTACTACTCATCTCCTCTTTTAGTCCAGGGCCCTAAACTCTGTTTTTCCATCATGCTGAGATTCTCTCCCTGGTCCAGCAACCTCATTTCCAGCCATCCCAATCATTCCTATATGATAGGATCATGAGATCCAAGCTGAAAGAGATCTTAAAGGTAATCTCGTACACTCCCCTAACTTCATGGGTGAGGAAATTGAAACTTAAAAGAAGCAACTTGCAAGAGGAGAGAGAGAGAGAGAGAGAGAGAGAGAGAGAGAGAGAGAGAGAGAGAGAGAGAGAGAGAGAGAGAGAGAGAGAGAGAGAGAGAGAGAGAGAGAGAGAGAGGGAGGGAGAGGGAGAGACAGACAGACAGACAGACAGACAGAGACAGACAGACAGACAGACAGAAAGAGGCAGATGTTATGATTAAAATTTTTGGGTTTAAGCTGTGGCAGGTGAAAATTAGTTTCTCTGTCAAGGAGTATTATATTTTATGAGATTTATTTAAGATTAAGAGTTTAAGAAAATACAAGTAAGAAAGCACATGTCTAGGTGGGCCGAGAGGCCCATTCAACCTCACCTACATCATGAGAGACCCCTCTGCTTGCAAGTGGAAACAGGAGAGACCCAGCTGTAGGAAGAGACTCTTTAAATAATAATCTGCTCTCTGCCCAGGTGAGAATTCAGTGAGGTTACAAAGCATCCTGAGAACCAGAGCAAGGTCTTCTGGGGATTGTAGTCCAGGGTTCATTTTTACACAGAGAGAGAGAATCCAGATTCTTTGACTTCAAATCCTGTACCAAGGCTATCACATGGGTTTGGGACTGATCAATAAGAGTTTAGCTTTCATGCACATGTGTAGCATTCTCGTCATGTGAATAAGAAGAGCCTCTTAATAGGCTACTGAGTCAGAACTGAGAATACTAACAAAAGAGACTCATTCTCTTTTCTACCCAGCTAATTTGGTTGAAAATTACATCACATGCCTGATAAGATAGAAAGATAGCATAAGTTTTACTGTTCTCATATGATGCCAACTTGAATCAATCAATAAATCAGTAAACATTTATTAAGTACTTACTATTTATCAGCCACTATGCTAGAGATACATAAAGAGGCAAAACAGAGTCCCTGTCATAAATATAAGCATCTGTTCTTTACTTCTTTTTCTCAGTCTTGCCTGCCCTTAAGTGAAGGAATACAAAACTAGACTACAATTGAGTAATCTGCAAAAGGTCTAGGGGCTGGAGTCCATCCATGCTACATTTTGGGGACAAATGGTATTGGAGAGGGCCAATGTACTAATCAGCCTGTTTGATTCAGCATAGCAGTAGATTAAGGGCAGTTGAGAGAGAGAACAGCAGTGCCCATCAACTATTAGCTATATTGCATTCAGAAATGAACTTGGGGCAAATGCTTTGTTAGCCACTTTGCTAACATTAAGACCACTCTTTCCATAGCTTCTTTTCTATAACATAGTCAAATGATAGTGGGGTACTAATCCTGGAGGATATTGGTGATTTAAAGGGAATACTCATTGTAATTGGTGGCTGATGTTGAGGAATAAACAAGAATGAGGCTGTGAGTCTATGACTTTTGAGAAAGATACTCCCGCTGACCTTCATATGTAGCCTTAAAACTCTGAAAAGTAGTATGGAGAGGTATGGCTTTTGTTCTAGTGGACTTGCCTTATCATTTAGAGTGGCATATTGAGATAAGGATATCCAGTAATACAAAGGCTACAAATAAATAATGTAAGAATTAATGTACGATCTCTGAGGGCTGAAAACATTTAATTTTTACCTTTGTATTCCCAATGCCCAAAACATAGTAGGCTCTTGATAAAATGCTGGTTGAGTACTAGACTGATTGATTGATTAAAGTATCTATGTATGTAAAGATGGATGAATAGATGAATGAATGGAGGAATAGATAGATGGATGGATGGATGGATGGATGGATGGATGGATGGATGGATGGATGGATGGATTCATAGGCATTTTAGCTGACCTTGCTCTTCTCTCTTTGTTCTATAATGAGGTTTCTCATTACCAGGTCCAAAGGTATAAACATGTTTTATAGGAGAAGCCTTCAGGAGACAATGCTGATATCTTATACCTTTTAAGATATAACTTTTAAGTAAGTAACAGAATATATTTCAGCAAGTAAATTATAATCCTTCAAGTCAAATCATCTTGCCTTTGGATAGGTCCAGGGCCATATGATATGGAATGCTTACCTCTTAAACCAAAGTCTTATGAAATGCATGGCCCAAAAGTTTTTATTGTCCAAATAAAAACAGAGGTGGGGAACAAAAAGATCTTTAGAAAAATCAAAGTTTTAGAGTCTACCCTCACCAGCTAACCTACTTTCAGTCCCAGAATTTGTAGGAAACTATTTACATATCAACATCCTCTGGCATTTTAAGAGTTATCAAAAATGTCACCAGTCACAGAATGTTTCATTAATTATTGCAAACATCTTTAGAAAATTCCACAGTGGGTTTCTTTCAGAGTGATTTATTTCGGATATAATTTCGGTTTAATTAATAGGGGATTTAGTTGTGACCTGGAGGGTGTGAGAACCAGCAGAGATTCTACAGTATGGTTAGAATGAAGTTAGAAACCTGCCTGTGCCTGTCCAACTCTGAAGGAAATATAAAAAAGAAAGGGGGGAAAAAAACCACTGGCATTTTCTCAGCTGCTAACATCTAGCCTATTCGCTCATTAAGGATTGCAGTGAAACATTTTCAAAAAACAAATTAAAAGAGGGCTGTGGTGGAGCAGGGAAATGAAGATGGAGCCAGGTAGATTAGGGAAAAAAGAACATGATCTGACTTATTTAGTTCATGCATGATAATAATGCCATCTCTTCTTAGTTATTTGGAAATATTAATGACATACTTATGAAAACACAATCCAGCAGTAGCAGTCAACTCCCCACTCCCCATCTCAATACAATTCATTAATCATTCACAAAGAGAAAGACATAACTAAGGTGAGACAGTTGGAGTTTTGCCTTAGGGTTCTAAGATATAGATGGTGCAAATACTTAAAATAAAAGGGTTTTAAGTTGTACGATTTTTGAATTTGTTACATTTATGTTTGAATGACACTTTTATTCCTTCAGTAACATAGGAACTAATTAGCAATAATTAGTTAAGCTAGGAAGCTAGCAGATGGCACGCTCCCTCTCCCAGAGGTCCCACAGCAGGTAAAATTCCCCAGCTTGGTGCTGTCCTAGTCATCTCTAGGTGTTAGTTTTCCCATCTGTAAGCACTGTGATACCCCAGTACTTCCCTGACCATCCTTCATTCTTCTTACCCACCCACCCCAGGGTTTACAAAGGTAGTACTACTTGCCACAGGTGCTGTTTTCTGTTTCTTGCCCCAGACACAGAATACACAAATTGCTAGTTATGACTATGTACACACATAGCACAATGGTTGACAGTAGCCCATGTAAGTTAAAAGACATGGCCCCTGCCCTTGACTGAGATATTTCTTCTCAAAAAAACTCTTCTGGAACTTCGTTGCACATTGAGAAATCTCACTTTAAACAATAAAAGCTCTTGTGGAGGGTGGGCTTGACTGAGGTCTTTTGTTGTTTCCAATTACCAAGATGCAAAAAGCTAGTCCACATTTCCCCAAACACTAGGTTGTATCAGATTCGATTTTAATATCCTTCCAAAAAAATCTTAGTATGGAGCAAATACAGCTGCCTAATATTGCTGCTCAAAATGCCACTGCATTAAATAAAATTCCAGGCTGTAAAATTTTGCAAGGTGATAAAACAAAAATGATATAATAAATATAAAACATCTGCGTTTTTTTAACAAGACATTTGGAAATCGATTTCATTTATATTTAAACTTGTTTTGAAGTGTTCCCAGTTTTTGAAAAACATCCTAGTTACAGTATATTAGATTTTCAAGAGAAAGATTAAAGGGCTGATGTCTGAATGAAAAGGGGTACAAGGAAAGGGAAAATCCCCCACTGCTGGACTTTCCAGCACTATGAGAGTAGCTGATTCTTCAAGGACACTACAGCTGGCTTTGAGTCATAAAAAACCGGTTAGTGTAGGCAATCGACAGCACTGGAAAATGGATTCACACACATGCACAAAAAATGCATTAAACCAACATTAAGGTCCTACCAATAGCAGCAGCAGCAGCCCAAGCACACACCAGGAAACTAAGAGTTTAACAGGATCTCTGACTCTCACCATTGTGCCTACATAGAGTAGGGCATGTAAGACTGTACATTCAGTAAGACCACCCACTGCTTCAAGCCCATACACGCTTGTGTGTGTGTGTGTGTGTGTGTGTGTGTGTGTGAGTGTGTGAGATGGGGAGGAGGGGAGACTAGTGTGCTAAGTACAAAGCCTATGAGTTTAGCCTCAGTAATCAAGCCACATTCTCAGCAAGATTCTGCCTTGAGTATGTAGGACTGTGTCCACAGTGGTTGAAATGCACTCAGGTTTATACTGAAGAACACAGTCAAAATGGGAGAAAGGAAGAATTAATGTCTTCTTAATGTCTACATTTTTAGTGAGTTGGTAAAGGGAGAGTCTGGGCATTTGAATCAACAGATAATCAAAAGGGGAATGATATAGTTTTTATCTGATAGCTGCGTTGTCCTAGACCAGAGAACCATGGATCAGATGCAGTGGTCAGTAATAAAATAAGCAGTGTGATGCTAATGAGTCATTGTCACCTGATGAACTTGGACTCAAGAATAATAATCCCATTTTCAATGTCTTCATAGGCAAGGCATTTAAACTTGCTAAGCCATACTTTCTTCATCTGTAAAACGTGGAAAATGTGGACACACAGGACTTCACTCACAAGGTTGCTGTGAGGATCAAACATATATAAATGTCAGTAATTACAAAACTAATGATGATTAATCTTCATAATAAAATCAAGACTTGGACTGGAGGAAAAAGAAGTTTAGGAGGACAAAGGAATAGGTCCCTAACAAACTATATATTCACCCCTCCCTTCCAAATGAAGAATGAGGTTATTAAAAATACATCCCTGGATTTTCCAGAAGGGTTTCAGTTTCAAGAAAAGAAGTTGTACTTTTAATGAGGCTTTGCAGAGGGAATATCTTTGTTCTGATTTTTGGTTGGAAAATATGGTCATCTTATTATAACATGAATATTATTTTAGTACTGACTAAAAAATGCTATGAATTGGTAAGAAGTTTCATTAAAGCATATTTTGAAAGAAATATACGACTTACTTTTTAAATACATACTGGAATTGAAACTTTCTTAATGTCTTGCACAGACCAGGCACCTAGTAGCCACTTATCAAATTGATAAGTATTTCCTGGTTGACTTTTGAAGCAAATAATGAATGAGTATGAATATTTTTTAAAATTAGTAGGTCCATGATTTGATTTCAGATGTACATTTCTAACCTATTTGAAATATGTTGGTTCTCTTGAGTCTAACCGTTCTTCTGGCAGATGTTTAAGTTACAAGTTTACTTATTATTAATCATAACATGATACTGTTTGATGCCCTGTCTTAGGATCATAGGTTCATAGATTTGGAAATGGAAGAGTTGTTCAAGGTCATCTATTACAATCCCCTCACTTTACAATTGAGGAAACTGGAGCCAAAAGAGGTTAAATGACTTAGAATGCTAGGATCATAGATTCAGAGCATAGAGGGACCTTAGAACTGATCAAAGTCCAATTCTTTTATTTTTTACAGATAAGAAAACTTAGTCCCAGAGTGGCTATATGGGTAAATGGCAGAGCTAGGATTCAAACCAAGATCCTCTAACTCTAAAGCCACCCTACCAATGAGTGATATGATGAGGGTTTCAAAGAAGAGGTGAGCTGACTTTTAGGAGCCCAAGAAGAGTCATATGAAGAGAAAGTGAGTAAAGTATCTGGAGCCTTTTTCTCAAAAGGTATGCTAAAAGAACTGGCCATGTAGGACTTCCTACAACCTCCTCTTTTCCAATCACTGACACAGTTGAGGAAGCTAACCATAAGAATAATGTTTCTTCTTCTCAACCATCTTAGCAATTCAGTCAAGTCAAGGAAGTCACAAAATGAGAGCAATTCTGGTGACTGCCTAACTGCCAACTGACTTACAAGGTCTGAAAGCAGCAAATTAATTGTGCATCAATGGGCTGGTTTCAAACCAACAAAGAACCCAATCCAATTCAATAAGCATTCATGAAGTGCCTACTATGTTCAAGACACTGTGGTAGGTGCTGGAGATACAAAATCAATTACAACACAAATAATGGTCTCAAAGAACTTGCAAACTAATGAGGAGAAATGTGTAATTGAATCATTTATAGTAGTGTCCAACTTTTTGTGACCCTATTTGGGATTTTGCTGACAAACCCTTCTCCAGCTCATTTTACAAATGAAGAAACTAAAGCAAATAGGGTTAGGTAATTTGCCCTGGATCGCACAGCTAGTAAATGTCTCAGATCAGATTTAGATCTTCCTGATGAGTCTTCCTAATTCTAAGCCCAGTGTTCTATCCATTATACCATCTAGATTCCAATGGGAGAAAAGATACGAAGACAAATACTAGAGAGCAGGAGGAAAGGGAAGAAGAAACACTAATAGAAGACTATAATACTGGAGGAACAATAATGGGACTGTGCTAGGAGAGTTGTATAGCAGAAGCTGAAAGGAGTGGACAAGCATAAATAATATATTGCAGAATTAAAATCAACAGAATTTGGACACTGATTGGCTACAAGGAAGGAGAGTTAGGGAAGAGTCATCAGTAGTTTTAAGTTTATAAGTTTTAATGAATGGGAGAATGATGGTGCCATCAAAAGAAATAACAAAGATGGAGGAGGATTTGGGAAGCAGCTGAATTCAGTTTTAAATATGGTGAGTCTGAGTACCCAATGCAACATTCCTATAAAGTTAACTAGAAGATATAAGGCAATGTAATGCAATTCAATAAATATTTATTAAAAAGCTTTTTTTATGTGCAAAACAGGGATTCAGACTTTAGGGATTCAAAGACAAACATGAAACAATCTCTTCTTGCCCTCATTTAGCTTACATTCTTCTGGGAGGATGCAACGTTTACAAAGAAAAACCAACACAAGGTAATTTAAGGAGAAAAGAGTCTTTGACAACAGGGAAGATCAGGCAAGTTATAACAGAAATACAAAGTAAATTAAAATATAAAACTAGAATCCTGGGACGAGGTTGCAGACAGATAGAGATTTGGGAGTCATCTGTAGAGAGGTTAGAAAGGCAGAGAAATGGAAGATGTCATTAAGGAAGAGATTTTGAAGAATGCTTTAGTAATAATAGCTGGCATTTATATCAAACCTACTATGTGCCAGGTGTTATGCTTAGTGCTTTTGACAAATATTACTTTATTTAATCCTCACAATAAGCCTGAAAAATATGTTATTATCCTCATTTTGCAGTTGAGGAAACTGAGGCAAACAGAGGTTAATTGGCTTGCCTGTGGTCACATAGCTAGTACCTTTTAAACCCAGGGTTTCCAGACTCTGGGCAGCTGGATAGAGCAGTGGAGTTGGAGCCAGCAAGACTCATCTTTGTGAGTTCAAATTTAGCCTCAAACATGTATTAGGTTTTTGCTGGGCAAGTCACTTAATCCTGTCTGCCTTGGTTTCCTCTTCTATAAAAGGAACCTGAGAAGAAAGTGGCAAACCACTCCAGTATCATTGCCAAACAAACACCAAATGGGTTCACAAAGAGGCAGAAACAACTGAATAACAACTTTTCGATTACAGGCCCAGTATTGTATCCACTGTGTTACCAGCTACCTCTTTGTAACAATATAGTATGGAAGGAACCAACTGAGATTATTTTATGCATCTCTCTGGTTCCATACATAATAAAATAATTAATTCAACTGCCCTAGGACAAAGACAGTTTAATATTTCCTACAGAAATATCCAGAAGAAAGCTTCATGACCATCCTTGGTCAGCTTCATTGTTTAGTAGGTTTTGAATCATTGTTTTCTGAAATTCTCAAAGGTCCCAATATCATCTTAAGGAAGGCACCCCCAAAAGTCAGAAAACATTTAAAATCATTAGCCAAATTCTCTAGTAACAACTAAAGTTATCAATAGGGCATTAATAAAAGTTGGAAGATGAAGGGGAAAGTTCACTACACAGCTCTGGGCAACCCTGACCACTTACTCCTTCCTCCCCTCAAAAAAATAAAAAAGATTCCATGCAAATTTTCAATGGATTGATTCATCTTTTTTTACTACAGCAACCAATCTAATAAATTGTTTCAGTTATACAAATATTTATATCTAGTTGTGGGTAGAAATGCACCCTCTAAGGGTATAAACACACACACATGCACAACTTTTCTGGTTGGAGCATCCAGCATCCTTTGAAATAGGCAATGTAACAGATGCACTAGGCAGTGTTTGGCAGGGTTTTCTCGGATGCCCTGTCATTCAAAACTAGTTGTCAAGTTCAACTGCAATTCCTCTTTAGCCACTGGTACCCAAACAACACAGCTCTGAGCTCTTTGCCATTGAGGGACTGATTTTCCGGAGTGTATTTTGTCCAGGTGTCTTCCCCTTCCTTCTGGGTTCTTGCCATTCTGCCCATTTCATAGCTCATTAGCAGCTCCAGGGAGAGCTAGAAGCTAGTGAGAGAAAAAGAAGGGAATGAAACACAAATGGTCCACTGTGTGCCTTGTGAGTAACAGTTCTAAGAGCAGCAAAGGAAGGAAGGAGAGAGAAGAGAAAAAAGAAGTGAGGAGAGGAAGGGAAGGGAAGGGGAATTTATAGGAAATTGAACCTATTACCTGTTTAGATTATCTCCTGATTTCAATTATCCATGCCATTTCTGTAGGTAACTGGGAGTTTCCTGGCCATGGAGACAGTTCTGCTGATTTGAATTGTCCACAAAGTTGAATCCTCCAAATGTCCGAATGGTATAACTATGCATTTTCTCCTCTTAATATGGGTGCCGCAGGAAATGAAGAGTGCATGTCTTAGGGACATCTTTTTATTTGAAGAACCTACGTGCTAGAACATAGGGTGGGGTGTATTGATGCAAAGAACTGTGATTTATCATTTATACTGGGTGGTTCATCAGAGTTCTTGCCTTTCTTCAAGGTTTAACATTAAGCAGAAACAGGCCCAAGGAAAAAAAGGGGGAAAGCCCTTGGAAGGTTTGTAAAATTGCTTCTCAGAACTCCGGAAGGGTTTTAGGCTGTGAATGAACTGCTCTTTGAAAAATTCCGAGGGCCTAAAAACTGACAATTCTGAAAACATTTCCCCACAAAAGGGGCTTATTTTAACTTTTTTTTAAAAGATATTTTTGTTTCTTCAAATATTCCTCTAGTCCTTTTTTAAAGTCATTTCAATTTGGGAAAACATTGTGACAATATGCTACTTCATGCCAAAGAAAGCTTTTTATTGGACTCTACTATGTTTCTGGCTTTCTTTTTCCAGCTGTTATATCAGATATAATCATCTGAAACTACAGTTTGTCATCTCCATCAAATTTGGTTTATAATTCTTAATGTTGCTGTTCATAGGAATACATTTGTGGATTAAAATGCAGAATAAAATGAAGATTTCACAAATTAGGGACCAAGCTAATATTTCCCAAAAGGTTAGATTACCAACAGACC
Source organism: Monodelphis domestica (assembly GCF_027887165.1). Lineage (NCBI taxonomy): Eukaryota > Metazoa > Chordata > Mammalia > Didelphimorphia > Didelphidae > Monodelphis > Monodelphis domestica. Next base: position 635,364,545 of record NC_077227.1, read on the forward strand.
TAAGGAAACACATTTATTCCACATGTTGGATGTTCACAATTTCACTAAATTATTTTATTGAAATGTGTTGGAATAGAGACAAAGACTGTCTATACAAGTAAAAGCAAAGATTGTCTATACAGTGCCAAAACAACTAGTCCATTTGATGTTTCAGGTTGAGGATCTAGCCAGTTGAATGTTGAGAAAAATAAATTCATCAAACCTGTTATTTGATTGACATGACTGGTTATAATCATCAATTTACTATATTGAATTCAACAATTATAGACACATTTTACTGTTCTTGAGAGAAAGAAGCAAATGCCTTGACTTTGGAGTAATATACCAAATAGAGTTTGGTATTATTTTCAATGGCATAATATTTTCTGTTTCGTGAGTCATCATGGTCAAAAAATCCATCACCCATTTTCCAATTCCCTCCCAGTGGTGCTAGATGGCTATGAATCATGTAACACTCTGATCTTAAGAATTCAAAACTGCTAACAGTGGATGACTCTTAAGGAGCAGAGAAACATGATTCCTGATTGTTTGGGAAATTTGTAAGAGGATGAGGGAGGGAAGGGAAAGAAAAACAGAAGATCAGAAGGGAATAAAGGGGAAAAAAATCAGATTCTGAAGGGCAATCAGTTCTCAAGCCTCTTCATTTTCTTACAATTGATCTCCACTACTTTCCTCTCAACTCCCTATCAGTCTCCCAGACAATCAGGAGTCTTATCTCCCTATACTTGTGCAGATTTGCATAGCTGTCCATTAAGGGACCACTAAACCCACTACATCTATAAAAATTAATTTAGTTGTTTACATTCTAAATCTTTATGAATGAAATCCTCTTGCAAAGACCAAGTAGATGTACTACAAAGAAATTAAAGTACTTCACTATTGGCTACTTGCTAAGAACAAAGCAAGAGGAAAAAAAGATCTTGCATGTAATTGAAGGATAGCTTATGAATTATCCTTGAAGAAACAATTAGTTAATTGGAAAGGAGAGTTTTATGGTGATTTCAAAATCATCATTCATGGGACAATTGTTCATTATGTATTATATGTTGATGTACAAGATAAGTATGTTTAAAAGAATATCATTAAAATAATTGCATATTAAGTGCCAACATCTTTTTCAGAGGATAAAGGGTCAGAGAATTCTATATACCCCCCTCCTCCACAAAATAAAACAACATATGCTTTGATATTTTATTATGCTGAAGCACACTCTATAACAACTTTCTAATCAATGAGTCTTATAAACTTATCTATAAAACTTTATGAAGATTATGAGTAGTATTACTTCATAAAATATACAATACAAAATTCATAAATATTATAAACATGTATATGTATATATTTATATGCATATATTGTATATGTGCACATGTGTGTTTGCATGTATATGTACCTTGCTATTGTTGATGTTGGGTCATTTCATTCATATCTGACTCTACATAACCCCATTTAGGATTTTCTTGGAAGAGATACTGGAGTGGTTTGCCATTTACTTTTCTAGTTCATTTTACAGATGAAGAAACAGGTTAATAGGGTTAACCTATTACAGGCAAATAGGGTTAAGGGACTTTCTCAGGGTCATACAGCTCAAAAGTGTCTGAGTGGATTTGAATTTATGAAGATGAATCTTCCTAATTCCAAGCCTTGTACTCTATCCATTGCACCACATAACTGCTCACATATTTATATACACACATATATATACATTAGTTTTGAATAAATATGGACAATGAGTTCAACCAAAGGAAGAGAACTGATTGGACTGTCTTTGGGAAATTGTATAATACCTTTAGGATTCATGGGAAAAAAATTGATATATCTTTGAAACCACTGTAAAAGACAAAGTATGGTCAGAAAGATGTATTCATACATTGAGGAGGACTGAATTTAGATAGGAGAACCATCCTGGAAATTGAATTCCAAAATGTAAGTGAAAGATTAATTAACAGCATGGTTTGAGTCATCCTTTGGAAGGGAATATTGAAGAACAATTGAATATTTTGGGAATCATCCTTGACCCTTCTTTCTCTCTCATTTCTGTATACCGAGTCTTATCAATGCCAGCTCCAAAGCATATTATACCATTTCCTTTGGTCCACCTATTAAGCTGTCACCATAAGTCATCACATCTTACCTATGCTACTAGGAAATAATCATTTTCTAATTGTCTTTCCCAGTTGTTAAAGCCTTCTCTCTCCTTAGTTTTCCTTATATTATATTTAGTTGTATATATTGCATATCCTTTGCTCCCATCCCCAGGTAGAATACAGTCTTCCTGAGAGCAGAGAATTTCATTTTTGTCAGTGTATAGCCAACACAGAGAAAAATTATGAATAATCCTTACAAATAGCCACTTGCTTGGTAGAGTACACTATGAATGAAAAAGTAAGAAATAATTCTGGTTTCATTCTTTTTTGGACCTAGTTGAGATGAGAGAAAACCTTCATAGTAAAGCTATTTTGTTGCCTTAAGCTCATTCACAAGTCAGGAAGAAACACATGAAAAGAGATAATAAATCAATAAACATTTATTAAATGCCTACTATGTGCCTAACATTGAGCTAAATGCAACTATTAGATGCTCAGACTCTATAGGAAATAGAAATCTATATCTATCTATATACATACATAGAAACATGTCATTTATCTATAGATAAATATACAATTATACAGAATATATATCCTAAAATTCTAAGACCATCAGACAATAATAATATAAAAGTAGAAAGAACTATATTCTAAACCAGGAATTCTTTCCTTTTTTTGTGTGTCATTTGTCAATGTAGTAAAACCTATGGATCCCTCTTAGAATAAACGTTTTTAAATGTATAAGGTAAAATACTTAGGAATGTAAAAGAAATCAATTATTATGAAATTATCAAATGTTATCAAATGATATATCTTTTACAAATTCATGTACCCCATGTGTAGAACTCTCATTTTAGAACAAATAGCTAATTTTTCATACGAGGATAATGAGGTCCAAAAAAATGATGTCACTTGCCAAAGTCACAGAACACAATAGGAGACAAACTGAGAGTCAATCTTTAGTTTTTCTAGCTCCAGAATCAATATGCTTTTTCCTCTATGCTACACTGCCTTCTGGTGAAAGAATTCTTAGTCTCCATCCATTTACCAAAAGGAGTAAAGTTTTCAGGCAAAATTTTACCTCTTCATCGCCTCTGGTCTCCCACCAAAACAGCATTATATGCCAAAAATATTTCCGTTTCACCTGGAATCAAAATTTTTGCAAAGAAAAATGGTTCACTATTCTCCAGGCTAATGTAGCTCTCTTTTCCCTCAGTTTCTACTAATAATTACTCAAAGTCAGGGAAGATGGGTGATGATAACCTGAGCTTTAGCTTTATGAACAGGGAATATTATGCCATTGAAGGGAAAAAAGGAGAGAAAACCCCAATGGGGAATATTCCTAAGCCAGTCTGCCTGCACTGCTTGCTGCACAACAAATACAAGTGGAAACATCTGTATGCCAGCTGTGTGACACAGCTGATCCATCCACAGACATGAGACATACAATTTCTCTCAACTTGGTGTATTAAGGGAATGAAGTAGAGGGGGGAGGAACAGGGAGGGATTGGGTACTCCCCAGACTCTAGAAGCTCAGTCCAAGCCCAATATGGCCCACAGAGTTTGAATATGGTCCACAGCTGTCTCTGCACCCTCTGCAACCACACACCCTCATCTTTGCAGGGTGAAGACAAAAGCTGATGAAACGCAGTCTTTTTTTTGCCACTGATGAATGCAACCAAATGAGAGATTTATATTCAACCAAGATGACAGCAATGATATTACTTTGAGCTCTCTTTGTTTGGTGTGATTTGGTAAAGGGGGAAAAAATTTACTTGGATATGAGAAATGGGCTGGAAGCTTCTTGTACATGTGGAAGATGGAGCAGATGCCAGTGCAAGCCCTTCTCTGTATCTTTGAAGATGTAGAGGTTGGCTTGTTAGAACATGGATTTGAATTTGTGCTAGATCAAGTGAATTCCCTGAAACTTAACAGGGAAGACTTGATACCATAGTGACAACCCTAAGACTGGTGCTCCTTCTGTTTTTTGCTTCATTGGCAGGCATAAGAGATAACTGGGCTCATGAGGTCCCCACAGTTGCCTGTTTATCACTTGACTCCTCTCCTCTATCACAATGTGGTACAGTTAGAAGGAAAACACTAAATTTGGAACCAAGACTTTGTTTCAAGTCCCACCTCTGCTTTGAATGGAAGCTCTACTACTTGCAACTTTTGTGACCTTAGGTATATTGTATCTCTCTGGCCTTGGTCTCCTCTTCTGTACAATGAGGAGTGTGGACTAGATGGTCTCTGTTATCCTTGCCAGTATTAAAATCTATGATCTTATGACCCTGGTAGGCCTACTGAAGGGAGAGTTTTGGTTTTTACATAAACAAAAGATTCTGAGAATCCTACTCTATTCTTCTCCCATTTAGTCAATTAAGGACAATATTATTTTTAATCTTTTCTTCTTTTCATCATCTTTTAAAACTCTTTTCACCTTCTACTGCCCACCCTTGCCTTTGAGTACCAGATATATTTCTCCTTTCATTCGTAACAGAAATAGTAATAACTGGCTCTTCTCTAGAACCTTATAATTTGCAAAATCCCTTTTAGATGTTTATTCATTTGATGCTCATAATAGCCTTTGGGATAGGTGCTATTATGGATGAAAATCCTCACTGTCCCTGCCAATAAAAGTGTGACAATCAAGAAACAATAAAAGAATTATTATATTTCTGATTGTATATAAAGCATTAGATGCATCAGAGGGTCCTGAGTTTGAGTTTCATGTCAATAATTTCATAAGTCTGCCACTTAATTTTACTGAGTTTCAGGTGCCTCATTTGTAAAACAAGGGTAACAATGCCTGTTCCACCTGGATTTCATGAGGGAGAGTAAATGAAAAGTAATCTGTAAAGCCTTACATAAATGTTAGTTATTCTTATTTTTCATTGTGTCTTCTACATTACATTTTCTGCTCATGATATTGTTCATAGTATGTGGCAGCCTTGAAACCCCATTCTTATTTCCCTTGCACTCAGGATCACCTATGACTGACTCTCCCAAGGTTCTACAGTGAAGCCATGCATCAATACCAGGCAAATACTGATATTAAGAAGGGGTCTGGAGGAAGGAATTTTCTTGAATCATTTGCTGTACTTCACAGTCTTCCCCCACTGATTAATTCTAGATTCAGTTCATGGTCAATCTGCAAAGTCTATCCAATTTACAGGTATTCATGGAATAATGCAATGAATTGCCCATCAACTATGGGTCATGGAATTTGGGTCATATGTATTTTTCAGCCACTTCATTTTTTTCCTCTGTGGATTACTAGGTTGATCTCTTTTGAATGGGCACTAACATTGTTTTAGAATTGATACTAAGAATCTGAAAGACTCCTTTTTTCTCAATAGTCACTCCTAAAAACCTTTCCTCTGAGTAAACCTCCCTGTTTAACAGTAAAAAAAAAATTCTGTCTACAACAAGGAAAAATTCCCAAGGAAAGTCAGATGCCTCAGTCTCATTAGGCACTGTAAATAGAAGTGCCATACTATTATTGAGAAAAGGTGTAATGCCCATGCAAACTACATATTTGATTACGGTCTGAACTCTTTGCTGAACTGTGAATCCAAAATAATTTAGGTGATACATATAAATTTAATTCCCTTGTTCAAAACTCCACATCTGAAATGATGCCCTGCAAATGTATGGCTCTGACTGAAGTCTACAAAATGAGTCTCCCCCTAACTCGTCTATACTGTGTGGAGATAATCTTCAAGGAGAGGAATAAACCTATTTTAAAAACAGCTGAGTCCTTTAGATCATATAACCTAACCAATTTATGGAGATAAATGGAATTCAGTATTAAAGAAATATTTTTTTTCATTCCTCCAGAAAATGTAAATGCCTGCTACAAAATTGAAAAGAAGAAAAAGACAAAGGAATTATTGCAAGAACACTAGAGAATGGAAGGCAGACAGTAAGCCTCAGAAGCAACCTAGTATCCCTGGGTATTTGTATCTCTGAACCTAGTCTCTATAGGGCTGTAATAGAGCCAACAAGGCCCTGGAAGAGAACCTTCTTAAGGCAACAGAATTCAGGATCACAGTATAAAAGCAGAAAAGGTGAAGGCCATTATGGAAAAAAATCATCAGTCTCAGGATAGGGAGTCATCAACAACTAGATATCCCTTTAAATCAGCTGCAATGAATTCTGCATTAACTTTAGGACTAATGGCCAAGATAAATGAGGAAAATACAGCAGAGAAAGAGCCAAGGAAAAGAAAGAAGAAAATGAAAAAAGAAAACAAAATAGTCTTATGAATGGCTACTTGTGCCCTATTAATATAAATGAATATCAAATACTTTACAAAAATACATTAGGCAGATATTGGCTTATGATGAGGTCAATATCACAATTTATTTAACCCCAGGGAAAATAAATCTTGATATTGACTGAAAACGTAAGTCAATATGTGTACTGTTGTGTGCATTCTATTACAAAAATGAGGTTTTTAACTTTAATGGCCACTTGTACAAAGAGAAAAACACTTCCTGAGAGGCCTTCCTTTTCCACTCCCCACAAACACCTGCTGAAAGCAGCTCAGCTCCTGGCAATTCATTCTTTCACATTGGGCAAGGAAATAAACACTGTTAATAGGCTTCACCTGGGAATCATTGAGGGGCAGTGAAGAAAGCATTAGATTTGCAACCAAAGTACCTGGCTTTGAGTCTAGTTTTTGCCACTAACTAGGTAGGTGGTCTTGGATAAGTCATTAACCTTGCTGAATTTTACAGATTTTTGGAGTTAGAAGAAACCTCAATGGCCATCTCTTGTTGGGTAATACAATACTAAGGTCATAAACACACACACACACACACACACACACAAATACACACATAAACACTAAGGAACTTAGTTTTTTAATTATTTTGGGAGGGAGCAGAGAGATCAAAGAACTAGAAGTAACTGGGCAGCCCTAATGCATATTTCTTCCTAGGGATGTTGACTGACATCACAAATCTTTAGATCTCAGCTAAGGAAACCATAGGTTTCTCCAACTGTCATCTTCTTGAACACAAACCCTAATCAGACTGCAATGTAGTCTCTAATGAAATGATCCTCCTTTTTCCCCCTACCAACTTCATTCAAATAATGGTATACAAACATTTGGTTCAAAGGAAGCTCTTATCTGCTAGGCATCTTACATTCAGGAGCTGACACTTAGAAGCCATTCCTGGCCCACCAATCTGGAACAGGTCTAAAGTTTCACCATGTTGAGATTTCAATGTTCTTGAAATAGACCATTTTCAACAATGAATGAATCATTTAACTTACCTAATATCCATATTTGAGAGATCTGGCTAGTAACTTTTTCACTTCAGCAATCCTGCACACTTACACAATAGAGAACAAAAAATGAGAGGTATGATGCCCAAGTTTGCAGAGCAGCTGGTGTCGTTAGAGTCTTCACTGATCTTGTTCAGTCTACCATTGTAGAGCTAAGAGCTCCCCATTCATTTCATGTTTTTATTATTTGCCTTTGAAACTCAAGTTTTATGTTGAAATTATGCCTCCTATACATAGTGCATGTCCTTTGGGCTCTAACCCAAGCATTCAAAGTCAGTGATGTAGCTTAGTGAGAAAATAAAGGCATTAGAAAAACTTTGGGCTAGAGTATATGAAGCCACTATCTGTTGTGATCTTGATGATACGGAATCGACTCACCTCTGCTATGCTTCCATACTTTCAGACCCTTTAGGATTTGCAATGGTACAAAGCAGATGTCACTGACAGATTATTCTAAACTGGTGTATTCTTCACTAACTTCAGCACTATGCACCAGCCATAATAAACAGAGTATTATAGGTCATATAAAGAACTCTTCATTTTCTGTGTCTTTTGACAGAAGTGACTAAAGTTCCAGCAACCTCTCCCCTGGTTTTTGGAGGGCAGCCAAGCTAGACTAAAGTATATGGTACAACACCTTCATACACTATTTGACATTATGAAAGGTAAGATTCAGTTTCAAAAAAGTTTTAGTTTTAAGAATTTTGTTTGTTTTACTATATTTGTGGTACTGTAGATTTCAAATAAATATATTCTGAAATCAATGTTTTTTGAGATATTAATGCAAAAGTCACAGGGAATTACTGTACTAGCAAGAAAAAAATGTTTTACATGTTATCAGTTTTATTTTATGTACTGTATTTTAAGTTAATTCATAGTTACTATGTAAGGAAAATGCATATCATCAGAATTACTGTTTTATTATAAAGATTTATATGCAAAAATATGTTTTCAGCAGTCTCTAATAAAAGATTACAGTTTGGGGTGATCATAGGAACCTAACCACCATTTTCCCATAGGCTCACTGTATCAATATCTGTGTTTTTTGTTTTTGTACCATTTTCTAGGAATGTTACCCTGCAAAAAGTTGAAGACTTACTATATAAATGATGTAAAATAATTTCTCTCCATTTTGTTTTTAGAAAATTCTTCCATTTCCTTGTCTATGAAATAAAAATATTGAACTCTTAGGTCAATTTCTCTGATTCTATTGAAATTCCCTGGGAAAATATAGAAAGAGCAATCCTGAACCATCCCTCTGTTGCCTGGAAATAATTCCATACCACTCTTGCCCCCATGAACCATATTTACCAGCAAAAGTGGAAAGTCAGTCAATACCCTGTCTTTACATTCTAAGGCCAAAGTCCAATAATCTTTTATAATGTCTTAAAAGGTTTTCTCTAATATAAGGAAATATATACATATATACATATATTATCTACATTTATACATATTTCATATTTACATATATAGATATTGTTGTATTTGCTATGCTATTCATAACGTGTATGTTCTGCCTACAAAGATGAGCATATATGTATGTTCTACTCAGAATCAATGTGTTCTATCCTATAGCTATATATATCTACACACTAAATATACCTATATAGATACATGCTTAAGTGTGTACTACTCATAAAAAAAAATTCTTATATGTCAAGTGGAATCTCTGGAGCATCAGAGGTGAATTCTTTGGTGTCATGTTAGGGGTAAAGAGGCCTGAGTATACTAAGGAATGGCAAGTGATTACCAGGTGAAAGTCAATCACCTCTGTAGTGCTGGAATGAGTATGAATTAAGCTCAATGTTCCAAGAATAGTCTAATAAATAATACAGCCCCATAGACAAAGCCTGGGATCCATAAGATCCTGAATCCACAGGCTAGGCAAGGCGATTCGATTGGAGTTCTGGAGCAAATAGGATGGGGAAAGGAAAAATCTCTTTAGGGTGAGAAGAACAAAGAAGAGGGTAAAATAAGGCATTTCTAAAAAGAATTATAAGCCCAAGTCAGAATTATCTCAGGACAGCATGCTAGTTAAACCAGCCTTCTCTCTCCCTCAACTTTAGGCAAGGCAAATATGAATATAGAAATCAGGGCTAGAACCTGGACACTAAAGATCACAGATATGAATTAAAGAAATCAAAAGCAAAAAAGCATTTGTTGAGACTTAACTAGATCTGCAACACTGGAGGTTAAAAGGCAGGGATGAAGATTCTTGCTGCCTCAGAGAGCTTGCCTTTTAACAGTGGTAGAACACATGCATAGAGGAGTGATAGGGAGTTTGGGGTCTGGAAATGTTAAGTATATTATGCTATAAGAAAAGACAAGCAGGATGGTTTTGGAAAAATCTGAAAAGACTTATATGAACTGATACAAAGTGAAGTGAACAGAGCCAGAAGAATATTGTACACCATGTCAGCAATAATTTTTTGATGAACAACTGTAAATGACCTAGTTATTCTTAGTAATGCAATGATCCAAAGAAGGAAAGAGGGAGAAAAGAAAGAAAAGAGGGTGGGAGGGAGGGAGGGAGGAAGGATCATTTACATAGCACCTTTTGTGTGTCAGGCCCTGTGCTAAGTATTATAAATATTTTAAGGTTTGGATCTGAACTCAAGTCTTCCTAACTTCAGGCTTAGTGCTCTACCCACTATATCATCTAATGCTTCTAAACTACTAAAATATATTTATGGGGGGGAAAAGCTTTCAGATGGCATTTAGAAAGTTTTGGGAAAGAAAATAATAGAGAGATGCTTCACTGAAACAAGAATACTTTTAATGTTAATGAGAAAGAGCCTTTATTTAAAAAAACTTTTTAATAATGTGATTATAAAAAATGCAGGACATCAGTGAGGGGATGAGGCATGATGAATACTTTCCTTTATTTGCATATGCAAACTCTATGACAAAGACTGTAAACCTAAGATAATGAAATTATCCTATAAAAGTTTGGAGACTAGGGGCTGCTTTTTGGAGAATGAAGACATTTGATTTGATAGGACATATGTAGGGAGTTGTGAGATTTTTTTTTTTAATGAGGGTGAATCTCTGAGAATCAAGAGCCCTCTTTTAAGGCATTGAGCAAAAGGAAAAGAAGCATCTCAAAAGAAAGCATCAATAGAGGAAGAGGAACCCAAGAAGAGTTGAAGGAGCAGAGTAGGCTTGGAGGAAGGTCTGATAATCTGCTCCTTTGGAACTCTTAGCAATTAAAAGCAATCATCTGAAAGAAGGCTTCAGCTGAGCATGTCCTGATTAGTCAGAGAGAATAAACTGATTTAAATGATCAAGAGCTCCAGTGATGGCTATTTTCTTTCAGGGATGGAAAAAGGGGAAGTCTTTCACAAAGGCTTATTGCTTTCTGCTACCACCTCTGGTTTGCAAAGAAAACACATCTGGTTTAGAGAGTATTGCTGATGTTGCTCTGAGCTCTGCCCTAATGGACAGCACAATATCTGTATAAACTATTTGTTACAGACAAGAGATAACCAGTTTCATGAGCCTTGTAAGTTGTCTCACTTAAGGAGAATTGTAATCCCATGAAGAACAAACACTAAATGTCCGTGGAAGGGAGATAGTTCATTGAAAAGAGGTCCTCTAAGAGCTACATTGGAAGATAGAAGAGAATTGCCCCCAGCTAAAGTCTAAGGAGGATCAACTTCTCTCCCAGAATCTCTTCTGACTTTCTCACTTTCTGACTTTCTGCTTTCTCACACTAGAGATGTCTTTGCTCCCATGGCCCTCTCCTCTGATTAATGAGTCTCTCACCAGGAACACCAGTAGGTGCCCAGGCCATCCATGCTCACTTCTCTCCTTCCTCTACTATTGACCTTCTGGACTTTGGATACCTATTCCTCCTCTACTTTCCAGTTCCCTTCTGAGTGTTATGTTCCCCCATTAGAATATAAGCTCCTTGAAGGCAGCAACTGTCTCTTTTCTTATATGTATATTCCCAGCACTTGGTACATAATTAGCACTTAATAAATACTCTACCTATTAATAGTTAAGAAATAAACAGAAAAGAAATTTCATGTGGTTCAGATATTCCTGAATGGACTAATGACATCAAAGCCTGCAATCTAGAATAGTATGTGAACTTTACTCCTTATATTTTCATTCCAGGTTCCTATAAGCTTATACCAACTCTTCATTGTGGCTATTGAGTACATTGGTGGAAGAGTGTGATCTAGTTTGGTATATAGGCATACTTTGTTTTATTGTGCTTCACAGATGATGACTTTTTTTTAAGCCGATTGAAGGTTTGTGACAATCCTGCATTGAGCAAGTCTGGTGGCATCATTTTTCGAACAATATGTGCTCACATCAGGCCTCATTTTGGTTATTCTCTCAGTATTCCCAGCTTTATTGTTGTATCCATTATGGTAATCTGTGATCAGTGATCTTTGATGTTACCAGAGTAATTGTTTTGAAGTGCCATGAACAATGCCATGCAAGATGGTGAGTTTAATCAATAAATATGTGTTCTGTCTTCTCCCCAAGCCAGTTGTTCTCCCATCTCTCTCTCCTCTTTAGATCCTTATTCCCTGAGACAGGATCCTGAAGAACTTTATTACATAAACTTAGTTAATAAAGCAGCAACAGAGTTTGAGGGGATGGACTTCATTTTGGAAAAAAGCTCTACTGTGGTTTGTAAAATCCTGTCAAATAGCATTGTTTGCTGCAGAGAAATCTTCTGTGAAAGGAAGAGTCAGTTGATGTGGCAAACTTCATTGTTGTCTTATTTTAAGAGATTGCCACAGCCACTCCAACCTTCAGCAATCACCACCTTGATCAGTCAGCAGCCACCATTGTTGAGGAAAGACACTTCACCAGCAAAAGATTACAACTCACTGAAGGCTCAGATGACAGCTAGGATTTTTCAGCAAATTTTTTCAGTGTATGTACATTTTTTAGACATAATACTATTACACATCTAATAGACTACAGTATAGTATAAACATACTTTTATATGTACTGGGAAACCAAAAAAATCTGCGTGACTCATTTTATTGCAATATTCACTTTATTGAGGTAGTTTGGAACCAAACCCACAATATCTCCAAAGTATGCTTCTATGTTTCAACATATTTTATGCCTTTGCTTTAATATTTCAGTATGTCTAATTTCTTGGCTTATTGTGAAATAGATGATTATGTTTAAAATCTAAAGGGTTATTATTAAGAAAGGCAGGTTATGTAAACAGCATTCACTCCATTCATATTACCTTTAAAAGTGACTATTTGTTTAGACAGAAAATATATTGACCAGCCTCTCAAGATCAAAAGTAATGAATAGGGGAGATGTATTCCCTTTCAAAAGGATTATTCCTAGGATCCTAAAATAGTATGAATATAACTGGATGGCACTGATCTATCTCTGGTAACTTGGGCCTGCTAGTGAAGGAACAGATTTTAGAGAGAAAACCAAACCCTAAGAGAATTGGGGTGTCTCATAGGTGCAATATGAGCCAAGACTTTAAGGAAGTCATGGAGGTGAAGGCCAGGAAGAACATTCCAGTATGAGTAACATTCAATAAAAAGGTACAAACACAGGAGACTGCATAGTATACAAGGAGCAGATAGAAAACTATCTCTGAATCTTGGATGGTAGAATATGTGGAGGGAAGGAAAATGAGACAGTTAAATAGAGTTCAAATACAGCTTCAGACATTCACTAGCTGTGTGACCCTGGGCAAGTTACTTCACCTCTGTTTACTTTAGTTTCCTCATCTGTAAAATGGGGGTAATAATAACACCTGCTTCTCTGGGTTGTTGTGAGGATGAAAAGAAATATTTGTAAAGTATTATGCAAAATTTAAAGTGATATGCAAATGTTATCTATTATTTAATAGCTATTAGGTATAGCATTTCTATGACTATATAAATGTTAACAATTAGTTTCTATCACTAGTTCATCTCTAGCATTTATATAAATTAATTAATTAAAGAGTTAGAAATAATGGAAAATTAGGTAGGAGCCAGATTTTTAAAGGGCTTTAAAAGACAAACAGAAGTAATAGAGAACCACCTTATTGAGTGAAACAGCGACATGGACACAGAAAGAAGAGATTGCCATTTCCTTTCCATTATCAGTAACAATTTTGATGTGATTATGGTTCCAAACCTGGAAAAAAGAATAGAAGTCATGAGTGAGGTGGTTGGTGAAAAGATGGTCAAGGAGTCAAGTGAGACCTAACTGTAACAGCCCGCCTGATAGAATGGACCACACATGAGGCAAGGAAGAACTCAGCAGTCAGGTCCTCTGGACCCCAGGAAGGAAACTCTGATCAATCATATCACAGGGAAGAATGGAGCTTCTTGATACTTCAGTTAGGAGATGGGGGATACAACAGCTTGATACATAGGGGTAGCCAGCCTTAAGCTTGCCCTCTCTTTTGGTCTCTTTTCCTTCTAGAGCTAACATAAGGCTGTAAGATGTGCTACCTGGTACAAAGGTAGAATCCCGTGCAATGATTAGGGCTGAGTTAATGTCCTTCTTTAAATTCTATGAACTGAAGAACTCCCTGCCCCAGTTAACATCCCTTTTATCTCTACTAGCTCCCCATCCCAAAATACATGTACTCTATATCAGGGCTTTCAAAACCCCAAGCCACAGCATAGTTTAACTAGTCTATAAATTATTTATTGCCAATGTTCCTTACAAAAAAATAAAACACAGGCTTCCGGTCAAGATGGAAGCTTAGAGAAAGCTAAAGTTCAGAGCTCCAGAAACCCTTCCTTACAGATCTCAAACTGAATTCTCCTAGGGCACAGGAATTCAAAACAAACAACAGAATAGATAGAATAGAGAACACTCCTCCTGGACCTGGATCAAAAGGTACGGCCCCCCAAAAGTCAGAACCCGAGATCACTCGGATCTAAGTGGTAGGCAAAAGGAAGGTCCCAGGACCCATCCCCCCCAACCCAGAGCTCTGAATCTGAGGCAGCAGCAGGAACCTCAGGGCAGGCAAAAGGGCCTCGGGAGCCGGCTATTCTGAAGGCCGCACCCTGAAAACAACCTGAACCAGTTGGGGGGTACCCAGACAGCAGGGAAACAGAGAGAGACGGGGGAGCCTTTAGCCCCCTGAACAGATCCTTCCATCTGAGTCTCACTGAAGGTCCCTGCCTCAGGGCATACTCAGTCTGAGGTTAATCCTATCACCAGCCCTTGGAGCTCCCTGAAGCCACAGGCCCTCCCCCTCAGAGTGCAGGCTCCTCTGGCCAGCAAAGGGATTGAAATACATCTGAGAGTATCAAGCCAGGCACAGAGCATAGAAGTAAGGCAACAGAGAAGCATCTGGAGGGAACTGAGGAGGGTAGTAACATTGAAACACCGAAACACAAACAATTCCGGGCTTCCTGGGGAAGACAGACAATTTGCCTGGGGCTAAAGCCACTGAACACCAGACAGATAACAGAAGAGCCAGCCCCCTCACTCAGATAGAGATGGCAAACAGCACAGAAGCAAAAAATCCTCAAAACAACAGGAAAAACAAGAAGGGGGCAACTTTGGACACATTTTATGGAGCAAAAATACAAAATACAGAGGAGATAGAAGAGGAAACACAAGCAAATGCTCTGAAACCTTCCAAAAGAAATGGAAACTCTCCACAAACTTTTGAAGAATTTGAATCGAAAATGATCAAAAAGATGGAAGCCTTCTGGCAGGAAAAGTGGGAATTAATGCAAAAGAATTTCACACAAGTACAAAACCAGTTTGACCAAACTGAAAAGGAAAATCAGGCTTTAAAGGTCAGAATTAGGCAACTGGAAGACAACGAGCAGGTAAAAGAGCAAGAATCAATAAAGCAAAGCCAAAAGATCAAGAAATTAGAAGAAAACATAAAATATCTCACTGACAAGGTGACAGACTTGGAAAATAGAGGGAGAAGAGACAATTTAGGAATAATTGGACTACCAGAAAATCCAGAAATAAACAGCAAAATCAACATCGTAATACAAGATATAATCAAAGAAAATTGCCCAGAGATTCTAGAACAAGGGGGCAATACAGCCACTGAAAGAGCTCACAGAACACCCTCTAGACTAAATCCCCAAAAGATAGTTCCCAGGAATATAATTGCCAAATTCCAAAGCTTTCAAGCAAAACAAAAAATCCTACAAGAAGCCAGAAAAAGACAATTTAGATATAAAGGAATGCCAATCAGGGTCACACAAGACCTTGCAAGTTCCACTCTGAATGATCATGAGGCATGGAACATGATTTTCAGAAAGGCAAGAGAGCTAGGTCTTCAACCAATAATCAGCTATCCAGCAAAATTGATTATATACTTCCAAGGGAAAGTATGGGCATTCAACAAAATAGAAGATTTCCAACTTTTTGCAAAGAAAAGACCAGAGCTCTGTGGAAAGTTCGATATTGAAAAACAAAGGGCATGGAATACCTGAAAAGGTAAATATGATGGAAAGGGAAAAGGAGAAAATTGTTATCTTTTCATTTATTCAAACTCTCTTCTATAAGGACTACATTTATATCAATCTATATATGTTAATATATGGAAAATGTAATGTGTAAATAGGGGGAAAAGAAAAATCAAATAGAATAATCTTTCTCACACAAAGATTCACACAGGAAAGGGAGGGGAAGAAAACTCCTATAAGAAGGAGAGGAAGAGTTTTTACTTAAACCTTACTCTCAGGGAAATCAACTCTGAGAGGGAAAAACATCCAGATCCATTGGAATCTTGAATTCTATCTTACCCAACAAGGGTAGGGAGAAGGGAAAACCAAGGGGGGAGGGGGGAGGGAAAAAGGGGGAGGGAATGAGAGGGGGGAAGGGGAGGGGAAAAAGGGAGGGGCTAGAAAGGGAAACATATCAAGGGAGGGGACAAGGGGGACTGATTTAAAGTAAATCACTGGATTAAAAGGTTAGAGCTAAAGAAGAAAAGTTAGAATTAGGGAAGGATTACAAAATGCCAGAGAATTCACAAGTCACAATCATAACTTTGAACGTGAATGGGATGAACTCACCCATAAAACATAGACGAATCGCAGAATGGGTTAGAATCCAAAACCCTACCATATGTTGTCTTCAAGAAACACACATGAGGCGGGTAGACACCCACAAGGTCAGAATTAAAGGATGGAGTAAGACCTTCTGGGCCTCAACTGATAGAAAGAAGGCAGGAGTGGTAATCATGATATCTGATAAATCCAAAGCAAAAATAGACCTGATCAAAAGGGATAGGGAAGGTAATTATATTTTGTTAAAAGGGACTCTAGACAATGAGGAAATATCATTAATCAACATGTATGCACCAAATAATATAGCACCCACATTTCTAATGGAGAAACTAGGAGAATTGAAGGAAGAAATAGACAGTAAAACAATATTAGTGGGAGATTTGAACCAACCATTACCAAATTTAGATAAATCAAATCAAAAAATAAATAAGAAAGAGATAAAAGAAGTGAATGAAATCTTAGAAAAATTAGAGTTAATAGACATATGGAGAAAAATAAATAGGGACAAAAAGGAATGCACCTTCTTCTCAGCACCACATGGCACATTCACAAAGATTGACCATACACTAGGTCACAGAAACATGGCACACAAATGCAGAAAAGCAGAAATGATAAATGCAGCCTTTTCAGATCACAAGGCAATAAAAATAATGATTAGTAATGGTATGTGGAAAAACAAATCAAAAATTAATTGGAAATTAAACAATATGATACTCCAAAATCGTTTAGTTAGAGAAGAAATCAGAGAAACAATTAATAATTTCATCAAGGAAAATGTCAATGGGAGACATCCTTTCAAACCTTTTCGGATGCAGCCAAAGCAATAATCAGAGGTAAATTCATATCCCTGAGTGCATATATTAACAAACTAGGGAGAGCAGAAATCAATCAATTGGAAATGCAAGTAAAAAAACTCGAAAGCGATCAAATTAAAACCCCCCAGCAGAAAACCAAACTAGAAATCTTAAAAATTAAGGGAGAAATTAATAGAATAGAAAGTGATAGAACTATTGATTTAATAAATAAGACTAGAAGATGATACTTTGAAAAAACAAAAAAATAGACAAAGTACTGGTCAATCTAATTAAAAAAAGGAAAGAAGAAAAGCAAATTAATATCATCAAAGATGAAAAGGAGGACATCACCTCCAATGAAGAGGAAATCAAGGCAATCATTAAAAATTACTTTGCCCAATTATATGGCAGTAAATACAGCAATCTAGGCAATATGGATGAATATATACAAAAATATAAACTGCCTAGACTAACAGAAGAAGAAATAGAATTCTTAAATAATCCCATATCAAAAAATGAAATCCAACAGGCCATCAAAGAACTCCCTAAGAAAAAATCCCCAGGGCCCGACAGATTCACAAGTGAATTCTACCAAACATTCAGAGAACAGTTAATCCCAATACTATACAAACTATTTGACATAATAAGCAAAGAGGGAATTCTACCAAACTCCTTTTATGACATAAACATGGTACTGATTCCAAAACCAGGCAGATCAAAAACAGAGAAAGAAAATTATAGACCAATCTCCCTAATGAATATAGCTGCAAAATTCTTAAATAGGATACTAGCAAAAAGACTCCAGCAAGTGATCAGAAGGGGCATCCACCATGATCAATTAGGATTTATACCAGGGATGCAGGGCTGGTTCAATATTAGGAAAACCATCCACATAATCGACCATATCAACAAGCAAACCAACAAAAATCACATGATTATTTCAATAGACCCAGAAAAAGCCTTTGATAAAATACAACATCCATTCCTATTGAAAACACTAGAAAGCATAGGAATAGGAGGGTCATTCCTAAAAATAATAAACAGTATATATCTAAAACCATCAGCCAATATCATCTGCAATGGGGATAAACTAAATGCATTCCCAATAAGATCAGGAGTGAAACAAGGATGCCCATTATCATCTCTACTATTTGACATTGTACTAGAAACACTAGCAGTAGCAATTAGAGAAGAAAAATAAATTGAAGGCATCAAAATAGGCAAGGAGGAGACTAAGCTATCGCTCTTTGCAGATGACATGATGGTCTACTTAAAGAATCCTAGAGATTCAACCAAAAAGCTAACTGAAATAATCAACAACTTTAGCAAAGTTGCAGGATACAAAATAAACCCACATAAGTCATCAGCATTTCTATACATCTCCAACATAGTTCAGCAGCAAAAACTAGACAGAGAAATCCCATTCAAAATCACCTTAGATAAAATAAAATACCTAGGAATCTATCTCCGGAGACAAACACAGGAACTATATGAACACAACTACAAAACACCCTCCACACAACTAAAACTAGACTTGAGCAATTGGAAAAACATTAACTGCTCATGGATAGGACGAGCCAATATAATAAAAATGACCATCCTACCCAAATGTATCTATTTAGTGCCATACCCATAGAACTTCCAAAAAATGTCTTTACTGATTTAGAAAAAACCATAACAAAGTTCATTTGGAATAACAAAGAATCAAGGCTATCCAGGGAAATAATGAAAAAAAATACAAAGGAAGGGGGCCTTGCAGTCCCAGATCTCAAACTATATTACAAAGCAGCAGTCATCAAAACAATTTGGTACTGGCTAAGAGACAGAAAGGAGGATCAGTGGAATTAACTTGGGGCAAGTGACCTCAGCAAGACAATATATGATAAACCCAAAGTTCCCAGCTTTTGGGTCAAAAATTCATTATTCGATAAAAACTGCTGGGAAAACTGGAAGACAGTGTGGGAGAGATTAGGCTTAGATCAACACCTCACACCCTACACCAAGATAAATTCAAAATGGATGAATGACTTGAACATAAAGAAGGAAACTATAAGAAAATTAGGCGAACACAGAATAGTATACATGTCAGACCTTTGGGAAGGGAAAGACTTCAAAACCAAGCAAGACATAGAAAGAACCACAAAATATAAAATAAATAATTTCAACTACATCAAATCAAAAAGCTTTTGTACAAACAAAACCAATATAACTAAAATCAGAAGGAAAGCAACAAATTGGGAAGCAATCTCCATAAAAACCTCTAACAAAGGTTTAATTACTCAAATTTACAAAGAGCTAAATCAATTGTACAAAATATCAAGCCATTCTCCAATTGACAAATGGGCAAGGGACATGAACAGGCAGTTCTCAGCCAAAGAAATCAAAGCTATTAATAAGCACATGAAAAAGTGCTCTACATCTCTTATAATCAGAGAGATACAAATCAAAACAACTCTGAGGTATCACCTCACACCTAGCAGATTGGCTAACATGACAGCGATGGAAAGTAATGAATGCTGGAGGGGATGCGGCAAAGTGGGGACATTAATTCATTGCTGGTGGAGTTGTGAACTGATCCAACCATTCTGGAGGGCAATTTGGAACTATGCCCAAAGGGCGATAAAAGCCATAGCACTGCTGGGTTTGTACCCCAAAGAGATAATAAAGAAAAATACTTGTACAAGAATATTCATAGCTGCCCTCTTTGTGGTGGCCAAAAATTGGAAAATGAGGGGATGCCCTTCAATTGGGGAATGGCTGAACAAATTGTGGTATATGTTAGTGCTGGAATACTATTGTGCTCAAAGGAATAATAAAGTGGAGGAATTCCACAGACACTGGAACAACCTCCAGGAAGTGATGCAGAGAGAAAGGAGCAGAACCAGGAGAACATTGTACACAGAGACTGATACATTATGGTACAATCGAAGGTGATGGACTTCTCCATTAGTGGCAATGCAATGTCTCTGAACAATCTGCAGGGATCTAAAAAACACTATCCACAAGCAGAGGATAAACTGTGGGAGTAAAAACACCGATGAAAAGCAACTGCTTGACTACAGGGGCTGAGAGGAAATGACTGAGGAGAGACTCTAAATGAACACTCTAGTGCAAATACCAACAACATGGAAATGGGTTCGAACCAAGAACACATGTGAAACCCAGTGGAATTGTGCGCCGGGAATTGTGCACTGGTTATGGGAGAAGTGGTGGGAGGGGATGGGGGGAGGAAAAGATAATGATCATTGTTTCCAATGAATAATGTTTGTAAATAACCAAATAAAATAATGTTTAAAAAGTAAAAAAAATAAAAATAAATAAAACACAAAAACATTAAAACTGACTCTTGAAGGTCAAAGTAAATAATGTCATCCATCCATGTGATCAAGAATAATTCACATTCATCAGACACATGATGGTCACCAGGGTGCTTCTTCATTTCAACCCTAATGTGAAAAGGGATCTGCTGCTCACATAACTTTTTAAGGGAAAAGCAGACCACACACCTGAAACTGAAGAATGAGTTCCTCTTTCTGGGGATGTGCCAAGTCCCTGTTTCCAATCAGTTCCCAACCAGAAAGCAATGGGTAAAGTTATTTTTAGTGTCAACTTGTAGCTATTTTAATTGTTACAGTCATTCTTAAACCCTTACCTTCTGTCTTACAGTCAATACTATGTATTGGTTCCAAGGCAAAAGAGTGGTAAGTGATAAACACTGGGGGTTATGTCTGAGGCTACAGTTATCTTGTGTTGAGGCAGCTGGATAGTTCAGTGGATTGAGCGCAAATGGATGGAGATCCTGGGTTCAAATTTGACTCCAGACATTTTCTAGCTGTGTGACCCTGGGCAAGTCACTTAATCCCAGTCACTTGGTCCTTACTGTTCTTCTTCCTTGAAACCAATACATGATATTGATTATGAAACAAAAGGTAAAAGTTTTTTAAAAAAAGATTTCGTGTTCTTTTGATCAAATTTGATTAGTAAATACTAATGAAATGTCCTCAATTTAAAATTAGTGGGAGCTATTTGACTGCTCACTTAGTTTGAGCCTCTTAAAAATAGCATTTATTGAGGCACAATGTTATAAAAGGAAAGGCATCCCTGTCTTGGTGACCTTGTGAAATAGGTCCCTAAAAAAAAAAGAAAGGAAAAGAAATAGGTCCCTAGCCTCTGTTTTTATTCTTTCTTGTTTTAGAAGAGGGATTGGAACCTCCATCCTAGCTTCTAAAGTTCAGGAGAGCTAGTCTGTAGGGGTCAAGGCTTTCAGGCTTCTAGAGAACATTCCAATATCCAGAGGTCCTAACTTCTAGGTTTTGAAGACAGCTCAAAATCGATGTCCTGAGAAGCAAGAGTGAACTTCAGAACCCATCTATGGTCAGAGGTAAGAAAGGATTCATCTGGCAGCAGTGCTAAATTTGGATATGAACCCAGTAGGACCTAGGTTAGGCAGAAAATAGTGCTGAGTTTAAGTCCTTTCTTCCCAGAGGCAGAAGTAGGATAGGCCTCTGAGGTGTTGGAGAGGAAATGTTTATTCTTGCTACATCTTTAAAGCAAATATTTCCTTGTTTAAACTAAACAAAAAAAAATAGAATAAAACAAAATTAAATTAAATTAAAATGTATGGGAAAATACAAAGGACATCGCTTTGCCCATAGATCTTAAAGAAGGGAATTTTTAAGTTATCTAGTCGAATATTCTATATTGTTGAGACCCAGAGAAATTAAATGGCTTGCCCAAAGTCACACGGGTAACAATTGGTAGATCAGAATTCAAACTTAGGTCTCTTGATTCCAAGGTCAATATTTTCTACCTTAATCTACCAACTCAGTTTTGCTTGGTTGGGGGGCGGGGGTGGGGGGGGAGTATGGGAGAGAAACAATAAGTTAAAATCAAACATGTCAAACTTAACTGTAACTAACAATAAAAACATAGCCAAATAATAGTATACATGAAAAAGAATAAAACTTGAGGCTTTATATAGAGTTATAATGTCAAATTATTTTAAAATCACTTTCATGCTGTGTCCTAGATCTGGAAGGCTTGTTTTAAAGGCCACTTATGGAGATGTTTTTTCAAATGAAAGCATGGAGCCAGCAAAGTTTTCCCAACATTTGAAAACAAAATATATAGAACTAAATAATGATTTTTTTTTCTAATGAAAAAAATTACAGAAAATCCCAAAGGTGTGTCCAAGTGCATGATCCTTTTATTCAATTCAGCTACTTCTCTTTGATTCTGCAAATCTGACATTTAACTCATTCAGATTTCTATAACTGAATAACTATGATCAATCAATTAACATTTATCAAGTACCTAGTATGTTCCAGGAACTGTGCTAAATGCTAGAGATACAAATAGAAACATTAGAGCAATTCCTGTCTTCAAGAAGAAATACCTTCTCCTATGGAGTCTACATAAAGCATAATCAAAGCAAATTCACAGGGATAAGGTTAGGGTGGAACCTGACAACTTGAGGGAAATGGAAAAAGATGGCTTGAAGGAAGTGGTACTTAAGCTAGGACTTGAAGAGATCTGAGTGTTTCTTGAGGTGCAGGTGAGAAGAGACAGCATTCCATGAATGGGAGACAACTTGTGCAGAAGGCAAAATGTCTTACAAAGGAGATCAAGAAGTTTCACTCAGACAGGAAGAAAAAAACAGAGAAGTGTCATGAAACCCCAGGGAAGAAGAAACAACCAGGAGGGGATAATCAACAGTCACAATCTGCAGAGTGGTCAAGAGTAATGAGGACTGAGAAAAAACCATTAGATTTAGCATTAAGGAGATCACTGGTGACCTCAGAGAGGAGTTTGGGTAGGCAGTGAAGAAGACAGAATTCTAAATAGCTGTACGTTTCATTAGAAATTGTCCTATCTAAACTTCACACTGTATAGGTGAGGAAACAGATCCATACAGGCAAAGCAATTCGAAAATGACAAAGACAAATTTAGAATCTTATTCCAAATCCAGAAATCAGAGAACTAGAACTAAGAGGAACTTCACAGACCATATTGTGAAACCTCCTGACCCTTTACCATGATAATAATGGATGAGGAAAGTGAAGCCCTAGGCAGGTCCCTGACTTGTCCAATGATACTCAGAAAGGAAGTGTTAAAAGCCAAATTCAAATTCAAGTCCTCTGATTCTAGAATCACTGCTTTTGCTAGCATATCATACTCTGCCTGTTGTGCTTTACAATTATTATCTCACTTGATCCTCACAACAACCCTGGAAGGTAGGTGCCATTATTATACCTGTTTTATAGACAGCAAAACCAAGGCAAGTGGAAGTTAACAACTTTCCTAGAGTCACATAGCTAGTAAATGTCTGTTGCTGGATTTAAACTTAGATCTTCCTGTGTCCAGGCCCAGTAGTCTATCCACTTCATCACCTCGAAGCTTTTGTTCATTGTCTTCTAGCTGTCAGCACTTAACCATCCTGGGAACTGGGATCATAAAGACAAAAATGAAACATCCCTCACCTCAAGGAGCTTATATTCTATGGGGGGGGGTAGGAATATATAATATATAACATAATAAACGATATGTAAAATAAAAACAAAGTAATTTGGGAAGCAGCATAAGAAAGACCTTATGCAAGAAACAGTATTAGAGCTAAACTAAGATGAACATTTAGAGACAGGGATTCTAAGAATCCAAAGTTGGTGAGGAGGGGATGCCTCTCCAGGCACGGGAGACAGTCTGTGCAAAGGGACAAAGATGGGAAATAGAATGTCATGATAAGGAACAGCAACAAATCAAGTTTGGCTGGACAGGAAAATCATAGGTGGTCTATGATGTATCTTACTTCAAGGAGTTCCCACATCCAGAAAGTCCTAATGCTGATGTTGATAAAATAACAAAGGGGAATAAAAGAATGACATACTGTGTATTTGTATTTTTTAATGTAATATTTCTGCTCCAGTTTCTATTCCAACTACTAAACACACAGCTGTCCATCAAGACTAAACCAGAAGAGCATAAGAGTTTTCGTAAAACAAAAACAGTGCGCCTTTCCAAAAAACAAACCATTTTGGAAAGTGATTTTAAGTTAATGGGGACGGGAAGGATTTTTAACAGTAGTTCAAACAGTATCTATTATGATTTTCTGGCTCTTTTCACATTTGACTCTTTCCCATCTCCCTTAACTTATAGTGCCTTACTAAAAGAATAGTTAAACAATGTTCTAAAGCCTAAAGGTTTCATTACTTCAGGCACCTTATGAGAGAGCAACTGCAATAATAAGAAGAAAAGGCAAGGGGCCAGTGGGCTATTTATTACCTTTGCCATTCATCATTACCATCATCATCATCATCATCATCATCATCATCACCAGGCACGCACACAAAAACGGGGAGGGGGGGTTGTAGAGAGATGTTGAAAAAGAAGTCTCTTTTTTTCCTTTTCTTTCTTTCCTTATCTTTCTCCCCCTTTGATTCTTTTGCTCCCTCTTTCTTTCCTTTTTCTCTTTTTTCTCCTCTTTTTTCTTTTTCTTTCTTTTCCTTTCACTTCTTCCATTTCTCTCTTTCTTTCTTTCTCTTCCTCTTCCCCTTTCTCTCTCCCCCATACCTTTAAAGACTTTTCCTCTACACTAATATGGGCCTCATCTCGCTGATTCATTTGCATGTCGATAGGCAGGCAGTGTAGCAGCTCTCAGATTAGGGACATTCCGCTGCACACTAAAAGGCACAAAGACCCAAAGAGTGAATTTCAATCTGGCCCTTCTTTTCCAGTCAGTGCATTCCCAGCCCATGTCTATTGATGAGCGGTTGGAACAATACCAAAACGCAGTGTAAGATCAATCCCGCTGTTTACTTCGCTGAGCTGAAGGAACAAAGGACAGAAGAAAGGACTTAAACCCAGCTATAGTCGAGGAGCAGGATGAAGGATGAAAAATGTGCTTGATGGGCAGTTGCACAGAGTAAACTCATTTGGAGAATAGGCAGCTCCAGCTGAGATAAAACCAATGATGATTTGTATTTGGTACTGTATCTTCAGGGGATAAAAAGCACTTCTATCAGATCTCATTGGAGGCAAACTTGAAACACTGCAGTAAAGTGCAATGTTTCCTACCAGGGAGAGAATAAAAATTCACATAATTGCTAAGGAGTGTTAAATGTCTGATTGGGCATGCCTCTCCCCTCCCATGGTGAGATTACTCAGCCAGGCCCTCCTTTTAACTCCTCAGGCTTAGGCGAACCCAGCATTCGCTGGGGGCCCCCACCGCTGTAAACAAAGCGCCGCGTCCTGTGTTTTCGTTGGGTAAATACCAGAGATTGTAATTTGGAGGATTATTTGTCTTTAAGCCTTTTTAAAACTATTTCAAATGAGAAGGCGGTAACTTCATGGCAGCCTGAACAGGAGGCCAGGAAGAGGCGAGGTTCTCGTTCAAATGCAAATATCTAGAGAAACTTAACCCCAAAGGGCTGCGGAGATCTGATAACCCAAGTGTGAAGTGTGGGCTTTGCTAGTTCTGAAAGATGAGCGCTGCTGTGCTTACCAGGTCTGAAGCTACCCACTCCCTTCCTCCGCTCCGCCCCGCCCCTCCCCATATACTTGTGGGAGGGGTACGGAGCATCCCCAGGTAACTGTAGGTAAGTATTCTGGAACGGAGCGGGGGCCCCAAAGATGGATCAAACTTCCGGACTGAGGTTCGGTTGTTGTTGGATGGTAGTACTTTTTACCCACCCGCTCAAGCTTCGCCACCTAATGACTCTCAATATTATCCTCAAGCATTTATTACTCACCTACTGTGTGCCAACCACTGGGCTAAAGGTTCGAGGAAATACAAAGAAAGGTGAAAATATCTCCCAGCCCTCAAAGAGTTTACTGTGTCAGTCAGTCAGTCAATCAGTCAGTCTGCAAGCACAAATTGAGTTCACCCTGGGCCAGACACTCATAAATCTACACCTTATGGCCAACTCATATGAGCCCTACCACTTTTATATTCAGATAGTTACTCTCTTTCCAAATTCTGGGCACTAAACATGTACTTCATGCACTAAGTAGTCCCCTACATACACAGAAATTCCGGAAGCTCTGAGACATCACTGCGTGGATGATGCAGATCAAATTCTGCCCATCACTATCCTGGGCCACTCTTGTTCATACTGTCTCATAAATTCTCCACAGGGAATCCTCCCAACCCCTCTTATTTTCTAGTCCCCTTGGTATTATGTGGATAATAATGAAAGCCTTACACTGTCCATGGGCCATCCCTTACTCTAATGCTATAATTGGTCCATCTTTTTTCCTGTCATACATTTCTCTGATGACATTCTTTAGGATGCACCAAGTAAATAATTGTTTATTATATTTGCATTCTATTAGCATATGTGTCTAAAAAAAGCACTGACTGTAGTCAGAAGACCTGGCCTGATTTCAGGTCCCTACTCTGCTCTGCTGTTCATGAGACCTGAGGAAATCGTTTCCTCTCTCTAGACTCCTCAGTTTCCTCATCTACAAAATGAGAGATAGATTACGTGATTTCTAAGGTCACTTCTAGTTATATGACAATATGATTATATTCTCTTTCAATCAAAAAGCATTTTAAGGACCCCCTATAGGCCAAGCACTATGCTAGGTTCTGGGGATTCAAGGCAAAAATAGAACAGCCCCTACTGTCAAGGAACCCACAATCTATAGAAAGGATAACATATACAATAAAAGTATATACAAAATAAATATAAGGTGAATGTTGGCAGGCACTAGAAGCTAGGGAAAATCAGGCAGGTCCTCATGTGGTATTTGACTTGCACTTGGACGGAAATTAGGGACACAAAGAGTTGGAGATAAAGAAAGAGTTCCTTTTAAATATGGGGGAAAGTAAGGATAGAAATGGAGATTGGAGTTGGAGTATTATGTATAAAGTACCATAAGGAGGCCAGTTGATCTAGAATAAAGAGTATGTCAAGGAGAAGAATATAGGATAATCCTTGAAAAGTATCTTGGAGCCATGTTGTAGACTTTAAATGCCCAATTAATAATCGTGTACTTGATACTAGAAGTAATAGGAACTGCTTGAACTTATTAAGCCTGGAGAAAATTGTGCTTTAGGAATATCCCCTACTTCATTGGGGATACAAAGAAAACCAAGAAAAGGTCTCTGCTTTCAAGGACCTCAGTCTCATGGAGGAGACAACATGCAAACAACTATGTACAAACAAGATATATGTAGAATAAACAGGAGATAATCAATGAGAGGCAAGAAATAGCATTACCAGGGTCAAGGAAAGATTTCTTGTAGAAGATGGGATTTTAGCTGGTACTTGAAGAGAGCCAAGGAAGCCAGGAAGAAGAATTGAAGATATAGAAAATTCCAGGCATGGGAAAGAGCCAGGGAAAATATCCTAAGTCTGGAGCTAGAGTGCCTTGTCTAAGGCACAGCAAAGACACCAGTGGTGCTGGGTTACAGAATGGAGAGTATGGAATGGAAAGCTAGAAAGGAGCCAAGTGAAGGGTTTTGAATGACAAAGAGAGGAATTTACATTTGATCCTGGAGATGATAAAAGTCATTGGTAAATTGTATTGATATAAGTAGTTGGTGATATCATACTAGACATTAAGAGAAACTAATATGTATATATCGATATAGGGACTTAACTGCAGAAAACTCATAGCAACTAAATAATAAAAACAGCTAAAATTTATATGTGGCCTTTTATCTGCCAGGTTCTATATGAAATGCTTTACAAATATTATCTTACTTGATCCTCATAACAGCCCTGGGAGATAGGGGCAATTATCTTCATTTTACAGATGAGAAAACCAAGTTAAATAGAGGTTAAGTAGTTTGCCCAGGGTTATACCCCTACTAAGTGTCTGTGGTGAGATTTGAATTCAGTCTTCTTGACTCCATGCCCAGCATTCTATCCACTGTGTTGTTTCTCAGTCTTGTCTGATTCCTCATGACTCCATTTGGGGTTTTCTTTTTATCATCATCATCATCATCATCATTATTATTATTTTAAACCTTTACTTTCTTTTTTTATTTTCTTAAATCCTTACTTTCTGTTTTAGTAACAAATCTAACTTTTAGAAGGGCAAGGGCTAAGCAGTTGGGGTTAAGTGACTTGCCCAGGGTCATTTAGCTAGAAAGTGTCTGAGTTCAGATTTGAACCCAGGTCCTCATGACTCCAGACCTGTCACTCTATCCACTGTGCCACCTAGCTGTCCTTCATTTGGGGTTTTCTTGGCAAATATAGGCATGGTTTGACATTTCCTTCTCTGGCTCATTTTATACATGAGACACTGAGATAAATAGGTTAAAATAATTTGCCCAGGGTCCCAAAGCTAGGAAGTGTCTGAGGCCAGATTAAAATTGAGGAAGATGAATCTTCTTGACTTCAAGTCCAGCACTTTATCAACTGTGTACCTAGCTGCCTCAATCTGCTCTACTACCTGATCATCTTTCTCCAAGAGACTGTAAAAAGAGAAGAAAAGACAGCTTAGTACAGAGCCTTGGAGTACGTCCACAGTTAGGGGATATGATATGGATAATAACCTATCAATCAGAAGAAAAGAATCAATTCTATTCTTCTATATATTCTCTATTGTACCTCGTACAGTACTTTGCACATAGTAGTGCTCAGTTCATGTTTGGCAAATTGATCTAGGAAATAGGTCCCCAGATATTGTTCGTGAGTTTTAAATAAAATAGTTATGAATAGATTCTCCCTTTGGAGGAAAGTCCACTGTTTATCACACTTTGGCTATCCTACAAAAGGCATAGGTACCCAAAGAAGGGAATTCTGCTTATTATGTTAAATAGCTAGCCAAGAGTAGGGAATTTCAAGACTTTGGTTCTCATCCCCTTCTTAATCTTAACCCTCCATGCCTCAGTTCCCCATTTACAAAATGGATCACCAATGGATGGGTGAATATTGATATCAATTTAGCATAGTAGTAATATGCTGCAGAAATTGCCTTCATTAGCACAGAAAAAAAGGCTAGTATAACATTAGAAAATATTAGTGTGGCCTAGAGGAGATATCTTAAAGAAATATTATATGACAAAATCTATTCAGGAGTTCTCTAAAGAGAAAAAAAGAACTGAATAAATTCAAGTTGTGTCACCTGTGAATTTACAAGGGGGCATGTGGGTATTTTTAACTCTATAGTGGGTTTTTTTCCTTTTTCTTCAACCAAGGGAGGAAAAATGACCACATAAGAAACAAGACTGGAAAGCTCTCAACAACAACAAAACTTTAAGCACCTATGGAAACTAGCCACTAAAAGAAGCTCTGGGATAGGCTTGTCAATACTGGGTTTAATCTACCAGATAATGTGCTATATAGGCATCAATTTCATCTGTCTAAACAATGGTGAGTGCAAAATCAGAAAACAAGGCTATCTTGATGCCTACAGGGTGAAGCGTAAAGTGTGCTAGACAAAGTCAGGAGATTTGAGTACAAATTCTGACTCCGATATTTATTAACTGAATGATACAATGTGTGAGTAATTTAATTCTTCTAAATTTCAATTTCATCAGCCCTAATATGAGGATCAGAATTCTTGCATTTTCTTCTTCACATGGCTTTTGGAAGATTTGTAAACCTTAAACTGTTCTATAAATGTGAGTCACTATTGGTTTTTTTGTTGTTGCTGTTTTCAATTCAACAAACACTGATTAATTGCAAGACACAGTACTAGGCACTGGTGATACAAAGCTCAAAATGAAACAGTTCCTGTCCTCAGGGAGTTTATCTTATTAGGAAGATGGGGAAGGGGAAGAAGTTGCAGCTGACACTTAGGGGAGAAAATACAAAGTATATATAATTTCAAGGAAAAAAAGAACTCTATAATTAATGCAAAAATTCATCAAATCATGCATATGTTCATTAGCATCTGGATGCCGAGATCTTTTCACTTTTTCATCCAGATGTTCTGGAAGCAGGTAGAAACAGACTAAAGGTTCCAACTTTCTGAAGTAGGTTTCTTTGAATATAGAATTGATGTTGGCAGTAAACATGTCAAAAATCTGCATTGTTCCTTAATGTATGTTATCTGAATCCTGACAACATACTGAACACCATACAAAACATCAAGGAGACTCAATTTCAATTGAGTGGGCTCATAATATAAATTAGACAAACACAATCTAAATTAAATAGACACAATCTAAATTAGATAAACACAATCAGCAGAGTCCTTACTTTTCCCCAGCAGGGACTATAGAAGAGGTGATTTTTCCTTGCCTCCCTGATACACACAAAAGGCTATCATCTTTACTTCTCTCAAATCAATAGGTTAGTCAATCAATCTTCCTTTTATACCTACTATGTGTAGAGCCCTTTCTTTAGTACTTTTCTGAATGAGTTCAAAGTGGTTCAGTTTTTGTTCATTTACTGCATGGGGAAGGAAGGGAAAGAGATTTGAAGAAATGATGCTTCCTGCAGTGCTATTTCATGGAGAAAATGTTCTTAATTTTGTGAATGAGGAAAAATAAGAATTTCCACTTAATTTGAGTATCCAAACTATCTTTAACTTAACCCCAGCAAGAAAACAAATTCTGTATTGTTGTAAAAAAGAGTCCTCTTGGAGCTAGGAATATATGACTAGCTGGTCCCTAAAAGCTGTATTGACATGGTACCAGAAAGATAATCATAATGTATTGTATATCTGTCCTGCTTCAGGGAGGACAACTTTAAAGCCTTTTCATGTTTCATTCCATCCTCACAACAGATATAAAGGAGTTACTATGATCCTCATTTTGTCAATGAAAAAACTTATGGTCAGAGAAGTTAAGGGATCTCCCCAAGTTGACACAGCAAATGAACAGCAATCAGGAGTAGCGCTCCTGACTTCAGGTCCAGAGATTCTCCCACTACCCCCATGTGAAAAATGGTCCTTCAGCCTTGTGGGATAAGGCCACTCCAAGAGTATTCATTAGTACCATTTCTTCTCTAAGCATCATGGGCAGATACATCCAGGAAGGAGTTAGAACTCAAATTTCAAAACACTCATATAGATCATGTACAGTCCAATAGCACCCACCCCCTGTTTAATGAAACTTTTCCTGCCCACATTCCCTAGGACTAAAAGATGGTTACACTGACTTTGAGGGACCAAAAAAAAAAAAAGAGGAGGAGGAGATGCCACAAAATCTTTAATTCCACCTTGTCAACCTAAACCCTGATATTACTGTGATTTCCCTGCAGTCAGTTAGAAGATGTGAAATCTCTCCCTCTTCCGATCGTGGCACCATAATAACATACATAATATCCATAATCTGTAGATGAGAAAACTTCCTCATCAAACAAAGAAATGTTTACCAGCATGAGGTGGAAGCCATTTTACCCTTCTAAGATCCTCTTTCTTGAAAAGTAAGCCTTCCAGGGCTTTGGTGATGAGGATAATTATGAGGGGATTTGCTGTTAGGAAAAGGGGAAAGAGCAGCAAGCTCAAGACGGGAGCAAGAATCCAAGTAGCTTTTTCAAGTCAATGACTTATCTTCATGTTAAAAAAATGAGCAATGCCTGCTGGTCTCCAGAGGGGGGAAAAAAGTCTTCTTGGTAGCGAAGAGATACTTTAAAGGAAAAAAAAAAACCCACTGTTCCCACAATTTGAAATGCGGAATGACCTGGGAGATTTCTAGCTCTATCCTGCCAGGATAAATCCAGGAGGCTTGCTAAATATACACACTCACCAACCCAGCCATCTTCACTTCACTTTGCAGACAGGCCTATGTACTTGAAATCAGTTCTAAGGACCAGTTTCACAGGTGGCCAAGGTCATCCATTCCTTTTTAAAGCAACAGCTAGAGAAGCGATGCAACTAAAAAGCGTGTAGTTCAAACATCCTAGACTGTCTCGAAGTCTGTGCTACTCACCTTTCAGGACTAGAGGCCCCATTTCATGGGCAAAACATTAGAAAGAAGGAAAGATATGATGGAAAATAAGATAGGAAGCAAAGCCCTGAAATAATACTCAGCTAGCTGTGTGACCCTGGGCAAGTCACTTATCCCCAATAGCCTAGCACTTACCACTCTTCTGTCTTAGGAGCTTATCTATATCTATAGATTCTAAGACAGAAGGTAAAGGTTTAAAAATACTTGGAGGAGAATGGATAAATATTAAAGGCTTGGCTCTAGATTAGAGCTTAGATGCAAGAAGTAGTAATGTCTATTTTTTTTTCCTTTTAAAAAGCTTACTCAAAGTCACCCCAGTCCATCATCCATATTGTTGCCTGCAGCCATAGGATATGCTCCCCTCCAGCAAGGATGTGAAATAGAGACAGACAGACAGACAGACAGACAGAGAGCATTTTCTCAGCCTGGAAGTAGAGGGCTTGTCCCTAAGTGGATTTACCTCACCTCTCCTCCTAACTCACAGTATAACCAAGTGAGCAGGGCAGGGCTATCAAGGTCCTTTCTTTTCAAAAGGAAGAAGGAACCAAGGCATAAGAGCTATAGATTGTAGAATCCCCCTGAAGACTGCTGTGGCCTTTAAGAAATTGGTTGATCTATGCAAAATCTCTATCAGATTGCTTATCATCTCAGGGGGAAAAAAGGACAGGGAAAGAGGAAGGAAGGGCCAGAAGAAGAAACAGAATTTGGAACTTAAAAAAATTTTTTCAAAGTGTTTAAAATGTACATATAATGGGGGAGGATATTATTTTTTTAAAAAAGAAGAAAGGGAGAGCATTATCAAATGCATTTTGTAACTACTGAAATTTTTAAATGTGAATTTTGCCATCTTTTTGGTTTATAACAAGTGCATTTATATTCATTTCCATTATTAATTAAAATTTGACTTTAATGATTTTTTAAAAAGAGAGAAATTGATCTGGAGAGATACAGGAGGCCTAAGAACTAAGAAAAGAGCTCTTTCACATGGATAGAACATTAGATGGGGCATCAGGGAACCTAAGTATAAGTTCTAGCTCTACAGTTTAGTGACCTATCTCTTGGCCAAGTCAATTACCCCAAAATGAAGAGGTTGGGTTCAATGATTTCTATTGTCCCTTCCAACTCTAAATCTGTGTTCTTCTCTCTCTAATCATCCACCTCTCCCTATCTACTACTAGTTCCTTTACTAATAGATACAATCACATTTATGCTTCCCCATCCTTAAAAAACTCTCATTTGGTCCAACAAACCCTGATAACTATCATCTTTTGTCTCTCCCTACCATCTCCTTTTACTCTGTTCTTAAATCTATAATATGGCTTTTGCCTTCATCTGAAACTCCTCTCTCAAAGTTACCAATAATTGCTTAATTGCTAAATATATAATGGCCTTTTCTTAAACCTTATTCTTCCTGACCTCTCTGCAGCATTTGACACTGTTGGTCACCTTCTCCTCCTGGATATTCTCTTCTTTCTAGACTTACATGATATCCTTTTCTTCTGGGTCTTCTAATACCTATCTGATTGCTCCTTCTCAATCTCCTTTGCTAGATCTTCATCTATGTCATGCTCATAAGCCATGGATGCCCTCAAGACTTTGACCTGGGTTATCTTCTACTTTCACTCTACAACTATCCCCTTTGTTATTTCATTAGCTACTGTGGGTACAATGATCATTTCTATGTAGATGATTTCCAGATCTCTCTCTCTCCTATAATCCACTATGCATCCCCAACTGCCTATTGGACATCCCACCTAGGATGTCTCATAAATATCTAAAACTCAACATGTTTAAATCAGAACTCCCAAACCCTCCCATCTTCCCAACTTTCCAATCACTGTCCAGTATCCTACCATTAAGTTACCCAGTCTTACAACTCATCATTCACATTCACCATATGTATCCAATCAGTTGACAAATTTTATCATTTTTTCCTAAACTCTTTAACCTTCTCCTGCCTTTCCAGTCTTATACTTTACTCAGCTTTACACACTCCACAATCCAGCCACACAGACCTTCTTTTTGTTTCCTGCACATGACACTCCATTTCCTTGTCTTTTCACTGCCCCTCCCATAGTTAGAATGCCTTCCCTCCCTACCCTCACCTCTTAGTTTCTATGACTTCTTTAAAGGTTTAGTTAAAATTCTGTTGCAGGAAGAGTCCTTTTCCCAGTTCTCTCTGCTGCTACATCTGATACTACCTCTCATTTATTTTGTAAATCGTAAGTATGCTTACTTATTTGTAGACTTTCCTCCCCACCTAGAATAGGAAATCCATGGGGGCAGGAACTGTGTTTTACCTTTATTATGTCCTTCGTGCTTAGCATGGGTAGCTAGGCAGTGCAGTGGATAGAGGGCTAAGGTCAGAAAGATTCCTCTTCTGGAGTTCAAATCTAGCCTCATACACATACTAGCTGTTGTGACCCTGGGCAAGTCATGTAACAGTGTTTACCTCAGTTCCTTATCTATAAAATAATCTGGAGAAAAAATGGAACTCCACTCAAGTGTCTTTGCCAAGAAAACAAGAAAACCCCAAATGGTGCCCTTACATGACTGAAACAACCAAACAACAGTGATTAGCACAGTACCTGGCACATCGAGGGCTCTTAATGAATGTGCTTTTTATGACTTAGGAGTTGTCTACACCTATCAGAAAGTAAGTTCCTTGAGGGGAATGATTGGTTTTTTTTTTCTTTTTAAATGTGGTTCAGGGATTGGTCAATAAGAATCTAATCCTCACAAACATGCTTAGCATGTTCCTCCCCTAGCACACTTTGGTAACCAATGATCTTTGTCACTTTCCAATTACAATGTGAGCACAAAACTCAAGACTAGAACAATGCTTAAGAAGGCTTCATGTGCTGACACATCTTAATCTAGTATTCTAGCACCATTTTCTCTCAATTTCTGAATTCACCATCCAGTCTAGTCCCATAAGGTCTTCCTCTAGATGCTTCCCACCCTGGGGGTAGAAATTCACATGTGTAAGACTCTTCCACTTAGTTGGGTCTTTCCCAAGGAAATAAGGCTCTCCCCATATGTTAAAGCCCATTCCCACTCACTAATCAGGACAGTTGTGGCCCAGATGGGGTCATGGTAAGCACATGCCTTGGATCAAAGGTACTATTAATAATTGTACTATAAAACAGGCCATGGCAAGCTGAGGTTAATATAGAAACATAGATGCTTATCATATAGACGTAAGCAGTACATAAGCCATTTGGACTTTAACTCATTTACTTGCATGAATTTATTTGCCCAAATCTCTACCTTACTCCCTACAGAATCACTGAGCACAGTAGGATTTTCTTTGCCCACACCACCTTCACTTTAAAAGAACCAAAAAATACTGGCTTAGCTCCTGACTCCAGCATCAAGCATTTTCCTTTGACAAAAGGCCCTGGGATACAAAGCCTAATCTCTTTGTCTTTTTTTTAGACACATCTGCAAAACCCCAGCATTTTTATTATAAACGATAGGAAATTATACTTGACTCTCTGATTTATATATGTGTATGCATGTATTTGTATGTATATATGTGTGATACATGCATGTATATATATGGAGAGAGGGAGGGAGAAGAATAGAGAGAAAGAGGAAGAGATAAAGGGGTGAGAGAAGGAAGAGAAATAGGAGAAAGGGGGAGAGAGAAGAGGAAGGGGAAGAGAGAAGGGAAAAAAGAGAGTGGTAGTGGAGGGAGAAGGGGAAGAGAGAGAGGGAGAGAGAAAAGTGAGAGAAGAGAGGAAGAGAGAAAAGAGAGGGAGAAAGAGAGAGGGGGGACAGAGGGAGAGGGACAAAGATTAGCACAGGTAAGGATATAAATTCAACACTTACCTTGGTTAGACAGAGCTGGTAGTCCTGGGGAACAACTAATGACCCAGCTTATTAAAGCTCAGCTCTGGTTTCAGTGGATGCTGACTTTAAACTAGATCAAGATGAGTGATAAGATCACAATCCTGTAGTCACAACAATAATAAGTCAAGTTTATATACTGTATATAGTTCCTTAAGATTTACAAAGTGTTTTCTTCACAACAGTCCTGAGGTACATGATCAATATATTATTATCTCCAACTAATGAATGAAGAAACTGTGAGCCAAAGAGTTTTAAATATGACTTAAGTCTGGCTTAAATTCATACAACAAATACACAATAGAGCTTACTCTAAAGTTTGGGATCCATTCCCTTGTACTGGTCTCTCCTGTAGCCCTAACCTACAGAGGTGGCAACACTTAATGAATGATGCTTTTAAGTCTCATACAGCTGGAAACAGAACACATGATGTCAACCTGTGTGATATCAATGACAAGAGTCAGTCCTGATTCAATGGAGAGTCTCTTAACACCATCAAAACCTTAACATTTTTAGGCTGATGTTGTATCCTTCCAAAAATAGCTCATGGTGCATTGGACCAAATGTTTTTCCATACATTCACGCCAAATGTGACCCACAGCAATAGCATCAACATGTAATTTCATCATTTCTTTCCATGGGACCATGGCTCCCATAAGACGTGTATAGATGTCAGCATTCCCTACATCCTAGAGGGTCTCTGCCTAAAACTCTTCACCATTCCCCAGATGGGTAATAAACACAAGGCTACCTTTTTCACATACACTACAGTGGCATCAACTCTAATACCTCAAATGTTCTCTCTATGTGAACATTGCCTAAAACTCCCTTGAAACATGGACTTATTTAGTTCAATTCAAACATTGAGCATAAAGGATCATGTGCCCTGAACCATGGATGTCAAAGAAAGCAAGTCTTTTAAAACTGAAGAATCTTGATGTTTTACTAATACAGTGCCAAACATCAGCATACACAGAAATTGGATTATGAATTTTCTACTTTCCTTCTAGATATTTGATGTTATTTAGATATCACCAAATTCTGTTGGAAAAGGAAAGAGACAAAACAGAAAGAAAGCCCTTGAAATTTAAGAAGGGCCAGATTGATTCTTGGATAGCATAGTGTTCAGTGTCCTGGGTTCTATCCTGGAAAATTTTCTCTTTTCCCTCTATAACATTCCACATGATCATCTCATCAGTTACTATGGATTTAATTACTCAATCTATGCTCATGACTCTCAAATCTACCTAGCCTAGGTCCTAATCTCTCTGCTTACCTCTTAAGTCTCCAAGACTGCTTTTCAGATACTTCAAATACAATGTCTGGTAAACATCTCAGACTCAGTATGTTCAAAACAGAACTCATTAGCTCTCCTCCAAAAATCCTTCCCCCTTCCAAACTTTCTTATTACTGTCAAGGGCATTACTATCTTCTCAGTTCCTCAGGCTCACAGCCTAAGGTTCTTTCTGGACCCCTCACTCAATATTACCCTCATCCAAGCTTTTGCCAAGGCTCATCAATTTCATCTTTAAACATCTCTTGACTATTCCCTTCTTCTTCTGACACTACCACCACTCTAATTCAGGTCTTTATCTCTTTATGCCTAGATTGTTTTGATAGCCCACCTTCCCCAAGTCTCTTCCCACTTCATTCCATCCTCTGATCAGCCATCAAAATGACTTTTCCTAATGTACAAATGTGACCTTATTTCCATCCTACTCAATAAACTCCAGTGGCTCCCTATCACCTCCAAGAATCAACACAAAATCTTCTAATTGGCATCCAAAGCCTTTCATAACCTACCTCCTCCTATTTACAGTTTTCTTATACTTTACTTCTGGCCACATCTTTGATCCAGGGACATTAGCAACCTTGCTGTACAATGAACAAGACATTCCATTTCTCAGCTCAAGGCATTTTCATTGTCTGTTCCCCATGCTTGAAATGATCTCTCTCTGCATCTCTGCCTCTTGGCTTTTCTGACTTCCTCCAAGACGCAACTAAAATCCAACCTTCTTCACAAAGCCTTTTTCTAACTCCTCTCAGTCCCAGTGTCTTCTCTCTGCTAATTATTTCCTATTTATTCATATATATGTATGTATATGTATAGATATGCATATATGTAAAAAAGGTGTATATATAGTCCAAACAAGATATATATATAGATATGGATATGACCAGTTCTGTATTGTGTGTGTAGTTTATTTGTACAAATGTGTTTACTTGTTTTCTCCACCATTAGATTGTGATCTCCTTGAGGGTAAGGATTGCCTTTTGGTATCCTCCATGGTTGGCACAGGTGCACATAGTAGGTCCTTAATGTATAATTAAAATTTGAACCCCAGGACTGTAAATCCCAGGTTCCCGTGTTCCTTCTCATATTATGTCCTTACATTTTGGAGATAAAGTTTATATGTGACCCCGCCCCCTCTCTTCCCAGGAACGATGCTGGGAAAATTTTTCTTTACTTGGGCTTTTTGCTTTTGTCCTTTTATTTCTTCTACTTCAAGTGATTATTAATAAATAAATTATTAATAAATCTTATAAAATACAATACTTGGAGTCATTGGATATTAATTTTAATCTTACATTAATAGATGTTTACTGACTGAGTAATCTCCCCCAAAGCCTTAGTGGGTCAGTCTTTGGAGACATCCTGAAGAATCATTCTGGAGAGGAACTGGCATTTTCTAATGAGAAATTACCTTAGAGTTAAAAGCTCTTTCAGTTGAGACTCTACTATCATTTCATTTGCCCATACCCTCTCCCCTAAACAAAGGAGTTTAATATTTCCACAGCAGAACCCATTACTATAATTCAGGAAGCATCCCTTACTATGGAATAAGACAATGAAAGCCTCATATGTAGCACAAATGGCTGAAATGATTCTGATTTTTAAAAATCATTTCTTCAAACATTTCCCACAAAAATATTATCAATCTGTGGATTGGGAAACGGGGAGATAGGAGAAACTGATCGTATTTCTTTGCAGCATTTCTTTTGGCCCAGGTAAACCATTAGTTACAAAAACCATGTGTCTGTCTTAAATGATGAATGTCAAGAAAAGTTTCTTACCAGAAAGTGCTAAAAATAGAGAATGTAAAGCCAGAGGGGATTTTAAAGATCCCTTAATCATTCTAAGCCTCATTTGATGGATCAGGAGACTTGCCCAGGGTCACAGAAAGTCAGACAGTGACAGAAGCAGGGTTAGAAAGCAGATCTTGAGACCGTCATGTCAGCCCCGTTCTCTCTCCTCTCCACCAACCCAAATATTAAGGAGAGAAAGAGATTTAGCTTTCCAACCCTTAACAAGAAGCAAATTTCCTTAGGCAGGAAATACAAATTACCAAATGACTCCTTTTAGGGCATTTGGTTTGCCTACATGCCAGCAAGAGGCCATGAGATGAGCTCAGGGGCTAAGAATATATGCATCAAGTAACCACCAATTATTCTAACATAAACTAAGACATAAGGTTAAGGCAATTGGCAAATAACTAAGTCTACATAAAAATCTAGGTCTAACCAATAGTGACAGTAATGAACATCAACATGAGATAGTGGAAACAATGCTAAGCCAGAATGGGGGAAACTCATTTCCAAATCCTGACTCTGCTCATTTCTACCTGTGTGACCTTTGGAAAGTCACTTCTACCCCTGGTCATCAGTCTCAATGGGCAAACTGCAGTGGTTGGGGCAGACAGTATCCGCAGTCCCTTTCAAGCCCTAAATCTACCATCAGACACACTCCTGACATTAATGATTTTGCATAGGCATTAAAAAGCTCAGCGCTAGCCCATTACAAACACCCAAGGCAAAGGATGAGAATGACAAGCTACGGTGCAGACTCTCCAGGGCACAACCTGAGCTGATAAAGTGTGTCTCAGCTGAAGCTGAAAGAACCTCCCTCCCCAAGGATAAAGAAGAGTGGGACCCTGTCAACAGGTCTCTGACTTGCACTAATTAGTGTTTCTGTCTGTTCCTTAGGGAAGACAGACCCTCTGGCCAAATTTATCAGGGCAAAGGAAGACATCCTGAGTTCTCTGGCTAACAGCAAGATTTTCAAGGGAGGAGAGGAAGTTCCCTTTAGCTTTTTAGTCAGTCACCCATGGCCAGGGTCACATGTGGAAGTCCTGTAAACATCTGGCCCACAGAAAGCTAGGATGTCTTCTAGGGGCCAGCAGTTGATGCACAAGTATTTATGGAGTACCTGTTTGTCCAGATCTTTGAGAGATATAAGAAAAGCATAAGATGCAGTGTGCATACTATAGGAATCCATGAGGCAAAATGAGGGCATGTGAAAGAATGCTAAAATAAGACAGGATATAATAAAGACAATGTGTAATGCAATCTGTAATAGAGACAGTATACATAATAAAGTGGGAACGTTAGGTGGCACAGTGAATACAGTATCAGACCTAAAGTCTGACTTCAGATACATA
This sequence comes from Monodelphis domestica, assembly GCF_027887165.1. NCBI lineage: Eukaryota > Metazoa > Chordata > Mammalia > Didelphimorphia > Didelphidae > Monodelphis > Monodelphis domestica. Next base: position 635,404,838 of record NC_077227.1, read on the forward strand.
TTAGCTCTATAACCCTGTTCAAATCACTTAATCCTGTTTGCCTCAGTTTTTTCATCTGTAAAATGAGCTGGAGAAGAAAATGGCAAACCACCCCAGTATCTTTGCCAGGAAAACCCCAAAATGGCATCAGAAAGAGTCAGGCACGACAAGAAATGACTGAACCATAACAATATAATATAGTACAACATATGATGATAGTAGTAGTCTCTCGGTGACCGAGAATGACCATTGTCTTTGTGCATTATCATCTACGGTGTACCCTCATGTGGCTTTGGAGTCCAAAGGCTGAGGCGCAGAGTGTGTGGCACATGGGGCCTGGGACGCTAGTTGTTACAGGAGGTGCGGCTGTGGCCTGGTGTCGGCGTTCACGCGCAGCGGCAAGACGTCGACGTCGCTCATCTTCAAAGGTGATGGCGGCATGGTGAATGTGGGTTCGCCAGCTGCTTCTGTCAGAGGCAGTGAGTTCTAGTTGCTTTGGTGTCATGCCAGCCCACTTCAAGTTGGACTTTAGCTGATCCTTGAATCTTTTCTTTGGTCGGCCTTGTTTCCTGAGTCCAGCTGACAGTTCACCATAGAATACCTGTCTTGGTATTTGCTGTGGGTCCATGCAGATGACGTGTCCAGACCATCGTAGCTGGGTTTGGAGGACCAGGACTTCGATGCTGGTGGAGTTGGCTCTGTCGAGGACTTCCTGATTGGTGATTCGGTCCTGCCATCAGATCCTCATGATTGACCGGAGGGAGCGTTGGTGGAATTGCTCCAGCTGTTTCATGTGCTTCCAGTACAGTGTCCATGTCTCGCAACCGTACAGGAGCGAGATGAGGACCGCTGCATTGTACACTTTGAGCTTCGTCGCAGTGCTTACACCTCTGTGTTGGAGGACTTTGCAGCGCAGCCGCCCCAGTGCCTGGCTGGCCTTTTGGATCCTGGCATTGATCTCGTGGTCTAGGGACCCGTCGTTGGCGATGGTGCTGCCCAGGTACTTGAAAGTGTTGACGTTAGAAAGCTGCGTGCCGTCGATTGTAATGCACGGCTGGTTCGTTGGCCTCCCTGGTGTGGGTTGGAACAGCACCTCTGTTTTGCTGAGGCTGATAGTCAGGCCAAACAGTTTTGTTGCTGTAGAGAACCTGTCCACAATGGTTTGGAGATGATTTTCTTGGTAGGCCATGAGAGCACAGTCATCTGCAAAGAGAGCTTCCAGGATGAGTCTCTCTGTTGTCTTTGTTTTGGCAGTCAGGTGGCGAAGGTCGAATAGTGAGCCATCCAGTCGGTATTTGATGTAGACACCCAGGTCTAGATCCATCACAGCATGTCGTAATACTTGGGTGAAGGATAGGTTGAATAGTACCAGAGCGAGGACACAGCCTTGTTTCACGCCATTGGAGATGTTGAAGAGATTGGAAGTCTCTCCACCAGATAGGACTTCCCCTGTCATGTCAACATGAAAGAGCTGGATCAGTTTGACGAATTTTGCTGGGCAACCGAGCTTGCTAAGGATCACCCACAATGCGTCCCTGTTCACTGTATCGAAGGCCTTAGTTAGGTACAATATATAGGCAAAGTCTACAAGGGCTGTAGTTCAGAAAAGGGCTAAGTCAGTGAGATTTGGAATTGTCCTAGAAAACTCCAGGGAAGACTCTTGAGCTGGACATTGAAGGATGCCATGTCCTCAAGAGAGGGGGCATACTCAACAAAGCCTCTGTCCTGGAGGCCCTTGGCAACAGTCAGGTCACCCCAGCAATGGGATTTCATCTTACTTCTTCGCCACCCCTTGCCCAGGCCTGTTTCTCATTTGAGGAAGGAGGTAGGTCCCATGCAACAGTTTTACACTGGAAGAATCTTCTCATGAAGGACCAATGTGTCTGGCTTGGCAGTGGCCTTAACATCTCTTCCTCTCACTTCAGTCAACATTCAAATAACACAATTTAGCACCTCTACTAGGCACCATGCTGGGTAAAAAGGAAAAAAAAGTTCATGCCTTCACAAAGCCATTGGTTCAACAGTGAGGATCATGAAAGAATATCTTCAGTCAATCAATAAATATTAAGCACCTACTATGTGCAAGGCATTAGGGATATCCAGTGCCAGGAAATGTTTCACATAAAATGTAGTGCTTGGTTTAAACCTTAAAGGCAGAGAGGAAGTTTATGAAAGTGAACTAAGGAGGGAATGCATCCCATGGCCAAAAGCACCAAGATGAGAAATCAAATATGAGGGACAGAGTCAAGATAAGTTTGACTGGATTATAGACTGTAGGAGGGACAGTAATGTCCAATGAGGTCAGAAAGAGAGGTTGGGGCCAGGTGGTCTACCTGAGAGTTTAACAGATAGATCTATATTTTATCTTAGAGGAAACAGGAAACCACTAGAATTAGCTGAGAAGAGAACTCACTTCTAGAATTGAAATCGATCAAGTTGGAATTTGGTTAGACACTAGAATGGCAGTCTTATCTAGAGAAGTGAGGAAGAATTTGACTGTTTCATAGTATCCCTTCCATTAGAATAGAGTTAAAAATATGATTAAATGGAAAGGGAACTGGACCAAGATTCAGGGGACTTCTATTTAATTCCTATCCTAAATACTTGCTATCTTTGTAACCATGGGAAAGTCCTTTTATTTCTCAGAGCTTCAATTTCTTCATCTGTAAAATGAAGATAATACTTTAATTATCAACCTCACAGGGCTGTGGTGAAGAAAGTGCTTGTAAACATTAAAGCATTTATTGAATCATAAACTATTATTATTATCTTAGAATACTGACTATCTCAAGAGCCTGGCCTCCTGCCAATCCATAGTCCCATTTCCTCTCTGACTAATTCCCACAATACAATCCAGAAAAACATTCATCATGCAACTAACATATGCCTGGCCTAGTGAACCAAAGACAATGTGAAAAGTAATCCTTGACCTCAAAGTACTTACAAATATTCTAATGGAATCATGGGTTGATAGATTTAGAGTGCCAGGGACTTTAGCAGACATCTGTTTTGATCTTCATTTTAAAATTAAATACTAAATTTTAATATCAAAAATTAGTATCAAATAATTCTCTTTCCTTTTTTTTCCCTTTCCCTCCCTCTTTCCTTTAAAGATGAGCAAATTATGGTCCCAGGAAGTCATATGACCTGACTAAGATTATGCAGCCAAAACTTCAGTGATGGAGCCAGATTTTGAGCTGAGATCTTCTGATTCCAAAATCCAGCATAATTTCCATAATATCAGACATTCTGTGGAGGAGATAAATATATCTTCAAAATTATTTGAGTAAAGAAAGTACACTAACAACATGATGTTTCAGGAAAGGTTATAGGAAACACTGAATTAACTGAGTTATAGGAACAAAATGTTGGGATTCTATGGGGTGAGAGGTATAAAAAAGATGCATACAGTGAGAGATGGAACACAATTGACCTCCTAGTCTTGTGTTAATCATTTTGTGTTCCTTCTTGCCAGTGGAGTTCCAAGTTTTATGCCAAAAACCTAGGGATAGCTTTAGTGCAACACTTACCAAAGCATCCAGTCTCAGTAAGACTGAAAGGTAGTCTAGACTCAACAGCAAGAAGAAAATGCTCCTGTTACCCATTGTACATGGAAGGCAATCAGAAGAGAGTAAGGCTGACAACTTTGTGCAATTCTGCCCTCCTTAAGTCCAGTTCATGCACAAGTCAAGACATCACCTTGTGATATCATTGCCCATCTTCAAAAACAAAGAACCAACAACAACAATAATAAGAGAATGCACAAAGTGATGCATACATAAATAAGGAGATTCTACAAGAAAGTTCAAGGCTTATTTCAGAGTCCCTTTTCACTAAAAATCAGCTGGATTTATACATAATCATCCAGGAGAAGCTCCCAACATCTCTTTCTATCACACATTGGCCACTAATCTATCTGACAAGCTGAGACATCTGAGAACGGACATGAAAGCTGGATGCCTTTATAGAGACATATTTTCTGGACATTAATAAGCTTATCAGTCCTGTTCTGCTATTTCTAGTCATTATCGCATTTGCTTCAGAGTGATTAACTACTTTGTACTTTGCCCAAAGACATGACGATGTCTCGAGTGCTTCCAGGATCCATGCCCAGGAACTGCTGTTGGAAATATCACCAAAGTAAAGGAATGACTTTGGGTACTTGTACTCAGAGTGCTTTCTCCACCAGATGGGTCCATATAATTTTGGATATTGGTGAGGATAAAAAAGGCGGAGGGGAGAGGTGGACAAAAAACAACCCTTCTCCCATACAAAAAAGAAACTTGCTTTGGAAGTCTTATACTGATACCTGAGAACTGAAAGTATTTTAAACTTTAAGGTCACCATAAACTTTGAGGTCACTTCTAGGAAGAACAATGGACCTTCTGAGACCAGGTTACTCCAGCCAGGATTTTGAAAAAGAAGAGGACTAATCATCTAGAGATGAAGATGAAAAGGAGGAAGAGGAAATAGAAAATTGACTTTTAAAAAAAAGCTTAAATGTCTACTATGTGCAAGGCAAGAAATATTTGCCCTTTATTAATCTGTCCTTCCCATTACCTCCCTATAGAATTTTTAAAAAATGAAAAACAAAACCCTCACTAAATACATGAAGTGTCCAGCAAAACAAATTCCCACTTATCCAAATCTGAAAATGTATGTCTCTCTTTGAATTTTAAGGTCCTCATCTCTCTCAGTTAGCAAGCAGCATGTTTCATCTTCATTCTTCTGAACTAGTAATTTTTTGTCAGAGTTCTGAAGTCTTTCAGTTGTTTTTATCATTTTAAACCCTTACCTTCTATCTTAGAAGAGAATATGAGTATTGGTTCCAAGGCAGAAAAGTGGTAAGGGCTGGGCAGTGGGGGTTAAGTGACTTGCCCAGGGTCACATAGCTAGGAAGTGTCTGAGGCCATATTTGAACCCAGGACCTCCCATCTTCAGGCCCATCTCTCTATTCATTTAACCACCTAGCTGCTCCCCTAGTTATTTTTCTTTAAAATGTTATCATTATATAAATTTATTTTCTCATCCTATTCACTTAGTTCTTCATCAGTTCCTAGAGGTCTTCTCAATTTCCTCTGAAATTGTATATAATTTCTTAAGGCATAATAATATTATATATATATATATATACATATATATATATATATAAGATCCAACTACCACAATTTGTTTAGACATTCTTCCCTATGAGGATACTCCCTTAGTTTCCATTTTTTTGGCTATCACAAAAAAAGAGCTACTTTAAGTATTTTTTGTAGATATGGGTCTTTTTCCTTTTTATTTGATTTCTTTAAGGTATTGGCCTACTAATGGTATAGCTGAGTCAAAAGGGACACAGTTTAGTAAAACTTTCTGAGCCTGGATAAATGACATTTAACTAGTATTTTTAAATTTTCTATGAGCTTTAACAGCATTATCTTATTTAAGTCTCACAACAACTCTTTGAGGTATACACTAAAGGCATTATTATCACCCTTTACAGAGTATAAAACTGAAGCTATCAGGTCAAGTGACTATCCCAACTCTACCACCGACTACCAGTGCTGCAGAAAGTAGACTGGGAGGAAAGTAGACTGCAATTACTATCCTAAGTTTCTGTGACTCCTGCTTGTCATCTAAATGCCATCATCATTCTGGTTGTTGCAGGGTGGGGTGTAAGGAAGAGATGCTGACTATAAAGGAAAGTCTCAGGCTCACTTGAACATCTTTCCTTCTTTCCACATTCTGCATTCACAGTGAGGACCTCATTTTGTCTTTAGCTGATTTTTTAAATTGCATTCAAAATTAGTAAAAACAATCCCCAAGTTGATTGAGGAAGAGTAATTGGCCCATTTGGTACTTCTGACTGTGTGGTGAGACTCTCTTCCCCATCCCCTTGTCATCACACAAGAGCCTCACACACATTATGCTTCCAGGTAGATGATGTATAAGAAACCCAGAGAGCTCATCTAGCCCATCATTAACCTCATTTTGAGACAGCCCTAGAGGCAGTTCTTTAGCCACCGGCACAGCCAGCTGTCAATTGTGTCAAACCAGTAACATATTAGTTAGCAGGGGAGCAATCCAAGGAGCTAGCCATAGATCCAAATGCCTAAAAGATATTTTAGAATGTGGTAATTATGTCCTGCAGCTGCCAAGAATGTCCTCTGTGAGTTTGCAGATATTGGTTGTACCACGGAAGGAAGAGGACAGATAATAGCATCCGGATTGTTAATAACAAACAACAGGACTTGGTTCTCACTTACCAATTCAATTTTTAAAACTTTGCGGCACTGTTGGTCTTCATGTTAGCCTAATGTTCCCCCAAACATTCTGGAAATTCTAAATCAAGGGTCATTCCCTTATATAACTGGCAAAGGTTATAAGGTTTTTAAGGTAGTAAAAGTGATAGTAAAAAATGGGAGAATGAAAAGGCAGCCTCATTGATCAGAATCAGACTTAACTATATGATGTGAACATTTATTCATTCCATTCCCTATAGCCCTGTAAAATAACTTTTTTCATAGTTGGTTGGTTTTTCCATCAATGGAGATGACAAAGTCATCCAATGACTCAAGGTCATAGTACAGTCACTGAGATCCAGAAGAATCGATCCTTTTTTCTATACTGTTTTTAATCAAACACATCTTATACATTAGAATATCAGACCCCTTACAAAAGCCAACTCCAACTTTTTAAGAAACTATAGAATGGAAAATTATGAGAAATTCCAGTACTTTAGCTAGTCAGAACCCGCATATATCTAAGCCTTCTCTTCTTAGAGCAGATTGAAATACAAAAACATATTTCAAAGGTATGTAGAATATTCAACTATTATGATCTACATTTGTGTAACCCTTATTCTCACAGAAAAACCAGTCAAAACATAGGCTTTCATAACTATAATACATAGGTATATATGTCTTTTATATTGTTATATATAATCTATTTATATGAATTTGATGGTTTAATTTTATTAATATATAATACATGTGGTTTATTAATTAAAATTATATTATTACATTAATTTTGTGCATTATAAATTTAAATTCATATTTATTTTGATAACTATATTTAAATAGGATTTGTTTCCTTTGTAATACCACATACTTGAGCTTATGACTTTGAAAGTATTCCTCTGAGAAGTGCTTCAACAGTCTGTCACAATAGGATCTGTGCCAAAAAAAAAAAAAGCTTAAGAAACCCTGGTCTAAGGCCTCACTTCAATTAAGAGTTCTCAAATAAAATAGCTGAACAACTTTAAGAACTGTTCCAACCACAACTCAGTCTTATTCATCAATGTATTGCCCATTTACACAGTAAGAAAATCCACATGTGCGAGACTCCATAGCTTGAACAATTTTACCACTGGATAAATAGATTACATTAATTCACAAAAAAAAGACCAAATGACCATTTGTCAGATCTGTGATGAAGAGGATTCTTGTTCACATACAGATTCAATTCAATGACCTATAAAATATCTTCTAATTCTATTGGTTGGTCAACATGCAATCAAGTATCTACTATGTGCCATACATTGTGCTATCCGGGGGGCAGGGGTGGGGAGGGGGGAGAAAGGCAAAATTAACCTTTTCTTCAAGGAGCTCACAATCTAATAGAGGAGATAATTTTCAAACAACTATATGTAAACAAGATATATACTGAATGAAATGGATTTAATCAATAGAGGAAAAGCACTAACATTAAGAAGGATCCAGAAAAACTTCTTGTAAAAAGTTGGAATTTATCTGGAATTTGGAAGAAGCCATAGAAGCCAAGAGGCAGAGATGAGGGAAAAAGAGTTCCAGGAATGAGGATACCCAATGAAAATGGAAACAGTGTGTTTAAACCATGAGACTGTATGATTCTGAATTAGCTTGATAAAAAGTTACAGTGAGAACACTTAACTGAATTAGTCCTGCATTCACCTAAGAATGACTCTTAAGAAAGAGTAGAATTCATCTCCTCTCCAAAGAGTGCAGCCTGTTTCATTTTGTGTTCCTACTTGGCTATTTGAAGCTTTTAAAAAATCATTATTATTTTACCTTGCAGAGTTTCAAAACTAACATAACAGAACTCGAAACTATAACTAACTTACAACTGAGATATCACAGATGTCACAAAGTCCTGGTGAAGTGGAGCCTTGACAAGCATACAGGAAGAACCAAGTTATTAATACTTAAGGTCCATAGTAGCCAGCTCTTAAGAATCCAATCATAATTTTGCTTAGGCTTATTACAGTTGAGCCTCCCAATACCCCTGTGATCTAGGTACTATTATTCTCACCTTTTTAAAATTAAGGAAAATGAGGCAGATAGAAGTTAAATGACTTGCCCACAGTTACACAGCTAACAAGCATCTGAGGCCAGATTTGAATTAGTTATTCTTGATATTAGAATGTCCTAAAGTGGGAGACAGCTAGATGGTGCAGTGGATAAAGTGCCATGTTTGGAGTCAAGAAGACTCATCTTCCCAAGTTCAAATCTGGTCTCAGATATTTACTAGTTGTGTGATCTTAGGCAGGTCACTTCAGTTACTTCAGTTTCTTCATCTGTAAAATGAAATGGAGGACTTCCGGGTAATCATGGCTGCAATCTAGATGCCACACACTTCCTCTCCCCGGCATTCTCCAATTGACAAATGGGCAAGGGACATGAACAGGCAGTTCTCAGCCAAAGAAATCAAAACTATTAATAAGCACATGAAAAAGTGCTCTACATCTCTTATAATCAGAGAGATGCAAATCAAAACAACTCTGAGGTATCATCTCACACCTAGCAGATTGGCTAACATGACAGCTATGCAAAGTAATGAATGCTGGAGGGGATGTGGCAAAGTGGGGACATTAATTCATTGCTGGTGGAGTTGTGAACTGATCCAACCATTCTGGAGGGCAATTTGGAACTATGCCCAAAGGGCGATAAAAGACTGTCTGCCCTTTGATCCAGCCATAGCACTGCTGGGCTTGTACCCCAAAGAGATAATGGACAAAAAGACTTGTACAAAAATATTCATAGCTGCGCTCTTTGTGGTGGCCAAAAATTGGAAAATGAGGGGATGCCCTTCAATTGGGGAATGGCTGAACAAATTGTGGTATATGTTGGTGATGGAATACTATTGTGCTAAAAGGAATAATAAAGTGGAGGAATTCCATGGAGACTGGAACAACCTCCAGGAAGTGATGCAGAGCGAAAGGAGCAGAACCAGGAAAACATTATACACAGAGACTGATACATTGTGGTACAATCGAAGGTGATGGACTTCTCCATTAGTATCAATGCAATTTCCCTGAACAACCTGCAGGGATCTAAAGAAAAATACTACCCACAAGCAGAGGATAAACTGTGGGAGTAAAAACACCGATGAAAAGCAACTGCTTGACTACAGGGGTTGAGGGAATATGACTGAGGAGAGACTCTAAATGAACACTCTAATGCAAATACCAACAACAGGGAAATGGGTTCGAGTCAAGAACACATGTGATAACCAGTGGAATCATGCGTCGGCTATGGGAGAGGGAAAGGCATGGGGGGGGGGGGAGGGGAGGAAAAGAAAACGATCTTTGTTACCAGTGAATAATGTATGAAAACGACCAAATAAAATAATATTAAAATTTAAAAAAAAATGAAATGGAGAAGGAAATCGCAAACCATCCCATTATCTTTATCAAAGAAGATACTAAATGGGGTCATGAAGAGCTGGGCATGATAGAAAATAAGTGAATAACAACTAAAGAGGGAGCCAACACGTTTATATAAAATACATACAGCATAAATATCAAGTTGATAAATATGAATAAATATAAAATAATGAAATATAAGATATTTTGAGAAGAAGAGTTGTAGTAATTAGGGTAATTGGAAAAGACTATGTGACCCTAGGAAAGCCATTTAACCTCTCAATGACCATGGATATTCTTGAATTAATGAAATGAAAATGCATTTCTTAAGTAAAAACCTGGCAAGTACAAAACACTGTGCTAGTTGCTAGAGTTCAAACAGAAAAGCAAGATAGTCTCTGTTGTCAAGGAATTCACATTCTAAAAGAAGGTAACAACATAAATGAGAGATTCTGGCTATGAGTCAAGTAGAAATTCCTAAGATCTCAAGTTGCAAAGGTACTGACTTATAATGGTAAAGAAATTTCCAATACACCAGGAGCTTATTTACACCAAATAAATCACACATTTAGTCACTTAAAATAATACACATGGCTACACACCTCCTAAATTTGTGCTATTCATAAATTTTGCCATAGAAAGTTAGGAACATAGTTCAAATCATTGAAATAAAGTATTCTGAAAAACTCTTTATAATGCTCTAGAACCAATGGAGAGAATTTATGAAGAGGCAAATTTGTTCTCAACATAAGAAAGAATTTTCCCAAAACAATGAGAGTTCACAAACAATGGATTGAGCTGCTTTCGGAAGTAGTGAGTTGCCTATCACTAATAGAATGTTAAATGGACACTAGAAGACTAATAAGTAGGGAAAGTTATAGACAGGATTCCTATACAGAGTAGGAGGCTATACCAACAAGTATCTTCCATTATGCAGCAATGCTCTCATTCTCATTTCTTGAATCAAAAGTCTACTATAAAATACCTTTCTCAGCAAAAGATAAAGTGCAAAGAATGAATGTCATCTTGAATTAGAACTCTTGCTTCTCTTACCTACATTAAACAATCTGTTCACCAACTTCTTTAAAAAAAATACTCTTGCCTTCCTTCTTAGAATCAATATTAAGTATTGGTTCCTAGACAGAAAAGTGGTAAGAGACACACAGTGGGGGTCAAGTGACTTGCCCATAGTCAAACAGTCAGGAAATTTCTGAGTCCATATTTGAACCCAAGGCTTCTCGTCCCCAGACCTGGCTCTCAATCCACTGAGATACCTAGCTGCCCCTGTAACCAAATTTTATTAGAAGATGGCTTGAAAGACATTTTCAAATGCCCTATACTGTTATCAAACAAGCACACACAATCTGTTTTTCCTAATCAGCTTTTTCCTAGAAATATTCCAATGGTCCAGCTCCTAAAACACTCAAAACAGTATGAAAATTCTATTTGCTTTAAACTTGAGCCATAGCATAGCCCTTTAACTCCTCTGAAGTCAGTCATTGCTCTACTGTTGAGTTTGAAGGGGAAAAAATCCCATTCTATCTGCCATAAATCTACATCCCCCCCGAATAAAATATAATACTACTGCTTTCCTCTAGCAGTCAGATAATCATCTTGTTTTATGGGAAATGATTTAGAAGAGAAAAGAATTGGACTGACAGTCTCATAAGTTTTGGAAAGTACTTATCCTGAGAGTCCCTTTCTTCTTCCTATTTCTTCTCATTCATATAAATACACATATGCACACACACATACACATGCACACATACATACGGAGTCTCACATATATTGAAATCCAGGCCACTTCCACTTTAGACATTAAAATAGTAGTCTTTAGCAGCTTATATTGAATATATTTCCTACTTCATTGAATTGTTCACAGGCTCCTTTCTATCAGGTGAATATTTTTCCTGCCCTTGATCTCCAACCCCAGGTAGGAAACTTTCTTCAGTAGAATACATTCCTCCAATTCTGATCTAGGAGTTAAAGATATCTGAAAGAACAGGAGATATTTACTGTTTAATCCTGCTCTTTTTCTCTCTAACAGAGGCAATATTCCATCCCTTACTTTACTAACTGCACCTTTGTTCACAAAGTTCCCCAAGTACGCTTTTCAGCCCCCTACCCCTAAATTCTCCAACTAAACAGGCATTTTAAATTTAAATACATTCTTGCATCTTTAATGTCAAGTTAACATTCACTTAAATACACATTGCTAGCTAAGAGCATGTGTTGTAGAACTCTCCACACCACCCCATCTTCCATCCCCAAGCAGAAATGATCTTTCCTTCCTCAAATATCTTATATCTGGTCTTTTGACTTGGACTTCTGGCATTCTTGGAAACATAACCAGAAATCCTGGCTCTTGAGGAAAGCAGAAAAAAAATAAATAATAAATAAATAGACAGACAAATAAATAAATGATAAATGAATAAATAAATGAATGAATGAATGAATTGACAAATAAATAAATGAATAAGTAAATTAATTAATAGGTAAATAAATAAATGAAAAACCAGACTCTCAAGTAAACTTTTAAAGCAAATTCAGTTAAAGGAGAGGGAAGAGAACCTGGGACAAAAATTCCATTGAAAGGATGTGAGTCTTTATTGGTTTGGTCACAGAGAAAAGGAAGTTGCAGCTGAAGAGACCCTAACTTGGGATTCAGCACCAGGAAAGGAAGTTCAACATCAGGTAGCTTCTCATTTTTAACTCAGTTCTTCATAAAACCCTGAAGTTGCATGAATATTGTTAACACATCTAAATTCTGATGCCCAGAGACAAAGTTACTGTTGCCCCACCCTGGTGATTGCTCCAATATTCTAATTTGTATCAGCACTCTCTCTCTTTCTGTCTTATTTTCCCAGATAGTTTGCAAGCTTCTTCTAGACAAGGTCTGCCTCTAAGATTAATTTGTGTCTTCTACTAGCCCTAGCACAGAATGTTCCACATAGGAATCACTTGATAAATGTTGATATGGTTAAATTTAAACATCAGAGAAGAAAAATGCCAGATCTCTGCTCCTGTCCCACCCTGCCTGGAAATTCTTCCCCACCACCACCAAGGACCACATACTTGTGTCCACCACCAACCCAGCGTGGACAACCTCTTTCTAATGAGAATCCATTATTTCCTTAAACACTCACATGCAATCCTCATTCAGATAGTGCAAAATAGTGTTCACCTTGAGACACTAGGAGATGACACTGTGTAGGTGAAAGGAAACATGACAGAGGCCATCGCTACTCATCATTTCCCTGAGATGGAAAAGGCCTCAGGGTACTCAGTAGAATGAGAAAGTTTTTTTCTCTACCACTGATGTTTATTGATTTGTCCAGTTCATAGGGAGCATCCCTTAATGTTCTGCTTTCATGTTTCTGCTTTGTTGCATGGGTGCAGAAAAGAATATTGCAAATTGATCTGTCTTCCCAGCCTTTGTTGGGAATGAACTCCTATTACATTAGTTTTTCCAGCCTGTCATTGCATGCTCTCTTCTGCAGGGTATAATCAGCATGGCTAAACACTGAGGGCTGAGCTGATTAATTTCTAATGTTCTTTGCTGAAACCGTTGATGGGATTCCTGCTTGATGATCTATGCAATAGATGGGCCATTTTTGATTATTTGACCTTTGCCCTTCAACCCCAAACTATCTATTCTAGGACCTGTTTAAGCTGGCAGTACAACTAGGATGTTTATATTGCAGTTTAAAGGAAATCAGAGTTATCTTGATTCTATTTGCAACTCACAAAATAAGGAGTTTTTTTAAAAAGTCAATTTTAGCTCCAAATTGATAGCATTAAAGAATCAATTATAGTCATGGTACCATGGAAAAATATCCTAAATTTTTTTAAATGGGGGGAAAAGAGTCAATTATTGACACATTAACTAAAAAAAAGATGCAAAAAAGGGGGCACTACAACATACCCATAATCTGCTAAGGTATATTTGCATCTTTAAATAATTTCTATTTATTTAACACTTTATGTAGTTTTTAACTGTCGTTTTTAAGATATGACTTTTTACTATATTAAAATATAAACTATACTTATATACAAAATCCAATAAGCATAGTATTTATATAGTTTTAAGTTATTTCATTGAGTTTATATTTATATAACATTTTAAAGTACACCTATTTTATAGATGAGGAAACTTGAACTCAGAGAGTGAATCCATCACTCCATCAGTAAGGACATCCAGAACAAATACTCAGATCTTTTACTTTAAGTTCAGTGCTCTTTCTCCTAAAAATAGCTTGCATTTATATAATGCTTTAAGATTTTTCAAAACACTTTACACAGATTATCTCATTTGATCCCAATGACTGATAGATTGGTGCTAGTATTATTCCCATTATATATATATATATATATATATATATATATATATATATATATATATATATGAGTCTCTCGGTGATCGAGAATGACTATTGTCTTTGTGCATTATCATCTATTGATGTACCCTCATGTGGCTTTGGAGTCCAAAGGCTGAGGCGCACAGTTTGTGGCACATGGGGCCTGGGACGCCAGTTGTTACGGGAGGTGCGGTTGTGGCCTGGTGTCGGCGTTCACGCGCAGCGGCAAGACGTCGACGTCGCTCATCTTCAAAGGTGGTGGCGATATGGTTAATGTGGGTTCGCCAGCTGCTTCTGTCAGAGGCAGCGAGTTCTAGTTGCTTTGGTGTCATGCCAGCCCACTTCAAGTTGGACTTTAGCTGATCCTTGAATCTTTTCTTTGGTCGGCCTTGTTTCCTGAGTCCAGCTGACAGTTCACCATAGAATACCTGTCTTGGTATTCCCTGTGGGTCCATGCGGATGACGTGTCCAGACCATCGTAGCTGGGTTCTGAGGACCAGGACTTCGATGCTGGTGGAGTTGGCTCTGCCGAGGACTTCCTGGTTGGTGATTCGGTCCTGCCATCGGATCCTCATGATTGACCGGAGGGAGTGTTGGTGGAATTGCTCCAGCTGTTTCATGTGCTTCCGGTCCAGTGTCCATGTCTCGCAACCATACAGGAGCGAGCTGAGGACCACTGCGTTGTACACTTTGAGCTTCGTCGCAGTGCTTACACCGCTGTGTTGGAGGACTTTGCAGCGCAGCCGCCCGAGTGCCTGGCTGGCCTTTTGGTTCCTGGCATTGATCTCATGGTCTATGGACCCGTCGTTGGCGATGGTGCTGCCCAGGCACTTGAAAGTGTTGACATTAGAAAGCTGCTTGCCATCGATTGTAATGCACAGCTGGTTCTTTGGCCTCCCTGGTGCAGGTTGGAACAGCACCTCTGTTTTGCTGAGGCTGATAGTCAGGCCAAACAGTTTTGTTGTGGTGGAGAACCTGTCCACAATGGTTTGGAGATGATTTTCTTGGTGGGCCATGAGAGCACAGTCATCTGCAAAGAGAGCTTCCAGGATGAGTCTCTCTGTTGTCTTTGTTTTTGCAGTCAGGCGGCGAAGGTCGAATAGTGAGCCATCCAGTCGGTATTTGATGTAGACACCCAGGTCTAGATCCATCACAGCATGTCGTAATACTTGGGTGAAGGATAGGTTGAATAGTACCGGAGTGAGGACACAGCCTTGTTTCACACCATTGGAGATGTTGAAGCGATCAGAAGTCTCTCCACCAGATAGGACTTCCCCTGTCATGTCGACATGAAAGAGCTGGATCAGTTTGATGAATTTTGCTGGGCAACCGAGCTTGCTGAGGATCACCCACAACGCATCCCTGTTCACTGTGTCGAACGCCTTTGTCAGGTCTATGAAGACAATGTAGAGACTCAGGATCTGCTCAAGGCATTTTTCCTGCATTTGCCTCACCGTGAAGACCATGTCGATGGTGCTGCGATCTGGTTGGAAGCCACATTGTGATTCAGGCAGGTTCTGCTCTGAAACAGATGACAGGAGTCTGTTGAGTATAAAATGGGCGAGGATCTTTCCGGCAGTGGAGAGTAGTGAGATGCCTCTGTAGTTGTCACAGGCTGCTCGTGAGCCTTTGTTCTTGTATAGGGCTACGATGGAGACATCTCTGAGTTCTGGGGGCATGTCTTCCTCTTCCCATATGCTGGTCAGTACTATGTGGAATGCCTGGAGCACCTTTTCATTTAAGGCCTTGTACACCTCGGTTGGGATCCCGTCTTTACCGGGTGCCTTGCCTGCACTCATTTGTTTAATGGCTTTTTGAACTTCCTCTATTGAAGGAGGGACATCAAGTTGTTCAATTGAGTGGTTTGGGGGGATCTGGTCAAGGGCACTTTGGTCGACTGAAGAGGGTCGGTTGAGAAGCTGACTAAAGTGTTCTTTCCACCTGTTGCTGATGCCTTTTTTTATCTTTTATGAGAGTGTCACCGTCAGAGGATAGCAAGGGAGTGGTGGTGGGTTTTGATGACCCATAGACAGTCTTGAGGGCACTGAAAAATTGTTTGTAGTTTTTCATATCAGCAAACCGCTGAATTTCTTCTGCCTTTTTTCCCACCATCGGTCTTGCATCTTCCTGATCTCACACTGCGCCATGGCTTGGAGAGACTTGAATCTGTCCTTTTTAGGAGCAGAGTTTGGGTTATTTTGCCACTCCATAAAGGCTTTGTTCTTCTTGCTCAATAGGTCTTCAATAGCAGTGTTGTTCTTGTCGAACCAGTCCTGGTGGTTGCGTTGTTTTGGGCCTAGGACTGCCTTTGATGTTTCCTTCACTGCGTCTCTGAACTGGTTCCATTTCTCAGTTGAGCTTCCAGTGAGTGGTCCCTTGGCAGACAGCTTGTTGTCCAGGCAGGACTGGAATGTTTGCAAATAAGATGGATCTCTAAGACGACTCACATTGTAAAATGCGCGACCTGTCTGGGTGTGTTTTGGATGGTGAGGCACAATGCGCATTTGAAGAGTTGCTCTAACCAATCCATGATCTGTCCAGCATTCAGCTCCTCTCATGGCTCTGGTGATCTTTACATCCTGGATGTCTTGCCGGCATGCAATGATGTAGTCAATGAGATGCCACTGTTTTGATCGTGGGCACATCCACGTTGTTTTATATTTGTTTGCCATTCTGAACACAGTGTTCGTGATGGTGAGTTCAAACTCTGAGCATTTGCTGAGTAGCAGTAGGCCATTGTTGTTCATTTTGCCCACGCCGTGTTTGCAGAGCACTCCTTTCCATCTTTCATGGTCCTGGCCAACGCGGGCTTTGAAGTCTCCCAGTAGTATCAGCTTGTCATTTGTGGGCACTGAGTGCAGGACGGCACTCAGGTCAGAGTAGAACTGCTCGATGGTCTCCTCTGTGCTGGTCAGTGTTGGGGCATATGCACTGATGATTGTGGCATACCGGTCTTTGCTGAGAGGCAAGCGGATCTTCATGAGCCTCTCGCTGATGCCCACAGGCAAGTCTGGCAGCTGTTTGAGCAAACTGGTCTTGATAGCCAGGCCAACACTGTGGATTCTGTCTTCATTTGAGGCTCTACCTTTCCAGAAGAAGGTGTATCCAGTGGTGGGCTCACTGAGTGATCCCTCTTCTGGTAAGCGTGTTTCGCTTAAGGCTGCGATGTCGATGTTATATCGCGCCAGTTCTTTACCGATTAGAGCTGTTCTTCTCTCAGGTCTTGGGGTATTCTCTCTATCAGGTAATGTCTTGATGTTCCATGCTCCTAGTAGGAGTTTCTTTGTATTTTTTCTTTGATTTCGACCACTTAAAGGGGATGACCCGCCAGCCGCGGTGTGCTGACCGGTGTTTGTAGGGCAGGCAATGTTTGGGATGCCTTTTCTAGTCCCCTCCCTTGATTAGGGTGAGCAGTGCTGTCCTAGAGAGGGCTGCTCAGTCGCCCAGGATGCTGCCAAACGTCCTTCCTGCCCACAGGGACGAGAGACCACTGGTCCGTGGGCCGCCTACGTGCAGGATCATGACTACAACTGCCACTGGTCACCTCCACCTGTTGCGTTGCCACTCCTCAATCACTGCAGGTCTTGAAGAGGGTGGACAGGGTTAGGATAGATGAGTGTGCACAAAGATACTTGTGTGTGAAGGAGATTTAAGTGGAAAAGTCAATGCACAGAGACAGTCCCACTCTCTTGGCATTGGAAGCCTGGGTCCAGTGGCACGAAAAAATTGTTACGTCTGGAGACTTCCTCAGCTGCATTGGATGGCCATGTTGTCCTTTGTGCTCCAACATGCCCTAAGCACTCCACAGTGCTTTGCTGCGTCGCCATCTCAGCCGTTGAACCTTCTTATTGGTTTCTTCCATCTATTCAGCCAAAGCAATCTTCACATACTGGGTGAGCAAAGCCTTAGTTCACCAGGGGTCGACGGCCCGATGGCTACCCTCACAAGGTTTAGCCAGCCTGTTGAAGCTGTTGCCCAGGGTGTGGCCGCTGCCGCATGCTAGCAGCTACTGGGAGCCACAAGTGAGAACTGGGTGTCAGGTAGGGGTTAGAGGTTGGAGAGCTGCCCTAGAAGGGCACAACAAGCCCTCCATACCAGAGATACTACCCCCTCCCTGAGCACCCCATACAACCCTATTCCTATTTACAGATTCCCATTTACAGATAAGGAAATTGAGGCTGATAAGATGAATCATTTGCCCAACATCAGATGGCTAGTATCTGAAGCAAGAATCAAACCCAAATATTCCTGACTCCAAATCTAGCACTCTGTCTTCTATGTGACTATTCTGGCTACCTCTATATGACAGTTTCCTTGATTTGCCTTCCTCTGTGAATCATCTTCAATGGAATATCCAAGACTGTCTAAATGGAAGTCAAGTCAATAAACATTTATCAAGAGTTCACTATGTGTCGGGCATTGTGCTAAGCCCTACAGATACAAAGTGAGGCAAAAGTCTTGCCCTTGAGGAGTTCACAAGCTAATTTGGGAGGGGGAAGGAAGAAACATGCAAAGAATGTTGCCCAAGCAAAATATATGCAGATAAATTAGAAATAATCCAGAGTAGGAAGACACAAAAATTACAGGGGATCAGAAAATCCTTCATATAGTAGGTAAGATTTTTAGCTGGGACCTAAGAAAGCCAGAGAAATCAAAAGGTAGAAATGAGAAGGGAATTCCAGTTATGGGGGACAGCCAGTGAAAATGACTAGAGTTAGTAGGTGGAATGTGGCATCCTGGGACATGACTCTAAAGCTCATATTCCAGAACATTTCCTAGAATTTTCGTATTTTAATGACAACATGCCATCTAGTATTTAGATTTTTCTAAGCCCTTACCTTTCATCTTAGAATCAATACTGTGTATTGGTTCCAAGGCAGAAGAATGGTAAGGGCTAGGCAATGGGGGTCAAGTGACTTGAGTAGTGTCATACAACTAGGAAGTGTCTGAGGCCAGATTTGATATCTCATTTTTCTAATAGGCTAAAACAAAAAGTTCATCATCAAAAAATAATAAATTTAGTTATTGTAGCCTGTTCTTAATATTAGTTTAGAAAGATGCAAATAAATAATGGGAAAGCATTGCTAATAATTCCAGATACTTCACTTGCCCTAAAGTTGTAAGATATGATGCTATTTATAGAGCTAAGTTTTCAAATATGCACATAATTTGTATTCCAACTCATAAGAAACCAGGGAGCTAGATATCTAGTGCAGGTGCACTTGGTAGTCATTTTTTTTAAGAGAATCACAACTCTGGTCAGCCCTGAAGACGTATAAAAAGTGATGCACACGTTGCAGACACCTGGGGGCAAATCAGACATGCCTCAAGTTTAATCTTGATAATCTATGCAAAGGCTTGAAAATGACCTGGAAATTCAATTCTTTGGTGTAATCTTAAAATCTGGCAAACAGTAAGCTGAATTCAATTGTGTTACAGGCATCTTAGGGTGGAAAGAAAAATTGAGAAAATGTTGAGCGCACAATTAGTAGAAGGGATAGATATTACAAAGAAATGGATTTAGATATAAGGTAAAAACCTTCTTAATAATTGGAGCAATCCCAAATAGATTGGGCTGCCATCTGAATTCTTCCATACTAAAGGAATTCAAGCAAATGCTAAATGACCCTAGAGTGAATATATTTTAAAGAGGATTCTTGCTTATATAGAAATTAGATTAGCTGGTCTCTGGCCCCTGAGATGCCTTACAATACTGAGATTCTGTAATTTTGTGTGACTTTGGAAGGGATTTAGTTAATTGCATGGAGATGTGCCCATTTAGGAAAAAAGGCATGTGACCAAGGAAGTTAGATCCATGACCTCCCAGAATTTCACAGCCTAAAACAATCATAGTCCCTCTACCTCATTTTTATTGATGTCTTTTTAATTCTTTTATCACCAAAGTGTTCCCCACTATCTCTCCCCTAACCTTCATAGAGAATCATTTAATATAATGAATTGTATTTCTAAAGAGAAAAGAAAAGAAAAATGAGTAAAATGAAAACTTTGAAAAAGTCTGAAAATATATTCAGTGTAGCCTACTTGTGGGCCTTCCACTTCACAAAAGGGTAAGATGAGGAGATCTTCTTTTATCTTTGTTGAAATCATGTACATTCTTTATAATTTTGAAATTTTTGCCTTTAACTTTTTTTGTGCTTACTTTCCCCATTTGCATCACTGTAGTCATTACATCTGCTACTTTCTTCACTATATCAGTTTGTATAGATATTTCTGTTCTTCTTATATTCATCATTTCTTACAACAGAATAATTATGTATTACTTTCATGTACCAAAATCTATTTAGTCATTCCCCAAAGTTTGTCAAACTCCATCATAATCAATCTGGCTAATTAATTTTCACTAATTTTTAAGGCAATAATACACTTGAATACCTATCTTAATAGCTATTGGTTAAGAATATATGCAAAACATTTACTAAAATATAAAGAAACAAGGAGTAATTGAGACTTAATGATGCTTGATATTGGAACTTTATATAGAGATTCATAGGATCTTGGAAATGGAAAGGACCTTAAAGAATATCTAGCCTAACCTCCTCATTATATAGAGAGAAAACTAAGATTAAGCAACTTGCTCAAGGTCACACAACTAGTAAGTTCTAAATATAATACACTGCACTTTCATGATATGTATATATTTTATTCATATGTAATGAGTACATGGTTACCACCACCTGATGGCAGCAATAATTTGATCTTTTGTTAATATTCTAAAATTTTATGATAAAGGACAGCTAGGTGGCTCAATGGAATGTGCCAGATCTGGAATCAAGAGGACCTGGGTTCAAATTTGACCTCAGATGCTTCCTAGCTATGTGATCCTGGGCAAATCACTTAGCCCCAAGTGCGTAGCTCTTGTTGCTCTTATGTCTTGGAATTAATACTAAGACAGAAAGTAAAGGTTTTTAAAAATAAAGCTTATGATGGAAAGAAAGCACATCTATAACCAGTTTCTCCAAGGAGCTGAGATTTTATCCATGTGGGTGTTATGTCAAAGAAGCCTTTGTTGAGAGAGATGCATTTAAAAGACTCATTACTTTATAGTCAACTTGGTTATGAGCCTCTTCACACTTAGTTCGTCTGATCCTTAGGTGACTAGAGTCCATGAACAGGTTTATGTTTGGTCTTTTGATCTTTTAATGGCTTTACAGGGTTTGCCATCATTTTGTCTAGATCTTCAAGAAATCAGGATCACCTCAATACTACAATGTCATCAGAAAAGGATTTTTGAAGAAGGGGTAAATTATTTCAAATATTCATATTTATCCATTTGAATTTTGGGAAGGAGAATATTCTGGAATCATTTAGTATTTAATTAACAAAAAATGTTGTAGGCACCTAGATTAAATATTGTTTCTGACACAGTTTCAAAAGGTGTTCTAATTTCTCCTCTTGATGGCAACACTTTGATGTTGAGAAATAAGTAGTCATTGAGATTCCAAAGACATTTAAATACTGAAATCCCTAATATAATATATGTTGTTATTTAATTGTGTTAGACTCTTCATGACTCCAGGGACCATGCTGTCTATGGGGTTTTCTTGGCAGAGATACTGGATCTGCCATTTCCTGCTCCAGAAGATTAAGGCAAACAGAGATTAAGTGACTTGCCCATTGTCATGTAATTTATAAGTACCTGAAGCCATATTTGAACTCAGGTCTTTCTGACTCCAGGTCCAGCACTCTATCCACTAAGCCACCTAGCTACCCACAATGTTTACTTATACCTTGGTGGGTTTTACCTATTGTGCTATACTGAAACATTAATGGTCCTTAATGAAAAAGGCTTCCAAGTAAGAGAAATGTGGAATGTCCAAAGAACCAACAATGGAGCATAGGATCCAATAATTCTAGCTAGAGGAATCACTTACAGTCTCATAGAACCAACTATCTGGTGGACAGTTTCATCTGAATGCCTCAGAGACATCTCCAACTCAACATATCAGTAATAAAATTCTTGTCTTTCCTTTTAACCTTCTCCTCCTCCTAACTTCCTGGGCTCTAGTTGATCCATAAGCATCCTTCCATTCATCCAGAGGGACAAATTAAGAATCATCCTTGACTCTTGATTCTTTCTCAATCCTATAGCCAATGTTACCAAGTTTTGTTAATCCTACTTTCATAGTATTTCTTACATTTGTCCCCTTGTCTCTACTCACCATCATAGTTATTGACCATTGCATCAACCCTTACACTAGTAAGTATCTGAGGCAAGATTATCAATGATGGCTTGCTCAGAAGCAATGAAGTCAAAGATATTATCAATGATATCAATTATTTTAATTCAATAAATACTATTACGTACCTACTATGTCCCAAGCACTAGGGGGTCAGTCAGTGTGTCATGTAGCAAAAATGAGTAATAAGAGAGACAGAACAAGGACTCTAGGGGTAGGTATTTGTGGGATATAAAAAGGACTATGACATGAATCTTAATTTTTTTTGTGTCACGGAACCTCTGGGAATTCAAATGAAGTCTATGGACCCCTTCTCAAAATCATTTTAAATGCATAAAATAAAATGCATTGGCTTACAAAGCAAACCAGAGATCAATGAAAAATAAAGATGTATTTTTTTCCAACCAAGTTCACTCTTGAAATCTAATCAGAGATCCCTTAGTTGGGATGGGGGTGGGGGGTGTGGACAGGTCTGTCATTCTCAAGTTAAGAATGCTTGGCCTAAAAGAAGACTTCTAATGCAATAACTACATAATCTATGGAAAATTTATGGAACTATGTGAATAAGAATCCCATAGGATAAGACAGCACAGGAAATTAAGACCTGGAGAAATGAAGAAGCTTGATCAATATCACACAGAAAAGAAATGGCAGGATCAGGATTTTAATCCGTGTCTTCCCATTCCAAATACTTTTTTTTATTCCAATGTATCTTGTGATCTCCAAGAAATAAATCTTATTAAATAAAGTAATTAAAGAAGGTTTGGTGAAGGAAGGAAAATTGATTTAGGTTTTGAAGGAGAGGTAAAACTTGGATTCAAGAGGGAGGGACATTCCAAGACTGAGCAAATATAACTGATCACAAGATAATAGATTTAGAGCTGAAAGGGATTTTAGAAGTCATCTAATACAACCTCCCATTTTATAGGTGAGGAAAACTAAGGCATACAGAGTTTAAGCAAGTTACCTAGAGCCAAGAGCTAAGTGTCTGAGGCAGTCCAAGTCCAGTGCTCTTTGTTCATTATAACACACTTCATTTCTTGGTATTCTACCTCGTCACTGATGTCTTTTTCTAGTATGGGGATCATAAATGCACTGGATAGCTCAAGAATCAATCAATTAATAAACATTTATTAACCACTTAGAATGTGCAAAGCATTGTGCTACTAAACCCAAGAGAAACAAAGATACTGATTTCTTCCTCTGTACAATGAGATGAATGAACTAGCTGATCTCTAAGATATCTTCTAACTCAAATATCCTATGACTGGGATTCATTGTCTATGAACTACAGAGTTCCCTTCAATGTGGGTTAACTACCTCCTTAGCCATGGGCCCTGTCTAAAACTGGCTCAGAATAAACAGTGAAGAGCTTCAGAGACATTTGCCTCCAGGCAAAAGGAAACTTTTCCCTCCTTCAAAAGGTTTTCCCCTGGTAAAAATGAAAAGGAGAGGAAAAAGACAGGACTCCCAGAGCTCACTGGAGAAGTAAAAAATGGGATCCCAGGGGGGCCTGACAATAGAAAACAAATAAGAGTAGAATACAAGTTCAAACAAGTTGGTGGCTTGCTTCAAATCTCTAGTTCTTGCTATGCCTCTCAATGGAGAACTCCATCTGAGGAGAAATGGCATTTGAGATTGACAACTGATTAATATACAAGCCTGATTATATGCAAATCATCACTTTCTGTTGACTTAATTGTGATCTGATGTAACATGTATAATTAACACGTGTATTTAAAATAAATGTATATTTAATTGACATGCATATTTATTAAATGAATATTTACATCTATATTTTGTCTACCTTTTTTTCCTGTTTTTCTTAAAATGAGGGCAAATCTAATCCTTCTCAAAGTCAGATACTGGGTGCCCATTCCAGTAGGGCTAAAAGTAAATAAAAAGGAAAGGAATTTTTGCCTTCAGTTGCATATCAGTATAATGATATAGAAAGAGCTGTAGATAAAAGAAATAGGTTTTAGTCCCAGCTCTGTCACTCAGGAACTATATGATCTTAGGCAAGTCATTGAATCATTGCAGACCTCTTTCTTCATCTCCTAAATGAGATATTGGACCAAATGACCTTTCACAATTCTTCCAGCTCTAAGATTTTATGATAATCTCGAGATCTACCTGGAACTGTTGAAGAATAAGTGCTTTTAGGTTATTACCTTATTTCATCCTTACAAGAACCCTGGGAGGTAGGTGCTATTATTATTCTAATTTTACAGATGAGGAAACTGAGGCAAGAGTTAAGGGAATTGCCCAGAATCACACAAAAAAATGAATGTCTGGAATCAGGTCTTCCTGACTCCAGGCCCAGCATTCTATATACCATGAGATAGATAGATAGACAGGCAGGCAGACAGGCAGGCAGACAGATAGACAAGGAGACAGATAGATAGACAGATATAGATAGACAGACAGATAGACAGACATATGTAGATAGATAGACAGACATATATGGCTAGATCAACAGAGACAGATAGATAAACCAACAGACAGATAGGTACACAGACAGACAGCTAGACAAGAAGACAGATAGATAGACAGACACAGACAGCAAGACAAGACAAAGAGACAGATAGATAGACAGACAGACAGAGAGACAGACATCTGTAGACAGACAGACAGACAGACAGATAGATAGATAGATAGATAGATAGATAGATAGATAGATAGATAGATAACACAGAGACAGATAGATAGACAAACAGATAGACAAGGAGACAGATAGACAGACATACAGACACAGATAGACAGCAGATGCATACAGACAGAGATATAGACATATATAGATAGACAGACAGATAGATAGATAGACAGACAAACATATATAGATAGACTGACAGAGAGACAGATAGACAGATGGACAAAGAGACTGATAAACAGACAGATAACAAAGAGACAAATAGTCAGACACAGACAGCCAGATAGATAAATAGACAGATAAACAGACATAGACAGACACAGATAGTATGCACATATATACATAAATACATATGATAGATATACATATATAATTTAATTATATGCATAAAATATAATTATACATAAAATCTAATTATATAATATAGGCAGCTAGGTGGCACATATATGATATTATATATATATATATAATATATGTATTTAGTGCACTCTGTTACAGTGGAAATCATTGCAATTCAGTTAAAATGTATTGAATGCCTACTGGATGCAGAGTCCAGTGCTAGATTATTCAGTAAGCATAAGACACATGAACCCTTTTCTCAAGCAGCTTATGAGCAAGTAGCTTTCAGTCTTTCTAATTTTTAAGTTTCTGGTCATTTTTCCATTTCCATTTCCATATAGCAAGTACTTGACAAATGTTGATTTAACGACAGAGCAAACAAGGTCCATCATGATGAAATTTTGGTCATTTTTTGCCCTCTGATCCCCATCCTAATTGACACCCTCAAAGCCTATTTAGGAATGACCCTACATAGAGCAACAAAGACACCCTAGTATCATTCGGACAATAAGTTCCTGTCAAAAGAAGCAAAGTCTGACCATTCATGTACAAAGACAGCAACTGGAATAACTAATATCTTTGCCTCCATCCTGTAATTTACACAGATGAGGCCTAATCATTCTCACTAAAGGCTATTGTCAGAAACATTCTAAGGGTTCTGGAATCTCCAAATCTACCCTTTGTCTTTTTAGTGCCCCTTAAATAAACACAGGGGATGGAAATCAAAATAATAGAACAAGAAGCAGGCCAAAAATCTTTCTAAACCTAAAATATCACGCCCACTGGATCATATACTTGAAAGTAGAAGGAATCTCAGTATATTTAGTCTCATCCTGTCATTTTATAGATAAACTAACAAAGATAGAGATGGAGTAAGTGAAATTTACCCAAGGTTATATAGGTAGTAAACATAAAAAGCAACATTTGAACCCAGAACCTATGCCTCAAGATCCATCAGAAGAAGGAATTTTCCAGGTTTATATGGATAGTACATGACACAATCAGACTTGGAAGGGAAACAATGTGGAATACTGGCAAGAGCATAGATCTAGAGGTCAGAAAATTTGAAATAGCATTATACCTCTGTTTCTACCATGAGTGTTATTTTAGTCCATTAGATAACTTCTTTAAGCCTTGATTTCCTCCTGTATAAAATGATTTCTAACATCTCTTCCAGCTCTAAATCTAATGATGCTAAAAGTCTGGGTTCTTTAACATCAAGGCCAGTATTCCTTCTTGGACTGCCCTGGTACTTGAGTCCTTGAGAATCAGGAATCATGCCTCCTGAAAGCCACTATAAAATTTTGAAGAGTAATGGTAATAATAATAGCTAGCATTTATGTAGTGCTTTAAGCTTTACAAACCAACGTTTAAAATATCTCACTTGATCTTCACAACCCTATTATCCCCATTTTATAGAGAAGAAACTGAGACAGTGGTCAAGTGATTTGCCCAAAGTCACTCAACTAGCACCCTGACCAATTAATCATAACTAATCCCTGCCTCAGATGAGTATTACCAGACAGAAGAGACTGGAGATGAACAGGACACAGAATAGATACATTTGACGTGGGAAAAGCCTTGATTTTATAATCAGAAAATCTGACTTGGAATATCTACTCTGCTGCTCACTAGCTCGGTCACCTTGGGCATTTATCTATCCTTTTTGTGGCTTCTTAGCTTCTTCCTCTGTAAAATGGGGATAAGAACACCTTCAGGGTTGTTGTGAGCCTCAAATGAAAAGCCCACTATGAATGCCAGCAGTTATTTTGGCAGGGGAAGTAGATCAAGTCAAGTATGAGTTATTGCAGACCTCTTCCCCTGCATTTTCCCTCCACAGTGAGAAGCTTTGGGCACACCAGTACAAAAATTAACATGCAATGGACACATTTGGGACCCAGTGAAATTCCATTTGGTGTAGAGAATTACCCAGAGAAACTACTTTATTTCTTTCAGAGGCAATGTATCTCAGGCTTTCAGAGGTAGCATGATTGAGCATGAGAAGCAGGTGAGTTGGCTGAAGAGATGGAATGCTGCCAAACCTTTCCCAGTAAAGAAGGTCCTGTTGTTTCTGGGCATTTAAACAGATCATCTCCTTGGAAGATCTCTTTTGAAAATGATCACTTCGCCCTTATCAAGATCAGTCATGCCCATCAATGGCCTTGACAAATAATAAGTGATCACATTCTGTATATGTGAAGGGGACAGGATGGAGAGGAGAGGCAAAAAGGAAAAAAAAGGGAAAGAGGAAGAGACAGAAATGAAGAGACAGAGAGAAACAGAAACAGCCAGAGAAAGACCGAGAGATGGAGACGAGGGCACAAGGAAAGGGTTTCAATTTCTCTCACTGACCTCCCTGATCTTTTTGAACTTCCACTGCATACTGAGTATTGGGCTACCCTCTTATGAAACTTGAATTTTTGCATTCTAATTGCATGAAAGCCTGTTGGTTCCTTTATCTCTCCCCTCACTTCCGAAATCAGGCCATTTTTCTCTGCCAAGGTCAGGGGAAAGCATCTCTTTCTTTACTTGGTTTCTCCATTCCTTTCCCTCTTCTCCTTTCTTCTGGATGAAATACAGCTCCATTCATTATTTGCAAGGCGGCTTTGTGACCCTTACAAAAGAAAGCCAGATTTTAGCCACGCTGTGCCAAGCCCAGCGTGGATGGGCCAGTATCTCTACCTTGAAGTCATAACATGCCCCTGCAATGTAGAAGGCGATCAGTCCACGAACAAATCAGGAAGAAATTAAATGCAATCTGGTGGCTCAGATTCATTCCACCCATTTCTGAGGGGAAGGGGGCTCCAAAAAGGGAAAGCTCGCTCCTTCTCCCCTGATGTCTAGTCCCTGCACTCACCGTGGTCACCTTTGATCCAGCCAACAGTGCCTTTTGCCGGCAGACAGGTTGTGAGGAAGGGCGGAAGAGAAAAGAAAACTTTAAAAGATAGAATCCTATTGTTCCACTAAGCAACTTAAACAGAATCGAAGCCCCCAGGGGGAGGGAGAAACAAAGCCAGCTCTCGGAGATTTCGGGACTGCTCCGTCAGACAATCCTCCGTGTCCCTGGCAATATTTATAAAAAATATTAACATTTGAGCAACTCGGGTTTACTTGTTTATATGCATCCCAATAGATTCCCCCACAACGTCTACAAAAGCTTCAAAGGCTCCATCGTGAGATTCATCAGGATGTGAGAGTGGGAGGGCTGCGGAGGGAGACACTGCTCAGGCTGTTAGGAGACCCAACCTTGGTTTGTGGTTTCCAGAGTGCTAAGACATCCGGTTATCCCAGACTGACACACAGCCTGCTATTTGAGATAGTTTAATTAATTCTGATAATACCACATCACAGGTGCTGGAGGAAGTATGTTAATTTAAGATCACATCTTACCAATTCCCTTATGTTTCATTCTAACCTAATAAATGAAATTTTCTCCACTGTGAGAGCCTCACTTATTTAATTAGATTGGGGCTAGACACACGCAGAGTAGCAGGTTACTTCAGAAATCACGCCTAAGAACCCATTCAGGGGATCTTTCTAAAGGTTTTAAAGGTAAGCAAACCAGACCAAATTGAACTAAGGAGGGATTATCCCTCTTTGTGAGAACTGACGAAGAATACTAATGGCTTATTACAGTGGGGAATAAAAACCTAAATAGAGAAGCAGGGGATCTGGGTTTGATTCCTGGCTTTGACCCATTATTAGCGGAGGGACCTTGGGTAAAGCCATGACTAAGGTGGGCAAGTCAAGCTTTGGCCCAGGGTACTGAATTTAAAGGGTATTAGCAACACTGACCATTTGACAGAATCATGTTGAACAGAAACAATAGATGAACTTCTTTCTAGTAAAAATAATGCATGTTTGGTTATCTGGCTGGGGTCTGCCTGGAGACATAGGGAATGACCCTCATAAAAGATTCTTTAGTTTTAGGGAACAGACAGATGTCTGAGATACAGTATGACAGAATCGAGGTGTAGCCTGGAGGTGCATCTCTCTGTCCATCTTAAATCTAAAGGAGAACAATCATCTCAGGGTCCTATAGGGGTCATTGGATGTTTTAGCTTAGGAGTCATGAGGATATAAGGGAGCAAAGGAATTTCCCTGTTAATAATTTGCCTTGTTAAGGTCCGGGATTTCACCCACCACCAAGAAAGACCCGTGGACAATGCAATCAGGCAAAGAAAGGGCCGTTTTTTATGGAACTGGTATGCGCACCAGTGGGAACTTCTGCCATCAGAGTTCCAAGTTGCTTCTGAAATGCTGGGCCTTAAGTACTTTCCAGCATGTATGGCCCCTCTCAGCCCTTATCTGCTACATACTATTCTTGGAACCTTGACAATTTTATGTTATTGGGGTCTTCTTGGCCTTTATCTGATACCCACTGCAGCTAGGGTCTTGGCATATTTATGGTTCTGAAAAACTCCCAAGGCTAGGCAGCTCCCTGTTCAGGCCTTCCTGAACTTCCAAGGCTGGGCAATTTCCTGCTCTGGCCTCCCTCAGCCTGAGATTCTGGGAGTAACAATGTCCATGTCAGAAGGATACAAGACTCTGAAACTTAGGTTAAAAATTAAAAAGAGAAAATTTATTAATTTAGAAGGTAGCATTGAATCTGGCCAGGAGGACAGCATAGGTGGAAAATTTGCCTCCTAAGGAGAACAGCAAAGATGGAAAGCTGTCCTCCAGTCAACATCAGGTCTTCACAACAGTGAAGATGTGACTACAGTGGTATGCACTGAGGTACAGGGGGACGATTTACCTGAAGACATAGGGGATGACCCTCATAGTTTAGAGGACAGATGGATATCTGAGATAACTTGATGGTATCAAGGAGGTTTATCTCTCTGTCCATCTCAAATCTAAAGGACGATCCAAGGAATATAATTCTCTCATACTCTTATAGGAGTTATCAGGAGTTATGAGGGTTAGGAGACACAAGGATAGAAGAGAACAAAGGAATTTTCCTGCTTATAGTTTGCCTAAAATACTTCTATAATTTGGGGGGACAATGTCCATGCCACTTTGACACAGTATGTGTGAAAAGCAGGGTTTGAATCCTTGTCATATGAGCTCCAAATGTAGCCTTCTATTAAATGTGCCATATTACCGTTTGACTGATACTGTATTAATAATTAACATTTATAAATTGTACAATGCTTTAAAGTTTGTAAAGTGTTTAATATTCATTATCTCATTTGAATATCACAATAATCCTATGAGGATGGGCAGAGAAGACTAAAGATATTATCATCTCCATTTTACAGGCCAGGAAAATGAGACTCAGAGTGGCTAAGTAGTTGTCTAGGGTCATACAACTACCTACGTACATACAATTGCCTCTGACAGGGTTTGAAGCCAGGCATGCTTGCACCTATAACCACAGCTAGATGGCATCAAGGATAGAGCACTGGGACAAGCATCAGGATGAAAGACCTGATTTTAGACAATTACCTCTGTTTTCCTCAGTTTCCTCAACTATGAGATGAGGATAACAATAGTATCCACTTCTTGCACATGTTGTATAGGATCAAATGAGATAATAGTTGCAATACATTTAGCCTGGCTTCTAGCATATAATAGGTGTTTAATATATGTTTATTCTTTTACTTTTCCCTTCTATCCACTATAATATGTTGACATACAAAATAATCAAGTCCAGATTCCCATTCAACTTCCAACTCTTTAAGCAAATGGGATTTCATATAAATATCAGCAATTATTATCATTATTTTTATTCTATTTGGAGGCATGGATTAGGAATTTTTGGAAGAGAGGAAAGAAAGAAAGAAAGAAAGAAAGAAAGAAAGAAAGAAAGAAAGAAAGAAAGAAAGAAAGAAAGAAAGAAAGAAAGAAAGAAAGAAAGAAAGAAAGAAAGAAAGAAAGAAAGAAAGAAAGAAAGAAAGAAAGAAAGAAAGAAAGAAAGAAAGAAAGAAAGAAAGAAAGAAAGAAAGGAAGGAAGGAAGGAAGGAAGGAAGGAAGGAAGGAAGGAAGGAAGGAAGGAAGGAAGGAAGGAAGGAAGGAAGGAAGGAAGGAAGGAAGGAAGGAAGGAAGGAAGGAAGGAAGGAAGGAAGGAAGGAAGGAAGGAAGGAAGGAAGGAAGGAAGGAAGGAAGGAAGGAAGGAAGAAAATAAGGGATCAGCTTCAGAACTATTCACCAAACTCTAGATCCTAAAAAATTTCCAGTCCAAATATTTATCTGCTCTCCATTTTTATTCTTTTCCTGCCTTCTTCTCAAATTCAAAATGCCCATAGAAGTCCAAGAGATTTTATTACCCATAAAATTAAAGTGTTGATAGAGTTTTCAATACTTCATGATTCAAATATGCTTTTTTTTTCAAAACCACAGTCTCAGAATCTCCACTGTCTGTATTAGAATTGTCAGAATTCCCAGAATTTAGCCTGGCATCCTACTGGTCCTCGTAACAGGAATATCTGACTTATGAATCTTTTTTTTTTCTTTACCACAATCCTGACACCCATTTGAATTGAGCAAATTGGGAAGACTTAGAAATGGCATATTTTCTGTGGCTTAGAGGCCCCATATCATGGCTGGAGAATGGGGGGAAAGAAGGAAACAATGTCAATATAGCCAACAGGGGTAAAGAAATAGGGCTGATATGCTGAGGATTTACTGAATATATGCTAGCTCAACAAATAAAGATCATGTTAAGGGAACTGATAGAAAATTAAAATGGAAAGGGGAGTAGAAGTCAGATTATGTGAAACTTTAAATGTCAGGTTTAGAAGTTTAGGTTTTATTCTAAAACCAACAAGGGATCATTGAAGATTATTGAGAAAGATTTTGTATCTGTGTTTTTGAAATATTTGGACAATTTGGACAAGGCCCCAATTTGGCCACTGTGTGGAGAATGGGTTGGAAGGGGAACAATCAAGAGACCAATTAGGAGGCAATTGCAGTACTCCATATAAGAGGTGATGACTGATGACTATGGACTATGGTTGCAGCCAGGTCTGGGTCAGAGACAGATGGAAAAGGTATTCATAGAGATGGGATCAACAAGATTTGGCAACCCATTAGATGACTGGAGGGTAGGGTTAGAGGCAAAGAGAGATGTGGGTAAGAGTTGTAGATGATTTCAAGTATATAAACCTAGATAACAAAAAGGATGATGGTGCCATTAAAAGAAACAAGAAAATTTGAAGGAGGAAATGTGATGAATTGTTTTGGTAATATCAGGCTTCAGGAAACTTTAAAACATTCTAGTGGAAATGTCCAGTAAGTGGCTAAGAATATGGAACTAAAATTCAGGAAAGAGATTGTTGGTGCTAGATATAAAGATTTGGAAGGTATCAGCATAGAAATGAGAGCTGATGATATCAACAAAGGAGAGAAATGTAGAGTATAAGGAGAAAAAGACCCAGGATGGTGACTTTGGTGATGCCCATACAAGCAGAAATTGATATCAAACAAAGGATATTAATAGGTAATAGTCACACAAAGAACCAGGAGGCAGCAATGTCCTAGGAGCAAGAGAGAAAAGAAGAAGGCATGATTGATTCATAGTTTCAGACACTGTAGAGAAATCTAGAATATGCAGATTTTTATGACCTCTTTGAATATGAACCAGCAGATTAATAAACAGCCCCATTTGTGTGTTTCCTCTTCCCAGTGGTGTGTCATGGCAAGGAAGAGAACATATATCACAGGGGCAGCTGGGTAGCTCAGTGGATTGAGAGTCAAGCCTTGAGACGGGAGGTCCTAGGTTCAAATCTGGCCTCAGACACTTCCCAGCTGTGTGACCTTGGGCAAGTCACTTGACCCCCATTGCCTAGCCCTTACCACTCTTCTGCCTTGAAGCCAATAAACAGTATTGACTCCAAGACGGAAGGTAAGGGTTTAAAAAAAAGAGAGAGAGAACATATATCACAGCCTCGTGATATGATAGAACTACATTTCTCCTGAGGCTCTGGACTTCAATTTAGGATAGGTTTGATTTAGGTTCCTAGGACTTCTCTTCCCATAACACTGAATATCTGTGCACTGGGTATTTTTATCATTGGGAAATGTTCAGAAGACGACTCTATAAAGATCAGAATAGTGAACAGGGTTAGAGTGATGAGTATCTGAGACTTGACATATTCCTAGAATTCCAAAGAAAGAAGTCAGAAACTCAGAGTAAAGAACAACATTATGTGGGCAGATATTGTCTTGTAGAAGTTGCCACAAATGTCTACCCTGATGTCTTCTATTAGTTTATTCTAGTTGAGAGAAAGATCTCTCTGTTTGGAATTTGAAGTCTTTTAAATCTGACTATAATTTCTCTCTTTAGATTGACTACACATCACTTACCTCACCAAATCCACATTGTAACCAAACTAGCCAACCCAATTTTTTCAGTAGACAAAGTTTCATCTCTTTAATTTAATGCCTTGAACACTGTTGCCTATGTGAGGAAGGCTCTCCCTCTTCATTCCCACCTATCTGGAATCTCTAGCATCCTTCAAATTTGAATTCAAATATTTCTTCCTATAAGAAGCCTTTTTTATTAGCCTAGTAATGTATGTTCCCCATAAAAACAAATAAACCTTAAAAAAACACTGTATTTTTATTTCATATCTATTTCTATTTAAATAATTGACTCCTCACCCCAAAGGAATATAAACTCCTTTAAAAACATCTGTGTCATTTCTTTCATTATATTCCCAACCTCTAACAGTGCCTGGCATTTAAGAGATAGTAATTAAATTATTAAATTCAATTGAATTAACAAAGGATCTTTCCCCATTTCAAAGATGTGAGGCCTCCAAAAGATTGTTTTCTGAGGCTAGAAGTTGATGATACACTCTACTCATTTAAGAATGAATATTGAGATAGGTTTTCCATACCTTGCTTTGTAATTCTATGCCAAGAAATACTGTACTGTTTTTATGTGTGCCTCCTGCCTGAAATTAGAAGGGAAAAGGTGAATTTAGACCTTTTCATGTTCCAAGAAAACTGTTTTGGGAGCTCTAATCAGATGAAGTAGATTATAAAAACCATTCCAAATACTCTCACGTTGAATCATCAACCATCATGATTTGCTATACCTTTCTATGGTAAGATCCAAACAAGAATCTTGAGCAAAATTCCTCTTTCCAACTCTGATAAGAAACTCCATTAGGAATAAATATTCCCATTTCTCTTACCCTTAAGCCTAGAAAACCTCCCATCCTCAACCCTGATCCATGATCTCAGAATTTCCCGATAACTAAATATGGATAGGTTGGTGCCATCACATCTGCCCAGAAGATGTGCCATTTTATCCCTACTGAAAATAGAAGAGACCCTTTAATATTAGATTATTAGATTGTGAGCATCTTGAGGATAGGGACTCTCTTTAAATAAAAAAAAAACCCTTATCTTCAGCCTTAGAATCAATAGTGAGTATAGTTCCAAGACAGAAGATCAGTAAGAACTAGACAATTGGAGTTAAGTGACTTGCCCACGGTTACAGATAGGTAGTAAGTATCTAACGCCATATTTAAACCCAGGACTTCCCATCCCCAGAACTGGTGCTCTATGGGGACTGTCTTGTGCCTCTTTTTGCATCCCTTTCTCTTAGCCAACCATATTACAGAAACTTAATAAATATCTATTGGTTGATTGCTTGATAGAGAACAGTACTCTTTCCCATACCTTTATGCCCAATAGAACAGTTATCTCTAGCTCTCCAAGGCATAACAGAATTAGAAAAACCTATGTAACTTATCTAATCTATTTATCCAGTCCATATAATCTTGCATTGCTATCTTCTAATGCCTCAATTACTAATATTAAACCCATCTGGTCTTTGATTTCTCTAGTGCCCCTCTTTTTAAAACAGGACTTGATTTCTTGATATGAACCATTGTTCCATTTACAAAAGTCCACCTTATGCTAATATCCATTCCCACAATATAATACCAGCCCTTTCTCCCATTAGTTGCTTAGTATCCAACAAAATCATCTGCTAAACTACCTCCCAACCAATGAATATCACCAGAACCTAAAGAGGATGTTAAAAATGTGTTCCCTTCCTCAGGGACTAAATGTATCTTCCTCTTTATCAAAAGTACAATAAAATGTAAATTGGGAGAGCCCTAGAAAGTAAATAGGACTAGTTTGAATGCTCTCTTTCTCCTAACATAAGAAATTGCATTAGCAAATGTCTGTGTTCTGAGAATTTCTAAGGAGATTTTGCCCCTAGAGTATTTCTTTGATCATGATGGGTTGTAGTATGTCAAAGAGGTTCTGTGCTATTAGACCATCAACCCTCCAAAGGCAGGTGTAATCTGTAGCTTAATCAGGCAGAGAAAAAACCCTTGTCTTTTCTTACACAGTCCTAAGGAAGAAGAACAGAGAATCTAAATCCTAGAGGTCTTGCACTCAGTCCAATGAGCAGCCCACATAAGGGGTCCCTGGGTCCTCATAACCACTTTTAAGCAATCAGGTCAGTTTCTTACCTGTAGTAAAAACTGGTTTGTCTAAGCATCCTAAAAATGAGAAGTCTATTATCTGATATTTTCATACATCTGAGCAATCATAATTCCTGTTCATGGTAATGACCCTGAGGGAAAAAAAAATAGAATCATCAGAGAAAGATTAGATTAGCTTCAGTTTAGTGTTTATATTGTATGTGTTTTATTGTACTCTAATTCTTTGGCAATTAATAATTCAGAGGAGGTATATAGTTACTTTCAACTAACCAGAAGAATCCATTAACCACAATACTCCATTCACCAGAAAAAAAAATTCTTTTTAAAATGGCTTTACTAGCCTCTCTTTTTTTCCCTTTTTATTGATCATTTATTTCACCTTCATTTCTAAATATATCCCTCCTCTTACACACAGAAAATAATCCTTTCTAAAAATGAATTAAAAAAAAAAAGAAATGGGAAGAAAAAAGCAATTTGGCAAACAATGAATACAACAACCAAGTCTCACAACATATTCAATATTTCCCACTCATAGTCTGGATACTATACCCAAATAATAACAAATCAAGAGAACTAGTTTTTTAATTTTTCAGTGTGAGCATCTATACCCTGGAAATTAGCAAATGCTACAAACCAGGGCTTCATTTTTTTGTTTTGACAATTTCTAGATTTGAGAAAGTGAGGGACAGAATGTTAAGAGTGCAGATTAAAAAGTGTATTTTGTGGACAAAATTAATGTACCTAGGATAAGAAGGAAAGTGATTCCATGGGAATAAATTTTTTATCAGATTTCTCTGATAAAAGTTTAGCATCCAAAATATGAAAAATTAATAAATATGACAGATGAGATTAATTGCCACTCTCCAATATATAAGTAGTCAAAGGAAATTAACAAAGAGTTCTCAAAAGAAGAATCACAAAGTATTCACAACCACATGAAAGAATGCTCCAAATTACTAATAATAAGACAAATGCAAATAAAAACAATCCTGGAGTCTTACCTCACACCCTGAAAATTGGCAAAGATGACAAAAAAGTTGTAATAGTTAGTATCAGAAAAGATATGGAATAATGGATAGATTAATATATATATTATTGGTAAATCTACTAAAATGGAAAATACATTTTGAATAACAATTTAGAATTATGCAAATAAAATGACTAAATGCCCCCTACCCTTTGAACTTAAGACTCTATTATTGTACTAATATACCAAGGAAACTATAGATAATAGCAAAATTCCCCTATGTACCAAAATATTTATAGCAGCACTTTTTGTGCTAGCAAAGAATTGGAAAAAATGACTGAAAGATGACTAAATTAATTGTGGCACATGAATGTAAAGGAAAATCACAGTGATGTAAGAAATTATATAAATAATGAATACAGAGAAGTATGGGAAGATCTGCATAAACTGATGCAGAGTGAAAGAAGCAGAACCATGAAAACAATATACACAATAACTACAATAATGGAAATGGGGGGGAGAGATGCAAAACATTGAAAGAAATATAAGAAAATTATAAAGTTCAATCATGACTCAAATTAAAAGATATGATATGACACTCCCCCACTCCCACCTTTCATAAGGAGGTGAGAAGTCCACAGATATTACACATTGCACATGTTTTCTGACTTTTTCAATGGACTGATCAATTTTGCTTATTTTTCCCCCTCTTCAAAAACTATTTGCTATATCAAAGGGCTTTTAGAGAGGGGAAGGGGGTAAGACTTCTAGGAACAACCATTATAATATAAGAAACAGAAGACATCAATAAAACATTTTTAAGTGTGTTGTGTATAGATTTGGGGGTTTTGGAGAGCTAATTGTAAAATATTTGCCAGCACATCTCTGTCTACAGTCTTCACTTCTCTAAAGGAAGAAGGGAGGCACTCTAGTCTGGAGTCATGCTTGGTTATAATAATTACATAGCAATTCAGTTTCAGTTTTTGGTCCTTTCTATTTACTTTGTTTTAATCCTTTTGTGTATTATTTTCTAGGTTCCATTTACTTTATTCTGCACCAGTTCATAGATGCCTTCCCATACTTTTCTGAATTCTTCATATTCATCATTTTAAGGTAAGACAGTATTCCATTAATATTCATATACCACTATTTGTTTAGTTAATCCCCAATGAATGGGCAACTCTGTTCCCTCCCTATTCTTTGATATTACAATGAGTGCTACTGTGGATATTTTAGTGTGTATGAGACATTTATTTCTAACTTAGACCTTCCTAGGGGTGCATACCTAGCAATGGGATATTAAAATCAAAGAGCATGGGCATTTTAATCACTTTATTAGCATAATTCCAAATTGTTTATTTCTATGATGGGCTAATTCACAACTCCATCAGAGATGTTTTATTGTACCCTTTTTCTATGGCCCTAGCAACATTAACTATTCACATATTTTATGATCTTTGTCAATTAACTGGATATGAAGTCATTTTGATTTGTATTTCCTTTATTTTAAGTGATTTAGAGCCATTTTTCTTGTGTTTGTTAAGATGTTAAAATTCTTATGCCCAAAGGGCTTTAAAAGAATGCATACCTTTTGATCCAGCAATACCACTACTAGGTTTGCATTCCAAAAAGAAAATAATGAAAAATGTTTATGCAAAAATATTCAGAGCCACACTTTTTGTGGTGGCAAAAAATTGGAAAATAAGGGGGTGTCCCTCAATTGGGGAATGGCTGAACAAATTGTGGCATATAAAAGTGATGGAATACTACTATGCGATAATGAATGATAAAATGCTTGATTTCCCTGGGAGCTAGAAAGACCTCCACAAACCAATGCAGAGTGAAATGAGCAGAACCAGGAGAATATTGTACACAGAAATTGAAACATTGTGGAATGATCATATGTAATCAACTTTGTTACTGATAGCAATGCAATGATCCCGGACTGAGGGACTTAGGAGAAAGAATGCTATCCACATTGAGAGAAAGAACTGTGGGAGTAGAAATGCAGAAGGAAAACATTTGATGTTTCATTTGTTTATATGGGTATTGGATGTGGGGTTTGGGTTTTTTAAATATTATTACAAAAATGAATATGAAAATAGGCATTGAATGCTAATACATGTATAACCCAGTGGAATTGCTTGTCAATTCTGGAAGGTGCAAGGGGAAAAAAGAGAGGGAAAGAAAATGAATCATGTAATTATGGAAAATACTTCAATAAAATCTTTTAAAAGATGTTAGGGAGACTTCCGGTCAAGATGGTGGCTTAGAGGCAGCAAAAGTTCAGACCTCTGAAAACCCTTCCTTACCAATCACAAACTGAATGCTCCCAAGACACTGAAATTCAAACTGAACAACAGAACAGACCCAGGGAACCCTCCTCCTGGACCGGGATCAAAAGGTACAGCCCCCCAAAAGCCAGAACCCTAGATCACTCAGATCTAAGGGGTAGGCAGACTGAAGGTCCCAGGACCCATCCCCTCCAACCCAGAGTGCTGAGCCCACAACAGCAGCA
The DNA here is from genome assembly GCF_027887165.1 of Monodelphis domestica. Taxonomy (NCBI): domain Eukaryota; kingdom Metazoa; phylum Chordata; class Mammalia; order Didelphimorphia; family Didelphidae; genus Monodelphis; species Monodelphis domestica. Next base: position 635,443,863 of record NC_077227.1, read on the forward strand.
GGAACCTCAAGGCTGGCAAAAGGGCCTCAGTGCTGGCTATTCTGAGGGACTCACCTTGAAAGCAACCTGAGCCAGTCTCTGGGGAGCCCAACACAGATGGCAGGGAAACATAGAGAGAAGGGGGAAACCTGTAGCCCCCTGGCTGGGTCCTTCCATCTGAGTCTCAAGGGAGGTTCCAGCTTTAGTGCACCAGCTCAACCCAATCCCATCAGGAGCCCTCAGAGCTTCTGAAAGGACAGAAACCTCAGGGCCGGGAAAGGGGTTACTCCGAAGGGCTTACCTTGAAAGCAACCTGGGCCAGTGTCCAGGCATTCAACACAGATTGTGGAGGAGGAGGTTTTTTCATTCGGGATAACCCGGCCCACACCAGCTGAACCTAATCCCATCAGGAGCCCTCAGAGCCCAGGGAGGCCACGACCCCTCCCCCCTTAGAGAGCAGGGTCTTCTGAAAGAACAGAAACCTAGAGGAGGACTCAAGATGGCAGCCTAGAAAGAGCATAGACCTGGCAGCCTGGCCAGAGCTTTGAAGATTCTCTATATTTGCTCCAGCCATCCAGGAAGTTTAGAACTCAGAGCAAACCCAGCCCAACCAAGCTGAACTTAATCCCATCAAAAGTCTCCAGAATGCAGGGAAGCCCAGGCTCCCCACCCATCCTCATTGACTGCTGGACTTTAAGCCAATCAAAAGCCTCCAGAGGACAGGGAAGCTCAAACCCCCAACAACCCTCCCCTAGAGACTACACCAAGAGATCTTCTGTTAAAGCTCCAAGAGAGGAGACTGATAGAAGTCCCCAAAAAAACAAAAACAAAAAAACAAAAAAATGAGAGGAACAAGAGCACAGACAAATACGGGGAGTAAAGAAAGGGTGTATTTGAGCAAACAACAGAAAAAGAAGAAAGAAACTACAATAGACAGCTATTACTCAGCAAATGGAACAGAGGGGGAGAGATCAGCAAACAATAAACCAGAAATCCCAGCAAATTGGATACAGGCTGTGGAAGAACTCAAAACACAAGAGAGGCTGAAGACAATTGGGGAAAGAACTTAAAAATTAATATAAGTCATCTGGAAACAGAGTCACTTGAACTAAAACAAGAAAATAGTGTCTTGAAATCCAAAATCAACCAGGTGGAAAATGAGGCAAAGGAGATGAAAGATGAAGCAAAGGAGATGAAAGACAAGGTAAAGAGGATGAAAGAAGATCTTCAAAGAAAATCGGGCCAGAAGGAAAAGGATGACCAAAAAGCCGGAAATGAAATCCAATCTTTAAGAACCAGAATATAACAACTGGAATTAAGTGACCTCGCAAGGCAGCAGGACACTATAAAACAAAACAAAAAGAATGAAAAAAATTGAGGAAAATGTGAAGCATTTCATTCACAAAACAGATTTAGAAAATCGCTCAAGAAGAGACAATTTAAGAATAATTGGACTACCAGAAGACCACGACAAAAGAAAAAGCCTGGACATAGTACTAGAGGAAATTGTCTAGGAAAACTGTCCCAAGATCCTAGAACAAGAGGAGAAAGTGGAGATTGAAATATTCCACAGATCACCCCCTGTATTTAATCCCCAACTGACAACACAAAGAAATGTTATAGCCAAATTCAAAAACAATCAGATGAAAGAACAAATATTACAAGCTGCCAAGAAGAATCCATTCAGATACCATGGAAACACAGTGAGGTTAAATTAACACAGGATCTGGCTGCATCCACACTGAAGGACCAAAAGGCATGGAATATGATATTCTGGAAAGCAAAGGAACTAAGTCTACAACAAAGAATAAAATACCCATCAAAAATGACTATATTCTTACAGAGGAAAGTATGGTCATTCAACACAACAGAAGAGTTCCACGCATTCATAAATAAAAGACCAGACCTGAACACAAAATTTGATGTCCAACCACAGAACTCAAGAGAATCATCAAAAGGTAATTTAAAAAGAGGGGAAAAAAAACAAACAAAACAACAACAAAAATTTTTAAGAGACTCAATAAGTTAAAATGATATGTATCCCTATAAGAAAAGAGGTCATTGTTAACTCTTAAAAACTGTTGTTATTACCTGGGCAGCAAAAAGAAGTACACTTAGAGGGAACAGTGACAAACTGTATAGGATGAAAGGACAAGACATAAATAGGTATATAGATATATGCATGCATGAATACATATACATGTGTATGTATATATATATACATATACATATGTATATATATATACATGACTAGAGCTAAAAAAAGGGGATATGACTAAAAGAAATGGGAAAAGATACAAAAGGGGGTAATTTATATGTCACAAAGAAGCTCATGGTGGGGGGGGGGGGAGAACATTGACACACTGGAAGGGTAAAGAGGTTGAAGATAGGAAATACTCAACTCTTATGTACTTTGAAACTGACCCAAAGAGGGAAGAACAAACCAATCCATTGGGGAAGAGAATAGATTTGAGCCCTATAGGGGAGTAGAAGGTTAAAAAACGGACTGTGGGGAGGGAAGCAGTACAAGGGAGGGAGAGGGTGGTGGGGGATTTTAAAAAGACTACAGGGGAAAATAAGGGAGGGAATAAGAAGGGAGGGGGTAGAAAGGGAAGTAAAATAAGGGGGGGACTAGGGGGAGTGACTATAAATAAACATTGGTGTAGAGGGAAATAGTGAAAGAAGAAAAGGCAGGACCGGGAGTAGAAATCAAAATGCTGGGAAATACACAGCTAGTAATCATAACTCTGAATGTGAATGGAATGAACTCACCCATAAAACGCAAGCGAATAGCAGAGTGGATTATAATCCAAAATCCTTACATATGCTTTCTGCAAGAAACACACATGAGGAAGGTAGATATGCATAGGGTGAAAGTAAGAGGATGGAGACAAATCTATTGGGCATCAAATGATAAAAAGAAGGCAGGAGTAGCAATCATGATATCGGACAAAGCCAAAGTAAAAATAAATCTAGTTAAAAGAGATAGGGAAGGTAATTACATCCTGATAAAAGGCAGTATAGACAACGAGGAAATATCTGTACTCAATATGTATGCACCAAATAGCAGAGCATCCAAATTTTTAAAGGAGAAACTAGAGGAGCTCAAGGATGAAATAGAAAAACTATACTAGTGGAAGATCTGAACCTTCCCCTATCTGAACTAGATAAATCAAATCAAAAAATAAATAAGAAAGAGGTGAGAGAAGCAAATGAAATCTTAGAAAAATTAGAGTTAGTAGACATATGGAGAAAAATAAACAGGGACAAAAAGGATTATACCTTCTTTTCAGCAGCACATGGTACATTCACAAAAACTGACCGTGTATTAGGGCACAAAAACATTGCAAACAAGTGCAAAAGGGCAGAAATAATAAATGCAGCCTTCTCAGACCACAATGCAATAAAAATAATAATTAGTAAGGGTACATGGAGAGATTAATCAAAAATTAATTGGAAATTAAACAATATGATTCTCCAAAACCAGCTAGTTAAAGAACAAATTGTAGAAACAATTGATAACTTCATTGAAGAAAATGACAATGGTGAGACATCCTTTCAAAACCTATGGGATGAAGCCAAAGCAGTACTCAGGGGGAAATTTATATCCTTGAGTTCGTATATTAACAAATTAAGAAGGGCAGAGGTCAATGAATTGGGCATGCAAATTAAAAAACTAGAAAGTGAACAAATTAAAAATCCTCAGATGAAGACTAAATTAGAGATCCTAAAACTCAAAGGAGAAATTAATAAAATTGAAAGTCAAAGAACTATTGATTTAATAAATCAGACTAGAAGCTGGTACTTTGAAAAAACAAATAAAATTGACAAAGTACTAGTCAGTCTAATTTAAAAAAGGAAAGAAATAAACCAAATTGACAGTATCCAAGATGAAAAGGGAGACCTCACCTGTAATGAAGAGGAGATCAAGGCAATCATTAAAAACTACTCTGCCCAATTATATGGCAAAAAAATATGGCAATCTAAATGATATGGATGATTACTTACAAAAATATAAATTGCCTAGACTAAAAGAAGAAGAAATAAATTACCTAAAACAACCCCGTATCAGAAAAAGAAATTGAACAAGCCATCAAAGAACTCCCTAAGAAAAAATCCCCAGGTCCAGACGGATTCACAAATGAATTCCATCAAACATTCAAAGAACAGCTAACCCCAATACTATACAAACTATTCAACAGAATAAGCCAAGAAGGGGTTCTACCAAATTCTTTTTACGACACAAACATGGTACTGATCCCAAAGCCAGGCAGGTTAAAAACAGAGAAAGAAAATTATAGGCCAATCTCCCTAATGAATATAGATGCAAAAATCTTAAATAGGATACTAGCAAAAAGATTCCAGCAAGTCATCACAAGGGTTATCCACTACGATCAGATACGATTCATACCAGGAATGCAAGGATGGTTCAATATTAGGAAAACCATCCACATAATTGTCAATATCAACAAGCAAACCGACAAAAATCACATGATTATCTCAATAGATGCAGAAAAGGCCTTTGACAAAATACAACACCCATTCCTATTGAAAACACTAGAAAGTATAGGAATAGAAGGGCCTTTCCTAAAAATAATAAACAGTATATACCTAAAACCATCAGCAAACATCATCTGCAATGGGTAAAACCTCAAAGCCTTCCCAATAAGCTCAGGAGTCAAACAAGGATACCCATTATCACTTTTATTATTTAATATTGGACTAGAAACACTAGCAGTAGCAATTAGAGAAGGAAAGGAAATTGAAGGTATTAAAATTGGCAATGAGGAGACAAAGCTGTCACTCTTTGCGGATGATATGATTTACTTAAAGAATCCTAGGGAACCAACCAAAAAGCTAATCAAAATAATCAACAAGTTTAGCAAAGTTGCAGGATACAAAATAAACCCACATAAGTCATCGGCATTCCTATATATCTCCAATACATCTCAGCAGCAGGAATTAGAAAGAGAAATTCCTTTAAAAATCCCCTTTAGAGAATATAAAATACTTGGGAATCTAACTGCCAAGACAAACACAGGAACTATATGAACACAACTACAAAAACTTTTCACACAACTAAAACTAGATCTGAACAATTGGAAAAACATTAACTGCTCATGGGTAGGATGAGCTAACATAATAAAAATGACCATCCTACCCAAACTTATCTATTTATTTAGTGCCATACCCATTGAACTTCAAAAAAACTTTTTTTTTACTGAATTAGAAAAAGCCATAACAAAGTTCATTTGGAAGAACAAAAGATCAAGGATACCCAGGGAAATAATGGGAAAAAATACAAAGGAAGGTGGCCTTGCAGTACCAGATCTCAAACTATATTATAAAGCAATGGTCATCAAAACAATTTGTTACTGGCTAAGAGACAGAAAAGGAGGATCAGTGGAATAGACTTGGGGTAAGTGACCTCAGCAAAACAGTCTATGACAAGCACAAAGATCCCAGCTTTTGGGACAAAAATCCACTATTCAACAAAAACTGCTGGGAAAATTGGAAGACAGTCTGGGAGAGATTAGACTTGGATCAACACCTCACACCCTACACCAAGATCAACTCAGAATGGGTGAATGACTTGAACATAAAGAAGGAAACTATAAGTAAATTATGTGAACACAGAATAGTATACATGTCAGATCTTTGGGAAGGGAAAGATTTTAAAACCAAGCAAGACTTAGGAAGTCACAAAATGTAAAATAAATAATTTTGACTACATAAAATTAAAAAGGTTTTGTACAAACAAAACCAATGTAACCAAAATCAGAAGGGAAATAAGAAACTGGGAAGCAATCTTCATAACAAAAACCTCTGACAAAGGTCGAATTACTCAAATTTACAAAGAGCTAAATCAATTGTACAAAAAATCAAGCCATTCTCCAATTGATAAATCAGCAAGGTACATGAATAGGCAATTTTCAGTTAAAGAAATCAAGACTATTAATAAGCACATGAAAAAGTGTTCTAAATCTCTTATAATCAAAGAGATGCAAATCAAAACAACTCTGAGGTATCACCTCACACCTAGCAGATTGGCTAACATAACAGCAAAGGAAAGTAATGAATGCTGGAGGGGGTGTGGCAAAGTAGGGACATTAATTCATTGCTGGTGGAGCTGTGAACTGATCCAATCATTCTGGAGGGCAATTTGGAACTATGCCCAAAGGGCGATAAAAGACTGTCTGCCCTTTGATCCAGTCATAGCACTGCTGGGTTTGTACCCCAAAGAGATAATAAGGAAAAAGATTTGTACAAGAATATTCATAGCTGTGCTCTTTGTGGTGGCCAAAAATTGGAAAACGAGGGGATGCCCATCAATTGGGGAATGGCTGAGCAAATTGTGGTATATGTTGGTGATGGAATACTATTGTGCTAAAAGGAATAATAAAGTGGAGGAATTCCATGGCGACTGGAACAACCTCCAGGAAGTGATGCAGAGTAAGAGGAGCAGGACCAGGAGAACATTGTACACAGAGACTGACACATTGTGGTACAAGAGAACGTAATGGACTTCTCCAGTAATGGCTTTACAATGTCCCTGAACAATCTGCAGCGATCTAGGAGAAAAAAAAAAACTATAGCAGAGGACAAACTGAGGGAGTAAAAACACCAAGAAAAAGGAACTGTTTGACTACAGGGGTGGAGGGGATATGATTGAGGAGAGATGCTAAATGAGCACCCTAATGCAAATACCAACAACAGGGAAATGGGTTCAGAGCAAGGACACATGTGATACCCAGAGGAATCCCAGGTAGGCTAGGGAAGGGGGGGGGGGCAGAAGATAAGGGGGGAAAGCAAATGATCTGTTTCCAATGAATAATGTATGAAAATGACCAAATAAAATAATGTTTTAAAAACTTTAAAAAAATGTTAGGATTCTTTTGAGAATAATTCATTCATATCCTTTGGTCATTCACCCACTAGAAAATGTTTCTTATTCCACATGAATTTTTTGTACCTAGAATTCTGCCTGCCTTATCTAGACTAGATGGTCCTTTTGCAGAATAAATTGAGAGTTTCTACCCCTTTCATGCTCTTCCATATACTTCAGTTTCATTACCTCTAAAATGATCTCCACAGAATCCAAAGATGAAATGAACTAATATGCAATGAGAGCACACTGGGGCTAAGCTTGTACCTGATGCCAACATCCATAGTTTGCATTCACATAGTTCTATACTTTAAGAAATGCTTTTACATAGACTATTGCCATACGTTGCCAAAGAATCCTCTCATTTCACTGTAAGATGGCAGGATATCTGAAGATCAGTATTCTGGATGCCACAGAGGATTGGCTCAGGGCAAGAATAGAATAGGAGGAAGTAAACAAACAAACAAACAAACAAACAAAAAACACCTCCTATTTCAACTAGTGATTTTTGCTAAGTAGACAATAAATTGTTGAAAGACTGAAAGTATTTTCAGTACTTCTAAATTTTAGCAGCTTGGGAGAAACTCCTAGTTGCCATATTTGTAGAAGTTACTAGCTTCATAACCTGTGCTCATGCCTTTACATGTCACCTCCACTCCCCAAAAAGCCTTTTCCTCTTCCCATGCAAACCCTACTTATCACTTAAAGCCTTGCTCAATTCCTACCTAGTCATTGGATCCTTGCCACTCCTAACCACAGTGATCTCTCTCTCCTCTGAAAAGTATTTTTTTTCCTTCTGTTGGGTACTTAGCTTATGCCACTTGGTGACAGCTTGGAGACTGTTTTCATGAAGAGGATGAGCCCCTGGGATTCAGGGCTCCACCAAGAGAGTGCTAAATCACTGCAAACCCATGGAGTTCACTGGGTGCAACCAAAGGCAGCCACAGCAAGCTGACTAGGCAAAGGATGACTCCCTGCACACAGGTGGGATACACAGAACATCTGTAGAAGTGTGGGAGTGTACCACAAAAAGTCATAGCTCTGGCATCCATCCCAAGGTGGAAACAGGGGGAGCAAAAGGGCCCGGTCAGCTGGATAGGCAAAATCAAGACAAGATGTTAAGCTGGGACTGGAGGAACTCAGTAGGTGCATTGAGGGGAGTATCAACAAAGCCAAAAGGTGGAAGGAAAGATGCTTGTCAACCAAATAGCAGTCCTGGGCAGGGACAGAGCAGAGCTAGTAACTACAAAAAGGCAGACTAATACCACAGTTGAGGTAGGCAACCTCCTGAGCATCTTTTTCAGGAGTTAGTCCCTTTTAACAGGCCATAATGTCCCAGCATTTTTTAAAGGCTGGCTGTGCATTAGACATGTTCTTGTGCTATTTTTGGTCTCACAGAATATAATTAAATCTTTAACGTATACTTTATGTCCCCAACTAGATTATAAGGACAAAGACTATACTCGATAGATTTTGTTCTGGTAACTTCTACTACACCAACTAAATAAATGGGGTTCAGGAACAGATTAGCCCATTTGGAGCTCCCTTCATTTCTAGTGAAATATCTGGCTTTTCCCAAAAAAATGGGAACTAATCCACCAGGGAAGTACCTAGACCAGTTTTCTTCCAACTCCAAGCCCAAGACACTGTCCCCTTCCGAGTGGCCTCTTTCTGAAAAGGCCAATTAAATATTTTTCCAAATGGTACCTGACCATTGGGAGTACAACCATCCACAAGTCCAGAGGCAGGAGCTGCTGCAATTAAAGATAAAAATGCTTTCTTTTCTACTGGTTGGTTTCCACTTTACTGGCTGCCTGGGTATATATTCTTCTATCTGATGGCCCACCCCAGCAACAAAGCAGCTAAAGCAACAATTGAAGAGTTCTTTTCATCCGGCCAGCTTCCAGAAATGCCACAAAATTACTATACAGCATTATAGAAAATGATGCCAGAGAAGGCTGGACAAGATGCAACCTTTCACCCTCTAACTCTATTACCTGTGGGGTGAAACCTTTGTTAAATCCAGATTTATCACCCTTCTCCGTTCATATTGCTTACTCGTCCTGCTAGCACCGAGCCCGCATTTGTCACCAGCTATGAAAAAAATCGCTCAGTGAATTCTCTTGGTCTTTATCTCCTTCCTCTTGAGGATTGTTAGAAAATAGAACATTGACTCAATCCCTTTCTTTCTTTCTTTCCCCCCTCGGAGCCTCTTGCCATATAACAAGATTGTTAAAGACAAATTGTTAACTGTCCCTCTTGCACACACACCTCATTAAATTGGTTGCACAATTTTCCTTTCATTCTTTCTCCAGGGTTGCTTTAGGAATATGACCATTTGTAATAGTGGATGCTGCCGTGGCGCATAACTAGAGGGCCCAGGTAGGAGAGTGTCTCAGCTTTCAGGAGGCTCTCAGGACGAAATCATTTAGCTCTGTTTTCTTGCATGAGTGATTAGAGGACAGGAGGGGCATGGGTCATGCAGAGTTTGGTTTGACTTTTAATGAGTTCGGCTGATGCATTAGGCAACAAGATGGATGTCTTCTGAATGAGTGCTTCCTTGGCAAAATATTTTCACTATTGTCATTGCTGTTAATTTTGTTATTGAAAATTCAGTGTTGAATGTAAATGAAAAATGATTAAAAAGAAGCCTGTCATCTCTGAGCAACTTAAAAACTAATAATGGTCAGGGAAAATAGATAACGAAACAAATATTCCTCCTCTTGAAAGATGGGCGACTGCTAGGGTCAAACTGTTGTATGTGGTATTAGCCATTATGGCCATCGAAGTAGGTGTTTTTCCCTAAATATTTTTCTGTGTTATAAAGGAGGGTTGATTTTGAAGGGACAGAAATTTTTGTGATATAAAAACAAACATCATAAAATTTATTTATTAAAAGGAAAGCTAGTGTCCAGGGCATAAATCATCTCTCTTCTCTATTCCCACCAAAAAATCGCATTAGAATAATGAACTTTTACAAACAAAATAACAAATTAATGTTCATTCAAATAGGTAGTGTGCTATAACAGAAAAGGGACTGGCCTAGAACTCTGGAGACTTGAAGACACATTTCAGGTTTGCCGTCTGCCTGCTATAAAATCTTAGGTAAGTGACGACCTCCTCTACCTCATTTCCTCCAACTATTAAAAAGAAGAGAGTCAATATGGCATACTGAATAGAGAGGACCAGCCTTACAGTTGGGAAGATTTGAGTTCAAATTCTGATTCTGATATGAAACCTTGTGACCCTCTGCAAGTCATTCAGCCTCTGGAAGCCCCAGCCAACTCTCAAAGAGTGTATGTTGCTGGGGAATCGCCAGTCTGTGTTATTAGGGAAAGAAGAATGAGGGGATTTTAACACCAAGTATTTCTTATATTTATTTCTTATTCTTTTATTTATTTCTTATATTTATGAAATCCTAGGTCTATACACACGCACACACATACACACACACACACACACACAATGAAGAAAGCAACAATCATCCTACCTACTTCAAGGAGCTTCTGTGGAAATTAAATGAAATAATGGAAATGAAAGCTCTTTGAAAAATAAAAAATGCTACGGAAGGAGCAGTTATTATGAGGGCATTAATCAATGTGATCAGAAAGCAGTTGGCAATCAACACTTTGTGTTCATTATTCAAGGATCCTCACCCAGCACTGCAGAATAAACACGGAAAAAAAAGATATACACCAAAATTCATGTGCAGTAGCAGCAACAACATATCAGCAACTCACCTCAGTGTACTCAGATTTGCTTGGTGAGGTCAGCTTAGCTCTGAGCAAAACTTCCCATGATGTTTATAAAATATCCTCTGAAGTGCTCAAAGCCCATTGGATACTGCAGACTATCAATCTTGTAATATTTCTGGAAGGTCATGAAACTGAAAATATTATTCCCAATATATGAGAGGGGAAAAAAATCTTAGCCCAAGCAAACTAATGTAGTAAAAGGAAACAACCAAGTAATATGCAAAGCAAGAAGAAAACATTCACTGAGCCAGTTCTACAGAAAATCTAACCAAAAATGTGGAATTTACTATAGAAAATCTGAAATTTGCAATGCAGTTTTTAGATTAGTAGAAGGGGAAGTTTGAAATTCCCAAGTCACAGATTGAGATATGAATATTGTTTAAGATTAGAGGACAGCTGGGGGCAGCTGGGTGGCTTAGTGGATTGAGAGTCAGGCCTAGAGATGGGAGGTCCTAGGTTCAAATCTGGCCTCAGACACTTCCCAGCTGTGTGACCCTGGGCAAGTCACTTGACCCCCATTGCCTAGCCCTTTCCACTCTTCTGCCTTGGAGCCAATACACAGTACTGACTCCAAGACGGAAGGTAGGGGTTTAGAAAAAAAAAAGATTTGGGGACAGCTCTATATACCTGATTAGGGTTAAAAAAAGACACCCATAACATTTATGGGGCAACAATAAGAAGTATTTATTATCTACTTTGTTCAGAAAACTCTTGAGAGATACAAAGTTTAGCTAAAATACAGTCACTACTTGCATGAAGATTACAATCTAGTAAGGGAATGCAGCCAGCTGAATATTTTCTAGATGTTTCCCTTCCTTTCCATATCTGCTATCCCCCTCACTATGCAATAACAGAATGTTAGATGTAGAAGGGACCACACAGATCACCTAATTTAAGCCCCTCGTTTTATAAAGTCCAGAGAGGTAACATTTACTGTAGTAACGAAGTTTGCTGTAACTTTGGTTACTTAGTTTACTATAGTAGCTTGATCATTGTTCTCTGTTTCCCTGAAGTCCATTATACACCACTGAACAAATCTTAAAATGTCAGTTTCATCACACATCACTCCTGCTCACACATCAGCAATGGCTCCTGGTTGCCTCTAGAATCAAATCCAAACATCTTAGCCTACCTTCTAAAGAACTCTATAGTCTGGTTCTAACATACTCTTTCATCCAGTTTCCACCTCAATACTAACTTTCTGTTCCAAATTTTCTCTTCCCTACCACAGAGCTTTTGCTCATACATACTATGCTCCCTCCTTTCCATCTACCCAAATTCTCCCCATTTTCAAAAACCACACTGATATATTCCTTTACTTTAGAATCCCTAATCAGGAATCTTTCTCTGCTTTTGGCCCCTGGTTGCATTTATTCTCTCTAATATTCATTTGACAATTAATTATTCAATTGAATTTAACCAAATCAGAACATGCTAGGTCTCTGTCCTCAAGAAGTTCATATTTCTAATGGGAGAAATACAAGGTAAAGCATTTTTAAGCACCTGTTATACACAAGGCAAAGTGCTAGGCACTGCAATAGAAAAATAAAAATGAACTTTTTTTTTCCTTCAGAAAGATCAAATCTTTTCTCAGATATTTACTAGTTGGGCAAGTTACTTAACCTCTGGCTGCCTCCATTTCCTCATCTGTAAAATGAAGATAATACTACTCATCTACCATGGTTATGAAGATAATATCACTTCACAACGGTGTCTCCTATTTTCTAGTCTTTAAACATTACTATCCAACTCCCTACTATCTGAAATTCTGCCATTCAGAGGCACTCAGTCCTTGCATAAAACATTCTATCTCCAGACTCAACTCATTTTCATGACTATTCCCACTTTCCTGAAATTCTTTCTTTCCTCATCTCCCACCTTCTGGCTTCCTTCAAGTTCCAGTTAAAATTCCATCTTGTATGATAAGCCTTTTCTGATCCTTGTTAATGCTGGTGTCTTCCTTCTATTGATTATCTCCAATTTATCTTGGCTATATCTTGCTTTTACATAGCCATTTTCATCTTGTCTCCCACCACTAGACTGTGAAGTCCTTCAGAGCAGTGACTGTCTTGTGTCTTTCTTTGCATCCCCAAGGCTTAACCCTAAGTACCTGGTACATAGTAAACACTTAATAACTGCTTCTTGACTAAATTACTTTGGAAACTAATAAGCACTCTATAAATGCTAGCTATTTTATAGGGTGAATACAGCAAGATACAGAGCTAATAAAAGGTTATTGGAGTAAGTAAGGAGTGATCACAAATACCTGAAGTGATCAGAAAAGATTTATTGTGAGAGATAGCACTTGACTGGAGCCTTGTGGGAACTTCTAAGAGTTGGATATGAGGAGGAAGCACATTCTGAGCATAGACTCCTTGTACTAATGTTTTTAACTACTATTTATCTCACCTATTCTCATTTAAGTTTTCATGCATTGTCCCCCTCAAGGATATGGTAAGCGTCTTTGGGTCTCAGACTGTAACTATACTTCTTTTTAACCCTGGCATTGGCCTTACAGAGAGTGGGTATTTATTAGATATTTGCTGACTGCCTGATCAATTGTAACAATTCTGTGGTACTTACCTTAAATTCTTCTTTCTTTCCATTTCTTAAAAAACATAAGACTGAGGTTGAAAGGATGGTGACATCAAAGGAAGTTTGATGTTGGTAGGTTTTATATTGTCTTCTAGATTTGTACTTTCTATTAAGAGGTTTAATTCATAAGAAAAATATGCTCTGCTAAATTTATTATTTTTATCCACTAAGCTGCATTATGTTTTCCCCTCATTTGTTACTTTCATATTCAGGTATCCCCTCTGAGTTCAGGGTACATGTTGTAGCTAGTGAGGCAGAAGAGAGCCAAAGCCCTTTAGCTCAACAAAAGGAGCTCATCACAAAACACTAGTGCCCTCCCATTCCATTCCCATTGTCCTCCCTCCCCAAAATGGTGCTTGATTATTTTTAATAGAGAGAATGTTGTTGTAGTCCCATTCGAAATCGATTTATTAAAATCAGTGCATTATCTGCTTCTTTTCCAGAAAGGGGAAGGTTTTAGTCCTCTTAATACAAGCTTTCTCCAAGAAACCTGCACTAGTAAATGCCTGCCTAGAACACCATCAATTTAAATGATTGAAAAAAAACAACACATAATAAGTGACAGATTTTTCAAATCAGATAAAGATGGGAACCAGATTATCTGTCTGGGGGTGATAGATTGCTGCAATAATAAATTCACTTTAAGACACTGGATCAATTTTTAATCAAGCCAAGAATTATTATTGCAGAAAGATAAAATGACCCATGAGAAGATGCCTTAATTTTCCACCAATCAAATTATAGCCTTTCTAAATAAGATGTAATGAGATCCATGGAATATCCAGGTTACACATCCTACCTAATTACCCGTGTTCCCTGTCATGTAGTGATATAGTAGTGGTAAACTGACCTCTGAATTTGCCCAGATGAAAAGGTAATTAGTTTTTCCACTAGGCTGTAGTGAAAATAACAGCAGTGACACATGTCATCTCCTTCCACCAAGTCACCGTCTCTGAGGTGTTTGTTCTTAAAATATACAGGATATGACCTACTGGGTAATAAACTACACAGTCATTAAGGGAAGCATGTGTCTGACAGAAAAACAGCCACCATCTCCAAGTGCAGAAAAAAAGGCCCTGGAGGTAAAGCAAATCAGTCTACACTTGACATTAAACTTTATCAGCAGGTACTCTCCCCCTTCTACCCCCCTACCCAGGAGTCACCAAGCTGGCAAAATAACTAATAATTATTGAATATGCTATGGAGCTACCCAGAGAGCCCTGTGCAGAGAGTGGAGGTTTTTATGATTATCACTGCCTCCTATCCTCCCATATTTCCTTTCAGGCAGAGGCAACAAGCTTCAGGTTGGGATCTCTCTCACTTTAGCTATGTTTTCTAATATGAATGTAAGATATAACAGAGCAGCCGCCTGTTCTATGTATCTGCTGCTTGTGTTAGTCTTCACCACCACCCCACCCCAAGTATCCCTCACCCTCTGGCCCCGGGTCTAGGCATGTCACATGCCCACCACAGCTTCCCCAATAAGCTTACTCCATCTGCTCATTCACCTTAACTCCCTCTACCCCCTCCCCTATGTATATATTTTCAAAATTAAAACACATTGTGTTCATGCATAAAAAAGACTATTGGGAAAGAAATGAATCAGAGTCATGTTTATTTTTCTACTGTTAACAAATCATTTCTTAGTTCAATCTTGGTTTTCCTTATTTTGTTCTAGTCATAACTATCTATTGCTTGATTTCCACAAATATTTATATTGTTATTATTGCTATAATCATTCATTTATATACCAAGTGCTCCCAAAAAGAATTTGAAGTAGTTCACAAGGTTAAAACATAAATGTCTAGGGCAGCTGGGTGGCTCAGTAGATTGAGAGCCAGGCCTAGAGGCAGGAGGTCCTGGGTTCAAATCCAACCTCAGACACTTCCCAGCTGTGTGACTCTGGACAAATAACTTACCCCCCATTGCCTAGTCCATACCGATCTTCTGCCTTGGAACCAATACACAGTATTGATTCCAAGATGGAAGGTAAGGGTTTTAAAAAGCATATAAATGTCGATGGACCTGTGATTCAAGAAAGAAAGTGCTTTATAAATTCTAGCTGTTATTATCTTCACTAAGTTGGATGAAATGTCACAAAAGTCACAAAGAAGTGATTGCAGAGAACTCACAGTATGTGTGTGAATTGCATATATCTTGCATTTCCTAGCAGCCTACTAGCCTAATGAAATCAAAATCTAGATACTAGGTTTTATTATCTATTTCATGCAGAAAATGTACCCAAATTATGATGTTATTGTGTTTTCCTTTGGAGTTATACAAAGCTGTTGTGGAAATAAAAATCTTAATGCAAAATGAGAAGCAGGTTAGAGTTAGAGATTTTTTCTTTAATTTAAACATCAAGGTATAAGAGAGATATGAGTCAAATATGGGAGAAAATATACAATATTGCATATGGATGTTTTTTTTCTTTTTAGAGCTCTAGACCAGGGCTTATTAAACTGGAGGGGGGGGAGGTCCTATGGATTTTTAAAAATGCTTTTATAACCATATTTCAATTCAATCAGTTTCCTATATAATCCTATAGTTTAGCTTTATGCATTAAAATTATTGTTGGGAAGGGATTCTTTGGCTTCAGTAGACTGCCAAAGGGGCCTATGATACACACATAAAGATTAAGAATCCCCACAAAGACTAAGCTGAGAGGAGCCTGGGTCAAAGTACAGTGCTTCCACACTAGTTCCAATTGAAGAGATAAGGTATGAATTAATCTTTCCTTGTTTGGGGAACTAGACTATCCCATTTTGGATCACCTACCATTCCCTGGTTAGATATGGTAGATATGTGGGCTCATCTTGGGACACTTTCTTGCTTATCCATTACCTTTCTATACCACCCAAAAGTGAAGCACTCTGTCTTACCTACATTTATAGAAAGGGATCAAAGCCCTCTTATACTAACAAGTGTCAGAGCTAAAATTTGAAATAGAGTTCTCTGACTCCTAATCAGTATCTGCCAGTGTCCTAGAACACCTTTAAAGGGCTTAAGAGAACCATTGTTAAATTTTCAGCATGAACTTTTACAGCTTAGAAATTCGCTGTTTGGTTAATTGTCTAAACTCAAGAAAATATGGATAACAATTCAAATTAAGTTTAAAAGTATATTGCATATGACTTTTGTAAAACCCAGTGGAACTGCACATCAGCTATGGGAGTGGGTAGGGGGAAGGGAGGGAAAGAACATGAATCTTGTAACCATGGAACAATATTCCAAATTAACTAATTAAATAAAATTTTCCAATAAAGGTATATTGCATAAAGTGGAGTGAGCAGAACCAGAACACCATACCCAGTAAGAGCAATATTGTTTGATGAACAAGTTTGAATGACCTAGCTAGGCAACCCCAATTGCCTCCCCTTGCCACTCTTATATCTTAGAACTGAAACTGAGACAGAAGGTAAAAGTTTAGAAAAAAGAAGAAAAGTGAAGAGAACATGAGAAAAGAAAAGAAGAGAAAAGAAAAGAAAAGAAAACCATGGCATCTAAAAGTCAAGAGGGAAGAAATTTTAAAAAGCCAAACTAACCAATAGAATGTGAAATATTTCTTTGGAGCATTTAAGATGTACAATGGATAGAGAGCCAGGACTGGAGTCAGGAGGACCTAGATTCAAATCTGGCCTCAAACACTTCCTAGCTATGTGACCTGGACAAGTCACTTAACATCAATTTCCTAGCTCCTACCCTTCTGTCTTGGAGTTGTTACTAGGACAGGAGAGTCAAGGGCTTAAAAAAATGAAAAATGCCATCCACCTCCAAAAAAAAGAACTGATGGTGTCAGAATGCAGACCAAAGCATACTATATTTAATTTCTTCTTTTTTTTTCTGTTCCAGAACTCTTCAACAAAATGACTAATATGGAAAAAAAAGTTTTATATGATAGGGCATGTAAAATCTATATCAAGTTGCTTACTGTTTCAGAGAGGAGAGAGAGAAGGAAGGGTTGGAGGGAAAGAAAGAATTTAGAACTCAAAAACAAAAAAGATGTTTTTTAAAAGTGTATTGGTGGGTAAGCATGGCTCAGTCCAGATGCAGGACACTTCCTCTCCCCAACACCCATCCAAATAGGCTAATAACATAAAAACCATTTTCAGAAGAATGGAGGAACTCTACAGTAGGGTGCAACATCAAAGGTACATGGGGTTTGGGCATTTCCTCACTATAAGAGGGTGAAAAAGCTCCCACCCAAATGTGAGCCTATTTACCCTCCCCCACCCCAGCCAGAGTCAGAGGCAGCTCGTGCCAGAAACAATAAGTGAGCGAGGGGCACCTCTGGAGTTAGCAAGGGGCACCTCTAGGTCCTTGGGAACTGACTAGGACTGCCAGGGACCTATCCCTGAGAGCAGTTACACCAGAAACCCCAGCACACTGGGGAAGGCAAACTGTAGGTGCTCTCAGGAACAGCGGAGGCTAAGGAGATTCAAGAACTTGCCTCAGGCAAAAACCTTGCTCCTTAACTCCATAAACAGAGGACCCGCCCATCTCACTCAGATTTCTAAATAAAAAGGGAAGGAAAAACCACCACAGTGATGGCTAATTGTGCCCAGGACCAACAAACAGCCTCCAAGAAAAACAGGAAGAAGGAATTGACCTCAGACAATTTTTATGGGGGGAAAACCCAGGCTACAGAGGAAATAGAGGAAGAAATTTGAACAAAGTCAAAAATTTCCCCCCAAAATGGAAATTGTCCACAAGCTCTGGAAGAATTCAAATTGGAGTTTATCAAAAAGATGGAAGCCTTCTGGCAAGAAAAGTGGGAAATAATTCAAAGACAAAACAACAGTCTAAGATCAAGAGAAACATGAAAAGGTAAATATGAAAGAGAGGGGAAAGGAGAAAAATGCTTTTTATTGAAACTCTCTTCTTTAAGGGCTACAATTAGATCAAATTACATATATTAATATATGGGGAAATGTTATTTGTAACTCTCAAAAATTATATTCATTATTTTTAGAAGAATCACGAGCTTTAAGATGATATGCAAAAAAAGAAAAATGATGGGGGGGAATTGATGATGGTACCAAGAGATACTTGAAGAAATAAAATAAATAGAATAATCTTTTTCACACAAAGATACACAGGGGAAGGGGAGGGGAATAATACTCTTATAAGAAGGAGAGGAAGAGAGTGATAATAGGTAATACTTATACCTTACTCTCAGTTAAATAAACTCTGAAAGGGAAGAGCATCTTAGATCCATTGGGATCTTGAACTCTATCTTATCCTACAGGGGAAGGGAGAAGGGGAAACTAAGGAGGGTACAGGGAAGGGTGTACAAAAAGGAAGGGAAGGAGAGGGGGGAGTGAACTTAATAGACCCTAAAAAAAAACAAAAAGGAAACATAAAGGGAGGGGCCAGAAAGGAAAGCATATTAAATGAAGGGATTGGGAGCATTGATTAAAAGGAAACTACTGGGTTAAAAAGGATATAGCAAAAGAAGAAAGGACAGAACTAGGAGAGGATATCAAAATGCTGGGGAATACACAAGTGACAATTATAACTTTGAAGGTGAATGGGATGAACTCACCCATAAAATGAAAACAAATAGGAGAATGGATTAGAATCCAAAATCCTACCATATGTTGCCTGAAAGAAACACACATGAGGCAGATAGACACTCACAAGATTAGAATTAAAGGTTCAAGCAAACCTATTGGGCCTCAACTGATAAAAAGAAGGCAGGAGTTGCAATCATGATTGCATGGCTGCATGGCTGACAAAGCCAAAGTAAAAATAGATCTGATTAAAAGGGAAAGGGAAGATAAATACATCCTAATAAAAGGAAGTATAGACAATGAGGAAATATCAGTAATCAACATGTATGCACCAAATGATATAGCATCCAGGTTTCTAAAGGAAAAACTAGTGGAATTGAAGGAGGAAATAGATAGTAAAACTATACTAGTGGGAGACCTGAACCTACCACTATCAAATTTAGATAAATCAAATCAAAAAATGTATAATAAAGAGGTAAAAGAGGTGAATGAAATCTTAGAAAAATTAGAGTTAATAGATATATGGAGAAAAATAAATAGAGACAAAAAGGAATACACCTTCTTTTCAGCAGCACATGGTACATTCACAAAGATTGACCATATACTAGGTCATAAAAACTTGGCATACAAATGCAGAAAAGCAGAAATAATAAATGCAACCTTTTTCAGATCATAAGGCAATAAAAATAATGATCAGTAAGGGTACATGGAGAGCCAAATCAAAAATTAATTGGAAATTAAATAATATGGTTCTTCAAAATCAGTTAGAGAACAAATCATAGAAACAATTAATAATTTCATTGAAGAAAATGATAATGATGAGACATCCTTTCAAACTTTATGAGATGCAGCCAAAGCAGTACTCAGGGGAAAATTTATATCCTTGAGTTCATATATTAACAAATTAGGGAGGACAGAGATCAATGAATTGGACATGCAAATCAAAAAACTTGAAAGTGAACAAATTAAAAACCCTCAGATGAAAACCAAATTAGAGATTGTAAAAATTAAGGGAGAAATTAATAAAATTGAAAGTGAAAGAACTATTGAACTAATAAATAAGACTAGAAGCTGGTATTTTGAAAAAAAACAAACAAAATAGTCAAAGTACTGGTCAATCTAATTAAAAAAAGGAAAAAAGAAAACCAAATTAACAGTATCATAGATGAAGAGAAAATTAAGGCAATCATTAAAAACTATTTTGCCCAATTATATGGCAATAAATATGCCAATCTAGGTGATATGGATGAATGTTTACAAAAAAAAAAACATAAATTGCCTAGATTAACAGAAGAAGAAATAGAATTCTTAAATAATCCCATATCAGAAAAAGAAATCCAACAGACCATAAAACAACTCCCTAAGAAAAAATTCCCAGGGCCTGATGGATTCACAAGTGAATTCTATCAAATATTCAAAAAACAGCTAATCCCAATACGATACAAACTATTTGACATAATAAGCAAAGAGGGAGTTCTACCAAATTCCTTTTATGGCATAAATATGGTATTGATTCCAAAGCCACGCAGGTCAAAAACAGAGAAAGAAAACTGTAGACCAATCTCCTTAATGAACATAGATGCAAAAATCAAGGATACTATCAAAAAGATTCTAGAAAGTGATCATGAAGGTCATTCACTATGATCAGGTAGGATTTATACCAGGAATGCAAGGATGGTTCAATATCAGGAAAACCATCCACATAATTGACCATATAAACAAGTAAACCAACAAAAATCAAAGTATTATCTCAATAGAACCAGAAAAAGCCTTTGACAAAATACAACACTCATTCCTACTGAAAACACTAGATAGTATGTGAATAGAAGGGTCTTTCCTAAAAATAATAAACAGTATCTATCTAAAACCATCAGCCAACATCATCTGCAATGGGGATAAACTAGAAGCCTTCCCAATAAGATCAAGAGTGAAACAAGGATGCCCATTATCACCTCTATTATTTAACATTGTACTCGAAACACTGGCAGTAGCAATTAGAGAAGAAAAAGAAACTGAAGGTATTAAAATTGGCAATGAAGTGACTAAGCTATCAGTCTTTGCAGATGATATGATATTCTACTTAAAGAATCCTAGAAAATCAACTAAAAAGCTAATTGAAACAATCAACAACTTTAGCAAAGTTGCAGGATACAAAATAAACCCACATAAGTCATCAGCATTTCTATATATCTCCAATACATCTCAGCAGCAGGAATTAGAAAGAGAAATTCCATTAAAAATCCCCTTAGAGAATATAAAATACTTGGGAATCTAACTGCCAAGACAAACACAGGAACTATATGAACACAAACTACAAAAACTTTTCACACAACTAAAACTAGATCTGAACAATTGGAAAAACATTAACTGCTCATGGGTCCTAACCTACTCATCTTATGAGCTAACATAATAAAAATGACCATCCTACCCAAACTTACCTATTTATTTAGTGCCATACCCATCAAACTTCCAAAAAACTTTTTTTTACTGAATTAGAAAAAGCCATAACAAAGTTCATTTGGAAGAACAAATGATCAAGGATACCCAGGGAAATAATGAAAAAAAAAATACAAAGGAAGGTGGCCTTGCAGTACCAGATCTCAAACTATATTATAAAGCAATGGTCATCAAAACAATTTGTTACTGGCTAAGAGACAGAAAAGGAGGATCAGTGGAATAGACTTGGGGTAAGTGACCTCAGCAAAACAGTCTATGACAAGCACAAAGATCCCAGCTTTTGGGACAAAAATCCACTATTCAACAAAAACTGCTGGGAAAATTGGAAGACAGTCTGGGAGAGATTAGACTTGGATCAACACCTCACACCCTACACCAAGATCAACTCAGAATGGGTGAATGACTTGAACATAAAGAAGGAAACTATAAGTAAATTATGTGAACACAGAATAGTATACATGTCAGATCTTTGGGAAGGGAAAGATTTTAAAACCAAGCAAGACTTAGGAAGTCACAAAATATAAAATAAATAATTTTGACTACATAAAATTAAAAAGTTTTTGTACAAACAAAACCAATATAACCAAAATCAGAAGGGAAATAAGAAACTGGGAAGCAATCTTCATAACAAAAACCTCTGACAAAGGTCGAATTACTCAAATTTACAAAGAGCTAAATCAATTGAAAAAAAATCAAGCCATTCTCCAATTGATAAATCAGCAAGGTGCATGAATAGGCAATTTTCAGTTAAAGAAATCAAGACTATTAATAAGCATATGAAAAAGTGTTCTAAATCTCTGATAATCAGAGAGATGCAAATCAAAACAACTCTGAGGTATCACCTCACACCTAGCAGATTGGCTAACATGATAGCAAAGGAAAGTAATGAATGCTGGAAGGGATGTGGCAAAGTTGGGATATTAATGCATTGCTGGTGGAGTTGTGAATTAATCTAACCATTCTGGTGGGCAATTTGGAACTATGCCCAAAGGGTGCTAAAAGACTGTCTGCCTTTTGACCAAAGAGATAATAAGGAAACATACATGTACAAGAATATTCATAGCTGCATTCTTTGTGGTGGCAAAAAATTGGAAAATGAGAGGTTACCCTTCAATTGGGGAATGGCTGAACAAATTGTGGTATATGTTGATGATGGAATGCTATTGTACTCAAAGGAATAATAAAGTGGAGGAATTCCATGGGATCTGGAACAACCTCCAGGAAGTGAAGCAGAGTGAAAGGAGCAGAAGTAGGAGAACAATGTACACAGAGACTGATACACTGTGGTACAATCAAATGTAATGGACTCCTCCATTAGTGGTAATGCATTGATCCTGAACAATCTGGAGGGATATAGGAGAAAAAACACTACCCACATTCAGAGGAAAAACTATGGGAGTAAAAACAACAAAGAAAAACAACTGCTTAATGAAATGGGTCGAAGGGGATATGATTGGGGATGTTGACTCTAAATGAACATCCTAGTGCAAATACCAACAACATGGAAATGAGTTCTGAACAAGGACACATGCAATACCCAGTGGAATTGCGCATAGGCTATAGGAGGGGTAGGGGAAGGGGAGGGAGGAATAGAAAATGTTTTTTTAACCAAGAAATAATGTTTGAAATTATCCAAATAAGAAAATAATGTCAAAAAATGTATTGTATATATTGTATAACTTCCTCCTCCCCATCCCCAGTCTAGTTATAAAACATTTACCATCACACTCCTGTCTCAATCTATGAACATTGCCTGGTTAGCAGGAGTTCAGTAGAAGGTTCAGGGACCAAAGTTATCACCAGCCTGGAGGACTGGTGACTAAATAAATGATGATGATGATGATGATGATGATAACTGGCATTTATATAGACTTTAAAGGTTTTCAAAGTTATTGGGAAAATACACAAAGAGAAACAACTCTATACTTTATGGTGGATTGTAGTCTACACTGACCTGGGTTTTGTGTTTGTGCAAGAGGAGAATACTTGGGTGCCAACATCCCTCCAAAGTCTGATAGATATGACAAATTAGGGTGTGATTTCTGAGTTGTAAAAAGGATGTATTAAAGACTTTTAAAAAAATTAAAAAAAACAAATTATAATATTTGAGCTTCACACTAATCCTGACCATCTGTGGTTCTATTTTATGGAATCAGAAATCAAAGCTCAGAGAATTGAAATGGCTTGTCCAGGGTCATAATGCTACTAAGTAGCAAATCTTCAATAATCTGAAAGGCTATCTATTATATGAAATAAGGGTAATAACTTGTTCTTTTTGATCCTGAATAATATAGCTAGGAGTGATGGATAGGACATGAGAGGATGATTGTAATGACAATCATTAAGCTTTGAAATGGGGGAATGAGAAACAAACCTAGCAGCAAAAGTCCAGGCTAAGTAAGGTGAGTTAGGAGACCGTAGGGACATTCAACCAAAGAAAAGACACTGTGATCCTCATCTCTATGGGCTCATCTCTATGGGAGTTGAGAGAAAGATGGTTCTGGGAGAATGGTGTCACATTAATGGGAATAGAACCTTGAGGAGGTCTGGAAAGATCTGACTACAATACAAAGAGGCAAGAACAAGCAGTCAACTCAAGAGGAGATCCTACAAGGGAATAAATATGCCTCTCCATATCAGCAAACAGAGACAAAGACCTTCTACATCCATGCTGGTCTGGAGTATGTGTGTAATGAAAATTGTCAGAAAGGTCTTATCTATGACCAAGCTTCAAAACAAAACCAAAACCAAGAGCTTAATTTATGAAAATTCTGAAAAATTTAGCTGACATCTGTTCAAAATTCCTTCAAGCCTTTAACCTTATAAAGTAAAGTGCTATATGAATGGATCATTACAACATGCATATATGTGCACTATATAAATTATTATATACAGTTACATATTGTATAGTATTGTGTATAATACATGTACATGCATAAAGTGTATACAATTATGTATTAGTTTCCACAATTCTTTATACTACCTGATATAATGCATACAGAGTAGATTTAC
Organism: Monodelphis domestica; assembly: GCF_027887165.1. Classification (NCBI taxonomy): domain Eukaryota; kingdom Metazoa; phylum Chordata; class Mammalia; order Didelphimorphia; family Didelphidae; genus Monodelphis; species Monodelphis domestica. Next base: position 635,468,060 of record NC_077227.1, read on the forward strand.
AATAATTATTCAATGCCAATGAATACCTCACCAGTTCTCGTTTGCTTTCCAGAAATAGTTTTCAGATCTCAATAATTCTCATCTTTCAGAATGGTTAAAAAATGATGGCATGGAGAATTTTGGTAAATCAAAATCTTCAATGAACCTTTAACTTAGCCTGTGCCTTTCTGTCCAAACACCAGTATGGAACCCCATTAGTGATTTTTTCTCCATATTCTATTCTCTTGGCTTGAAATGTCACTGTTTCTTATGAATATGCTTTCTTGGAAATAATTGGATTAAACAGAGTCATCCTCAAGTTAATGAACTCCAACAATTCATCCTTCTGCTACTGCTTTCTTGCTAATTTATTAATAACAATTATGTCCAAATTGGCACAAAGTATAAATTCTTGTATCTCTTCTTTGCCTTAAAATACAGTCCTGTGTAGTCTTAAAAAAGTGATGCTTTATATTATTTCATTAAGATTTATGGTTTATTACAAGCAACTTGGCAATAGCCAATTGACCATAAAAGCCAACTATTTTCAAGTAACTTAAAATGCCAATTGTCCTGAATTAGATTTCTGATTGAACATGTGACCTAAAGGGATTCATATTTCATCAATCACTTTGGCTTGTTGAGACTGATCAAGCTATAGAAAGTCATACAATGTGTAATTCACCGAAATTTAAACATGTGTTGACTCTTCTATCCACCCATGTGGGAAGCTCAAAAGGAATTAATAAATGTTTGGTTACTATGTGGTTGGGTAGTTAGAGTAGAAACAGTACCAGGAGTGTGAGACTGGGAACAGGGCACAGGGGCAGCTCTTGGGAAGCATCCTTTAGCCAACCATCATTAACTAGAGGCTATTGAAGTAGAGGGATAAAAGTGATTTTATTGCTGATAGAAATTCATAACAAAGGAAGCAATGCAAAACAAAGGCACCTGTTGATTTCTGGTTTTTGCTCTCAAGTTGATTTGCATGATAACCTACAGTATGATGGGATTGTAAAGAAGCAAAGCCAAAGGGAGATATCCATCAACAATGGAAGTTTCCAAAAGCTACAAAGGCAACTAACTATCCATCTCAGCTGAATTAGAACAGAGATGAAACCAACAAAAATTAATACAGCACAGAGTACAGAGCAGCAAAGGATCATCAATCAGCACAGAAAACAGTCTGATCATGCTCTTCAAATCAAGATGGTAACTTTGGTTAGAGTTGCCAGTTTACAAAATCTTTTCAGTTTTGGACAGCTGGTGGTCAAGTTCCCATGAGGGCTTGATTTAGTCACCCCTTAAATTGAACCAAGCATGATCAAGGAGGCACACCTTCCTCTATTCCTTATACTTTACTTTAAGATTATTTTCCAAGTGGAATTCCCACAACAACTCAGAGTGAAAAATAATTTAGAGGGCTGTTAAGATTAGTATAACTAATAAAAGTATAATCACAATCTAATTGTGAGAGGAGAGCAGAAGAGAATTGTCCAGGTCATAGTAGGGCCAGGACCTTGGGTTCCTTTTCTATTGGATCAGACCTTTGTGATTTGCTATGATTTCTCTTAAATGGAGGGGGGCAAGGAATAAGCATTTATAAAGCACCTACTATATACTGTGGTGTTTTATAAATATTAGCTCATTTGATCTTCACATCAACCCTGCAAGGTAGATACAATTATTATCTCTATTTTAGTTAAAGAAACTGAAACGGAGGTTTAGTGATTTGCCTGGGGTCAAACATTTACTAAGTGTCTGAGGCTAGATTTGAACTCAGACTTTTTAAATTATAGGTCCTACACTTCAAACACCATGCTACCTAGCTACAGACTGGACTACAGATATCCCCTGGGTATCTTGTATTTTCAAGGACTCCAAGAGGACAGAGAATTTAGGTAAAATGGACACCAAAGGAGTTCAGTTCTTTATTACTTGCTTGTATCTTTCCACCAAAACTTTCTTCATAGGTAATAGACACTATGCTAAGCAGACTTTCTAAAAATAGGCAGAAAGTCCAGTTCATGGGTTTGTCTGTGGTTGAGAACTCAATAAATCTGAATACTTCAGCACCATTCATCACTTCCTTAAATCCTTATAACCTGATGTACATCTCACCAATGACCTCATTAACACGAAATCCAAAGGCCTTTTTGTCCTGCCTTCATCCTTCTTAGTTTCTCTGTGACAAATTGTCCCTGTGGGCCACCCCCTCCTTATTGATCTCCTTGGCTCCACTATGGTTCTTATGGTTCTCCTCCTTCTTTTACTCCTTTATCTCTTTTACTCATTCCATGTGGTCCTTCCACCCCCTTAAATGTGGTGGTCCCTCAAAGGTTCTATCATGGGCTCTCCTCTTTGGAGTCTGGAAGACCAGAGTTCAAATCTAGCCTGAGACACTATTGGTGTGACTTTGGGTAAGTCATTTAAATTTTATTTGCCTCAAATTCTTAATTTGTAAAATGATGACAACAAAAGCACTTACTTCCCAGAGTTATTGTGAGGATCAAATGAGAAAGTATTTGTAAATGTGCTTTGCAAACATAAAAGTGGTATTTAAATGGTAGTAGTAATAGTTATCATCATTGTTGCTATTAATTATCCATCTCTCCCTTGGTGATCTTATCTACTCCCATGTCTTCAATTATCACCTCTATGTAAATAAGACCGGAATCTATACCTCTGCCTATTAATCTCTTCCTGGAGTTCCTGGAGTTACAGTCCTAAAATTTTAACTGCTTGCAGAAAGAAGACACCTGCTGATTTTGTAGACTCATATAATCAGATTCATCTTTGACTCTTCTCTCTTCTTCTCTCTCAACATGAACCACAAAAATACTCAAAATATACAGATGACCTAAATTGATTTTACTAAAACACAGTTCTAACCATGTAACTTCCCTGATCAATAAACTTCAGTGACTCCCTATTACCTCTAGAATAATAGCTAAACTCCTCTGATTGGCATATAAAGCCCTTCAAAATCAGGAGCCAGGCTGATTACATTTTACTCCCTCTCACAAGCTCTAAGATGATTATTCCAGACTGTTCTACTTCCTTTTCTCTCTACAGAACATTCTATTTCTTTTTAAAAAGCTATCCTCACTCTATCTCTCCCTTTAAATCCTATTCCCTTCAAGAGGCTTTTTTTAATTCTCCATGTTGTTAATGGGCTTCTGCCTTACTAAAATCACTGTGTATAAATGCAACATAAATTATTTATAGATATACTAACATCCTGTTTTTACTTTTTTTGTTGACATGTTACATGTGCTAATTAGAATATGAACTCCTTGAAGTCGAAGACCACATCATTTTTGTATTTAAACTTCCAACATCAAGAAGAGAACCTGATGTTTGTTACTCAGTCATGCCTGGTTCTATATTATCCATTGTACTTTGTCTTTGAGGTTTTCTTGGCAAAGATACTTAAATGGTTTGCCATTTTCTTTCTCCAATGTATTCTCATTTTACAGATGAGGTTCTGAGGCAAATAAGGATTAACTGACTTGCCCAGCTAGCAAGACTTTGAGACCAGAGTTGAACTCAGATTTTCTTGATTCTAGGCATGATACTCTACTGTACTGGTAGTTGCCTGATACTAAATACTCAATTAATAAATGCTTGTTGACTGATTGACTCATTGAACTATCTATATTTCCTTCCAGGTATGTTACACACAGCAGCTTTGTTTGGTACCCAATCCAGAGTAGGGAAAGGACCAATTCACAGAAAAATAAGCTTATGTGAAGATAGTCATTGGAGGAATGCCTAGGATATAACTATGAAAGCAACTTGGATTCTACCTCATCTTTCTAAGGGCAGGTTTGAGATCCGCTATGAGCTGTGAATTTTCCAAGTTACCCAAATATCAATGCATGACTGATAGCACTTTCCAAAAAGTGTATGTCTCTATGACTTTTGCCCAAATATAAACCATAATGTTTAGAATGGTAGCTCAGTGTCCTTTGAGCATTCCTCATCCACCCTAGTTGTAATATCCTCCCTCATTTAAAGGTAACATAAAAGCATACAGCATCATTCTGTCTTCAGTAGTTGATGAAGGCATATAGTATGTGTTGAGCATTTGCTGAACAGATGACTCTCAAAAAATAAATCTGTTTGTTGCAGATATTGCTGTCATAGTCACCATTTGCCACATGGCAATAATGACACAATGGATAAAGTGCTGGACTTGGTGTCAGGAAGGCATGAGTAATTTTCTAGCCCATACCACTCTTTTGCCTTGGAATGAATACATGGGATTGATTCTAAGATTGAAGGTAAAGGCTTTTAAAAATCTAAAATAGAAAGAGGACAATGAAAAGAGTGGAATTTGCTCAAACTTAGACCACATTTGCCTGAACCCAGGCTAAGGTTAGAAATTTTGACAGTTAAAAAATTCTTTCTCCACAGATCTTCCCTGATTGAGAACAGAGAAATTAAGAAATAAGCCTCAAATTTAGTTTGCTTTTGCTTTTTTTTTTTTAATCTAACAGGAATCAAAGAGAAGTAGGACAAGAGTCCAGGTTTGAAAGGAACCTCAAAGGTCAAATTCAACCTCTATCTAAGTGACAGCTCCCTCTTAAACATCCATGGCCAGGGTTCTTCAGTTCTAAATTTAAAGTTCTTCAGTGATGGGGTCCCCACTACCTCCAGGGGCAGCCAGTTCCACTGTCTGCTAGTTCTAATTTTTAAGAATTGTTTTCCTTAAATTGAAGCTAAATCCACCTCTTTGCAACTTCCATTAATTCCTCCTACTTCTGCCTCCTGGGGCCAAGCAGAACAAACCTAATCCTTCTTTTCTATGTTAACTGCCTCTAATCTCCCAGATTAAGGGAAAACCGTTTAATTGAGTGAATTAACAATAAATGCCTAAAGAAGAGCACCAACAAGGAGTTTTAATGAACCAAACTCCAAGGGAAGGCTTAGGTCCTTAGCAGTGAACTGCAAGCAGAAAAGGGACACACCCTGAACTATAGTGAGTCTGCAAATCTACACTGCAGAGGCAGATTCTCTCCCTTCATTCCCACCTAAAAGAACTTTCGGTTTCTGATTGCTTTCTGATGAAAAGGTGCTAGGTTCTGGATGTTCCTTACTCCCCCTCAAAAAAAAAAGTATTCCTAACTGGAAAGGAAAAAGGAAAGCTAAGGAGTTTGGACTGTATTCAGTAGGCAAGGACAAGTCATCTGACAGTTTTGAACAAAGTAGAAATATGATGAAACATGTGCATAGTAAAGGCTGTTCTGCCAGCTATATGAAGTCTTAAGTGGGGGGCAACAATTAAAAATAGGAAATAATTTAGAGGGTTTTTAAGATTAGTTTATGATCATGAGGACCTGCACTAGGGTACTAACTTCTCCATTGCTCCCAAGACCCCATACCAGTCCTGGTTTTCACACCTCTTAAATACCTTCTACTCCTGCAAGTCTTCTCTTGGACTCGAGAGTGGGAGTGATAGAACCATCATTTAAGGGGGACACCAAGGCCTCTTCATTTCCTACCTGTCTACATTCCTCTTAACTTCTATATAACACTCACCTACTAAGTAGTAAAAGTTTGGAAATAATGTATGATGAGGCTGGAAAGATCATTTGGTACCAGGTTTCTGAAGTGTTTTTTAAATGACATGAAGAGGGATATGTATTTTATCCTAGAAATGATAGAAAGGCACTGGAGTTTATTGAGTAGGGGAGTATTATGTTCAGATTGGAGCTTTAGGAAAATCACTTAGGCATACATGGGGGAGATGAATTAGAAAGATGAAAGACATGAGGCTAGACTAATTTGGAGTCTATTGTAATAGTCCAGGTGAAAGGAGATGTGAACCTGGCCTAGAGGTGGAGGGGGTAGCTATGGGAATGGAAAAAAAAACAGATATAAGAGGTTTTGTGGAAGTCAAAATTACATGATTTGACAATTCAGTGGAGATGGAGGGTAAGAGAGGGTGAGTTCAGGTGAGTTGCCAAAATAGCAAACTTAGAAGACTGGAAGCATCATAGTACCTTCAACAGAAAAAGGGAAGTTCAGAAGAAAAGTCAGTTTGGGGAAAGGGTGACTTCTATTTTGTTCATAGTGACTTTAAGATATCAATGAGATATCCATTTTGAAATTTCAGATAGCCAGTTATTCATAACTAAAGTTTAGGGAAGAAATTAGACTGGAAAAATATATATCTGAGAATCCTCTCTAAAGATATGGTAAAGTGGCATGATATGGATGGTGATCCAGCAAGGGAGATTGAAATGGAATGGTGAGACAAGTAGCAAGAAAACCAAGAGAGTACCCAGAAAGATAGGTGATCAACAGTGTCAACTGCTGCAGCAAGATCCATAAGGGAGAACATTAAGAAAAGCTCATCAAATTTGGCCATTAAAAGATAGTTGGTGAGGGAAATTAGGTGGCTGAGTGGATTGCAAGCCAGGCCTAGGAGGTAGGAAGTCCTTTGTTCAAATCTGATCTCAGACACTTCCTAGCATGTGGCCCAAGTCATTTAATTCCCATTGCCCAGCCCTTTCCTCTCTTCTTCCTTGCAACCTATACACAGTATTGATTCTAAGAGGAAGATAAGGGTTGAATTGTTTGGTTTGGGGGGGGGAGGGGAAGAGAAGTCTTTCCCCTGAGTGATGGGGTCAGAAATTTGACTACAAAAGATTGAGAAGTGAGTAAAAGAAGAGGCAGTAAATGGAACAGTGAAAGGAGATAGATAGCATTTTCTATGAGTTTGACTGTGAAAGGGAAGGGAGATAAGATGATAGCTCTAAGGAACAGTAGTTTTCTAATCATGATAAGGGAAATCAAAGGAAGTTTATAGGTGTCAGGGCAAGGACCAGGAAATAGGAAGCAATGGAATTTTAGAAAGAGGGATGGTTTAGGGAGAATGGATTTATTTAAATAAATTCAATACTCGTATATTAAGTATCTATGGGAGATATTGAGCATAGGATAAAAAGACAAAAATGAAACAGGTGCTTACTTCTGTAGGAGATGCAAAGTATACAAAAGGAGATGTAAATGTATGTAAAATAATTTCAAGAGAGAGTGAGTATTAATATCTATGAAGATTAGGAAAAGGCCTGTTTAGGAAATGTGCCTGAGCTTCATTTTGATGGGAGTTCATGTACAGGGAACAGCTAGAACAATCTCTCTAGAATAAAACATTAGTGAAGGATAGTGATAGGAAAAAGAAAAACTAACAAAAGTGATAGACAGAAAGATCTTAGTGAAGTGGTAGAATAGATATTGTAAACACTGCCAAGACCTCAAAGAAGATGATCATTGAGAAAAAAAATCTTTAGAAGACCTAATGTCCATCAGAGAAATATAAGGAACTATCCTTGGTACTGCAACTTGTCATATTCTGCATCTTTCTTCTCACATCTTCCTTGAACTGCTGACCACCTCCAAGTGCAATTATCTGTCTATATTTTCCACCTGATGTTTTGTGATTATAATCACATATTCATTTGAGTGCTTACTATATGCAAGGTACAATGTGAGATTCTAGAGACAGAACAAAATAAAATAATTCTTGCTATCAAGAAACTTCACTTCATCCAGATGCCTAAGAAAGGTCAAATGTCTTGGTTAGGTTAAGTGATTTTCCCTGGGTTATACAGATAATATTACCTATGGCAACATTTTAAATCAGATTTTCCTGACTCTAAGTTCAGTTTTTTTTTTTAACTAAGACATCTCCTAGATATCTAGATGCAAATAACAATTTTATTATAAAGACAACTATAGAGTTTAGTTAGAGAAAAATAACTATTATTTAATAGTAGCAGAGAATTGAATTTTAATTTCTGGACAATGGTTTAAACTATATCAATGAAAGATCAAGGAATTTACCTGGGATATATTTGACTGGGTTCCTGTAATTCTAATCAAAACAGTTTTAACTGAAAAAGAAAGATGTTGATCATTTCAATAGGTTATCCATTACCCAAAACAAACTGATGAAGTCTGAATGCAAATTGAAACATACTTCACTTTATTTCCTCCATGAATTTTTCTCTAGTGTAAGCAATATGTGTCTTCTTTCACAACATGGACAAACATGGAAATATGTATTGTATTATAACACATGTTGCCTGCAGTCTTGGGGAGGGTAGAAAGCAGAGAGGGAGGGAAAGAACATAACTTGCAAAATGTCAGAAAATAATCTTTGAATATTGTATTGAAGTGTAATCAGAAAAAAGGCAATTAAAAAAAGAGGAGACAAGAAAAGAAAGATATTGGAGAAAAATGCTTATGTATATCCATTAATGTCACTAACATAGGAAGTAGTTACAGTCTAAGAAGACTAGTGGCACTCAGGAATTCCCAAGACACAAAATCCAAGGAAGAAGCCAATAATAACACCAATTACTTTGGTATCTATTTTCAAAAGTACAAAGTATGGGTAACAAGTGTGAATAATTAAGACATTCTGATATAGGCAAATTTAACCTCAAAGTTTTTCTTGAGATGCAATACAGTAGAGGCCAAAATCCATATATGATCCTAGAAAGATTGCATGTCTTCCATGACACACATTTGGTCATATCTATGACTACATATAATCAAAAAAAGGTCAGAGTTATAACTACCAATGGTGACTTCCTCCTGTTGGTTCCATTTTATGAAGAAGCCCAGAATTGTCTTATTTCCCTCCTGGCCTCATTCCTAGTTTCCAAGCTGAAAAAGTATGCCTCCATGCTAGGTATCTTCCCCCCACTTTTTAAGTCTCTTTGCTATGTTGTCATCCCCCATTAGAATGTAAACTGAACATAGTCTTGTATTTGCAACCCTAGTGCTTAGTCCAATGCCCAGAATATAATTAATACATATTTCCTTCCTTCCTTACATGAGACCCCAGAAGTCATCTAGTCCTTTCCACACACATAAAAAGAATTTTGATTATAGTATATTGTACAAATTGTGATCCAGATTTTACTTTAAGACCTCAAAATAAGGACCAACCATCCAAGGCAACCTATTACACTTTTGGATAGCTCAAATTACTTAAGTTGTCCCTTACACCAAGCCTAAATTTGCGTCTCAGAAATTTCCATTCATTCCTGCTAATTCTGCCTTTGGGTGCTAAGTAGATGTTGTGCAAAACATTTTTCATATGACAGACCTTCAAATACTTGAAGATATGTGCTATGTTCCTCTTCAACCCAACCCCACCCCTACAAGTCTTCACTTCTTCAAGTTAAACACAGTTTCTTCAACCAAAAATCAAATGGCAAGAACTCAACCCCTTATCTCATTGTTACTCTCCCCTGGACACACTTCATCAGTGCTTGCCCTAATATGTAATGCTCAGAAAAGAACACAACATAGTTATGGTCTAATAGTCTGATAAAAACAGACAATAATGAAAAGGCAGAGTTCATCAAGTCTTATTTTGCTTGTTTTCTCTGCCAAAGAAAATGACCTTTGCAATGGATATCACAGAATAAAAATAATCAACAAAGAGTCGAAGCCCAAGATAAGTAAGAGAACATCAAGTTGTCCTTTGTGGATTCAAATAACATACATCAGAAGAACTACAACCCCGGATACTAAAAGATCTATCAGATGTTACTGCTGCACTATTGCCATCATATTTTGAAGGTCTTGCAGAATGAAATAAGTGCCTACCATAACACTGGAGAATAAAAACTTTTTTCCACTTTGCAAACAAAAATGAAGGGAAAGTAGCATCTGTAAATTATAAATCTTTGAGCTTGGTTTTAGTTCCTAAAAGAAATCTAGAGGAGATGGTTAAAGAATGGAAGTTGTCAATGAGGAAAAAATCTTTATATGTCAACTATCTCTGATATTGTTTGATGGACATCAGAAAATGTCTTGGACTTCTGATTTCATTCAATAGGGACCCTCCAAATAAAGGAACTCCCTTATCCATGGAGGTAAGCTTCTTGAATACAATTAAAACATTGTAAAAAGAGTTGCAAATTAGAAAAAAAAAACTACCAAAGAAAAAAATAGTCAATGTTGAAGGGTTCATAGAAAGACAGGCATGCCAATGCACTGTCAGTGCAGCTCTATATGAGTCCAACTTGTTCTGCAAACAAAATAATTAAAATAACTATATCCTTTAATTCTGAAATCTCACTATGAGGCTCATATAACAAAGAAACCAATAAAAAAACCAAAATCCATATGCCCTAAAATTGTAAAGCAGTACATTTAGTAATAACAAAGATGTGGAAACAAAGTATATGTCCATCAGTTGGGAAATGACTAGGTTTGTTACAATGTGTGAATGGAATGGAATATTATTTTGCTAAAAGAAATGATGAATATAATGAAAACAGAGAAACATGGGAGGTTTATATTAATTTATATGAAATGAAGTAAGCAAAACTAGGAAAATTATATATATATGTACACAACTACATGTATAATGACATTATTGCAAATGGAAAGAACATTAAAAACAATTGAAATTAATATTGCAAAATTATAATGATCTAGTTCATCCCCAAAGAATATATATGAGAATATACTTCATTGCAGAGGTGAGGGACTCTGGGTATGAAACATGGCACTCTTTTTTATAATAGATCTCATATAGTGAAGAGAAGATTAAATTATAATGTAAAAACAAAAGATAAGTTAAAAAATTTCTTAAATAAAGATGTGAACATCTAGAAAGGGAAGTAGTGATCAATAGGAATCTTCAGTTTCATCAAGGCAAATTATGGCAGACTATTTTGTTTTTTTAAGTAAGGTTTCTAAAGTGGTGCATCAGAGCAACACTATCAATATGGTGTACTTTATTAACACATCTAACAGAGTAATGTGGTATCCTTTGGGAAAAGAAGTGGAATTCTTTGGGGAAAGATGGGCTAGATGATCATGGAGTTAGGTGGATTAGGAACTGGTTGAATGGTCTCACTCAAAAACTGATTCTTAATGGTTCAATATTCACCTGTCAAGCATTCTTCAGTAGAATGCCCCCATAGATATCTGTGCTTTGTAATATTTTCACCAACAATTTGGACAAAGTCTAGGATAACCGAGATAATCATCCTTATCAAATTTGAATGTGACATAAATGAAGCAGGGTAGCTAACATATTGGTTGATAGTGTTTGACAAGCTAGAACAGTGGGCTGATCTAAAAAATGAAATCTAATAGAGATGGTGAAGTTAATTAATATAGGAAAAAAGACTGATATGTGCCATGTTTCATACCCAGAGTCCCTCACCTCTGCAATGAAGTATATTCTCATATATATTCTTTGGGGATGAACTAGATCATTATAATTTTGCAATGTTACACTTGGGTTCAAAAAACTGACTTCAAATATACAAAATGGGGGGAAACTGAACTATAACTTGGCCAACAAGATGGGAGGATTGAAGAAAAGAGTTAGTGAATTACAAGCTTAACTTAAGCCTATCATATGATATAACATCTTTAAAAAGATGATGCAATCTTGGGCCACATGAAACCAGGAATAACATCCAAGAAAATGGAGAAAGATAATGGTACTACTATTCTGCCTTGGCCATACTACATCTGGGCAACAGTATTCAGTTCTGGGCATAGTACCTTAAGAAATAACAAAAAGTTCAAGAATGTCCAGAGGAGACAGTCAGGATGGTGAAGAGTCTTGAGACTATGGATATATATGGGTCAGTTGAAAGAACTATGGATGATTAGCTTAGGGAAGAGAAGCCTGGTAGACTGAAGGAAAGGGAGAAGGAAGTCACATATAATAACTGCCCAAGTATTTGAAAAACTATCATGTGGAAGGGGGATGAAATTTCTGCTGTTCAATTCCAGAGGAGAGAATGAGAAAAAAAAAACAAGTAGAAGATTTAAAAACGCAAATATAGGCTTGGTGTCAGGGGAAAATTTGTTCTTAGTAATTAGAATGATCAATAAGCAGAATTGAGTGCCTTGGGACTTAGTAGGCTCCCACTAAATGGAAATCTTCAAGTCAATTCTGGATGATCATCTGCTATGCTATGTTGGATATTCTTTTCATGCTCTGTTAGAGATTCTTTTCATATCTGGCTCAAACTTAGATAACCACTGAGTCTCTTTCCAACTCTGAAATGCTAAAATTCTATGATTCTATTACCAGGGCAGAATACAAAGAGACTATTACCTTTTTTATTCTTAGATACCATGCCTCTCAATGCAGCCTTAGGTTATATTAACATTCCCAGCTTCCATATCACATTGTGGACTATGTGCCTTTAGTCATGACACCTCCAAATTCCCAAATTCAAACCAGAAGTTCTTGACTCTGTACTCTCGTTTCATATTCTCTATTTGATAAAATGTCCACATTATATTGCAGTACACTTTCCTTAAATACTTTTTTCCTTCACCTTAGCAGGTCAGGCCCTTCTAATAGGAACCCTTAAAGAATGCATTTTGAAAATATTTCAAGTACATTGCACAGATGACTTAAGAACTCAATCATTTATCTCTATTTGAAAATGTTCCTACCATTAACTTAAAAGTCTTGATTTTGTTTTAGTTGGCAAATGAAAGAAGCCGGAATTCTAGATAACTATAAAGGGTGGGCTACCTGAGAACATGTGTTGTAGAGTCTGAAAAGGATTCCTGGAGAGCATCCAGTTGACCTAGACACTTGAAATATTAGCTTGTGTAACCGGATTAGGGTCTGAAACCACATAAACTCATATATAACTGGGTCCTCTGAGAGACAAATACCCCTAGGCTGGCAAGTAATAGTACTTGCAGCTGAATTCTGGACCAGGGGCAAATCTTCAAGCCAGATGTGCAGGGGCTGATCTGCTACAGAGAGGCAGAGAATGCCAGAAAGTTTCATTCAGGATATAACTTCAAGTGCTATTCTCCCTTTCTGACTGGCGTATTTCTTTACACTTTCATCAATTCTAAGCCTTCTGATTGTAATTATGCTGAAACTCTTGCCCAACTGAGTCTTTTTGAATGCTTCTTAAATTTAAACAGGTCACCAATTTCTCAGTAGATAAGAAGTCAAAGGATATGAACAAATAGTTTTCAAAAGAAAATTTACAAATCACTAATAAGAGAAATGAAAATCAAAACAACCATGTGATTTTGCTTCATATCCTGAAAACTGGCAAAAATGCCCAAAAGTAAGGACAATAAACATTGTAATCATTGTGGAAAAATAGGCACACTAATGCATTGTTGGTGGAGCAGTGAAGCTTTGTATGAATCAATGCTTTGCAAAGCAATTTGGAATTGAAAATAAAGCAGCTAAATTTTTTTTACCCTTTACCTAGAGATTCTCTTCTAGATTTAGACCCCAAGGATGCCATTAATAAGAAGAAAGTTCCCATATGCATGAAAATATTTATAGTACTTTTGTGTGACAAAAGATTAGAACCAAAGTAGATACATATCTAGTTAGGGAGTGGTTGAACAAATTTTGGTACAGGAATTTAATAGTGTATTACTGCACTGTAAGAAATTATGAATATGATGAATACTGAAAAGCATGACAAAATCTACAGAATAGTGCTAGTAGAGTTGAGAAAAATATACATGATTACAACACAAAACAATCAAAAGTGAATGATTTAAAATTACAGAGAAGCCGGGAAAAGAAAAAAAATATGAATAGATACACGTACACATACTCCTTTGCAAAGGTTCTATAGATGAGGTATATCACACATATATCTGTATTTTTTCCATGCAATGATCAAATTTTATGATTTTTTCCTTAAAATTAGATTATATAGAATGGTCCTCTGGGTAGGGAAGATGAGGGATGATGAAAGAAATTTTGTTGATGTAAAAGAAAGATATCAATAAAAAATTATTTTAAAATTTTTAAATCTGGTCATCTCATCTGCCTCAATTATGATCTGCTCCTTTTTTCCTTTATCTACCACTAGAAAGAGTGGTACTTGGAGATAAATCTAGGAGTTGACAGATGACAAGAGGAATGATCTGTCAAAGGCAGTGCAGCATGCAAGCTAGGAAATTCCTATTGCTTCAGCCTTATCTCAGTCTTGTCCTGGGTGGGAGTGGGTGTTATACTTCAAAATGACTTGCTCTATTTTTCACCACATGACAATGAGCTGATAAATATATCTTCCCCATGCTTAAGCATGCTCTGCCTTAGAAACAGAGTGATCTAGGTGAAGACTCAGGACTCAATTTCATGAGACAGCAGTAGACTTGGAGTTAGAAGACCAAGCTTAGAGACTTCCCGCTAATATTGACAAGTCATGTGAATTTAGACAAATCCCTTTCCTCTCTGGGTCTTCATTTTACTTACCTTTAACATAAAAGGCTTGGATTAAGAGCATTCCAGCTCTGATATTCTATTTTGAACTACTGACCATAGACAGGCAAGTCACTTCTTTCTGAATTTGAGAGTATGTTTTTTCTCTTCAAATTTTTCTTAACTTTACTTGCCCATCTTTCCTTTGCCTTTATTACACCCTGTCTTGTTAGATATGTATCTCTGTACACATTGTATATCCTCCTTGCAGAAAATATGTTCTTTAAGGTCAGCAATTGTATTATTTTTGTCTTAGTAGTCTCTAGTACCCACTTTAGTATTTTGCCTTAGCAGTCATTAATGTTTCTTAAATTAATTAGATCTCAGCTTCCTTCTCTATAAAATGAGAAAAAATAAGAATAAATGTTCTACAGGAAGCCTTCCCCAGCCCTTCTTTAATTTCCTATATGTCCTGTATGTAGCTTGCTCTGTATATATTTGTTTATGTGTTGTTTATCCCATTAGACTGTAAGTCCCTTCAGGGAGGAAGTGTCTTTTACCTCTTTTTGTATCCCCAGAACTTAGCACATTGCCTGGCACATAATAAGTATTTAACAAATGTTGATTGATTGATTTCTCATCCAATTCTTTCTCTTCTACTCAAATGAAAAAATTCTAGTCTCTCTTGGGTTTTACATCTCAAATCACTATGTGCCACTACCTCATAATGACACTAAGGACAATTCTTTACTCTAGTTCTTTCTGCCTAACTAGAATAGCATAGAAAGAGTGTGTCTAAAGGATACTCCATAACTGTCTACCATTTGAACCCAGAGGCAAACACTCGTTCTTGGCACTATCATGAGGCTGATTCAGTTGGCAATGAATTATAGAATCACTGGTTTATATATGGAAAGGCTTATAAAGATTAGATAGGTGTTGAAGTGGAAAAGAATGCTGGGCCTGCAGTCAGAAAAATTCATATTCCCGAGTTCAAATCTAACCTCAGATATGTACTAGCTGTATGATCCTGGGCAAGTCACTTTACTCTGTTTCCCTCAGTTTCCTTACCTATAAAATGAGCTTTAGAAGGAAATGGCCAACCTCTCTATTATCTTTGCCAAGAAAACCTTAAATAGATTCATAAGGAGTCAGATAAGACTGCAAAATAACTAATCATTTTTTCAATTAATAAAAATTTATTTTCATTTACTCCCAAGTTTTCCCCCATTAAAAAAAAAAGAAGAAAAAACCCTTTTTAACAATATAAAAAGTCAGTGCAGGGAGAAATTTCCTACATTGTCCATGTCCAAAAAATTGTGTCTCAGTCTTCATCCAGAGTCTATCACCTCTCTGTCTGGAGGTGGATATCTTTAAATTAGTCCACAATTCTGGAAAACAATTGACCCAGCAATATCTTAACCCTATCATTTTACAAATAAGAAAACCCAAAGAGGTGAGGTAACTTTCCCCAGGTCATAAAAGTTGTAGAGACAGTATTTGAAACCCAATACTTTTTAAACTCCAAATCCAGTGCTGTTTTTACTGAAACTCCTTACTGAGCTCAGTAAAACCATCCACTGAAAATCAAGGAGTCCAGATAGCCTGTGTCTAGATGAGGCTACACAATAGACTCTGGGAAGCTTAGATAACAAGACAATCCTCTCTTGAGTTACTATGGAAGCTTCTGACTTTGATCAGGGAACATGTAATTCATAAACCAAGGAAACAAGGAGTAAGTTCCACACAATCATAATGATGTGGTCCTAGGGGTACCTTATGCTTTCTAAACAATATCTCTGTAATCATAATACAATCCCAATGCCAATATTCTGGATAAACTCAAAGAACTTACTCTCAATACACAGAAATCAGCAATTGTGTGAACCCACCTGCTGAAATCCTCCTTGAGCACATACTCTAGGTCAGTGGTGGCAAACCTACAGCACAGGTGCCAAAGATGGCACTTGGAGTGTTCTCTGTGGGCATGAGGCTGCCCTCCCCCTACCCCAAGTTCATTACTAGAAAAGCAGAGGGACTGAGGCAAAGCTGCTCCCCTTCCCCTCTCCATCATGTCTAATGACATTTTTTTACATCCCCCACTCCTCCACCCAGCAACCCAATGGGAGTGCTTCCTTCCTCCCCACTTGAAGTAAAGGTGGGGGCAGGGCACATCCAACACTCATTGGAGGAGGGGAGGGGACACAGCACTCCATCTCAAAAAGGTTCATCATCATCACTGCTGTACTTTACAATGTACCTTTCTCCCAAACCCCTTCAATGTACAAATGGTAGGAATAACATTTGCAAATGGCTGTTTGCATCTTATCTCTCCCATTTGATTGTAAGCTTTTTAAAGGCACAGACTGGTTTGGCCTTTGTTGACAACACTAGGATTTAGCATAGAACCTGACACATAATCCACATAATCAGTACTTTTAAAATGCTTGTTAATTAACTGAGAAAGACTCCCTCACACTCCACAGTATAGCAACCCCACAATACATCATTATCATGGTACCTTGGCATTTCCACTTCCAGAGAACTTAGGAACATAGATAAGCAAAGAAAGGAAAAAGGAAAGGAAAAACATTTTTTTAACTTTAAAAGCTATGTTGTTTGAGGAAATATATATACATATGTATGTATATATATATATATATATATATATATATATATATTTGTTTTCCAAACCCTTATTTCTTGGGAACAGATGTCCTAATGTTCCTCAGTTTCTCTCCTCATTTGTTTCCTGCAAGTTTTCATCAGGGTATTGAAATGTCTTCTTCCCCTTCCCTTGAATATTACAACTTCTCTATACTAATTGCTATCATATAAAATGTAGCTTTCTTCAGATACTGCTGAAAACATATTACCTCTCTTGGCTAAAAATGTATTGCTTTCATCATCTCCAGGCAATCCATCCCAGGGAAGAATGGCAGAGCAAATTATGCCATAGATAAAGATGGAATGCAAAGGAAGAATTTAACTGGATTTCCACATCCAATTGTGTATATGCTTTGGGGTTGTAGAGTATAACTTCAGGCTGCTGTAGGCATTTGCTTGATACCTCAGGAATGATCATATTCATAGATCCCAGCACAGAACAGATATTCTTGAGGAACGGAAACATTTTCCTCTCAAATTCCCCAGCACTGCAACAACAATGAAACAATAATCTATTTCCACATTTAGGCCAACAGAACTTTAGTACTTCCTGAAAGGCAGCCCTCTGTGGTATCCAGACTTTGAAATAAAAATATAAAAAATAAAACATTTAAAATGGAGGATAAATGCAACAGAAGAAATGGAAGTAGAGACAAACTCAATAACATTTTTCCACTTAGAGTGCCAAAAATAATAGTATACCATTCAGAGCAATTTATGGTCTACTTAAGGTCTGTGCTGGTTCTTACTTTAACTGACCCAACACATTCATCTTCACTAACACTCCCACCTCATACTAGCTTTGGCCAGACTACAGTCCAGATATTTTAAAGTTTAAAATGCAATACACTGTTGTTGATGGCACACATTTTCCTGTATCTGCACTAAATTCAAACCATTTTTCACTGTCTTGTTCACCAGAAGCACAGTCACTGGGACCCAATGAATGTCCTGTGATTGTATTTTGAGAATATGAAGAAAAGAGGTCAGTTACCCCCCACATACACATATAATGGCAGTAACTAAATATAACCATCTAAATAAACAACACCTAGCATTTTAAGCCTAGGGAAGTCCTATTATTATTGGAGATGAAAGAATGAGAAGAGCATTGACTCAAGTGTCTGTGAAAATGGATTCAAATCCTACCTGTGTGACCCAACCTCCAAGTTAAGTTGGCAACCTTTCATAAGATGGAAGGGTTGGACTGGTCAGCTTCTTGGTCCTGCAGAGGTTCTCAACCTCTCAATTTATAGCAATGAGAATATATAATGCATATCAGGTATTTACATTCCGAATCATAACTGTAGAAAAATTACAGTTTTGAAGTAGCCACCAAAATAATTTTTTAGTTTGGGGTCACTGCAACATGAGGAACTGTATTGTGGGGTCACAGCATTAGAAAGGTTGAGAACCACTGTGCTAGGGACTCATAGCCCTATGTAAACCTTAAAATTTCTTAGACTTATAAATGTTGGAAATTTCACCATTGGGAAATTTCATACTTGAAAAATTTCCTACTGATAGTCTATTGGAATGTGAACCCCCCTTTGGCATGGGAGGGTCCTTCTCCTCCCTACTTAAGATTACTTTAGGACAGAAACCTTTTGCTAAACAATGGAAAGGGCTTTGACCTATACTTAAGCATAAAACAGGAAGTTCTTTGAGTCATGATTGATTTTAGAATTGATACAATAGAGATACTTGGAATGACAGAACCAGGTCTTGGAAAATACAATCTCCACTCTACTCAGAGTAACAGGATTTAGGAAGGGCTGCAGCAAAGGATCAAGATTTAATTATTTGAGAATATGACCTTCAACAGACATGTGCAAAGCCACAGACCTCTGGGAGGTCCTGGGTTAAACTAGAACCACCATTGGCACAGGGGAGACATCGACAGTGATTGGTAGATGTGAGAACTGAGGGGAAGGAACTTAGATGGTTTCCTTAAAGATAGCGGGGTCTGAAGAGAAGAGGAGGAGGTCTTGCTCTGAGCAAGGTGGCTCTGAAGGAGGTTGGAGAGGTTTTGCTCTGAGAGGTTGTGCTCTGAGAAGCTTGCTCTGAAGGAAACTGGAGGTGGAGGCCCCTGAGACTGTTTCTCCATTTTGGTCACGTGAGTGATAGGGACTGATCTCTTTTCTTTGCCCCAGCTATCTAAGGGCTTGAGCCTTTTGGCCCAGCCTAAACAGAAGGGGTATTTAAGCCCTATTCCCTTCTCTCCCCTTTCTCTCTCTCTCTCTCTCTCTAATACCTTTCTTCCTCCTGTTTGTAATTAAAAACTCCATAAAAGGTTGACTGCTGACTTGAGTTTCATTTAGGAATTACATAGATGAATTCCTTGGCGACCTTAAATTAATATATATCAGTCTTTTAAAGTGATTTCCTTGTCACACCTAAGAGCCTAAGACAATGGATTATTTTAAGAATCTTGAGTTCATGTTGGAGTTCAACACATAGATCAAGCATATTATCTTTCACATCAATGTATTTGTGGTTTTATTTTTTGTTTTGTTTTGTATGAGTGTGCTCTTAAAACAATGGCCAATATGGTGTTTTGTATGATAATAAAAATTTAAAAATAAAAGCACATTTAAAAAAAAAAAGAATCTTGAATCCATATTATCCCAAAGAGTTGCTTTGGAAGTTGAAAAATGATAGCAAACAACACTAAAACATGCCAGGCATAACCATTTTATACACACACATTCTCATAAATATTGGACCCAGAGTGTCTTCAACTGAGGGAGAACCAAGTTTGCACTTGATTGCTCTATGCTTTTCCCTCCTTAAATTCCAGCTTTGTCTCTAAAGCCCAAACTTCTTCCATTTCCATTACATTGTTATCTTTAGATATTTAATTAATTTGCACCAAAGTCCCCAGAACTCTCATTCCTGAACTTCCATCTGAGTCTGGCCCTAGAGTAAAGAATACATATTCACACTCTTAGAAGCTGGAGCTCTTACCATATTTAACAAGAAGTATCTCTGACAGTAATTGGAGTTTCGTATCAAGGTAAATAAATGGTAAGATCATAAGAACATACTCTAGTGGCCCTGTGCATCCTGGAAACGCTAACATCAGAGAGCAAATTTAACATAAGGCCTCAGTGGAAATGAATTTTCTATAAACAAACAATCTGAAGAAAGCCTCACTTTTGTCATGTGTTATTCCCATTGAAGAAAAATGAATATTCTGTTTCATATGTTTGTTACCAGCAGCTCCGGCTTCATTTATTTACTAGAAGCCTTTTCATTTCCTTGCCATGTGGACCCAGCTATCATCTCAGCACTGATGGAGGAATAGCAGCCATTAGCCAGTAGTGGCATTTAATGCAAATTGTCCAAATTATTAAATGTGCTGGAATGCTCACATTTCAAGTGGATGAATTTAAAGAAGGCTTATCTTTCTTCCCTGTGGTTTGAGGAAATAGCCACCTTCTAGTCAATCATAAGGCCCAGGCTGATTTATTTTAGAGAAAATGTTCACCATCAACACACACCAAAAACACATTTTTCAGGCAACACAAGTTAGAGCTTTTGACCTGAAGATGTTTGCATGATTCCAAGGCTGGCCATGGAACCTTTGAAACAGAGGGGAATGGGAACAGCTTGGGAAGGAGCAGATCAGCATCAATCCTCTACTGACAAACAAGGCCAGAGTTTGTTATCTATTGAGAGGAGAAATGAATAATTTCTCTCATTGTTAACTGGAAGGTTTCATTGCTGACACCTGGTAGAGAGAGAAAGGAGCCTGAAAACAGTCGCATTTTTATTTCTGGTCAGGTTCAGGTTTAAACTACCTGGAATTGTTAACAACAACAACAACAACAAAAACACACATCTTTTCTGGGGAAAAAACACTTTGCACATAAAGGCTTTTATTTAGAGGCTTTTGGGAGTAGGGGATAGAATGCTAGGATAGAAATCAGAAAGACTGGAGTTCCAATTCTGCCTCTGTTACTTATTAGCCCTGTGATTCTGAGAATACCTCTCTCACCTTCTCAGTTTCTTTATCTATAAAATGGACACCATAATATGTATAATACCCACACCAGAAGTATGAAACTGTGAGGTTCAGATATGAGATAATGGACAGAAAGCTTTGCAAAGTTTCAAGTAGTATGTATATGTCGGTTAAGATTATCATTGCAATAAAGTTGGCTGGAGGTCAGTAATTATTTGTCAAATGATTGAATGAAGCAATAGAATCAGACACCCAAAGTGCCAAAGAAACATTATGACACAGCAGAGACTCTCCAAGCCCTGAGCCAAGGCTGTCTACCACCATCTTTGTGGAAATTAATCAACCTCAGTGACATCCCAAGGTAAAAATCAGAGCCTCAAAAACAAAATTTAAGACATCAGACCAAAGATCCTTAAACCAGTGTCTGGGAATTTACCAGCTTTAAAAAAAATCTAATAAGTGAATTTCAATTACCTTTGCAATCCTAAGCATTTTATTTTATATATTTAAAAACATAATTTTGAGGAGGAGTCCATAGACCTCATCAGACTGCCAAAGGGACTCAGGACACAAAAAAGGTTATAAATGACCACAGCATACATTTCAGTCAATCCCATCAGGCTGCACTCCTAGAGACTTCTCTGCCATGACCCCAAAGTTTTCCACTGCAGAATATCACTAAATTCTTGGAAGAACCCTGTCTCTGGAGCACCTCCCTCTGATTTAACAGCTGCTACCAGAAGGTTGTTGGAAGGAGGGCACCATCTCTTTATTTCCCACATGGCTGCACTTCCCTGCTCTCATCCATCTTGACCACACATGGGTTACATTCCCATCCCTTTCTAACTTCAGCTATGTTGATGGGTTGTCTTCCTTGTTAGAATGTAAACTCCTGGAGGACAGGAATTCCTCTGTTTGCTTGTCTTCGTATGCCCAGCAGATGGCACGTAATTAGGGCTTAATAAATGTTTGTTGACTAACTGCTGACTGAATCAAAACAGCAACTGTTCACTTAAAATCAAAGACATTTCCAGTGAATAGGGGAACAGTTAAATAAAATGAACATAAACCTAGTGAAATATTACTATGCTCTGAGAAATGATGAATATGAAGAATACAGAGAAACATGGGAAGACTTACTATAAACCTATGCACATTGAAGTAAGCAGAACCAGGAATGTTATTCAAAAGGACTTCGACAATGTAAATATAATGAAAAAAAAAATAGAAGAACCTCAATGTTGTCTAATTAGAGTAGCCAAGCCTGAACCCAAGTAAGATTGAGAAAAGGCACTTATTTCCCTTTTCTTCAAAAGAAGAGGACTATGGTTTTGGAACATTCTATATAATATCAGATTTTGTTGATGTCTTATTTAGCACAATATTAAACATGTTTTTCAAATAAAGGTAATCTAAAAACAAAAGTTATCAATACATTTTCTTTCTCAATATTAAAGGATTCTTCCTTAATTGCGTGCACAGTATTTCACCTACAACTGCCTTTGAGCTTAATAAATGCTAGATGACTGGCTTAGTTTGGCTTACACAATTTTTTTCTTTGTTACAAGAAAATATCCCTATCTTTAGATAGGGATATTTTTTAAAAGGTGATCTAAACACAAAAGATATCAATCTATTTTCCCCCTGATGTTAAAGGCATCTCCTTTAATTACCTACACAATACTTCACCAATTGCTGTCTTTGAGCACAAGACTTTCAGGAATGGGATGTAACCCTTCCATCATGGGAAAATGGAAGGAGGAAGCCCAGAAGAAATTCCTGCCCCCATCTGTTCCCTGGCAGTGAACCATCCATAACTTTGCATCGAGTCTTCATTATACCACACTTTCCTTTGGCTTGAATTATCATTTGCTAAATACATACTAATATGTGATTTACCTCCATCCCCAGCCTGGGGCCTCTGTGTAGTTTGCTTCTCCACCCTTCTTTCTCCCTCTCCCCAAGTCCCCCACCCGCCATTTGCCTCTAGGAATTTCACAAATAAATCACTGATTAGCATTTACAACCCCTAGTTATCCCCTTCTTGTGGACAGGCTTCCATGCATTTATTAGTCCTGCCACTGCTTATTTATACTGGAGCATTACCCATCATTATGGGGCCTCCTCATTAAAGCATTATTCACTGTATGAATTGCAAATTGGAGCCTGTCTGATGTTGCCTTTAAAAATCTACTGCTCTTGAGAACCTCATTCCTTTTGTTGGAGGGAGATCTCCTTCTATCAGAATGGGAATGCCAAGGTGAGTCAGATTCCCAGCTGGCACCTTCTATTGTCCTCATACATATAGCCATGCAAAGGCTGAAGGTGAATAAAAAAAAAAGAAGAAGACAGTACAATATTAATAAAGGACAATCTTGAGTCAAGTCAATTTGGAATGGAATTTTTAGTCTTCATCAGCTCTGATATTTGGCCCAGTTCATTTGAAATCTAAGAAAGAGGGACAATATAGCTTTTTATTCATGGAATCAATAACAGAAATTTTTACTAGTGTTACTCCCAATTTTTTTATTCTGCAATAAGAAAAAGAGACAGATTCAGGATAAAGAAATAGCTTTGATATCACAGGCCCACGTCATAAGATTTAGAATCAGAAGAGACCTTGGATTTTCTTGTTTTACCATAAATAACATATATATTTTGTTTTTGTTGTTGTCCAGATTAAGCCAAAAATAATGGATGAGTCATATAAATTAGTAGCATGATGAAGCAGCTTTTTGTGTGTCTAATACGGAGTAAAAGAAAGAATTCAAATTATTTCTAGCATCTAGTCAGTAATTAGTGAAGAAGATGTATGTTTCCACATTAAAACAGAAGCAGCCCATTGTTTCAAAAATTACTTGTAAGAACTTGAAAACAAAACATTTCCCCAGGAGTAGGGGCTTCTCCAACAGAAAAGGGCAATTGCTCAGGAATATGTTTTTCTTTAGAGATCAAATTGAACAGTAATTAAATTGGGAAAGGTGGGGGCAGAGAGGAGGAGCTAAAGAGAAAAAACTTCTTAACAGAATGAAGGAGATAGGGAAATTGGGTTTTTCTAAATATCATCTGCTTTCAAGTGATATAAAAGCTCTGCAAATAAGGCCCTTGAGTGGTCTCTGCCTAGGTCAGCAACAGGCACTTCATATGGTAACAGGAACAGATTAGAGAGAGAAAAACCTTCAAAAGGCTTCTGTGCTTTCTGTTTCTAAGGAAAGATACTCAAGGATGCATTAAAGATGGAGTGTGTGTGTGTGTGTGTGTGTGTGTGTGTTTCCATTTCTAAAGAAAGAAAGAAAAAAATGAGAAAGAATGGAGTGTTAGGCACTCACTAGTCAGTAAGTCACAATAAATTGTTTATTGTTTTTCTTTGTGAATACCAAAAAGGTCTCATAAAAACTCCTCATGGGGACACTTGACTAGGTTCAGAGAATTCAAACAGAACAAATCTAATGCAAAGGAAAGATATAAATCACCCATTATTAAGGTTCAATTTTAGGTAATTATTACTCTGAGAAAAGGATGGTAAATGAAAGGAAGGGAAAACAAAAGGAGGAAAGGAAAAGGGATATAAGATAAGCAGGAAAGAAAGAAAGAAAGAAAGAAAGAAAGAAAGAAAGAAAGAAAGAAAGAAAGAAAGAAAGAAAGAAAGAAAGAAAGAAAGAAAGAAAGAAAGAAAGAAAGAAAGAAAGAAAGAAAGAAAGAAAGAAAGAAAGAAAGAAAGAAAGAAAGAAAGAAAGAAAGAAAGAAAGAAAGAAAGAAAGAGAGAGAGAGAAAGAAAGAGAGAGAGAGAGAGAGGGAGAGAAAGAAAGAAAGAGAGAGAAAGAAACAAACAAACAAACAAAGAAGCAAGGAAACAAAGAGAGAGAGAAAGGGAGGAAGGCAGGAAGGAAGGAAGGAAGGAAGGAAGGAAGGCAGGAAGGAAGGCAGGAAGGAAGGAAGGAAAGAAGGAAGGAAGGAAGGAAGGAAGGAAGGAAGGAAGGAAGGAAGGAAGGAAGGAAGGAAGGAAGGAAGGAAGGAAGGAAGGAAGGAAGGAAGGAAGGAAGGAAGGAAGGAAGGAAGGAAGGAAGGAAGGAAGGAAGGAAGAAAAAGCAGGGAAGGAAGAACTACTAAAATATTGTTATTCTCATAAGAAGCCATATATTATGACTATACTTAACCCAAAAAATGGAGTGCGAAAGAGAAAATTTCCATTCCAGTGGAATCATTCCTGTCACCACTGCTCTGTTAATAACTGTTACTTTCATGTATTCCTCTCTAATTGATTAAATAGAAGCATAGTATCATGTCCATAGAACATTATTATCTCTGACTCCAGTACACGAGAACATGTGCAAATGCCCCTTTAATCTCTTCTGTGATGGAGGGTCCAATAACACACATTAAATCTCAAAGTGGTCCCTCAAAATTTCTTTTGGACTTTCTAATACTTTCCACTGAGGAGACATAGCCAGTTTAGAAAGACCACATTGCCATTACAATGGGTTCTATCCTATTAGTGGGGCAAGACTGAAATACTGCTACATTGGGAATTCTCACAGTTTTACCCAAGGGTATTATCCTGTGTGGGCAGGCAGAGCATGTGAAGAGTATGAAGCTTCCTAATACAGTGATAGTCTACCGAGTCCATCCATGTATGTGTAGAACCAATAAAATCATACACATGGTCAGTTATGAAATGCTCTAAGCTTTCCCACCTAAACCAAAAGAAATGGCTTCTCAAGTAGACCGATTTTTTTAATCAGGTAGTCATGCCATCCAAATATGCGAGGCTTGTAGGCAACATAATCACTTCTCATTTAGCCCCCAGATGGTCAGGTGAGTCGTGCTAAGTGGAATGAAAAGGATTGTAACACAAATATTGCTACCTATACAACCAACAGAGAAAACTCTTTCAGTGGCATAAACATGGTTTAATCTTTTGGAGCCACTTCTCTTCCTTCTTTAAGGACAGAAATGGCTTCAAGTTTGATGGGCTCAGAATGAATAAATCATAACCTTTTGTTGTTATTTATTTGTTTTTCAATCATATCTATCTCTTTGTGATTGCTTTTTGAAGGAAAGGGTTCTTTAGAAAAGATATTGGAATGGTTTACCATTTCCTTCTCCAGCCCATTTAAGAGATTAGGAAATGGAGGCAAACAGAATTAAGTGACTTGCCCAGGGAATAGTTAATAAGTGTCTAATTCCAGATTTGAACTTGGATCTTCCTGATTCCAAACCTGGCACTCTATTGGCTGTGCCTCCTATTTCCTCAGGTCATAACTAAGAGAGACCCTAGCAACTATCTAGTCACAGTAACAGACTAGAGCTGGAAAGAATCTTTGAAATCATAGACTTCAAGTTAAAATAGATCTAAGAGATCATCCAGTCAAGCATGTTAATATTACAGTTAAGTTTAGGAAGTGGCATTCAAACTCAGTTCCTCTGATACTGAAACTCAGTGGTGCAGTGGACAGGGTGCTGGACTTGGAGTCAAGGAGACCTGAGTTCAGATTTTGACTAACACATTTCTTTACCTATACAACTCTAGATAAGTCTCTTAACCTCTTAGTTCAAACATAAAACAGAGATAATAATAACTCTATCCCAGAAGGTTGTTATGAGGATCAGGTAAAATATGTAAAACACTTTGTAAATCTTAAAACACCATATAAAAACTAGCTACTATTCTATAGATGAGGAAACTGAGGCCCAAAACCACATACCTTCTAAGAGGCACAACTGGCATTTGAACCCAGGTCCTTTGACTATAATTTCAGTTAGCCATCAAGCTATGGGCTTTCCTAAGTTATTAATGAAGCACTCCTGGCTATCCCAGCCTGTAACACAATTGGCATCATCTTCATTCAGTCAGGCTCTGAGCTTCCTTGTTCTCAGAAGACAGCCCAAAGAGCACTCCTTCCATTCATACCAGCTATCCACAGCTCAAACACCACTGAAACTTTAAAAATTTCCAGTGTATAACCATTAGCCACATGGTTCTGATTGGGAACTATCACAAGAGAACTAACATTCACAATACTTCGAAATGAAAACCACGTGGAAGGGACACAGACTACAGGGTGTGCTATTTTTGCAATTCCTTGGTGATGGGCTGGTATTTCAAAGCAAAAGGATTTCAGGCTCAAGTCAGGGGTTTGGATTGTATTATCCCAGCCCTCAAGTTTGGGAAGAGGTTTTAGCTTGTTCCCTGTGGTGATCTGAAAAATACCCAAACTTATATGGGACCCGTCAATGCAATTAGTTCAGATAAAAATTCAGCCTCTAAAACTATGATCCGTGGCACCCAGGTTAATGGACTAATATAATAAAGTGATAGGTTACTATAGGAACTTCAATACAATTAAAACCATAAAGCTAATGATGATCTGTTTCAAATGAAGCTCTAGATGAAAAGAAAGCATTAAAAGTGCTATTCATTAAACAGTTTGGGTTCCACTTGCACAAGTTCACGAAGGGCATTAGTCACCTAAAGTATAAAATGCACCAGAAATAAATACATAAGGGCAGCATACATTCTCCTATTTAGTTTATTCCAATACTCTTCCCTCTAGGGCATGGGACAACTTTCCACATGTGTCCAAGAAAATCTTCAATTTCTAGCCCAGTCGAATTTTTTTTAATGTTTAGAAATGTTTATTTTTTTATTTTAAAAACGAATTTCCACATAAGTTTTCTGATGTTATATGATCCATATTGTCTCCCCCTCTTCTTCCCTCCCCCCTTCTAGATCTGATAAGCAATTCAATCTGGGTTATACATATATTATCATGCAAAACATATTTCTGTATTATTCATTTTTGTAAGTGAATAAAGCTATAAAACCAAAACCCCAAAACACAGACCCAAATAAACAAGTGATAAGTCATATGTTTTCATCTGTGTTCCTACTCCAACAGTTCTTTCTCTGGAGATATATAGCATTCTCTGTCATAAATCTCTCAGAACTATCCAGGATGACTGTATTAGTGTTAGTAACAAAGTCTATCACATCTGATCACTCCACAATATTGCAGTTACTATGTATAATATTCTTCTGGCTCTGATTATTTCACTCTGCCTCAGTTCATGGAGGTCTTTCCAGCTCTTTCTGAAATCATCCTGTTCATCATTCCTTATAGCACAATAGTATTCCATCACCATCACATACCACAACTTGTTCAGCCATTTTCCAATCAGGGACATCCCTTCAGTTTCCAATTCTTTGCCACCACAAAAAGAACAGCTATAAATATTTTTGTATAAACAGGTCCTTTCCAATTTTTGCCCAGTGGAATTTTTTTTAAACCCTTACCTACCAGCTTGGAATCAATACTCTATATTTGTTCCAAGGCAGAAGAGCAGTAAGGGCTAGGCAATGAAGATTAAGTGACTTGCACACAGCTGGGAAGTATCTGAAACCAGATTTGAACCTAGGACCTCCCATCTCTAGGCCTGGCTCTCAATCTACTTAGCCACCCAGCTACACCCTCCCAGTGGAATTTTTAAGCAGTTTATTCATCACAATCTCAAACACTCTCTAGCTGTGTGACCCTAGACAAGTCATTTAACTGCTATTGTCTAGCCCTTACTATTCTTTTGCCTTGGACCCAAAGCACAGAAATGAAAGAAAGAAATGTAGTTACCATTTTAGGGTTCCAAGTTAAAACAAAACAGAAATTTCATCAATGATTCCACATGGTGGCTAGAAAGTTATTGTGCTACAAAATGGTATGTGCTACACTGGGAAAGTCTAGGTTCTTACTGTAAGGTTTGGGGTTTTTTAAGCCCCCTACAAATGTATCCATCCTTCCTACCCTAGTCCAAAGCTACTCCTGTAATGATTGATAACAAATATGGATAAATAGTAGAGGTGAGGCATGTTCCAAGCAACTAGAAGAAACTTCAGAGTTGTCAAAGTGAATAAGAGTTATAGGGTCAAAGATTCTTAGGAAAGTGCCCTGAAGACACTGCTGCCAAGGGAGGAAAGTATGATCTGTATTCTTGAATCACCATTTGATCATCTATGGTTACAAAAATAACCAAATTCTGGGTAGAACTTAAATGTGAATTCCCTGTGAATTCAAGGCTCCATGCACACTTCTATTTTTGTGGGTTGTTCTATGATCTCTCTTTTCTTCCCCCCCACCCAAGTATTATAAATCTAGAATATTATACTGGTAAAACCTCAAAGATGATTCGATGCTACCATTCTCTTTCTTAACCCTTCCTCCATTTCAACTAGATTCCCTTTACAACCCATGATAGCAAGACATAGTTCTCTAGACAGAAATATTTTCCAATGCTTCAATCAAAGATTTCTGCAACTGATTTGAGGATAAAAATTTTCCAAGAGAGTGGAAGCAAACCCTAAGGCAGTACCAAACTTCCCAGCATGTTACATTTCATCAGAAGAGTCTGTCACTAACATGTCTAAGATCATAGAGTTAATAAATTACAACTTGGGACATTTTTCTGCAACAAATGCTGTAATAGGTATACTGAATCATAAGTAAATCTAATATGCAGTTTTAAATTTAGAGAACTGAAAACGCAAGAAACTGATCCTCAAATTCAAAGGAGTTTCAATGTAGAGACCCGGATGTTTTACATAGCACCACATATGGGCAAAATGTGATGTTACAACCCCCTTCTAGTAGACTGAAAATATTAACTAAAAGGATACCAACTTTATGAAGTTACAAGTGTAAATTTAGTAGATCCTCAGACTTGAGAGGAAATTCTAAGGTAAAATAGAATTCTCAGGGCTCAAAAAAATAAATGAAGTATTGGGGGATAGGGGAGATGGGAGGGAAGATGAGCTATTAAATGAAATCCTCGGTTCCCATAGGAAGAACACATTAATCACCTATAAAGTCCTTCCCACATACCAAAATTTTTCAACACAATCTCTTAGGAGATTTTTCTTTCACATTGAGACTACACCTCAAGTTTTACAATGGATTTCAATGGAAGAAAATGGAATTCATTTTACAGCTAATTTTGCCAAACCTATATAGTTCATGAAAAAGGGCTCTGCGTTTACAAAAGGGTAATATTTTGTTAAGTAAGCAGAACCTACCACCTTATTTTCCTTTTAACATTTTTTGGATATCAATTTGGAACATCTAATCTGGAAAGGAAACATAGGAAACAGTTTCCTTGAGGGTTTTTTTATTTTGGGGGGGTTTGTTTTAAGTTGTTATATGTATGTGGAGAGTTTTCAAATGAAAATGGGGGAATTTTTTTAATCCACATTACTCAGTCACTACAGTGAAATAACTGTGCCAGTGATGTAACTATCAAAATGGGGTTATTCTATATATTTGTGACATTCCATAGTCATGGAAATACTTGATTCAAACTGTAGTGAAGATTTCACCATGACTCCAGGTTCAACCAGCAAGATCTTAGGGTACATAAATAGACTTCAAGTCAGGAAGATCTAGATTCACATCCGTAGCCAGACACTTCCTAGTTAGGTGACCCTAAGCAATCTTCCTAGGGTTCAGTTTCCTTATCTGTAAACCAAAGGGTCTAGACTTAATAATCTCTAATATTCTTTTCAGCTCTAAATCTATAATACTTCATAATTCATGTATCTCTTCCAGGAGAAACAGAAGCTAAAAAACTAGATCCTTCAGATTAGTCCATACCGGGCTCTGAAGTCAACAATGCCTATTAATATGTCCAACATTGTAGGGGATATCAAGGAATTTAGAATTCCTGTTCTCCAAGGCCTTACCTTCTATTATGGGACAAAATGTTATGATTCAAACTCAGAGCAATCTGAGTTAACTCATCCTTCCCCCACTCTTAGAATTTCTATGAACCAGAACACTATGGTATAGACGCAGATTAGTTTGAGTTAATTTTGCACCCAATTAGATTTACGTGAAACCAGTCATGAGCCTTTGGGACAAAAAGTGACTAAGAACACTCATTAGCAGTCATTCTCAAATGACATTCTCTTTTTTTCCCCTCAGAACTCATTTATTCTATAAATGTTAGAGGATTGAGGATACTCCCAAAGAGCTTTTATTTGTATGGGTAAAAGCTATTGGATTCACCATACTAGAAATTAAAATAGCTAAGTATTATTATAAAAAAAGAGTTTTGACCTTATTGATCACATGAGAGAGTTTCAGGAACCACCAAGAATATTTAGACCACATTTCAAGTGCTATTGTTCTAAAGATTAAACAGAAGGATTCCTAGATACCAAAATGTTCCTACAGACTGTTTTTACCTGAAGAAATAGGAGTCAAGAAATAGGATTTTGTTAAAGTCTTTGCTTGTCTGAGCTGTCAGATTCCATGTGGTCCATTATATCATGTGTGAAACCCCTCCCAAGTTCTCCTGATGTCTGGAAAAAGCACAGAAAGGTCCCAAGCATATTAGAGAGACCTCCATGGAGAATTTATGGGAAAACATGTACAGAAGTGGGAGAGGATGGGCAGTATAGATGGTCTCTGCTTGCATTATTGTAAGGAATATCCATATTGATGAGATCACTAACCAATTTTAATATTTGATGACTGAATTCATCATTATCAAGCTGATATTATGGATCACAAAACTAAAACTAGAGAGAAACTTAGAGGCCATTGAGTCTAAATCCTTCATTTTATAGAGGAGAAAATAGGGCCTGAGAAATTTCCCAGGATCACAGGGCTAGCAAGTGTCCAAATGTCAAATTTTAACTCAGGTCTTCCTGACTCACAATCCAGTGCCCTATCCACTACACCATACTCCTCAGAAATTTTACAACTTAGGATACTGAAGATCAATAAGTCAGTCAACATGTACCTACTATGTGAGAGACTCTGCTGAGTGTTGGGGGTACAAAGAAAGGCAACATTCCCTCAAAAAGTTCACAGTCTAAGACAGGAGAAAAATATAAACAACTATAAACAAGCAGGATAAATCAAAGATAATCAACTGAGGAAAAGAGGTAGCATTAATAAGATTGGGGAAGGCTTTTCATATAAAATTGCATTTTAGCTAACACTTGATAAAGCCAGAAAAAGAGATGAAGTTGAGAAGCCATTGGTATGAGAGATGGATTGAAGAGGAAGAGACTAGAAAAGATGAAAATATTAGGGGTTATTGCAAACATCAGGACAACTAGCTGTGTGACCCTGGTGAAGTCCCTTAACCCTGTCTGCCATAATTTCATCAACTGTAAAATAAGTAGGAGAAGGAAATAGCATACCTCTCCAGGATCTCTGCCAAGAAAACATCAAATGGGGTCGGTCACAAAGAGTCAGATAAGACTGAACAACAACAACATGGATAACACTGCAGATTCTTACCTGTAGAAATAATAATAATAATAATCACTGATTTATAGAAACTTTTAAAGTTCACAGAATATTTTATAAGATGTTATTCCATTCAAACCTCACAATCTAGGGTAATTCCTATAGATATAATTATACTCCTCTTACAGGTGAGGAACATGAAACTCAGAGGTTGATTTGTTTATGGGCAAGTCAGTTGTTCTTTGGGGGCTTCCATTTTCTCAAACATAAAATAAGTTTGAACAAAATAGCCTGTAAGTTCCCTTCTAACTCTGAATCTATAACCCTTTGACCTGACCACTGTCATATATTTGATGATAAATGGAAAATGGATTTGAATCTAGCACTTCCTGACTCTAAGTCTAGAATGCTATTAACTATTCCCTCATTCCTTTCACTGTGGTATTTGCATCTTGTTAACCTTCATCTCTTTGATTAACTAAGAATTCTCAAATCTTTCTGTCCTATAGAAATGTTAAAAGAGCTTTGTATTCTTTTTGAAGTTTTATTCATTCTTCCTTCTGTTTTTAGGATTTTGTCTATCTGCTTGGATGTTGTGCATTTATTGATATTTTATTCTCTATATATTTGCTCTTTCAACTTTTTTTTGTTTTGGCTATAATTCAGTATCTCTCTCCTTTTCCTTTGCTGGTAAAACTGAGTTACAAGGCTACCTCTCAGCCTCCTTAGATTTGGGGATATAGAATTTGCTGGCCTGGATCTCTATCTTGAGTAACCTCTTCAGAGATAAAACTGAAGCCATATGATTTCTAATCTCTTTTCCTTCAAGATTTGATACAGTCTCCTGAACTGATACTCCAATTCATATCTTCACTGTCATCTTTTCTTTTATATGGCTGGACAGAATCCACATCAGTCATTTCTTTCAGGATGAAGGGACCAGAGGGTAGTCAGGCAAACTAAGTATAGTAATGGAAACTCAGGAATAAACCTGTGAATTTTCTTGTGCTCACTTCCTTGGAGGCATTGGGGCTGGTGGGAGAGAGCATTCTAAATGTTAACATACTCTCTATAAAAAATTTAATGATGTTAAGGATTCTCTCTTCTGTGGATTTAGTTATAATCATTTTATATATGGTACATAATTCCTTTGAAGAGATGAAGTTGAAGATATTTGTAGTAAGTGATTAATCTACCATCTTGCTAAAATCATGTGCTCATCTGCATCAGAAAAATGCAAAGATGATAATTTCTCTGACCTCATCCTTACAAAGTTCTCTGTAGTATGCAAAAGCTATAGAAAAAAAAAAAAGCTTGGAAGAGATATGAGGTGTATGGTCCGAATTTCAGTCTGGCCCACCATCAAAACATCTTGCAAATATTATGACATCAGTAAGCTGGTTATCAGATACTTATTGTTCACTTTTTAGATAAAGTAGTGAGTGTGAAAATTGATTTGGGCACTATGGGAAATATCAAAGATGCAGTAAACATGCTCCCTTTTCTCAAGGAACTTACAAGCCTAACCATAGAACTAATGAATAACCTCTAAGAAGACATAAGAAAAAGGGAAAGGGGACTATGAGCAAGCCTGTAAAGAGCAGTATAAATAATATGCCTCCAAATAGTAAACCTGCAATTAATTATGTTATACTCTGGATTCCTCTTGAAGAATGATGGTCTTTTAAATCCAATCTCCCATATATTACATAGGAGGTAGTATTACTTAGTGTTCTCTTCAAGATGCCACTGATCAAATCCAGAAGATATTCACTGCTGATTATCATACAACAGTCATTCCTCTTGGAATTCCTACCAGGATTCAAATCCTTAAGGAATCATAGAAACTCAGATTTGGAAAAAACCTAAGAAACCATCTAGTCCAAACCATACTTGAATAAGAACTACTCCTACAACAAATTTTATAAGTAGCCACAGTCTTTGGTTGAAAAAATTCAGTGACAGAGAAAAACACAATTTCCAAAAACAGCCCATTTAAATTTTTAGGTAGATATGTTAGGAATTTTTTTCTTTAAAACAAGACTAAACTTGCCTTTTTCCAGACTACTATAGTCCTATGTATCTTATTGCATATATTTTAAAAAATTATTCTAAGGAGTCTATAGGTTTTACAAAATGGTTAAAAGGTCTATGACATAAAAATAGTTAAGAACCCTTCCCTATTGGAATGCAAAGTCCTGGAGGTCAGGGACTACCTTTTACATTTATATCCACAGCTACTAGTATAGTATTTGGAACCCCAGAAATCAATTAATAAGCATTTTTCAATCATTCATTCCAACGGTTTCTCCTACTTCTGCCCTTTTAATTCTTCTTGCCTTTTATTTTTACAGTTTGCTTTATTATTTTTATAACTCTGAGGCTCAAAGAGAACAAATCTCATTCCTCTTCTTTAAATTCTTAACGGTAGCTATAACTCCCCCATCCTTGGTCTTTTTATCTCCAAATAGACAGCCTTAGTCCCTTTGACTAATCCATATATAGCATGAACTTTGAAGTTATTTGCTATTTTAGTTGCTCTCCTCTGGACGGTTTCCAATTTATCAATTCTCTTCCTAAAATACAGGGTCCATAACCAAACACAGGACCCCAGATGTGTTCTGACAAGAGCAGAGAACCATTGGACAATCACCTACTTATTCTTGGAAGTTATCACTCTCTTCAAACAGCCCAAGATCGTGGTTTTGTTTGTAAGCTTGTTTACTCACTTGCTTGTGTTTATTTCTTTGTTTTGTCCTCCTTTTATGGCTGAGAAAACCAAGAAGTAACTTCATCGAGGTCACCCTGCAAGTTAGTGACCCAGCTGGGATTGCTGCGACTAGTAATTGAGCTGCCTGACTTTTCCTCCAGTGAGTGCTCTTTCCATTATGCCTCAGATCTGTCTGCACATGAGATATATGCCATGTGACCAAGTTCAGTGGGACATCCAGGTGATAACAAAGAAAATGTGTGAATCTTGGCAGAAAAGAGACCTCTGATCTGCTGCCAACAGCCTCAAACTCAGTCGGCAAAAATGTAAGCATGATGTTGCTTTAGAACTGGTCAGCAGCTCTGTGGGAAGGAAAAATAAAATAAAGACCCAAGGAGCTTGGAATAATAAGAAAATAAAGGCAGCACAACCAATTACAATATTTAGAAAGGAACTTCAGTCCAATATCTATTACTGGAACTACAGAGCCCATTGGGGGAAAGCCCAGATTCATTGACTGGTGAATTCATTCATTCATTCACTCTGATATTTATCAAGAGTTTTTTCTCCAAATAAATAAATAGCCTTAGTCCCTTTGACTAATCCATTATAGAGCATGAACTTGAAGTTATTTGCTATTTGGGTTGCTCTCCTCTGGATGGTTTCCAATTTATCAATTATGCCCCTTGGACTGTTGTCATAATAATAGTGAATCACAATCAGAACCTGAAAGTTTACAAAGCTTTCTTTACAATGGCTCTAGCAAGCAGAGTATATATCAGTAACCCTGTTCTACAGATCAGGAAACTGAGGCTCATCGTACTAGGCTCTATGACATTTTCATGAGCCTCTGACTCAAGGAACATATAACCTAACAAAGAGTCAAAATAGATGAGCACATATTGAATAAGTAGATTGACTAAGACAATTTATACCTAATGTAGAATGCTATAAGTATAAATCTGCCTATAAACCCCAAAGTGGACCTGACAGCTGAAGACCAAATGCAGTCTCAGATAAATTGGCAACTATTTGGATTTGTGAGTATCTCTGGGCTTCCAAAGTTGACCCACATTTGATCTAATTAACATAAATATTTGTTACTACTGTCCTTGTTATCATCCTTATGCTTGTTAGGAATGACATATTGTTTCTTATCTATTGGAGTTTTACCTTGATTAATGTTCAAAACAGTGGAGGCTTTAATTATCATAGTGGATAACATGAGTACTAGAATTTCATAAAATTTTAGGGTTGGAAAGAGCCCTCAAGATTCAAGTACTTATTGAGTATTTACCATATGCCAGGTGCTAGGGATATAGAAAGGAAAAAAAAGAATACATGCCTGCTAGCTTATATTCAACTAAGAGAAATCTTCTGTATTCAAAGAAATCCATTACCAACCACTTATTTTATTATTTAGAGGTAGGTAGATGGCAGAGTGAATTGGGCCTGGAGTCAGAAGGATATGAGTTCAAATTTGGCCTCATATTCTTATAAGCTATATGTTCCTGAGCAAGTCACTTAACTTCATCTGCCTCAGTTTCTTCATCTAAAATGCAGATAATAATAGCACCTACCTTTCAGGGTTATTGTGAGGATTGTAATAATTAAATGAGATAATATTTATAAAGTCATTAGAAAACCTTAAAGCACTATATAAAATGCTAGGTAGCCAACTAGAAATGGTGGTGGTGGTGGTGATGGTGATGGTAGTAGTTGTAGTAGTAGTAGTAGTAGTAGTAGTAGTAGTAGTAGTAGTAGTAGTAGCAGTAGTAGTAGTAGTAGTAACAGGAGGAAGAGGAAGAGGAGGAGAAAGAGGAGTGATAGTGGTAATGGTAGTAGTAGTGGTAGTGGTAGTAGTAGTGGTAGTAGTAGTAGTAGTAGTAACAGGAGGAAGAGGAGGAGGAGGAGAAAGAGGAGTGATAGTGGTAGTGGTAGTGGTAGTGGTAGTGGTAGTGGTAGTGGTGGTAGTAGTAGTAGTAGTAGTAGTAGTAGTAGTAGTAGTAGTAGTGATTCTGAACTTAAGACTAAATAAAAAAACTAAAATCCGCATTTCTATATACACAATAGAACACAAACTAAGGAGCTACACACACATACCCATTTTGACAGATGGAGTCTCCAATCTCTACAGTGCCCTGATGGTCCTCAACTAATCCTACTGGGCCATGTGGTTGAGATCCAAAGGGCTTAAAAGAATTATTTAAGATCATACAGTCATTGAGTCAGTGGCAAAATCAACACAAGAAACCAGATTTTCTGATTCTTATTTGTAGCTACTTCTTTCATACCATATTGCTTCCTTCCAAGGAGGGAAATCTGTGACTAATCAAGACTGGCTGAGGCTTTCCATTCATCAGGACTCTAAAAGCTAAATCAATATACAAGCATGTTAAGTGTCTACTGTGTGCCAGGCACTATGTACCAGGCACCATGTTAAATGCTGGGGAAATCAAGACATAAGGGCAAGCCTCATTCTCAAGAATGTGCCGTTCTATTGGGTAGGAAGATACGCAATAAAGTGGATCCAAGGTAGTTTACAGAGAGAATGTGTTAACGGTTGGAGAGATCAGAAAGGGCAAGAAAGGTGTCACATAGAAGGTGGTGATTAAACTGAACCTTGAAGGGAACCAGTGATTCTAAAATAGACAGAAGTGAGGAAAAAAACATTTTAGACATAGAAAAGAGCCAGTGCAAAAGCTCAGAGATGTATTCAGACAGCAATGTGTTTAGATGGCAAAATATGGAATTCATTGAATATTATGAAGAGGGCTGAGTGACCAGGATGTGAATAGGTTTAGAAATGCCCAAGCAGAGGAGTTTCTAATTGGTCCCAGAGGTAATAAGGAGTCACTTGTGTTTTTTAGTAGATTAGAAGTGGGGGAGACAGTGCTCTTTACGAAAAGAACTTTGGGAGTTTTGTGAAGGATGGATTGGAGTGGAGAGAGACAAGGCATGGAACACAATGAAAAGGCTATTGCGATAGTTCCAAACAGTTGATGGGGGGTTTTGTTCTTGGTAAGGAGGGGATATATGTAAGAGATGTTGTGGAACCAGAAACTAGAAAATTTGGAAGCATAACTTCATTTCATTTCAAATTCAACAAACAGCCAATATGGTACCAAGGAAACAAAATCAAAATGGCTTAGTCCTTTCCCTCAAAAAGCTTTCATTCCACTGGGTTGGAGGCAGAGGATATAAACTGATTAGTACATACATACAGATAAGTATAAAGTCAATTATATGAGAATTTTTGTTGTTCAGTCATTTCAGTCATGTCAAATTCATTGAGACCTCATTTGAGGTTTTCTTGGTAAAAGTATTAGCCAGAGTGATTTCCCTGCCATTTCCCCCTCCAGTTCATTTTACATATGAGGAAATTAAAGCCAACAGGATTAAGTGACTTGCCCAGGATCACACAATTGGTAAGTATCTGAATTGAGATTTGAACTCAGGTCTTCCTGACCCTAGGGCCAGTACTGAATCCATTGTACCATCTAGCTGCCCATGTGAGTTTAGAGACAAAGGAAAGATTAAGACAAAGTACTCTACCAGGTCCATAACTATATTAGAAAGCAACAGTCATCAAAACAATCTGGTATTGGCTAAGAAAGAATAATAAATCAATGGAATAGATTAGGCACTCAACACACAGTAGTAAATTATCATAGTCATGTAATATTTAACAAACCCAATGACTCAAGCTTTCAGAAGAATTCATTATTTGACAAAACTGCTGGGAGAACTAGAAAACAGTATGGCAGAAACTAAACACAGACCAATATCTCACACCATATACCAAAGTAAAGTCTATAAATAGGATATATGATTTAAAAATAAAGAGTGAAATCATAAGAAAATTAAAGGAACATAGAAGAGTTTCCCTGTCAGATCTACAGATACGGGAAGAATTTATGTCCAAACAATAGATAGAGAATATTATGAGATGTAAAACAGTTAACTTTGATTACATTAAATTAAAGGGGGTTTGCACAAACAAAACCAGTGCAACCGAGGTTAGAAAGGAAACAACAAAGTGAGGAAAAATGTTAGAGTAAGGGTCTCTAATAAAGGTCTCATATCTTAAATATATAGAGAACTGAGTCAAATTTATAAGGATACAAAATATTCCCCAAATGGCAAATGGCCAAAGATAATCAATTTAGTGGCTGAATGGAGAATGGATTGGAGAAGGGAAGAGACTAGAAGCAGGCAGATCCACCAGCAGCCAATTTAAATAATCAAGGTATGAAAGAGATAATGACCTGCACTAGAGTGGTGGCAGTGTCAGAGGAGAAAAAGGGGCATATTCAAGAGATATTGCAAAGGTAAAATCAACAGGCCCTGGTAAAAGATCAAAAATGAAGGGCAAGAGACAGTGAAGAATCCAGGATGAATCCTAGGTTACCAATCTGAGTAAGTGGGAAGACCATATTACTATCTTCAGTAATAGGGAAGAAAGGATGGGGGGGAGATTTGCAGAGAAAGATAATGAATTACATTTTGGAAATATTGAGTTTAAGATGTCTTCTAAACATCCAGTTCCAGATGTCTGAAAAGCATTTGGAGATGTGAGATTAGAGATCAGCTAGAGAGTTAGAGGTAGGATAAATACATCTGAAAATTATCCGCAGAGAGGTGATAATTAAATCCACCAGAGCTGATGAAAAATCACTAAGTGATGTGGTATAAAGAGAGAATAGAAGAGGGCCCAGGGCACAACACTAAGGACCACCTGTGGTTAGAGTGTGTGATCTTTAGGAAGATTCATCAAAAGAGATATGGAAAGAGTGGCCATAGAGATAACCTGAAAACCTAGAGAGGAGAGAGTGTGAAAGAATAGAAAATGATCAACAGTGTTGAAGGTTGAAGAGAGGTCAAGGAGAATAAGGATTGAGAAAAAGACAGAATTAAAAGATTGTTCAAGCAGAAAGATTATTCTGGCAGCAGAAGGAAAGATGGATTGGAGAGGGAAGATACTGGGAGCAAAGTAAACAAGAGAACTTTCAGTAATTGAGTTGCTTTATCACACTCCCCAGCAAAAAAATTCCAGTGCTTGCAAAATCAGATTAATTAGGAAATGCTTAACAAAATAAATATAATTACAATACAACATGGATAATGTTAATTTGGGGGTTTATGCAGTCTGTAGAGAGCTGTCTCTATTTGAGTATGATACCAATGATTTAGACAATATGCAAAAAAGAAACTGAAAGTTCAGTGGAGAAGTGTATGAGTAGAGAGAAGGGGACAGATGTAAGGGATAGTGTAGAAATAGAAAAAAACAGGACTGTGCAATTTATTATGGGTAATTGGGTGGCATAGTGAATAAAGCACTGGACTCGGAGTCAGGAAGACTTTTCTTTCTGAGTTCAAATCCAACCTCAGACACTTACTAGCTGTGTGATACTAGAGAAGTCACTTAACCACTGGCCTTGGTTTCTTATCTGTAAAATGAGCTGAAGAAGGAAATAGCAAACCACTCCAGTGTCTTGTCAGGAAAATCCTAAATGGGGTCACAAAGAATCTGACACAACTCAACAACAACACAATTGGGCGTCTGTCAGCTCTTGATTAGGAAACTTGGTAGGGAGTTAGATGTGTGATAAGCCTATGGACTCCTTTTTTAGAATAATGGTTGTTGCTTACATTATTAATCTAAGAAAATGCTAAATTTCAGTTAGAGAATGAAGAAAAGAAAAATGTAATTTTTCCCACCCAAGTTCATAGACCCCCTAACATCTTGTCTATGCAAGAATCCTTGTCTATGAGAATTTGGAATATAGGAACTTATTTAATATATGACATTTTATTAAAGGCATCTACCCCAAATAACTGCATAACTTTACTATATTCATTCATACTTCCCTTACCCAGACTTTCCCAGAAGCCCTTAATCTACTCAGAGTTTCCCTGGGGTCTGGGGAACCCTATAATCCTTAAGAGGTGTCACATATTGGAATGCAGGCTTGGGGCACATTGGACTTCATAGTTGGGAAGGTTCTCAGAAACTGCATTTAATTATCACTACTAGTTTCTCTGTCCCTTTTAGATCTCCAAACTGGGGGTCACAGTGACTGTTTTTATTGGTCTGCAACATATTGAAACCATTTCTACATATTGATACTGAATATCTTGGCCAAATTCTCATGAAAATCACTCTGTGTGCTGTACAACTGAGCCACTTTCTAATGTTAAACGTCTCGGGATATTTTATCTTCACAAATACATACCAAAAGCAATTAAGTTCAAACTATGGACTAAAGCCTTTGCCAGTTTCTATTCTTTAGATCACATATGTGAGTGGAAGTTTAGAAGTTCAAAGACCTCTTAACAGATCAAATCTCTCTTTTTAATTTTGTCTTTGTGAGGAAAAAAAATTCCCTCCAACTTACTTTATGGCATCCACTTGGGATACTGAATGTTTAGAGGGGTTGTCTGCCTCAAAATAGTTCTAGCTTCCTTTATCATAGGCAAAAGCAAAATCTATCTCCTCCTCTTTGTGAGGTGGTTCTAATTGACTAAGAAAATTGGGTGAAAAGAAGGCAACTGAGGTAAGCAACCCAGAGCAAGCGGATGAGTTTAGTCAGGTGGAAGGTAGCCCTGAACACCTCACATAAATTTGACAAAGAAAGCAAAATCCAACCATGCTATTGTGTGTGTTTTTTTTCTCCCAAATATTGTAGCTGTGATATAATGGAAACTACCTGACATTTTAGTTCTATTTAATTGACCAAGTAAGTGATTTGTTTCAACTTTGT
Source organism: Monodelphis domestica (assembly GCF_027887165.1). NCBI lineage: Eukaryota > Metazoa > Chordata > Mammalia > Didelphimorphia > Didelphidae > Monodelphis > Monodelphis domestica. Next base: position 635,509,590 of record NC_077227.1, read on the forward strand.
TCCTTCTCTTTTTTCCTTCTCATTCTCTCCATCCTTGTTCTTAAGACTTAGTTTCCTTAGTTACTCAAGACCTCTCCCTCTCCCTTTCCACCCACAGCTTCCTAGGATTCTATGTATCTCTTGTTCTGACCTCTGTGAATACCACATTTCCTTTGAAAGCTGATGAAGTCCTTTTTCCCTCCAAAGAGAATTACCACATCATTGGACATGTGGTTGAATTATGCTTGTTGAACTTCCTGGAAAACCCCAGAAACACTTAAAAACTTTGTAGATCTTTTCTCAAATTTATCTTTAAACACTGGGTTTCAGAAGAAACACAATGGTTGCAGCATCAAATAGAAGTACTTAATACAATTCATTAGGTGCTAAAAAGCCTCTCCCTCAGAAATGCATATTTGACCCATCCAGAAATAATTATTTTTTTTTCTTGATGTGGTTGGAACTTTGCTCTGAGGTTAACCAAATGACGTCACCCAGAGAATTGACTCCCTTCCCTCAAAATTGTTCAAGTCTCACCTGCTTCAAGAAGCCCTCGAAACTAGCTCCATATTGTTTCAGCCCTCCTAGTAATTCCCTCTCCTCCCCATCTTTTCCTGTTCTCATCAGCTCATTCTTTAGAACTTATGTTGGTTATATAGACAGATGCTGAGCGACACATTTTCATTAGCTTTACCTCCTCCAGATTTCCACTTCCTTTGGAAGTCTAAAAGATTAATATCAAATGGAAGTGCTATTTATCATGACTTTCACTGAAGTTTTTGTTTCTTATTCCATTAAGCACAAGACACCCTCTCTGACTTCTTACCATTCCAAAGTCTTTACTATCTCCTCCTCGCCTCCACTCCCTTCCCCTCCCCCTACCACCAGGACCCATTTCTTTGTCCCAGGACAAATGTATGATGTCCTGGGACAGATCTATCCTAAGACCAAGATGATAACTTATCTGAATTCGCTGTCCCACTCACTACAAAGGCTTTTCCTAACCCTTTTTTGTCTCCTCAAAAGTTCTATAGGTCTCCGTCCTTACCCAGCTTCCCAGCCAAGAACTTTGCTTCATATTTCACTGAAAAAAAATGTGACCATTCATTAAGAGCTTCCTCTTCTCCCCCTCCTAATCCTCATTTCACATCACTCAGATGCCTTACACTATCATCGTTCTCCCCTGTCTCACATATAGAGGTAACCCTTCTCCTTCCTGCCAAGAAAAACCTCTCTGCACCCATAAATGATCCCATTCCGTCCCATCTTCTCCAGAAGATTGAATCTTCTACCATTCTTTCTCACTTATTTTCCATCTCTCTGTGTGTCTCCTGCTTGTCTACTTTCTGTTGAAAAATATGCTCATCTCCCAAACTCAAAAAGTTTTCATTTGGTACATATCCTTTGATCCTGTAATACCCCTACTGGATCCCAAGAAATCATAAAAGGGGAAATTTATATATTTGTACTTGTATATTTGTATAAAATATCTATAGCAGTCCTTTCGTGTTGGCAAAGAATTAGAAATTGAGGGAATATCCATCAATTGAGGAAGTTGCTGTATATGGTGGTGATGGAATGCTATTGTGCTATAAGAAATGAGTGGGATTCTTTGAGAAAAAGCTGGAAAGATCTACATGAACTGATGCAGAAAACATAAGCAGAATTAGGAGAATACTATACATAGTAACAGCAATATCATACTATGATTAGCTATGAAAGACTTAGCTACTCTCAGCAATACAATGATTTGGGACAATTCTGAAGGACTTATGACAAAGAATGCTATCAAGAGGAAGAACCAGTAGATTCCAGTGTAGATCAAATTGGGGGTTTTGGCTTTATGTGAGTATTGTCTTGCAAAAATGATCAATATTGAAGTATATTTTTATGATAATATATGTATAATCCAAATCAAATTGTTTACCATCTCCAAGAGGCAGGAGGGAAGGGAGAGAGGAAGATAATTTGGATCTCATAATTTCAGAAAATGTATGTAGAAAATTATTTTACATATAATTGGGAAAATAAAATATCTTTGGCTAAAAAAATTTTTAATAAAAAAAGCCTTCATTTGGTCTATCCTTACCTGGTAGTTAATATACAACATCCTCTTTTTCATGGATAAACTCCTTGAAAAGGCCATAGACAATAAATTCTGCTACTGCCTTTCCTTGAACTTTCTTCTTCACTCTCTACAGTCTGACTCTGATCTTCTCCCTCACCTAAAAGTGCTCTCTCCAAAGTTAACAATATCTTCAGGGCCAAATCCACTGGCCTTTTCTCAGTCTTCATCTTTGTATCTTTACCCCTTTGTATCCATCTCTCTTCCTTGATAATCTCCATTTTTGAGTTATCATTTATTTTAATTTGTATACATAACAATATAATAAGTAATACGACAATAATATATGTGATTTGATATAAATCTGCATTAAGTTATAATAAATATGCTTATCCTAGAGAAAAAAATTCTCTCATTAGCTATGTCCAAAAATCTCATTCTTTTTTCCCCTATATACCCCAAGAAGGCAGATAATGTGATATATTATGACATAACACATATTTCCCTGTTCATCACATTGTGAAGCAAGACACATATTGCTTACACAAGAGAAAAATTTGCGGAGGAAATAAAAGTGAAGATAGTCTCTTCTAGCTAGGTTTTAATGATACCTCTCTCTTGGTTCTTCTACTCATCTGATCATTCTTTCTGTCTCCTTTTCCAGATATTTATCCATGTAACCATGAGTAATGTTCAAGGCTCTGTCTTGGGTCCTCTTCTCTTATTCCTCCATATTATTTCTCTTGGTTAGGACCTCATTCTGAATTTCATGGATTCAATTATCAGCTTTATTCAGATGATGCTTGAATATATTCACCTGTAGCCTCTTTTCTGTCCTTCGTCTCTCCTTGCATCTATTACTATCTATTGGATATCTCAAACTATATGTCTTGTAGACTCCTTAAATTTGATATGTCCAAATGAGAAATCATTATCTTCCCCCACCATTTCTTTCTAACTTTTCTACTGTTGTCATGAATTCCACCATCCTCCCAGGCACCAAGTTCACAACTTAAGTATCATCCTTGAGTCCTCACTCCCTCCATATCAAATCAGCTGCCTGGTCTTCAACATTTCTGTCTTGGTAACATCTCTTGCATATGACTTCTCTCCACTTATACAGCCACCACTCTCGTGTAGTAGGTCTTTATCATCTTGCAGCTGAATGTTGCAATAACCTCCTGATGGCTCCCTGCCTGGGGTCTTTTCCCACCCCAGTTCATCCTCCACTCAACTATCAAATTGATCTTCCTTAAGGACAGATCTGACCAGGCCAGTTCCCTACTAAATAAACTCCAGTGGTTTTTTTTTTAAATTCCCAGGATTAAATATGAAATCTTCTGTTTGGCTTGGAATGGGAGGTAGGATTTTATTATATTTTATTTCTTCTCATAATAAATTTATATATTTTCCAGATTACATGTCAATACAATTTTTATTATTTGTTTTCTAATATTTTTCGGTCCATGTTCTCTCTCCCTCTTACCCCTTACCCTTCTCCCCTCCCCAAGAAGGCAGGTAATATGATATAAGTTATAGATATATCATAGGATAAATATTTCCATATTCATCATGCTGTGAAAGAAGACACATATTGCTTTCACTAGAGAAAAATTCATGGAGGAAATAAATTTCTCTGTTGGGTTTTTAAAGCCCTTTATAATCAAACCCCTTCCAACTTTTTCAGGATTCTTATTATTGTCCCCTACCAGTGTTCTGTGATCTAGTGACTGTGGCTTCTTTGGGGATCCTCATACGGCAAACTCCATCTCCTGTGCATTTTCCCTGGCTGTCTCTCATACACAGAACTCCTCTCTCCCTTCATCTGCAGCTGTGACTTCTTTTCGATCTCAGTCAAAGATCTACCTTCTGTAGGGAGCTTTTTTTTTTTTCTAAACTTCCTTGAGAGTACTACTTTCACTCTGGAATCACCTCCAATTTATCTTCTCTCTTTTTTTACATAGTTACTGGCATGTTTTCTCCCCCATTAGACTCTGAGTTCCTTAAGAGCAGAGACTATTTTTTGCCTTTGTATCCCACAATACCTGAAACATAATAAGTGCTTAATAAGTGCTTGTGGACCTGAATTACTTAGATATCAGTATTTTAATTGTACCTTAGAGGACCAGGTCCCTGTCAGGGACCAAGGGTCAGGTATTATGCTAAGCCTAGAGCATAGAAAGACAATAATAATAATAATAATATGCATATGTCATAGTTATTATTTGCTAAGCACTGTGCTCATCACTTCACAATTGTCTCATTTGATCTGCTCAGCAACACTGGATAATAGGAGCTATTATTATCCTCATTTTACTGGTGAGAAAACTAAGACAAACAGAAGTTAAGTGATTTGCCAAAGCCCACATGGCTAGTAAGGGTCTGAGACTAGATTTGAACTCAGGTCTTTTTGACTCCAACATTAGTGCTCTGCCCAGCCCTCTATCCACTGCACCACCTAGTGGCCTCAAAAATTTTAGATTCCTTACCTACCCTCAAGGAGTTCATATTCTCCAGGGGCATATAATATATCCACGTGTAAATAAATTAAAAGTATGTATACTTATACTATATTTTAATATATAATTACTATATATTTTATATATAATTTACTATACAACATAATCTCAAGTGAGAGGTCAGTCAGTAAACAAGAATTAATTAAGCACTTACTATGTGGGAAAGAGATTATATCTGTCCTATGTTTTGAGGAAAAGTAATTATACTGTGAAGTAGGGGTGAGAAGGCATAGCATTCTAGCCATAAGGGACTCCATTTTACACAATGATTTTAATAATCCCAAACTTCTTTCTGAAAAAATAATTCATGTTTCTAATACTAATATTCTAGTTTATGAGTCATAGACCACTATAGTTTCTGAAGAATTGAAAACAAGTATTACCTTGTTTGTCATTTCTTATGACACAATATAATTACATTAAAGATGACCACAAAGAAACCTGGAAAGATTTAAATGAACTGATGCAAAGTGAAGTGAGCAGAATTAGGAAAACATTGGACATAATAATTTATGATGATCAACTGTGAATGACTTAACTATTATCAACAAGGCAAAGATCCAGGACAGTGTTACAAGGGAATCACTTTAAAAGACTGATATATATTAATTTAAGGTCGCCAAGGAATTCAGCTATGTAATTCCTAAATGAAAAACTCAAGTCAGCCGTCAGCCTTTTTTGGAGTTTAATTACAATAGGAGCAAGAAAGGAATTAGAGATAGAGAGAAAGAAAAAGGGAGAGAAGGGAATAGGGCTTAAATACCCCTTCTGTTTAGGCTGGGCCAAAAGGCCCAAGCCCTTAGATAGCTGGGGCAAAGAAAAGAGATCAGTCCCTATCACTCACGTGACCAAAATGGAGAAACAGTCTCAGAGGCCCCCACCTTCAGCTTCCTTCAGCGCAAGCTTCTCCGAGTCCACCGCAATCACCCCGACCAAACTCCTCAACTCCCCTCAAGTCCCCAGACCCTCCTATCTTTTCAGGAAACCATCCAAGTCCCTCCTCTCAGTTCACCCATCTACCAATCACTGTTCATCAATTTCCCTGTGCCAATGGAGGCTCTAGCTTAACCCAGGACCGCCCAGAGGTTTCTGGCTTTTGCACATGTCTGTTGAAGGTCATATTTTCAAATGATTAAATCTATACTCCTTTGCTACAGCCCTTTCTAAATCCTGTTAACTTGAGTATGGTAGAGATTGGAATAATTAAATTTTGATCTAGGCTGCAGCCCTTACTCAATCCTGTTAGGACTGAATAGGGTGGAGATTTATTCCAAGTATCTCCATTGTATCAATTCTAAAATCAATCATGATTCAAAGAAATTCCTGTTCTATGCTTAAGCATAGGTCAAAGTCCTTTCCATTGTTCAGCAAAAGGTTTCTGTCCTAAAGTAATCTGAAGAAGGGAAGAGAAGGAACCTCCCATGCCAATGGGGTTCCCATTCCAATAGACTATCAGTAAGAAATTTTCCAAGTATGAAATATCCCAATGGTGAAATTTCCAACATTTATAAGTCTAAGGAATTTTGAGGTTTACAACAGCTCCAAAGGATTCAATGTCAAAAAAGGATATCCTCAATTTTGATCAACAACAAAGTTTATTATAAATCATGCAACAAGGATTTTCAATACTACAAAAATAAATAAGATTCAAATTGGAAAATGGATGAAGGAATCTCTTTGTTAATAAAGATATAACAAAGAAAACAATAATAAAAAACAATGATATTTTACAAACATTCTACCTAAACATTTAGCAGAATATACCAATGATTAAATTGTCTCACAATGAAAATTTTAAAAAGAAGAAAAGGAAAAGGATATGTACTATCACAGAAGGAATAGTTGGACCCCAAATACAGGCTGAAACATGTCATTCTTTATTTTATTTCCTCCATGAATTCTTCTCTAGTATAAGCAACATATGTCTTATTTCACAACATAATGAACAAGAAAATATATATGAAAATATATGTACAACCTATATCATATTACATACCTTCTTGGGGAGGTAGGAGAGGTAGGAGGGAGGGAAAGACCAGGAATATCAAAATGTCAGAAAGTGAATATTAAAAATTATATCAGCATGTAATTAAAAAAAGAAAATGAGCATTACCCAAATATTATTGAAGATAAGAGTAGTAGTAAATACCATTTATATAACACTTTAAAGTTTTCAAAGCACTTTAAATATATTATCTCATTTGATCCTAATAATCTTGTAAGTTATATGCCTTCATTATATTTTACAGATGAGTAAATTGAGATTTGAGTGGAATTAGTGACTTGCCCAAGGTCACACAGCTAGTCAGTGCCAGAATCCAGATTTGACATCAAGTTTTCCTGACTCCAAGTACCACTATCTACTACACCATCTTGCCCTATATCAATAGTTTCCTGGTGTTTGTGAAGGAGGGGCAATACATTACAAATGAGAAATTGTGAATAACTAGAGTAATAGACATCATCAAAGAGATGTATGAAGAAAAAGAGAAGATGGAAATGATGTGTTATTGAAACTTCACAACATTAAAAGAAAAAATCAGGGGAGTCTCCCAATATTTTGGATGTTCTCTTTGTAGTGAATGTTTAGGATAATATAGAAATGCATAGCACATCATGTGTAGGCATGGAAGGGTTGTGATCTGCCTCTTCACAGGGATTATCTACATCAAATTCTCCATTAATCTATTTGAGTTGAATTGAGTCTTAGATGAGTAGCTTTCTCTTTTCCCCTCAAATTTAAAATTCCAAAGCTCTGGGGTCTCTGGATAATGTAGCCTAGTGGAGAGAATGAAAGGCTAAGTGTGTGGTTTCACTTGTCCACAGAACAAAGGTCTGTATTTCATTAGACATTGTTTCAGGAGACATTTTCTGAGCTGGGTAATAGCTAAAAAGCATTTTTATCCAGAGAAGTTGTTTTTTTTTAAATTTCCAGTATTTATCTCAGGTATTTGTAGGATTTCAAACCTGCAAAACACCCTTGCTTTGTTTTTGCTATTCACCAAAATGTTCTATAAGAGAAAAAATTTCTTGAGTTTCTATTGTTCTTTACAAATTAACTAAGCTTCTTTAAAATACATCCAAATCCTTTCCTGAGCACCTGCTTTCCACAATAATTTTTCAAAATGTGCCCAAACAGCCCCAGACATTCTTTAGCACCTATATTTTCATGGTACACAAATACATGTTCAATGTAACCAAATCCACCAATAAATGAGTCAATGTATCATCTGGAAGTTTTGTCTACATCAGACTCAGTAAGCAGGTTAGGAGAATTATTCTCATCTAACTATAAAATGTTAGTTGAATTCAATAGATATGTAGTTGTTAGATCAGTCTGCCAAAAATTTTATCTGTGGTTCATCAACATAAAAGGATTCCCAGTGTGGAAACTCCTTCCAGTGATGCACATTAGCAAACAATCTATAATTTATAGAATTGCTCATGGTCAGGCAGTAATTAAATGTCAGAAGTAGAACTTGAGCTCTTGTCCTTCTCCATGATCGATTTTCTAACTAGTGTATCATACTGCCTCTGAAATCTTTCATTATTAGATTCAGAATATATAAATAGCACCCCACTTAAGTTTGATTATCCAAGAATCAGTCACACAAAATTATCCCTTCATTAATGGAGCAATATTGGTAAAATAATCAACAAAATTAATCATGCCGAAGAAAACAAAACATCTAAAGTTACATTAGATACAGAAAAGCCTTTGAAAAAGCACATTCTTTTATGTTATTAAAAATATACAAAGTATAAGCAAAAATAGATTGCTACATGACAAAAATCTATTTAAAACTAAAAAGCAAGCGCTATTTGTCATAGGGATACAGTATGGACATTCCCAATAAATACAGAAATAAAGCAAGGATGTCCCTTTATTATTAGACATTCCCCACTATTATTAGACATCATTCTAGAAGTTCTATTAATAACAATAAGAGAAGAGAAATAAATTAAAGAAAGATAGGCAAAAAGGAAATAAAACTATATCTATTTGCTGATGACATCATTACTTACTTTAAAAATCTTAGCGAATAAATAAACTACAGTCACATTTTGTTATAAAGAATTGTGTACTGAAAAGTATTTTTCAGCAATCTATAGTGGAAGATTATAATTTTAGGTAATTTCAGGAAGCTAACACCCTGTTTCGCATAGGTTCAATGTATCATCATTCATATTTTTTTTTACTTTTGCACCATTTTGTAGAATATTACCCCTCAAAAGTTGAGAATTGACTATATAAATGATGTGAAATCACAATAAATCTTGAAGTTGGGGAAGTTAAACACAGGAATCTAATTGTCTGTAATTGAAATAATTAACAGAATACAAAATAAACCCACAAGCATCAGTAGCATTTCTGTGTTAAAATCCAGAAAGCACAATAAAAATATAAATCCCTTTCAAATTGGCTACAAAAAGCATAAAATATTTGAGAATCTATCTCTCAAGGAAGACTCAATATTTTTATAACTGTAATTATAAAATACTTTTTTTAAATATCAAAAATAACTTAAACAGCTGGAAGAATATTTAGGCATGGCTGGGTCATGTCAATATGACAAATGACAGTATTATCAGTTAATTTCCAAATTTAATGTTTTGCCAGGGAAATTACCAAAGGGATACATCTTAGAGTTAGGCAAAATAATAAGCAAAATTCCTTTGGAGGAACGTAAGAGCTAAAATAGCAAGGAAGATAATGAAAAAAAGGCAGTAATAAAGAGGGATAGCACTGTCATCCTTCAAACTTTATTATAAAGCAACAATCACCAACATCATTTGGCACTGCATTAAAAAAATAGAAAAGCAGCTCTATGAAATAGTCTAGATAAAGAAGAATCAGAAATAGTAGAACTCAACAACTCAGCATTTAATAAACCCCATGATATAATTTACCTGAAGAAAAACTTCATATTTGATAGTAGCTACCAGAAAATCTATACAGCAATCTGGCAGAAATTTGGCTTCAACCAGCACCATGTACCTTACTCCATATTCCACAAAAATTCAAAATGGATTTATTATATAAATATTAAATATCATAACAGGAAAAATTAGAAGAAAATGGATTTTATATCTTTTATAGTTTTAGGTAGTGGAAGAATTTCTAACCAACCAAGTAATAAAAGTGATTACAAATCATAAAATAAATAATTTTGATTAAATGGCATTGGATAGTTTTGCATAAATAAAATTAATCCATCTAAGAAGTGGCCAACTAGCAAAAAAATATCTATGCAAAATACCCCTGATAATGGTTTGATATTTAAGATCTAGGCAACAGATAGGAATATATAGGACCAAAAGACATTCCTTTATCAATAACTGGTCCAAGGATATGAACAGACAATTCTCAAAAGAATTGTAAAATAATCAAAATCATATTTTAAGGATTAATCAAAGTCAGAAGGGTTATAGGGAAATAGATGTAGCTAGTAGAGCTATGAATTGTTATGACCATTCTGCAACGTAATTTAGAATTATGTAAAGTGACTCAAATATCAACATTCTTTGATCCAGAGATTCCACTGATATGAGTATATACTCTAAGGAGGTCTTTGATAAAGAGTCTGGTCCCATCCATACACACTTAAATATTTATAGTAGTAATGTTATTTTTGGTAGCCAAAAACTGGAAACAAAATAGTTGTCCATCAATTGGGGAATGGATAAATAAATTATGGTACAGGAATGTAATGGAATATTATTTTTCTATAAGAAATGACAAATGTGGTAAATATAAAGCATATGATGCAAATGAAGTAGGTAGAGCTAAGAAAAATGATATCAACACTGTAAATGGAAAGAACAACCACCACAAAACAATCCAAACTAAATGTTGCAAAAGTATCACGACCAAGCTTTGGTCTAAAGAAGACATATTAGAATGTACTTCCTACCCCTATAGAGGTAATGGTTCAAAGGCATAAAATAATGCTTATAATGGACTTTTTTTGGTGTATTGATACTTTTACTGAGTTTTTCTCTTTTTTATTTAAAAAATTATTTGTTATAAGAGGTAGCTTTTGAGGATAGGGAGAAGAAACATGGGGAAAGTGAGATAATACAAAAACAAAAGCCATCAATAAAAATCTTCACATTGGCTACTTAATCAATTGAAAATACTTTATTTATTTTTCATTGAAACACATTCAATCTGAGGAAATCTATAGTTGCATATGAACAAAATTTTAATAATACTTATCTTAGAATTCACCATTCATGTCAGATATTTCTGTAAAACTTGTGACATTTTACTATAATTTAATAAATATCAGTTATCTATTTACCTTGATGAACATCCATCTGAATTAAAAATATGCCAGTGTTCTGGACATCAGCATGACCAAGATTCCCAATTAATTTGCTGATATGATCAATAATAGAGTTTCCTGTCATTGAAGAAATCAGCATTCATGAGTACTCCTTCCACCTCTTTTGAAATTTGTTCTAATTCTGTTTGAGTCTGTGCTGCTAGCCTAAGTAAACAAGAATTTGAGAAACAACTTTGCATCCTACATCATAGTTTACATTTACTACTTCTTCTCAATTATCCTCCCCTTATACCACCAGAATTTTTTCTCTCTTTAGCAGTAACCTTAATTCCATTGATCACTGAGGCAGAAATGCTGTTCCTCAGCTAGTTCTGTCTTCATTAACTCCCAATTATGAAGTGGAAGACTAGTGATGTGACCAAAAATATTCAAAACCTGACACTTCACATTCTGAAAACATCAATCACATATTTCATGAATTTTGATCTGAGTATACATATGTATCTATTACATCACACTCCAAAGCTTTCAAAGATCTGTGATTTCATTGATGAAAGAACTTCATTCTATTCAGATTTCAATGCCTCTATGGTTTAGTCAATAGTCTTCATGGGCTGCTGCCACCAAAATAATTCATCACTTGGTGGTCAACCCTCCAGCAATGAACCTCCCAGATAGATCTTATCTTACCTGGACCTTGAACTGCAAACAGTCACACAACTAATGGCCAGATATGTGTTTAAAGTCCAACTAATTTGGTAGAAATTCTAAACACTCATAATCCTAGGATAGCCTTTAAGAACCCAAAGGCATTTCCTTACCATTAGGAGGAATACCAAGAATGCTTTAAAGGAGGTCCATAAAATGAACCTGGAATAAATTTGCTACAACCTATACCAGTGATGGCAAAGCTTTTAGAGACCAAATACCCAAGTTGCAACCCTCACACCACATATGAGTCATCCCCTTACCCCCAGACAGTGGAGAGAGGAAGCACACCCATTGGGCTTCTGGGCAGAGGGGCAGGTAATGTAAAAAATGTCCTCAAGCATGGTGGAGAGGGGGTGAAAAGAGCAGCTCCCTCTGGCACTTGTGCCATAGGTTCACTAGCATCGATCTATATCTTTATTTAACTTTACAATACAAATCTTATTCCTTCAGTGAATAACTAACAAATAGTCCACCTTCTTGCTTGAAAGAGGCAAAAAAATGACATAGTGGATCAGTCTCTTCTCTTCCATGGTCATCAAAATGAAATTTAAACTCTTTATGATATCTTACTGAAACAAAAACCGTTAGAGGAATTTCAATACCTTTCCCATATAAAGAAAAAAGTTACATCTCTTCTTTCCAAGAGGTTGAGACAGAGATGCAATTGCCACCAAGCAGTTGAGACAGAAATACAATGTCTGTCCATTCCCGACTGAAAAGATGATGAGTTCTAGGTTATTCAAAAAACCACAAAGGCCCACAAACTAGCAAAGTCATCCAAAATTATAGTAATACATGTATTATTTGCATCAAACATGTAAAGCATGAGAAGGTACAAATTTCTCTGTGGTCATTCATCTCAGCAAGGCAATTGCAACAAGACTAAAATTGGATAAATATCCAAAAAAAACCTTTCATTGAAGACAAATCTCATCAAATAAGAAATAAGAAATATAAGGAAGAAACTATTGAAAAAAATTCAAGCATAAAAATTGAATAGTTACAAATTAAACTGGTAGAATGTTTGGATTTTTTGTGTTTGTTTTTGTTTGGGGTTTTACCGTTCTCTATATGTGGGTAGGTAAGTACAGTGCCTGGAATATTTTTGTTGTTTTTAAATTGTTTTTCATTCACATCCAACCCTTCATGACTCCACTTGGGGTTCTCTTGGCAAAGATTACTATATCATTTCCCTCTCCAACATTGTTCCAGATGAAGAAACTAAAACAAACAGGGTTAAGTGGCTTGCCCAGAGTCACGCAGCTAGTGAACTCAGTAAGATGATGAGTCTTCTTGACTTTTGAATTGGTTTTCTGTCCATTGAATCACGTTGCTGTCCTGAGTAACATTATCGATTGAGTTAACTAAGGTAGTCTAGTCTAATCCTTTCATTTTAAAGGTAAGAAAACTGATCCTGGAAAAAATTGTGACTTGCCCAATATATATATCCTCTAAATCTTGGAAGCAAGAATAAGCATTCCTCATTTGGCCACCACCCAAGACAAGTTTTAACTTCAAAACTGGACCAGGGAAAATTGTAGGGCTCAACACCTACCATTCTAATTTATATATATATATATATAAATTAGATACTTAATAAGCATTTATTCAATGAATGAATGAATAATTTACTATGTCCTCTGATATTAACTCACTGGCTTTGACTATACCATTCCATATATAATTCTCTCTCCTTTCCAGTCTACCTATCTACACCCTACCCATCCCTCAAGGTCTGGCTCAAATTCTGCCTCCTCCACATACCCTCCCCGACCACCTCCACCAGAAGCGATCATTCTTTCATCTGAACTCCTCCATACTTATTATTTGTATCATTCATTTGTCAATCCATCATCTACTTAGAGCCTTGTGACATCTCTTGTCCAGTCATCTTTATGGCTCTTTATCTTTCCGTGTGTCTCCTCAACTAGATTATGGAGTTCCTTAAAAGCAGAGATCAGACCTTAACAGTCTATGTCATTCCCAGACTTTCTCTTCCTCCATTCCCAGAACCTAGCCCCGTGCCTTCCACACCCTCAAGGGGATTCAAACCTAATGAAATGTATTTCTTCAATAAACCTAAGAGATATTATATAGCCCAATGAATGGGCTATATAAAAGGGGAAAGAGGGCTATACCAGAGCCATACGTAGAGAGAATGACTAGGATTTGACCCAAAATGTTCATATCTGAGGATGGGGGTGCTTCCTCTCATGGGGAGTACCATGCCCATACCTCGTGTCAAAGCCCTCTCCTGCCTTCTGCTTCCAGGTAGTGCCAATGTTTCCAAGCTATGACCACTAGGGTACCATTGCTCTAGCGCTCCTCTTCTAGGACCTCTCTCCCAATCCCACATCCATCAATAGTGATCATGGACCTACTTTTATGGATGGACTGCCCATATAGTTAGATTGTGTCTTATGCCTCTGCCTCCTCCCTATCCAACTGAATTGGTCCTGCTACAAGAAATCTTCTTATGGTTTTAACCTATACACTGATTTCTGCAGTTTTTTTTACTTTTTTTTTTTTTGCTATTTTAACTATTTTTTAAACTTTTCTTTAGGAATTCGGTTTGGATCCACTTTGAAAAATATAAAAGAAAATGAATGTTGTTACTGAGGAGCTTGCTTCCGCCTGCGTACCTGACTTGCCTTCAAATAACTCATGGCCATTTCCAAAAATCCTATTTGCCCTCCAAGAACGGTGGCTTCCCAGACTTCCAGAAGCTTGGCTCTAAGGATCCTTAGAGCACTACCTCCTCACTCACACACTGCACTGAGGGCTCGGAAGGTGGAGGGTTCATCAGAGGAATTCCTTCGAAGGATGTCTCAAGCAATGACAACATGGTTGGGGTAAGAGAGTAGTGTGTTCCCTTTCTAGTCCCAGCTGTATCTGCAGGGGCCTGGAGTGTCAGGATCATATAAAAAGCATTTGGAGAGGCCACAACACTTCCTCCTCTTACCCTAACATGAGGCCCTCCATTAAGCCGGAACTAATTCTTATGACAAGTTACAAACCGCAGGCAAAAATAATGAAAACCCTGACACAGCTCACACTCAGAGAGGACCTAAGGGTACTGCTGAAACAAAGCTCCAGTTATTCATCAAATTCTCCTGATAGCTTCCAGGGTCCACCACTGCCATCTTCTCAGCACCACCACAAGGAATGGGTCTCTCTGTTTTCTGTCTGGAGAGAGAAGGATTTCAGCTGTGAACATAGTTCAAGCCTCAAGCAGATGGGCAGGCAGATGAGGCAGAATGTCGGGGAGAAACTTTCTGACTGTTTTGGTTTTGGTTTTTTTGTTGTATTTTTTTTTTTTGAGAATCAATTCAGTCTAGTAAGAAGAATGGATTAGGAGCCAGAAGACCTGAGTTCAAGGCTTAGTAATGCATTTGCTAGCCAAGTGAGGACCTTGGACACCTCTGATGATCTATTAAAATAAGGATAACACGCCCATAAGATTTTTTTTTGAAGATTAAATTTTGGATTTTTCTTAATTTTGAAAGATTTTGAAGGTGCAATAATTTAATGGTTCCTATCTCTAGATTTGGAGGGCCATCTAACCCAACTCCTTTCTCTAAATGAGGAAACTGAGGCTCAGGGAGATAAAGTGGCTTGCCCAAAATTGCATGAGTAGTAAACATCACAGATGGGATTTGAATCTAGGTCCTTTCCTTTGTGCTTTAAGAGAATGTGAATTTCTTCACAACCAATCAACCAATAAATCAACAAGCACTGTCTATGTGCCAAGCACTGTGCTAAGTAGGAACCAGGGATTAAAATACAAAGAATGAAACCATATATACTGTCAAGGAACTTACACTCCATTAGAATAGGCTTTACATAGATACATATATTGGTATTTAGAGTATAACTATATATATACATACATACATACAAATTCAGGACAGATAAATATGAGGTAACTAGAGGGGACAGCACAGCCAGGTGGTTCAGTGTATAGAGTACCAGGCCTGGAGTCATCTTCCTGAGTTTAAATCTGGCCTCAGACACTTACTGGCTGTGTGACCCTGAGCAAGTTACTTAAACCCCTTTTGCCTCAGTTTCCTTATCTGTAAAATGAGCTGGGAAAGGAAATAGCAAGCTACTCCAGTAGCTTTGCCAAAAAAAAAAAGACCCAAATAGAGTCATGAAGAGGTGGACATGACTGAAATAATTGAACAACAACAACAAACTTAAAAAAGGAGTACCTTAGTAGCTGGAGAGATCAGGGAAGGCTTCATGTAGAAGAAGATGCTTGAGCTAAGTCTCAAAGGAAGAGAGATTCCAGGAAGCATAAGTGAGAAAGAAGTATACTCCATGCATGAGGACGGCCAGTGTGAAGGCCCAGACATGTAAGAGAGAGTTCTGAGGATGAGAAACAGAGAAAAAGCCAATTTGGCTAGATGATAAAGCACAAAAAATGAGAGAGAGTAATGTATAATTAGGCTAGAAAGATAAGTGGGAGTCAGGTTATAGGGGCCTTTAAAAGTCAAAAAGAGGAGTTTACATTTTATCCTAGAGGCAACTAGGGAGCCACTGGAGTTTACTGAGTAAAGAAGTGTCACAATTAGACTTGCACTTAAGGAAAACCACTTTAGCGACTATGAAGAAGGCAAATTGAAGTGAGGAAAGAATTGAAGAAGTGAGATTAATCAGGAAGTCATTGAAATAATCTACCAACATAGGTCTGAGTTCAAATAGTGGTTGTGTGAGTTGTTAGAGGAAGACAACTGGAAGAGAGAGACATAAATGCAGAGACTGATATTTAGCAATTGATTAGCTATTAGAGGGCAGTTTGGTAGCATAGTGGATAGAGAAACGGGCCTGAAATCAGAAAGACTTTTCTTCTTAAGTTTTAAATCTGGCCTCAGACACTTTCTAGCTGTATGATCCTGGGCAAGTCCCTTAACCCTGTTTGCCTCTGTTCCTCATCTGTAAAATGAATTGGAGAAGGAAACTTCAAGCCAGTATCTTTGGCAAGAAAACCCCAAATGGGGACATAAAGAACTACAACTAAAAAAATGACTAGAGGTTACTGTGTAGTTTACAACCAAATGTGGCAAGTCCTCAAAGAAATAGGAATAACCAGATCATCTTACTTATCTCCTGAGGGACCTCTATGTGGACCACAACAGATTGGTTCAAGATTGAGAAAGGAGACAAGAAGATTGCATATTGTCACCTTATTTATTTAATTTATATGTAGAGTATATCAAGGGAAATGCCAGGCAGAACAAATCAAAATTGGGAAATAAGGTTACCCGGAGAAATATCAGCAGTCTTCGATATGCAGATGATATCACTCTGCTGGCAGAAAGTGAAGAAGAATTAAGAAGCTTCTTCATGAAGGTGAAAGAAGAGAGTGTAAAAACTGGCTTGAAGCTTAACATCCAAAAAAATTAAAACTAAGATCTTGGAAACTGGTCCTGTTACTTCCTGGCAAAAAGAGAGAGAAGAAATGGAAGCACTGTCCGATTTTATATCCTTAGGTTCAAAGATCACTGCAGATTGTTATTCCAATCATGAAATTTAAAAGCATTTGCTTCTGAAAGGAAAGCTATGGAAAATCTAGACAGCATACTAAAAAAACAGACCTCACCTTGCCCAAAAAAAAAAAAAGTCCATATGTCTAAACTATGGTTTAAAATGGTTTTTCCGGTAGCAATGTATAACTGTGAGAGTTGGAGTATAAGCAAAGCTGAGCATCACAGAAGTGATACTTTCAAATTGCAGTACTGGAAAAGACTTTTGAGAAGTCCCTTAGACAGCAAGGAGAACAAATCCATCTTATACCTAAAGAAATTCATTCATATTATTCATTGGGAGGCCAAAGACTGAAGCTGAAGTGAAAATATTTTGATCACATAACGAGAAGGCAGGATTCTTTAGAAAAGACTGATCTGGCGACAGACTGAAGACAAAAGGGACAGGGAATGACAGTAGAGAAGACATGTTGGTCATGAAGCAATGAACATGAGCTAGGACAGACTTTGAGAGATAGTGAAAGATAGAAGGACCTGGTGTGCTACTGTCAATGGGGTCATGAAGAGTCAGACATGATTTAATGACTAAGCAATAACAACAAAATAGATATATGGAATATGTGGACTAAAGTAGAAGAATATCATTAGACTAATGCTAAGGTTACAAACCTGAGAGGCTAGAAGGATGTGATAGCCTCAACATAAATAGATAAGATTAGAAATGGGGTAGGTTTAGCATATGAGTTCTGTTTCGGACAAATTTAGTTTGAGATGTCTCTATGACTTTGAATGGGAAATGTCCAGGAGGCAGTCAGCTATACAAAACTGAAGTAAAGGTAAAGACTAATATAAGATGTATAAATCTGTTAGCTGTCTGCCTTGAGATAATAATTAAATCCATGAGAATTAAAGTGGTAACCAAGAGAGAATACAACAGAAAGAAGAATGCCTAGAACATAGCCTCTGGGAACACTCACAATTAGACATTATAATATGGTCATATGGATGCTGTGCCAACAA
Source organism: Monodelphis domestica (assembly GCF_027887165.1). NCBI lineage: Eukaryota > Metazoa > Chordata > Mammalia > Didelphimorphia > Didelphidae > Monodelphis > Monodelphis domestica. The sequence continues at coordinate 635,527,660 of NC_077227.1, forward strand.
AGGATTCTGAGGTCATAGGAGAAACAAGAAATTAATGACACAAAAACTTAGAGGGAAGAATATCAAGGAGGAATTCATCAGAGAGTTCAAGAAAGATAATATCTAGGGGAAGGCCATAGAACTTGGCAATTAAGAGGCTGTTGCTAAATTTAGATAGAATAATTTCCATTGAATGATGAGATCAGAAGCCAAATTGGAAGTACTTGAAGAATGAGAGTAGAGGAAATGTAGGCAATGACTATAGATAGTATATTATAAATATATAGTGTTGTTCTTCTTGTCCTCCTTTTCTTTCATTTTAGGGAATAATTGCCTAGAAAAGACCAAGAATTCAGAATCTACAGATAATTAATGAACAAAGGGGATCGATTCCTGGAATTGATCAAAGTGGTCACATCCAACACCGTTCCTATGCCCCAATAAGCAGAGGAAGTAGAGGACTAGAAGTAATTAACGGTAGAAATTCTGTCACTTGGAAGCAGCTCTACAAGGTGATCATGGTTTCCTAAGTTCCTAAAGAGGACCTAGAGAAGCTAGGAAGTCAAGAATGATTGCCATTCAAAAAACTGAAAAATGAGGGGATGCCCTTCGATTGGGGAATGGCTGAACAAATTGAGGTATATGTTGGTGAGGGAATACTATTGTGCTCAAAGGAATAATAAAGTGGAGGAATTCCATGGGGACTGGAACAACCTCCAGGAAGTGATGCAGAGCCAAGAGAACATTGTACACCGAGACGGATACACTGTGGCACAATAGAATGTAATGAACTTCTCTATGTCCAGGTATACCATAATCAATATTCTGAGCCAAAATAACTGCTGACTCTTATCAATGATCTACTGCTGAATTCAAAGGTTAACATAAGAGTGGACAATCATACTCTTTTGGAAAGTGTCCCTATGCACTTCTCTCCTCAACAAAACATTGGGCTGGATGGACCACATGGATCTGATTCATTGGTTTTGTTTCAGTCATTCTCCATCAGCAGCTCTGCTTGGTTTTGTCTTCATGAACATTTTGTTCCTATGCTGGGTACCGCCTGGTGGCCCTCCCCTTTTTGGGTTCCTAATATGAATTATTTTCTCCCATTAGATTGTAAATACCTTGAGGGGGCAAAAACTGTCTTTCTTTCTTAGTATTTGTATCCCCAGTGCTTAGTAAAATGTCTAGCATATAGTAGACACAATAAATGTTTACTATTGATTAGTCATCCCTTCACAAATGTTTTTAAAAGCTAGAACTCATTCTTCAAATAGCAACTTTTCAAACCCATTTTTCAAATTCTTATGATGTGGCCAAGTCATGTAGGGTATTGTCAGATAGATGTCTGACCAGAAAAGTAGGTAACCTTGTCATGTATTAAGAGCTATGGATAACTTGTGGATTATCTATATGCCCCATTGGTATGCATATAAGGTCAAGTCAATTAGAGATGGAGGGTGGAAACCTCAGGAAGGATAAGTAGTAGTTCAGGAACAAAATTTGCATTCAAAGAATTCAAGGAAAAAAGATAGGATGGGTCATGTGATCTTCACCACTGGAGAATGTACATACATCAGTGAGTTAAAGACTCCTCAAAATCTTAATCACAAGTCATTGTCCTCTTAAAACTATCAATAAATGTTTATTAGTGTTTGGCACAATGTCGGGCACTGTGCTAATTGCTGGGAATGAAAAAGAAAGACAATACCTGCCCCCAAACACTTTATGCTCTAATGGAAGAAGATACACAAAAGAAAGATGAAAAGGCAGAGGAGAAAAAGTAACCAGGAGGAAGGCAGTATAAAGAGGTTCAGAGGAGAGCAGCCTGGGCAGTTATGAGAGATGGTTGGCCTAGACATGTTCTTTAAATGGAGGCTCTGGGAGAAGTCCCCCACACATTCCAATCAGAGGACCTCTGGGCAGAAGATGTTGGTGATAGGTTCCAGGGTTAGATGAAGTATGGGTTCCATCTATAGGATGAAGAGGTCCCTGGGGCAAGATGGAGAAGTCCAGAGGATGGTGGTAATGTTTAGTCGTTTTTCAGTCATGTCTGACTCTTTGTGACCCCATTTAGGGTTTTCTTGGCAGATATATTAGAGTGGTTTGACTTTCTTTAGCTCATTTTACAGATGAGGAAACTGAGGTAAACAGGGTTAAGTAACTTGCCCAGGGTCACACAGCTATTAAGGGTCTGAAGATAGATTTGAACTCATGAAAATGAGTCTTCCTTATTCCAAGTCCAGTGCTCTATCCACTATACCACATAGCTTCCAGAAAGTGTAGCTGGGTGGGAAATGAGGAGATGACTGAGCTGAGTGCCCTCCTTAAATGGAGATCCTCTGAGACACTCTCCACCATTCAGTCAGTGGAGTCTCAAGGGCAGTAATCAGCTTCAGAAATAATATATTGGAGAAGTCTATCACCAATAGTGAATCCTCATTAAGCATTAACTAGTAAAATATCAGTTGCTTTAGAGCAAAGGCTGTCATTTTTGTCTTTGTGTCCTCATCACATCACATAGTGCAGTGCCATACACACAGTAGGTACTTCATGAATGCTTATTGAATTAAATTTAATAGTAAAACCTAATTAGGACATCTTTAATTGAGAATTCATGAAAATTGCTGACATATTTAGCCTCCAGTTTATTCTTGTTAAATAAGCCCTTTCTGTATAGGTGACACAAATTAATTGTATAAAAAGATTGTTAGAGGAAATTTAAAGTACTTTGAGATCAAACCTTTATTAATCACATAGGCCCAATTTAGAAACACCCCTGGCTATACAAATAATTAATATACTCCTTGCTAATCTTGCTTTGGTACTATAATAGATTTGTGATCTTTGAATATGCCCTCCAATGATGCATGCCACTGTCCATCCATGCTTTGTTATCCTATAAATTCTCCACAGAAAGTCCAACCAATATTTCGGAGCCTTCCTTTAAGTCTTTTTTCATGGGTTACAGTGGAGCATACTTGCTTACTTTTGGTCATTTCTTAACTCTCTAATTATCAAATAGGACACAAAATAGAGAGATATATATTTTCAAAGATGCTTGCCTCAATCATGTCTAAATGGAGAGAGATTCTCTATAGATGGAGAGCTTTTCCAGATAATCCCCCTTTTTGGATGGAATTATGATGTTTGCAACAAGGTCCAAAACATTTCTGAGGTTCCTAAATGAAATCCATAACCATTTAAAAGATTTCAGCCTAACTATTGATGAAGGAAAAGCCTTTTTCAGAAAAATAAAAAAACAGCAGATGAAGATTACATAATCTCTAGACCCATGTTAGCAAACTTACAGAACATGTGCAAGAAGGGAGCATTCAGAGTCCTTTCTGTCGGCAAGCATGCTGTCACCCTAGCACAGAGTTTGCCAGAGTTCATTACAAGAAAACCAAAGAGACATGGGGTGGGGCTGCTCCCTTCCCCCCCCCCTCCCGCATGCAGTTTGCAGTTTGGGCACTCAGTCTCTAAAAGGTTCACCATCACTGAAGACTATGGTATGCAGTTGGATAGACAAACCAGAAAGCTAATCCATTGGTAAGGTAGTTTTGTCTTGAAAAAACATTGAAAATGAGCAGTATGTTCAGTCCAGAATTGATCAGGACAAGGAGATACGATTGAATAGCTTTGAGAAAATTGTTCCATTCTTTTCATAACCCCAAGCTTCTCCTTGAGACAAATGCCAGTCCTTTCAATCACAATATTCTTCTGGTAATGCTATATGATTTCAAGTCCATGAATAGTACAGTCACCAAAGATTTAAAGCTGAGAGCAACTTAAAGTACAATGATGAGGCATGTGACAGATTTAAGTAGGCTGAAACTTATTACAGAAAAAAAGCATTACACAAAGAGAACTAGTCTATCAACAATAATTTCTTAAGAATTTATTATATGACAGGTACCATACTACATAGAGGAACTACAAATACAAACAGAAAGAAATACCATTCTTATCCTCAAGGAGTTTAAATTCTATTGAGGTGAGACAACATATGAAGGGGAACTGAGAAGGAAGGAGTTCAAAATTAAAATCTTGGTTATGTATCAAGAAGATATGTATCCAAAACCCCATGATCTTTTCAGTAGATGCAGAAAACAACATTTGACAATATACAGTCCTCTTTTATGCTAAAACTTCTACATACTATAAGAACAGAGGAACCTTTTCAATATCATAGGAGACATCTATCTAAAACCAAAGGCAAGCAGCACATACAGTAGGAATATATTAGAACTAATTTTAATAAATCTGTGAGCAAAGTAAGGAGGCCCACTTTCCCCATTATTATTTGTCATAGCTCTGAAAATGCTAGCAATAGTAATCATAAGAGGAAAAGAAGTTACAGAAATAAGGACAGGTAACAAGGAGATAAAAGTATTCCTATTTGCTGAGATATGATAGTTTACTTGGAAAATCTTAGGGAATCAGCAAAAGCACTAACAAGAAAGTTAATAGCTTCACCAAAGTTGTAAGCTACAAAATAAATCCTCAAAAACCAATAGCATTGCTATAACAATGCACGCAATACAATAATCCTAAAGAAGAACTCCCTATGTATTAAAAAATCACTGCAAAAAAAAAAAACAGAAATCAATATGGCAGATCAAAGATATAGTCTTAATAGAGACAATTACAAAAGATAAAATAGATAACTTTGATTACTTGACATTGAAAAACTTCTGCATAGACATTAATATATTTAGGAGATATAGATATACTATGTATCCATAGATATACATATAAATGTGACCAATAGTCATTCCCCAATAGGGCAGAAACAAAGAATTCTTGAAAGAGTATTCACAATCATATAAAAAAATGTTTAAAATCACTAATAGTAAGAGAAATGCAAATTAAAACAACTTTTAGATTTCACAACACACACTGTAAATAATGAATCAAAAAATGTTAATACTCAATGTTGTGGAAAATAAGCATACCAAAGCATTGTTGCTTTAGGTATGAAATGGTACTACTGTTTTGGAAAGTAATTTGGAATTATGTGAATAAAGTGACTAAAATATCCATACTCTTTGAGCCAGAGTCTCCATTACTAGGTTTATACCCCAAGAAAACCATTAATAAAAAGTCCCTATTCACTCCAAAATATTTATAGCAACATTTTTCATGATAGCTAACAAGAGGAAACAAAGTAGATGTCCATCAATTGGGAAATAGTTAAACAAATTGTGGTATATGAAGATAATGAAATATTACTATATTGTAAGAAAGTGTGTATATAATAAATACAGAGAAGTAGTTGGTCATCTGATCAGTCTAGAAAGATCTCTATGAACTAAATGATGCCAAGTGAAGTAAGCAGAGCCAAGAAAACAATATACATAGTAACTACAATAATATAAATGAAAAGCATAATTATATGCTCAAATAATCAATAGTAAATGCAACAATAATATAAAGATCAAGCATGTCTTGAATAAAAAAATAGGAGAGGGTACATCTAATCCAACCCTTGGTGAGCTGACAGGTTCAGAGGTGTTAAACATTTGCACATGTTTTCATACTTTGTCACTATATCATTCATTTGTGCTGATTTTTTTACCTCTCCAAAAATGCTATTTGTCATGTGGGATGGGTTGCTGGGAAGGGGAAAGAGAGAGCTACATGGGATAACTATAGTGAAATTGAGTACATAAATAAAAACTTATTTTAAAAAATTAATTAATAAATCAATTTTTGAAAAACATGTAAAAGGAAAAAAAACCATATTCACATGTGAGCTTTTCAACCCAACACCCTCTTTTCTCATTAAGGCTTATACTAAGATTATAAAGAACAATACCAAATCAGACTCATAAGCATTAACCAGGCACAAGAAGAACCATTAAGTGAATGAACCTTCTGTGAATTAAATTGATTTTCTGGAAAATGAAAACAAAATTGTACCCAGGAATATACCATCTTAAAATCACATTAGGCAAGTAAAAACATAAAATATTATTTTCTGCTTGGGCTATAAAAACTAAATTAGCTAAAAGAGTTAAATTAAATGCTTTTGTGTTTCAAAGTATTCCATTTATTAGGACAATAGGTATCTTTAAAGGCACCAAAACCCTGAAAGGATCTGTAATTGTCTCTTCCTGTGATGCTTTGTACAGTGAAAGTCACTTAAAGAAGAAAGGGAGATTTTTTTGAGAGCAACTTCTCTGGGTACTGAGAATCATGCTATTCAATGGCACAGTGTCTAGAAAAGCTGAACCAAATATTCATTTACCTTCTGATTTGGGCACAAATGTGCTTGCTTTCCTCTAGGGAGCTCCCCTCCCCCCAGGAGGAAACAGAACAAGATGGAAGTTGGATGATGGCCTGGCCCCACTCCATCTGATTATGTTCATTTCTCATTAAACCTTTGTTCTGACTGGCCAGTGCAACTCACCTTTCCCAATACAAAGCTTTTTCATAACTGCCTCTGGGCCATTTCCCTTCCCCATTAATCTGTTGTTTATCTTTCAAAATTCACTTCTTCTTTGAAACCTTTCCCATTTTCCTCAACCAGGTTCAAGTATTCCACTTGCTCCGGCATTTCCATCAAAATTTGATAGTCACATCTTTACAGCTGTCTCTGTTTGTGGGCTCTCTCTATGCATTCCTCCTTTCTATAAGCAAGTCCTACAGCCTTAAAGGTAGAGGAAGCAGACACTGTGGAGTGCATAGAACTTACTTAGACATTTCAGAAGTCAAGGTCATGTACTGCATTCAGAACCATCACCAGTCATTTAGACTTTTGTCTTGCCACTGGTCTTTGATGGCTCTGGAAGAGAAAAAAGGCCAAAGACTTTGTGCTATTCTGTCTCACTTTAATCTATGCATGAGCCAAAAGACATCACCAATGATGTCATTTTGGTCCTCTTTGAATACAAAGGACAACAACCAATATAATTTATAGATGAAGTAAGAATCTAACTCTTTTAATAATCCTGACTAGATTCTGGAATTTTTATCATCTCTGCTACTTAGTTGGATCTCTTAACCCAATGGTCAGGCTGTCATCACTATAGACTGCTAGGAATCTGCTGTTTGGAATAAGCAGATGGAGCTAGAAGCAGCAAGGCAGGATTAGGAGGGTAAAGTAGATTTACCTGAGAAGTTTCAGAGACTGACTAGGGGAAAATTGAGAAGTGTGAAGCCAAGAGCTAGGTGAGCAATCCAAGACTGGGACAAAGACCAGTCAATATAAGCAGTAGGGATAAACCAAGAACACAGAAGCCAGAAAGTTGTAAACCAAAGGTTATATCCCACAGGTTAGGCATGCAGTCAGGCAGGAACCAAGAGATCCACTGAAATCTGAAGACCAAAAGAAAACTTGGCAACAGGTTCAAGACATCACCAAGAAGACCTTCCTTGAAAAATTCAAATCTCATTGAGGGCAAGGGTCATATTTTACTTATATCTATATCCCCCATACTGCTTTGCTCATAGTATATTATTCAAGAAATATTTGTTGTTTGAGCAAGATCACTTTGTACCAAGTAAAAGATGTGAAGTTTTGAGTAGTTTTTTGCATATGAAGTGGCCAGGAAAGCAGCCAACAATTGATAAATTAGTAAACATTTATTAAGTGCCTACAGTATGCCAGGAACTGTACTAAGTGATCTGGATATGAAAAGAAACAAAAGACCACCCCACCTTCAAAAAGCTTATAACCTAAAGGGGCAAAATGCAGACAAATATATACAAAGCAAAGAATCTAGGATAAGTAGGAAATAATTGAGAAAGGGGCAACTTTAGAATTAAGAAGGGCTGAGAAAGACTTCCTAAAGAAGATAGAATTTTTTTTAATAAACCCTTACCTTCCATCTTGGAGTCAATACTGTGTATTAGCTCTAAGGCAGAAGAGTGGTAAGGGCTAGGCAATGGGGGTTAAGTGACTTACCCAGGGTCACACAGCTGGGAAGTGTCTGAGTCCAGATTTGAACCTAGGACCTCCCATCTCTAGGCCTGGCTCTCAATAGAAGATAGAATTTTGAATTTACTTCAGGGCTTTTTTTCTACCTACTCATCTGCATGGACTAACAGGAGGTTCTCAATTTTAAAAGCTAGAGAACCTTGAACCTCAGAGTTGTTTGGTGATTATTAAGCAAATGATCACTGCATGGTTATGGCCAAGTGTGTAGAAATACAATAGATTTCCTACTGGGCAGTCACCATATGTTAGGATCCAATCTCTCACCAAGAGGACCCAAACCTGCACTGTCAAAAATTGTTCACAGAGAAGACTGAGCCAAAAGATGTTAGCTTGTTGGGATGACCCCTCTCTCCCACTGTCTACCTGGGAGGTATCAGCCCTCAGAGCCAAGGGACAAGGGACAAGCCTTGAGGGACAAGGAAGGAGAGCCAGGATTCTGCCAGACCTACAACAGAGACCTTCCTTGCTCTTTCTGAAAGAGAACAAAGGGGATGCAGATTATTTCTGAACCTAAAGCTGGAACTGTTGGTGACTATAGTGGCCTGGTGAGGTCATTTTGAGTCAATCAAGCAAAAGTGAAACTCTAGGAAGAATCCAGCTTCCAACAGGACACATAGCTGTGAAGCTGTTAAAAGGAAAATACCACAAGAGGCAGGACCAGGACTCAGAGAGCCTGGCTATATGAGCTCATCAAGCACAAGAAGTGTCAGGATAAATGATATGTTGCTGAAAAGCTCCCTGGACACAGACCCTAAAATAGTAATTCTTGAATCTCATTTTCCCCCTGGAAGTCCCCTTGGCACTGGGAAAGTCTGTTTATCTTTCTTTGTTTTCAATGGGTGCCTTATCTTTATAAACAATGTTAACCATAGGAATGTGTTAGTCTGGGGACAATTACTTGGACTACAGTCAGGAGGTGACAACTGAGGAAGGAGCTTCCCAAAGAAGAGCACTAGATGGGTTTATACTAGGGTATTTTGCCAGAACACTGTTTCTGGATAGGGATTCTCAGATAAAAATAGAGTCAATTATAGATCCTTTTGTTATGACTTCTCAGAGCAAAGAATATTTATATGGGAAAGCCCACCTAGACAATGAGTCAGTAGTAAGATGGAATATAAGAGCCGCTAAATAATACTGCTGAACATAACTCCCACCGCTCCTACAAGAGAACTCTACAGTGTTTCAGGCATGAATCATCCTGGCTACACATATACCAATTGAGTCATATGTTCACTGACCACATGTTTTCAGTACATGTGTGCTTCTCCATGAGTGTTCCCTTGCCCCATTTGTTCTCTGCAAGTGTCCTCTCTCACACTAGTTACTATAGTAATTCATTAGAGTGAGCCACCAGTTGAATGAAGGATTTTCTCATTTATCTCAATGTGGTGCTTAATTATCTTTTGCTTCAAACTAGCCAGCCAACCAGAGGACACAGTCTTAAAAATCTTGGTTCAAGACTTACTTCTAGCTACATCACCTTTTTGTTGTTGTTTCAGATCTTGTCTGACTCTTCATGACCCCATTTGGAGTCTTCTTGGCAAAGATGTTGGAATGGTTTGCCATGTCCTTCTCTAATTCATTTTACAGATGAAGAAACTGGGGCAAATAAGGGTAAGTGACTTACCAGGGTCACACAACTAGTACATGTCTGAGGCCAGGTTTGAACTCAAGAAGATGAGTCTTCTTGATTCCAGGCAAGCACTCTGTCCACTGTGCTATGCCATCTAGCTGCCCTTGAATCACACTAGACAAGACATCTAACCTCTCATTGCTACAAATATTGCGAAGTGATGATCTGAGTTGGTACGATGAGTTCCCTATGCTAGTTGAATCACTTTAAAAAACAAAAAAGCTTACCTAATCTACAAGGTACCAGCTGACTCTAGGTTCTCAAGAGCTGACTGTTCAGTTTTCATTGAGAAGATTTAGACTTCAGAAGTTGGCAAACATCAGGGCTTGAGGAATTGTTTTGTTGATTATCTAAACTTAAGGAAATGTTAATATTAAAGAAGGAATTTAAAAGTGTGTCATGAGTATATTTAAGGGTTAAACATTTAGAAACATATTTCTATTATTCTGTGGTGTTATTGTAATGATTACATATGTAATGTATGCAAAAAGCTTTGTAACACTAAAGCACTTTATAATTGTCCAGTTCCTTTCATCCTCCAGGCAAGAAGTGGTTCCTCCCTCCTTCAATTCTCTAGAGTACTTTGTAACTCTCCTACATGCCCAAATCCTCTCTAGTTTGCATTATATTTATGTTGTATGTTGCCTTTTGGTTTGTGAGGTCCAGAATTGCCATTCCTCTTTCAATTTCTCTCAGGTTCTACCAGAGTGCTTAATTAAACTGTTTTAAATGGATTCAAATTGAATTGAAATCATACCTCTTAGGAAGCTTAACCACATGTGACTAGACTGTCATTTAAAACCAATCTATGAAATGGGCCCTGGTGAACTATCTCTAGGCAGACTAATTTTTTCCCCCAGTGGAAAGTGTTTTCTTCCAGTCTTTAGACCTTCCACTCAAACTGTGGACATGATCCAAAAGGTGCTCTAGAAGTCAACCACCAGCACCCTATTCAAAAGGACCATTCAAGTGAGAAGTGGAATTTTAGGGTACAAAAAATTTATCTCATATAGAGGCAATGTGGTCCAGAGAAAAGAGAAATGAACTTGACATCAAAGGTGCTACTTATTGCCAGGCTGGCTTTGGGAAAAGTCACTGACATCTGGACTTCCATTTTCTCATCCATAAAAAGAGAGATTGAACTAGAGGGCCTCTAAGGTTTCTCTCAGCTCTCAATTTGTGATCTTGTGATTTCTACTGCCTGTCTTGGGACTTGCCTTCATTTCAGTCAAGATAAGCTTCTAGTTATTCCCCATATGTGAAATTCTATCTACTCTCTCCATTCTTTAAACAGGCTTCCATATTTAGAATGTTTTGTCGTTCCATCTTTTTTTCAGTAATACCCTACTCTCCATGGCCCCCATTGGGAGTTTTGGCAAAGATTGGATTTTAATGGATTTGCTGATTCTTTCTCCAGCTCATTTTACAGATGAAGAAATTGAGGATGACTTGCCCAGGGTCACACATCTAGAAAGTGCCTGAGGCCAGATTTGAACTCAGGAAGATGAGTTTTCCTGATTGCAGGACCAGCACTCTATCTACTGTGCCCTGTTCATTTATATATTTAGAATATATTCTCTTCTGAATCCCTTGCTTTAAAGCCCAGCTCCTGTGCCATTGACTACATTGATTCCCTAGCATTAGCATTCTCTCCCTCTTAAAATTAACTTGAATTACAACAGATTCAAAAAGTGATTTGCCTAAGCTCAAAGGGATTTGTAGCTGAGGAAGTTTGGGAAGGCAGGTCCTTTCCCTTCAGATAGGTAGCTAAATAGTACAATGAATAGAGCACTGGAATAAGAAAGAACTGAGTTCAAATCTAACCTCACATACATTAGCTGAGTGTCCCTGGACAAGTTATTTAACTTCTACTTGCCTCAGTTTCCCCAGCTATATAATGGAGAAAATAACAGCTTGTAGGATTTGTGAGGACTACATGAGATATATGTAAAACATTTAGCACAGTGCCTGGCACAGAGTAGATACTATCTAAATATTCCCTTTTTCCTTCCAAATGTAGCATTGTTTATATTGCCCAATAGTGCCCTCATCACTGATGCATATACTTTGTATTTATTGACTTTTGTCCATATAATGTGTCCACATCCTATCCCTACCCCAATGGAACATTAGGGCAGGGACTGTTTCATTTTTGTCTTTCTTGCCCCCTGCATAGGATCTAATACAGAGGTAAGGAATGATAGTTTTCACTGTTTTTAATTCAACTTTTATTTTGAATTGATTGGATCTTGGCACCATTTGTTGCCTTCTTGTGATGACTCCTTGGAATCTCCTTTTCAAGCGAATTGGAGATTCAAGTTCCACATTAGTCTTCATTAATTTACCTCCAACCTCATACATTCAAAGCTCTTCTTTTCCATTAGACCTTTCTCCTTCCTGTCTCCCCCAAACTGCATACTCACACCCACCTCTGTAATTTTGATCATGCTATTTTCCTAGCCTGGAAGGTTCTCTTCTCCTTGTCTGACTATTAAGGGTAAATTTAGGGTTGAGATTGAATATAAATTTGGTGGGTCACCAAGGATTTAATTTCTAAATCCCAATGAAGCACTCAAGTCAGAATGGAATTTTATGGTGGTTTATTTAAAATAGGAGGAAGAAATTAAGAATGAGAGAGAGAGAGAAAAGAATTTAAACTGCTCCAGCTCAGGCTGAGCCAGGCAGGAGTTCAAAGGCCTTGGCCAAGGGAGCCTACCCAGAAAGCCAAGGGAAAGGGAAGTCACTCACCACATAACCGTCTCAAGGAAGCTGTCTGAGGAGCTCCTCCAGACTCGAGTTCCAGAATCAATTTCGCCAAAGCTCCCTCCCCACAGGAAGTGATACAAAATATAGTCAGTTCTTTACATCACTTCCTGTTTCTCATATGTGCCAATAGTGACTTAAGCTTGGCTAAGGACAGGCCAAGGGTCAGTCAGTTGTTTGTGATTTGTCACTTGCTAGCACATGCCAGTGTGGTGTGGGTATATACATTCCTGGGTGCTAGACTAAGCAAAATGGAGAAAATCTACAACTCACATTACCTACCCTTTACCTTTGCTTTAACTGGCAGTCAATACAGTATCAATACTCTCCATCCTTCAAAGTTCAGTTTCACATACCACCTCCTCCAAGAAACTTGGTTACAATTTACTCCAGCCCACAGTGAGTTCTTTCCTTCTTCAGACTCCTCCTCCTTTTTTGGTCCAAACAGGTCTAGTGTGTGATCATACGTGCTCCATTTGTTCAATAATTTCTTCACAAGCTGAAGGCTTATCTCTTCAACTATGCTGTCAACTACTCAAAGCCAGAACTTGGTCTCCTCCTCTCCATGAATTCCCTGAAGAGCTTAGCAGTGTTGAGTTGTGTTGAACAGACGAGACATATTTGATGGACTGATAGGATGCTCCCCACATTAAAATTGGACTGCAAAATAACTTACTTGGCCATTACCTGGGGTCCAATTTTCTAAGCCAGATGCAGAAGGATCAGAACTGCTTGGTATAGCATCCTCCCACTGTAGCTAATATCTAATAGGGTGAACTTTACACTAACGAGGCTTGACAACTTTCTTCTCCCCCACAGGGGAGAGACAGCCTGGGCTGGGAAAGGTGAGTTGCTAACTTTCAGACCAAAGTGTTGATTAGGATCTGTGGGGGAGGCCTGACAATCGAGAGATTCTTATGAGTTCTGGCTTGTACATGTTGTAAAGCCTTCCACCCACACTGAGCTTATCACAGAGCAGAAACACCCACTGCAGTGAGTGACAGGAGTTTTTCCTAACTCGGGTAGGTGCTTGTGTTATGCAATAGGTATGTCTCTGAAAAGTTGTCAAACCAAAAGTGAAATGCACTAAGAGAGGCTGTTAACCAAAGAAAGGGAAAGAGTTGTTTGGTAATGCGATTACACCAATACCTAATTTATTTATTTTATAAGTGCATAATGTATTCTGTAATCTAGGCACATCCATATCTGTAGTCTGTTAACCCTTAACAAGTCCTATTTCCAGCCTCAGAATGGTCATCTTTAAACAAAGGCTTGGGAAAAGGAAAGCTTGGAAAGCTTCCTGGCATCAGCCAGATGTCTAAATCCTTCCCATAAGTCAAGTATGTGTCACTAATAGAAAAAGGAGAGACATTAGGGCCATGGTCAGGGAATGCACTGGGTCTAAAAGAAAAGGACTTGAGTTTAAATCATGATATTGATACTTATTAGCTGTGTGACCTTGGGCAAGTCACTTAATTACTCATTGTCATAGTTTCTCTATCCAGAAAGATAAGAGTTAGATTTAGGGGAATATTCAATTCCTTTCCCATTCTACATTCCATGATTCTCTTTTCTATCATGGAGTACATAAAATGGAGCAGGGGTATGGATTTAATAGGAAGAAGAGCTAACTAAGTTACCCAAGAAGCCAAGTCACATGTGGCTATAGATAAAAATGCTATGGCAAATGATGAGATCAATTTCATGCATTTGTACATTTTAAGGTGTTTTTATTAAGATTTTATCCTCTGCAAGATCTAAAGTGGATACATAAAACATTCAGACTTAGATTAGTCTTGAAATTAGTCCAATAAAATCAATGGTAATACCATGGGGGAAACATTGGATTTGAAGTCAGAGCACCTAGGTTCAAATCCTGCCTCTGAGATCTACTACCTACATGAGCTTGGGGAAGTCATAGAATCTCTTCAGGGTCCAGTTTTTTAATGTGTTAAGTGAAAGTGATGGACGAGATGGTCTTCTAAATCCCCCTTAACTGTGAATCTGTGAAAGCTGTGAAAGCTGTGAATAGGATTATATCCTATGATCCCTACTGCAATGTCCAGCTTTGGGCTAGGAATAGAGAGAGAAAAAAAGATGTATGAAATGAATCCCAGTCCTCCAAGAACTTATTATGCCTAAATTATAAGCTATTTACCATTCTGTTCATTAGTGGTTGTGTAGCAAGGGTCTATGGCCCTTCCCATAGATCTAGGCATATTCTCTGAATAGGGAGCTTATAATATAAATTCTCTAGTTGCTAAAGAACATGTGTGGCCAAATGGCTCTAATGGTCTCTTTAGCCCCTGACTGGGAATTGTTTTTTGTTTCTGGCCCTTTACCCAGGAAGAGTTGCTACCTCAGGAAGTTAAAAGAGCTCTAAAAAGGCTCTGCCTCTCCTTCTTTTGAGTCTTCTCATTGTGGTTCCAACAGCCTCTAATGAAAGATCACACAGGAACCACAAGTCAAGCATATCCTTTACCAGAGGGCCAGAGTACATGGCCATCTCCATGGAAAATGTAATAGGTTAAAGGCTGTTTCGTGTATAAATATGCATCATGGAACCTTGGAGTCAGGAAGGTCTTGGAGTCAGGGACAGGCAATGGCTCTGGCATACACTGCTTAAGTGACCCTAGACAACTCACTGTTTGCCTCAGTTTCCTCATATGTAAAATATTAAAAATTATAATAATGACTCTAGCCAACATTTATATAATGTTTAAGATTTGCAAAGTGCTCATTCTATCCTCATAAAATTGTGGTTACACAAATCTGTATCTCCTTCAGAGAGAGAAGAACCAAGAAGGATTTATACATAGAAGCATGGATGAAACCCACTTAGGCTCACACAGGGACAAACCTACCAAGGTAATTAAAGGGGAAAGGGGTTACACCTTTCCATGCATCATCTCATTTGATCCTCTTAATGACCTCATAAGGTGGAAAGTGTAGATGATTTTATTCCAACTTTGCAGGAGGAAATTAGAAAGAAAAAAATAGACAGTTAATCCAAAATCCCATAGCTAATGACATTTTTAAACCCTTATCTTCCATCTCAGAATCAATACTATATATTAGTTCCAAGACAGAAGAGTAGTAAGGGCTAGCCAATGGAGATGAAGTGATTTGCCCAGGGTTGCACAGCTAGGAAGTGTCTGAGGTCAACTTCGAATCCAGGACTTCTCATCTCTAGACCTGGCTTTCAATCTACTAAACCTCCTTGCTGCCCCTTTAATAACACTTTAAAGAACAGAACCCAAATGTCCTAATGCCTATGCCATTAAATTTTCTACTAT
Source organism: Monodelphis domestica (assembly GCF_027887165.1). NCBI lineage: Eukaryota > Metazoa > Chordata > Mammalia > Didelphimorphia > Didelphidae > Monodelphis > Monodelphis domestica. Next base: position 635,543,282 of record NC_077227.1, read on the forward strand.
ACCTTACTTTGTTTTCCACCATTTTCTTGCTTCAGAAATGGCATTACAACTCATGGTGTTATCCATGTATTATCTTCCCTTCGATTTCAGTATGGATAGAGCAGTGTCACTCAAATCACTACCCATTTAAGAGAAGGCACTTCATTTCCAGATGTTATTTGGAAATATCACTTCTGTTTCCATACTTTAAAAGAAGAATTCATAGAATTAAATATTTATTTTAACCTTACCATCCTTCATTTTCCAGACAAAGAAAAATAAGACTCAGAAAGGTTCATAATAACAAGCATCTGGAGCAAGAAAGGATCAGAGGGGTCACCTTTGATGAAGGGAAATTGAGGCCTGGGGAGGCTATCTAAAGCCAAGATCACACCGGTAGTAAATTTCAGAGGTGAGACTCACACCCCAGGCCGCTCACACTGACTCCCACTCATTTTCCATTCTATACATGAGTCATATACCTGTGCCTATAACCCTCACAAAAGTACTAGAGGTTCCTATTAATATCAATCTGACTATTTTATAACTTCATCTTATCATAGGATTTAAAATTAGAAGGGACTTCAAAAATCATTTAGTCCAATTTCTCATTTTACAAATATAGAAACTAAACATGTTTAAAATGGTCCTATGGTCTTACAGTTAATATAAGAACTTTAGACATATCAAGATAAAAGAATAAAGTAGTCAAATGTAATGTAATATAGCACAATAATATCAAATGACCTATATCATTAGATTGTAAGTAGTAGTAGTAGTCGTCTCTCGGTGACCGAGGATGACGATTGTCTTTGTGCGCTTTCATCTGTGATGTAGATGAGTGTGCACAAAAACACTTGTGCGTGAAGGAGATTTAAGTGGAAAAGCCGATGCACAGAGACAGTCCCACTCTCTCGGCGTTGGAAGCCTGGGTCCATTGGCATGAAAAGTCGTTACACCTGGAGACTTCCTCAGCTGCATTGGATGGCCGTGTTGTCTTTTGTGCTCCAACACACCCTAAGCACTCCACAGTGCCTTGCTGCGTCGCCATCTCAGCCGTTGAACCTTCTAATTGGTTTCTTCCACCTGTTCCGCCGAAGCAGTCTTCACATGCTGGGTGAGCAAAGTCCTGGTTCACCAGGGGTCGATGACCCGATGGCTGCCCTCACAAGGTTTAGCCGGCCTGTCGAAGCTGTTGCCCGGGGTGTGGCCGCTGCCGCATGCTAGCAGCTACTGGGAGCCACAAGTGAGAGCTGGGTGTCAGGTGGGGGTCAGAGGCTGGAGAGCTGCCCTAGGAGGGCACGACAAGCCCTCCATACCAGAGATACTACTCCTCCCTGAGCACCCAGATTGTAAGTAAGATATGTATAACCCAGAGGAATTTCTTGTCAGCTCCAGGAGGGGGGGGGCGGTCAGAAAGGAGGGAGAGAACATGAATCATGTAACCTTGGAAAAATATTCTTAAATTTTTTTTAATCATTAGATTGTGAGCTTCTCAAGAGCAAGGACTGTCTTTTGCCTTTCTTTGCAGCCCAGAGCTTAGCATAATGCCTAGCCCAGAGTAGGTACTTAATAAACATTTATTGGCTAATATTAGAGAGATACTATTAGTCCCTGGACACATATGCCAAGGTAAATGGCCTCAAGCTCATTTAATTCAAGGACAACTTGGAAGGGAAAATGTTTGTTTTTATCCCCTAATAGCTGGAACATAGCAGATGCTTAATAAATGTGTAGCATTTTGAATACCCTTGACAGAGTTGTGAGTGGTCTCTATAAAGAATACTTTCTTGGTGCTAGGGAGAGAGGGACTCGGAAGACTTAATGTGATTTAATCCCTCTCTCTCCCTTCTATCTCTTCCTTTTGGATCCACTAAAAAATACAGATATGTAGATCATGATATGCATGTGTATAAACAGTATACATGTGTCTGTATAAATGTATATCTATATACACACACATAGAAAGAGATTTTAAACTGAGTCATCATTCCTCTAGATTCTCTGTGTCTCTCTCTCCCTCTGTGTGTGTGTCTGTGTGTGTTTGTGTCTGTCTCCCTCTGGTTTTATGTGTGTCCCTCTCCCACTTGTATGTGTGTGTTTCTCTCTGTCTCTCTCTCCCTCTGTATCTATGTCTCTTTCTCTCTCCTTCTGTATCTGTGTGACTCTGTGTGTGTCTCTCTCCCTCTATACCTATATGTCTCTCTCCTTCTGTATCTATGTATCTCTCTGTGCTTCTCTCCCTCTGTATCTATGCCTCTCTCTCTCTCTCCTCTTTCTCTCTCTCTTTCTCTCTCTCTGTCTGTCTCTCTCTTTCTCTCTGTCTGTCTCTGTCTCTCTCTTTCTCTCTGTCTGTCTGTCTCTGTCTCTCTGTCTCTCTCTGTCTCTGTCTATCTCTCTGTCTCTGTCTCTGTCTCTCTGTCTCTGTCTGTCTCTGTCTCTCTGTCTCTGTCTCTCTCTCTGTCTCTCTCTCTGTCTGTCTCTGTCTCTCTGTCTCTGTCTCTCTGTCTCTGTCTGTCTGTCTGTCTGTCTCTCTCTCTCGCTCTCTCTCTCTCTCTCTCTCTCTCTCTCTCATATTAGCAGGGGACATTTGTTTTGTATGTGGCCTCTAGAACTCCATGTGGAAACAAGGGCACTGAGTATAAGCATTTTTCAGTGGGGTTCACACCCTGTTATTCACACACTCCAATACTCCCTGGTGGTGGATGCTTCATCTCCTATTTAATTGATGGGACTCGTGGAAGCCACACTGGTCATTATTGCTTCTTCTGCTGGGGTAAGGGTTGGGGAGTGACCCAGGAGAGGCAGCCATGAAAGTTGGCAGCAAGATTCTTAAAGAGCCTGAGGACCTGAGCCAAAATGCTCCAAGGAGAACAACCTTCCTTCATGTTCAGGGACACCAGTAGGAGGTGAGGCACCCCCCCATTCTCAAATCAGAGAAGAATGTCTGGTGTCTCTGGCCTAGCAGACTCTCTCGCCAAATTGCCAGAACTATTGAGTCTCACTCCTTTCTATCCCCTCCACCCCCATCTAATTTTCCAGAGCAGGGATCCTGAGGAAGGACAAGACCAACTCATTTGTTTAACCTTGGGGATGGGACGCCTTAGAAAACAATCTGGCAAGCCAGCAGCAGACAAGTTGTCAGATTCCCAAGTATTCAAAGCACACCTCTCCATAATCCCATTCAATTGACAGGGTGAGCAGTAGACCACAAGAAGCTCAGCTAATAAAATCAGGTATGGGAACTTGTTAGTGGAGGGGAGGTGGATAACAAAGGTCTTTTCTGACTGTTTGTTTGCTTTGGTTTTTTTTTTTCAGAAGTTACTGCTGAGACCAATATTCTTATTTCTTTCATTCTCTATAGTTCCCCCCATCTTGTCCTTGTGCCCCCCAGAAGCTTAGGTTTATTTCAGTTGATGAAAGGATAGATTCAAGAAAAAAGGGAAGACCCCAGGATGCTATATGATCTGAGAAACATCAGCAAAGAGGAAAGGAATTAGTTGAATGAGAACATTATATACTGCAAAAGAAATATTATTTGAAAAATAATTGTGTATATCCACCTCCAGAGAAAGAACTGATAAAAAGAAACAAGCAAGATATAATTGTGCATGCGTGTGTGTGTGTGTTAAATAATACCTTCCTTGGTGTGGAAAGGGGAAGGAGGGTAGGATATATCTGAGAATGTTTAATGTAACAAACAAATTAATTTTTTAATTCCAAGCAGATTTAAGAAACACTAGATCAGCATTGGTGAAGATGTGGCACCCAGGCAGAGCCGGCACTCAGGATGCTGCTCTGTTCCCTGTCTTCTCAGAGGCTAAGGACATTTTTTGCATGCCCCACTACTCTGTCTAGCCCCTCAAAGCAAGCACTTCTTCCGTCAGCTATCTCTGGTAATCTGAGGGCTCACAGCTTGAATTAGCCCTCTAGGCACTTGAACTCCAAAAGGAATCTCCAATGCTGTGATGGAACAACCATAAGATAACTGTTCCTGGCAGATTGGCCAGGTTTCACATGATCCTGATTTTCTAGAAAAGAATCCTTCCTATCCTGTTATTCTTAAACTATTTCCTTCATTCAGCCCCTTACATTCCCCAATCTTTCACCCCACCTCCCACCTCCTCCCTATTACAAAGGAATGTCTTGTTTGAATTATTCCTTTGCTCCTTGTTTCATAAATATTCCTGGAAAGCAGGACACTGCAGAGAGAGCCTAATCAAGTAAATAAAACACTAACCATACACTCACAGGCAATCTCCAACAAATTTGTAAAATAATCATTTCAAAGTAGTCCCCTAAGAAGGAAAAGAAAAAAAAACCCAAGGCAAAGGATCTAATTCAAAGGCCTCAAGCAAACAGATTATATTGAAAAGCTTATATTGTTTCTTATGAGAGTGATTGAAAGAAACTGAGTCATTCTTATAACTTTCCCTTCTTGATTGTGTCAATGAAACTTGCAACCTTGAAGCATTCTCATTGATGTAATAACCCATCAAGCTGGTGAAAGCTTTTCACAGCTTTTTTTTTTTTCCCTTTAAGTACATCTTGTCAGAGATATGAAATGAAATACCAACATCTCCCATTTATGAGCTGATTATGGCTAATGGACTCATCATAACTGTAGAATCTTTTTATTTAAAAAAAAAAGCCCTCACATTATCCAATCATAGAATATAGCAGCTAAAAATGCAGCCTTAATTCTCCATTTCATTCCTGAGGGTAAGGATTCCTTCTAGACCTAACTGACCAGCTGATTTCTCACCAGAGGAGCTTTTGAAAGATGAAAGATTTATATTCTGTGAAATATTTTACTTGTCATCAGTCTGGAGTTCTGATCTCCCTGGCCTATGACAGAAAAGTTCAGCCATGGACAAGAAAGCTTTGGAAAGATTCCCTCAAAGCCTACGCCACACTGCTCCCAAGTGGCTTCTTTGGAGAAACAAAATGTCCAAAAAGGGCTGCAGCCAGAATCATATAGCTGCAAACCCACACCTCTTGGCCACCTTCCTGAGGCTCCAAGCTCAACTGGCTGAGCTGTACCCAACATCCCTCTGAGCATGTCTGACGTCAGCAGTAGGAAGTGGGAACTAGCAAGTGATTTTTAATAAAGCCATTGGAGTAGGTTAAAATATGAGCATCCAAAACACAATCTCTGGGGTTAGGGTACAACAAAGTAAACCATGATTACCGCGATAGGCTATGATTAATCAACACACACAAGGAGGGAGACAGACAGACAGACAGAGACAGAGAGAGAGAGAAAGTGAAAGAGAGTGAAAGAGAGAAAAGAGAAAAGAGAGGAGAGAGAGAGAGAGAGAGAGAGAGAGAGAGAGAGAGAGAGAGAGAGAGAGAGAGAGAGAGAGAAAGTGAGAGAAAGTGAGAGATATTGAGAGAGGGGGAGGAAGGGAGAGAAAGAGAGTGCTCACATTTGTATAGCATGTTAAAGGTTGGAAAGCATTTTGACATATATATCATTTTATCCACACAACAATACTGCAGGTAAATCCTACTATCTTTCTTATTTTACAGATAGCAAGCATTAATATGGTACTTGAGGATTTGCAAAGGGCTTATGTTATCTCATGTTATTTCATTTTATAGTCAAAACAATCCTGAGAAGTAAATGTGATCATGATCCCCAATTTACAGATAAGACAATGGAAATTCAGAGAGGCTAAGAGATTTACCCAAAGTCACACAGCTAGTAAGTGTCTGGGGGAAAAAAAATTGAAACCTAGGTCTTCCTGACTCTAAGCCAAACACTGTATTCACTATATCTCACTACTTCTCTTGGGGAGAGGGGAGAGAAAAGAAAAAATAAATGAACATCAATGGGGAAACGGACTTCAAATTCTCTATTGCCTACATATTTCTCTAACTTATTATATCACTTTTCTAAATCATGTCCCTTACCTCAATCTGCCTGTGATAGATTTATATAGATAAATTCAATTCATACTAAACATGAAAATCAACTGGGCAAACATTTATTAGGCATCAATACTATTCAAAGCTTTTATTGGTCTTGGAAAGTTAAATCAACTAAAAGATTTGTTTTTTAAGTTTTTATCATAATTATTTTCCTATTGACTTCCATAATTCAAAATGTTTTCAAACTGTGCCTTAAGATCAAAGTCTATTTTTTTTATTTTGTCTTTGCATTTCTAGAAACTATGTACAGTAAGGTGTTTAATGCATGCTTGCTGAAATGAACTGAATTAGTCCTACAGTGTAATAAATTTGTAGGGCTATTTGTAAGAATCATCTCCAACTTCCATCTAGAAATGGGAAATAGATATAAATCACAAAGATAAACTGAGTCAACAGAACAGAAACTCAGTTCCTCCTTACTTTTTTTCAATCAAGACACTCCAGCTCCTCACTCTGGGAATTTTCACTGACCTTCCCCATGCCAGAAATGCTCTTCCTCCTCATTTCCATCTCCTAGTTTCTCTGGCTTCATTCAGGCCTCAGCTAAAACCCTACCTTCATTCAGTAAGAAGCCTTTCCTCATCTAGTGCCTTGACTCGATTATTTCCCATTTATCCTCTATGTATTTTATACATATTTGTTTGCCTAAAGTCTTCCCCATGAAAGTGGACGTTCTTTGAGAGCAGAGACTATTTTTGTCTTTTTTTTTCTATTCCCAGTACATAGCACAGCACATAGTAGGTGCTTAATTACTGTTTGTTGACTGACTATCTAATCCAGGATATTACAACTTAATGACAGAATCAAAATTTTAAACCTAGAAGGAACTTAAGTCTAAAGGTCCTCTAATACACTAAAGATGATGCATGCAAAACATTTAGCAAACCTGAAGCCTGCATAAATGACAACTATCATGATTATTATTTAATAGAAATATAGTTAAAATGAGTGACTTACCCCAATATTCAAACCCCAGTGCTGGGACACAAATTTCACCACTCTTTCCTCTGTGACGCCTTGAACCATAGCAGTCAGAGTGTCTGAGATGAGCTCTGTATTCCAACTCCAGGCATTTTCACTGGCCATCCCCAGACCTGGAATACCCTCCCTCCTCATCTCTTCCTCCTGGCTTCCTTGAAGACACAGCTAACATCCTACCTTCTTCAGAAAAATCTTTCTTACTCCCCTTTTATGCTATTACTCTTCTTGATTCTTTCCTATTTATCCTGTATATAGCATGTTTATCCATAATTGTTTACATGTTTTCTTCCCCATTAGACTGGAAGCTCCCTGAGAGTAAGGACTATCTTCCCTCTTTCTTTGTACCCCAAGTCCTTAGGGGAGATTTATTTGCTGTTATATTGGTTCTGGAGAGTTCTAGACCTGTGACTTTGTCAGTCTGGGAACTCTCACTGTGAAAACTTCATCCACAGATGCATAGCAATAAAGCCTCCTATGCTTAAAGCCTGAGAGACTTCCTACCATATTTAAAGTTTTGCTTTGTCATTGACCAAACAGCTACTTAAGTCTCAGAAAATGAACTTGAACCCAGGTCTATATGACTCCAAGGCTGGACCTCTATCCATTATACTTTTCTGCCTCTCGCATTTTATGATACAGAAATTGCAGTAAATCAATTAATCAACTTATACTATGCATCCAACACATTTTATTAGAAAGAAAATTGAGATCCCCAAATGAGTATTTGTTGGCAATTCTTAAAATTACTAGATTGTTCAGATTGTTTGCCACAGTCAAACCAAATGCAGCTTTCTATATAAACACATCTACACACACACACACACACACACACACACACACACACACACACACACACACATTTCAGCCAGGGTCAGGTATAAATAAGAATTCTAAAAGCTGAGCATCTGTGAGGGAGGCATTATTATTCATTCCACAAATCCTTCTTACTTTTCACACAATTTATTGACCTGAGAACACCCCAACTGTTTCAACAGAACCATTAAGGTCAATTTTGTTAATCCTCCTGCCACTAGAGATGATCTGTTCCAGCTTATCAGGTAAATAATGATCCAGTGCTGATGAAACTTGTCCATTCATCCCCCTCAAAGAGGAAGGTAAGCCCCAGATTCATTCATTTTTATATTCACAAGACCTGTTGCTGGAAGAGGGAGGGAAAACCAGCTTTGAAGTGAAACAGCTCTCAACTGCAGGAAATTCCTGTTACTTTAAAATTATAATGTTCCTGCAACTGAAGACAAGAGGATAAAGTGAATGCTGAGAGGTTGAAAGCAAATAAGGAATTTTTGCCATCAATTATACACTCCTCTCCTCCTTGCTCATCTTCATTCTTTCCCTTTCCACTAGATCCAAACTCATAACTAGGAGAATGGAGAATGGGGTTCTGTGCTAGGGTGCAGATATCCAAAGGGGTACACTTCCTCCTTATAAGGATACTTCCTCCCTAGATTCCCATTTCCTCTATGTAGGGACCACCACCCACCCCATATTTTATCCAGGTATCTGCTGACATGAGCTGATACACTTGTAGGATGTTGGATTTGCACTGATAAATGGCCCATCTTTTTTTTATCAAAAATAGAAGTCCAATGTTTGATAAACCCAACAGTACAAATTAATGGGGAAAGGATTTATTTGGCAAGAACTTCTAAGAAAAGTTGAAAGCAATTTGTTGTAACTTAGTTTAGTCTAGTATTTCAATAGAAAATGAGTTTTAACTGAAAATAGAAAGACCTGATGATACAGTAGAAAAAAGTCTTAGTATTACTATCAGAAGACGTGTGTTGAAATCCTGCCTCTGATGACCTCAGGCAAGTCATTTAACTTCCTTGTCCCTCAATTTACTCATTCCTAAAATGGAAAGGTTAGATAGAAGGAAAATTAGATCCTTTCTAACTCTAGACCTATGATACTATCATATGTGACTTGGATGTATGAGATCCCACCTTTAACAAAAAGAAAAAGAGGTACATTCTACAACTAAGCTAAGGGGAGACTTCTTCATGGTCATAAGGGACAAAATAGAAAACTCCAATTGTATACAATAAAAAAGTTCTCACATGAATAATGTCAATGCAGAGAGAAGAGAAACTACCAAGTAGGAAAAGGCTTTGCTTTAAATATCATTGATAAAAGTCTAAGATAAAATAGAGTATTTACATAAACATGGAGGCACAATAATACCCATTCCTCAATTAAGCAAGTAGTCAAAGGATATGAACAATTTTTAAAGGAATAATTTCAAAATGTCCACATAAAAATATATTCCACTCTTCTAAATAATAAAATAAATATTTTAAAGAGCATTCCAAGTGCCATTTTAAACTATTGTCCTACATACATGTGAAATTCAATATGCCCAAAACTGCACTCTATTTTTCCACAAACACTCTCCCCTCCTTGTTCCAACTTCCCTAATATTGTTGAGAACACCATCCTACCAGTCACTTGGGCTCAAAATATCAGTGTCATCCACAATTTCTCCTTCTCTCTCACTCCACTATGTTCAAACTGTTGCCAAGTCCAGGCATTTCTACCTGTCAACTCCTCTTCTCTGATATAGCCACCATCCAGGAACAGGACATCATCCCTCACATTTGGACAAGTTCAGTAGCCTCCTGGTGGGTCTCCTTGCCTAAAATCTGCCCCCACTCCAGTCTATCCTTCACTCAGCTATCAAAGTGATCTTCCCAAAGTGAAGATTTAACCATGTCAATACTCTACTAAGGAACATTAAAAATACCTATTGATACTCCATTAAATATTCTAACATCTCATGACCTTAATCTATACACTTCCCATGACCCATTCCTGCACTTGATCATACCTCCATAAAAAGATGATCATACCTTTGATCTTGCCATCATTCATAAGTATTCCATGTCCACGTTCTGAAATTCCTTTTTCTGATCATAATCTTTATCATTTCATCTTTACTTCTGCCTCTAATGTTATTTTTCATCCTCACTGCAAACTTCGACCCCCATACCCTTCAGTTCTTTACCAGGATATCACCCTTGCACTGACTACCCTCTCCTTTCTTCCCAATATACATTCTTTGTTATACTACTTCAATTCCACACTGGCATCTGCACCTTTGGTCTCTTTCTATTTTATCCTATAATCAATCATTCTCAAATGCTGAATTATTTTCACCATCATTGCTTTCATTCATATTTATGTATTATTAAAGGGAGCTAAAGGAAATCATGAAATAAATCACAATGACTGGATTCACTATACATTTGTGTTATATAATCTCAATTGTGTCCACAATACAACAAAGCAATCTTTTATACTTCTCTAATCAACCCACTTTCCCACTGACCTCTGTGGCTTTTCCAATTACATATCTCTTTAACCCTCCCATGATACCCACTCTTATCCCCAAAACTCTTCCCTGAGGACCTTGCTCCTCCAAAAAAAATAAGGCCATTCACTGAGAGGTCCTTCCTCTTTACTCTTCAAAACCACACCTCACTTACATTTGTTCCCATACTATCTCATCCTTCACTCCTGTCTCACATGAAACTATTTTTCTTGTCAAAGACTCTCATAATCTTCAATAGATTATATTCTCTATCATAGCAATCTCTCACTAAACTTCAGTCTCTCCCTAAATCTGGCTGGTTCCCTGCTGCCAGCAATCATTCTCATGTCACCCACCCCTGTCATCAAAAAAATCATTTGATTGTACTATACCTGCTAACTATTATTATAAAACTCTCCTCTCCCTAACTAAAATCATTGAGGAAGCCGCTTGCATTCACTACCATCACTTCCTCATCTCTTATTTTCTTCTAAAATGTCTTCATTCTGTCTTCTGACCTCATCATTCAGATGAAAATACTCTCACCAAAGACACCAGATCAAAGACACTTATCACTAATCACCTTTTCTCAATGCTCATCCTTCTTGACCTCCCCACAGCCATTGTCACCTACTTCTACTCAATATTCTCTTTTTTAGCTTTTCATAACACTCTTCTCTCCTTACTCTCCTTCTTCCTGTCTAACTGCTCCTTCTGTTTCCTTTCCCACAGAAGATGCTTCATTTCTCATCCAAGTACTTAGCCAAGTCATTTCACCATCTGTAGACAACCTCTAACCTGTTCCTCTCCACCTGGACCTCCACCCTCCACCCTGGACATGAAATCTGGACCTCATACAGAGTACTTATTGAATTGATATACCCATTCCCAGGGACAGTTAACCCATTTGTCTTTAAAACTCTTGCCATAAGGGTTGTCCAATTGTGACTGGGTATGTGTAAACTAGCCTGTTTAGGACACTATAGCTACTGTTTGACCCAAGACACTAGACCAGGCTTCAGTATCACATCATCTCATCTTCATTCCTTAGAGTGTGTAGCACCACCTCATGCCATTTCCTATATCCTCAAAACAATACACTCTTTTCCACTTTTCTGGTCATATATTAATCTCTCTCTCTCTCTCTCTCTCTCTCTCTCTCTCTCTCTCTCTCTCTCACACACACACACACACACACACACACACACACATTCCTCACTTTAAAAAATGTAACTCCAGCACTTAGCATAGTTCCTGCCTTACAGCCTTACAGCAAATTATTAATAAATGCATTTTAATTCATTCATTCATAATTGAAGTCTCCCATCACTATTATATAATATCTCTGAGCCAAACTTATAATCTGTTTCCCCATACTCTTTGATTATTTCCTCTTTCTGTCCAGATGTCCTGTATTCATTTCCTATAACCCCTTATCAGCAAGAGGAATAATGGAAATTTTGTTTTCCATCTGGAAAAAGGGATTGAAGATCATGGAGAAAGATAATGTTGAATGGGAGAAGCCCAGGTACTTTGAAGCCCCCCAGAATACTCTTTAAGGTCAGTCATTCACAGTTCCAAATCTATCTAATTGTATTATTATCTATACCATAGATTGCCATCTTTTCCTCAAGAATAATATGAGATACTTTATGAAGTGCTTTGCTAAAATTAGGAAAATTTTTCATTATCCTGATTAGACACTAATCATGGGTTTTTTTAAATGACTGTCTACCATGACTCAACCTTGATGAAGCAAAAATAGCTCATGGTCATCACAATTCCTTTTCTTGATATTCACTATCTCTTTAATAGATAATAAATTTTAAAATACTCATCAAACTATATTTCAAGTATTGTGCTAAGTGCTGGAGACAATGGTGACCAGGGAAATGTGTATGCATCTGAGAAGTTATAGAAATTCTAAGTGGATCAATGGTAAAGTCTGGTAATATGTCCTTTCCAAAGACAATGGTATTACTGTTTTCAGAAGAAAAATAAAAAAGGAAAAAGAGACATGATAATATGCCACAAAGTATTACCATGAGGCAATTAATTACCAAGATAAAAATGAATAACCCCAGGGAGGTCAGAGCTGAGAGAATGAATTTCCCAAAGATATAGTGAATAGAGGTCCAGTTTGGAGGCCAAGGCAGTAGCAAAAAAAAAATGGCTGGAATAAAGAAGCATAGTCCCAGGGAGTTCAGACCCAATCAATTCCATAATTTTCCACAGAATCAGTCTTTGTTCTCTTCCATATTTGAAAATCAAAATATTTTCTCTTCTCAAATACTGTGATATATCTCTCATTCCCTGTGATCTTGCAAATATCTCTAATAGTAGCTCATCAATCACATCTGCTCATTCTCTCAGTACAAGAGGATTAAGGCCATCTGGGCCAGGTAATTTGTATTCATCAAAAACCACTAAGTGTGCGCTTGCACTATTTCTCTCTCTCTCTCTCTGTCTCTCTGTCTCTCTGTCTCTGTCTTTCTGTCTCTCTGTCTCTGTCTCTCTGTCTCTCTGTCTCTCTCTCTCTCTCTCTCTCTCTCTCTCTCTCTCTCTCTCTCTCTCTCTCTCTCTCTCTCTCTCTCTCTCTCTCTCTCTCTCTTCTCTCCCTCCCCCCTCAAAAATCATTCTTTTCAGTGTTTGCTACCGTTGTCCCATTCACTCCAAATATTCCTTCTCATTTCTCCAGTGTAGCTAAAACCACCCCTTTTAGCTGCCCTTAGTTTTCCTCCTCACCCTCTGCTGATTTTAAACTTTATCATTCCCTATATTATTTTATAGGACTTTTTACATTCTTATAATCAACCTCTGTAACCTGCTGTTGCTTCCATATTCTATATACATCTTTTATATAAAGAGAATTATATATGTATGTATAATATTATATATTATATTATTTTATAGATAATGATAGATAACATATAATACTTTAAAGCATGCAAAGCACTTTTAAAATACTATCTCACTTTTCCATCACATCCCTGAGAAGAAAGCATGATTATTACCTTGATTTTGCAGATTAAGAAACTGAGACAGATAGAAGTCAAGCGACTTGCCCAAGGTCAATATTAGCAAGTGTCATAAACCAAACTTGAAAAATACAAGAAAATAAGTCAATCCTTGCCTTTGAGGAGCTTATATTTGCAATGGGAGAAGATAGCACATAAAGCGAGGTTGGTGAAAGGGGAGGATACTGTCAGGTGAGGAGATAGCAGAGAAGTGGTATGAAGGGCTTAAGCTATGAGAAGATAAAGAGAAAGCTTGCCTATTGGAGCTGGGTAGAATACTCACTTCCAGAAGGATGGGCAAGGGATGTTGAGAAAAGACTGAAGTATTCAAGATGACTATCAGGATAAAGCCAAAGTTTGCCAATGAAGAAGTATATTCAGAAAAGCATATTCAATAGCCATAGAGTGCAAAGCTATGCAACACTGTAGGACATCAGAACCCATCTTGACATCATTAAACACCATAACCCATCTTGAACTACTGGGAAAACAGACCCATCTTCTCTTAGCAAAGAGATGGGGGACTCTGGCCATGAAAGGAGACAAACATTGTCACCCAAGGCCAATTGGATAATTGTGTTTAATCTCACTTCTTATTACTGATGGGGAGGAAGTGTTAGTATGGAAAATGGGGAGAGGTCATTGGAAAATGGCAGGGATATTTCTTTAAAAAAGGAAAACAACAAAAAAATTTAAGAAAATGATCTTATGGGGTAGAGTTGGCCAATTCAAGGCAACTAATAACCTACTAGGAAAAAGGCCACCTAACCCAAGGCCTTTTTACTTTAAAATGAACTTTATCTGGAAGGGGAAAAAAGAACAGTGACTTTTGGAACCAGAGGATCTAGGTTCTAATCTTGTCTCTAACACTTAACTACCTATGAATGACCTTGGAAAAGGTATTTAATTTCTCTGTGACAAAGTTTTATCATCTGAAAAATGAAAATAAACTAGATGTCTTCTAAGTTCCTTTTATTTGCATATCCATAAATCCCATGATTTATGGGCCAAATGACCCAGATGATATTTTTAAACTTTATCAGTGTACTATAGAGAATGTTTTTGTTAATCTTACATTTGTAGTGGGAAAAGCTCTCCAGTAAGAGTCAGAAGAGTGAAGATGAATTAGAGTCCTAGCTCAGACATTAACTGCCCTCAGTTTCCTTGTTTGTAAAATGGGGACAATAATGCTTGTACAACCCAGGGTTATCTAAGAAAACGCTGTAAATCATAATCCAATTTATCCATGTGAATTTTTACTAAATAATCTCATCTGATGGAAGAAGGGGGAAATGAAAAAAAAAGAAGGGGGGAAGAAGAGAGAATAGAGAGAAAAGAGAGGTGGAGAGAGGAAGAAAACAGCGAATAGAGAAGAAAGAGAAAAGAGGGAGAGAGGGGAAGAAGGCAGAGGGGAGAGAGAGAGAGAGAGAGAGAGAGAGAGAGAGAGCGCTAAAAACACAAGATGAAATTTCATTTCATGCTCAAAATCACTAAGTATTCAGTGAAAGCAAGAAATTGAGTCTAGGACATTCATAGTTTCTTTCAAGGGAAAAGAATGGTGGAAGCACAGTAATGATCAAGTTCAGTGGCACATCAACCTTAATCTTTTCTAAAGTTTACCAAATGTTTAGGTGGCATAGTGGATAGAATACTAGATCTGGGAATCAGGAAGACGTGAGTTCAAATCCAGCCTCAGACATTTACTAGCTGCATGACCCTGGGCAAATCACTTTATCCTATTTGCCTTGGTCTCTCTTCTATAAAATGAGCTGGGAAAGGAAATGGCAAACCACTCTAATATCTTTGCCAAGAAAACCCCAAAGGAGGCAACAAAGAGTGGGACATGACTAAAACAACTCAACAACAGTTCTAGCAGCCTCAGCATGAAAACAGTTTGTGGAAGTAACACATGTACTTGTAAAAGCAAAATATATATCTTCCTTCTGACCTCTGACTAGCTTCTTTCTCATGGAACTCCCCTTCCTAAGAATGGTGACATGGAGAGCATGGCCATTTATTTGACTTAAGGAACACATTAATTTATCTGGTTTATAGAATTTAAACATCTGACGAATGACAGTGGGGTTGATTTTATTCATCAGCTAATTGCTTTGCCACCTGGAGCTGAAGCTTTATATATGCAGCTTATAAAAGATCTAAAAAGGATCTCAATTATTCTTTAATTTGTTCCTTGAATATAAAGTAGGAAAATCTGGCTTAATCAAACATTGTCTCAATTCTACTGGGATATGTCTAGTTACCTTATAACAAGGTAAGCTTTCATTTAATCATATGATATGATAATTCCCCACTTTCAAGCCAAGTATCCTCTTAGTTACAATCAATTTTCCACTGAAAAAATAAACATTGTCTCTTTACTGAAATCCCAGTAGAGGAAAATAGCCCTTTTTAATGAAACTTGCTGCTAATACAACCACACTAGGAATTTCTGTGTTGGAATCCATTAAACCCCCTAATTTGACATTGCTGGTAAATTGCAGAATAAAGAGAACTCCATGAACAATCCCCCTTGCACATGGCCATCCCTGGCACACGTGGAAAAAATGGATAATGAGCCTATACACACACACACACACACACACACACACACACACATGCTTCATGCTGGAATCTATTAAATCTCATTTAATAAATGTTTTAATCAAGATGAATTCTATAATTTATCAGGAAGAAGAAAGAAAAAAAGAAACTAGAAGTTCAGCAAATTTTTTCCTGTTGTTCTAAATTGTATTAACTTAACCAGGGGTATCAGCATGAGCTGTGGGATTGCTAAGAATCCCAAGAATCAGAAGCTGCAAACATGCAGGTGATTGCAATTGTGACAGCCACGACAAGTGATCTCACAAGGACTGAAAGTCAGAAGTGAGATAACAATCGAATTCAGAGTCATGGCGGTGGTAGAATGCTTGCCCTTTTCCCTCCCAAGCTAGCAGCCAGAAAGCCAGGTTTCGAATTCTGGCTCCATTGCTCATTGTTTCTTGTCACTTTGGTCAGTTCTTTTAAGATCTCCAGACCTATGCTTATTCATCTACAGAATGGGGGTGATAATACTTATATTATCTATTGGATTATTCTAAGGATCAAATGAATCAGTGAGAGGCAAAGCACAGCATACGTGTGAGGGGCTAATATTTCCCATTCCACTTTGCCCAAATCACAGAATTTTAGGGGTAAGAAATAACCTAATCTAACTCCCAAATTTTACAGATGAGGAAAACTGAGGCAGAAACAAGTTAAGTGGATTTGCACCTTGCAATATTTATTTAAAACAAAAAGAATTAGAAGGGGCAGGGAATGGCAGCAGCACAGAGAACAGTTCACCTCTAGGCATAGTCATGCCTGATGGGCAGGCATTTTGAGCCTTACCCTGAGAATATTGAGGAAGAAGTGAAGGTCTGCAAAAAAAAAAAAGGTACTACAATGACAGGACCCTGAAAAGGGCTAGACTGGGAAGACCCAGATGTGGCTGCACCAAATGGTGGCATGGCTAGAAGAGGACTATTGGGCAAAGTGGAGGGTACTTGCCATGGGGAGAAACCACAGCCTCTTGGGGACAAAGCTTCCCTCCCCTCCCCACCAGACATCAATGCCCTATAGAACAAAGCTCCATTGGCCCCATACAGGCTACTTCTCTGAGGCTAAGTCATTTGCTAAAGGTCACAGGGCTAGTGAGGAACAGAAACTGGACTTGATTCCAACCATTTTTCTACTTTCTCTGCCTTACTATATTTCTCCATGGAACTCATCACATCAGAACCTTGAGTAGTTAGTCTTTCTGGTAGGTGAGGCTGAAACCTTATTCAAGAAAAACTAGATCAAGAGAGAAACTGACACCAATTATAGCTTTAGTGAGAGGTGGAGGAGAGTTCAGGAACCTCTGTCACAGAAAGGTATCTGGTATGAAGATCTCTCCCTTCTCTTCTCAGCTGCTAAGTCCAGACTACATCCATTCATTTGATGGCATTTCTCTCCACCTTTTGAGTTCTAATGAGAGGGGAGGGGGAGACAGACAGGCAGACAGACAGACAGACAGAGAGAAAATACATGCCCCAGGAATGGGTAGATAAGTAAAAATTAGATAGTATCTCTCTGGTTTGCAGTACACTTAAGTATATTTCCCAGGAGCTTTTCTACCTTTGACTTATGACATTCTACAAGAATATTAAAGGCTAAACTACCCTCCACAAAGCATGAACATCTCTCACAATCTCACTATTTGGAATAGATGCAAGATCAATTATACCAAGTGAATTTGGCATTTAAAAATTATGCCCACTCCACTGGTGAACTAGTGAAGAAATTTGATTGTGAGTTTCTTTTAAAGATCTAATATTTCTAATTCTGATACAATTCTAATATTTTAGAAATCTAATACCTGTATAAATATGTGTATATTTATATATATGTATGTATATGTATATACATATATATATGTATATATAACCTTTCTCCCTCTGTTATCTCCTTCACCCTCTTTATTCATTCATGCATAATTAGAGCCCAACTCCATTTTTAATTCCACTTTTGAGATCTGGGAGCCTAATTGATGCCCAGAAAACAAACTTGTGTGGGAAAGAATTTAAGCAGAGAATTATACTATAAACACTCACACACACACATACACACACACACACACTCACTCATATCCTGTCTAGAATCCTCAAGTAAACAAGACAAGGCATCATTTCAGTGTCTCTTTTTACCTGATCCACTTTTTCCTTTCGGTTATTGTTCAGTGCATTGAGTGCTGCCCCTTGGGCATCTTCAGGCTCTTGCTGATTTTGATGCCTGCCAGTGTAATACAAGTGAGGAATACTTCCACTTATCTGCATCCATATGACTTACTGCTCCTATTTATTCAAGTCAATATAAGTGTTTCCTGAGTGCCTGGCAGGTCCTCCCTCAAAGAATATAAATAGTATGTTGAGGTTTTTTAAATCCCTGCCCTCTAGGAGCTTACAATCTCATTGAAAAGACTAGATACACATTTATGAAGTGATACTATTATAAGCAAAGAGTGCATAAATTACAACATGAATAAAATAACTTTAATTGCTAAAAGGATGTCAATGCAAAGTCATAGGCAACAAGCAGAGCCAGGAGACAGAACAAATAGCTAAGGAAGCCAAAGAAAGTTGAAAAGGGACAAAAAAAGGAATAAATATGGGAATGGGCCAGATATTTGGACACCAATGCTTACATCAGAGATAAAGGGTTATATGTTATTGAGTCATTTCAGCTGTGCCCAACTCGACATGACCCCATTTGGGTTTTCTTGACAAAGTCATTGGAGTAGTTTGTCATTTCCTTCTCCTGCTCATTTTACAAATGAGGAAATTGAGGGAAATGGGCTTAGGTAACTTACCCACGGTCACACAGCTAATAATCATCTGAAGCCATTGCTGAACTCTAATTTTCCTGACCCCAGCTTGTCTTCTGTAAAGGATTAGACAGGCAGACAATAAACATTTTTTCAGCATCTGCTATGTACAAGCACTATGCTACAAGTGCAAAGAGTACCTAAAAAAAGATGAAGAACAAAGTCCTTGCTCTCAAAGAGCCCAGAGTCTAATGGGAAAGACAATGTGTAAAGACCATCATACCAACATGCTATATAAAGGATAAACTAAGGATAATGAAAAAGAAGACAGGCACAAGAATTAAAGGGATTGGGAAAGGTTTCATCTAGAACATAGAATTTTAGTTGAGACCTGAATAAGAGAAAGAGAATGTAGTATCTAGGTAGGGGTCTAGAGTAAGACTGAGTATTTCTTGTCCCAATTTCCTTCTCTGTAAATAAGATTCAGAGGAGATGATATAACTTGGGATTTAGGAATCTATTAAATTACATTTTGAAAATACAAAAAGATAATATAGTTTAAAACAGCTAGGTGGTACAGTGAGTGGATAGAGTACCTAGCCTGGTACTCTACCTCCTCTTCCTGAGTCCAAATCTGACCTCAGATGCTTAATAATTGTGTGATCCTAGACAAGTCACTTAACCCCATCTTCCTCAGTTTCCTCATCTATAAAATGAGCTGGAGAAGGAAATGGCAAATTACTCCCATATCTATGCCAAGAAAACCCCAAATAGGGTCACAAAGAGTTGGAAATGACTGAACAACAACAAAAATATAGTTTTGGGGACAGCAAGGTGACTCAATAGATAGAGAGCTGGACCTGGAGTCAGGAGGACCCGGTTTTAAATCTGGCCTCAGACACCTCTTCTCTGTGTGACCCTGAGCAAGTCAATTAACTCCAGTTGCCTTACCCTGACCACTCTTCTGCTACCTTGGAACAAATACTTAGTATTGATTCTTAGAAGGTAAGGGTTGATAGATTGGATAGACAGACAGACAGACAGATAGATGGAGAGAGAGAGAGAGAGGAAGGAGGGAGGGAGGGAGAGAAAGAGAGAGAGAGAGAGAATGATAATCTTACACAGTCCGTCATTGCCTATTAATACCCTGAGCTCAAGTCCAAAGGAAGTAAGGGGAAAAAAGACATGTCCTCTGAGGATGGGAAAAAGGTATCCCTTGAGAATATCAATGCCAAAGGTTAGAGCTAATAATAGATTTTTAAAATCCATGTAGTCAGGTAAGGTTTAAGGAACAGGTAAAATCTCACATTTGGAAGAGCCACTGATTATGCCTGGGGCATATGGTCTAGAGGGGAGATGCTGCTAAACCAATAAACAACATAAAATCACTAGATGTCCAGGCTACCAAAAGAAAGATGGTATAAAAATGAAGATGAAAGGACACTGAAAGCAAGCTACCTGGTTCATAATTCAATTCAACAAACATTTATTGAGCACTTACTATGTGCCAAACACCAACTTGGTCTGGAAAGAGTTTTCCTAATGATTCAAGACAGTGACAAAAACCCATCACTAGAACAGATAAGCAAATAGATCATGGCTTGACCTTCTAAACTACACTAAATTCATCTTATCTACAAAAAGAGTCCTGATCTTATTTCCTCACTTATTTGTCCATGTTGGAACATATTTTTTTTTAAAAGTGGAACACACTTTTAAAAATCAAAACTCTGCTTTCTTGACAAGCAAACCATCCAGCTATCCAAAAAGAAAACAGGGCCAATCTGGGCATCTTGCCACCTGCCAACCTGAAGAGTATGTACTTTCTGTTTTCTACCTCTTGCTCTTATTCTGTTTTCAAATTAATACTGCTATTACTTCTGGGAAATCCATGCCAATATAATGTCCTATGACTCTATTTCCAATCCCTAAGATTCTCCAAAACAAAATTCTCTTCTCTGACTACCATTTCCCTATATGTGTTTTATGCCCCTATTGGAATGTAAACTCCTTAAGAGCAAAAACTATGTTAATTTTTTATTTGTAGCTGCAGCACCCATTATAGTATCTGGCATATAGCATGCACTTAGTACATTTCTTTGTTCTTACATTCAAGTAAAATTTCCTTATTCTATAAAATAGAAAATGTTTTTCTAAAGGCTCCCCATATAGACTGAAAAAATCATTAATTACTTCATTATCTATTGATTCAAAGCTCTTATTAAGAACTATTTTGTTTCAGTTCCTCATGTGTAAGATGAGCTGGAGAAGGAAATGACAGACCACTCCAGTTTTCTTGGCCAAGAAAATCCCAATGGAGTCATGATAAATCTGACACAACTGAAAAATGGCTGAACAACAAAGAAAAGGAGATACCAAGACAAAAATGAAATTATCCCTTCCCTCTAGGAGCTTACACAAGAGGAGGGTAGATGAAGATGGGAAAAGGGAAGGGGGAGGCCAGGCCATATGTACAACTGTATATAAAGTCATTTAGAGTGAGGAAAGCAGATGGCATGAAGAAGAGTAAAATGAAATAAACCTGAAAAATAAGGCTAGATTCAGATTGTGAAGGGCTTTAAATGGAGTTTATATTTTACTTAGAGACAAAAAGGAGCTATTAGTGCTTCTTGATCAGGGAAGTTACACGGTTTTAGAAATGTCCATTTGGCAGCTGAGTGGAAGATCGTAGCTTTCAAGTGGGAAGAGAACTTAGAATTCATCTAATCCTACCCCCTCACTTTTCAAATAAAGAATCTGGAGTGCCAAGACCTATATGATTTGGTCAAGGTTACATAGATGAGAGATAGAAGTATGGAGACTAATTAAGAGATTGCCACAATCATCCAGGAATCCAAACTAGGATGGTGATGGTTTTATGATTGGAATGAATCAATGGATAAACATTAGTTGCCTACCATGTGCCAGGAACTGTGCTAAGACCTGAGGATACAAAAGGAAGCAAAAGACAGTCTCTGTCCTGAAAGAGCCTATGATCTAATGGGAGACAATATACAAACACATATATACAAAGCAAGCTATATAGAGGATAGATAAATGATAATTTAAAAGGAGAAGGCACTAGAATTAAGAGGAGTAGAAGAAGGCTTCCTGTAGAAGATGAGATTTTAGCTGGGACTTATAAGAGGCCAGGGAAGTCAGTAGTCAGGGCAGAGGAAGAAGAATGTTGGGAGTGGGTAGAGGAGGGAACTAGACACAGCTAGAGAATGCTAGGACAGAGATTATTCATGCAATAACCAAGAAGCCAGTGCCATTGGAGCAAAGATTACATGTTGGGGAATAAGATCTAAGAAGACTGGAAAGGAGGTTAGCTAGGTGGCTCAGTAAATTGAGAGCAAGGTTTAGAGATAAGTGGTCCTAGATTCAAGTCTGGCCTCAGATGCTTCCTAGCTGTGTGACCCTGGGCAAGTCATTTTCTCTCATTGCCTAGGCCTTGCCACTCTTCTGCCTTGGAATCAATACACAGAATTAATTCTAAAATGGAAGGTAAGGGTTTTTAAAAAGAACAAAGAGGAAGAAGAGAAGGAGAAAGAAGATTAGGAGGAAGAGGAGGAGGTGGGTGAGGAAGAGAAAGAGGAAGAGAAGGAGGAGGAGGAGAAGGAAGAAGAGAAGTAGGAGGGTGAAAAGAAAGAAGAGGAGGAAGAGGAGGAGGAAGAGAAGGAGGAGGCAATGGCTAGGTTATGAAAGGTTTTGAGTGCAAAAGAGAACATCTTGCATTTGTGCCTGGAGGTGATAGGAAGCCACTGAAATGTTTTTACTGGGAGGGGGAAATGGGGAGGGGGGAGGAGAGGATGAACAAACCTGCACTTTAATAAAATCACTTCAGTGGCTGAATGGAGAATGAATTGGAGCAGGGAGAGACATGAGGCAGGCCGACCCACCAGCAGATTATTGTAGTAATCCAGGTGTGAGGTGATAAGGGCCTGTATCAGTGGTGGCAGTGTCAGAGGTGAGAAGAGGGCATATGGAGAGATATTGCAAAGGTGTGATCAACCAGCCTTGGCAACAGATTGGATATAGGGAGTAGTAGATAGTGAGGAGTCCAGGATGACTCCTAGGTTATGAGTCTGAGAAACTGAGAGAATGGCATTGCCTTCTATGGAAAAAGATAGTTGAGGGAGAGGGTATAGAGGGGGGGGAAATGAGTTTCTTTTTTCCCAACATTTTATTTTACTTTTATTCCAAATTGTATAAAACCAAATAAAACAACCATTTCCATATACAAAGAAAAAGAAGATAATATGTATCTGGAACTACACCTCTCTGATATTTAGCTTACTTTTCTTCTAATCTACATAAATCTCCCATGAAACTTTCAAAGCTTTCCTGCTTATCTGGGTTTCCTTCAGAATATCCCATTCTCTTATTTATTTATTAATATAATTTATCAAAAAGTGCCCCAGCCGCTCTCAACCCTCCCTGCATCACAGAACGTACTGTCTGAGAGAGATATGTTCATACAAATTAAACCTTTCATGTTTTCCCTTTTAGTTCTCTCTCTGTAGGTAACATTCACAATTTATTCTCCTAATATCAATTCTGTAGCTGTGTGTAATGTTCTCTTGGTTCTAATCATTTCACCTTTCATTATACAATGTAGTTTTGCCCAAGTGTTTTTTTAATTAGCCTGCTAATTATTCCATCACAATCATATACTACAATTTTTTAGACATTCCCCAATTAATGGGCATCCCTCGATTTCAATTCGTTGCCACTGCAAAGAAAGTTGCTATAAATATTTCAGCACATATGGGATTCCTTTATCCATGATCTCCTTGGGAAATGGACCCAGAAATACTTGGGTCTAAGAGCATACACAGTAAACATGATGCATGAAACTAAGGGAGATTAAGGCTCTCTAAGAGAATATGGGGGAGGGGAGACCGAGAAGACAGAGATATAGGGGCCAGGACACAAATGAGAATCCAGAAAAACAGAAAACCAGGAGAAAGAAGTATCACAAAAATCCAGGAAGGAGAGAGTATTCAGGAAAAATGGATGTTCAAACATGACAGTTGCTATAGAAAAGTCCAATAAGGCTAAGAACCAAAAAGAGACCATGAAGAGATCAATGTGAATCTTGGAGAGTTGAATGATGAGGTCAGAAACCAAGTTGCAAGGTTGAAAAAAGTAAGAAGAGTAGATGAAAGCATATGATTTTCACTTGTTTATTTCAATATATGTTTTGAGGTTTGGGTTTTATAAGATTATTCACTTACAAAAATGAATAATACAGAAATATGTTTTATGTGCGAATACATATATAACCCAGATTGAATTGTTTGCCAGCTCTAGGAGAGAGGGAGGAAGGAAGGGGGGAAATAATTTGGATCATATTAACAGCAGAAAATCTATGTGGAAATTTGTTATTACATGTAATTGATAAAAAAAATAAAATTTTTAAATTTTAAAAAGTAAGAACATAAATGGAAAAAATTAATTTAGGCAGCATTGCTTAAAAATTTGTCAGTGAAATGGAAGAAATATTGGACAAGACCTCTAAGGGACAGATTATTAAAAATCTGTCACACAAAGAGGGGTTTTGTTTTGTTTGGGGGGGGGTTGTTTTTAATTATTTATTTATTTAGAATGTTTTTCCATGGTTACATGATTCACAATTTTTCCCTCCCCTCTTCCTTTTACCCTCCTGTTGCTGATGAGCAATTCCACTGGGTTATACATGTATCATTGTTCAAAACCTATTTCCATGTTATTCATATTTGCAATACAGTGATCTTTTAACACCAAAACTCCAATCATATCCCCATCAAACCATATGATTGATAATTTGTTGGGGTTTTTTTCTGCATTTTCTACTCCCACAGTTCTTTCTCTGGATGTGGATAGTGTTCTTTCTCATAAGTTCTTCTGTATTGTCCTGGATCATTGCATTGCTGCTAGTAGAGAAGTTCATTACATTCCATTGTGCCACAGTGTATCAGTCTCTGTGCACAATGTTCTCCTGGTTCTGCTCATTTCTTTCTGCAACAGTTCCTGGAGGTCTTTCCAGTTCACATAGAAATCCTCCAGATCATCATTCCTTTCAGCACAATAGGATTCCATCACTATCAGTTACCGCAATTTGTTTAGCTATTCCCCAATTGATGGACACCCCCTTGTTTTTCAATTTTTTTCCACCATGAAGAGAGTGGCTATAAATAGTTTTGTAAAAGTATTTTTCTTTATTATCACTTTAGGGTGCAAACCCAGCAATGGCATGATTCGGTCAAAGGGTAGGCATTCTTTTAAAGCCCTGTGTGCATAATTCCAAATTGCCCTCCAGAATGGTTGGATCAATTCACAACTTCACCAGCAATGCATTAATTTACCAATTTTGCCACATCCCCTCCAATATTTATCATTTTCCTTTGCAGCCATATTGGCCAATCTGCTAGGTACTTCAGCATTGTTTTGATTCGCATTTCCAAATAGGGTTTTTTTTATCCTTTTCTTCCCTTTACTATAAAATCTCTCTATACCCTTTTTTGACATTGTTCCTTCTTTTTTTCCACCATTAAAACTTTTATATGTTTGTACTAATTTTGCTAGATGAAGGTCACATCTACAATCATTTCTTTAGTATCTCAAATTCTCTGAGCATTTGCAGCATTCTCAGTCATTCTCCTCCAAGTCCCATTTTTTTCTTTTAGGATTCCCCCTTTTTTTTTTCTTGTCTGCCTCTTTGTAACTTAATTAATGGGTAAAGACAAAGTAGAGCCAAGGTGAAATGGAAGGGGGTGATGAAACCATCCTCTTCCTGCAGGTCAGCTGACACAGTCAGGTTGTGGTTTATAGAATTATTTAGGCAATTCGTTTTCTTTCCATACTGGTCCCAGTTTTGAATAGCTGGAACTCTCCCACTTACAATAATGTCTAACAGCCTCTTGCCAACACCCCTAAATCTGCTTTGTTCCAATCAAAAATAAACTATTCTAATGCTAAATATCAAATAAACAAAATAGGAAATTATCTTGCCTATGTTATCATGATATAGCAAGACGTTCTCTTAGCCTAAACAAAATAATTGAAGATTCCTATATCAGCTAATGGGTAACCTACTCTGAAACCCTATTCCTACTCTTTTCAGTTGAGCTTCCAAATCCATCACTGAACTTTTTTTTTTCAGTTTGTTTTGTTTTGTTTTGTTCTTCAGAGATACCTGCTCATCAGAAATAAACAAGATAGTGATGGCTCCATAAGGTTTCCCCTTGAATAGCTAGCACAGAGTCATGCACCCTCTGACCATTTGCAGAGATGGAGTTAACCTAAAGAATTACTATTCATATTGGAAGGGACCTTGGAAATCATCTAGCCTGTAGTAAGACTGGAACCCAGTTTTCCTCATTCCCAATGCAATGGGTTGTTTTTTGGTTTTGGGTTTTTTTTTTTTAACAATCAAGTATAACATATTCTTTCAGCATCTGGAATCACAGACTTGACCTCAAGATACATTGACGTCCAGTGCACTTTCTACCACACTCCATAGTCTCAGTTCTGAATTCAGCACCCCCTCTCTACTAATGAAGCAAAGGAAGGGATTGGAAAAGGAAGAAAGTGGACAAAGAAAACAACAGAAAGAGTGAACCCTTGATCTTTGGATCTCTTCTTTCTTAATCTCCCTTTTTCCTATAGTTCTCCCTTCTTACTAGCCCCTTTCACAACCCTTAAAAGTCACAAACTAAAAAATAATAATAAATTTAAAATAACTTTGAAAATAAAAATCATGAATTGGTCTCAGAGTAATCTCACTGGCAGGGCTTGCTGTAGGCACAATTATGACAGGGGTGAAGTAGCCCGAGTCCCACTACCCTCTCACAACTTTCCAAGGGCACCCACTGTTGGCAAGATTCCCAGCCAGGTAAAGTGTACCCCTTTAAGGTTGTACCCCTCCCATGAGAAACTACATTTTAAATAGGGCTTAACCCAAAGTTATGAGTCACTAACAGTGAAATTTCAAGTGTCAGCAACAAGAGGTACAAGGGAGTTATTTTAGGTGGGAGAGGCTCTAAGATCACAACATCCAGGTGACAGACAACTTAACTCAACTAGTATAAATTCTGATACTTATCAACCATTTCTACAACCCAGCTATCTAATATACCAACTTACTTTCTCTTTAACTCATGATTTCAAGGTGTTCTTTAGATTCTCATCCTTTATCTTACAGAATCTGGGTTATTTATCAAACATGACATGTAAAATCTATATGGGGTTTCTTACTACCACGTGGTATATAGGGTTGGGGGTTGAGGGAAAGGCAAGGAGGGGAAGATTTTGGAACTCAATATTCTTTGAAAAATGTTGGGGGTGGGGGCAGCTGGGTGACTCAGTGGCTTAAGAGCCAGACCTAGAGATCCTGGGTTCAAATCTGGATTTAGACAGTTCCCAGCTGTGTGACCCTAGGCAAGTCACTTAACCCCCATTGCCTAACCCTTACCACTCTTCTGCATTGGAACCAATACACAATATTGATTCTAAGATGGAAGGTAAGGATTAAAAAAAAATGTTGGACACTGTTTTTACATATAATTAGGGGAAAATAGAAAAATAAAATTTAATACAAACACGAACAAGACTGATCTTTAATATAAGACATGGTTATATTGATAAGCTCTTTTCTTCTGAGCCTCACACCACCATTAATTAGGAGACTTAATTCTAGGTTCTCATACATCCATCTCAAGTCTAGACAATAGTTCTTGAATTCTCAAGAAATTTCCCCTGGAATCTTCATCCTTGAATGATGATTTATTATATAACCTAAGGGCAGCTAGGAGGTACAATGGATACGGCACTGGCTTAGAATCAGAAAGATTCATCTTCATGAGTTAGAATTCAGCCTCAGACACTTACTAGCTGTATGATCCTGGGCAAGTCACTTAACCCTGTTTGCCTCAGTTTTCTCATTTGTAAAGTGAGCCCCAGTATCTTTGCCAATAATGCTGTGGTGGAGTCATGAAGAGTGTGAAATGGATGTGCATTAAACCTAAACATTAAGATAGTGAAGTTGTGAGAACATTTCTTTGTTCAAAATTCAATGAATATAATTCTAGACACTGAATTATTACACTAATCACTACTCCACCCAAGAAAGACAGAGAAAGACATCCATCTTCCTCTCCCTGATATGTTTTCCAGGAGTGTGCTGGAGGTTCATAAGAGCTGCTTGTTAAATTTTTAGCATATGCATTTACAGCTCAGAAATCTCCAAATGCTACAAATCAGGCAGGCTTGATTTGTTATCTAATTGGTTACTAGACTTAAGAAAGTAATGGGGGAAATGTTAATAAAACAGATTATACTTTAAAATACGTCCTACTTTTTCCTTGAAGAGCTGCTTCTTAAACATCAGCTCCGGCCAGTGGATGATTTTTTTCCTATGCTGAGCTATGCTGAGCACCAAGACAACAGGTTCCCAGGGGGTTCCAGGGAAGAGAAAAGTGACAAATAGATAATTCTGCTTCAAGGAGAGTTCTAATCCTCCAAGTGTGATAGGTGCCAGTCTGATATTTATCCAGAAAAAGATGAAACAGAATGCTGTCTACACTGGGGCACTGATTTATTTTCTCCTATCTTCTAAATGAGCCCCAAGTCCATGCGAAAATAAAGTGGAACCAAGGCATTCACCAAAAGCACAAATAGCATAGTGAATGAAAGGAGAAGTATGCTGAATTGGATCACAGCTTCCTCCAACCAGGACACTATGTAGTGATAATGTGATGCTACATTTCAGTCCAGGACCACAACAATAAACCCGGGCTGTAATTACAATAATGGCCTCCTACAGCTATTGTGTCTTTAATTAAGTCTTTATCAGTAGGCATTTGCCACTTAAACCTTAACTCACTGTAACTACCACAGCGTATCATCTACATTTTCACAAAGAATTACTGAATCATATTTCTGTCAGGAAGATGAAAGAGAATATTTTAACTCAAGTACCATTTACAGACAAGCTGCATAAAGAAAAATCAAGCTGCCCTTTAACAGCACTTTCTGACAAGTTTAACTCAACTCTGACATGGGGTGGGGGGAGGGACAAAATGAAGACTGGTCCAAGGAAAACTTGTATTTTGTCTCCATTTTGTTTCTTTTTACCACAACTCCATTTCCTTTCTGTTCGAATTAAGAGGAAAGAGCCAAAACAAAATGAAAATTTTACTCTGAGATATAAGGAGCTCGGTTTTACAGATAAGGAAACTGAGGTCCAGGGATGTAAAGGATCTGAAGTCAAGTAGCTAACCAGTGAACCCTTAATATTCCAGAATATTTCCACTGTGAGACCCCATAAACAAACCAAGCTAGAACATCACACTTCTCCACAAGCCACAGTTCAGTGGCAGTGAATCTAAAACAAGGATCCATAACTTCTTTTGTGTCATGGAAGGGATTCTCAAAAAAATATTTTTTAAATGCATAAAATAAAAGAATACCAATTCTATTCAACACAGTTATAAAAAATATTTTTTAATTCACAGTAACGTATGTACAATCTATATCATATTACCTGACTTCTTGGGAAGAGGAAAAGGAGGGAGGGTGAAAGGGAGAGAATACAGATTGCAAAATGTTAGAAAATGATTATGAAAAATTGTATTGACACGCAATCTGAAAAAGAAGTTTAAAAAAAGAAAAATAAAAGAAAGTTCATGGACCTCAGATTAAGAAAGCTGAGGAAGCCTCCCCTTCTCAGACTACCTTCCATTTATTATGTATATATCTCACATGTTCCTAGTTATTTACTTGTTGTCTCCACCATTAGAATGTGACCTTCTTGAGGGAAGGGACCGTTGTTACATTTCTTTGTCTCTCCCTTGCTTAGTAGGGTGCCTGGCATGTTATAAAGGCTCGCTGACTGACTGACTGACTTCTCAGATTCCAGTTCCCATTCATAATCACTTCCATACTTCAGTATATTTCAATATATTTCTAACAGTGTTTGGCCAAGTCAGTCAGAGTCTGAGAGGAAAAATGGCTCCTTCCAAGAATCCCACTCCAGAGTTTTAACCAGAATCCCTCCATGGATATAAGGCTCAGTTTCTTGTTCAGCAGAATGTGTTATTTGGGTTGACAGATCTAGAATCAGAAATGACTTCAAAGTCCAACCCTAACCCCATTATTTTACAGATGAAGAAACTGAGGCCCAAGGAGACTAAGTGATTTGCTCAAGGTAGCAACAGAGGTAGGATTTGAACTCAGGTCAACTTCCAGAGCCATTGTTCTTTCTACTTTCTGATATATGCTCATCAGGACAGAGTCCTTCCCTTCCCTGAGAGCATTTTCCCCACCTGGGATCTCCAAAAGGTGGAGTTCAGAAGTTTGGTTGAGTGACTGCCACAGAACCATCAGAGACTTGGGCTTGAAAAGTCATTCCTCCAAAGTGGTATCCTTCCTTTTAGGAGGGAGTGGGGGGCCTAGAGGAAGGACTGCAGGAGAGGAGGGGAGGGGGCTTGAAATTTCTCCCTTGTCTGAATGGCACCACTGTTAACACAGACATGGAATCTCTGAGAAGCTCTGTCAGTTCTATTTTACTTTGACAGACTCACAGGCACCAGAGATGAGAGTGATTTTCTGCTTATTTATTTGAGGGATTCTTATTCTGCCTACAGAAACCTGACTCTACCACCAATTTCCACCTTTTTTTTCCAGTACTCCTTGGCTACAACTGCGCCCCCTTTTTTTCTTTACCTTTCTAATTTCATTTTTAACAACACGATGACTTGGATGGGCTCCGATGAGCTGAAAATTAAAAAAGAAAGGGGGGAGAGAGTGCAAAGAACAGACAAGCTGGAAAAAGGTCTATTCCATTTTTCTCCCGTCACATTTGCACCCACTTCAGATCTTCTCAGCTCAATCCCCAACGATGCAAGAATACCTGCTGAGAGAGAGAGAAGAGCAAGCCACAGGTGGCCTGCTTACCTGCAGCTTCCTTTTAGTCAATCTCAGCCACTGGGGCTGAATCATCCAACACTGGGGAAGGAACAGAGCAGTTAGCCTTCTGACAATGGCAAGGAAACCAAGTTGCCCTCTGCCTTGAATCTAACAGCAATCCTGGGAATTTAACTATTTCATTCATCCCCTTAGGAAATCAAAGGAAGCTTCCAGCCCGAATTCTCCTTTCTTCTATGGGAGGCAGAGCCCAGTTAATAAGGCAAGTCTGTTTTGCCTGGCCGCGCATGTTCAAATGCCTTTTCAGGACTGCCCTCTCAGTTTTCTTTCTTCGTTCCACAAAAGACTCTCCTCAGCCCAGAGAGCACATATCGCCAACATCAGGAGATAATTCTGTCAATGGCTGCCTCTGGGCACCTCTTTCCCCTTTCTCGTCTTTCCTGGGATCACTACTGAGAAAATATTTCTTTGGCTGCAAAAATTCTCCAGCATTTGGAGTACTGAATCTAGGAAAACAGGGCTGTGTAGCTACTCTTTGCTGATAAGGTTTGTTAGGACATCTACATAATTAACTCGGGTGGATCTGAACAACCTCTGCTTGCCTCAGTTTCCTCAATTTTCAAATGGAAATAATAACAGCACCTTCATTACAGGCTTTCTAGAGGGTCAAATAAGATAATATTTACAAAGGGCTTAGTAAAGCGCCCAGCACTTTCGAGGTGCTATAGAAATGCTTACCCCTTTCCCCTTACCTATTCCCTGTGATATCTCTGCCACTGCTACACTTCTCTATCACAGAATCAAATCTGAGTAGGTTTATCTCTAGTCACTTTTAAAGGGTTGTTTACACAAATACTTGCTTTCTGAGTTGATTTACACATCTGTCACTTTATCTGACAAACAATGCTAAGAAATAATGAAAGGCATGAACTAGAATATACCTAGCAAGCATTGTATGCATGCCTTACCTCTCTGGAATAAAATCGTATCTGTTTCTGATGCCGAGCCATTTGACAGTACCAAGGACTTTGGCAGCAAGAGCTTTCTTTTTGGGGTCTTCAGTAGCTGTGGCAATAGCAACCATTGGAGTAGTTGTCAGGCCACATCTCCACAAGGTTTGCTTCCTCCATGATGGCAGAAGGCACTAGGCAGGACTGGAAGCATTGCTATTCCAAGGATTTTGAGCTCAGAGGTTCAGAGTTGTCCCCATTAACATCTGAGGGGAGATGGGTCAAGGTGGTAGAGGAGACTTTCTTGGCATGCTTCTTGTCTCTCCCTTAAGGTACCTTACTACTTCCGCAAGGCTTAAACATCTGGAACTGGATTGCCTCCCAGTTTCCAATTGGATGAACTAGATGAGACTTTAGTGGCCATGAGATCAAAGCATCACATTGTCTGTTGAGTCCAAACATTCATATTATGGAAGAAACCGGGGCACAGAAAGGTTTAAATGTCTTGCCCACGTCAACAAAGACTGTGAGAGCTCTAGGATATGAACTCAGTTCCCTTGACTCCAAATTCTATATTCCACTGTGCCATATTGACTCCAACACTCATTTTATTAATGAGAAAACTGAGACCAAGAGAAGTTAAGTAGTTTGTCTAAAGTCACACAGGTAGTGTAGGAGTTAAATTAATGTCCAGTACTCCAATTATTTTTTTTATAAAGTTTATTATCTGACAAAATAGAACCATGTGACTAAGTTTTTCTACCTGCTCAAAAATCCCAGCTCCAACAAACCTGAGATAGGAAGGAAAGTGACCAAAAGATGGGAGTATACCCAATGTATCTCCTGTCTACGTTAATGCATAATGACAGAAAGTGAGAAGAGTGCTGGGAATTGTAGTTTTGCTGGGGATCATAGTTTTTAGGGTAACATTCTAATTACACAATAGGAAGTATAAGTGTTGGGATTTGAATTCACATTCTCTGACTCTAAATCAAGTGGTGCTTGTAGGGGGTGAAGGTTTCCCACTGTTCCACACTCCCTCACTAGAGATGTTTAAATTGAGGCTAAATGAACACTGCCCAGAGATGTTTTGGGTTGGGCCCTAAAATCTCTTCCAGTTGTCATTCTAGGATTCCTTGAATCTATCTATCCACTAAGAAAAGACTTCTAATCAAGTGATGAAGAGATTATTGTGCCAGGACTCAGAAAGTGCTGTTCTCAGACCCTAATGATCTGTGTGACCCTCAAGGAAGCTATATCTTTAAGCCTCACTTTCATCATTTTTAAATCTCTAAAGTTCCATCCAGTTCTAAAATCCATTCATGCTTTTCAGAATTTTCATATAGTTATTTGCATACTCAAAATCTAGCATAGACCCAGTGATACTACTACTAGGTCTATATGCCAAAGAAATCAATGGTAGGGGGAAAGGACCCACCTGTACAAAAATATTTATAGCTGCTTTTTTGTGGTAGCAAAGAACTAGAAATTGAATGGATGTTCATCCATTGTGGAGTGGCTGAACAAGTTGTGGTATATGATTGCAAAGGCACAAAATATTGTGCCCTAAAATATGTCAAACAAGATTATTACCAAAAAACCTGGAAAATCAATGATTGACTTAATATTATCAGCAATGCAAAAATCCAAGATAACCCCAAGGGATTCATGACAGAAAAAGTTATCCACTGTCAACAAAGAATTGACAAAGTCTGGATGCAGGTTGAAGCATACCCTTCTTCATTTTATTTCCACCATGAAATTTTCTCTAGTATATGCATTATGTGTCTTCTTTCACAACATGATGAACATGGAATTATGTATTGCATGATATCATATATGCAACCTATATCATATTTCTTGCCATCTCAGGGAAGATTGGGGGTGGAAGGGTGAGAGAGAATATATATTGAAAATATCAGAAAATGATTATTAAAATTGTATCTGCATGTAATCTGAGGAAAATAAAAAATAAACATGCCTTATCAAAAGATAATCCAAAAAGTAAAAGATAAAAATAAATTAAATTAAAGAAAAAATAAAATAAAAGATAATCAAGCACAAAGAATCATGGCAGTTAAATTATTAAATGAATAATATACTTGCCTTACAAGTGATTCTTGATTCTTTTTTATCTCGTCACTTAAACATGAGGTCATTTGGAGGTTGGCAGAAGCTATGCTTGATTTCTTCTATTGATATTCTATGGAAACTGAGGCAGCAACTCAGAAAAATCACTTCTCCCAGGTTAGTCAGAAAGTTATAATTTGCTCTGAAAATATTCCTAAATATCTACTTTGAGCCTCCCTCCCTTCTCAAATCTCACTTAGAATCAGCAGGTGCCCCGTTAGGGTTTCCATCCACAAAATCAAGGGATGGCAAGCCAGAGAACTGTGGCCTCTGTGAGAAGCAGCAGTTACTGAGAAAGACAAGCTGGGCAGGATTAAATTTACAACTTTTTGTAATCCAGGCATTTAGAACTCATCTGTTTAAGGTGAGTTATGTGTTAGATGCCCTCCTGGCAACAAATAACAATACATTCTAAATACATTATACCTGGTTTATAGCCACAGTACCACAACTCCAAGGAAAACTCAACTTAGCTGACTTCTGCAGAACATGGGCTGCTCTTTGACATGTAAGAGAAATTTCTACCCAAATATAAAACTTTACAGCCTGTCAGTTGTGATTTGGGGAAAACATTTCTTTATTTAAAAGGTGGAGATTTCTTTCCAACCCCTATTTTTCACCCATGACTGAAATTCTGACAAAACCACCCAAAGAGCAATTTAGGAGAATGGCTCTATATTTCAAGAACAGGATGTTTGTCTTGCCCAGACTCTACAATAGATGAAGTTATCTGTTCATTTAAAAATCACTAATTGGTCTACCACATTGGCTTAGTAAGCAACTTGTGTATGTGACCTGCTGGAAATGAGTGGATCAATTTCTATAGATATTACTTTCTAGTTTATGGTTGAGTCTTCCTCCATCTGAATGGCTTATCCTTTTCTTCCTTTTCTTCCATGAAGGGAAGAAATGCATTCACTTCCTCTATTAAGACAGTAGATATGGTGTCCTTATAGGAGATAAGCTGTTTGAGTGCAGAAACTTTTATTTTTGCATTTGCAAATCCAAAACAGAAAAACAAATCATTGTCTTCACACACACCCTCCAAAAAGGGAAACCCTTCAACTCAACTACTGCTTCTGTTGTTATTAATGATGATGATGAATAGCATTTATATAGTACAATAAGGTTCACAAAGCACCTACACATATCATCTTATTCTCACAATAAATCTAAGTGCTCTATAAGGGGGAAAAGAGGTTAATTTATAGAAAGGGGTAGACTGGATTATTTAAGAGTGTGGTTGTCAGGAATTTATATTAATTCCAAAGAGATTTATTTACAATTTATTTACGAAATATAGAAAGAGTGAAGTAAGGAAAAATAAGAGAGAGGATAGGGTAAGATATCTAGTCTAAGCATTAAGTAATTTACTTCCAGCCCTTAACCCAACACAGGCAGGAAGAGTTGATTCTTAGCTGGCCTCAGAAAAGCTGAGGACCTGGGGAAAATTTCTCTCAAGAGGCTAGTCTCTCCTGAGGCTAGTTTCTTCAGAAAATATCCAGGAAAGGAGTCAGCTCTTTCACTCACCATGTGTTAGTCCAACAGTCTCATCAGGGACAGGGTCTCAGGTCCAGTCAGCAGATTTTCTCCTTCAGCCTCCACTCCAAAGAATGAAGAAGTGTCAGTAAAACTCCATTCAGGAAGTTGTCACTCCCTTTTAAAGACACTTTCTCTTGCATCACTTCCTGTGTCTTCCCCTAATTCTATGTCTACCAATCACAGTTGAAGTTCTGTTTTAGGATTGCCTAGGAGGCAGTCAGTAGATTCTGATTCATCACCCACTATCGCACACATGGGTCACAGTCCTCCCACTTAATGATTAAGTGGGATGTTTACACTTTCAGTGATTAGATCTAAAAATGGGCAGATCTCCCCACTCAACTTTTTTTTTTAATTTTTAAACATTATTTTATTTGGTTGTTTC
The DNA here is from genome assembly GCF_027887165.1 of Monodelphis domestica. Taxonomy (NCBI): domain Eukaryota; kingdom Metazoa; phylum Chordata; class Mammalia; order Didelphimorphia; family Didelphidae; genus Monodelphis; species Monodelphis domestica. The sequence goes on from NC_077227.1 coordinate 635,578,779, forward strand.
CATACATTATTCACTGGAAACAAAGATCATTTTCTTTTCCTCCCTTTCCCCCCCCCCACCTTTCCCTCTCCCATAGCCAACACACGATTCCACTGGTTATCACATGTGTTCTTGACTCGAACCCATTTCCCTGTTGTTGGAATTTGCATTATAGTGTTCATTTAGAGTTTCTCCTCAGTCTTATCCCCTCCAACCCTGTAGTCAAGCAGTTGCTTGTCATCGGTGTTTTTACTCCCACAGTTTATCCTCTGCTTGTGGATAGTATTTTTTAGATCCCTGCAGATTGTTCAGGGACATTGCATTCATACTAATGGAGAAGTCCATCACCTTCGATTGTACCACAATGTATCAGTCTCTGTGTACAATGTTTTTTTTTGGTTCTGCTCCTTTTGCTCTGCATCACTTCCTGGAGGTTGTTCCAGTCTCCATGGAATTCCTCTACTTTATTATTCCTTTTAGCACAATAGTATTCCATCACCAACATATACCACAATTTGTTCAGCCATTCCCCAATTGACAGGCATCCCCTCATTTTCCAATTTTTGGCCACCACAAAGAGTGCAGCTATGAATATTCTTGTACAAGTCTTTTTCCTTATTATCTCTTTGGGGTACAAACCCAGCAGTGCTATAGCTGGATCAAAGGGCAGACAGTCTTTTATCACCCTTTGGGCATAGTTCCAAATTGCCCTCCAGAATGGTTGGATCAATTCACAACTCCACCAGCAATGAATTAATGTCCCCACTTTGCCACATCCCCTCCAGCATTCATTACTTTCCATAGCTGTCATGTTAGCCAATCTGCTAGGTGTGAGGTGATACCTCAGAGTTGTTTTGATTTGCATCTCTCTGATTATAAGAGATGTAGAGCACTTTTTCATGTGCTTATTAATAGTTTTTATTTCTTTGGCTGTGAACTGCCTGTTCATGTCCCTTGCCCATTTGTCAATTGGAGAATGGCTTGATTTTTGTACAATTGATTTAGTTCTTTATAAATTTGAGTAATTAAACCTTTGTCAGAGGTTTTTATGAAGATTGTTTCCCAATTTGTTGCTACCCTTCTGATTTTGGTTACATTGGTTTTGTTTGTACAAAAACTTTTTAATTTGATGTAATCCAGATTATTTATTTTGCATTTTGTAACTCTTTCTAATTCTCCCCCACTCAACTTTTAAGTAGGGTGTTTACACTTTTGGTGATTAAAATCTAAAAATAGGTAGGGGTTACAATTTTAATCTTCACAATCAGGGGGAGTTAATTTTAATCTTCACAACTCTTTCTATCCCCACTTTACAAATAAACAAACTGAGGCAAATGTTGGTTTGGTCATTCACCAAGTATCACACAGCTAGTTAAATTTCTGAGGCTGTATTTGAAGTCAGGTCTTCCTGACCCTGTGTCTAGTTCTTTATCCATTGTACTCCATCATTTCTTCAGTTATCTAGTCCAAACCATTGATAGAGTCATAGAGTCACAGAATCACTGTAGACACTACCATCTCCTTCACCTTTGCCATATCTAAATGTTACTGATTCAACCTCTACATCATGTTTCATACCTTTCTGCTCTCTAGTTATATAGTCACCATCTTACTTCAAGCCATAATTAAGTCTTGGACCATTACCAAAGCTTCCTAGTCAGTGTCCCTACTAATATTTTTCCCCTTTCTCCAATCCATCTTTCACATAGACAAAGAGATGGACTCAGAGCCAAGGAAAGCTGGATGCATGTTCTCCCCTCTGACCCATCCTGGATGACCCTGGGCAAGTCATTTAACCTCTGAATATTCTAGGCAATTAAGGCTATAAGTTACAGAAAATGTGCTACTATGACCTGCATTGATAGAGTAGAATGGAGGAAGGGCAATTACCATACCGATGAAATTACAGGTTCAATTGTTATCCCCAGTGCCTACTGCAACAAGGGTTTGGTGCATGATCATATCACCAAAGATGGAATCACTCAAATGAGAGACCCTGGACATCTCCTGATCAATGAGAAAACCAGTGCATGTGCAGAAATTCTGTGTTGGTTTACCACGTGGTTAAGAATAGCCTTTTTTCACATTGACAATGTTTCTAGAACTGGTAATATCCTTAAAATTGCCTGACTCATTATAATGTGTCTCTTTTTCTGCATTTATATCTAAAGATGAAAGATTCCACTCAGAGTGGACATGTGACAAGAAGGTCTGGGTCTGAGGCCTCTCTCCCCCTAATACCATTCCCTGTAAATAATGTGTTCTTGAGAAAAGTGCTGGGAGTTTGTTTTTTTCATTTGTCTTTTACCAGTTCTACATCCCTTAGGCTTGATTCTTCCTTCTGGAGACACCTAGAATATTTCTGATCCAAAAGCATGAAGCAGAGATAAGTAAAAATATATTTTCAATTCAATTCAATAAAAATTTCTTAAGCACTTACCACTATGTGCTAGACACAAGTATTAGGGATACAAAGACAAAAATGAAAAAAAAAAAGCTGATATTGTACTTGCAAAAAAACAGGTACAAATAGACTTGGGGTAAGTGATCTCAGCAAGACAGTCTACAATAAACTCAAAGATCCCAGTTTGGGGGACAAAAATCTTTTAACAAAAGATTTAACAAAAACTGCTAGGAAAATTGGAAAACAGTCCAGGAGAGAGATTCGGTTTATATCAACATCTCACACCCTTCACCAAAATAAACTCAGAATGGGTGAATGACTTGAATATAAAGAAGGAAACTGTAAGTAAAATAGGTGAACACAGAATAGTATACATGTCAGATCTTTGAGAAAGGAAAGATTTTAAGACCAAGCAAGAGTTAGAAAAACATTACAAAATGTAAAATGAATATTTTTATTACAGTAAACTAAAAAGGTTTTATACAAACAAAACCAATGCAACCAAAATTAAAAGAGAAGCAACAAATTGGGGAAATTTTTTCATAACAAAAACTTCTGACAAAGATCTAAACACTTAAATTTATAAGGAGCTAAATCAATTGATTTTCCCAATTGATAAATGGGCAAGGGACATGAATAGGCAATTTTCAGATAAAGAAATCAAAACTATTAATAAGCACATGAAAAAGTATCTTAAATCTCTTATAATCAAAGAAATACAAATCAAAACAACTCTGAGGTACCACCTCACACCTAGCAGATTGGCTAACATGACAACAAAGGAAAGTAATAAATGTTGGAGAGGATGTGACAAAATTGGGACATTAATACATTGCTGGTGGAGTTGTGAATTGATCCAACCATTATGGATGGCAATTTGGAACTATGCCCAAAGGGCACTAAAAGACTGCCTGCCCTTTGATCCAGCCATAGCACTCCTGGGTTTGTACCCCAAAGAGATAATAAGGGAAAAGACTTGTACCAAAATATTCATAGCTGCACTCTTTGTGGTGGCAAAAAATTGGAAAATGAGGGGAAGCCCTTCAATTGGGGAATGGGCAAATAAATTGTGGTATCTGTTGGTGATGGAATACTATTGTGCTTAAAAAAACAATGAACTGGAGGGATTCCATGTTACCTAGAATGACCTCCAGGAATTGATGCAGAATGAAAGGAGCAGAACCAGGAGAACAATGTACACAGAGACTGATACACTCTGGTACAATTGAATGTGATGGACTTCTTTACTAGCATCAATGCAATGATCCAGGACAATTCTGAGAGACCCATGAGAAATAATACTATCCACATCCAGAGGAAGAATATTGGGAATAGAAACACAGAAGAAAAATAACTGCTTAATCACATGGGTTGATGGGGATCTGATTGGGGATATAGACTCTAAAAGATCATGCTAGTGCAAATAAAAATAATATGGAAATAGTTCTTGATCAATAACACATGTAAAAGCCAGTGGAATTGTGCATCGGCTATGGGAAGGAGGTAGGGATAGGGGAGGGAAAGAACATGAATCTTGTAACCATGGAAAAATATTTTAAATTAATTAATTAAATAACATTTTCCAAAAACTTTTTTAAAAGGGTACACAGATAAATGCAAAATATTGAGTTAATAAAGAGTAATTTGGTGGTTGAAAAAAAGATTTGGAAAAATGCCCTGTAATAGGTACCATCTAAGCTATGATTCTGTGAAGTAGAAAGGGAGAGCATGCCACTAGGCACAAGGCATAATTTGTGCAAAGGCTTGGAGGTAGGAGATAGGAAGTTATAGCTGGGGAACAACCATAAAGAGATAAGTTGGAACCTAGACTGTATAAAAAGGGAATCATGTGAGATCATTCCAAAAATATTAGATGGAGACAGCTATGAAGGGATCTCAGTGTCAGCCAAAGGAATTTGTATTTAAACCTAGAGTCAGTAGAGAGGACGAACATTTCTTGAGCTGGGAAATAAGTGTAACAGTCATATCAGTGCTTTGTCGTATCAATCTGGCAGCTATGAGAAGATGGATTGGAGAGTGAAATCATGAGTCAGAGAAGCCGATTCAGAGGCTATTGCAATAGTCAAAGAACTAAGGAGAACTTGAACTAAAGTGGTGACTGTATGTGTGGAAAGTAGGCAGATAGAAGAAATGTGGAATCGGTAGGACTTGGCAAAGGATTGAGTACAGGGAATGAAAGAGAGTAAAGAGTTTAAGAAGCTGGATCACAACCTGGGACTAAGTGCCTGGAAGGAGGGAGGCTTTATGGTTGATCCACCCTTAACAGAAGTAGGGAAATTTGGCAGAAGGGTTTGGTTTGTGCTTCATTCTCTTCTGTTGTTAAGGTGGAAAGAACGAGTTCTATTGGGGACTATTGAGTTTGAGATGCCTATGAGAGCTCTAGGTAAAGTTGGCCAGCTGGGAATTGGGGGTTGAAGCTCAAGTGGAGTCTCATTAGTATTCTTCCAATTGACCACAAAGACAGTTGCCCCAGTCCTATTTGTAGCTGGCTGTTAAGAAGATACTTTTATATTCAAACACTGTAGGGTAACATCTAAGAATTGGATTCAGAACTACTTCTTTTCCCTTTTGAATGGACCATCTCAAAGATCAATTCAGATGACCCCATCCTAACTCATCAAATTCACAAGAGTTTCCTCTTTTTTTCCTTTTTATAAGTTTAAACCCTTACTTTCTGACTTGGTAACAACTCAAGACAACTGGGCAAGGGCCAGGAAAATGGGGTTAAGTGGCGTGCCCAGGGTCACCCAATTAGGAAATGTCTGAGGTCAGATTTGATCCCAAAACCCTCCTGTGTCTAGGCTTGACTCTCTATCCACTGAGCCATTGCCACCACAGGAGTTTCTTTTTGACAAGAGCTCTATATCCAGTCTGAGACAGCAACTGGGGAGAGCTAGAACCTCACAGCCAGGAAGAGAAATGATGCTTCTACAAGTACTCTGGTTCCTGATTCTTCCAAAAAGCTTCTCTTTCAAATGACCAGTAATTTTTGACAATACTAAAATCTATTGTCCCAAAGTTCTTTTCTTTTATTCTACTATATCTACTGACTTGAGAAATTATTCTGGAATTCTTAAATTAGTCAAATTTCATCTGATAGTGATTTCTCTCTCTCTCTCTCTCTCTCTCTCTCTCACACACACACACACACACACACTCTCTCTCTCTCTCTCACTCACACACACACACACACACACACACACACACACACATATAAAAGTAACTCTCAGTTCTCCATCTCTAATCCATTTCCAAAAGTCTGTTCTTTTTTTTTCTAGTCCAGGGAGCATTTGCCTTCCAAAAACATGAACATAAAATATCCAAAATTCACCAAAAAGACAAACTAAACAATGATTCTTCACTTTAATGAAAACTGGCAGTATGGGGCAGTGAGAAAATTACTGAATTTGCATTAAAAGGATCTGGATTCAAATCCTGATATTTATTCAGTCCATTTATTATATATGGGACCATGTAATTTTGCTTCTCTTTGCTTCAGTTTTCACATCTATAAAATAAATGAATTGAACTAGGTGATCTCCAAGGTTCTCCTTAGCTCTATTGCTATTCTTCTGAATAGAAACACCTCTTTTAAATAACATTCTCTTCTAAGGCATTATAGATGTAATTTAATTTAGAAAAATATGATCTACATGCTACTTTTTCCACAAGTGCATTCATTACATAAAGTGAAATGCACCTATATTGAACCCACTTAACTATCTATTTTACTACTTGTGAGCATTAATTTGACTGGCCCTCATGATGCTTGAAATAATATTTCTTTCCTATTATTCTAATAAATGCAAATTTTAATAATTTTCCTTCAAAGAATTTGGGCAAACTATACTTTTGTCTCACAAAACCCCCAATATATACTAAACAATGGTTTCTAGATCTCAGTCTTCATTCATTGAACATTTGACCCTAGGCAAACTATTAAACTTTATGGTCCTCAGTTTCCTTATCTGTAAAACAGTTCATTTTAGTCTAGATGATTCCTGAGGTCCTTTCTAACTGTGACATTCAACTAATCTATTTCTAGAGCATTGTCTGCCAGTTAATAAAAAGGTAGCATATCATGCTCAAAGCAAAGATGGCACATTGAAAATTGTCAAAGTATTGATTTGATTTATCATTATTTGTGCTTGCTGTTTCCACTAGCTGGAAATCAATCATTTGTGTATAGATAAAGAAATTAAAACTTTTCATGTTGTTTCTATGTTTCTGTATTCTTTCTCTAATCACTTATTACAATGCAGAAGAAAGGGAGATATCACATACACTGTATCATTTCTGAAATGTAATACCTACAACAGAAAATAATACTCCAGATATAATCTAATCAGAAAGGTATAAAGAAGTAATAAAGCAGTAAACATACAACATACTCATGGTAAGCTGTCACTCTACCTACATGGTGAGGTTCACATAAACTATGATCTGGACATACTTCATCCATTCCCAAAATCAGAGAGAACATGAACAGTATTACATGACTGGAAACGGGCAAATGTCCTAATTTTTTAAAGGAAAAGATGGCATCTTCAAATTATGAGCAAGTCAATTTGCTTTTTTGTTTTGGGCCTAAGTTTAGAATGTAATCTAAGAAATAATTTCAGGCCAGTTAGAAAAAGTAAGGACCCATATAACTATATACAAAAAAGGGGATGCTGGAGTAATCATGTTTTCTTTTTCAGACAAGTTCACTGCCCATATTTTATATCTAGAAGAGCAACTTTTTTCATACTCAAATTTAGAATTTTACATTTGTGCCTATTAAATTGCATCATCTTGTTAGATTCAGCCCTAAATTCTAAATTCTAAATTCAGCCCTAAATTCTAAATCCTGAATCTGCTATCCACCATGTTATCTATCCTCCCAACTACGTGTCATCTTAGAATTTAACAAATATAACAATCGTTGTGCCTTTAGCCAAGTAATTGAGAAAAATATTGGGGAAAAAATCAGGATCAAGGACAGGTCTGGGGATCATTCCTCTAGAGACTTTCCTCCACTCTGTCATCAAACCATAAAAAAACTCTTATTTTGATCTTGTCAACTAACCATCTCTGAATCCATCAAACTATATTCTTACTTGACCCAGATTTCTCCATATTGTCAAAAGGGCAGCATAAGAAATTGAATTAAGTGCTTTGCTGAAATCTAGATATAAAATATGGGCAGTGAACTTGTCTGAAAAAGAAAACAAGATTACCCCCCAGCATCCCCTGTTTTCTATATAGTTACACTGGTCCTTACAATTACTACTTTTTCTAACTGATCTGAAATTATTTCTTAAATTACATTCTAAACTTTGGCCAAAAACAAAAAAGCAAATTGACTTGCTCATAATTTGAAGATGCCGTCTTTTCCTTTAAAAAAAATTTGGGTCCTTTCCCTGAATACTTGAAAAATGCTTTCCAAAAATCTATCGTAGATATAAGACCATACCCACTTTCTCCTACTTTATCATTAATTCCAAGATAAGAGAGGTCTCCTTTCTACTTTAGTAGCTACTTACTCATCATTTGCCTGTGTCCAGTCATGTAATACTGTTCATGTTCTCTCTGATTTTTCAGAGATCATTGGCTATAGCTGAGAAGTCACACATCGGTTTTTCAGTACCCTCTTTCAAACACCATTTTCTATAAAGTCTTTATTTTTTTCCAAACACTTACCTTCCATCTTGGAATCAATGCTACATATCAGTTCTAAGGCAGAAGAGTGGTAAGGGCTAGGCAATGGAGGTTAAGTCACTGGCCTGGCAACTCACAGCTTGGAAATATCTGAGGCCAGATTTCAACCCAGGACATCCCATCTCTAACCTTGTTCTCTATCCACTGAGCCATCACACTGTCCCCCTGCAAAAAGGACAGCCATGTGCCAACAGAGAATGTTCTGTGTGCCATCTTTGGCACTTGTACCATAGTTTCACCATCTCTGGCCTAGAGCTTCCAGTCTTCAGCATTTTTGTTCTTTCTTGACAAAAAGAAAATTCCTCCTCCATAGAAAATAAAAAATGAAAATGAAAAATAAATAAGTCTAATTTCTCTTTTGTTCATTATCATTAGTGGTTTTGACTGGGACAGTATTTCTATCTCTTATTTGACCTTTCTCTTACTCCTGATATAGGTTTTGAAACTCATTTTTGTTGTCCTTATTATCCATTACTAGTCATACCTCACTGAGTTCTAGCTCAGTTGATACTATTTTAATAGAAAGGTGCCATTCTCACCTGCCCAGGCTTCCATTTTCTCTATTTCTCTTTTTTATCTAAGTTATGGGGCAACTAGGTAGCACAGTGAATAGAGCACTACACCTGGATTTGAAAGGACCTGGGTTCAAATCTGGACTCAGACCTTGCTGTGTGACCCAAAGCAAGTCACTTAACCCCATTCACTAGCCTTTGCCCTTCTATCTCAAGTTATTATTAAAACAGGAAGTAAAGGCTTAAAATTAATTAATTAATTAAAATAAAAACCAAGTTAGTTAGTGGCTTTCATATGCATCTACATTAGTTTCTTTATATAGATAACTTTTACTTTATACTGAAATAATGTCTATCTTTCAAATTTTGATCTTGAGAGTTTTGCACCTTCTTGGCTGAATTCCCCTATAGAATTTTAGTACATGGCACCCCAACTGTCCTTTCCCTGAATACTTGAAAAATGCTTTCTAAAAATCTATGGTAGATATAAGACTATACCCACTTTCTCCTACTTTATCATTAATTCCAAGATGAGAGGTATCCTTTCTACTTTAGTAGCTACTTACTCATTATGTATCAGAACAAAGTTCAAAATTGAAGTTCCCCTTATTTGCTTCTTCCATTTATTGTAAAAAAAAATGCCTTCTGTTTTAGTAACAATTCTGAGACAGAAGAACAGCAAGGGCTAAGCAATCAGGGTTAAGTGACTTGCCAAAGGTCACATGGCTAGAAGGTATTGAGGCCATATTCGAACCCAGGTCCTCCCAATTCCAGATCTGGCACTCTATTCACTGTGCTACCTACCTGACTCCCTTCTTCCACTTTTGAAGAATTAAATAATCATTAGAGCAACTTGAGAATTTTCAGTTGCTCTGCTTTTCACAAAATATGCATTATCCAAATGTCCAGATGGTTTACATCCCCCCAATTTGCTTCATAACAAAATCATACCCCTATGCTAATTTTGTGATCTGTTTCCTGAATTATTTTCTCCTTCTGGCAGGATGGTCTGGTCGGCAATATTATTTCTGTTTCTCTCTCCATTGAGACTCACCTAAATACTCTCTGTCATTCTCCCTCCTACTACCCCAGACCTAACTTTCCTCACATGAGTTTGTCTTCCCTACTAATTAGAGAAATGAAAATTAAAGCAACTTGGAGATTCCACATTCCCACTGGCAAAACAGAAGGAAAAAAAATGGCAAATGTTGGAGGTGATACAAGAAAACGGACACATTAATGCACTTTTGGTAAAGCTATGCATTGTCCCAGCCACTCTGGAAAGCAAATTGAAGTTGTGCTCAAAAATTTACTAAATTTTGCATATCCTTTGTCACAGTAATAACATTATTAGACCTATGCCCCTGAGATATCAAAGGGGGAAAAAATCAACATGTAGAAAAAAATTTTATTGAAACTCTCTTTTTAGTGGCAAAGAAATGAAAACCAAAGGAGAATGACTGAACAAAGTATACGAGGGTAATGGAATATCATTATGCCATCAGAAATGACAAAAGGAATGGTTTCAGAGAAATATGGAAAGACACATATGAAATAGTGCAGAGAGAAGTGAGAACTAAAAGAATAGCACATACAATAACAACAACACTGTGAATACAAACAACTTTGAAAGGCTTAAGAATTCTGATCAATGTAATAACCAGTCATGATTCCAGGAGACAGATGATGAAGAATGTTACCCACCTCCGGAGATGCAGGTGATGGAAATGCAGGTGCATTTCATGTAGCCACTGTGGGAATTTATTTTGTTCAGGTATATATATATTTCTTACAAGGGTTTTTGTTCTTTTTTTTTAACTTGAGGGAGGGGGTAAATAGTTAAGTAAAAAAAAATTAAATTAGAAATGTTGATCAGTCTGCTATCCTTTAACTTTGACCAAACCATTTGCACACGTGTGGGGGGAGTGGGGGTGATTCAGGGTCAGTTGAGAAATCAGGAACCCTGAAAGTTGGAAGGCAATTCAAACCAGGACATTTAGTAAATGACAGCTTGGCACATTGTAAATGGTTAATAGGGACTAGAAATCCAAAGCAAACAAGGATATGGTAAGAAAATACCTAACTTCCTTCAATGAGTTCAGTTCACTGGTCTTAGAAAAACTACATTCCAGTCAATCAATCAATCAACAACAACTTCCCTGATACATCTTTTACAACGATCTCATAGGTGTTGGTCATTCCATATGAAAGGATCAATGCTTTCCAGCAAAAAGGGTCTCTAAACCCTACCCATACTGACAAATTCAAGGAAGTCCCCCTTTAAGAAGCATCTAGGAGGTCTACATTTACAAGGCACACTACATCTCTTCAGATATTAACACTCCCTCAACAAAAGCAAAAATGAAGGATCCTTTCTTCAGAGCCATGTCTATCATTAACACCCTCCTAGTTTCCATGTGAACCAATAGTCCAAAAGGGGGAATCCTTTTTGGAAGGGATCTCAGGGGACATCTAATCCGATCCTCTCATTTCACAGATGAGGAAACAATTCCAGAAAAGTTAAGTGACTTGCCCAAGGTCAAACAGGTAACAAGCATTAGGTGGGAGAATTGAATCCAGGACCTCTAACTCCAGAACCAATCTTCTTTTGACTTTGAATATAAGTGCCTGGCACATAAAAGGCACTAAATAAATGATTATTTCGTGTTTTTAGTTATATGATATAGTATAGTTTGGAAACGATTCTATTATTAACCAAAGCCAGATTAAACTACACAACTAACTCCAATCCTTAAAGTAATCATTCTCTGTTTGCTCAGAATCTTAATAGTCAATTCTGTCACCTCATTCATTGCATTTGTTACTAGTTTCATTTTTTTAAACCCTCACCTTTTGTCTTAGCATCAATTCTAAGAAAGAATGAAAAAGGCTGAGCAATCAGGGTTAAGTGACTAGCCTAGGATCACACAGTTGGGAAATGTCTGAATTCAGATTTGAACCCACGTCCTACCAAATCTAGCACTCTATTAACCCTGCTACCTAGACGCTCTGTGTTATTATTGCTTTTAACATTTTACATTTGTATAGTATACGCTGCTGTTCTCAAGAAGCTGTCACAAGCATAAAATTATAGTCTGTTAGAATTAGAAGAGACCAAAGAGGTGATCCTAGCCCAACCTTTCATTTCACCATTTAAGGCCATAAGGCCAAGTTGTATTAATTAGAATCTTGAACCATGGACTACATTTCCCATAATTCCCTTTTCCCTTTCATGTACCTGTGTCCTTACCTTATTGGTATATGGTGGGTGTGGCTCCTCCCTCTCTGTCCCTTTTCCATGTGGAAAGCTGGTGAGCTCTCTCAATTTCTCTAGTCTTTTACTTTCCCTTTGCTTCAAATTAAATATTATTAAATGTAATACTTGGAGCATTGAATATTAATTTTAATATTTACACAGAGAAATAAAATGAATGGTTCAAAGGTATGAAGTCAGTGAGGCTATGATTAGAACTGTATATTTTGACTCCCAATCCAGTGTTCATTCCATCACGACACAGTGTCAATCCACTACATAATAATACTCTTGGCAATATATAGGAGAGGTATTGTTATCCGTCCATTTTACAGATGAGGAAACTAAAGCACTATGACCTGGCAAAAATTACAATATTTAATAACACATTCTCTTGACATTTTCTGACAGAAATTCATAGGAAATTTAAAGACACACAAGGGCCAAAATGAGAGCACTGATCACCAGGGATATTTGTAGATATTAGGGGGAGGGAAGAGGAACGTGAAAAGAAAATGTTCTACTTCATAGTTCTCCTGATGGCCAGCCCTGCTTAGGATTATATCATTGTGTACATCACAGCTTGTGTTTCCTAACTTCTGATTTTAAATTGGCAACCTTAACTCTATGTGTGTGTGTGTGCATGTGTGTGTGTGGGTGTGGGTGTATGTGTTTGTGTTGGAGAGAGAAAGAAAAAATATGGGTCAATATAAGCAGACTTTTAAAAGCATACAATTTATCACTGTAATAATCATAATATATTTTATTTTACAGTCACCCATAACCAAAAGCCTCTGGGCACCTTAACAAAAATAGCTAAAAGAAAAAAAGGAAATTATATTAAGCAAAGGAAATACGACTATAAAAACCTCAATAGCCAAGGAACTAAATGAACAACATAAAACCTCCAAACAGCAAAACTACAATGAAACCAAAAGGGGAACAAAGATAAAAGCCTTTCACAAGCTTTACCCTGAAGGATTCCACACTTCCAGATCACATCTGTTTAAAGCATCATAATTTATAGATATGACATCAAATCGTGAAACAGCCACACTCAGCCTTTCCTGTGGAAACCCCCTTAAAAATAACCAGGTGATGGGTGTGGGGTCTGGAGCACGGAGCCCCAGCAGCAAAGGCTTTTAAATTTTATGTCCAAAAGCATATCCATGTGAATTTCCAAATCTCCATGTTGAGATACTAAGAGAAGTTCATTGAATAGGTAAACAGAATTCCTAAAGACGGTATCTTTTTCCTAAGAGGATAAGTTGTAGAGGAAGGGAGAAGTCATCATCCCTATTCATTTGTGGCACCTGTTTGATATTCAGTTTGGCAGATTATTTCTATGATTTTTTTTCCTAAGAAGAAGACAATGAATCCCAAGTCAAATGAAACAAACACATCTTTTCCCCTCTCCACCACTCCCCCCCCCCAAAAAAAATCACAAAAAATTTGATTCATAAAATAAATGTTTTATTGGGAAGACACTACCAGTTCAGATGTTGCTCACATTTCCAAAATGACAACTTTTGTTTGGATCATTGAGGCACAGCAAACATTTGTTTGGGAACAATTAGAGAGCCATATATGTAAGGTACTTCATGCAAAGGAGTGCCTTGCATGTAGTATGTGTCCAATAAAAGTTTATGGAGTGGAATGTAAGATGTACACAATATGCCCTTGAACAAGCTGCCTCTCACATCCTTCTTTCAAGCTTTCCTATTAAACAGGACTTCTCAATGGAGTTGGTAATGGCCTGGAAAAAGCAGCTATCATTAAGATACAGAGGGTTAGAAACAAGTATTTCTCAACAGGATTTGGTTGGCAGAAACTTGCTGGAGGTGAGGAGGTAACTGTTCAAGTTGTGGTCATCACAATACATCCTCTAAGAGCATAAATACAACTTAAGAGATGGAATTTTTCCCGATTTTGTGTTAACAGCTAAGGGGAAAGATTGAAAGGAAAGAGGGAAAGTAACTCTGGTAGGATAGCAAGGGGAACTAGCAGTCTTATTCATTATCTATATATAAGTATCAATTTTTTAAGTTCTCATTTGGAATTATCTGAACAGTGTTTACTTTATAAGGTTAGGTGCTCAAAATAATAATAGCTAATGCTTTTATAACCCCTATTATATGCCAGGCACTCTGCTTAGCACTTTACAAATAATTGCTCATTAGATCCTCACAACAACCTCTGGAGATAGAGGTGCTATTATTAAACCCATTTTGCTGTTGAAGAAACTGAGGTGAATAAAGATTAAGTGACTTGCCCAAGGTCACATAGTTATTAAATCTGGACTTAAAATCAAGTTATCCTGACTCCAAGCCCAGCAGGTAAGTGGTACTGGGAAATAAGAAAGATTTGACTTGAAATCTTGTCTTAGGCACTTACAAGACCTGTGACAACAAGCAAGTCACTTTCCTCTAGTCTAAGTTTTTACATCTTTAAAATGGAGACAATGTACCCCAGTGATGGCAAATCTATGGCACAATGCCAAAAAATGGCACACAGAGCACTCTTTGTGGGCACTCAGCCATCCCAACCTCCATTTTGTTACTAGAAAAGCAGAGGGACTCAGGGGGAGCTGCTCCCCTCCACCTCTCCACCCCTCATGGGGACATTTTTTCACATCCCTCACCCCTCTGACCAGCAGCCCAATGGGAGCACAGAGGTGGTAATGTGGACAGCTCACAGGCAGCAGAGCTGGAAGGGAGCAGAGCACTTGGGCCACTCCCCTCCCTCTCTCTACACTCACTGAGGACATTCCTCACTTCACTCTACCCTCCTCCAAGAAGTCCAATGGGAGTTCTTCCTCCCTCCCCTGTGTGGGGTAAGGGTGGAAGGTCATGGCAAGTGGTCTCTGGGGGGAGCCAACTTGGCACTCAGTCAAGGGGGAGTGTGGTGTGGAGCCCAGCACTCCATCTCTAAAAGATTCACCATCACTGATATAGCCTCTACCTCCTAAGGTTCTTGTGAGGATCAAATGAAATAATATATGTAAGGTGTTTTGTGAACCTTAAAGTGTTTCATAAATGCTAGCCATTGCTACCTTATTATAAACAGGATATTTAAAAAGCAGATCTACCCCTTTCTTGAAAATGAACCCACAAGGATTTAGCTTTGTAAAATAAAATTTCATTTAGGACTGGGAAACTTCTGCTATGCTTTGTGAGAAAAAGAACCCCATTGATTTATTTAGAGGGATATACTTCAGGTAGTCAGTATAAATAGTTCTGCCTAACAGATCCCAAACTCATCTATTTAGTGATGTTTTTGTGCTGATAAAAATGGGTATCAGATTCTCAATCCAGTTGCTATGATACATGATATGATAATGCTGATATTCTTGCTCCAATTAATTGGGAGATGCATCAGTATGTCTTCTGTTGTTTGCACCAATCATTCTCTTTTGCTCATTTGAGTTTAAAGAACCACCATTGGGGGCAGCTGGGTTGCTCAGTGGATTGAGAGCTAAGCCTAGAGACAGGAGGTCCTAGGTTCAAATCTGGCCTCAGACACTTCTCAGCTGTGTGACCATGAGCAAGTCACAACCCCCATTGCCTAGCCCTTACCACTCTTCTGCTTTGGAGCCAATACACAGTATTGACTCCAAGACAGAAGGTAAGGGTTTAAAAAAAATAAAGAGCTACCATTAACATTCCAGAATATTCCATAAAAAACATCTTCCACAAATGCCATAATTATATACCCCCATAAAATGGAGAAGAATCTATCTCTTAATACTTGCAGTTGTCTGGTGGGTAAAAATAGGTTTCCAAATTTAGTTTTATAGTGAGATTTTTTAATCCTTCAGTAACCCTTTCAATTTGATTAATTCAACAGAAATCTAGAGTCTAATCTAGGGAATAGAAATATTATTGGGAAATGAAGAAGAGAAGTAATTTATCATTTTCACCAAGATTGTAATAGAATTATCATCCAGATCATAGGAAATGTAGACAGGTTACATGAATAGGAAGCCCAGAATGAACATTCCCCATCTTTAAGTAATCAGGAAGAGAACTTGAAAATAGGGCATTGAGTCCTAGAACATATATTCCAGCCTTTGTTTTCTCATTTTTTGGTAAGCCAGGTCAAAAAAAAAAAAAACCTGTTGGAAAAGAATAGTGAAAGAGTGAGTCAGCCAAAGAGCAAAGCAGGATATCTTCCTTCATTATAAATTTCCTTGCCTTACTCAACCATATTCAGTGTACAAAGCTTGCATTCCCTTTAAAACAGTTGACACAAATGCAGAAAACACTTGAATATTCTATTTCTTGCTGACTCCTACTTTTAAGAAAAGGGAATAGGCTCCTTTTCCTAGATGTTCTTGGGAGAGAAAAGAGCCATTGGTAGACTTCATGATTTGATCTAAAATTAACACTTGGTTTCTATTTAGAAGTCAACAAATATAGGTAATTTGTGTAAGGCTTTTAGTGCAGTTCAAGTCCCCATTTTAAATTCGAAGTTACTGGAGAGCTGTTCCTTTGTATTTAAAGTGTGTCCAGCTATAAGAACGAATGAGCAGGATGATTTTAGAAAAACAAAGAAAGACATATATGAAATAATAAAAAGTGAAAGGAGCAGAACCAAGTATATACAGTAACCGCAATACTGTAAATAACTAAGATAAATGTGAGTTATATGAATATTTCGATCAACTTCAAAGGACCTATGAAGGAAGATAGTATCCACCTCTAGAGAAAAAAACTGATATAAGGAGCCAGGTATAGTTGTATAGTTTCACATATATGTTACATATATGTCAAGTGTTGGTCTTCTCTCATGCAGTTGGGAGGAAGGGAGAAAGAGCTTGGAACTCAAATGTAACCAAAATAAGAATTAAAGAAATATTTTTTTAACAAAAGAAAAGAAAGTGTATCCACTCCTTTCTTCCTTCCAGCATATGCAAGGATGATGGCCAGCTTGTCCAAGGCAGATAGGCGGTACAATGGATTTAGTGCTGGACCTGCAGTCAGGAAGACTTGGATTCAAATCAGGTCTCAGAGACTGCCTAGCTGTTAAGTCTGCCCTGGTTAAGTTGCTTCACTTCTTTTTGCCTCCCTTTCCTCGTCCATAAAAGGGGGATCATAAGAGCGCCTACCTCCTATGGTTTTTGTGAGGATCAAATGAGGTTATCATTATAAAGCACTTAGCACAGTGCCTGGCATTATACTATAGTATAGCATAGATTATAGTAAACACTATAGAAATGTAACTTCTTATGATTATTTATTCCAGTGCACAAGAAATCCTGCAAATGAACGTTGGACCATCTGGAAAGCCACCTAACCCAATAAGCAGAGCATTGTTCTCTCTTGCCAAGTTGAAAAGAGGAGGAAGCAGGTTCTGATACTCTCCTGGAATATATTGTCACTGTTATAACCAGCCCACGTTCACCGAAGCTGCCAATTATTCCCCAGTCACCATTTTTTTCCTTGAGATTGATCTCCTGCTTGAGGCTCTTTCACACCCATGACTCTGAAGCTTCCCTAGTGGCATGTTGGCTAATTAAGAGCAAAATCCATCTCTTGATGAAATAATGCTGCCACTGAAAAGGATTTCTACGTTTTTTTTTTTAAATTCTTAATCAGGCTGGAAGGAGCAGTATTCTAACACTTGTATTAAGCATAGGAAAAAGGTCTACAGCTAGCAATTAGCGATGATGAAAAGGACAGCGATTTAAAGCATGTTGCCGTGACATTTTTATCAAACTAAATGAGTTTGCTAGGCCCACCAGCTGCATATGCTTATTGTCATTTAGTGTTTGGACAGCAACACATCAGCCACTGAGTATCGGGAGGTGCCGAATTTAATAAGTCATTTTGACACTGGTGTGAAACGAGGAGATCAGCATTCTGAGGAATGTGTTCACACTCCGAACAGACAGGCAGACATTCTAAGCATGTGAGGTGACACCAATCAACAGGGGAAAAAATGATGAAAGCCAGGCTAGGGAACCGGCAACGGCGGCCTCGGCAGTAGTGCAGTAGATACACCACTGTGAAGAAAGAAAAAGGAATGAGACGAATGGGAGGTGGGGGAAATGAGCAGCCTACTGTCTCTTAGTTGAACTAGACTGTGCGACTAGCAAAGACGTTTCAATAACCCAAGGACGTGGATCACATTCTAGATGCTGTAAATTTCATTTCTAATTTAAAATCCTACACAGGTTCCCCACTCCCCCTCCCACCCCGCAAAAAAAAAAAGAAAGAAAGAAAGAAAAGAAAAAAAAGCCACACTTTTCATAGCTGGGAAGTCTTCAGATTTTTTTTCCCTGCCTTTAAATTGGAAACATGGCGTGCCATTCAAAAAGACACGTCGCTGCCGGGAAGGCCGAACCAAGCACGATTGTTCTAATGTTAGGTTACTGATGGAGGCGGAGAATGTCGGTATTTTCCGGTTCGTTATATGGGAGGGGTGGGTTGTTACTGTTTTTGCCAGACCTTGTTTTAGAAAATGAAACGTGGAATGTCATTCTGATGCTCCCGAGACCTATTTTTTCTAGAGGAGTATGTGATATACAATTTCCTGAGCTTGTACCTGGCATCAGACTGAACATGGAGGAGTTACTGTATTACCAATTACCTCCTGGAAACCCACAGGTGTAATTTACAGTTCCTCCGCAAACACCCCACACACACGCAGACACAAAAGGTAACGGGGGATGAGACCACCACTTCGGAAGTTTCTGATGCCATCTAGTGGAAATGGTAAATTTTATGAATTGCAAATGAAAGTTCCCAAACTGGGATGATTATCAATATGCCACCTCGTATTCAGAAACATACAAAAAAGCCAGATGCCAATCTCAAACGCATCTCCCGAAATCTGCTATGGTGGTTTCAGAAGATTAGACTAAGGCTCAGAGGATATGATTTACTTGGGCCATCCCGTGGTCCTCAATGCCTTCAGTAGAGATAGCTTTCGCAGCAATCCACTGCAAAAGGACCCACTGGCCCTTTCTCCATCTTCTTTCTTAGCCCACAGCTATGAAGTAAAAGAGCTTTCTTATGCTATCTTGCAAAACAACTGAATTTAAGCAAACCATTTCAGGCATGAATTGTTCTCCTGGTTCTAACCTGTATGATGAAGAAAAAATAATGAATGTATTTTTCTTGTAAAATATGGCCATAGTGACCTGAATACTGAATGGGAAAGGTAATATTGAGTATTTTCTTCTTTATTGGATTGTAAGAGAACACAGACTATGCTATTTTTCATTTTATCCCTAGCAGCTTGTATGTAATATGCTTCCTAAATTGTTAAATTTAATTGAATTCTAGCCAAGAAGATGACCACACCAATGTTTAAAAAATTCAGAATAGACCATATTCCTATTTTGCCTTACTGAGAATGATAGGATGTTCAGCACGATGTCACCTGCCTCTCTTGCACCACCACCAAATGATTGCCAATGCCATCAGGAACTCATATGTCAGTTGCCCTTTCATGACACCATAATTGTCTAAAGCAAGCATATTATTCTAGTAAATGATCTTTTGATGTCTCTTCATTGTGGCATTACTACCTTGAGCTACTCTAACACCTTTGTCAGGGGATCCCCAAGCATGTATTTACATTAATTAAGCCTTGCAACCTCTCCACTCCATTTTTATAGATAGGGAAGCCAAAAAATGAAGGGGACTAACAAAGCAAGTTAGAAATGGAATGGGGAATAGAGCCCAAATTGTCCGTATTTCATCATTATAACTTTAATACATTATACCATCCATTAGCTGGAATGCCTTCTTAGAGATAAAGGAAAGAGATAGAAAAGATGGACAACACTATTATTATTGGCCAAAACACCAAGTGGTCTTGGTTTCTGCATAGTAATTTAGATTTGTATTTTGGCTAATTCTACCTTTTCCAAGATTATATAGAGGAGGAAGACAAAATAGATCAAGACAGGTTGATTATGTGAAATAATCCATGTAAAGAAGAAAACATAAAATTCTTCTTTTAAAAAAAACTCTGCTAAGTGTTTGACAATCTAAAGAGACTCTGTTTCTATGGAACCCATCATCATGTCGACCAAGAAATTTATCTTGCAAATCAACGGAGTTAGAATTGAAAGGCTTTGAAAAGGTAGTAAGTTTAGCTTCTCATCTTTGTACATCACTTACAAGGTTTGTGCAGGACAGGGAACATGAGCTAACTACATTAAAAGGTTTGGAAAGAGATTTTTCAGGAATGGATTTTCTATATTTTGAAAACATTTTTCTGAGAATTTTAACGCTGGTTATTTAAAAGCTCCTTAAAAAAAACATATAAAAAACACCACCCCTCCAAAGTCTGAGGCATTGTGCCAGCAAGATACAGTGAAATAAATATTCCTCACAGCATTTAGCATTTCTGAGTCTTTCCTGAATTAGGAAAAGAGAAAGTTAGACAAGGTTATCAAAAAGGTACCTGTCAGCTCTAATATCTATGTATCTATCATCCTATTATATTTGCTTTCTAGCCTTAGTTCCCTTGAGGCAATGCTGAAATCCACCTGACCAGGACCCCGACCCAAGGCTTGCAGAATAATGAGTAATTTTATTTTAAAATACCAAAGAATAAAAAGAACAAGTTTTTGCAATAAAACTAATATTAAATAAAATTTTGATAGCCTCAAGATCTCTAATCAATATAATGTTTAATGATTATTCCAGAGATCTGATGAGGAATTATGCTATTCATGCTGGATGAAGGTGATGGGTTAAAAATATAAACTGAGACATATATTTTTGAATTATTTGAAAATTTACTTTGCTTGATGGAATATTTGTTATGTGGGTTTTGATTTTCTTTACATAGAGAGGAGAAGAAAATTTACCATTTGTTAATTGAAAAGTAAAGTAAAAGATTTTTAAAAAAAGAAACAACTGAGAGAGACAGAGTCAAAGTGGCAGAGTACAGGCAGCAACCCAGATGAACTCTCTCAACATTCCCTTCCAAATAACTTTAACTTCTCAATTCAAATTTTGAAGCAGCAGAACCAATAAAATATCAGAGTAATATAATTTTTTGTCTAAGAAAACTTGGGAAGTCATCTGGATAGGTGTGGGATGCTGGAGTGGAAATCTGCTCAGAGCATGAATAGCACCAGTGGTGGGCATTGAAGAGAGTCACAACAATGGCAGCAACAGCATCAACTTCTGGAGCTCTCTGTTCAGACATAGTAAGGTTGTCAGACAATTTATGGGTGACTCTCTGCTGGCACTGGGTCCAACTGGCACTGATTGACAATTCTATTGTCCATAAACAGTTCTGGGTCATACTTTCCAGATGGAGTGGAGCATCTGTGATCAGTCACAAGGAGTAGGGAGCCTGGTCATGGTTCCAGAACCAGGAGGAACAATGGCAATTGTGGCTACAGGGGAGCAAGGATCCTTCCTGGGTAAAAACCAGCACACAAACCAACAGAGCAGCAACCATGCCTTTCTCAAAATAACACTACCTTAGAAGTTCCAAAAACTTGTAGACTTCCACTCTGAAAACAACAACACAAAAAAGCAGTGTAGCATCCCACTTTCAGATGACCAGAGGCTGATGATAACATAAAGTTCAAAGTCAAGAAATTAGAACAAAAATGAGCAAATATAACAACCAAAAAAATAATAATTTGATCACAAAAACGTACATTAATGTCACAATAACAGTGTAGAAATAGATATGACCGCAAATAAAAATGCTAATTGGACCCAAGACCAACAAAAATTCCTATAAGAACTAAAGAAACAGCTAAGAAAAATAGAAAAATTGGAAACAAATGAAAGTTATGCAAAAAAAATTGTGTGTAATCTATGTCAAATTACTTGCCTTCTCGAAGGGGAGAAAATTTGAAACTTGAAAATGTTTAAATTAATGTTTTAAGTTGTTTTTACATGTAATTGGAAAAAATAAGATATTTTTAAAAGAAAATTATGAAAAGAATTAAATGTTTGGTAAAAGAGGTACAAAAATATGAAGAAAATATCATCTTTAAAAAAAGAAAAATTAGCTAAGGGTAAAAGAGACACAAAATTTTTTCTTATGATAATAACTCTTTAAAAAGCAGAATAGGTCAAATAAGAAAGGAGGTACAAGTTTCCCTGAAGAAAAGAACTTCCTAAAATTAGAATTGGTTAAATGGGACCAATGACTTCATGAGATATCACAAAACAATAAAACAACGTCCAAAAATGAAAAAAAAAAGAAGAAAATGTGAAATATCTCATCAGAAAAAAACTCACCTAGAAAATAGAATGAGGAGAAATTCTTTAAGAATTTTTGAACAACCCAAAAGCCATGATCAAAAATAAAGAGCCTACATATCATATTTCAAAAGATTAACAAGTAATATTATCCCAATATCTTAGATTCAGATGATAAAATAGAAATTGAAAGTATTCACCCAACTACTTCCTAAAAGTGATCCCCAAATGAAAATTCTCAAGAATATTAAAGCCAAATTCCCGAGCTCCTAGGACAGAGAGAAAATATTTCATGCAGCCAGAAAGAAACTATTAAAACATTCTGGAGTCATAGGCAGGACAACACAAGATTTAGCTGCTTCCAAATTAGAGGAGTAGAGAACATGGAATATGACATTCTAGAAAGTAAAGGATTTAGGATTTAAAGACCATTTAAAAGACTAGAGCTGAAGAGAAGATTTAACATTCAAGACTCATGAGAAGCATCAAAAGGCAAATATGAAAGAGTAATCATATGAGACTCCACAAAGTTAAGCTATTTACATTCTTATTTGGGATTATGATACATGTAACTCCTAAAGAACTTTATCATTATTAGGACAGTTAGAAGGAATCTATCTACACAGAGGGCATCAGTGTAAGTGGATTATGTTGGGTTCTATTGGGATCACCCTCAAAAGTGGTGAAGTGGTGAAACAAGGGATGCTCTCAGAAAAAAGAGAAGATGGAGATAGGATAGGGAAATTTTCTCATAAAAGAAACTTGCAAGGACAGGTTTTTTAATAATGGATGGGTGCAATGCTTGAACTTCACTATCATTGGAATTGTTCCAAAGAAAGGAGAATATATGTGTATGTATACATATATATATATATATATGTATACATACATACATAGGCTCAGTTGAGTATACAATCTTATCCAATAGAAAAATAAGTGGGGGAGGGGATAAAACATATAGGGTGAGGGATGGTATGAGGTAGAGTAGATTAATGGAAGCAATGGTCAAAAGCAAAATGGGCTTTTGGAAAGGGACAAGATAAAAAAAAAAGAAAAACTCTTTAATGGCATCTTGATTAAATTACCATTAAATTAAATTAAAAGGCTTTTGTAAAAATAAAACAAATGTTGCTAAGATTAAATGGAAAGCCAAAGGGGAAGGTGCTGAGATATCTGGGGGGGAACTTCTATTAAGAAAATAAATAAATAAATTTTTAAACAGGAAATAATAAATGGGTAAGTCCTATAAATCAGGGCTTGATTTGTTGCTTTGTTAATTGTCTAAGACTTTTTAAAAATGGGGAAAATGTCGATAAAGCAGATTAATTCTTAAAATGTGAAAAAAAGTTAAAAAGAGGAAAGGATAAATAGAAGAAAATTGAATGGAGGGAAATACACAGTAAGCATAACTGTGAGTGTCAACAAACTGGAAGTGGATGGCTGAATGGAATAGAAACTAGAGTCTAATAATATGTTGTTTATAAGAGATACAATTGAAACAGAAAGGCATACACAGTTAAAATAAAGGGTTGCCACATAATCTATTACACTCCAGCTGAAGTGAAAAAGGCAAGGGCAGCAATCATGCTCTTAGACAAAGCAAAAGTAAAAATAGACCTAATTAAAAGAGATAATCAAGGAAACTACATTAAGCTAAAAGATACCATAGACAATGTAATAATATCAAAACTTATAGCAAGTGTCTCTGATAAAGGCCTCATTTCTCAAATAAAAAGGGAACTGAGTCAAATTTATAAGAACAAGAGTCATTTCCCAAATGATAAATGGTCAAAGGATATGAGAAAGTTTTTGGACTGAAACTGAAGTTTTAAATGCAGCAAAATCTCTCTAGAGAGTATTGGAGAAATTATTTCCACATACTTCTGACTACAGGACTCTCTGATGCTTTAACCCTTTGATCATAACCCCAAATGCTCCCTAGATGTGATCTTGAACTAACTAGCCTGGTGACTAACTAAGCCTGCTTTATATTCTTTTCCTGCCCAGAATGATCTCTTTTTGTAACCCATTCTGGTGACTTCCAAACTGTAACTGGTCAGTTGACTCAGGCACACCAAGAATGGGTAGAGATGGCCTGAGATGGTCTCCCTTAGAATCAGTGCATCCTATGGGATGAGCCACATATGTTTTGTGTCTTGAAGAGGTTCAAATCATTTCCAGGGCTTCAGTCAGCAGGTGCTTTCATAGTACATCTTTCCAATGGATTTAAAACACAGATATCCCTATTGCCTCTGAATTTTCATGAGGTATGTAGCATACTTAGGAAAGAAATTCTTAGCATATTCACAAGAGTCTCTTGGCTATCTGTTTCCTTGAAAGTAAGGAACTTTAAAACAATCTACCTACTTTGGAACCCTTGAGAAAACCCCAAAATAACTTCACAGACTGGTATTAAAATAAACAGTGCTTTTTTTCAGGTCTTTCTTTCCCTCAACAAGACCCTTGGGTGGTCTGGCTGACTCTCTTTCCCCCTCTCCACTTTCCTCCCCCACCCATTTTGGTGTCTCTCTGCCTTTATCTTTGTCTCTCTTCTCTCCTCTCTCTCTCTGGCTCCATTTCTATCTCTTTATGTTTCTGTCTCCTCTCTCTCTCTCTCTCTCTCTCTCTCTCTCTCTCTCTCTCTCTCTCTCTCTCTCTCTCTCTCTCTCTCCCTCCCTCCCTCCCTGTCTCTTTCCCACCTCCTCCTCCTTGTCTTTACCCTTTTGTTATCTAAAGTTCCAGAAAAAACATGAGCCCACCCTAAAAAATACTGAAGACTTTCCAAGCCCTTCATTTTGGAATGGTCTATTCCCCTTGCTAAATTCCTTCATTGTGCACCAATTTATAGCCCAAGAAGATAGCTCTTTACTAATATCTTTAGCTGAGCAATGACTGGTAGGTAGTTCGGCAGAATCTATGGTCACATTCTCCAAAAGAAGAGGGTTTCATTATCATTTCTACAAGGCAATAAAATAATATCAATCATTTATTGCTCTTAGTTCTATCCTCTGGGGTCAAACAGAACAAATCTGCTTCCTTCCCACATTAAAGCTTTTTCCTCTCCAGGTCAAACATCACCAATTCCTCCAACTGATCTCCATCTATTATATTGTATCATATCATCTGTTGTCCAGAAAGCATTGGCATAGAGATGTTCTACTCCAGAAACAGCTAATAGACTCTCCCAGGGTTCTCAAGTTTGGTGACATTATCTTGAACTTGGACTTTGGGACTTATGCCAAAGAGAGAGACTGGAAGAAGTTATTCAAATTTTATTCTGGGGGGGGGGAGGGGGATGTGAGGAGTGTGGAAAGGATCAAGCATGCACAGCTCATCTCTGGATGCCTGCTCCCTCGACCCAATTCCTCCAACACCCAGATGGGCTGTATTTCAGAAAGTAACATTCAGAACTGATGGTATGGTAGATAATGGCCTCACTCTACTTTCTGATTGATTATGGGAAGAAGAAACCATTGATGATAAAAGTCTGGCCCACTTGGCAGCTAGCATATAGAAGCCCATGTTTAAGCATATTCAAATATTGCCTTCCTGATTCTAGTCTACCTTATGGAAGTTTGGGGAAGGGTTACTCCCACCTCAGCAGCCAATTAGAGAACCCTTCATCATCAAAAAATAGGGGCTTCAGTTCATGACCAGGAAGAGTCCCTCCCCCAAAGCTTTCACAAGATGGACTAGAACCAATTTGGATACACACATATATACACACACACATATATGTGTATGTGTGCAAACCCAAGAAGATGTGCATGTATATGTGCATGCACACAAAACAATTCATCCTAGGTACATTCACATTATTTATTTTCTGACTATATTCTCTTCAAATTTTAAATATGCCTATGTGTCTGATTATTGGGGAAAAAAGACTAGAAGACACATCTCAGGGTTCAATGTTGTAGTCGATAACAGATGTGGGGAAAGATTTTGATCTTTTTAAATAGCTGGAAGATATTGTCCCTGTTTCAGTTGGAGCCAAGCACAGGGAGAGGAAAGTATATATTTATATCCCATCTGGATTTCCCACACATAAGAGAGAGAGAGAGATTTTAATCATATTTCCTAGGCAAATCCAAATCTCCCACAAACAGGAGTGCATCTAAGCAAATATCATAATTTATATACACCTAACATAAGTAGTCCTTTAAATTCTGAGGATCCTTATCTCAACACCCATTTTCACAAACTAGTTGGGTCACCAAACAAGTCAGCATCTCTCCCTCAAAGTCCTAAGGAATGGTCCTAAGAAATTGGGGTTAGGGAGTAGGGAGAGGAGGTGTGAATTTCTCTAAAGATCCTGGCTCAAGCTGTGTTCTCCCTGATATAAATTGCCATTGATAAGATCCCTCAAAACATTTCCCAATTAACACCAATTAGTTGTTACAAAAGCACATTTAGTGAGAACTAGCAAAAGCAGATATATAAATGTCTTCTACTCTCCCTTTGTCACTGAGGAAAGTGGGTTCAAACTTAGAGCACTCATCCTACCAGTTCACTTCTGAAAGTGAACTCTAGCTCACCTATGAGCTAGTGTCATTTACTCTTGGCTACCTTTGATCCAGTGCTTTGCTGGAACAAGAAGGATCACTAAGAACTTCACTCCTCATCAGGCTCTCAGTCCATAAAATCTGGCAAGATTCTAAGACATCTAAATGTCCACTCTTATATCCTTTTAAAGTCTACAAGGTCACACTTTAATTTGATATTCCTTTGTCTAAGAACAGAGGAGAAAAAAATCCAAAATGACCAAAAATGGCATTCTATATCAATTGCCTGCATACATTAGCAGCCTGAATGGAAAGATGTACAGCCATAGAAGGTTACCATCATCCCTAAGACAGTCTTTCTTTTAAAAAAAAATACCTTCCATCCTGGAATCAATACTGTGTATTGGTTCCAAGTAGAAGAATAGTGAGGGATAGGCAATGGAGGTTAAGTGACTTGCCCAGGGTCACACAGTTAGGAAGTATCTGATACCAGATTTGACCCCAAGACCTTCCTCATCCAAGCCTGACTCTCAATCCACTAAGCCATATGACTGCCCCCTAAATTAGCCTTTTTCCAGCAACAGCAGGTCCAGGCTATGAAAGTTGGCCTAAGGCCCCTCTTTCACCTAGAGGAGGCTAATAGCTGCTTATCCTCCATGTTCCAATTCCAGAGAAAGAAAAAGAGGCCAAATCACCTACTTAGTGCCTTTTTTAAAATCTATTCTTAGTTCCAAATCAGCAAACAATTGAAAGGTTCCTTCTCTTCAGGGTGTAAGGGAACAAGAAACAGTACCCTTACTCATACTCTAAATCAGGGAACAGAAACCTTCTAAAGCACCTTATCATGTCTTTCTGAAAGCAAGTCTTCGGCATCTGCAGCCTCTTCATCATGGATTGGAAACAGATGAAGTATGTTCAGTGTACTGAGGATGGGACTCTCATTGGTCAGGTCCTCTTGAAGAAAGCCTTCTCTTGTCTAGCATTATATGGAATTTATTTGGGGAATCAATAGGCTACTTCCCCCAAGAGCTCTCTCCTTTTCCATAAATCCATAATCCATTAGTATCATATGTTATTATTACAAGCTCTATTCCATCTATACATCCTCCACAAGATATTATTATTCATACAATCCCTCCCTGCCCCAAAGGAACATTATATCTATAAGGCTTATATTATACAGGTTGTTCTCCTCTGATCCTCTCTAGCTTAAAGTCCATTCTAGAAGTGATGTCCAGAATTAAACATCGTGCTTAAGGGCAGAATGCAGAAGTTCTATCACCCCCTTATTCTTGGAAGTTTATCTATGTCTTCATTAATATATGTCAGAGTCACATTAGCTTTTCGGACAGACATGTCACACCATTAACTTACATTTAATTCACAGGTTTCTAAAAATACTCACCCCTTTTTCAGACAAATTGCTGTCTAACGATACCTTCCTCCTTCCATAAAAGTTGACTTTTGAACAAAACACAAGTCTACATTTTTTCCTCTTAACTTTGCAATTATATTCATACCAATGCTCTAGACTAAAGATATTGTTGGATCCCAAGTAACAAATAGTATATTAGCTTCCCTTTTATTTCATCTACCATTTTGATAAAGATGCCAAGTCTATCTTTGTAAATCATTGTAAAAATATTGACCAGTGAAGAGCTGAATTCAGGTCCCTGGGATAGTCTACCAAAGAATTTCTTTAAAATTGGCATGAGACTATTAATGAATCTATTTGACCATTCTCAATCAATCTAATTGTGCCATCACATAATCCATATTATTTAATTCTTTACCATGAGAAAAAAAGCAATGCTTTATCAATACTCTACTAAAATCTAAGTAGATTTCATCCACAGAATTCTACAATCTACCATTAAAGAACCATCAAAAAATAAGCCTGGTATGACCTGTTTTGATGAAGTCATGCTTATTGTTTATGACCAATACTTCATTTTTAGACAATTGTTAACCATCTCTTTAATAATATACGCTAGAGTTTTTCTAGAAATGGAAGTCAAGCTATTTGCCTGTAATTTGAAGATTCCATTCCTTTCCAATTTTGAAAATTGTAACATTTACCTTCAACAGGTACCCTCTAGTAACACTCAGTTCTTCACATTCTTTCAAATATTACTAATAGTGATTATGTTCAACAATCACATCTGGTTCTTTTAGCCCCCAAGAATGAAGTTCATTGCAGCAAGATGACTTAAATTCTTCATCAAAAGCAGCTAAGTGATCATTTACTATCTTCTTATATATTTCAGATATCAGCTCTCTATTAGTAGTTTTGTTCCATTCTTTCTAGTCCAAAGCTCATTCTCCTTGATGAAGAAAAATAATGGAAAATGTAAGAAATGAACAGCATTACTTTCTTTTTTAGTTATAAATCCCACATAGACCAAGCAGCAGCCCTACCCCTTATTTGATTTTCTCTTTTCCCTAAATATAGTCTTTTTGTCATCATAATTATTGTATCCAATATTTTGCACAACTGACACTTTACCAGACTCTGACAAATGTTTGTAGTCATCTTCTATTACCTTCACTTGCTTCCATCTTCTGTACATACCCTTTTAAAATCTAAGTTGGTGAATGAGTTCTCTATGCTTCTCTATCTGTCTATCCAGAGGTTGTATTTAATATAATATAAATGTGAGATATATATTATATATTAATATTAAATGAGAGAATGTATCATTCTCCCCTTTGCCTTGAAATATCATTTCCATTTCTGGAAAAACTCTAGAGTATATTATTAAAGAGATGGTTAACGATTGTCTAAAAATGAAGTGTTGGTCACAAACAATAAGCATGACTTCATCAAAACAGGTCATACCAGGCTTATTTTTTGATGGCTCTTTAATGGTAGATTATAGAATTCTGTGGATGAAATCTACTTAGATTTTAGTAGAGTATTGATAAAGCATTGCACCCAGTCCCAGTGTTCTTGGGAGTATCACTGGATGAGTGAGAAGCCCACCAATATTATCCAGAACATAAAGGAAGGAAAAAAACTTCTGTCAAGATACCTGAAAGGTTGGATAAAAACCCAGCTCCATTACCTAGCTCCCCAAAACAGCTAAAATATATGAAATAAAGTGAAGGGGAAAGAGGGAAAGGGAAAGATTTAAGTAAAAGGAAGCCACCAAAAGAAAAAAAATCAGAAACTGAGTAAATAAGAATCCCATGTTTACCTGATCAGAAAATGTGGTCAGCATGAACCAGAGATTTCAAATCAAAGAAGAAATACTAAAAGCAAGCAATTCATCTATCAAAAAGCTTTTAGCAAACACCTACAATGTTCCAGGCACTGAACTGGGTACCACGAGAGAAAGATAATTTGCCAGGTAATTCTTCTAAGAATCACTAAGGACCAAACATCAGCAAAAAAAGAGAAGACTATGACACAATATCCTGAAAAAAGAAGGGAAATGTTTTCCACCCAAGAAAAATTTATTCTGAAAAAATAAACATGAACTTATAGAAAGAAAAACTGGATTTTTAATAGAATCAATGACTTCTGAGCATTCCTGTTAAGAAAAAACAATGTTGGGTAAAGTCTCTGAATTGTGAAAAAAAAAAAGCAGACAAAAGAAACCTGAGAAAATTAAACAAATTTGAAAAGCCTAAAAGTGCTAAGTGGTAATCCAGTGCATACATTCCCCCAAAGTATCTCCCTATGTAAGATTAAAGGGGGGGGGGACTCAAGCTCTAGGCTTAAGGGTTAAAAATAAATAAACAACAAAGAATTACTCTGAGGAAAGAGAGAAAAAGAGGAAGGAAGAATTTATCACTTCTTGTAAATGGGGCACCACGGTTGAAGTCATTTAAACATAATTGTAAAAAGTAAAAGGAGAGTAAGAAATCCCATGAAGTTCATTTTTATCAGACCTATGCAAAGGAAAGTAAAAAGAGAAAAATTGGAGGAAGATAATAGCAATAGAAATAAAATAAACAAGGAATTGTGTTCCCTTGGGGAGTAGTAGAAGTATTTGAATGCAAGGATGGTATTGAAGATAGTATTATTGTCTTGAGCAATACAAATTACAGCTATGCTACCTGTGATTCTGATTCTGAGAGAGAAGAAAGAGAGCCTATTGGATTAAAATGTTATAAGCAATTTAAACTGGAGACCTTTTAGTCTTGGAAGATCTTTGGCTACTTTTGACTGATTTTTTATGGAAAAAAGGGAAGAAACTTTATAATGAGATATGATGAAAGAAAAAAATAATCACATAATTGTGGATGTTAATGGCATGAACTCTCCTACAATTTAGAGAATTATAAAAGAATAGATTAGAAAGTAAACCCTCAACATTTGCTATGTATAAAAAATACATTTAAAATACAATAATTCACGCCACCCAAAAATGAAATATTAGAGGGAAACTTATTATGCCTCAACTGAATTCAAGAAAGGAGGTGTGGCAAACAATCTCATAAAAATAGGTATGGTGAAAGAAAAATAAATTAAGAAATTATATTTTAAATAAAAATACTATATAAAAACAATATTAAATCTATTTTATATTGGTTTAAAATAAGGGGAGAAATTATGCAAAATTTATTAGAATATGGGTTCCTTAAAGGTAGGAAGCATTTTCACATTTAACCCCTAATACTTAGCAACATGTAAGAATATAATAAGCATTTAATAAAGGCTTGTTAGTTGATTGATTTTATAATTAGAGCTATCTAAAAATGACGTAAACTGTCTCTGAATGTGGTGCTCCTCCCTTCCTTCCCTCACTAAAAGGTTTTAAGAAAAACCTACATGAATATTTATTAAGTATGTTTTAGCTGGGATGCTTTGGTGGGGGGGAGGAGTATGAGCTAGCCTATATGTGTCCTGATGTCTCTTTGATCTCTGAAATTCTGCATCTTTCTTAATCTGTGGGAGGCATAGCAACTAAATACTTAAAGGAAAAGAAGAATTACAAGAATACATAGTTAATGAGACAGTAATCACCTGGGACTTCACCTACATCTTTCAGATTAAGATAAATCTAATGAAAAGGTAAACAAAAAAGAATTAAGGATCCCAAGAGAATATTTTTAAAACAAGGTACCATATGATCAAGTATCATCATTTATTGAATGAAAACAAAAGACTATATATATGTGTGTGTGTGTGTGTGTGTGTGTGTGTACATATATATTCTAGCAAGAAATGGATCTTTTACAAAAATGCATATGCTAGAGCATAAAAAACTTATAAATAAGTGCAGAAAAGCAAAAATATTAAATATATATCTCATAATCCATGTCATAAAATGGTAATCAATAAGAGAAATATGAAAAAAATATACTCAGAGACCAAATAAAAGAATCTTAAAGAGTAAGTAAAAGAACAAACCATAGAAGCAATGATTATGTTATAGGACATTATAATCAAAAGACAACATACTAAAATTTGTATGCTACTACTGAAACAGCAGTTAGGTAAATCTTATATCTCTGGATATATATCCACATACAATGAGAAAAACAAGTCATTGGTCATGTAATTTTTTCTAAAAATATAGAAAAATCAATAAATTATTAAATACAAAACCAGATTTTAAAAGTACTGAAAATCAAAGAAAATACAAAAAAATTAAAATAAAAAAATTGACCTCATAAACTTAAGATTTCTTATTAGACCCATATAACAAATTTTTTAAATAGCTAAGAACTAGGGGAATAAATGGAAAATGAATCAAATTGCCAAAATTTTTTAAATGAGAATGTAATTTTGAAATTGACCACTTTGTCTTTGTATTTATAACTTCAAAATCTAATGTGTTCCCTTGCCTGTAGTAAGCCCTTAATAAATTTTTGATGGACTTATTGACTTTGAGAAGGAAGAATTCACAATGAATGGCAAGAAAATAAAGGAAATTATTAAATTAAATTATTAAATTAAATAAATTTTTAAAAAAGTAAATTATTAAACTACAATGCCAAATTATATAGCAACAAAACTGAAAACATAAATTCATATGTAAATAATTATAAAACATAAATTAAGAATGTAAAATTAGAAAACATGAAATAAAAAATAGAAATATTTCTATTTATAAACAGAACATCTATAATCCAATATTAGAATGTAAAATAGAGCAATATATAAGTAATCACATGTTACCACAAAAAAAAAAGGACCAAATAGATTTATAAGTGAATTCTATCAGGGCAAATCTGGGTGGCTCAGTGGATTGAGAGTCAGGTCCAGAGATGGGAGGTCCTGGGTTCAAATTTGACCTCAGGCACTTTGTGACCTTGGGCAAGTCTCTTAAGCCCCATTGTCTAGCCCTTACCACTCTTCTGCCTTGGAACCAATACACAGTATTGATTCCAAGATAGAACTTAAGGGTTTTATAAATAAAATAAAATAAGTGAATTCTATCAAACATCTGAAGAGCCATTAAATCCCAAATTACTCACAAAATTAGAGAAAGAAAATTATAGATACTATTGAAAATTCATGATGATGCAAAATTTTAAATTAAATATTAACAAAGAAGTCACAGCAATATATTCAAAAATTATTCACATAAATGGGTTAGATTTAAATAGGTAATTAAATAACTCAAATTTAGGAAAACTATGATCATAAATCATATTAATAACAAAATAACAAAAATCACCTGATTATATTGATAGATGCTGGGAAACCCTTCAACAAAATACAATTTACATTTTTAAATGTCTAAAAATGGCATTATAAGACTTTTCTTAGCATAATCAAACATGTATACGTGCATACATACCTTGTTGTTTGTCCTTTGTTTTCAAAGAGTACCAGTGACATCATGGGTGAAGTCTTGACTTGCACATATATTGGATTTAAGTGAAGCAGAGTTGCACAATGTCATCAGCCTCACTCTTAATCCAGTCATCAAAGTCTAGAGGCAAGACAAAAGGCAGGATGACTGATGATGTCCCAGAATACAGTGGATAATCTTGGAATCTTTGATGTCTGAACAAGCTCTAAGAGCTCCATATGTCCTGCTTTAGCTGCCTTTGCAGCCATTGGAATAAATTGTTCTTATCCACTCATTCCACTGTGGAGTCTTCACATACTCCCTAATTCAGGGTTTACCCTCAATCTGGTGTATGACCTTCAAAGAAGGACCATACATGAGACAGAGCAAATATAAGAGATGAGAACAACTTTTCTTCCAGTGAGATGTTCTCTCAAAACTTTCTTCAAAGCATTACATTAGATATAAGACAACTTCTTAAAGGAAGTACAATTTTTCAAATATTCCTTGTTTATAAAGAAGGTGTTCTGCGTTTGTTTTATTTTGAATTAGAATTCAAAAAAGAGAAGGGTGCTTACACCAGCTCATACTCATGCGAAACCACCAATTTTGGAGTCAGAAGACTTTTGATCAAGTGCTGATTAGACATTTCCAACCTGTGTTATGCTAAGCATTTAATTTCCCTAGGTCTCAGCTTACTCATTTGTCAGATTGAGAAAATAAAGATTGCACTACCTACCTCCTGGAGTGGTTGTAAGAAATAGACTTTATAAATACCAAAGTACTATATAAATTTGAATTATCATTATTCACATTGGCACAAAGTAGGTGCATCAGGGTTTAAAAATCAGACTATTCACAATGTTCTATAAGCATTTAAAGTACAATCCCTATTGCTATTACCTGTAATTAGGAAAATAAAGTATTAAAAAATAAACCAAAAAAGTACAATCTCTAACTATCTGCTCTACACAATAAATCAACAATCAATCAATCAATCAATTTTTATTAAGCACCCACTGTGTGCCAAGCACTGTGCTAAACACTGGAGATGCAAAAAGAGGCAAATATAAAAACAGTCTCTATCCCCAATGAGCTTGCAATTCAATGGAATATATCCCTATATCACTATATTTCTGTGTTTCCTAGACTCCTCCCCAATTTTATTAATAAACTATCTCCAATTCAATAAGCAAATACCAACTACCTATTATGTGACTGACACTATGTAAGGAATTGGTAATAAAAAGACATTAGAAAAAATAATCCTTGCCCAAACAGAGCTTTAAGAACCTGGTCCAATTCATAACCAAAAGAAGACTTTTCCTTACCACATACCCAATAAGTACTCATACAAACTTGCATGAAGAAATCCAGTAACTCTCGTGCACTCTCTTTGCATAGTTACCTAAAAGACTCCTAATAAGACTTGCCCTCAGATTTGATAAATACTCCTTGACTGCTTCTTCCCCTATATTTTTAACTGATTGCTTTCTTCATCTCTCTAAGCCTCCCTCTCCCTTACTACACACTAATTTCATCAAGTCTCTGATGAGGACTCTCAACATCCAAGTCCATCTACCTGGCAGAAACTATCAAGGCCAAGACAAGAACTGTTCATTTTTTCATTTCCCACTAATGTACAGCATTCATTTCTTTCTGCATTGGCTAAAAGATTTCACTCGTCACAGAGACAGATATTCTGATGTTAGCCATTTAGCAATAATCTTTTATTTCAAGGAAACTGAGGCATAAAAAGTGAGCAACTTGCTAAGAATTACATAGGAAGGCAAAAGGTGACTGTGTAGAGCCTGATGACTAGCTGTCACCATCACTCCAATTCAACTAAAAATAAAATGAAATGGGACTAGTTTTCAAACTGTCATGGGAAAGATTAATAATTATGAGGAAGAACCAGACTGGATTTCCATGTCTTAGCCATCTAGTCTTTTTTTCTTTTCATTTCAACCATTACAGGTTTTTAAGTGACTTATGGAGGTGGGTTGGATGTCTGTTATGGATTCTTGGATCTCATAAGAAATTTAATTTTGCTCTAGTCATCTAAAGGTTGGTATATTCACAAGTTGGTACTTGGGGACAGATCTGTCAAGTTCCAACAGGATAATGTATGAATAATTATCTTTTCCACAAAGAGAAAAATACAGAATTTGAAACATAAGCATCTACTGTGCATTCCAGTCAACCTGGACAGCTAGCTTTCCCCAGGATACAATATTCTAGCTGCAATCTCCAATCTTTGCATTACTGGTCCCTGATTTCTAGAAGAAAAAAAAACTCCCTCTCTGCCTCTGCCTTATAGAATCACTAGTTTACTTCCAATCTTTACATGAGACTTTTCTTGATTCCCCAATTTTTAGCACTCCTGAAATTATTTTGCTAAATATTAAATATTAAAGGTCTCTCAACACACAAAGAAAACCAGATTAAATAGCTTTTCAAGGATATGGCAACGGCTATAATTAGTAACCAAAAAAATGAAAAAATAAATTACAAAAGATAATTAAATCAATGAAACTAGGAAAAGAATATATCAATGAGGAGGAAAATATTTATACCATATATTCTCTATAAGGGTCTGGTATCCAAGCTATATAGGGAATTAACACAAACATGTAACCCCAAGAGTAATTCCCCAGTGAATTAGGAGTATAAAAGTATTTTTAAGTATTTTTAAAAAGTAAAAAAGAAAAGCAAAAAAAATTCTCAAAAGAATGCAAACTGTTTCACAATTATATGAAAGATTGCTCATAATCCCCAAAATAAGAGAAAATCCCAGTCAAAATAAATTTGAGAATTCATTTCACACAAACTAATAAAGATGAGAAAAATAGGAATAGTCAATGTTATAGGTACTGTGGAAAGACAGGCACATTAATATATGATAGAGCTGTGAAATAGTTCTACCATCCTGGAAATCAATTTGGAATTATGGAAAAAATAAAGTGCCTAAAATATCCCTTCCCGGTGTATAATCCTAAGGATGTTGAAAATATAAAGAAAGGTTCCATGTACATCAAAATACTTAAACTCACATCTTTCATAGATAATAAAAACTAAGATCAAAATGTATTCATCAATTAAGAGAGTTAAATAAGAGTGTTGAATAGAGTAAAATATTATTGTTGCACCATAAGAAATGAAAAATATTAAAAGTAGTGTACCATATAAAATTTTGAATATGAAGAATGCAGTCATGCATGGGATGACTTACAAGAACTAATGCAAAGAACATAAATAAAATAAGGAAAATGATATATACAGTGACTGTGACAGTGTATACAGAAAGAACAACAGAAAATTGAACTGAATGCTAAGCAATTATAATATTCTAGATGAAGCTACACAATTATAATGACCAAACTTGACCCAGAAGAAGAGATATACAAATTAACTTCCCTCTCTTTTTGGGGGGGGGGGAGGTAGGGCAGGAAAGAGAGTCATAAACAGTGAGATGAAAGAGGAACCCTGCATATTCTGTCAAATTTGATTGCTGTGTTGATTACTTTTACTAAACTTCTTTTTCTTTCCTTCTTTGTTTCTTATTTTTGTTATAAGGGGTAAAAATAGCATAAAGGGTAAAAGTTCCCTTTGAATCCAAAAGACATGCGAATAGGAGAATTATAAACTGCTCTAATCCATGGCTAAGAACAAGTCATCCACCTATTTATTTTTCAATATATCTTTTTACCCAATCTGTTCCACTCAGACATTCAATATTCTATAACTTGGGATCACCATCAATTAACATTAACATTTCACAATTAGCACTGAGTTCCCACAGGGTTCATGGTCCAGCCTGAAGCCATGCACAATCACCAGCAGATGTTGTGTTTTTGTGAGACTTGCTAAAAGGAAGCTAAAGGAAGGACATCCACATAAACACATTAAGCTGCCTCTTATCACTTCATCTAGCTAAACAACAGAGAAGTCCAAAGGAAATCTGACTATGATTCCTGGCTGAGGGATAATGATGACACAAACCTCTATTGATTCCAACTGGGACAAGAGGATGGGAAATAGCAAACACCAATATCATCAATGGTCACAAGCTAGTAATGAGCAGGACATGGCTTGCCTCATTAATTGAATACAGTGAACATTTCAGAATAGTCTCTGGGGGGTGGCTAAAGAGGTTCTCTTCTTGTATTACAGAAATGAAATCTCCACCTAAAAAATCAGTATGTAAAAGTTTTTTTCCTCTGATGCTTCCAGTCTTCTTTCCCTTCACCCTCACTGACAAGAGCTGAGTGGCCTCCAGCCTCCTGCTTTCCTGGATAGAGTTAAAGGGTCCCTTGAAGAAGGACAGGGAGAAAAAAAGGCTCTGTCTATTCTTTGACAATTTTTGCCACATGTGGGTCCCTCTATTTCTCATGAGGCTGCACTACTCTCCCTACAGATATAATCACAAATATTCAAACTTGTTCCTTTAATTTGCTATATAGAAATTGAGCAAAACTGTAAAGCTAATTAGCTTCCCTCCCCTAGAGACTGAGATGGTATGGGGGAGGGGGCAGGATTATGACTTTCCAATATTAAAGGAAAAAAGTTGTATACTTCTGATTTTATCTTTTGATGTAATCATTTACTTGTAAAAGCTAATACAACTATTAAGGGGCCAAATGGAATTGGAGTGCAGGGTAGGGAAGAGCCATGCACTATACCAGTACTAGTTAAAGCCTCTTCTAGAAAATCTAAATACCCAAAATCCCCTTAAGGATATCAGAGAATCGTGAGAAAGAAGTAAAGTATAAAATGTTTGGTCTTCAAGCAGTGAGGGCCAGAGTAGTCAGTTTTACAGTACTTTAAGATTTGCAAAAATACTTTCCACAAAGAACTGTAACATAAATGTTATTACTATTTCCTTGAATGCATATAGAATGTGCTATTGTTATTTCCATTTTACAAATCAGGAAACTGAGGCTGAGTTAAGTGACTTGCTCCATATCACACCATTTAAAGATAGGATTCAAACTCAGGTCTTCCTGATTCCAAATTGCATGTTAATTGGACACCTTGCTGACTTTACATTATATAGAAGTATTATAGAACAATAGGAAAAAAAGATCTGATCTGGGGTCAAAGGACTTGAGTTAAATCTGCCATTTTCTTCCTGTATAACTTTGGACAAAACTCTGTGGACTTTAGTTCCTTTACCTATAAAAATGAAAGATTGAATTCAATGACTGCTAAAGGTCCTATAGCTCTAAATCTATAATAGAATAATCATTTATAGAAAGGGATGAGATTGCAAAGAAAACACCATGCAGTTCATCTATAATGCATGGCTGATTTTGCCTCTTTTCCTACCCTAATCTTCCAGAGTTTAAATCAGATAATATCTTACAGCAAGTATAGAGCCAAGTTTGCATGGACTTTGTCCCTTCAAATCTAAAATTCCATGATTCTGTATGTTCATTGTCCATTTGGGGAAAATGTGTTAGAAACAACTTGACAATTGGCTTGCACATTCAGTATCTTTTCTTTCCTGTTTAAAAAAAAAAAAAGCTTTTTGTACGTGTAAGGAAGGATAGAGAAGGAGGTGTTAATCTGCTTGTGAGAGCTTCTTTATTTTTTGATAAAGGTTGTTGAAGCGATTGACAAGATCATTGACAAGTCAATTACAGACTAGAGTGAGAGAACCCATTGCTTGTTATCCTCTCTGACTCTCCCCCTGTGCTGCTGTTAATGAAAACATCCTGGGTTCTATTCTCCCATCCACTTCATTAATTCTCACAAAGTTATTCACCCTCTTCTCAGCCAGTCCCAAAGACAGCATATGTGTTCAGGGTAGGAAACAATGTAGGCTGGGAAGATGGATATAGGCAGCAGGGAAGTGGAGAACACAGATAAGACAGTAGATGAAGGTAGAATAAAGGCATGGTGGAAGGCATCAGGAAGGTGATGATCAAAGAAGAAGAGTTGAGGATGATAGTTGAGGACTATGCAACATGAGCAGGCCATAGAGGAGAAAAATAGGAATAGTAGAATACCAAGCTAAAGGCAAGCAGGAGAGTCCATGAGAAGGGGAGGGCATAGCAAGAATGCTTCTTCATAATTTCCCAGCTGAATAAAAATATGATTGCATCTGTGTCTGACTGAACTCTTTGGGCTGGTAAAATAAGATTATAATCCATTTTGCTCACCCTATCATAGATTAGCTTAGCCTAAAAATGCTATAGAAATATAAATCCTCTCCTCACAGATACATAACCTAAATGCTCTAAAAGTTGTGGTGGGTTCCATTCCAAGCTCAATTTTTAACATCCCTTTACACAATCTCAGCAATGATTGCAAGGCAAACCATTAGATACCTAGTTCAAGCTTTTCTTATGCAATGAATGTTTAAATGTATAAATATCTGTCCCTTTTATACCTAGTACAATATCTATAGTGTTCTTTCCATCATTAAAAGAATCACAAATGACCTTCAACTCTTGCAAAGTCAGCAATGTCATGCTAATACTAATTAATATGAAATAGCTTTAAGTCTTGACCACTGTAGTGTTGAGACACAGTGCCAAATTGTAACCATTTAGAAGATCCTTGATCTGCCATCCTTTGTACATTGATTTTTTTCTTGTAACATTTTTTGTTACAAGAGGTGCTGATCCCAAAGAGATCAAAAAATATGGGGAGGGGTTCTATTTATACAAAAATATTTATTACAGCTCTTTTTGTGGTAGCAAAGAATTGGAAATTGAGGAGATGTCATCACCTAGGGAATGGCTGAACAAGTTGTGGTCTATAACGGTAATGAAATATTGTTGTGCTATAAGATAGGACAAGCAGGATAATTTCGGAAAAACCTGGAAAGACTTACATGAACATATGCAAAGAGAAATGAGCAGAAACAAAAGGAAATTGTACACAGAAACCACAATATTTCTTGATTAACAAGAATAAATGACCTAGCTATTCTCATCAATACAGTGGTCCAAGACAATCCCAAAACTTCATTATAAAAAAATGCCATCTGACTCCAGGAAAAAACTGAGGCAGATAAAAATACTACATTTCACTCTTTCTTCTTTTTATTTTTATTTTAGATCTCTCCCACAAAATGACTAATACGGAAAAATGTTTACATGATTACACATGTAAAATCTATATCAGATTACTTAATATCTCAAGGAGTGGGGAAGGTAAGGAGAATATGGTAGAATTGGGGATTCAATTTTTTAAAAAGATGAAAATGTATTTTGTGTAGTTGGGGGAAAAAATAAAATATTACTTAAAAATATGCTGGCACTGAGGAGAGTGTTCTGGACTTGGAATCAGGAAGACACCAATGCCACACATTGTCATTAAAGCTAAAAATTCAATCACTCAATGAACATATATTAAGCACCTATTATGTGCCAATTACTGTGTTAAATGCTAGGAAAAAAAGACAAAAATTAAACAATCCCTGCCCTCAAGGAATTTACACTATGTCAGTATTCATGTTAATCTTAGACGACATCCATAGAAAGATCATGTCTAAAGGAGGAATTCTTTACTTCTCTGTATTCTGGATCACTTGGACTACAGTTTGTTGAACAATAATAATGGGCTTTCTTAAAAACATAAAATAAAATATATAAGATTACAAAGAAAACCACTTTCATCAAAATACAGTTATCAAAAAAAGTTTAAGGTCAGAGGGATGGAAGAAAAAGAGGAAGAAAGCTTACTTTAGGAGATGGAATCAAATGTCTTCCATTTCAAGTAGAGGTATAAGAATTCCTGGGGCAACTAAAGACATTCTCATTCTTGCTCTTGCCTTTGCTCGCACAATCCCTTCTAATACCTAGAGCCCTTCCTTCTCTATTCATCAAAATCCCCTACTTTCACCTAAAAATCCTAGTCTTCCAATAATTTTTCTCCCTTCTCTAAATTCCTGAAACCTTTGGAGTATGGGCCACATAATCTGGTTCTTTATATCATTGTGGGGTGGGGGTGGGGGTGGAAATCACTTCATTACAATTTCGAATGCAAGTCAGTAAAGGGCTTTATTCTATAAATAAATTGCAAGGCTATACAGGAAGAAGCAACTGTTAACAAATAGTGAAGAATGTACCTAGAGGGCAATTGGGCTTCTCAATACAAGCCTTTTTTATTATCATTATATAGTTATGCTGGGTTCACAAATAGTCACTGGCCTTGGGGAAAGTTTGTTGTGTTTCAATGGAAGAAATAGAATCAGATAGCCTGTCACTGGTCTAGAGAGGGAGGGAGGACTAACTATTTATCCTTGGGTTAATCTTGCCCACAAACACATTGCTCATATACATAAGGTTTATTTTGATTTTGATTTTTATATACTTGTATCTTCTCTCCTTGCTACTTCCCCAAACACACACTGAACAATTAAAAAAGAAAAATTAAATCCTCATGACAAATATACAACAAAAGCTCATCCCATATTGATAATGTCCAAAAAAGGGTGTCATTTGCAATTTCATTGGTCAGAATCCTAGAGACTTTCAATCTTCTTTATAGTGCCATCATTGTTTAATTGTTCTGTCAACTTAACTCTGTAGCAGTTTATAATTCTCTCCAGTTTACTATGAAACTATACATTTTATCATTTCTTATGGTGTGAAAATAGTATTATATTCATACACCATAATTTGCTTAGCCATTCTTTAATAGGTGGAGAGCTAGAGTTTTCTGGGGTTTTGTCACCATGAAATATTTTGGTACATAAGGATCATTTTCCTTTTTGATGACCTTTTGAGAAGTAGAAGCATAGGAGTGGTATTGCTAGGCCACAGAATATCAACTGTTTAGTGACTTGGAAAAGGGATATACATGAGTTTATCTCCCCAATTATGGTGTTAGCTTCTTATGGAATGGATTTATACTTCAGATTTCAAAACTAGACACGTTAGACACATAATAAGACTTTCTTGTCATTAGATGATGGACACCAAGTTAAAAATGAGATGGAATACACTTGACAAACTAAGTTTACACAAATCAAGTCCTAAATTTTATGTTAGGACTATTTAATCATGATAATAAAGAGATGCATTATAATTAGTGTTCAGGTTTACAAATTAAAGTCAAAGATATACTTCTAATTTAATCCAAGATATGACCAAATTGGGGGCTACCAGTTGCTCCTCATGGTTAGCATTTTCCATAGTTGAACTTTTTCCCTGATATCTCAAAATATCAAAATGCCAAAATGTCCAGAATTTCTACATGGTACAAAAATATAGATATCAGGCATACACGTTATTTTGGATGGCATTTATAGAATAGTGACAAAAACAAACAAAATTTGATAGTCCTGATATACTTGCCCCACTCAGAGAGACCTAAAGTATTCTGTCCAATTACAGGGATTACTTTTTTCTGATGTTAACAAGTTCTAGTACATCCAAAAGAGGCATAGGCAGAAAGAAGCCTGAAAACTATGGCCTGTATAGTTGGACAGTTAGCTCAGCTGAGATTGTCTGAAGAAGAAAAGGCTTAAAGGGTCAGGAAAGAAGACTTCAGATATCTGAAAGACTTTCAGGTGGAAGAAAGAAACTAGGGGCCACAGCTGGTAAAGAATTGGCAATAGACTTGTTTTCCTTTGGCCTGGAGGACAGAACATGTTCCACTGAGTGAATTTAAAGGAGGGTGGGGGAAACAGTTCAACTCTATGTAAGTAAACTTTTCCTAATAATTAGGACTGTCAAAAAGTAGTATGGGCTGCTTCACAGGGTATTAAGCTCGCTCTCTCCAAACAGAGGGTGAATCACCATTTGATAGGAGCATTGTAAATTTGACTCATAATTCGGGTAAGGGTTAGACAAGAAGTATTTGCTCACTCAATCAACTGACATCTATCAATTGTTTACTGAATGGAAGACATTAGAATAGATTCTGGCAGTACACATCCACCAATGAATAATCAAAAAGAAATTAAATGGCACTTTTTGTCAAGCACAGGTCTAGGTACTAGAAATACAAAGACAAAAAAATGAAACAGAATCTCCTCTCAAACAGCTTCCTTTCCCTCAAAGGAGTCACCAGTTAAATTTATAAGTATATAAAAAGATAAATACAATATAAAATCTGTTCTCAAGGAGGTTATAATTAAATAAGAAGGAAATACATATACCTATAAACTATAATGGGGCAGCTAGATGGTACAGTAGATAAAATGCCAGGTCTGGAATCAGAAAACACAAGTTCAAATCCAGCCTCAGATATTTAATAGCTATGTGACTCTGGGCAAGTCACTTAACCCTATTTGCCTCAATCTCCTTCTTGGTAAAATGAGCTGGAGAAAGAAATGGAAAAGCTTTCCAGTAGCTTTGAAAAAAATGCAGTCATAAAGATCAGACATGACTAAAATGACTGAACAATTTCTATTTGATAAAAATTGCTGTGGAAACTGAAAACAATGAAGCAGAAACTAGGCATAGATCAACATTTCACACCATGTACCAAGAAAAAGTCAGAATGGAACTTGGTTTAGAAATAAAGGGTGATACCATAAACAAATTAGGAGAATATAGACTAGGTTACCTGTTTAATTTAAGGATAAGGGAAGAATT
This sequence comes from Monodelphis domestica, assembly GCF_027887165.1. NCBI lineage: Eukaryota > Metazoa > Chordata > Mammalia > Didelphimorphia > Didelphidae > Monodelphis > Monodelphis domestica. The sequence continues at coordinate 635,622,645 of NC_077227.1, forward strand.
TAAAGATCTAATAAGACATAGAGAACACTATTAGAAAGAAATGGATAATTTTGATTATATTAAATTGAAAGGGGGTTGCACAAATAAAACCAATGTGACCCAGATTAAAAGGGAGATAAAAAACAATACCAATTTTATAGCTAGTATCTCTGACAAAGTCCTCATTTCTCAAATATATAAAGAACTGAGTCAAATGCATAAGACTACAATACATTCTCCAACTTATTAATGGTCAAAACATATGAACAGGCAGTTCTCAGATGAAGAAATCAAAACTATCTAAAATCTAAAAATAAAAAAATGGTCCAAATCAGTATTGATTGGAGGAATGCAAATTAAAATAACTCTGAAATATCATTTCACATCTATCAGATTGCCTAATATAACTAAAAAGGAAAATTATAAATGTTAAGGGGAATGTGGGAAAATTGGGATACTAATATACTGTTGGTAGAAATGTGAACAGATACAACTATTCTGTGGAACAATCTGGAACCATACCCAAAGGGGCATAAAACTAAGCTTCCCTTTGACCCAGTGATACAATTACTAGGTCTACATTCCAAATACATCAAAAATAGCAAGAAGATATCTACTTGTATATTTTAAACAGTTCTTTTTGTAGTGGCAAAGAATTAGAAACTAAAGGGACATCCATGAATTGGGGAATGGATGAACAAATTGTGGTATATGATTACAATGGAATATTATTGCACCATAAGAAATTACAAGATGAGTTTTAAAAAAAAGCTTGAAAAGACATATATGAAGTGATGCAAAGTGAAATTAACAGAACCAGAAGAACAGTATATACAGTCACAGCAATATTGTTTAATGATCTCCTACTGTGAAGGACTAAACTATTGTCTGCAAATCAAATTCTTAAAATAACCCAAAGAGATTCATGATGAAAAACTCTATCCACAGCCAAAGAAGGTATTGTTAGAACCTGATTATAGATCAAAGCATTTTATTTTTCACTTTATTTTCTTCATGAGTTTTTTCCTTGTGTGTACATTTGTGCCTTCTTTCATGGCATGAGGAATATAGAAATGAAAATTGCATGACTGCATGGGTATAATCTATATCAGACCCTTTGTAATTCAGTTTCTCTCCCTCTCCCTCCCCTTTCCTGATGAAGGAGTAAATAGTCTTATATAGATTTACAGAATCACAAAGAGTGGGACACAAATGAATGGCTAAACAACAATAAAGATAAGGTCAAAAAAGTAGGCTAGAGCAAGATTATGGAGGGCCTTAAGTACAAAAATCATACTTTATTCAGGAGACAATAGGGAGCAACAGAAGGTTCTGAGTAGAGAAGTGATGGGTTCACATTGATATATTAAGGGTATCCCTGGAGATACAGAATGGAGTCCAGGAAAAGGAGGTATTCCCTGGAAATGGTGAGGTTCTCCAGATGCTTCTCTTTGCTGTTGACAATTTGTTGATTGCATCAAGCCCCAAGGTATCCCAGAGCACAGAGCTTCCTAGAAAATAATCTGAAATCATTCAAAGGAGTGTGGTCCCCAGCTATAAAAGAAAGACCAAATGGAAGAAGAATGTCTATTGCTGGGGTTTGATCATGTATCTGAATAGATATCTACAAACCTTGTCCAAGAGCATGTATATTGGGGACTGAGAATAGGCATAGACAATAATCTTGTATTAGAGTTGAAAAGAAAGAAAAGAGAGAAAGCTGGATTGCTTTTGAAACATTGCAAAGTACTTTTCTTGACCCCAAGCTCTCCTAAGTAAAGGTTCATCTTTTCTGAGCAAACATTGTACATCCTCTGCAAACATGGCCATTGCCTTCAAGGAACCAAAGATGAGCATAACACAGAGAGTAAAGGAAGCATACATGGTAGATGCAAGCATGGTGTAATACATACACAATGAATGAGGAACTCTGAAGTATAGGAGTAAAGAGCATCCACAAGAAATGACATGGATGGAAAGGGATAATGGATTGGTAACATGGAGAAAGTGAAAGATGACAAGTAGGTAGTCATAGCCTTCCAATGCTACCATATAATGTACAGCATCAGTTAAAAAGACACCAGCAGGTCGTGTGTAATGCTCTATCCCACCCACTTTGTGGTGAACTTTTAGGAGGAAATGGGCAATAGTATCTTTGGATAGGTAGGTACAGATGAATTACAACCAGTATCATTCATTGAAGGGAAATAAGAGCTCAGATCCATTTGAGCACTGAGTTGGAGAAGTAATAGTTGAGGTAGAAAAACTAATTAGGTAGCTAGCTTAATAGACTTGGACTCTCATCCTCACCACAACCAGGAGTCACAGAGAAAAGGGGGGGGGGGCATATCTATGAGAACTAAATTCCAGGAACTCCAGAAAATCAAAGCTAATTTGAACAGAAATTGATACTCCTAAGGGAAAAAACAAAGATTAATTTAAAGGAGATCCAGCCCCACTGGGAAGAGCGGGAGGGAGGAGTGAGAGCAAGACAACAATGATAGACATCAGAAAGGTACAGAGAATATAAACTTCATTTGTTAATATTTAATTTCTATTTCACTCCATTAACACATTTATTGATCAACATGTCACCAAGAAGGGGGCTACTGAGACAAGATCCTATGTAGTGAGAATTAAACATTCTTTCTCCTATTCCCAAACACGCTCACACCCCTATCCCCCCAACCCACATTTATTGAACAGCACCATTAAACTGATATGAGATAGCTCTGTGACCAGATGATTGTATCTTGACAATTTATAGCGGAAATATATATACTAATTTGTATACATGTGTATACATACCTACACAGATACAATAATATTCTATTTGCATTAAAGCTTGAAACTCGACAGTAAGAAAACCTTTGCCCAGGGTCATGTAGCAATAGATGTCAGGGGCAGGATGCAAAATCAGGTATCCCCAATTCTAAGCCCATCCCTCTATCCACTGCACCAAGCTGTCTCCACATTAAGAAACTGTATTTTTAAAAGGCTAAAGAGGCTAACTGCAGTCTATTGTTCTTCTCCTATCATCTAAAACAGACCTGTACAATGAGCATCTGCTTCCTTTCACTTCCTGAGTACCTTTTGACTGGAGATAAAAACAAGATCCTCTGAAATCTCTCAGCCTGGAGTCAGTTAACTCTGAACCTAGTTATGAAAACTGTCTAAATCCTAACTTGTGTATTTAGTCACACTCCCAGGAGAAGGAAGTGGGAAATTTGCCTGGGGGTTTCCAGAAAGGGCTTCCTGGGATGAGGTACCTCCCTCACTCAGTAGGATAAAAGAAATTGTGAATTGTTCTCCCCATTCTCTCATTCTCTGCTTCTGACAGAAAAGTCAACACTGATTTCAGGAAAAACAAAATCCCTGGCCTTAGGGATGCTCCTCCTAATATCCATATTTCACTACTTATATACAGCCATTGTGCCTTCATTTCTAAATAGCTCCCACTCTACTGGGTCTGGAGCTTCAGGTTTCACTTTTAATTGGATATTAAATGCTATTACGTTAGACCAGTGAAATATTTGATGATGACGATAATAAGTGGCCCATTAAAGGTAATTTTTTAAAAGTTAATGAGCTCTCACTAACAGATGGCCTCATACTGTACTAAAAAAATGTCGATAGGACACAGGGTGCTTTCCTACTATTTATTTCAATTTCCACCCATAAGCTTTGACAAGATAAATTTTTATTTAGGTCTCTGCCCAGTCACAGTCAGAAACAGGAGTCTAACTTCTTAAAGCATAGCCAATATATAAGCAATAATCATTCTATTTGTTATCAAACTCCCCAGTTAGTATTTAGAGGATCTACCCAGTGCTGGTGGGTTTTTTTTTTCTCCTTAATTAAAGAGATTTGGTAACAGACTGATTTAATGATGATGTCATTCTCAATTCTTTTGGTTGTGCTGTCACTGCTGGCCCCCTCCTGAATTTTACCAACATAAATAAAGCCCCTCCGTGCCTTAATAAAGTTAAGGTAGCAATCAACTGAGCCTGCCATGGACCCTGGGCCAAACTGTAGCCAACACAAAATGCCTAATGCTGTTATTGTGACTTGCTTGACACAGTGACATCATATACATCCACTCCTAAAAAGAACAGAGCCCAAGCCAGAGCTGAAAGGTGAACACAATTCCCCTGAATTACTCAAATTGCAATGGTCTAGACTGGCTTACTGACTGTTCAACTTCTGACATCGTTGCCCTTTTTCTGTGGAGCTCCCCCATTATAAGCTAATCTATGCCCTGATCTCAATTCTGCATTTTCTGCATGATTAAGTTTTGGCAGGAGCAAATCCCTGTTATTCTCACTCCCCAGGAATGTTTGGAAAGTTACAAGGAAAAAACTTGGGATTTATCAGCTCAGAACTGAAGGCAGAGGTTCATTGCACAGGCCCCACGGCTTCTGGTCTCAGCAGGAGCCTGACCCAAAGGCAGGCTGAGAGAGTTGGTGCTAATAAGGCGATGGGAAACATTTTTCACTTTAAAAAACAATCCTAAGTCCTTGCCTCTCTCCCCGGTGAATTGCTTTGCCCAAATCAAATGGAAGGTTATAATTAAATGCCTTAATGTAGCAAGAAATCCAACCAAACTATGTCTAAACATTCCACAGTGATATTATTGATCCAAGATGAAAGAGGGGGAAGAAACCTTTCAGAACATGCGTGCAGGACATAGAATTAAAAAGGAGAAAAATCTAATAACTAATCGGTGAAACCATAAAACCCGCAGTAAAAGAGTTTTTTTTCCTTAAACTCCTTTACACGAAGCTGTATAATTTTATGTCACGTTTTATTTATGTCGCTATAATGGAACCTCTGCTGAAAGATGAGGAGCTTTGTGAGAAAGGAATGAAATGGTACAAAAAAAAGGAAGTCTGTCTCTGAGACTTCAAACAAGATTCCATATAAAATATAAGCTAAGACATCGGAGGGATTGCTTTGGGGTAGAGCTATCTGAACTCTTATAAACTATTTAGTAATACTGGATTCCTTGCTCTGAGTATCCTTTCACCAACATCCACCCAATGCCATTCAAAAATAAACAAAACAAAAAGCCCTACCCTCCATGATACATTGATAGTTAACTATAAATGTTCTCATGATAGTTCTAGAGGTTCCCCCAGAATCTAGAAAGCTGGTATCAGGAAAAAGAACTGATGCAAGAAATCAGGATTTTCCTGCATCACATTTAGGAACATATGATTTGGTTTATTGTACATTTGATTAATTATCCAAATTCAGATAATTCTCTTTATCTTGCTCTGGTTGGCTTAGATTCTATAAGCCCCCTCTTGCTTGTAATACACCGCTATGGACCTTAAAACACAACCTATCTTCCTAGTTGTGAGACCCTGGAAAAGTCACTAAATCTCCATTGGCTAGCCCTTACCACTCTTTTGCCATGGAACCAATACACAGTACTGATTCTAAGATGGAAGGGAAGAAAGGAAGAAAGAAAGGAAGGAAGAAAGGAAGGAAGGAAGGAAGGAAGGAAAGAAGGAAGGAAGGAAGGAAGGAAGGAAGGAAGGAAGGAAGGAAGGAAGGAAGGAAGGAAGGAAGGAAGGAAGGAAGGAAGGAAGGAAGGAAGGAAGGAAGGAAGGAAGAAAGAAAGAAAGAAAGAAAGAAAGAAAGAAAGAAAGAAAGAAAGAAAGAAAGAAAGAAAGAAAGAAAGAAAGAAAGAAAGAAAGAAAGAAAGAAAGAAAGAAAGAAAGAAAGAAAGAAAGAAAGGAAGAAAGAAAGGAAGAAAGAAAGGAAGAAAGAAAGGAAGAAAGAAAGGAAGAAAGGAAGGAAGAAAGGAAGGAAGGAAGGAAGGAAGGAAGAAAGAAAGAAAGAAAGAAAGAAAGAAAGAAAGAAAGAAAGAAAGAAAGAAAGAAAGAAAGAAAGAAAGAAAGAAAGAAAGAAAGAAAGAAAGAAAGAAAGAAAGAGAGAAAGAAAGAGAGAAAGAAAGAAAGAGAGAAAGAAAGAAAGAGAGAAAGAAAGAAAGAGAGAAAGAAAGAAAGAAAGAAAGAAAGAAAGAAAGAAAGAAAGAAAGAAAGAAAGAAAGAAAGAAAGAAAGAAAGAAAGAAAGAAAGAAAGAAAGAAAGAAAGAAAGAAAGAAAGAAAGAAAGAAAGAAAGAAAGAAAGAAAGAAAGAAAGAAAGAAAGAAAGGAAGGAAGAAAGGAAGAAAGGAAGAAAGGAAGAAAGGAAGAAAGGAAGAAAGGAAGAAAGAAAGAAAGAAAGAAAGAAAGAAAGAAAGAAAGAAAGAAAGAAAGAAAGAAAGAAAGAAAGAAAGAAAGAAAGAAAGAAAGAAAGAAAGAAAGAAAGAAAGAAAGAAAGAAAGAAAGAAAAAGAAAGAGGAAGGAAGGAAGGAAGGAAGGAAGGAAGGAAGGAAGGAAGGAAGGAAGGAAGGAAGGAAGGAAGGAAGGAAGGAAGGAAGGAAGGAAGGAAGGGAAAGAAGAAAAATAGCGTATTCTGGGCAAGACCAGCATCCTTACCTACTGATGGAATAGCTGTTATCTGAGCCCTCCCCACAATCCCTCCTACCTGACCCCCAACTTCTCAGAATAAATCATTTCCCTGGTTATGTAGCGACATAAATGGCACTGCTAATTGTACATAAAATATTCCTGGAAAAGAAGCAAAGATAAAAGGCAAGGGAGTAGCCTTGCCATACAGTAGAAAGAATGTGGTATTTGGGATCAGAGAACCTGGGTCTGAATTCCCACCTGCTCAGGAACATTTGAGTGCAAATCCTGTCTCAGCCATTTATTTTAGTAGTATGTCCCTGGGAAAATTGCTTAACCTTTATCAGCCTCAATTTCTTCATCTGTAAAAAGAAGATTAATAAAAACACCTACCTTGCAGAGTGAGAATCAAATGAAATAACATATGAAAAGTTATTTGCAGTCCCTAAAGTGCTACATCGATGTTTGTTATTATTATTAATTATTATTGCTAATTAATTATTTATATAATTCTATATATAAATACTAATGTAAATTATTATGAATTATGAAATCACATATAGAAATTAATAAATATAAAATAATTATTTTATTATTAAAGCTAACCTTTAAAGTTACCATCATCATTATTATTATTAACTATTTGTAACACCTCTGTTTTCTTTCTGCAAAAAGAGACTCTGCATGACCTCTAACGTTCCTTCCCGATTTAAATCTATGATTCTACGATTCCATGCATCTATAGACCTTATATTAACAGAGCGTATTGAGAGTGCAGCTAGACGGTGAAGTAGAGTACTACAACTGGCATCGAGAAGATACATCTTCTTGAGTTCAAATCTGGTCTCCTTCACTTTCTAGCTGTGTGACCGCGGGGCCCTGTTTGCCTCAGTTTCCTCATCTATAAAATGAATTAGAGAAGGAAATGGTAAACCACTCCAGGATTTCTGCCAAGAAACCCCCAAATGAGGTCACAAAAGATCAGACATGATTTAAACAACTGAACATGTTTGTGAAAGTATCCAGCATTATAAGAACAATCTTCCCCTTGTAAGCTAATTCTGAAACACTCAAAGTGACCAGTAAGTAACAGTGTTCTTTAGCAGCAGCTTGGCAGCTCAATGGATAGAATACATAACCTGGAATTGGGAAGGTCTGAGTTCAAATCCGAGCTCAGACAACTAGTAGCTGTGTGACTCTGGGCAAATCACCTAACCTCCGTTTGCCTCAATTTCATCTTCATCTGTAAAGTGGGGATAACAATAGCATCTACTCCCCAGGCTTCATTCGAGGTTCACATGAGAAAACATTTGTCCCATGTTTTATAAACCTTAAAATGCTATAGAAATGCTAGCCGTTATTACACATAAGATGGGACAGCTCTCCTCCTTGCCCCTGCTGGGTGTTAACTGCCCAGAGAACTAAGTCTGCATCAAAGAAAGGATTGTCCTTGTAGGAAACTATGGGGAATCATGAGCTAGATGGGTTGTTAATAACCTTCCTATTGATTCAGATGAGTTTCTTTAAACTCTATATTAATTGGAAGAAAGAATATAAAATTTAAAAAACAAAAAATTAAAATACGGGTTTCTAAGATTCTCTCAGGGGGGAAAGTGGCTGCTTTCTGAAAAAGCAGTCCCTCTCTCCCTCTGCTATTCAAAGGAAGATGGGGTTGTTTTTAGAAACAATTTACCCTCTATTAACAGCGAAATACAATTCAGCTTAGGATGTAGAAAAGTGAAACATATACAACTTACTGGGCACGTTGAAGTATCAAACAGATTGTGTATTATTTAGGTAGGCTAAACATTCAAGTCCACTTTACACCATTATGGAACAGACTAAACAAACCTGACCTGGAGAATGACCCCCGAAGGATCCCAAAAGATTGAAAACTATGAGTAAGCAGCCCCCGTCAGACTTTTATGGCCTGGTAATGGCATGCTAACGACACTCTGTCTCTGTCACACAGCCAAACGTTGGTGTTGTATATGAGAGCAATTTCCTCAAGAATTTGGAGAAAATGTGATACTTTTCCTTTTATGTACAGAGTTCACAACATTGAGTGTATTTACTAGCCTGCCCTCTGATGACTGCCCCCTAGGATCAGCCTGGTCCAGGCAGCAGGGAGCATCCCCTTGGCCTCTTCATAATTACCTAGTCGGGCAGCTGGGTGGCACAGTGGCTAAAGAGCCAGGACTGGAATAAGGAAGACTCCTCTTCCTGAGCTGTGTGACCCTGGGCAAGATACTTAACCCTGTTTGACTCAGTTTCCTCATCTGTAAAATGAGTTGGAAAAGGAAATAGCAAACCACTCCTATTATCTTGGTCAAGAAAATTCCAAATGAGGTCACAAAGGGTAGGGCACAACTAGAAATGACTGAACGAAATCAGACAGGATTTTCAGGTAGCTATGTGGCACAGTGGAAAGAGTGCAGGACCTGGATGAAGGGTGACTCGTTTTCCTATGTTCAAGTCTAGCCTCAGAAACTGTGTGACCCCAGGCAAATCACGTAATTTTGTTTACCTCAGTTTCCTCATCTGTAAATTGAGCTGGAGAAGGAAATGGCAAACCACTCCAGGATTTTTGCCAAAAAAAAACCTCCAAATGGAGTCAACAAGTCAGACAGGACTGAACAGCAATTGGCTATCAGCACCATGATTATCAGAGCCATAAATATCAGGCAGACCAGATCTGTCCAGACACAAAGCTCCTCCACTCTTTTGACCTGCTGAAATTGGGTTTTGCAGAATGTTGCCAAAAACAACATCATCAAGATTCATGGTCACTCTTCAACCCAGATAGCATTTTTCATTCAGATTCTCTCTATGGTGTCCCATCAGTGTCTTTAACTAGAAGAATCCTTTTCCCTAGAAAAGGCTCTATGCACTGAGCTGGGCTCTGTAATTTGATCTCCCCAATGACTTGACCGTGTGTGTGTGTGTGTGTGTGTGTGTGTGTGTGTGTGTGTGTGTGTGTGTGTGTGTGAGTGTGTATACATACCAAGAGGGGCTGCTGGCAATGAGCAGCCAGAGCTGAGATCAGGCTCCAGCTCTAGGTATTAAAGGGGCCTGTTTTCACATGTTCCTATGAAATAAATGTACATACAGGGCAAGACAATTCAAACCCAGTCTTGGTTTGGAAAAAAAAATGTTTTCTTCTCCTGGAGCCTTAAAAAAAAAATTGGGAAATTGACTTGCTCTAAAAGGAACAAAGATGGTAAGACTGAGATTCTGATACCATCTATATTTTGAATCTTTAGGTAAAGTTGCAGCAGTCTCCAAGACTCACACTTTTCCCAGCCTAGTTCATTTTCCACAAGGCTGCCAGTGATTTTCCTTAGGCATAGATCAGTCAAGTTTTACCTCTGCTCAACAGACCACAGTGGCTCCCTAGTGCCTCTGGAATAGGATAGATTCTTCTGTTTGGCTTTTTTTGTGAAACCTTTCACAACCTGACCACAATCTGTCTTTCCCCTTCATCCACTCTCTGATTTAATCAAATTGGCCCTTTGTCCTCACACATGTAGCTCCATGGACATTTCCAAACCTTTGCACTGGTCATCCTCCATTCCTGGAATATGCTCCCATTTGATCCTGCCTCATAAAAATCCCTCCCTTCCTTCAAGACACAACCCAAGCACCATATTCTGCCTGAAGCTTTTCCTGATTACCCTCTTAGTGCCCCCTCCCTTCCCCAAAGACCTGGCATTTAATTATATTGAATTTAATTTTTATTTGTTATCTTTATATTGATTCTGTGTTCTTATATATGTATTTGTTGTCTCCTTTAATCCAATAAAGGAATTATTTAATTCATTGTATTCATAGAGCCCAAACCTAGTGTAGTGCCTGGTATATCATCAGTGTTTGAGAAATGCTTGTTAGTGGGTTGATTGATTAAGTAAATGAATGATTAAGATCCACCCAGAATGCATTTTTCCCTGAGGAAAAAATAATAGGTCCTATTCCTTATTTCCTGTCACATACTATTTCCTCTCTCCTCCAAGATTTCTCAAACTTTATAGAAAGAGGGATGGGGGAGAGGGGGTCCCTTGCCCTCAAGACTTTTAACACCTCTTTGATCCCCAAACTCCCTTGTACCTAGTCTATGAGCAAGGTACACAACACTCTCCATGTGTTTGGTACAAATCCAAATGAAAAGATGTCTGTAGTTCATGGCATTGACAATGAAAAAAGAAATTCCTATCTAGAACATTAAACCCTCTTGTACTGGCTTCAAAGGCCTGTGATGGTTCCATCCAACAAGCCTCCCTCCTCTCCTCACCATTTCAAACCTAAATCTCAACATTTATGTTTTATAGGTCATCTTTTACACAGATGTCATGTCCCAAAATTAAAATAAATCAGTACTAAAATAGAAACAGTGAGATAGGAAATGTGATACATTTGAAGTCTGGCAGCAACTATATCATTAGCTATATTCTTCCTTGGAGTGTTTCCCATTCAATGGACAAAGGAAAGGGTACCAGGCCTCCTGGTGAGTGGCCATCATGGCTTGGCTGGAGAGGGAGACTAGCCATCAGAATCTCCTTTTGGCCTCAAACAACCAATGAACTTCTGTCTGTTGAAAGAGGAGCCACAGGATTTCCTTCCTGGAATTATATTAATTATTCTGGGCCACAAGACAACCCCAATTGGAATGGGCCACTTTCTGAGTTGACCCTGGGGATCTCTAAGAGTTAATACAATTTCAAAATCAGAGGAAATTACTTTTTCGGCACCAGCAGGACCCAGCACATTATCCTCTTCTACTTATTATATATGTTCAATTAGAAAAAAAAAAAGTAGCAGAGCATTTCAATGAGCAGCATAGAATGGCTTCAACATCCTGCTCTAAAAGTCTTCTTTCATCTCCATGAGGGTCAATTCCCAAGTAAACTCTTATTCCCAACAAGTTGAGAAGAGGCATTCCTTTCAGTCCGACTCTCCTGCATATACAGCATGTTTATATAATTACCATCCAAGAGACCTTCCCCCTCCTACCACCACCACTTCATCTCTTTCAGGGGAATTAAGTTATGCACATTGCATGAAAGGAGGACCACAGGCTGGGCCTCTACAAGCTGCTAATTGAAAACCTTGTCAGAAGAAGAAGGAAGTGGCCCCAAAAAGGGAAGGGGAGGGAGAAAGAAAAACTTGGCAGGACCCCACTCTTTTTATGCAGTACTTGGTACTCAGTACTTGTGAACAGCCAGGATTTCTCCCAATGGGCTGCAAACGATGCCTACCACCAACTTAGTAGGGGATGGCACACATGTTCTCCAATACAACGGGGAAAGAGCCACATGGGATTGCCACACTGACAAATAAATGTTTCATCAAAATTAGATAGAAAGACGTAAATTCCCAATGACAGGTCTATTACTAATTTGCTTGTTGACTTAGGGCAAAATGCTCAGCCTTTCTGTTCTATAAGAAGAATATAAATGATAGCAACATTTCTAGAGTCCCTACTATGTGCCAGGTACTGGGATAAGCATTTTACAAATATCTCATTTGAGAGTGACGAACTTGAACAATCCAGATGTTGGGGATTGGGATAGAAGGAAAGGTCATGAATACAAATGCAATCAAAAACTCAACATGCACTTACATCAAGTACTATGCTAGGCATTAGGATACAAATATGAAAGTAGAAACTCTCTGCCTTCAATAACCTTATAATCTTACCAAGAGAGATAACAACTACATACATAAATTAATATAAAATAGATATAAGAGGACAGAGGACGGAGCATCCCAAATCAGCTGGAGATATCTGGAAACCCCTCATGTAGAAGACAGAGCTTGAGCTGAGTTTTTCTTTATACTCATACCTTCTGTATTAGAATTAATACTAGTTTTCGTTCCAAGGCAAAAGAGTGGTAATGGGTAGGCAATTGGGGGGGGGGGGTAAGTGACTTGCCCAAGATCACCCAACTAGGAAGTATGAGAGGCCAGATTTGAGCCCAAGATCTCCCATCTGCAGCCCTGGTTCACTATCTTCTGAGCTATATAACTGACCCTTGAACTGAGTTTTGAAGAAAACTAGAGATTTTGAGAGATAGATGTGAAGAGAGAATGTATTCCAGGCAGAGAGAACAGATAGTTATAGAGGTGGAAGAGGGGATGCAATATGAAAAAAAATAAAAAAACAAACAAAAACAAGGAAGCTAGTTTGACTGGAATGCATTGTACATGGCAGGGAGTGATGTGTAATAAGGCTAGAAAGGTAGATTGATACAGAAGTGAAGGGCTTGAAATCCAAATGGATGAGCAGCTATGTGACCCAGTAGACAGAGTTAAGAGAAGATATCTGACATACTCTTGTTGGCAGATTTTCAAGAACAAATCATGGGGAAGCCAGATTGCTCAATGGATAGAGAGCCAGGTCTGGAGACAGAAAGCCCTGAATTCAGGTTTGAATTCAGATACTTTGTAGCTAAGTTATTCTAAGACAGAAGGCAAGAAATTTTTAAAACTCTTTGTATCTGACTCTAGAGATACTAGGGAGTCACTAGAGTTTACTGAATAAAGGAAAGATAATCATCCAAGATTGGAGTAGCATGGTGGCTCAATGGATAGAGAGCCAACCCTGGAGACAGGAGGTCCTGGGTTTAAATCTGCCCTCAGACATTTCCTAGTTGTGTGACCCTAGACAAGTTAGAACCTTGATTGCCAAGCCCTTACTATTCTTTTGTCTTAGAACTAATAACATCAGGGGGTAGCTGGGTAGCTCAGTGGATTGAAAGCCAGGTCTAGAGATGGGAGGTCCTGCATTCAAATCTGGCCTCAGACACTTCCCAGCTGTGTGACCCTGGGCAAGTCACTTGACCCCCATTGCCTAGCCCTTACTACTCTTCTGCCTTGGAACCAATACACAGTATTGATTCCAAGATGGAATGTAAGAGTTTAAAAAGAAAAAGAACTAATAACATCAGTTCTAAGCTGGAAGGAGTTTTTTTTTTAATGCCATCAGATATTCACTATAGGAAAATCAGTGTGGCAGCTGACTGCAGGTTGAATTGGAGAGGAGAGAGATGTGAAGCAAGAGGAACAACTATTGCAATAGTTCAGGTAAGAGGTAATAAAGGCATGAACAGAGAGGTGACTATGAATGGTATGGGTTAAGAGACTTAACTTCCATGGACCTCAGGCTCATCAGTCTGGGGCTTTGAATGTCTGAAGTCCTTTCTAGTTCTAGATCTGAGCCTAGATTCTCCCACAACCAGATTACAGAGTGATTGAGGATAAACCCACAGTGGGTAATCTATTATATATTCATCTAGATAAAGGAGAATATCTGCCCTGCCCTCACCTCTTGAGCAACTGAAGCCAGTTCACAGAGCTTCAGTCAGAGGAGTGTGATTGTGTTTACATGTGTGTATGTGTGCGTGTGCTTCTATGTGTATGTTCAGAAGTCATGCGATAGAGAGACTATAAAGGGAAAGGGTAGAGGAAATTGCTCTATAGAGTTTCTGGCTTAGAAGGAAGATTATCTTAGGTAATAATATTATCCCATTTCCAAGGGAATACTTTGGATTCAACTGTGAATTCCACCTTGGGGTGACCTCTGTTTTGCTGCCTTTTTTGAGCAGAAGTTACCTTCCCCACCCATCCATCTCTGACAAACTGTTTTATAAAAAATCATTACCCGCACACTCTCAGGAGCTCAGGTGGATGTTGACAGTGAGCTAACCAGGTTAAGGAAATGAAAACAAGTTAAGTGAAAGACCTGTGATTACGGTGGTCGCAACTTTATCAAGAGACCTCCAAAATTGCTACAAATTAGGTGATCTGAATTGCCTACATTATGAAAAAGGCGATGATTTTGCGGCTGCTGATGAGAATAATGATTAATACATTCAGTCAACAGACATGACAGCTGTCTGTATGTATTTAGAGGTATATATTTTTAGATGCCAGTTATGGTACCTCAAGCTACTTGAAGTACTAAATTCTGTTGACACGGTACAGCCCAGTAACAAGGAGGCTTAAGGGAAAAGGTTAAATTTCCTTTCCATTTCGAGCTGTTTCTCGTCCTTACATCATTTTTGTCTCATTATGCACCGGGATCCATAAATCTGCCGCTCAGATTCCAGGCTAAGTGATATGCTACAGGGAAATTGCTAATGTCAGTAAGAAGAGAAATAAAATTCTTTGCTGGGTTCCCAGAATCCATGCTCCCAAGCATAATGTCCTGCCTGCTAGTCCCTCTAACTTGCTCAGGCCCTCACTGACCAGAAAGGCTTCATCTGATAAGGAATATGCATCTTATTTCTTTTCTCTCTCTCTCTCTCTCTCTCTCTCTCTCTCTCTCTCTCTCTCTCTCTCTCTCTCTCTCTCTCTCTCTCTGTCTCTCTCTGTCTCTCTCTCTGTCTCTCTCTCTGTCTCTCTCTCTCTCTCTGTCTCTCTCTCTCTCTCTCTCTCTCTCTCTCTCTCTCTCTCTCTCTCTCTCCCTCTCTGCTTCCCCCTCCCATTTTCCAGCACAGGAAGATTTGCAAGGCAAACTCTAATTTTAAGACAAAAGCCAACCCATTAAATCTTAACAGATGTTTCTCAAGTTTAGAAGATTAAGAAAGATTTCAGCATCAAAAATCAAAGAAAATACTCCATGACCTTAAAAAAGGATAAAACACAAAGCTCTAAACAAACCCAAAGTCCACTTTGACAGCTGCATCTGACTGAATTGATGAGGTGCTATTGATGTTTGGATTAAACTATGCCTGTGTGATCAAGTACTCAAACATGGGATAAAAGACGAATATATTCTTTAATCCTACCAACTAATTTTGTGTAGGCCCTGGAAGGCAGTGGTTACTGAACCAATGTTGAAAGTGGCTTCACTGTTGCTTATTGACAGAGCTATTTTTATTTCATTAATTTGCCAAGTATACTATCAGCATTTAAACCAACAGGGGGAGATCTATACGAGACAGTGGACTCTCCACAAGCAAATCACTACAAATTTCAAAATCACTAAAGACAGAATTGATGACATATGTTTGGTGAAAGCAAAGGAATATGCTACTTGGAAATGTAATAGAAAAATTAGATACTAATTTTTTTAATATTATCTTGCTAAGCCAAGTAAACACTGATAGGGATTCCAATTGTCATGCTGCTGTGTATATCATGTGTGTGTATGTGTGTGAGTGTGCTTAAAAGGGGAAATGAGAAGAATTTTCATGAAAAGGGAAGGGTTAAGAGGCAATTAAGTCATTAATTGCGGTCTTTGTCTAATTCAATCTAACCCTTCAAACTTATCCACTTCTGTCTTCATCAAAGGTGGTGTTCTCTGCACTTTACAAGTATCTCTTAATAAGACAATCTAATGTTTCAAAAGCTACTCTTTGAGGAATTTAGATGAAGATAAATTAATCTAATTCTCAGCAGGAGACTCCATTGCTTGACAGTCACATAAGACCCAATGACACCCGGAGACCTGTTATTGACATGAAGGGGTTATTGTAACCAGAATGGCTCACAAGAGAGTATGATGGGTGACAGGGGCTGGAATTCTTGGGGGTTACTCAAAAAGGAGAGAATCCATATATCAGACAATATCAGACAACTGGATTAGCAGATTGGTTAATCTCCAGTAATCAAATTAATACCACTACCATATCAGTCAATTATCCTTAGGCTTCCATCCGCTCACTATCCCCAAACCAAAAAAATCCCTTGCTGGCTATCAAGCCCCCAAAAGCATCATCTTCCTCTATTAAAATGTAATCTGCTTGGGACCAGGAATTTTTCTGCTTTTTCTATGTATATAAGTGCCTGGCACATAGTAAACACAATAAATATTTTTACATCATTCACAGATTCTTTAATTAATGTATACCTTTAAAGGGGGGGGAGAGAAGGTAGGGATGTCCATTTCCTTGGGATAGCAAAGAGATCCACCCCAATCATGAGACAAAAGGATCAGGGATAATCTTAAAGATCTTGTGAACTGAGTTGGGAGTAGGAAAAGGAGTAGGGATGGGTTGCACAATCTCCTTGCCCTACTCATCTCCTTGAATTCCTATACCATAGATGCTGTATGACCTCCAGTCAATTGGGTGAATGCCAAAATAAAAAAGATGCTGCACTCCTAACATAAGAGAGCTATTTTGCATAATGAATAGAGTACCAGACTTGGAGGAAGGAAGACTGGGTTTTGAAACCTGTCTCAAATATTTACCATGTGACCTTGGGCAGATCATTTCATCTCTTAGCCTCAGGTTTCTCATCTGTAAAATGTGGATAACAGTAGTACCTATTTCACAGGATTGTTGAGAATAACAAATGAAATGATATATACATAAAAAGCTTTGAAAAATCTTAAAGCATGGCACTGCAAGAAATTACAAGCAGGTAAATTTTGGGAAAACATGGAAAAACTTACATGAAATTATGAAGAGCAAAACTGGCAGAATTAAGAGACTATTATATACAGCAACAGAAATGTTGTTTGAAGAATAGTTTGTATATGTCCACCTCCAGAGAAAAAACTGACAATTAAAATCTAGTGCTATATAGTTTATATATACATTTTTTTTCAAATGATGCCTTTTCTAGTGTGAGGAAAGAAAGGAGGGAAGGCGATTCCTAAGAACTTTAATGTAACAAACAAATATAATTGTGATATTAAAAATAGATAGGTAGATTCAAAAGAAAACTTTAAATCACTACATAAATATATTGTTATTTTTAGTGCTTATTTGATAGACCTTCCTCAAAATCATTCTTCCAAATATAGAGAACTTTATATTTCTCATCATGGCCTAGATGGAAACATTCCATTCTCAGGCATTTAAAACAAGTATCTCTATAGACAAGGAGACAAAACTAAGGGAATACTGGAGCTGAGTGAGTGTAAAAGGAGGGAATGAATATGAGAAGTACATTTCATTGTTATTTTGGCTTACTGGGCTGCACTAGAGACACTCCCAGGTTTCTATATTCCTAGGAAACAGATCTGCTTATGCTTTCAGGAACTTGGCGGTGTACACGGAGAGATGTTCCGGCAGCGCATTTGTTAACATGATGCTTGGATCCTCCACAAACAAGATATTGGAACAGCACATGTACAAGTGTAATGGCAACAGCTTTATTTAGAGGTTGCCATGGAATTCTGAAAACAAACCCATGAAAACCACCAATGGGTTCCTCAGTAATTGTGACAAAAACTTCTTAGCCACAGTATTGAGAATAGGGTCTAATTATTCTATAAACATACTTTGATTTGTTTACTTCAACGTCAAATTAACTTCAAATATGTAACAACAGACACTGATTTGAGATGGTATACAATACTGCCACAGACTGCTTTCATTGTACCTTGTGGAAATCTATCTTTTTTTTTTTTAATGGGTTCATTTGTAGAAGTGTCTCTATAGGATATTCTGCATACTAAATAGGGAACCACATATGCATTTTATTTAAAAGGAATTGTTTCCAAAGTATTCAGTGTATGCTTTAGGGGGGTTTAACATTTTGGATCCCTTTCATTTTTCCCTTTTGCACAGTAGAGACAAGGTCTTAGCGGGGAAAGGTGGAGGGTTAGATTAGTAGCTCATCATTTAAGAGATACTAAGAGAACTATTGCCCACCTGGGAAAGCATTAGTATTCTTTGCAGGAAGAAGACACTTCCATAGCTACAAAAATCATTATATCCTTAGGTGAAATGAGACAAAATGGAAGAAACTAGCAAACCAGCCCATTATATGTTGGGATCCTTTTCCATTACCTGTCCAGGGCATGCTCACTTGTGTCTGGAATGCTTGCTTCATAGGTCATAGCATGACCAGAACAAGCAGTATTAAAACATGGTTAAGCTAGACGCTACCATTGGAGAGAGATATTAGACTAGATGACTCCTGAGCTCCCTTGTAGCTCAAAGGTTCTGTAAGGCTGTGATTCTTTCTTGATTCCTTAGCATACTGTTTATTGGAGTGCTCATGAAAGGCACTAAAGTTATTAAAATGATCTATCCAGTGATGACTGCTTTCATCTGACTTCTGAATTAGTCTTAGTCTTTATATGAATGCCTAAGAGTTGGTTGGTTGGTCATTGTCAATCCTATTATTCCTGCTTTGAATTGCTGTGGAGACTAGCTGTAGCTCTTGATAGGACTCATATTTCACCAAAATTTCCACAACTAGAATGTTTCATCTTTTTGTTCTATTGAGTCTCAGGGCTGTTCTTGTACTCTTTGGTCCCTAAAAACCATCCTTGTTCAGTATGGCCACATACATACAGCAGAAAACTCTATCACTCATTTATCTTGGGACTCTCTTCCATCAAGTCCCCCGAAGCAATCAACCTGTGTTTTTGGCACACACAACTTCACAAGAAAGGGAATCCTTATTTTCTCAGTAAGTATTCACATTTGAATTTATCCAACCATTCTGGAAGGCAATTTGAAACTATGACCAAATGGCTTTAATAGAATGTCTACTCTTTGATCTAGCCATACCACTCCTGGGTTATATCCCAAAGAGATAATAAGGAAAAATACATGTACAAAAATATTTATAGCCAAGCTCTTTGTGGTGGCAAACAATTGGAAAATGAGGGGGCCAAACAAATTGTGGCATCTGATAGTGATGGGATACTATTGTGCTGAAAGGAATAACAAACTGGAAGATTTCTATGTGAACCGGGAAGACCTCCAGGAATTGATGCAGTGAGAAATCAGCAGAACCAGAAGAACATTGTACACAGAGACTGATACACTGTGGTACAATCAAATGTAATGGACTTCTCTACTAGTAGCAATGCAATGATCCAGAGGGACTTATGAGAAAGAATGCTATCAACATACAGAGAAAGAACTATGGGAGTAGAAACACAGAAGAAAAACACATGATTGATCACATGGTTCTATGGGGATGTTGACTTTAAATGATCACTCTCTTACAAATATTAATAATATGGAAATAGGTTTTGAACAACAATGCATGTATAACCCAGTGGAATTTCTAATTGGCTCCCAGAGATGGAAAGGAAGAAGGAAAGAAAAGAACATTACTCATGTAACCATGAAAAAATATTCTTAATTAATTAAAAAAGCCAAGTATTCACATTCTAGACTCAGATATCCTGGGATCTCTAGTTCCTTTTCTACCTTGGACATTTCTGATATGTGTATGTGTTTCAAAGGAATATAGATAGGATTTATTTGAGTTTGTATATTTGAGGGGGTAGGGAAGGAAGGAGAGTTCCTTTAAGTTCTAGGATGAAATAGTGCTCTGGGGGTACTTGCTTTCTTTCCTTAAAGGCAGACTTTTCCTCCTAGAATTTGAGAGGTAACTTGAAGAGCCCTGGTCTTGAAGAGCCAAGGTACTATTGCTCATATGCCCCCCTCTTCTATATTATCAATATCAATTATCAGCTAATGATTTCCCAATATTGTTGAAAATTTAATATCAGTTAGCACAGGGATATTTATTGAGAAGATATAGTAAAGACTGTAGCACAACAATTTTGTCCCCAAAGAAAGTGGACTCAAATTTAAAATGTTTGCTATAAAGCATTCTCCCTGCCACCAAGTTCACTCCTTTGTGTGGCAAAGCCAATGAACAAATATTCCTGCTTTCAGAAGACAAATCCTATCTGTATTCCTCTGATACAATGGGTTTTTTTTTTGCAACAATTACATATTTTACATAATTTAGCATTGAGTTGGTAAGATTTTGACACATTCTCTTCCATCATTGAATCATATTTTATCACACTTAATATTGGGAATATCTTTTATTCAAAACCTTCAGATATTTCTTAACTGTGTGACTTTTGGGAAGTCACTTAATCTCTCTGTGCCTCAGTTTTCTCATCTATAAAGTAGAAATAGTAGTAATTATACCTACCTAATAACAAAGGCTTGTTGTGAAGACACAATGAAATAACATTTGTAAAGTGCTTTGCAAACCTTTAGGCATGTAAAAATGTTATTATTGAGATTATTTTCTTTATTATTATGAATAACATATTTTCCCAACCTTGATAGCTCATCGATTTTGTAGTGGTGCAAATTAGATAAGTGCCTGGGCCATTTAAGAATGTTTATCTCCATCTCTTAGATAGATTCCTTAACCTTTTGTGATGAGTGCTATGTTACCAGGCTGTTTTGCAGTATTTCATCTTCATTTTGGGATTCTATACTTATCAAACAATTCTGCTTTTCAATATATCAATATCTTTATCAAATTCATTATTGTTTCAATAGGGCCAAGACTTCTAGGCCCATTAGAAATAAAAATTCCCCAAAATGTACTTAGCTGATATTTTAAAGATTAGCAAGGATGCCCAGGTTCCATACTGAAAAAGAATGTGTCAAAATCTTACAAACTCAATGCTAAATTATATAAAATATGCGATTGTTGCAAAAAAATTGCATATTCCAAAAGGATTTTTGAGATCTAAAAGTTATGTTATTGCATACCCATCAATTTAGTTATTTAGCTTTTTTCTAGTAATCCACATACCTCTGCACACACACACACACACACACACACACACACACACACACACACAGACAAGCACTTTCAACATTCCTCAGAATGAATGAACCAAAGGAATCCTGAGAAATGTATCTTTACTGCTCTCAGCTACCTTCCTGAATTTTTCCCCTATAAATTGTAGACACCTCTTCTGCCTTTAATTCTCTATGTGTGCATACATCTTTTTCCTTGTGTGAAGTTCTATTAATCTTGCTTCTCTGTATGTCTCCTCTCGCTGACTATGGAGTACATGAGTTTCTATTAGAAAATGTCAAAGTTAAGTTCTTCATGCAAAGTAGTTTTATGACTGAACTAATGCTCCTTTTGATAAACTGTGTGTGTCTTAAAATTTTCTCAAAATCATCAATGTCTATTTTCATGCTGGATTTTAATAAATGTATATGACTTTAGGAGCATTTGTAAGAAGCTCACGTCTAAGGAACCTGACTTACTAAATTGTACCATTTTTAAATGTAAATATACACTCTTAAAATAATACAATCTCCTGAGCATCCCTCAGTTACCAAGTAGGAATTTGGATAGAGTGGGATATAGATATAGTGGGCTTTTTTTTTTTAACCCTTACCTTCCGTCTTGGAGTCAATACTGTGTATTGGCTCCAAGGCAGAAGAGTGGTAAGGGCTAGGCAATGGGGGTCAAATGACTTGCCCAGGGTCACACAGCTGGGAAATGTCTGAGGCCAGATTTTAACCTAGGACTTCCTGTCTCTAGGTCTGACTCTCAATCCACTGAGCCACCCAGCTGCCCCCTGGGCTCTTGATAAATGGATCACTTCCTGAAAATATTCTACTAATTACATCAGCAATACATTAGACCCACACCTTAACCTGCTACTGAGGAAGATGACCAATGCTATAGCTTCTGCTCTTACAAGATAGCACAAATTTGCAGTATACCTATCCTCTGAATAAAACTGACATTGCTAACTAAAGTTTCTAGCTCTTACACTTTATTCACTTCAAATGGGCTTCCAAGTCACCAGAGAATCAGCTCAATGATGAACTAGGATGGATAGTGGAGACATAAGGATTGAGATATGTTTCTGGGTCCCCTCAGGAGCATCTTTGATGAGTGGCCCAACTGGAAAAGTGATCCAAGAAAAGCTGGATCCCAGATCTCTGTCCTCAGGATGTTTGTTTTCATGAATTCAATTATATTCAACTCAACCAACATTTAATAAATACCTACTATGTATGAGGCACTAAATCCTAAAGATACAAAGGCAGAAATGAAAAATAAAGTCAGCCTCAGGCAGCTTACCTTCTAGTGCAAAATACAAATGAATAGAGAAGTAAATAAAAGGTCATTTGAAGAATGAGAGAATACAAAAAACTAAGGGAATCAGGAAAAGATTCTCAGTGATTTATATATAACAAAATGAAGGGAAGGAGGAAGGGGAGGAAAGAGATGAATTCAAACCTATACTCAAACCTATACTTCCAAAACATGCACAAAAATATCCATCTTCATAACACAGAAACAATGAGTGAGATATCATTCAGACCAAACAACAAAGATATGGAATAATGCACATATTTTTGATAAATCATATATATTTTTTATTAAAATTCATCTTATTGACTTCTCCTTGTGTAAATAACACATATTCCCATATATGCTGCTCTATGGTATTTTGTGACATATATGTATATTTATATGTAATGTATATAATTTTTTCTCTTAATCTTTAGCCCTCCCAGTTTTATCTACACCATCTTTTATTAACATTAATCCTTTGAAGTCCAATTTTTGTAATCACAAATAAATGAAAGGAGAAAATGGTAAAGCAATCTCTCAACGTAAATCCTCACTTCATTTTTATTTCCAAAATGGCTTAGATGATATGTTGTTGTTCAGACATTCCCTACTCTTCATGACCCCTTTTAGGGTTAGCTACTAGAATCATTTGTCATTTCCTTCCCTGGTTCATTTTACAGATGAGAAAGCTGAGGCAAACAGGGTTAAGTGATTTTCCTAGGATCACTCAGCTTGTAAGTATCTGAAGCCATATTTGAACTCAAGTAGATGAATATTCCTAACTCCTGGCTAATACTATATCCACTGTGCCATCTCGCTGCCCCTGGTATAGATTTGACTCAAACTAAATGGTACTATCAAGGTCTGCCTGAGCAAAGGAAGGCTACAAAAAAAAAAAAAGCATGACTAGGAAAAATTTAATCTTTTGAAAAATACATTACTCTTGGCATGCAAAAATAACTGCTAATGGAACAACAGGGCAGGAGTTGTATATGGCCAAGAATTCTTCTGTACACTCCCAGGAGTCTTCTCCATCTCATGTGCCCCACTGGCTTTGGATGGACCATACTGCCTCATTTCCCTGTGTGCTATCGATTTTCAAGGCTGAGGTCTCCGATCTCTGGATGATACACACCAAGTTAGCCTGTCAGCTACTGAAATCTCCATAATGACTCATATCTCTTCACATTCGGCTTTAGTTGAGCTATAACCATACAGTATTCTTCTATAGCACTCACTCTATTTGCAGGTCCTCACCAGGTAGCAGGAGCTTGGGAACCTGCTGCTAACATCCTTCTTTCTATGTCTGAGCATCTCCTTAAGCCTGATAAGTGGCTGAACTAAAGAATGTAGTCAGTTTTACTGTCTTGATGGTTGATTATAATTGTGGAGAGGGTTAATTTTAATTAAGAGGAGGATAAGCTTTAAGTAAAATTGCAAAAAAAAGATTATGTTTTGAAGTCCTCCCTTTTGGGGGCCCTTCTTATATCTCTCATCTCCAACCTCAGGTACCTAGAAACCTCCTAGTAGGTTTCTCTTTCAGAGCTGGTCACTCTGATCCTGGGGTGAAGTGGGGGGTTAGGGGGATTTATTTGGTTTTAAAAGAATATGTTCATTAACTCCAGTGAATCACTGGTGGACTCTCAGGCAATGTAAAAAAGAAATTCGGGCAAGAGAGTCTTCCTAGTGCTCCTTGGAAGATATTGCACTGGTGCCAACCTACTGCATTTCTAAGGAGTGTTTATGGAACTGTCTAGATTTTAAATGGGGAAGATTAAAAGCCATGGAGTATTCTGGGTACAACCATGACAGTTAAAGAAGTAAGAACCAGAACTGCTGCCATATACTGACAAAAAAAAAAAGATAACTTGCACCATTCTTCTGTTCTTAAGATAATTAATAAATTCCCAAACAGTGTCCTGCCTAAGAATCTGGAGCTTTGAATTCTACCCACCTATAGGACTGAAGAAAACACTTTACAAAACCTAAAGCACAATATAACACTGAAGTATAATTATTATTATTTGCTGGTATTTTTAAAATCCTCACCTTCTGTCTTAGAGTCAATACAAAGTGTCATTTCCAAGACAAAAGAATGGTAAGGGCTAGGCAAATAGGGTCACACATCTAGGAAGTACCTGAGGTCAATTTTGAACCCAGGATCTCCTATCTCCAGGCCTCGTTCTCTATTCACTGAGCCACCTAGATGCACCTATTTACTGGGATCTTGCTGATGAAAACCAGACAAGGATCCATAGCATTACCTTATTCTGCAAAGCAGTTCTTATTCTTTCATACATCTTCTTGATCATAAAAGACTATGAGCAGAGGTTGTGTCACATCACAATGTTGTATCTCCCAACACCTAAACTAGTTGATGCGTAACTGAATTGAATTTGTTTTATTGGATCTTCTGATGTGAGCTTTGAGAACAAAGTCCTAGGCACAAAGCAGCTCAGAGTTCATTGGGATCATTCATCTTTGCCCTTCCTTTCCACTTCCACTGTATGATGTTTTTTGAGTCAATGTCTTCAAAAATCTCAGAGCAAATCAGTTCACATCTAGGCTGGTTTCTGTAAGCATGAAATATGAGGATGTTGAACTAGTTTATCTAGTCCCTTTATGTTCTAAGCCCTATAAAATTATAGCCAGATCTGTTCCATTTCACAAATATTTATTATCTTCCAGTCACATTAATAAATTTTAAAATTTTTCCTAAATGACTTAACTGGATCTTATGTCAAGCATCCTACAGACTTATTTTCCATAAGATGATCCCATTCATAATCTCCCATCATCTCTATAATATTTTATAAATGAACTTAGCCCCTAACTTAGCATTGCCCTTGGCCATTAAATCTCTTCATTCCAAAGAGATCAAGCATCTTCAGTTTCAAACAACAGATCTTCTGGGCTCCTTTGACCCCTGTTGAGGCAAGTAGGACATGAAAATTCTCTTAAGTCCAGAGAATTTGCCATAGTCCTGGCCATGACTGTATCAACCAGTCATAGACTTTCTCTTTCTCCATTTTCCCCTTTATACTTCTTACCATTATGCCACAATGAAAAAGAATAATCAGTCAACCATTTGATAGCACATACTCAGTGAACCATTTGTTTACATTGTGTTAGATACTGTAGGAAACACAAAGACATATAGGGCAAGGGTAGGCAACATTGTTTTATGTGTATTTGACAACCAAAGCAATTATCAAATGAGTGGTATGGGAAAAAATAAGGAAGAGATTCAGAGAAGGAAGAAATCATTTCTATCTTAGATGTCAGGAAGATATTCTGGCTGTCACCAAAAACCACATTACTCCAGAGTCACCAATTCATGCTAAAGCCCAATGAAAAAAGAAAGAAGGGGTAGATGATACCAAATTTCCCTTAGATGCACCACAATATTTTTTTGAATTCTTACCTTCTATCTTGGAATCAAAACTGTGTATTGGTTCCAAGGCAGAAAAGTAGTAAGAGCTAGACATTGGGGTCAAGTTTTGCCCAACATCACACAGCCAGTATCTGAGTATACTGAGGTATACTCAGTATCTGAGGTCATATTTGAACCCAGGACCTCCCCTTTCTAGGCCTGATTCTTGATTTACTGAACCACCTAGATGCACCTCTCTGCTTTATTTCTAACAAGTCTAGACTGATTTCTGGGGTGCCAGAAGGTATTCAAGTACCTATTATGCTCTCTAGTCTAACATTGTGGGAATTTTTTCCCACTTTAACAACTACATAAGAGATTTTTTTAAGTCATTTGCAACCTCAGCATTTATTCATCCAATGGGTCAATGTCTGCCTACACATAAGAACATTATCTCTTAATCATAGGGTAGGTGATGATCTGTACTTATCTCTCCAGTTTCATTGTTAGAAAACACCTCAATTTGGGGCTTACAAACATTTAGACTGGATTTCAACAGATTTTCTAAAATTTCATGGTAAATGTGCCCATAAATTATTTTAGTTGAGACTAGTAAAAACTAAATTAAAAGGAGTTTAATGGAAGGGGGACAGAGGAAAGAGTACTTTCAGGATACATATTTCATATTTCTTCCTAGAAAGGAAGATCAAGTTCTGGTCTTCAGAACCCAGATTTCAGATGAGTTTTACAAACTTATAAAAAGAAAATGTCTCCCACCACAACTAATCATTCTGGATCAAAGTCTAAGCTCATCTTCTATTAATTCAGTTAGATACATATTTATGTACATACTTATGTATATATGTGCATGTGGGTACATGGATGTGCTGTATGATTTAAATGGCACAGGGGCAGTTCCCCTGCCCAAAGTTCCCTCTCTCACCCAGTTACCACAGTACCTGGAAATAGCACCAGGTTCTTAATTATTCATTTCTTTGGATAAAACATTTCCCCCTTTTTCTTGCATTTTTTAAATAGGATAGGGAGAGCCACTAGGCTGGTACTTTCTTGGAATGGGGAACTCCCACGTGAAGAAAACCCTTCTACCAATGCAGGTCAGAAATTTCTCTGCAATGGTCTTATTGTAAGTAGGTGTTATAAACCTAACTAGGGCATTAAACAGTGCATGACTTGACCAAGATCACATGTGTCAAAGAGAAGACCTGACTCCAGGTTTTCCTAGTCAGTTCTCTATCCTCAATGCTACACTGATTCTCTACTCTTTAAATAATAATAATTCACATATGGATAGGGCTTTCAAAGAACTACCCTCACAACAATTATAAAGTTGATTGTGTATATTTTATTAATCCCTTTATATAGATGAGAAAACTGAGGCATCAAGTGATTATATGACTTACCCAGGATGACACAGATTATAAGAGTCAGAGCCAGGATTTAAAGCCAAGTCTCATCAAATTCAACTCTACTATTTCCATTCCAACAAAATGCCTCTGGAAGAAGTGATAAACTGAATTACCAATAACTTAGTAAGAATTACTTTGACAGATCACTTCCTGGAAGAATCTGAGAAAACACAGTTACACAAGTACCTGATGAAGGGATTTTTAAAGGATCAAAATAGAAATGCTAAAGGGAAACTTCACTGTACATGGCTAACTTTCTCCCTTTAGGTCTCTTGACCAGAATAATTCCCAGGGCTAGGACAAACCTCCTCCCCCTCCCACTAATGTCATTGTCTTTTCTATTTGGGCATCTCATGTGCCAAGGCTCTAGGCCAGTGATGGCAAACCTTTTAGAGGGGTGGGTGATGTGAGAAATGTCCTTGGGCACATGTGGAGAGGGAGAGGGAAGCAGTCCAGCCCCATGTCCCTCTGGATTTCTAGTAATGAACTCTGGAGAACTATGCCCAGGGGCGATGGCAGCCATGCCCACAGAGAGAGCTCTGATTCCTCCCCTCTGGCACATGTGCCATAGCTTTGCCAACACAACTCTTGGCCCATTCATGCCCGAGGCAAAGGTACAATGGCACCTTCTGCTTCCTCTGGTTCTCAGCCTTCTCTGAAGATGCCATCTCATACCCAGAGAAGGTAAGGGAATTGCTAGACACCTGAAAGAAATCTCTTGCCAACTAATACTCAGTTAAATACAGAGTAACAAATTACAGCCACCTTGAACCAAGAATAATAGTTCTTATTGTGATGGTTCATCTGAATAGTTTAGGATTGGATTTATTTTCAAAATCCCAGTCATCCAAATGGTTTAACAACCTATTATGGTAGAATACGGACACTTATCTCTTCTGAATTAATTTGCTGTCTATTGCAACACTTAAGCACTCTCCTGGAACATCTCTTTTATTTTCTTTTTTGTTGCTTAACATTTTTTGTGTGTGCATGCACGTGTGTGTGTGTGTGTGTGTGTGTAACCTAAGTATTATTTTAGAGTAAGGAAATTCATAGTACCTAATAGGCACTCAATAATTAGTCAGTCAACAAATAAGTACCTACTAGGTGCCAGGTACTGTCCAAGATACCCGGGGGATACAAATACAAGGGATGAAACAATCTCTACTTTCAAGAGTTTCATTAAAATACATAAACATATATACATATATACACACACATATACGTGTGTATATATATATATACACACATGTATATCTAGGCATGTGTATATATGAGCTCATTGTAAAAGTCTTTCTACAGAATAAATATTAAAATTATGAAAATAAAGTTGTACATATATGCACACATGTAGACAATATGTATATTGCACATGTACACATTGCTTATATATTTGCATAATAAACAGAGATAATAGGTACACAGTATTTGTATTTATGTATATATCTATACATATAGACATGCAAAGGTATGTGTATTAACAGACTAAATATAAAGAAAATAAATAAAATATACCATTTTGAATATATAAATGTATATATACGTACTCCTCTGCAGCAGTAGGTGTATGTATAGAATAAACATAAAGGAAATAAATATATGGTGTTTTATTTTTATATATACATATGCAAAGTATGTGTATATAGAGAATAATCATAAAGAGAATAGGCATTTAAACACGTGTATGCAAAAATACATGTGTGGAATGTGTGTATACATATAAAGGAAACAAACACAAGATATTTGTGTGTGTTGACATATAACATGTGTATATATCTTTTTGTTGACCATAAAGAGAATAACTCTAAGTCATTTCTATTTATACATGTAAATATTTACATAAATACATATGTGTACATTGTAGAAGTATATCTACATACAAAATAAAATGCAAAGGAACTAAATAAGGTATTTGTAGATATGCAAATATACATGTGTGTATAAATATATAGAATATAAATATACATATATGTGGTATAAATAGAAAGAGAATAAATAAACATATTTGTATTTGTGTGTTATGGAAACATATATACCTTTGCAGCAGTATACATATGTAGAATAAAAACACAAAGAGAATAAAACAAAAGAGTTAGGGAAGGAGGGTACTAGCAATTAGGGGATTAGAAAAAGCTTCACTCAGAAGTCTTTAGCAGTAACCGATAATGTGCTTGGAAGTCTGCAGAACTCTTTTTGGACATCTCATCTGAGGCTCCCAGCAATCCTGTGAAGTAGGTATCATCATGCTCATTACCCAAGGACAGATGACAAATCTGAAAGGTGGCCTTCCCAAAAGTACCAAGTTTCAACAGTTGTCATAAATGGTGTTTAAGAGGCGCTAGGTAGCACAGTGGATAGAGTGCCAGGAGTGGGGTTGGGTGGGCTCAAATCTAGCCTTAGATACTTCCTAGCAGTGTGTCTCTGAGCAAGTCACTTAACCCTGATGCCTAACCCTTCGTGCTCTTGTCTTAGAATCAATACTATGAATTGATCCAACCATTTTGGAGAGCAATCTGGAATTATTCTCAAAGAGCTATAAAACTGTGTATAACTTTTGACCCAGCAATATGACTATTAGGTTTATTAACTAAGGTTATCAAGGAAAATATAAAAGAAACTATATGTTCTAAAATATTTATAGCAACTCTCTTTGAGGTGGCAAAGAACTGGAAATTGAAGAGATGCCCGTCAGTGGGGGAATGGCTAAACAAATTGTGGCTTATGATTATGATGGAATACTGTCATGAAAAAATGATAAGCAGATTAATTTTGGAGCAACCTGGAAAGACTACATGAAATTATGAACAGTGAAACAAGCAGAACCAAGAGAACATTATATATAGCAACAAAAATTTTGTTTGAAGAATAATTTGTACAAATCCAACTCCAGAGAAAGAATGAATAAAGAGAAATAAGTAAGACATCATTTTATAAATATACAAATCTTTTTTGTCTTTAAAGGGAGAGGGACAGGAAGGAGAGAGCTGAATGGATATTCAAATGTAACAAACAAATAAATAATGTTTTTAAAAGAATTAATGCTAAGAGAGAAGGTAAGGGTTTTTTAAAAAGAAAGAAATGAGATTTAAATCCCAGTCATACTGACTCTAAGACCTGAACTCCACCCACCACACCATATGCTTAATGAATAGTTACTTAGTGAAGTAAACAAGAATGAATAATTATTTTGCCATTAAACACAAAAACTATGCTCAGAAATTCCTCATTCTTTAATAAGGAAGAAGACGTACAAGAATATTCATAGCCATGTTGTTTGTGGTGGCAAAAAAAAAAAATTGTAAAATGAGAGGATGCCCTTTGATTGGGGAATGGCTGAACAAATTGTGGTATATGTTGGTGATGGAATACTATTGTGCTCAAAGGAATAATAAACTGGAGGAATTCCATGTGAACTGGAACGACCTCCAGGAATTGATGCAGAGTGAGAGGAGCAGAACCAGGAAAACATTGTACACAGAGACGGATACACTGTGGTACAATCAAATGTAATGGACTTCTCTACTAGTGGCAATACAATGATCCAGAACTATCTGGAGGGACATATGAGAAAGAACACTATCCACATCCAGAGAAAGAACTGTGGAAAAAGAAACACGGAAGAAAAACAACTGCTTGATCACAAGGGTCGATGGGGCTATGACTGGGAAAGTAGACTAAAAGATCACCATAGTGCAAATATTAATGATATGGAAATAGGTCTTGATCAATGACACATGCTAAACCTAGTGGAATTACTTGTCAAATACGGGGAGGTGGGGAGAGGGAAGGGGAAGAACATGAGTTTTGTAACCATGGAAAAATATCTAATTCTAAATCTAAATCTAGAAATCTAAAAAAATAATCTAAATCATCTAATTAAATAAATTTTTCCAAAAAAAAAAAGAGAAAGTCCTCATTCTTCAAAAGAAATTGTTAGTCCTTGAAGACAGCATGAGAGGCAACATGCTAGAATAACTAGGCAGCTTTTTCTTCATATCTTTTGACCATTTCTCTAATGGGAAATAGCTTTTGGTCTTCAATGTAGAGCAGAGATAGCTAACCTTTTAGAGGGCCAGGTGATGTGAGAAATGTCCTCAGGCATGAGTGGAGAGGAGGAGGGGAGCAGCCTGGCTTTATGTCCCTCTGGGTTTCTTGTAATGAAATCTGGAGAACTCTGTGTTGGGGCAATGGTGCATGTGCCCTCAAAGCTCCGAGTGCCCCATTTGACATTTGTGTCATAAGTTACCACCATGTATAAAGGGTCTCCCCAAAAGTCTTCATGCAGTTAGATTTTTTTAGCTTGCTACTGAAATATTTTAAGATATTATTTAATAATATAGTATCTTGAGGTATTAAAACTTAATACTGCATGAAGACTTGGGATGTCTTACATTTCTATTAGTTGCCTACATATCTTGGCAGCATGTATGAACTTGAAACCAAGAAAACCTAAGTTCAATTTCCACCTGTAATACACTGGCTATGTGACCCCAACAAACCATTTACCTTCTCAGTGCTATTGACCACTTTCTAAAGCTACAGAAATGACAAAGAAGGTACTGACCGATATTGATAGGTCCTATATTGATAGTTTCCTCATTGAGGGTTTTTCTATACCAATGTAATCACCAGTCTAGTATCTATCCCTATCCCTAAAGATTTCTAGGAATTTTCAGGTAAGTTATTGGCCTATATGGTATTTACAATATCACTTTTCTACCTTCCCTGTTTCTCTTCTCCACCTATCTCCTACTTACCTATATTCAGAGCAGCTGGAGGTGTAGTGGATAGAGAGCAGACATGGAGTCAGGAAGACCCGACTTCAAATCCTGCCTCAGATATTAATTAGTTATGTAACCCTGGACAAGTCACTAACTTACATCTGTCTCAGTTTCCTCGCCTTTAAAATAAGTGCAGCAATAGTACCTTTCTCACAGGGTTGTAATAAGGATCAATTAAAATAATGCCTATAAAAATTGACAAATGAGGGGATGCCCTTCAGTTGGAGAATGACTGAACAAATTGTGATATCTGTTGGTGATGGAACACTATTGTGTTCAAAGGAATAATGAACTGGAGGAATTCCATGTGAACTGGAACAACCTCCAGGAACTGATGCACAGTGAAAGGAGCAGAACCAGGAGAACATTGTACAAAGGCTGATACACTGTGGTACAATTGAATGTAATGGACTTCTCCATTAGTGGCAATGCAGTGATCCAGGACAATTCTGAGAGACCCATGAGAAAGAATACTATCCACATCCAGAGAAAGAACTGTGGGAATAGAAACACAAAGGAAAAATAGCTGCTTGATCATATGTGTCGATGGGGCTATGATTGGGGATGTAAACACTAAATAATCACCCTAGTGCAAATATCAATAATATAGAAATAGGTCTTGATCAGTGACACATGTAAAACCCAGTGGGATTGGTTGTCAGCTAAGAGAGGGGGTTAGAGGGAGGGGAGAGAAAAGAACATGAAGAATGTAACCATGGAAGAACATTCTAAATTAATTAAATAATTTTTAAAAGAAAAGAAAAGAATGTCTATATAGTACTTTGTATTCATATAGTTTGCAATTTTATTATAATATTTCTTATTATGATAGTTATATTTATAACTCATATATTATTTTATATAATTGTTACTATATTATTACATTTATTTTTTTGTTATACTAACATAATTTATTATGTAATTTATATTGTTTTATAATGAATATAAAGAACTTTGTATTTACAAAGTGCTCTAAACTAAAGCATTATATAAATGCTGGGTGATATCATTATTATACTCACAACTTTCAGAATATACCCATCCACAAGATAGACTCTCAGTAAAGTTAATAGCAAATAGTCCTCCACAAAGCTGAGCTATCCCCAAAGCAGAATCCAAAATTAGCTATTGATCTGGATTTTTTAGGGCTGAGGTGAGGTAAGGCAGATAGGAGTAGATGTAGCCTACTGCCCCTAGAAACTCGTCCTGGCAGCCTAACATCTTGGAAATTTTCCTGACCTTTTTCCCTCCCACCTTCAACATCCAATTCTATGCCAGATAGTTCTGGGAAAAGGCTGCCACTGTCTATGTGCCTTCCCTTAATTCTGACAGTATCCATGTAACTAAATACGCCAAAGAAACTACTCTCACCAAACGCCCTTGTCTTGACGTCAGCACTGTCATACTTTCCTCAAATATACCAGTCTGTTTCTACAATAACTTGCTTTGCAGCTTACAGAGATCCGTAAATGGACCCATTTAAATCCATATCATTCATTGTTCCAGAGTCTGTTTTGAAAACTAAATCCAGAAACAGCTCTAACTAGACAAAGCCAAAATATTGTTGGCAGTAGGAGGGTTTTGTTTGTTTTAAAGGTTCTTAATTATTATCCCCAAATTATAAAGGTTCTTCCTGAATGTTATAAAATTGACTGGGAAAGCAGCAACAAAATAGAAAAACTATTCCAAGAATTGTGTAATATTCTATATTTTAATCACTGAGATATGTCAGCTGCCTTATCAGTCTCCATCATCCCAAAATACACTTGAAAGACAAGAGAACAGGTGGGGAGGGAAAAGAGTAGGGAGCCGTAAAGTCCATATTACTTTTTTTTAAAGAATAACTTTCTGAACTTATTTCTTCTGAGATAAGCCTAAATACATTAGAGACTTTAGGATATAATCCCAGTATTAGTCTAATCACTTGCATTGCATTTGTCAAAAATGCCCTGATGGAAAATGTACTTTCCTTTTTATTATAGAGGATCCTAAGGAAACAAAACCTCATATGAAATTTCAAAGAAGGGGGAGGAAAATGCCACCTCAGAAATTGAAATTCTTTCCCAAAAAAAGACTAAGATTTGTATCTTCTTATTTTAAAAAACATGACCTAAAAGAAGAAAAATTCATCATTTTCCTGTAGTAATTTAGTTTAAGCTATCATTTCCATGATTCAGTGTCCTCTACTGGCTTCCTGGTCCCTCCATCTCCCCCAAAAAGACTATTATATGATAATTCATTTAAATCTAATTTTTTCACTTGACCAAAATTTATTTTCCTCCCATCTTTTCTCTTATTTAAATAAATAAATATATATATATATATAATTGAGCAAAATAATTTCCCATATATAATTGGCCATGTTTTAAAATATAGATTTCTGATTCTACACCCTGAGTCCATCACCATCATCATGTCATGAGACATGCTTCATCATTGTTCCCCTGGAATCATAGAATGTCATTCATAAGCATTCTTGAGTCTTTCAAAAATGTATTTCTCTATAATGTTCTTGAATAAATTGTTGTTCTGGTAATCCTAGGCATACTAGACTTGGAGTCAATAAGACCTAGGTTCAAATCCCACTTCTGATATTTACTATTTAATCATGGGCAAGATGTTTAATATCTCTGAATGTCAGTCAAATCTCCATGACTTTAAGTTTTAGAAGAGTTACTCACACCTCAGAGTCCTCACACCAATGAAATCACTAATCATGGAATTATCGATATCTACCCAATATCCCTAACTGAGGTACTAATCTAAGAAAAGGTTCCATTAGAAGATAACTTGAGCCGAAATTGCAAGACAGTTCTTGTGAAAAGCAGTCATCAAGATGCTATCCGTGAATCCTAAGTTACTTGTTAGAAAAAGGTCTGGGCATACATGACTTGGTGGAAACCTCAAACTTGTAGTTTTTCATTAATTCCAAGGGTAGTAGGGCAGGAGTAAAGGTCAGAGAGAGCAATTCTGACTATCTGAAATTGTATTTCTTTGCAATTTGTTTTTAATTTCTACCCCTAGGACAGGAAGTAGCAAAAGTCCTTGCTTCACCTAAGTGCCAGAGTCTGTCTTTCTAATCATGGCCAGCAAGTGACTCCAGGGTCCTGGCTCATCAGGCGTGCCTTGGGTTTGAATAATGGACTCTCTAGCCCCAGGAAACTCCACCTGAGGCACCCAGACAAGAAGGAGAATGATGTGGTGAATTGGACTCTGAAATATCTATCATCCAACCTGATTAATTTAGGTCAAAAAAGCTGCCTTAGCTTCAGCTGCAGGGTATTTTCCCTCACGTATATGGATAATTGCTTCAACTCTTCACTCTTCCCATATAGACCACCATTGAGAAAAGCTTGAATTCCCAAGTTCCCATTTCACATGGTCCTAATACAATGCTGTCCTCTCTCTCTAATCCCCACATGGATACTTTTGATGATCTCTGTTTTAAAAAACAAATAGGTCAACACAGTCCAAACAGCAGAAAAACTAGGGGTTCAACTTTTCAATGGCTTGAATTAGAGAAATGTGCTAGAAAAGGTTCTGAAGATGCTCAGTTAGGAGACCTGAGTTCTAGTCACAAACTTTGTCATTAATTAGAATGCAAATTTGGATCTATTATTTAGCATCTCTATGTCTATTTGCATGGCCATAATATGAAGAGATAATACCTTCCTGTCCACATCATAGAATTAATGCTTAAATTAAATTATATGTATATAGAAATACTTTGAAAGATATAAAGTGCCATATAAAGGTAAGATAGCATGATGATGATGATGATGATGATGATGATGATGATGATGATGATGATGATGATGTGGAATCTGGGAATGTTTCCCTTTCATACTTGAGCCCCAGAAAAGTTATCCCAGGTTCAACATGCTCTTTGGATTTGCAGTCACTCAAAACAAACAAATAAACTTAGTTCACAAGTACTACCACTATGTTTGGTTTTAATAATCAGTTTAAAGCCATTCACTAATGAGAAAGGTGGGAGGATAGGAGGGGGGAAGAGAGAGAGAGACAGAGAGAGAGACAGAGACAGACAGACAGAGAGAGAAAAGAAGAAGAAGAAGAAGAAGAAGAAGAAGAAGAAGAAGAAGAAGAAGAAGAAGAAGAAGAAGAAGAAGAAGAAGAAGAAGAAGAAGAAGAAGAAGAAGAAGAAGAAGAAGAAGAAGAAGAAGAAGAAGAAGAAGAAGAAGAAGAAGAAGAAGAAGAAGAAGAAGAAGAAGAAGAAGAAGAAGAAGAAGAAGAAGAAGAAGAAGAAGAAGAAGAAGAAGAAGAAGAAAGAAGAAAGACAGAGAGACAGAGAGACAGAGAGAAACAGAGCTTCTGTGAAACAAGTTCAGAGACTAGAGCCTGGTCATTGCACTCTTGGCTCCATTAGCTACGTGCTCATTAAAAAGAAAGAAGGAAAAACCTTTGATGAATGGGACTGAAGTTGCTAGATGATGTCACTCTTTGGAAGCAGCAAAAGGACAGTGAAGATTTAACTCCCTTCCCCCTTCCCCTAGGCTTGCAGCTGGTAGGCATTTTCAACATGATTTCTCTGTTTCTTTAAGCTGCTTTTAATTCCTTGTTTTGTTTCATATAAACTACAATGAGTCACAAATGCTCTGTGACTCATGCCTGTTGATTAATTATGTACTGGGGATTTACAATGGAGGAAGCCAGTGAATAGTTTTGAATTCACAGAAATAAATAGGATAGAGATTTGAACACAGGTTCAAAATTCGTCGGGGGGAGGGAGGGTAGAGGGCAGTTTACATTGTTGTTTTGCATTTTTATTTTCTTCTAGGTTGGGGCAGAGTTGAATGAGAGACAATCTTATGTCTGCAATCAAGGAAACCACATAGCATATTTAGTTTTTTGAATATTGTCTGATATACAAACCATGTTAAGAATATTATATTTATTTCTTCTTATAAATAAGCCTATCCTCAATATAGCTATTTTGTGTTAAACTAATAAACCTCTCCAATTTTAATACTGTATATAATTCCTTCTATTCTGCTTTGTATAAAAGGTGTCCTGTGTTAAGCTTCCAGTTACTACAGCAAGCGGAGAAATGGAGGGATAGACTGAGGAAAGATCTTGGCCCCTGGACTAAATAGTGAAAAGAAGAATATGGTTCTGGGAAAGTGGCCTTACTTTCACTTTTCCTTTACACCAGGAACTCCAAACCTTCCCAGATAGCACTCC
The DNA here is from genome assembly GCF_027887165.1 of Monodelphis domestica. Taxonomy (NCBI): domain Eukaryota; kingdom Metazoa; phylum Chordata; class Mammalia; order Didelphimorphia; family Didelphidae; genus Monodelphis; species Monodelphis domestica. The sequence continues at coordinate 635,659,639 of NC_077227.1, forward strand.
TTGGAGGTTACATAATTAGTGGCATAATATAGTACCAAAAAATGGCAGAACAATAGATCACAATATCCCACAAATTATTATTATTAATATTATTAATAACAGGAGTGAATATACCTAGGTAGAGAAAATGACTGACATACATAAAAACACATGTGGCTAGAGAAGGAAGAAAAAGGAAAGAAACATTAAGTGCTTCCTCTGTGCTAAGCATTATTTTATGTACTTAGTAAATGTCATTTCATTTGAACTTCATAAAAACCATAGAAGATAAGTACTAATATTATTCCCATTTTACAGTTGAGGAAACTGAGGCAAGTAAAATTTAAGTGACCTGCCCAAGGCAACACAACTAGTGTCAGAAGCTATGTTTGGGACTCAGGTCTTCCTGATTACAAGCCCTAGAGCTTTATTCACTGAGTCATCTAGGCTAGCATTTATATAGCACTTTAAAGTTTGCAAAGCACTTTACATATACTGTATTATTTGAACCTCATGAGAACCCTGGGGGTAAGAGCTATTATTATTCTTATTTTACAGATGAGGAAACTGAAATAGATAAAGGTTCAGTGCCTTAAACCAGGATCAAACAGCTAAGTAAGTGTCTGAGGCAGGATCCAGCACTCTATCCACTGAGCCACCTAGCTGCCATGGCACATGGTTTTGGGGTCAAATATATAAGGAACACATGGGACCCAGGTGTTCATTTAGAGAAGTAACTCATGCCTTCTAATGTTCTGAAGCCTCTGGTTTCTGGTGATGTCATGTGCTGCTCCTTCTAGGCTAGAACTTCCTCCCCAACTCCACTCCCAGTCTTCCATGGTATATAGACTCTGTTAGACAGTGATCCACTGGTCTCATGGTTACTTTTGAGCATGTTAGAAAGTTTCTCTTTACTTCAGCTTATAGTTGCAACTCAAATCCTTTGCTGAGTTACTGCTATTCCACATAAGAGAGGCAAGGGAAATGATTTCTGCAGTTCCTTTCAGCTTAGAACCCAGAGGCTATGATATACATCATAGAAACTTCTACTGACTCCTCCACTCCAAGACAAAATCCAATTTGAAAGAAAAGAAGGAAGGAAGGAAGGAAGGAAGGAAGGAAGAAGGAAGGAAGGAAGGAAGGAAGGAAGGAAGGAAGGAAGGAAGGAAGGAAGGAAGGAAGGAAGGAAGGAAGGAAGGAAGGAAGGAAGGAAGGAAGGAAGGAAGAAGGAAGGAAGGAAGGAAGGAAGGAAGAAGAAAGAAGGAAGGAAGGAAGGAAGAAAGAAGAAGAAAGAAAGAAAGAAAGAAAGAAAGAAAGAAAGAAAGAAAGAAAGAAAGAAAGAAAGAAAGAAAGAAAGAAAGAAAGAAAGAAAGAAAGAAAGAAAGAAAGAAAGAAAGAAGGAAAGAAGGAAAGAAGGAAAGAAGGAAAGAAGGAAAGAAGGAAAGAAAGAAAGAAAGAAAGAAAGAAAGAAAGAAAGAAAGAAAGAAAGAAAGAAAGAAAGAAAGAAAGGAAGAAAGGAAGAAAGGAAGAAAGAAAGAAAGAAAGAAAGAAAGAAAGAAAGAAAGAAAGAAAGAAAGAAAGAAAGAAAGAAAGAAAGAAAGAAAGAAAGAAAGAAAGAAAGAAAGGAAGGAAGGAAGGAAGGAAGGAAGGAAGGAAGGAAGGAAGGAAGGAAGGAAGGAAGGAAGGAAGAAAGGAAGGAAGGAAGGAAGGAAGGAAGGAAGGAAGGAAGGAAGAAAGGAAGAAAGAAAGAAAGAAAGAAAGAAAGAAAGAAAGAAAGAAAGAAAGAAAGAAAGAAAGAAAGAAAGAAAGAAAGAAAGAAAGAAAGAAAGAAAGAAAGAAAGAAAGAAAGAAAGAAAGAAAGAAAGAAAGAAAGAAAGAAAGAAAGAAAGAAAGAAAGAAAGAAAGAAAGAAAGAAAGAAAGAAAGAAAGAAGCACCAAACTCCTGGATAAAACCCATAGGTTTTTGACATATCATTGAAACTTACTTTTGCCTGGGGCTAAATTTTAAGCCATTGTACCAAATAACAATCGGACTTAGGGTTGGAAATTCCCTATGACTGCCACTTAATCCTTTATGTAAATCATGTGTCCTCAACCCTATTTTGTAGCAAATCTACCAAACAAGCCCTACAACATCTGTGCTATTCTCAAGTCCCATAAGTTATCACTGTTGTTGTTTTAATTTTTAACCACCCCTCCCCCAAGATCCTTTATTCTTCTTTTAAATGAGAGGGAAGAGGGAGAGGGAAGAATTATAAAATCAAGGTCAAACCTCTCTAACGCATCACCTACCACTTCAATCCTCCATTCCAAATTTGGTATTATATTATGTATAGCTGACTGGCAACAAATTTTCCAGGCTTCGAAATGCCTTGCAATGGTAATCCTCACACACCTTACACTCCCTACCAAAATACCTTTCATTCAAAATATCATTCTAGTTCACTGATAGACCCAGTTTTCAGTAACTATGGAAAGGTCCTAGGCTACCTCCAGAACTAGATGGAAACAGAAAATCCAATTTCAAATAGCTCTTCTATAAAGGACAAAGGAGCCTTCTCCTACGTCTCTAATCTTCATCAACATGGATGGTTCTTAGGGAAAAATTCTCTTCTTCCATAAAGGAGAAAACCTGTAGCTCTTTTGCTAAACTGAGTTCTTGTTCCATGCTCCAAATCAATGGCATAGACAAGGGCTCCTAGAGTTGAAAGATCAAAGTTCACATACTTCTTCCCACCACTTAGTCCCTTAATCTTCATAGTTTAAGCCCAATTTAAAACTCTTCAAAGTGAATCTTTAATCAGAAAGAAAATATTGTTTAATTGAAAAGCCTGCTTTTCAGGAACAGCTGGCCTTCCCCCATGGGGATGGCAACTTTAAATGATTCCCAGAAACATGAGAGACTTAGGTTTGAACTGTCAACATTATAAGAGGAGACCTAGAGCTCTAGCCAATACCTGAAGCAGAAGAGTTTGTTTTTGAAAATGAAAAGATGTTCAGAAGAAAGTGAAACACTCACAAGAAGTGTCCAAAGTAGTCCCCCCCCCATTAAGGTATAGAGGAGCCTTGATAATCAATTGTAGTATATTTCCATCATAAGGCTGTTTATTAGAATCTCTTAAGTTAATCTGCCTAAAAGCAGATTTCCCCTTTTCTCAAAATTTTTATGGTTGGGAGCAGCTGAGTGGCTTAGTGGATTGAGAGTCAGGCTCAGATATGGGAAGTCCTGGGTTCAAATTTGACCTCAGCCACTTCCTCACTGTGTGACCCTGGGCAAATCAGCTCACCCCTATTGCCTAACCCTTACTGCTCTTCTGCCTTAGAACCAATGCCTAATATTGATTCTAAGAAGGAAGGTAAGGGTTAAAAAAAATTTCATGGTTCCCCACAATCCTCAGGCAGGGCTACACTCTTCTGCCAGGCTGTCAGGTTTCCCATAATCAGATTCTACCTTACCCAGACAACCATAGGAAGTAATACAACATACAGAAGCATCAAAATGGTACAGTGGTTAGAAGGATGAACCTGGAATCTGGAAAATCTGCATTCAAATCCTGCCTCAGACACTTCCTTGCAGTGTGACCCTGGGCAAATCACTTAACCTCTGGCTTAGTTTCCTCAAGTGAGAATGGAGATAAGATATGGGACTTCCAAGATTATTGTGAGGACAAAATGAAATAATATTTGTAAAGTACTCTAGCTCAATGTCTTGCACACAGTGTGTGCTTAATAAATCCATGTTTCCTCCCTCCTGGAACACATGCTAGCTGTAGAATCAAGAGACCTGAGTTTGAATCTTGCCTCTATGACTTATTGTGGGGCCTTAATCAAGACTGACTCCATCTTTTTATGTATCTTACTGAACTGAATGCCATTGTTTATACCTCTCTAGACCTAAAGGGAATTGTAATTTTGTTCACTCCATCTCTAAATGAAGTCATCTTTTAAATTGTATTGAATGTAATGAGGACATTGAGCCAGATAGAACACCTCTAAGGCCCCATCTAGCTCTAAAACCTACAAACCAATAATATGCAACCTGAGCCTTCCTCTCTCTGAGCCTGGAAGGAATCTTCACTATCCACAACAACCCCCTTCCAAGCCTTTTCTCATGCTATTTTCTCTATCATGTCCTATCCCAGATTCTAAATGATCTAAACTCTAGTGCAAATATCAATAATATGGAAACTGGTCCTGATCAATGACACAAGTAAAACCCAATGGAATTGAGCATCGGCTATAGGAGGGTGTGGAGGGAGGGGAGGGAAAGAACATGAATCTTGTAGCCATGGAAAAATATTCTAAATTAATTAATTAAATAAAATTTTCCAAATTAAAACAATAAAATAAAAAATAAAATCTCCTATCCCCTCCCTTCTGCCCGTCCAAATCTTATCAATTATTCTATTCCAGCCCAAGTGCCGCTTGATCCACAAAACATTTCCAAGACTCCTCCAACCTTCCTTGATCTCCTATTCCTGTGCTCTCACGTCACCATTCCTGCCTCGACCCCTTCTTCATTTTACACTTAGTCGTATACAGCCTTGGGTTTTTATTGAATCGTTTCCTAACTACATGGCTTTGCATCACCAACTGTGAATAAGGTTGGACTCCACTAACAGCAACTTGTGGGCAGGGAGGTCAGTGTATCATCCAAGGCAACTATCACAATGCTCTATAGATCTATAGGTAAAAGGTCCTGGATTGATGTTTTCTTGAGGCAGCTGGGTGATCTACAGTGTTTAGAATGCTGATCATGGAGTCAAAAAATCCGAGTTCAAATCCAACTCCCAATACTTATTAGCTATGTGACTTTGGGCAAGTAACTTAACTTCTGTTTGCTTAAGTTTCCTTCTCTGTAAAATGGACATAAATCACCTGCCTCTCAGGATTGTTCTAAGCACCAAAAGTGCTTAGATTTTAATTTTAAATTAAAATTATTAATTAATTAATTAAATCAATTAATTAATTAAAATTAGAATTTAATTTTAAAGTATTCATTATAGTGCCTGGCACATAGTAAGCACTATATAAGTATTAGGTATTATGATGCTTGGTTTGGATTGCCTGATTTCATTTCATCTGAATTCCTAAGTTCGAAGATTTCACACAAACTCCAACAGAGCACAAACCTCATTATTCCATGAACCATGAACTCAAACCAGCCTGCTCTTCCTCAGTGGGCAGTGAGGAAAAAAAATAACCAAAGCCCTTAGGTTAGGGCTCCCGCATGATGTCCTGGAAACAATCATTGCCCAATCAGTTGCATCACAACTCAGAGATGCATCCAGGCAGGTATCATTCTAGACTCATTCGTGCTCCATCCTGCCTCTCTGTTCCCAGAATTCCTACCTTTTTTCTTGCTCAGAGAGGACCAGACTGGGCTGAGCTCCAAAACTCACACCTCCAACTGAAGAGAAAGAATATAAAACGGTTCACCAGGGACTGAGTCTTCTACTCCATGTCTACCTGCAAATATTTATCATATTCTAGTCCTATCAATAAGGATACATATACTTGGGGTAAGCTTTTCCCAGAAGCAAAGCAGGGAACATCTATCTTGTCTGACTACAGGGAAAGGGTTCTTGTCCCCCAAAATAGCATCTCCTTAATGCTTAAAATTCCTTTAGCAGAGGAAAAAATGTATCTTTCTGCAACTACATATAAGGTGCATAATACTCAGCTTCTTGAAAAGGTCATCCCTTTCTAGCAGTGCCTTCAATTCATACTAGAGTGTAAGTGACTGATAACAAGAGCTTTTCCTGAAAATAGATTTTAACCATGGAGAGAGGATACATGACTCAGTGGATAGAGTGCTGAGCCTAGAGCTAGGAAAATGAGTTCAAATTCAACCTGATGCTGTAAGATTGAAATTAATATTCCATAACTCCAAGTATTATATTTTATGTTATTAATAATCACTTGAAGTAGAAGAAATAAAAGGAAAAAAGGAAAAGCCTGAGTAAAGAAAAGTTTTCCCAGCCACGTTCATTGGGGAAGAGAGAGATGGGCAGGGTCACACACAAACTTTATTTCCACCCATAAGGACATAATGTGAGCAGAAACCTGGGAAGCTGGGATTTAGAGTCCTGGGGTTCAAATTCTAATTATACCATGCTTACTAGCTGTGACCCTAGGCAAGTCATTTAGCTTCTGTTTGCCTTAACCCACTGGAGAAAGAAATGGCATCTTTGTCAAGAAACCACATGGACAGTATAGTTTACATGATCACAAAGAATCAGACACAAGTAAGTGAATGACTGAACAACAAAAATAAGAGAGAGAAGAAAGCAAGACTAGAATGGGATCCCGAAAGGGGTAGGGGAATGCTTCAAAGATGGAGGTAAAGAATAAAAAGAGAAAGCTCAGAACTTCACTGCTTTTCCTAGGGATGGGCTATGACTCTTAACAGGGCCTCTAAAAGAGAGTTTAAAGAGACTCCAGCAAAACTGGTGGCACAAGGTAAGTCATCAAAAGCCCCCAAAATCTAAACTCATGGGGTTTTTTTCTGATTTTAAAATTTTGATCAGTTCCATGCTTTAAAGTTATTTACCCACTTGACTATATCTCTTATTTCCGTGACCTTGATATAATGAATTTAGAATGAGAGACCTGAGTCCAAACATCCTTTATTTTACATATGAAGAAACTAAGGTCAAGAGAGGGAAAGCAACTTGCCCAACGTCACACAACCAGTAAATAGCAAATCAAGAATTCAAAACCAGGTCTTCTGACTTCAAATGTGGTAATGTTGTCAACACTTTATGCTACCTCTTAGACACCCAATCATACTTTTCTTGGCAAGACAGAATCAAACAAAGGGAAAGTTTTCAGTTGGCACATTGAATTGGTGTTGAATGTATTCCATAATTTGTCAGGTAAGTTAGAGATTCAAGAGCTATCTCTAAAAGAGCCTTCAGAGAGTCTTTGAAGTCACTTCCAGATATGAGATTTGATGATTCTGACCCAGCGAGGAAGAAGATAGTCTAACTATAGTTTGGTATTTGTGTTTTAACCATCTAGGTTTCCAGTTCAGTAGGACTTTACCAGAGCTTGTGTTCCACTGATATAACTTTTGAGAACCCATCGCTGCATGAGAGCAGTCTTTAGTAAGAAAACAATGTCCTCCCGAACTATCAAGATGTTTCAGAAAGTCTGGTATTTCAGCAAAAAGGAATTTAAATAGCAAACAAAACCTAACTAATCACAAGAGATCAAGAATCACTGAAGCTGAACAAGCATCGTGGAGAAGGAAGCATTGGCATCATAGCTTTGTGAAAATAATGGCCAGAAAAAGGATCAAAGATATTTACCAGATGTTAAGCTCCATGAGAACAGGGAAAGTGTATAAGCTAAATTCTATATTTACCCCAGGACCTAGAACAGTCTTCTGCATATTTCTTGGTGTTGTTCAGTTGTGTCCAACTCTTGTGATTCCATTTGAGTTTTCTTGGCAAAGATACTGGAGTGGATTGTCAATTCCTTCTCCAGCGTATTTTCTAGAGGAGGAAACTGAAACAAACATGATTAAGTGATTTGCCCAGGGTCACACAGGTAGAAAGTGTCTGAGTCCATATTTGCACTCAAAAAGATGAGTCTTCAGGCTTAGAGAGAGACATTCCTGGGTTCAAATCTGGCCTCAGATACTTCTTAGCTGTGTGACCCTGGGCAAGTCACTTGACTCCAATTGGCTAGCCCTTACCACTCTTCTGCCTTGGATCCAATACACAGTAGTGATTTTAAGACAAAAGTAAGTATTTAGAAAAAAGAAGTTGGGTCTTCTTGGCTCCAGACTGGGTACTTTATTCACTGAGCCACCTAGCTGCCCCTGTTCTACATGTATTAAGCACTTAATAAAGGGTTGATGAATTGGACATCAAGATTACTCACAAAAAAAATTCTCATTACATATATCTGTCTCCGTGCTCATAGGATGAAGAATTGTGAGGATAGCCCAGATGTCACAAGGGATGAGAGTGAGGAGTTTAGCCTGAACACTATTATGAAGATAACATCAAGGTAAGGTTGACTGACCATCTGTCTTAATTTTGGCTTCAAAAATTATGTCACTGTGGTAAGTCTCATAATGTCACTTTCTTTAAAAGAATCTGTATCATTTCAACTGCCAATGAACACTGATTCATTAAAATTGCTGCAGAACTTTGAAGATTTTCAAACTTTGATCAATGCAATGATAAATCATGACTCCAGAGGACTGAACATGAAATGTGCCACCTACCTCCTGCCAGAGAGCTTATAGACTTAAAATGCAGAATGAAATATACATTTCTGAGCATGGTCAATGTGGAAATCTATTTTAGTAGATTATTTATAATTTTTTTAAGTCCTTATCTTCTGTCTCAGAATCAATATTGTGTATTGTTCTCAGCAGAAGAGTGATAAGGAGTAGGTGATGGGGGTTAGGTGACTTATCCAGGATCACACAGCTAGGAAATGTCTGAGGCCAAATTTGAACCCAGGACTTCCCATTTCTGGGCCCAGCTCTCAATCTACTGAGCCACTCACCAGTCCCTATTTGTATTTTTATGGGGATATTTTTTCTTTGTTCATTCAAGGAAGGGGGCAGTAAGAAGCAAAAATAATTGATGCATTCAAAAATAAATATGTGAATGAATTAATATGTGAAAGATAAAATCTCTAAATTTTAAAGGGAAAGAATAATAATACAGAAATCCAACTGATGTCATTATTTATATAAAGAGATTAATTTTCTTTAAGCAACTACTTCTACTTTTCAGAGAGACTCAAAGGAGCCACATCACAAGTCAATATCTGTTTATCTTAGCTTTAAAGGGCCACAGGCTACATGAGAGATAAGACCATCCCTTTGTTCAAACCCCTTTCCATTTCCTAACAGAACTGATGAGCTCCTTGTGTCTGCAAGATATGACTCATAGAAAGAAAAAGAACAACTTTCTGTATCTTTGACACACAGAGAATTTCAGGTAATTTCCCCCCAAGGAACAGCTACTCTTTAATTCTGAGCATTTTAAGACAGTCAGAAACATTTTCCCTAAGCAATTATGATTTCACAGAAAGCTATCAAGAACATTGCAAAGTTTTACTGCCCAAACAGAGTGAAATGCCTAGAGCTTTGGATTGTGATTGGTTGTTTACTCTAGAGATAAGTTTGATTTATTCAAGATGAACAGAACTATCCTTAATAGAACACTGCCTCTTAGCCTGTGAGGATTTCTTCACCTTTCTTAACTGTCTATAATGGAGAAGGAAATATACATTCTCATCCTCAAGTAAAAGAACTCACAGAATGCATTCAGTCAACAAATTTGGTTTTAACCATTTTTGTCTCAATTTCAGCTTAGAAAAATTCACTGCTTTGTCTTAATGTCATCCCAGGGAAAATTCAAAGAGGACGGAATATCCTGGCCATCCAGCTGCAGCACTTCTGTTATCTGCTGGAATCTCTGAAATCTAAACCAGGGTCCCAATCTTTATGCCCATACTACCTAGGAAAGACTCCAAATTAGGAGGGAATGGAGAGCATGCTAATACAAATTTGACAACCTGAATTTTTTTGAGCTAGTTAACCAGCTCTATAAAATTATTACCTTGCGTACTTCCTCCCTCTAGTGGCCAAAATTCTTATCTTCACAGGCCATGATTTATTATTCACATTTTTTTAAAATTTGGTTTGGGATTTTTTTTTGCAAAGATGTAGTAATGAAATGGGATCATTTGTAAAGCATCCAGTTTTTCAATTAGTCAAGCAATGGGCCTTTATTAAGTGTTTACTATACGCTAGGTGCTAGGATTACCCAAAAGAAAAAACAGGATCCCTGGCCTCAAGGAGTACATATTTTAATTGTCTGCCCAGTCATTTGCATCTTCCTCCTCCAGGTTCTCAAGGTCTTTATATGGTTCTTCTTCCTTGTCTCAGAGAAAAATAATTTTAATACTAATTCATTCTCAGGTGTAAAGGACTTGTCAAAGGTATTTCTAGTCTAATAGAGAGCTAAGGAGTGAGGATGATGCTTGACACAGAGAAATAGAGAATGGTAGAACTTGGGACATCTCTGGGGAGGGGAAGCCTTCACCAACCTTCAAGTGACACCATTAAGGCCAAGGCTACCTAAATCTGATCCTTTTGAGAAAAACCTAGTTAAGAATATACAAGCAAAGGATTTGATCTCCAAAAAAAATTTTTTTAATCATTTAAAAGGAAGACTAACCCTAAAAGAATTATTTCTAATAATTTTATTTTTAAGGTCAAAAAACTAGAAGGAACACCTACTTCTAGTAATTCTAACATGACAGAATGGAAGGAGCACTGGCTGGAATCATCAAAAGACCTGAGTTCTAATCCCTCCTCTGAAGCTTACTAGCAATATGACCTTAGGCACTTCATTTCCCTGAGGCTATTTCCTTATCTGCCAAATAAAAATATGAGATCTCTGCTGAGATCCATTCCAACCCCAAATATATCATCCTATAATCATGGCAAATTAAGATCATGAAATATGATGGTGCCTTAGATAAATATGAAGAATACAAGGAAATGCAGAGAGATCTCTATGATGTAATGCAAAGTGAGTTGAATTGGGACAGTATCCATATATATGGTTATAGTAGCCACTGCTAACTACAACTGGACCTAGCAATTTTTCAATGGCTGTGTAATCTCTTTGATATGGAAATTCCTTCTAATAGGGTAGATTATGCCCTCTCCCCCTGAGTAACTCTTGTCCATGTCCTCCTATAAATCCTCACCCAAGAGGTCCATCCAGTGTACTAGGAGACTTCTTCCAATTCTGCTGATATAGTGGAGAGATTAATGTAACAGACCATCTACTGGTTATCCCTCATTTTGACCATAAAACCAGCCCACCTTCTTTTAAACTAGCATATTTCTCTTTTCATATCCTCTATAGGTATAGTTTGAATGGTGTATGCACACACACACATATTCACACCCATAAATGTATGCACAGTGTTTTATAGAATACACACAAATATATGTATGTATATATGTGTATAAAAATAGAGCCATAAATAGTGATAAAAATAGAAATGGAAACAGCAACTATTGTTAAGGGACATTTCTTAGTTATAGATTTGGTTAGTTCTGCTTTGTTAAACATTAAGATTAAGGTTTCATGTAAGATTTCATTCCTTACTTTGTATGTTTATTTCATTATTAGTCTTCATTGAGGGTTATGAATTTGTTTTCCTTAAGTTTTTAAGCACTAAGCAAGTGATCCCCTTATAGCCTTCTCTCCTACTTTTTCTCCAGCCCCAGCTCCTTTTTCCTGTTATCTTTCCCATAATCCCATTCCCATTATCTTTCTTATACAATATCCCCAAAGGATTGATAATTCTAAAGAGGAGGTTCCTGTCCCACCACCTAGTATAATGGTGTGATGCCCACCTTAACTCACAGACTCGGTGAATTTATAATTATACAATCTTAAAGCTGGAAAGTGCCTTAAGGGTCATCTAACCCAATACCCTCACTTTGTAGAAAAGGATAATTAGTCCCAAAGTGGAAGTGACTTACCCTGGGTCATATTTCTAATGAAATGAATATAAGAAATGTAATTACCTTGTCTAGATTTTATGCTTACTTATCCAAGGGCATGCTATATCTCACTCAGTAGAATATAAAGTCTTTGAGGGCAGGGACAAGTCTGTTTTCTCTTTTGTTTCCCCAGGGCCTTAAACATGTTGTTGATGTTCAGTCATTTCAGTCATGTCCAACTCTGTGACCATATTTGTGGTTTTCTTTGCAAAGATACTAAAAGGGTTTGCCATTTCCTTTTCCAGCTCACTTTACAGAAAAGGAAACTAAGGTAAACAGGGTTAAGTGACTAGACCAGAGCCACATAGAAAATAAACAGAAGATAAATACTTATTGAATTGAACTTAGACCAAAATTCAGGACTATTGGTCCAGTGTTCTTTCCTCTGCCCACCCCCAGATTCCCAGTGTCTCTCCACCATTTTTAGTTCCCAGACAATGAGTGGGTGCAAACCCTGGAGAGGAATGTCCTGACCTGACTCCAGCAACCCTCCCAGAGTTGTTAATTGGCCTCCCTACTACAATTCCTCAGCAGGTCAAAGAGTTTTTCAGGCACATAGCCAATCCACAAAATGGTTTTAGATTGGAAGGAGACAAAATCAGAGGAAGGGGCAATGAGCAGACAGGCAGCATTTTGAAGATTTTATAGAAGCACCAAGAAATTTTTTGGAACTTCATTTTGAGTGAATAATGAATCCTGACCCTTTTGTTTGCTTGAAAACACCCCCTTTTCCCTCCCATCTCTTTTAATAACAAAGATACATCTGAATAACAGTATCCAGATTTCAATCATTTTGAAAAGGCAAAGGATTCACAGAAAGTAGGAAATGGCTTACTGTGCCCAAATGATTCCTTTTTCATCCATCTGTCCTTACAGGTTCATGAGCCATCCTCTCATTGAATCCCACCATCTCCCAGCTATCTGAAGTCAATGGGAACAGAAGAGTATGTGTATGATTGACAAAGACAAGAAAACCTACATTGTGACTAATACCCCTATATGCCCACAACTTCACTTCCCCCAAAATAATTTTAAATGCTAACAAGTAGTTCAGTAATTGAACGATTTTCAGTTGTCCACCTACATTGCTAAGCAGTGAATTGGCCAAAGAAGAATTGCAAGGGGCCTGCCTGGATAATCCACAAATTATACAATCAGTCCCTGAATAATCGAAACTAGTTGGTACATTATAATTAATCGCCTCTTCTCTCTAGATGTCCCTTGATGGCAGGAAAAGTTATCTCCAGTTTCACTTTCCTTTCTATCCCAGATAGAGATTATCCAGAGGGACTGTAAATCCATTCCTAACATTTTCAGTTGTTTGAGTTATGTTCTACCAGAATTAAGAAGGTGACTTTAAAAACATGAAGGAGAAATAAAGGTTGTACTCCACAGTGCAGAGTCCAGGTGTAAAATTAAACTGAACTTTTAATATGAAACTACTCTAGAGAAGAATGGACCGAGTATATTTTTATAGAGCACTTGCATTGTGGGTAATTTTTAAAAATTCAAGGTTCAACTTGCATGACACTGATACATAAGTCTGCTGTTTAATGACATTTATAACTCTGTAACAATACGTTTTATATAAATTACTGCTGAAGTTGAACATTTCTGATTATGATATATACAATAAAGTGATGTCATGGAAGCAAAGTTATGTCTGTCCTATTGCCTTAAATAAGTGCATTTCTTGAGACAACTGACTTGATGAATATAAACTCAAATGAACCTTGAATCTCTTCAATTATTCTTATTTAGAATTCATTTTCCTTTGAACTTCCATTTAACTCAAAGCACAATCTCTCCCTTATAAATCAAAGATGAGCTTGTCTCTCCTGCAATAACAAGTATGCTTTAAATAATGAAGCAACACCTAGGATCATAAAAGATAATGTTTCAATGCACCAAAATACAAAAGGTAAAGTAATTTATTATCCTAGTTCAAGGATGATGAGTTGAAAATTTTTATAGCAATGGACACCTATATTCCAATAGACATTTTTCACTCCAATTTCAGCATATTTCCTCTCCCCAAAGCACAACACACCTTGGAATCAGAGAAATTCTAGTCATAAAAATGACTGACATTTGTGGCAAAGATCAGAAGGTGGTAGATATAGAGCTAGAAGAAGCCTTGGAAGTCATTGCCCCTAGTTTTATGGATGAGGAAACTGAGGCTGGAAGAAGTTAAGTGTGTTCCCCCAAAGTCATACACCTCCAAATACCTGAGGCAGGATTGGAATTCAGGTCTTCCTGATTGCAAGGCAAGCATTCATTCTATCTGCTGTTCCCCCTAGATCTTCAGACTATTTTGTTCCATTCAAGTATAATTTAAGATTATGACTAAACTGATTCTGAGGAACCCAACAACCCTTCAAACTTCCAAGAAAAGTTTTCCTGTCATGTTTGCTTCCTATAGCCAGAAGAAGAAAAAAAACTATTTCCATCAATGCCTCAATGGACATGCTAGCTTATCAATGGAGGTTGGGAGTGGGAGGTTACTCCTTCCAACAGTGCAGATCTCAGACCATCTGTGCCTATTCATTCTGTCCAGCTCTTGTCCAAGTCTTACTGTAAGTTCTTCACAATAGATCCTCCCAATGAATGGCCTTGAGACCTTCCTCTAGCTCTCTTGACATTGTGTGGATATAAGCAATAGGGGCTTTCCATTGATCATGCCTTTTCTTTAATACAGGACTCGCCGGCCAATTTTTTTGTACATTTCTCTGATGGCATCCCTAATGCCACTTACATTTTGTTATTCATTCTTGATAATGTGCTACAGCCTATTTATGGCCACTATATAACCCTCTATTGTCCTTTGGGTGACTCAATTTAGTTCATTATACATTGTGGTATTTGATCATTTGCAACTCTACAGCTGCTCCTTCTACCACACAACAAATGTACCCTCTTCAAATGTTTCTTTTTTTTTAACCCTTGCCTTCTTAGAATCAATACAGTACATTGGTTCCAAGGTAGGAGAGCAGTAAGGGCTAGGCAATGGGAGGTAAGTGACTTGCCCAGGTTCACACAGCTAGGAAGTATCTGAGGCCAGATTTGAACCCACGAGCTCCCATCTCTAGGCCTGGCTCTCAATCCACTGAGCCCCCTCTTCAAATGTTTGTAACAACCAAAAAAAATAAAGAAAAGAAAAAGAAATAAAGAGAAACATTTAAATATGAAAAACCAACAAGTGCGTGTGTGGTTATATTACAATACACCTACTCTATTCTTTAGTCTCATTCCTAATCTATTACTACCCAAATCAGATGGAGCTGTGTGACCTTAAGGGATCATATAAGTTTTCAATGACTCAGTGTCCACACTTATTAATGATCTACAGAGATCGGCTTGAAGTGAGGATCAAGGGAAATAATGAATATCCTTTGAAAAGCATAAAATACTACCAATATAGTAATATTAGAGAAGATTCCCTCTTTTCTCTCAAAAGTTCCTAAATATTTTGCCATTCTATTAGGAGATCTTTGCCACAATGCCATAGTACTCAGGAACCTCTCTATAACATGGTCTATAAACAGGGGTGTGCTAGAAAATATTAACTGCCTTTTCAAAAATGCACATTACCCTTTGAAATTTAATCTACATGATTAGCATTTCACCCATCTTTCTTAAGTCTATACCATCATCAAAGCAATAAATCACATCCTAATTTATCATGTTTGTCCATTTCTAAGGTGTAAATGTCCAAAATGAAAATTTTATTATCAGCTTTTGCAAGCCAATACAAACTGGTTCCAATTCATGCCTTCCTTACAAGGCTTATGCCAGAAGAACCCATTACAGGTTAAGTAAAATTATAAGAAAGTTTTTTTGGTCTTTTCTATAATTAACCACCCTAAATGTGGTCCAAATTCTGGAATCAGCAAGACTGATTTCAAATCCAGCTTCAGAAACTTACTAGCTATGTAACCCTGGACAAATCACTTAACCATTGTCTGTCTTGGTTTCCTCATCTGTAAAATGGAGATAGTAATAGTATCTCCCTCTCAGGGTTGCTGTGAGGATAAAATAAGATAACATTTGTAAAGTTCTTTGCAATCTTTAAATCATACTATAAAGGCTTGCTCTATTATTATTATTATTATTATTATTATTATTATTATTATTATTATGTTAAAGCAAGGCTGCTCCAAATCAGGAAATACTCTTACAGGCAGGGTTTTTTTTTTTTTCTATCTAAAAAAAGCTAGAAGGAAAGCAAAGAAATAAGCAGGTAAGCTGTGTGGTTTAAAAATGCCTCCTATTATCCCTTTACGGATTCCATTTCCCAAACATTTGATCTGTACACCTGAGGGTTGGGGATTTCCATTTTTAATATTGGTGCTGATGACGTAGCACGTGCTGATTAATTGGGATCAGAGTGAAATGTTGTCCTCTCAGCTAAAATAAATCTCCTGTAAACCTCCAACTACATATCCTTTTGTTCTATCCCTCATTTGAAATAGGATCTACAAAGCTTCCACACGACTCTCAATAATCTTTTGACTCTCACGTTTTTTAATCTAGGGCTTTCTGCTGTATTGGCTTTACTGTGCTTACAATTCAGTCTGGTTACTTAAAGCATCCTCTTCCTGTTCCAGAACTCTGCTTTCCTTTAGCCTTCTCAGCCTCTACTCTCTGATGCTGAAAGGATTTATTTTTTCATGCAGAGTATTTTCATAATTTGGAGAACATATGTTGCAGAATTACATCCCAGTAGATCTCATAATTTGTTCTTTGTCTTGCATCTGTTCTATAAAAACAACAAAACATATATATAATTATATCCAATGGCTACAAAAGTCCATATTTTCCACATACACACACACACACACACACACACACACACACACACACACACACACACACACACACATAGGGAGAAAACCAACAGTTCTTTCACCAATAATGAAAGAAGGAGAAGGGAATGCATTTGCCAAAATTTTCACGCCATTTGAAATAGCATTATGTTGGAATTCAGTCACCACTGAGTTCATTATGACTGACCACTCATGAGAGCAAACTTCCCAAAGATTGCTAGGCAGAGCTTTAATCGACTCCTTTCAATAATTATATCCATTTTACAAGATGATACATTCACTGAAAATTATCCAGTGTTGAGAAACAAAGGATTTAAACCTAATCTTCAATATCTTGTGGATTGATCAGCATGGAAAGCTTTCAGTTTCCCAAAGTTGGATACTCATGAAATACCCAAAACTTGTTTTTTAACCTTTATTATCCTCCACAAAACTTCCTAGTGAAGAGTCACATAGTAGGGAATCAAGAAAAATCTAACCCTGAAGGAAACCCATTCTGGTATAAGGAATGAGGAAATGTGGAGTCTAGTCCTGATTCTGACTCTAATCAATGACACCTTCTCTGTCTGGGCCTCAGTGTTCACATGTGTCAGGTGAAAGGAGAGTCAATGTAAATAAGTGGAGAAAAGGCTAACCGTGGGATTCAGAATGAAGTGAGTTCAAGTAGGGGTATAACTATGGGCAGATCACTTAACTTCTCAATATCCCAAAAAGTACTCCAAGTCTATAAATTACAAACAATTGCTAATCTGCATTGGTGAAGGGAGTGCCCACTCCAGAAGTCCCCACTACTGATAAAATACCAGTTTAGAAAGATCAATAAAGAATAGGGCTGCATGATTTCTAAAATCCTTTTCAGATCAAAAAATCCTATTATTCCTATGAAAAATACAAAAAAAAAAGTTGGCCAACCAAATCTTTGTTACTCAGTCCATGCTTCCTCAGCAATAGTCTTATGCCCAAATATATATTCACTTGCCATTCAAAATCTTTTTACAGTAAGTCTGATACTCAAACAGTCCTGAGTTGGCATGCAAATTCTGAACAAATTCCCCAAAAAAGAGGTCTCATTCAACCTATCTATACAATGGCAGCAAATTTTCAACACTGACTTAATCATGGACTTTCTTTGTGTCTTGAGCACGTAATATCATTACCCATAAACAACTAGGTTAAAATCAAATGCTAAAAACATGCCACTGATAGAAGAGAGAAGTTGAACATTCTTATAATTTGGAAATGTTCCCAGGACCTGTGACATCTGATAATAATGATAGCTAGTTTTTATATAGCACTTTAAGGTTTACAAAGTGCTTTATAAATATTAATCTCATTTGATTTTCACAACTCTAGCAGGTGGATGCTTTTATTACTTCCATTTCGAAGATGAGAAAACTGAGGTAGACAGTGATTAAGTGACTTGGTGAGGGTCACACAACTACTAGTAAATGTCTTAGGCAGGATTTGAATTCAGGCTTTCTGAACTCCCAATCGTAAACTCTATCTACTTTGCCACACAGCTGCCTCTGACAATTGTTCTCCATATGGGCTTAAGGAACAATTGCTTACATTCTGCTCTGGACTTCTCACTCCCCTTCCAGAATTATGATTCTGCATTCTTATGGTGCTTTAGGTTTCAAAGCATTTTATAATCATTTGAGATCCTTGGGTGGAAGCCTGGTGTTATTATCCCCCATTTGTCAGTAGAGAATATTAGGGTATTGGTAGAAGTATTAACAGATTTATGGAAGAAAGTGACAGATTAGAGGGAACAATCAGTTTCTAGTCCTTTCCAGAAACTGCTAAATTGCCTAGCCAATCCACAAAGCCTACTATTGAGTCAAAACAGAAAGGAAAAAAAAAGTCTACTTCTTACTCAATCTTTAAGGGTCTCCTTTATGAATAAATATGAATCATGAGTCCTTATTGAATGATCAAGTGTCTGAGGTATTCAGAAGAAGTGAAAGTCATATTCCTTGCCTACAAGGAACTTAAAATCGATTTGGAAACACAGGACATAGAACTAAAAGACAACTGGAGGGGAGGTAGGTGGCTCAGGTCCTGGGTTAAAATCTGGCCTCAGATACTTCTTAACTGAGTGATACAGGACAAGTCTTTTGACCCCAGTTGCCTAGCCCTTACTTCTCTTCTGCCTTACCATTGATAGTATTGATTGTAAGACAAGAGAAAAGAATTTTTTAAAAGAGAAAGAGGAAGAATTAGAGTATGAGACTTTATATGCTGGTGTCTTAAACTGAAGTACAATACATAAGTGTGAAAGAACTAAGGTTATTCTGAAACCAGCTCTAAAGAACTTTTAAGGGTTGATTGTTAAATGTTCAGTGTGAGCACTTTAGCCTCAAAAATGGGTGGAGCCTGCATATCAGGACTTCCTTTGTTTTGTTGATTGTCAAGAATTTAGAAGTACTGGGGGGAAAGTTAATAATGTAGATTAAACTTTAAAATGTGCTTTGCCTAGATCCAGTTGTTAAACATTTACCAACACATCCCTCAATAGAACTCATGCCAAGTAAAGGAAGCAAGCAAACACTACAGAGATAACAATAAAATTGCCCCTTTGGACAATTGGAGGGAGCATCTCTAATGTAGTAAACCAGGGAGAGAAACGTCACAGAGATTGACAGTTCTTCTATAGGCTTCTTCCAGATATCTTTCTGATCCTTCAGAAGCCTGAAGAAATGGTAGATTGGTATATTTCCCTCTTGAAGCCGAAAACCAGAATACTCAAAGCTTAGATGCTAAAAAGATGATGGTTCCTTTCCCTCAAACTCCCGAATCCCATACAACTGAAAAACTAAGAAAAGTAGCAACACACAATATTACTCTCATTAGAGAGCCAGCTTAAGCCAATGATCAATTGATTAACAACCAACATATTAATTGAAAGGTTCAAAAAACTGAAATACAGACCTTTGTGAAACTTCAAAACATGAATCAATCAATTGTTCAAAAAGCATTTTATTAAGCATCCATCAGGTCCCAGGCACAGTCCTAAAAACTGGGGAAACAAAGACAAAAGCAATAAATACAAACTTTGCCCTTAAGGAGTTTACCTTCTAATAAGTGGGGACAACATGTGTGTTTACATGTTTATGCCAAAAACATATTGTGGGATAGAGGGCAGAGGCTGACTCTATTATGTGAGGGAACGAGGAAAAGCCTCAAGAGAGTAATATGAGGGGCAGCTGGATAGCTCAGTGGATTGAGAGCCAGGCCTGGAGACGGGAGGTCCTTGGTTCAAATATGACCTCAGACACTTCCCAACTGTGTGACCCTAGACAAGTCACTTAGCCCCCATTGCCTAGCCCTTACTGCTCTTCTGCCTTGGAACCAATACACAGTATTTATTCTAAGATGGAAGGCAGGGATTTGGAGGAAAGAAAGAAAGAAAGAAAGAAAGAAAGAAAGAAAGAAAGAAAGAAAGAAAGAAAGAAAGAAAGAAAGAAAGAAAGAAAGAAAGAAAGAAAGAAAGAAAGAAAGAAAGAAAGAAAGAAAGAAAGAAAGAAAGAAAGAAAGAAAGAAAGAAAGAAAGAAAGGAAGGAAGGAAGGAAGGAAGGAAGGAAGGAAGGAAGGAAGGAAGGAAGGAAGGAAGGAAGGAAGGAAGGAAGGAAGGAAGGAAGAAAGAAAGAAAGAAAGAAAGAAAGAAAGAAAGAAAGAAAGAAAGAAAGAAAGAAAGAAAAGAAAGAAAGAAAGAAAGAAAGAAAGAAAGAAAGAAAGAAAGAAAGAAAGAAAGAAAGAAAGAAAGAAAGAAAGAAAGAAAGGAAGGAAGGAAGGAAGGAAGGAAGGAAGGAAGGAAGGAAGGAAGGAAGGAAGGAAGGAAGGAAGGAAGGAAGGAAGAAGAAGAAGAAAGAAAGAAAGAAAGAAAGAAAGAAAGAAAGAAAGAAAGAAAGAAAGAAAGAAAGAAAGAAAGAAAGAAAGAAAGAAAGGAAGGAAGGAAGGAAGGAAGGAAGGAAGGAAGGAAGGAAGGAAGGAAGGAAGGAAGGAAGGAAGGAAGGAAGGAAGAAAGAAAGAAAGAAAGAAAGAAAGAAAGAAAGAAAGAAAGAAAGAAAGAAAGAAAGAAAGAAAGGAAAGAAAGAAAGGAAGAAGGAAGGGAAGGAAGGAAGGAAGGAAAGGAAAGGAAGGAAGGAAGAAGGAAGGAAGAAGAAGGAAGGAAGGAAGGAAGGAAGGAAGGAAGGAAGGAAGGAAGGAAGAAGGAAGGAAGGAAGGAAGGAAGAAAGGAAGAAAGGAAGAAAGAAGAAAGAAGAAGAAAGAAGAAAGGAAGAAAGGAAGAAAGGAAGAAAGGAAGAAAGGAAGAAGAAAGAAAGAAAGAAAGAAAGGAAGAAAGAAAGAAAGAAAGAAAGAAAGAAAGAAAGAAAGAAAGAAAGAAAGAAAGAAAGAAAGAAAGAAAGAAAGAAAGAAAGAAAGAAAGAAAGAAAGAAAGAAAGAAAGAAAGAAAGAAAGAAAGAAAGAAAGAAAGAAAGAAAGAAAGAAAGAAAGAAAGAAAGAAAGAAAGAAAATATGAGCAGAGTCTTGGAAAGACTATAACACTATAATTCTACACCAAGAACAGTGGCAACATTTTTTCCTAAATCTTATAATCTCATCTTTAATGTGACCCACAAAACCAAGCACTCAATAAGCCACCTTCCCCCTCAATCAACCAACAAGCCTCTCTTCATCGAGTAGCTATTATATTTAAGTTCAGTTCTTTGCTGGATTCATGGAGAAGTGATAAGACATGGCTGGTCCCTGCCTTCAAGAGTAGATAATCTAGATTAGAGAAGAAAAAACTAACAACCAAAGTCATTAGGGAACAAACCAGACAGTATATAATTAAGCACTAAATTATGTGCCACAGACTACTGAACTGAGAATACAAGGCAATTTTTCTGACTCCAGCCCACAGAATACTCCCTCTATCCTCTGAATTCACTGCATTTATTGCCTGTACCACCCACTGAGTAATTAATCCTGTACAGTTGCTGTGATGGTAGCTTCTTATATTGTCTTGTATGATCATGTGACTCCTCTATTGTTAGCCTATCATTAGAGTATTTAATCTTATTTCATCAACTAAACACTAAATTTTTAAAGCAATGCTCACTAGAACTTTTTAGATCCTTGCATCACTATCTTTATTTCCATTTATTATTATATTATATATTATATATTATTATATAATATATTATTATATTATTTGCATGACTATCTTTATTTTCATTTATATATTATTTTAAAGACTAGTAGATATCTCTCTCACTTAGGGTAAAGTGCAATGGCCACACGTGGGCTAGTTTCCAGTACTGTTTGGTACAAAAGCTTTGACCGGTTTCTTTTTAGATCTGAGCCAATTCTTTCCATAGGTAGCCTGGTGGCCTCTATTTTGGGAGGTTCACCACATTGATACTGGACTTAGTGGGGTCACCTGATCATCTTCTACCATATTGAAAATCAGAACTCCTGAGCCCAAGTGATCCACTGGTCTCAGGGTCTCCAGCATCAGGGATTGCAGGGATGTGTATGTATACTACTATAATAAGTTCAGAAAAATATTCTTGAACATAGACCCCTGAAATGTGAATATAACTTATTTATAAATGATATACATATACTATACATAAACTATATCATAACTAACATTTATTATTCATGTAGTACCTGGTTACCTGGCCGGGTGGTGGTACCCTCACTAGTAATAGGGAAAATCATGCCTGATAAGAACAAGAGTATGGAGGAAGGAGGCATTTTTCCAATGGAACTGGTGAAACCACAATGAGTGCCTATGTAATGGTTGGATCTTTAAGTGCCCAAAGGGGCCAAGAAATGTCAGGGAAACAAGAGGCTAAGTAAAATCTTTCACTGGAACCTCAGGAAGCTACAGATATGACTCACCTATCGCCCCACCTTCCAATTGGTTAATCACATCCCATCAGGTCAGTTCATAACACCCACTTTGAAGATTACATCCTTTACCTTCTCTGCCTCATAGTCTACAGTATTGGGCAGATCCTAGGCATTCAGCCAATATATGGTGATTGATTGATTTCTACCATACTTCCCTCTAGACCACTGACTCCTAGCCCTATCAGAAGCACTTTACACTATTAGATAGAGAGGATATAAGGACTAAATTTAAATGGTTCTCAACCTGGGCCAATCCCCACCAAGCCAAGAAAATAGGCAGGACTTCCAGAGCCAGGGTTTAAGAGATGGAGTATGCTTGTGTGTTTATTTTTTCTCAACTTGTTCCTAAGAGGAAGGAGACCAGATCACACTATATCCACATTCCCTACAAGCTAATTTTGTGAACACAAGAACTTGAACCAAATTCCTCCCATATTCCCTCAATGTTAGGATGAGGCAAGAATTGAACTCTACTTAATTATCATTTCAGAATAGTTATTAGGACTTCTCCAACCTTCTCTTCAGAAGACTGACCTCTCAGACTTTCCCTTTATACAAAGTGAACCTTCAAGATCTGAGAGATTAGCATTCTCTACTTCCCTTCACTGGTACTGTCTTCTCATAACCAAAGGTCCCCAAATTAGATTCGTGTTCTAACTGATCATTAGCTCAAGGAAACACAAAGATGTATGCCTGATTTTTTTTCACTCAATCTCCAGTTCATTTATCATGTTCAAGATACTATACTAAGTGCAATGGAGGATACTGAAATACTAGCTAGCATTTATATAAGGCCTTAAGGTTTTCAAAACACTTTGCATGGCATCTCATTTGATTTTCCCAACAAGTGCTATGATTATCCCCATTTTACAGTTGAGGAAATTGGGGCAGACAAGAGATTAAATGACTTGCCCAGGATCACACAACTAGTAAGTATCTGAGGCTGGATTTGAATTCAGGACTCCATGATTCTAAGTCTACTACCACCATCCAGAAACTTCATGTATATCTATATGTAAGTATATAAAAATGGTCCTTACCTTCAAGGAATTTATAGTTCTAAGGAGAGGGAGATAAGAGATTAACATACCTAAATCCATCAAGTCAAGTCAACAAATATTAGTAATTACCTACTATCTACCACACACACACTATGCTAAACAGGAGCCAAAAAAAAAAATCTGCTCTCCAGGAGTTCACAGTCTAGTGGGAGAGACAGAAAATAAATAACTATGTACAAACAAAATACCTGCAGGATATATTGGAAATAATCAACAGAGGGAAGATACTAGCAGAGAATTCACTGTACATAATCATTTCTATGTTATCTCCTCCATTCGATTGTGAGCTCTTTAAGAGCAAGGGCTAGGTTGGTTTTGGGATTGAGGTTTTTTATTTATTTGCTTTTGCCTTACTTTGTATATCCAGCACTGAGGATAGTGCCTGGCACACAGTAGACATTTAACAAATGCTTGTAGTTTCACTGAATAACTAACTAAATTATGTTCGTTAATTTTCAGGGCAATGGAAGGTTAAAGAAATCTGAAGGGGTTCCAGTTTGATGAGGGTGGGTGTCAAGTCTACTTTCAATATAATTTTCTTATCTCCCCAGTTCAGTATCATGGATTCATGGGGAGACACAAGGTGAGTAGGAGAGGGGAGGAAGCAAAATAGTGTGTTTTTTTAATGTTAACAAGGGACAGTCAGAGCCAACCCAGAAATCTGGAGCTCTACTCCCCTTTTTGCTGACTCCTAAGATCTGTCATGGCACCTTGGAGAAAGGGAAAGGGAAAGCAATACAAAAGAGAAGGGGAGGGGAGAAAAGAAAGAAAGAAGACAAAACAGGAATCATGAATGCTCTGGATGCTAATCCAAGCAGATACTTTGTTGTAAGCACCCCAAAGCAGAAACTTGCAAATATAATGCAAAAGAGAAACATTCTAGTTCTGTAGTTTTCATTGAACCTCTGCCATCTCATGGATGCCCAGGATATTTGTGCTGGAAGGCACCTTAGAGATACTTTTGCTAGCCCTTTTCTCTTCCTCTACAGGGAATTCCCAGCTAATGAGAGAGTGTCTGCCTCTCTGGTCCAAGAGAATATACTGATTTGTTTTACAAACTTGAGAGATTGGGCCTCATTCTTGCCAAGTATCTTCCTTGGTGAGCCACTGGGTCTAGGGCTCTGGCTTCACAACATTAAGACATCTGGTCCACTCAGTTTAAAAAACAAAAAAGTCAGACCATTTATCTAATGTCATTTAGCTAAAACATCTGGCTGGCTGCATTCTTCACTTTTCAAACAGTTGCCAAGAGATTATATATTCACAATCAAAGAGTCATGACAGAGAAGGAGCCAGGGGGTTGAGGTGGTAGAGAAGGTAATAAAATCTTCATTATCAACAAGAAATACTTATCGATAAGCTATTCAGTCTATGGCATTGAGCTAGGCACTACAGAAACTACATAGATTTTATAAGATACCACCTCTTGCTCTTGGACACATAACTAAATTGATACTACCTTTGCACATAGAAAGGTCATATTAATGGATTCCTCTAAGGTTCCATTTATCATGCCTGTAACTTTACATACCAAAAAGCCCTCCCTGATAACCAGTTGTTTCCCTCTATTATTACGAAAGCTCTTGAAAATGGGGATTCTCTTGTTTTGGGATTTTTATCCTCGATGCTTGCCAGTGTCTGAATGCCTTCCATTCATTCACTCATCCTTGACCCAGGAAGCTAATATTCTAAATGTTTAAGACATAAAAGTAAAACCGCCAGCATAACCAGATAACATATGCTAAGTGCCATAGCTTTCTAGCATAAAGATAATAAATACCACAAGAGTTCAGAAGAAGGGAAGTACCATGAGAGTCTAAGATAATGGGGAAAGTCTTCCTAGGAAAGGAAGCTTTCATCTAGGTCTTGAAAAATGGTTGGGACTAAACAGAGAAAAGCAGGAAGGGCATTCCAAGTAGAAAGGAAGTTGTGGAGTCAAGAATATACATGGTATGCTTAATGATCAATAACTGGATTCATTTTGTTGGATGCAAATAGAATAGTAGCGAGAGACAATGTTATAGAGGTTAGAGCTAGATTATAAATTGCTTTAAATGTCCAACTAGGGACTTTGGATTATTTCATGGTTAACTCCTTCAAGCCCTGTGGAAGGAATTTCAGAACCAAAAAGCACATGAAACAAAAGTAATAGGAAAAAGAAGAAAAGAAAACTAGGGTCACCTCAGCCATCTTTGAAGGTAAATGAGATTTAGAAGTATATCCCAAATATTAACAGCATTCCAAAGAGACTGGGGAAAAGGGGTCAGTCATCAATCTCTGCAATAAAGTTTTTCATCCCTAGAATTGATTCTTTCAAGTCATTTAATACACACTATAGCACTCAATGAATGATAGATAGAAATATAATTGTATTAGTATAAAAAGAATAACTAGGAAAGCACTTTGCTCAGGTAATAAGCCCAAGATAGTTCATGCCTTCATATTATCTGGCCCATTTATCCTTTCTATTCAAAAGACATAAATATTCCCCTCATAGAATGTAAATTCCTTGAAGGCAGGAAATATTCCATTTTTACCCTTGTGTCCCATATCTGTCACACAGTTCCTGGCACACAGTAGGTGCTTAATAAATGTTTATGAATTCATCAACTGATTGACATGGGGATGCAAAGAGCACTCTATAGCCAAGATAGCCAACAGTGGAGATATATTGATTTTTAGCTTATCAAATTATACCTACAACTACCCATCCCCAAGTACAGGAGAGATTTGGCCACATTTTGGTTAACTTGATGCATATAAACCTCTAAACTTCATAATTCAGACTCCCAAGTAGTGCACTCTCCACCCCACTTCATAGTCTAGTGTGTAGACATGCAGTCTGTCTGACTTTTGTGTAATCTAGCATGGATGCATGCCGAACAGATGCTTATAAAAGCATAGCTCAGTCTTTTAGATACTCCTTTGTTGCCTGGACAAACCAAAATCATCTGCACCCCAGTCTCCTTCCAGATAGACTCTAATATTCTAATCATCCCTCTGTGCCTTGTGACCTCCTAGAGACATCAGCCATTACGGGCTTTTTTTCACCCTATTATTGCAAGATATGAAAGAGAAACCTTTTCGCAAAAGTTCCAAATTACTCTTTGGAAAGAGGGAAGACGCATTCAATCAAATTCCTCTGGGATTTTGTAACTCTTGGTCTATTGGTTTCTGTGAAGTTCCATCTCAAGAATGAGGGTTTAGCTGCTCCATCATAAGCTTGGGATTTTTTTTAATTTTTTTAAAAAATTTATGGGTTTGCCATTTAAAAGTATATAAGATTGCAGCCACAAAATTGAAGTTCTGTCTTACCAAGGTTTTTATGTACTCCTTTAACTAAAAGCAGCTTCACATAAAAAGATCCAGTTTTACAAGTTAGCCATACTCAAAATAGTAACTACTGCCTTAAGGGCTATTATCCCATTGCTACATGATGGATTTAGGGCATATAAATTCCCATTAACACTACTAATAATAATCATCTGATTTGGAAAGTACCCTCTTCCCCAGCCAAGGCACCATACAATTACATACTCCCAATTAAAACATCATAAAAAATCTAATAGACACAGCCTGAAAACAATTGCCTTCTAAAAGTCTGACCCACCCTACAAAAAAATTCTGATACAATCAGTTGTCTCTAGGGGTGGCAGTAGTGAAAGGGAGTTTTCAAAGCAGAAAGATGGCCTATCACAAGTGTCTCTATCCCACATTTTAGACTCAAAGTCAGTCAAGGTACATAGAAAGTGAAAAACAAGCTCAAGAAACTGACAGCTTTTATTTCAAGGGAGTTTTTTGATTCTTTGAGAACAAGAAGCGCTTGTTGAATTGAATTTAATTGAACTGAAGTGAAGTTAATTAAATTATGTCCACTTTTTCATCAGCAGATTTGATCTTGCTTGTTCCCAGTGAGATATTTATTAGCGTTAAGCTGAGGAAATTTAACAATGGCATTTTCAACCCCAAAGCAAAACAAATAATTTATTCAAGAACCCCTCTGGTCCTGGTTACCTATTGGAGGCATGGAATTGGGAGCCTTCCCCCTCTCTGCTTCCACAGCACTCATCCACCAATCTACCCTCCCAAGGAGTATCTCCACTGAGCTACCTAGTTACCCCCTGACTTGTTCTTAAAAATCTGCAAACAAGAGAATAGTCAGGCATCTTCTTTCAACTAGTCCCACAATTCCAGAGCAGTAGAGCAGATAAAACGCCAGATTTTCAGTGATAGGACCTAGGTTTGAATCCCAGTTCTGCCACCTGGATGACCTCAGCAAGTCATTTAATCTCTAGATCAAATTTTCCTCATCTGTAAGACTGTGAGTATCAGTTCCAAATCTTCTAATCTTAGAACTTGATTCATACATGAAACCTTGAAGCTACTGTGAACATATTAAAAATGGACCTTTTTCTAAGTGGTATAGGCCTGCTCAAAGCAGATCAGGAATATTCTCTTCTCATAGTTTCACTAGAAAAGGAGCAGGTCATAGGCCAAAGTCAAGGTGAATCCTTATATTTCATAATCACAAGATTTTCAGTGAAGGAAGGGGAACTCAGGCTTTGTCCCCTAGTATTATCAATTCAATTAAATCCGTTACCTCCTATGTAGCTCAATACCAAGAGAGATACAAAAAATATATAGTATACTCAAAAGAATTGCAAAGAATTGTTTCAAGTCATGTGTAATAATAGGAATAAACATCAAAACAACTCTGAGATTTCACTTCAGATGCTACAAATCAAGAGGATAAAAGATGGGGATAATCAATGTCATAAGAATTTTGGAAAGATAGGAATTCTAATGCCTGTAAAGTTATGAGTTGATACAGCTGGTCTGGCAAATAATTTCAAATTATGCAAAGAAAATGGCTAAGCTATCCAACTCAGAGAGATTCCATTGCTAGGCATATACCCCAAAGAAATAAATGACAAAAAGAAAGTAACCACATACATGAAAATATTTATGTCTTTATTTTATTTAGTAACAAAGAACTAGAAGCAGAGAAGTATCAATTAGGGAATGATTGTACTCATTGTAGCACTTGAATGTAATGTAATATTAATTACTATCCTATAAGAAATGCTGAAAAAAGAAAAGGAAAAAAACAAATGATGATCAAAGCATAGAAAAGTATAGAAAGACTTCTATGAACTGATTCAAAATTAATTAAACAGAAGGAAAACAATGTTTCCCCAATGACCACAACAGTACAAATGGAGACAGTGACAAAACAATATGAAGACTTCAAAACTAGAATGTACAAGCTTGCCCCCAAAGAAAACACATGCAGAGATGGGATATGGTTATGGAAGATAATCAAGGCATTAATTAGTTTTGATGAACTGTTTTTTTTCCTTCTGTTTTACTCTTTTTTATAAGTGAAAGGAAGAGAAGAAGGAATACATTGGAAAATATAGATGAATAAATGCATGTATGAATGAATGAAAATCTCTATAGATGATTCATGATAAATTAAACTGAACAAATAATCTGATCTGGTCTGATCTGGTCATATTCATCCATTTCTGGATAGATGCCTTGTTTTCTTCAGAGTATGGAGGTAATATGGCACCTTCTATGACTGTCCTTCAAATTTCACCTCAAATTCCTGATATCCTATGAAAAGTTGTCATCCAACCAAGTCCCAGTTTATTCCCATTGTACTTCACAGGATCATTAATTTTGAGTTAAAATGAACTTTAGAGTCCATATTTATTCTAAGACCTTTTTTAATACTTGCTTCTGCTTTGAATCCCAACTAAGTATCAGTTCCAAGGCAGGAGAGCAGCAAGGGCTAGGTAATGAGGGTTAAATGATTTCCCCAGGGTCACACATCTAGGAAGTACCTGATGTCAGATTTGAACCCAAGATCTCCCATCTCGAGGCCTGGCCTTTTATCTACTGAGCCACCTAGCTGTCCCATGATATTTTACAAATGAGGAAATAGGGGGCAATAAAAGTGAAGGAATTAAGGAGAACTGCAACTTGAACCTGAGTCCTCAATGCCCTTACCATTGTGCCATGTTTTTTCCTTCATTTCTGATGTTCCTGCCCCTGCTTAATGGCTTCATGAAACTAAAGTCTGCCTCATTTGGTTCAGTTCTGTTTTTCAGAAGAGTTCATTGAGAGGAATGGGACTTTGGGTTGTTTTCTCTTATAAACAACAAGCACTCCACCCCACTGAGCATGTGTGTGTTAAGGGCCATCAGGCCTCCCCCTTGACCCAATGACCCAAACTATAGCCTAAATTAAAAACTCAACAATGACAAAAATGTTTCAAAACACCAAAACCCTATTTTGCGTGGGACGAGAGGTTAGCGTATGGATGCTTAACTTTAGAATACCAGGTTTTCATAACAAACATGTGTTGCCATGGTGACAGAGTAAGCCTATGTAAACTTCAGGCATTCATATTCATAGAAACTCCTGAAGCAAGACTGAATGTTGGCCCTGACATCAGCACTCTTGCCAAGTTTCAAATAGTGCACAAATTATGCCAGGAATAAATGGGTGTGACTAATACAAGCTTAGAACATCAAAAAAACAAGTTTTTGCCTTGAGGGCAACATTTGTTGATATAGAGGACGGGTGTGTAAAGCATACTTTTTCCCCCCCATAAACCCGTCTGTTTTATTTACACTTCCTAAAAGACCTGCATGCACATTTTTTTCCATCGATTGTACAACTGCAAGTAATCACGTATCATTTCAATCTGTGCACAAATTCTATTTTAACCCTCACTCACTTCCTTTGTGTTTGCCTTCCATTAAAGAGCATACATGAGCCAAAGCAGGCATGTCTTAACTCCTCTGGTCCCAAATATAAACTCCAGGGCTGCATAGTTGTCAACAGGCTTTTGAGCTGCTGTCACCTTCAAGGACTGCAAGCACTGGGGGAAAAAAAATTCTAGCAAGCTCAGGATGTCAAATTGGTTTCTCTAACTGACCTTTGGTGTGTCTCCTGACTCCTCCTCCTCCATCACACTGACCCCCATCCCATGCTCGCCTCTTCTCTTTCACCAAGGTCAACCAGCAAGAAGAGTGAGTCCTGCCCTGGGAAGATTCTCTCCAGAGTCAGAAACTGAAAGCTAATTACTGTAGTCACACTTCTTAATTCACCCGGCATCAAGCTGCTCTCCAGCAGATTGGGTCACCTAGCTATCTCATGCAGGTCACTAAGTTGGCATTTATTTCCTGATAGAAGATAGCTTTGCAAGGTAGCTGTTCCAACATGAATGGTAATCAACAATAATTATAAGTGATACACCCACTCTGACTCATGAGATAGTGTTAAAAAAAAAAATCAGGATTCCCAGCCAAAGCAGATATGCCTTTCATCTCAGCTCACAATTTATAAAAGATCTTGGTGGGTTTGGCTTTTTCATACCAATTCACACAGAGAGAATATGATGTGCAAGGTCAACAAGACCAGTGCCCACCATGTTTTCATTTTCATCGTGCTCCAACACCAACAATTTCCAGAGTGAATTGACAGTAAAGGAAGTATTTATTTCCCTTCCAAGGTTGACTCTGCTTGTTTTTTTCCACAGCTTTATCACAATGAAGCCCTGGAAAGTTTAACTACAGATAAGATAGAGGGATCAAACAGCTATCTGGACATTTCTGCAAACTTATCTCCTTTGTGTCCTTGAGATAAGGAAGGAAGGAGTTAGCATTCCAAACTACAATTACAACCTGTGTGCCCAACTTGCCTCTTCAATGATAAAGGAAATCTGAGGGGGCAGAGGGAAGTGGGTGAGTATACCCAGCAAGCTGGACTGATTCAATCCCCTCCTGGAAGAGCGTGGAAAAGGAATGATGTGTAATGAAAGGTCCCTGGTCCTAGACGTGGAGCTCATACAGATTTTCTGTAACTTCTTCTGGTCCTCTAACCATGTGTTGAAGAAGAGTCTTTTTAGCTGGCTATGGAGCAGAAACTAACCAGACAATGTAAATCTTTTGGTGTGGCTAGTAGTGAGCCAAGGAGTAGAAGTGGCTGTGGTTCTCCAGGTGGGAGAAAGGACTTAGCCCTTCACTTACCTGTAGCCAACAAGCATGCATGATTGTGCCATTGCTCCTATCTCAATTACATCTAGGATTTCCCGCTTTTAGAGGAAGGAAATTGCTAGTGGCTATGACCTAGTGAGCCTGGAGGAATCAGGAAAGCAAGCCACCAGAAGTCCTGGTGCTTAAGCCCATGCTAGGATTTGTCTGAAATCAAAGAGTGAAGAACAAAGCTCTAAGCCACTTGCTTGATCCAGGCCGGTAACGGTAATGATTCAAACTCATCTATATATCAGCCAGGTTACATTTGTACATGAACTTTGATAGGGTAAATGCTATGCAATAAAACCTGCGTAGCATCTAAGTCCACTCTCCTCAGGAACTGAAGTGAGAGAGGAGAGAGTTTATCACCAATGTGTTGGGGGGGAAACATTTGTACTTCGGTTCTTGCTAGATTTTCATAATAAATATCCCTTTTTAAAAGCTAACTAAATGATATCAAAGTAGGTAACTCATCCAGGTGGTTAACAGTGATAAGAATATACCAAAATAGGGACTCAACCCAATACATCAGAAAAAGTCATCCTCAAAAATCCCCTGGGGGTACCCCTAGGCCCCTACATGGGAAATGTAGCTTTGCTCTGGGAATCCAACTGATCAGTAATAGTGGGAATTGGGGAAAGGGTGTGGGTGGGTGTGGGTATGGGTGTGAGAGAGAGAGAGAGAGAGAGAGAGAGAGAGAGAGAGAGAGAGAGAGAGAGAAGAGGAAGGAAGGAAGGAAGGAAGGAACGAACGAACGAACGAACGAACGAACAAACAAACAAACGAACGAACGAAGGAACAAAGGAATGAAGGAACGAAGGAACGAAGGAAGGAATGAAGGAACGAAGGAACAAAGGAAGGAAGAAAAGGAGGAAGGAACGAAGGAATGGCAGAAGGAAGGAAGGAAGGAAGGAAGGAAGGAAGGAAGGAAGGAAGGAAGGAAGGAAGGAAGGAAGGAAAGAAGGAACGAACGAACGAACGAAGGAAGGAAGGAAGGAAGGAAGGAAGGAAGGAAGTGAGGGAGGGAGGGAGGGAAGAAGGGAGGGAGAAAACAAGAGAAAAAGAAATTTCTGTGTTTTGGTTTCTTTTGTTTGTTTTTTGCTTGTTTCTTTAATCTCAAGGAGCCCTGAGAGAACCAAAATATGAAGGCAAATGAAAAAATGGTGCCTATATCTGTTTTGCCAATCTACCCCGACCCCTGCTGGTGGCAAAAAACAATACCCAAACTTAACAGTTTATACATCACATATCATTCCTGCACCTGTGGAAATAATGGAATAGAGAGGGCAAGAGGAATTCCACACTGTATTCTAACTTTACTATAAAATCTTAAATAATTAAAGAGATTTTGTCCATTCCATTTAGTTTCTACTGTGTGCAATGCTATGTTCAGTGCTATAGAATCAACCCATCAAACTAAAAGCAAAGTGCTAGACACTGGGGATAGGAAGACAGAAGTTAAATAATCCCAGTCCTCCAAAAGCTTACATTATAATAAGGAAGGCAATTTGCATGTACTCAGGTATAAACAAAATACCTACAAAGCAAAGAGAAAAATAAGGTGGCCAACCAATAAGAGTACCCATCCTGGAGTCAAAAAGATCTGAGTTCAAATCCAACCCCTCAGATACTTACTAGTTGTATGACTTTAGGCAAGTTGCTTAAACCTATTTGCCTCAGTTTCCCCATCTGTAAAGCGATCTGGAGGAGGAAATGGCAAGCTACTCTGGTACCCTTGCCAAGAAAACCCCAAATGGAATCATAAAGAGTCAGACAGACCCAAAACAACTGAACAAGAAAACAAAGTAAATATGAGGCAACCATGAAAGGGGAAAGTACTAGTGGTTGGAAGGAATCAGAAGAGACCTTGTTCAAAAGATAGCATTTGAGCTGAGTCTTGAAGGAA
This sequence comes from Monodelphis domestica, assembly GCF_027887165.1. Classification (NCBI taxonomy): domain Eukaryota; kingdom Metazoa; phylum Chordata; class Mammalia; order Didelphimorphia; family Didelphidae; genus Monodelphis; species Monodelphis domestica. The sequence goes on from NC_077227.1 coordinate 635,692,920, forward strand.
ATCAGGGATTCCAAGAGACAGAGATGAAGAAGGAGTGCACTGCAGTCATGGAAAGCATGGCCCCAAACCTCATAGAGATTACATTTTTGCTGGAGGTAGAAGACATATGGAAATTATAAGAATTATTCAAAGAAAGAATGTAATGATCAAGTCAGTAGCATAGAGCCAAAATGTAAGGTAAAGGGAATTAGTGGCAAGGGTCGGCAAGAAAGGAAAGAGATCAATATTGGCTGGAGACATCAGGTAAGACTTCACAGATGAAGGAGGGCTTGAGATGGGCCCCAAACAATAGGGAGAATGAGAAAGAGTACAGACGAAAATATGCTTTCTTTTCCCCCCACAGAAGTTGAGAAGTTCTCCAAGGACTTTCACAGTTCCTAGAATTTCAGCTAACCAATACCCTGTTGAGTATTCTAGCTGAATCGATTTCTCTTACCTCTGGACTCAGAAAACAGTGAAGCCAGATGTGTCAGACATGAACTGAGATTACTGAACAGAATTCCATGTGCCCTTCTACCCCCTCACTCCTCCAGACTTTCTGCCACATTTCCTCACAGAAGCACCATGAAATTCTGGACAATAATCAACTTGTTTTTATTAAGACCAAAGTTCTCAATACTGACTTCCAGCATTCTCCTCCAAAAAAAGAACCAAATTAACCAATGACAGGGAAAGCAGCAGGGGCTTCCTCCTTGAATTTCAGGAAAGGCATGGGAAACAAATGGCAGCTTTCTCACTCAAATAGCAAATCATACCCATAAACACTCCTCTGCACTTGCACCCAAAGCAGTTTCTTTTCCAATAATTAGCCCATGGGAGTCTCATGAAATTTGTCTTAGGAAACAGCGCCAAATTAGGCCCTGAAGCATGGCCGTCCAACACCTGTCATCTCACACCTAAGAATACCACCCTGGTGATCCAATTAGCAGGCAGAAGGTTGGAGAGCAAGGAGAAGCTGCCCCAAGCTTTGATTGACCCCACCTGCATCCAGTCCCTGTCCCCATATTATCTTCACAGTTTGTGCCCTTCCCTTCTTTTCAGGGCAAAAATTAATTTACACGAGTGTAGGTTTATGGAGATCTTCTTGAGCCAGCCACTTTTCTAAGGCCCAGGCAAGCCATAAACAAAGGTCACTGACTCAACTGGCAAGATCAGCTCCATCCTGAAACTTATTTTAAAACTAGTTATGGAGAGGTAGAGTCAAGATGGCGGCATAGAGGCAGTGAAAGTTCAGACCTCTGAAAACCTTTCTTTACCAATTACAAATCAAATGCTCCTAGGAGTCTGAAAATCAAACCTAACAAGACAGAGCCAAGGAACCCTCTTGCCAGACTCAACTTAAAATATACACCTCCCAAAAGCTGGAATTTGAGAATGCTGGGCTTTAAGGGGAAGAAAGAAGGAAGGTCTCGAGACCCCTCAGCCACCTAGAGTGCTAAGCCTCCAGCGGCAGCTAGAACCTCTGGGTGGGCAAGGGTGCTGGTCTGGAGGGAGTACCTTGTAGGCGAAGCTGTGCTAGGCTCAGAATGTCAAACACAGGTGGTGGAAAAGCAGTTAAAGAAGATCCTCAGAGCACAGAGCGAGAAGCCTAGTTGCAGCAACAAAGACACTCCATATTGCCCCCCTTCCTGAGGTTTTGGCCTCAGGGCATATCCAGCTCAACCCAGCTGGACATAATCCCATCAAAGCCTTCAGAGGGCAGGGAAGCTCAAGCTCCAACACCCCTCCCCCACAGACTGTGCTGAGAGATTTGCTGACAAAGCTCCAAGGGTGAAGCCCAAAACCAGAAAAAAACGAGAGGAGCAAAAGTTCAGGCAACTTCAGGGAGTAAAGAAGGGGTAAATATAAGCAAACAACAGAAAAAGAAAAAAGAAATTACAATATACAGCTTATATACAGGCAATGAACAAAGAGCAAACAGAATAGAGAAGGATGAGGGAACACCAAGCAAAAAAACAGAAACCCCAGAGAATTGGATACAGGCTTTGGAAGAACTCAAAATACAATTCAAAATACAATTAAGAGAGGCTGAAGACAACTGGGGAAAGACCTTTAAAAGCAAGCTAGGTCATCTAGAAACAGAAAACAGTGTCTTGAAAGCCAAAACTAATCAGCTTGAAAATGAGGCAAAGGAGATGAAAGATGAGGCAAAGAAGATGAAATATGACCTCCAAAGAAAATTAGACCAGAAGGAAAAGGATGACCAAAAAGCCAAGGAAGAAATCTAGTCTTTAAAATCCAGAATACAACAACTAGAAGCAAGTGACTTCACAAGGCAGCAGGTCACTATAAAACAAAATCAAAAGAATGAAAAAATTGAGGAAAATATGAAGCACCTCATTAAAAAAAAAAAAACAGAAGATTTAGAAAATCGTTCCAGGAGAGGCAACTTAAGAATCATTGGTCTACCAAAAGACCATGACAAAAGAAAAAGCCTGAACATCATACTACAGGAAATTATCCAAGAAAACTGCCCCAATATTCTAGAACAAGGGGGAAAAGTGGAGATTGAAAGAATCCACAGATCACTTCCTGTACTTAATCCCCAATTGACCACACCCAGGAATATTATAGCCAAATTCAAGAACTATCAGACCAAGGAAAAAATATTACAAGCTGCTAAGAAGAAGTCATTCAGATACCATGGAACCACAGTGAGGATAACACAGGATCTGGCTGCATCTACACTGAAGGAACAAAAGGCATGGAATATGATATTCCAAAAAGCAAGGGAACTAGGTCTACAACCAATTACCCAGCAAAACTGACTATATTCTTACAGGGGAAAGTATAGACATTTAACAAAATAGAAGAATTCCAAGAATTTGTAAAGAAGACCAGACCTGAACATAAAATTTGATGTCCAAGCACAGAACTCAAGAGAATCATCAAAAGGTAATTAAGAAAGAGGGGGAAAAGAAAAGCAAAACAAAACAAAACAAAAAAAACTTTTTTTAAGACACCTAATAAGTTAAAATGATATGTATCCCTATAAGAAAAGAGGTCATCGGTAACTCTTAAAAAATGTTATCACCTAGGCAGCTAGAAGAATTACACTTAGAGGGAACAGTGACAAGCTGTATAGGATGAAATGCCAAGACATAAATATGTATATAGATATATATATGCATAAATACATATATATGTATAGTAGTAGTCTCTCAGAAGCCGAGAATGACTATTGTCTTTGTGCATTATCATCTATTGATGTACCCTCATGTGGCTTTGAAGTCCAAAGGCTGAGGCGCAGAGTTTGTGGCACATGGGGCATGGAACACCAGTTGTTGCAGGAGGTGCAATTGTAGCCTGGTGTTGGCTTTCATGTGCAGTGGCAAGACGTCGACATCGTTCATCTTCAAAGGTGGTGGCGGCATGGTTAATGTGGGTACACCAGCTGCTTCTGTCAGAGGCAGCAAGTTCTAGTTGCTTTGGTGTAATGCCAGCCCACTTCAAGTTTGACTTTAGCTGATCCTTGTATCTTTTCTTTGGTTGACCTTGTTTCCTGAGTCCAGCTAACAGTTCACCATAGAATACCTGTCTTGGTATTCGCTGTGGGTCTATGTGGATGACATGTCCAGACCATTGTAGCTGGATTTTGAGGACCATTACTTTGATGCTGCTGGAATTGGCTCTGTCGAGGACTTCCTGATTGGTGATTTGGTCCTGCCATTGGATCCTCATGATTGACTGGAGAGAGTGTTGGTGGAATTGCTCCAGCTGTTTCATGTGCTTCCAGTACAGTGTCCATGTCTCTCAACCGTACAGGAGTGAGCTGAGGACCACTGCGTTATATACACTTTGAGCTTCGTTGCAGTGCTTACACCACTGTGTTGGAGGACTTTAGAGCACAGCCACCCGAGTGCCTGGCTGGCCTTTTGGATCCTGTCATTGATCTCATGGTCTAGGGATCCATCATTGGTGCTGCCCAGGTACTCAAAAGTGTTGACGTTAGAAAGCTGCATGCCATCGATTGTAATGCACGGCTGGTTAGTTGGCCTCCCTGGTTCAGGTTGAAATAGCACCTCTGTTTTGCTGAGGCTGATGGTCAAGCCAAACAGTTTTGTTGCAGTAGAGAACCTGTCCACAATGGTTTGAAGATGATTTTCTTGGTGGGCCATGAGAGCACAGTCATCTGCAAAGAGAGCTTCCAGGATGAGTCTCTCTGTTGTCTTTGTTTTTGCAGTCAGGCAGCGAAGGTCAAATAGTTAGCCATCCAGTCAGTATTTGATGTAGACACCCAGGTCTAAATCTATCACAGCATGTCGTAATACTTGGGTGAAGGATAGGTTGAATAATACCGGAGAGAGGATACAGCCTTGTTTCACACCACCGAAGATGTTGAAGCGATCGGAAGTCTCTCCACCAGATAGGACTTCCCCTGTCATGTCAACATGAAAGAGCTGGATCAGTTTGACGAATTTTGCTGGGCAACCGAGCTTGCTAAGGATCACCCACAATGTGTCCCTGTTTACTGTGTCAAACGCCTTTGTCAGGTCTATGAAGACAATGTAGAGACTCAGGATCTGCTCAAGGCATTTTTCCTGCATTTGCCTCACTGTGAAGACCATGTCGATGGTGCTACGATCTGGTGGGAAGCTGCATTGTGATTCAGGCAGGTTCTTCTCTGAAACAGATGACAGGAGTCTGTTGAGTATAACACAGGTGAGGATCTTTCCAGGAGTGGAGAGTAGTGAGATGCCTCTGTAGTTGTCACAGGCTGCTCGTGTGCCTTTGTTCTTGTATAGGACTATGATAGAGACATCTCTGAGTTCTGAGGGCATGTCTTCCTCTTCCCAGAATGCCTGAAGACCTTTCCCTTTAGGGCCTTGTACACCTCGGTTGGGATCCCATCTTTACCAGGTGCCTTGCCTGCACTCATTTGTTTAATGGCTTTTTGGACTTCTAATGAAGGAGGGATATCAAGTTGCATGATGATGCAGTTTTGGGGGATCTGGTCCAGGGCCCTTTGGTTGACTAGGGAGGGCCAGTTGAAGAGCTGGCTGAAGTGTTCTTTCCACTGTTGCTGTATATATATATATGTGCATATATATGTATACATATTATATATACAACTAGAGCTATAAAAAGAGGTTAATCCTAAAAGAAATGGGAAAAAGGAACAAAAGGGGGTAAGTTTATATGTCACAAAGAAGATCATAAAGGGAGGGGGTGGAACATTAATACACTGGAAGGGTAAAGAGTTTGGAGATAGGAAATACTCAACTCTTACATGCATTGAAATTGACTCAAAGAGGGAAGAACAATCAAATACATTGGGGCAGAGAATTGATTCCCACCCTATAGGGAAGTAGAAGAGTAACAAATGGACCAGTGGGGAGGGAAGCAGTACAAGAGAGGGAGAAGGTGGGGGGTAGTATAAAAAGACCATGAAGAAAATAAGAGGGGAATAAGAAGGGAGGGAGTAGAAAAGGAAGTAAAATAAGGGTGGGAATTAGGGGGACTGATTAAAAACAAAACATTGGTGTAGAAGGAAATAGTGAAAGAAGAAAAGGCAGGACTAGGAGTGGAAATCAAAATGCTGGGAAATACACAGCTGGTAATCATAACTTTGAATGTAAATGGAATGAACTAACCCATAAAACCCAAGCGAATAGCAGAGTGGATTAGAAACTAAAACCCTATCATATGCTGTCTAGGAAGGTAGACATGGTTAGGATAAAAGTAAGAGGATGGAGCCAAATCTATTGGGCATCAACTGAAAAAAAGGAGGCAGGAATTGCAATCATGATATCAAACAAAGCCAAAGTAAAAATAGATCTAGTTAAAAGAGATAGGGAAGGTAATTACATCCTGATAAAAGGCAGTATAGACAATGAGGAAATATGTCTCAACATGTATGCACAAAATGGCATAGCATCCAAATTTCTAAAGGAGAAACTAGAGCTCAAAGATGAAATAGATAGAAAAATGATACTGGTAGAGGACCTGAACCTTCCTCTATCAGAATTAGATAAATCAAACCAAAAAATAAATAAGAAAGATGTAAGAGAAGTGAATGAAATCTTAGAAAAATTAGAGTTAGTAGATATGTGGAGAAAAATAAATAAGGACAAAAAGGAATGCACCTTCTTTTCAGCAGCACATGGTACATTCACAAATATTGACCATGTACTAAGGCATAAAAACATCAGAAACAAGTGCAAAAGAGCAGAAATAATAAATGCAACCTTCTCAGATCACAATGAGATGAAAATAATAATTAGCAAGGGTACATGGAGAGGAAAATCAAAAATTAATTGGAAATTAAACAATACAATTCTCCAAAACTGGTTAAATAACAAATCATAGAAACAATTAATAATTTCATTGAAGAAAATTACAATGATGAGACATCCTTTCAAAACTTATGGATCCAGCCAAAGCAGTACTCAGGGGGGAATTTATATCCTTGAGTTCATATATTAACAAACTAGAGAGGACAGAGGTCAATGAATTGGGCATGCAAATTTAAAAAAATAGAAAGTGAACAAATTAAAAATCCTCAGATCAAGACTAAATTAGAGATCCTAAAAATCAAAGGAGAAATTGAAAGTAAAAGAACTATTGAACTAGAAGTTGGTACTTTGAAAAATCAAATGAAATAGACAATGTACTGGTCAATCTAATTTAAAAAAGGAAAGAAGAAAACCAAATTGGCAGTATCCAATATGAAAAGGGAGACCTCACCTCCAATGAAGAGGAAATTAAGGCAATCATTAAAAACCATTTTGCCCAATTCTATGGCAATAAATATGGCAATCTAGGTGATATGGATGAATATTTACAAAAATATAAATTGTCTAGATTAACAGAAGAAGAAATAGAATTCTTAAATAATCCCATATCAGAAAAATAAATTGAACAAGCCATCAAACAACTCCCTAAGAAAAAATCACCAGGGCCTGATGGATTCACAAGTGAATTCTATTAAACATTCAAAGAACAACTAATCCCAATATTACACAAACTATTTGACAGAATAAGCAAAGAGGGAGTTCTACCAAATTCCTTTTACAACACAAATATGGTACTGATTCCAAAGCCAGGCAGGTCAAAAACAGAGAAAGGAAACTATAAACCAATCTCCTTAATGAATATAGATGCAAAAACCTTAAATAGGAAACTAGCAAAAAGACTCCATCAAGTGATCACAAGGGTTATTCACTAAGACCAGGTAGGATTCATAACACAAATGCAAGGATGGTTCAATATTAGGAAAAACATCCTCAAAATTGACCATAATAACAAGCAAACTGACAAAAATCGCATGATTATCTCAATAGATGCAGAAAAAGCCTTTGACAAAATACAACATACATTCCTATTGAAAAAGCTAGAAAGCATAGAAATAGAAGGGCCTTTCCTAAAAATAATAAACAGTATATATCTAAAACCATCAGCAAACATCATCTGCAATGGGGATAAACTAAAAGAAGATCCCAAGAAGATCAGAAGGGAAACAAGGATGTCCATTATCACCTCTATTATTTAACAATGTACTAGAAACATTAGCTGTAGCAATTAAAGAAGAAAAAGAAATTGAAGGTATTAAAATAGGCAATAAGGAGATCAAGCTATCACTCTTTGCAGATGATATGATGGTCTCTTTAAAGAATCCTACAGAATCAACCAAAAATCTAATTGAAATAATCAACAATTTTAGCAAAGTTGCAGTATACAAAATAAACCCACATAAGTCATCAGCATTTCTATATATCTCCAACACATCTCAGCAGTAAGAATTAGAAAGAGAAATTCCATTTAAAATCACCCAAGACAATATAAAATACTTAGGAATCTATCTGCTGAGACAAACACAGGAACTAAATGAACCCAACTACAAAACACTCTCCACAATTAAAACTAGATCTAAACAATTAGAAAAACATTGGTTGCTCATGGATAGGACGAACTAACATAATAAAAATGACAATCCTACCCAAATTAATTTACTTATTTAGTGCCATACCCATCGAACTACCAAAAAACTTTTTTACTGAATTAGAAAAAAACATAACAAAGTTCATTTGGAAGAACAAAAGATCAAAGATATCCAGGAAAATCATGAAAAAAATGTGAAGGAAGGAGGCCTTGCAATCCCAGATCTTAAATTATACTATAAATCAGTGGTCTTCAAAACAATTTGGTACTGGCTAAAAGACAGAAAGAGGATCAATGGAATAGACTTGGGGTAAGTGACCTCAGAAAGACAGTCTATGATAAGCCCAAAGATCCCAAAGTTTTGGAGACCAAAATCCACAATTTGTTAAAAACTGCTGGAAAAATTCAAAGACTATGGTAAAGACTAGGTTTGGATCAACATCTCACAACCTACACCAAGATAAACTCAGAATGGGTGAATGATTTTAATATAAAGAAGGAAACTATAAGCAAATTAAGTGAACACAGAATAGTATACTTGTCATATCTTTGGGAAAGGAAAGACTTTAAAATCAAGCAAGAGCTAGAAAAAAATCACAAAATGTAAAATCAATAATTTGGATTACATCAAATTAAAAAGGGTTTGTACAAACAAAACCAATGCAACCAAAATTAGAAGGGAAGCAACAAATTGGGAGGTAATCTTCATAACAAAAACCTCTGAAAAAGGTCTAATTACTCAAATTTATAAAGAGCTAAATCAATTGTACAAGAAATCAAGCCATTCTCCAATTGATAAATGGGCAAGGGACATGAATAGGCAATTTTCAATTAAAGAAATCAAAACTATTAATAAGCACATGAAAAAGTTTTCTAAATCTCTTATAATCAGAGAGATGCAAATCAAAACAACTCTGAGGTATCACCTCACACCTAGCAGACTGTCTAACATGACAGCAAGGGAAAGTAATGAATGCTGGAGGGGATGTGGCAAAGTCAGACATTAATGCATTGCTGGTAGAGTTGTGAATTAATCCAACCACTCTGAAGGGCAATTTGGAACTATGTCCAAAGGGTGCTAAAAGACTGTCTGCCCTTTGATCCATCCATAGCACTGCTGGGTTTGTACCCCAAAGAGATAATAAGGGAAAAGACTTGTACAAGAATATTCATAGCTGAGCTCATTGTGGTGGCCAAAAATTGGAAAATGAGGGGATGCCCTTCAATTGGGGAATGGCTGAACAAATTGTGGTATATGTTGGTAATGGAATACTATTATGCTCAAAGGAATAATAAACTGGAGGAATTCCATGGGAATTGGAACGACCTCCAGGAATTGATGCAGAAGGAAAGGAGCAAAAGCAGGAGAACATTGTACACAGAGACTGATACATTGTGGTACAATCAAATGTAATGGACTTCTCCATTAGTGGCAATGCAGTGATCCTGAACATCTTGGAGGGATCTATGAGAAAAAACTATCCACATTCAGAGGAAAAACTGTGGGAGCAGAAACACAGAAGAAAAACAACTGCTTGAATACATGGGTCAAGGGGATATGGTTGGGGATGTAGACTCTAAATGAGCATCCTAATGCAAACACTGAAATTGAGCATCAGCTATGGGAAGGGTGGTTGTGAGGGGAGGGAGGGAAATAATATGATTCTTGTAACCAAGAATAATGTTATAAATTGACTAAATAAATTTATTTTTAAGAAATAAATAAAAGCTATAAAAAACTAGTTATGGGGGAGAAGAGAAGAGGAGATGGGGACCAAGAAAAATTAAGACTACTGGCTCCATTGTCATTTGGGCTGTGAAGCTACCAATATAGCCCAGTTCTCTAGTTTTAGAGATTTGGGGGAAACTTTTACTCACCTCCCTCGACCCCTCTTGCATTTCATTATTCCTGACAAAGCTAACTAGCATTTAGCTATGAAATGCTCAACTTTAAAGTTGAAAATATTTAGAACACAGTCCATTTAAAGAAGAGGAAACTGAAGCAAGAGAAGCAAAAGGATTTGCCCAAAAGTACACAGGCAATAGACATAGCAGTGGATTTAAATGCAGGTTCTGTGATTTCAAATCCACCACTGTTTTCTTCCTAGTAAAACTTACTTTCAGTCTATTTATTCACAGTGAGTACTTGGGGCATAGGAGATATGTAAAGGTAAGTAAATTACACATACCTACCTACTCCTCTAAGTTTTCTCCAGTATGACATTCTCCTTTTTAAAAATTAATTTTCTTTTAGTATCACTTTTTCCTCTTATTTTTATATTGCGTGGACACCATTTTTATTTTGTTGTAATTTTTAAAGAATTTATTAATTGATCTTTTTATATATCTTATATATATATATATATATCTTACATATATATATATATATATATATATTATATATATATATATACACACACACATCATGGAAACTTCTACTGACTCCTCCACTCCAAGACAAAATCCAATTTGAAAGAAAAGAAAGAAGGAAAAAAGGAAAAAAGGAGGAAGGAAGGAAGGAAGGAAGAAGAAGGAAGGAAGGAAGGAAGG